>NC_058522.1:441141694-442620861 GCF_904849725.1 Hordeum vulgare subsp. vulgare | reverse complement strand
GTTCAACCTTTAGGTCTCCCGTATTCGAGGCCATGTCTGTACATGCTAGGCTCGTCGAGTTAACCTAAGTGTTTTGCGTGTGTAAACTGGCTTACACCTGTTGTATGCGAACGTTAGAATCTATCACACCCGATCATCACGTGGTGCTTCGAGACAACGATCCTTCACAACGGTGCACAATTAGGGGAATACATATTTCGAAATTTGAATGAGTGGTCATCTTATCTTTGCTACCGTCGTTCTAAGCAATAAGATGAAAAACATGATAAACATCACATGCAATCATATAGTGACATGATATGACCAATATCATCTTGCTCCTCTGATCTCCATCTTTGGGGCACCATGATCATCATTGTCACCGACATGACACCATGATCTCCATCATCATGATCTCCATCATCATGATCTCCATCATTATGTCTCCGTGTAGTCGTCACACCAACTATTACTTCTACCACTATAGCTAACGTTTAGCAATAAAGTAAAGTAATCACATGGCATTGCATCTCATACAATAAATTAAGACAACTCCAATGGCTCCCATCGGTTGTAATACTCATCGACATGCAAGTCATGAATCTTATTACAAGAATATAATCAATCTCATACATCACATATGTAACATCACATCCTTTTGGCCATATCACATCACATAGCATACCTTGCAAAAACAAGTTCGACGTCCTCTAATTGTTGTTGCAAGTTTTACATGGCTGATTAGGGTTTATAGCAAGAACACTTCTTACCTACGTGACAGCCACAACGTTGATATGCCAATGCTATTTACCCTTCATAAGTACCCTCTTCATCAAATCCAATCTGACTAAAGTGGGAGACACACACACACCCGCTAGCCACCTTATGCAACAAGTGCATGTCGGTCGGTGGAACCAATCTCATGTAAGAGTACGTGTAAAGTCGGTCCAGGCTGCTTCATCCCACGATGCCGCCGAATCAAGATAAGACTAGTAACGAAAAGCAATTGACAAAATCAGCGCCCACAACTTTTGTATTCTACTCGTGCATATAATCTATGCATAGAACCTTGGTTTGGATGCCACTGTTGGGCAACGTAGTAATTTCAAAAAAAATCCTACGTCACATAAGGATCTATCTATGGAGAAACCAACAACAAGCTAAGGGGTAGAGCATCTTCATTCCTTTGAAGACCGCTAAACGGAAGCGTTGCTAGGTCGCGGTTGATGGACTTGTACTCGCAGCGACTCAGATCGCGGTGGATTCCGATCTATGCACCGAACAATAGTGCCTCCGCGTTCAACACACGTGCAGCCTGGTGACGTCTTCAATGCCTTGATCCAGCAAGGAGGGAGGAGAGGTTGAGGGAGAGCTCCGGCAGCACGACGGTGTGGTGACGGTGGTGCTGCGTGGTACTCCAACAGGGCTTCACCAAGCAGTACGGTGGACGAGGAGGAGCAGGAGGAGTAGGGATGCGCCGAGAGAGAGAACTGTGTCCCAAAACAGCCCCAAACCCTCCACTATATATAGGAGGAGAGGGAGGAGGGTGCCCACCCATAGGGTTTCCCACCCTCAGGGGTGTGGCATCCCTACATGGGAAAGGAGGGAGGCGGCCAAGGGTCGAGGCGCCCTAGGGTGGGCCTTGAGGCCCAAGGCAGCCCCTCCACGCCTAGGGTTTGGCCCCCTCCACCCCTTGCTACACCTTGGGACTTTAGTGGTGACTCTGGTTCCCATACACCTTTAGGCCCATATACCCCTTCGGGTCTGGTGGCCCTTCCCGGTGGACCCCGGGAACCCTTCCGGTGGTCTTAGTACATTACTGGTCCCGCCCAAAACACTTCCGGCGATCAAATCCTCAATTCCTATATATGAATCTTTACCTCCGGTCCATTCCGGAGCTCCTCGTGACATCCGGGATCTCATCCGAGACTCCGAACAACCTTCGGTAACCACATATTCCATTCCCATATAACCGTAGCGTCATCGAACCTGAAGTGTGTAGACCCTACGGGTTCGGGAAGCATGCATACATGACCGAGACACCTCTCCGGTCAATAACCAACATCGGGGTCTGGATATCCATGTTGGTTCCCACATGTTCCACGATGATCTCATCGGATGAACCATGATGTCGGGGATTCGTTCAATCCCGTATGCAATTCCCTTTGTCTACCGGTATGATACTTGCCCGAGATGCGATCGTCGGTATCCCTATACCTTGTTCAATCTCGTTACCGGTAAGTCTCTTTACTCGTTTCGTAACACATCATACCATGGCTAACTCCTTAGTCACAATGAGCTCAGTATGATGATGGATTACCGAGTTGGCCCAGAGATACCTCTCCGTCACACGGAGTGACAAATCCCAGTTTCGATTCATACAACCCAACACACACTTTCGGAGATACCTGTAGTGCACCTTTATAATCACCCAGTTATGTTGTGACGTTTGATACACCCAAAGAACTCCTACGATATCCGGGAGTTGCACAATCTCATGGTCTAAGGAAAAATATACTTGACAGTAGAAAAGCTTTAGCATACGAACAATACCATCTAGTGCTACGCTTAGGATTGGGTCTTGTCCATCACATCATTCCCCAATGATGTGATCACGTTATCAATGACATCTAATGTCCATGATCAGGAAACCACGATCATCTATTGATCAACGAGCTAGCCAACTAGAGCCTCACTAGGGACACAATGTGATCTATGTATTCACACATGTATTACGGTTTCCGGTTAATACAATTATAGCATGAATAATAGACAATTATCATGAACTACCAAATATAATAATAACCACTTTATTATTGCCTCTAGGGCATATTTCCAACAAGGGGCTGGTCGTCCAGCACACCAGGAGCTGGTCGCCACCTCTTAGGCCTATTTGCCCCCGGGTGGGTGGCCCCTCCCGATGAACCCCCGGAAGCCATTCGTCACTCCTGGTACTTTACCGGCCATGCCCGAAACTTTTCCAGAACTGGTATACCTCTTTCCTATATATGAATCTTTGTCTTTGGACCACTCCAGAACTCCTCGTGATGTCCTGGATCTCATCCGGGACTCCGAACGACCTTTGGTCACCAACAGACAAAATTCAACTATACCGAAACATCACCGAACCTAAAGTGTATACATCTTGCGGGTTCGGTAACTATGTAGAAATATCCGAGACACTCTCCTGTCAATAACCAATAGCGGGACTTGGATGCCTATATTGGCTCCTACATATACTATGCAGATCTTTATTGGTTGAACCTCAGTGTCAAGGATTTAGTTAATCATGTATGTTGTTCCCTTTGTCCATCATCATGTTACTTTCCCAAGATTCGATCGTTGGTATCTCCATACCTAGTTCAATCTCGTTACCGGCAAGTCTCTTTACTCATTCCGTAATAGAAGATCCCGTGACTAACTACATAGTCACATTGTTTGCAAGCTTCTTGTGATGTTGTATTACCGAGTGGGCCCTAGAGATACCTCTCTGTCATACGGAGTGACAAATCCCAGTATCGTTTCATGCCAACCCAACAGACACCCTCAGAGATACCTGTAGAGTATCTTTATAGTCACCCAGTTACGTTGTGACGTTTGATACACAGAAGGTATTCCTCCGATGTCCAGAGTTGTATAATCTCATGGTCATAGTAACAAATACTTGACATGCAGAGAGCAATAGCAATAAACTAACATGATCGTATGCTACGTTCATAGTTTGGGTCTTGTCCATCACATCATTCTCCTAATGATGTGATCCCGTTATCAAATGAAATTTTTTGTCTATGGCCAGGAAACCTTAACCATCTTTGATCAACAAGCTAGTCCATTAGAAGCTTACAAGGGATAGTGTGTTGTCTATGTATCCACACATGTATCTGAGTTTCCAATCAATACAATTCTAGCATGCATAATAAAAGATTATCTTGAAAAAATAAGTACAATAATAACTATTTTATTATTGCCTCTAGGGCATATTTCCAACAGTCTCCCACTTGCACTAGAGCCAATAATCTAGCTCACATCACTATGTGATTTACATTGTAATGAATCTAACACCCATACAGTTCTGGTGTTGATCATGCTTCACTTGTGGAAGAGGTTTAGTCAACGGGTATGCAACATTCAGATCTGTGTGCACTTTGCAAATATTTATGACCTCCTCCTTGATGTAATCGCGGATGGAATTGAAGCGTCGCTTTATGTGTCTGGTCCTCCTGTGAAACATTGGTTCCTTGGCCACAGAAATGGAACCAGTGTTGTCTTGGAACAAAGTCATTGGATCCAGTGCACTAGGCACAACTCCAAGATCTGTCATGAACTCCTTCATCAATACACCTTCTTTAGCCGCCTCCGAGGCAGCTATGTACTCCGATTTGCACGTAGAATCAGCTACCTCTGCGTGCTTTTAGCTTTTCATATTTACAATACCAAAAAAAGTCCAATTGCGACGAAATTTTTTGATAGTTTTTTCTGGACTAAAAGAAGACGTGGAAGCTTCGGGAGGACACCGGAGGTCACACGAGGGAGCCAGCACACAACAGTGTGGGCCGAGGGGGTGGCCACACCCTGGTGTGTGTTGGCCCCCCTGACGCGGCCTAATATCCCTCTCCGTCCTATAGGTTCTCATTAATCCCAAAAACCCTAAGGATCCCCACGAAACACTTTTTCCGCCGTTGCAAGTCTCTATTATGTCATGTGCCCATATGGATCCCTGTTCCGGTGCCTTGACGGAGGGGGGATCGATCAGATAGGGCCTCTACATCATCCTTGTTGCTCCCATGGTGATGTGTGAGTAGTTCACCACCGACCTATGGGTCCGTAGTTAGTACCTAGATGGGTATCTCTTTCTCTCTTTTTGTTCATTATAATGATGATCACATCTTTGCTTTGATCTAATCGATGTAATCACTTTGTGCAGTGCGTTTGTTGGGATTTGATGAATTGAGGGTTTATGTTCAGGTCGTTCATGATATTATATTGAATTACTTGGTGGTCTTTCTTTACGTATGCATGAGTATATGATAGCTTTGTAATTCTCTATGATCTATTAAAATAGTTTGACCAACTAGATTGATATATCTTGGGTGGGAGGAATGTGTCATAGTGGGTTCAATCTGGCGGTGCTCTATATCCGAATGACATAGTAGGGGACATGCATGTCTTTGTATTTTTGCACTAAGGGTAAAACGATGTGGTTTATTCATATTTATTGAATCTACTTTGTCTACATCATGTCAATGTTCTCCAAGTATTACTCTCTTTTACTTAATACTCTAGATGCATGCCAGACAGTGGTCGATGGGTGAAGTAGTAGTAGTGGATGTAGACAGGAGTTGGTCTACTTTATTACGAAGGTGATGCCTCCAAGAACAAATATTGCATAACAATGCACTTTTCTATCAATTTCCTAACAGTAATTTGTTCACCCACCATATGCTTTATCTTCGAGAGAGATGCCCTTAGGGAAAACTATGGCCTCCGAGTCTATACAGATATATATTTACAAAGGCTACTATTTTCTTTCTGCCATTTTTTGTTTTCTATTTATGTTGCAATTTACAATTATCTACTATCATTTACACACTTCATTTGCTTGAAAATAACTAGTCCAAGGGGATTGATAACCCTCTTGACTGCGTTGGGTGCAAGAATTTGTTTCTTTGTGTGTAGTAGCTGAAGACGGGGGTTGTGTGTTACTCCTATTGGTTTGATAACCTTGATTCTCAGTGAGGGAAATACTTACCTATATTGTGTTGCATCTCCCATTTCTCTTCAGGAAGACCCAATGGAGATGACAAGTATCAGTGGTCACCAACCTTAACACAATGTTGAGACTTGGAAGTCTGTAAGTTGACCTTGTAAAGTGTATAGATCAATAAGTAATTCTTTTGTCGAGTGGCTCGCACACAATTACCCATGGATTGTAAAAGCATGCGCCACATTGATTTCCTGGGCTGGCGTATGCGTCCTTTCCGTCTGGATACAATGGTAATACATTGTATCCAAATGGGGGTGCTACAATGGATCCCACATTTTGTTGCTAAGGTAGACAGAGCTCGCGTGGTGATGTGGAGAGTGACTAGCGCGACGAGGTCGGCATTGGCAGTCGTGGGCGGTCGCGTGGTGGTATTGACAAATAGCTAGGATTTTTTTGGAGATGTAAGTGAAGGAGAAAGGTAGGAGACGGAGCGGGGCGATAGGATTGAAGGCGAGCGGCTCTCTAGTGCATGGTCGACACCAGGACAAGTAGCACCTAACCGACGTGGCGGATTTGTTTCAAGAAATCAGCCGAATGTAACCAAGCGTTTTCCAATAATTAATTCCTCCAAAAAATATAAGGATATCGTATGTTTACAATCAATACCTCCATATTTTATATACAATTAAATACCAAAAATAGATAGCTTTGTAAGGAAAAAGGACTGAATTTTATTGCAATACATTAAAGACATACCCAAAAAATTACAATAAATACCTCAGGATTTTTTGTGATATTATATTCTAGAAATAGGCATCCTTAAATAATTAATGAATGTCCTCCAATGCATTATATCCTTAATTACAATTTAAATATATGCCTTGAGTGACATGCGCTACTTTCATATATATATATATATGTTGTCCTCCTTTGCTTTACATTTCTATGAGCTACAACACAAAAAACCTAAAAGGTCCTTTTCAAGTTATGTCCATGGGAAGACTTGCAGAAGTGTTTATCACCCTTACTGTCCTCTTTCTTTATACCGGCCTCCTAACTGAAGGTATGTGTTTCATACATTGGTGAAGCCACACTATGGTTATGTAGTCAATTGACTACACAGCTTTTGATCAAAACCTTCTAAGTATACAAGTAAAATTTATCCATAAATTTAGAAATACAGTAAGATTTAGAGAGGAATTATAGTTGACATCACAGGTTTATCATTCTGGCACCAGCACTGGTTTCATATCCTATATTATAGTTACTATATTACCACATGGTGTATGTGATAAGCAACCTTAAAACAAACAAAAAATGTCAAGACAAAAGTTACTATATCAAGAAACAAAATTGCAATGGTAGATTTGCTAGCACGATTTCACACAAACTTACTAATACACATTATACAATGTTGCGTGTAAATAACATGTACTCATGTAGCATGAAAGATATTTTTCCTAAGTTTATTCATGTTAACTTTGAACCAACTTGCAATGTCTGTTACCGTAGCACAATTTTATTAATATAATATACATGTCAACTAGGAGCAATGGGCACCAACGTCATCGAACACGTCCCCATAGAATCACTGAAGCTCATGGGTTTGTCACAGGAAGTTGACCAAAAGATATGTAGACCATGTCATTGTTGCCATGACGATAACTGCGACCAAACAAAGTGTTGCTATATGACGAAGTGTAACCAGCCCGGGCAACCACCCTTCACTTGTTCACTGACTAAGCTCTCATGCGGCAGTTGTGATCCAGACTGCGCGTGATCATTTGCATGTACTCGATGGATTGATGGTGGATTAATAAAATATAGTCATATTTCCTTAGTAAAACCTTTTGGTATTTCTTTTATACCTGTTGCAGTGACATTACAAACAATTTTTAATATCTTTCCATGACATAATTTCACACTGTCGCCTTGCGAGTTTGTGCCGTACAGGGGTCCAACCCACACGACACAAAAAATAAATCGTCTACGACATGGATCAAGAATGCATACGTACGTTTGGCACAACTAAGCATATGCGATGTCCACATCTATTACCAACATGAGTCATGGGCCAACCATTTGTGAAGTATCATATTTCCCAAATACTCCATCCTTGCTACTCGTGTGGGATCACATTACCATCATGTAAGATATTCTGTGGTGCAATGTTTATAATGCATGCCACATCACAAACAATTCATGATTATAAAGCGTGTGTGAGAAGAAGACTATCACGCAAATTTAGTTCCATGATACCGTTGTGATAGGATCTAAGAGTGCATACAGTTGTTCGTATAAAACCGTATGCAAAAGTCGAATCTATTACACATGTTGTGTTGGTGATAAACGTTTGTGATGTACAAAATGTTCCAAACATTTCATAAGTAATGACCTTATTGGATGAAGGCCCATCACACGCCTTCTTCTATGACCAACGTTTACAATGTACACGACATCATAAACAGTTCATGATTGTAAAGCGTGTGTGATAAGGAGAGTATCATAAAAAATTTATAAGAAGGAAATGTGTGCGATGTTGTTTTTTAATCTCACATGTTATTTTTAGCTGATCATCTGTGTAGTAGAGATTCATCGCACACGTCATGATCTGAGAAACATGTCTGATCTTGATGTTGCCGCAAACATTATGCTTTCACAAACTGTGTGCATTTTAATGGCATGCATAGCATAACTTATCCCTAATTTAATCCATGCATTTAGAATTCACATATTTTATTTATCATGGTTACAAATATAGGTTAAAAAACGAATGCATAATTAAATTCACAAGTACATATATTGAAAAACTACAGAAGCACTAAATAAAGAACGATGAATCATAATTGTATTAAAGATCAAAAAGAGAGATGCGGAAGATATTCTGGTTGGTGGAGAAGGTGAAGCGGAATGCCAATATTGTACCCTCCTGCTAATGCTGATAGAAGTAGCGCATTCCAGAGAAGCGCGCTACTGCTAAGGCGCACAACCACCTTTAATTCCCCTTTCCCTTCCCTCTTCCTCTCTCCATCACTTTCTCTCTCACTTTCTTCTCCCCCATTACTACTACCTCAGATTTCTTCTCCCTTCCATCTCCTACCTCTCTTCTCTATACTTTAATGCCCCCTCCACCATGTCCACTAATGCAGCTAACTAGATCTATTCCCTCCTCCCTCCACTTTAATGCTTCCTCACTTTTCTCTCCTGCCTCCACTAGTTAGAGCTAGCCTTGCATCTCCTTCCCCTACTAGGTAGAACCTATAAACTCCACAAGTAGATCTATTCTTTAATGAAGTAAAGCCATCATCTCGTCACTTTGGTTCTCTCTCGAGATAGATTTGTGAGTAAAAAATTGTGCTTTGAAAGAATTAATGGAATATATGTGTTCAATATGACCGATAATAATAGTGGTGGAGAGTTGTCGCCTATATGTGTATTAGCTGAATTGTGCGTGACATGAGAGTTGCTCGTGTTTTTCCGAACTGTCGATTTATTTCCATTTCGGTGAATTTCACGCAAACTCTATATGTACTTTTTAGGGAAGGTCATGCCCAATTTTTGTATGACTTTGATGCATGCATGCATGGATGCATTAATAATCCTTTTGTTTATTAATTATATCGCACATGCAATCATGAAGGTCACTGGAACGATGGTGGAAACATGGTTCCGATCCGTGGGGCACCACATGTATGAAAATAAACGGAAGGAGATTTTATGTCCGTGTCGAAGATGCAAACGAGGAGTCTTGCACAACCCCTTTAAGGCCTGACATTTGAAAGAGCACCTGCACTCAGTGGATAAGTGAAGATGATGACGTCGATGGGGAAGCCACTGAGGACATTCGACCTGATGAAGAGATGACCGATAATGGCAGCAGAGAAGATGACGGACATGGTGGCGGAGAAGAGGCCGGACATGGCGGCGAATAATAAGCTTGGCATGGCGACGGAGAAGAGGTCGGACAAGGCAGCGATAGACAAGGAAACATAGAAGAGCTAGGACATGACGCCACGGACATGGCATAACATTCTTTGCTACTAAGTTCAGTCCTGCAGGACCATCATGTTCGAGACCTCCTTCGCAAGAAGACGACTAGCGACATCGCTGCTTCCAGGTCTAGAGAGGAGTCCAAGATGGAGCAAGTGCAGGTAGACATGAAGACTCCGTTGTATGGTGGTTGCGATCCATAGGTGACCATCTTGAGTTTCACGCTCGAACTTCTAAAGACGAAGGATAAAAACAAATGGACCGACAGAAGCCTCGATGAGCTTCTCAAGTATGTAAAGAAGGTTGTCCTCACAGGAAATCTATGTCCTACTAATGTCGATGAAGCCAATATAATCGTGTGCGTTCTTGATCTGCCGCACATCAGATACCACACATGCATCAACGATTGCATCATTTATCGGAAGGAGCACGCGGAAAAAATAAATTGTCCTGTGTGCAATGCTTCTCAATACAAGAAGACCGGAAAGAAATGTCCTCAGAAAGTTATATGGTACTTACCAACACTCCCCGCGTGCAACTTATTTCGTAGATCATAAGAGAGCAAAGCTCATGCGCTGGCACGGGAAGAGGGTGAACCCCGACAATGGAGATGATCCAAAGCTGGCATCTCATGGCTGCAAGCAAGTGGAGAGTGTTCACCACCAAATATCGATATTTTGCACTAGATCCAAGGAACATCGTGCTTGGTCCGTGTACCTATAACATGAATCCATTTGACAACCAGAACACCAACCATAGTACATGGCTCGTGTTTGTATGGATGTACAACCTCCTCTTGAATGCGCATGAAGCCAAAGTACATGCACATGAGCATGCCGATTCAAGGTCCAAAACAACCGTGAAATTAAATTATTCTTTATCTTGGGCTATTAAAATAGAAGTTAGATATGTTATGAAAAACACCGGGAAATTAAATTATTCTTTATCTTGGGGCACGCGCTACACCTGGTATCTCCTCTCGATCCCCGCGCTGCTTCTCCGCTCCGGCCGTGCGCCCGTAGCGCCCCGTCGCTCATCCTGTGTTGCCGCTGCTCCACCTGAGTTCACGCGCCCACGCTTTGGCTTGCTTAACCCCCGCGCACAAGCCAATACACTGCTCGTATAGTGATTGGGCATAGCTCAGACTTAATACATTCTCTAGTCACACACAAGAGGGACATCGCCTATACGCTGGCCAGATAATGCCAGTACACCGGCTCGCCTCCGTTCTTATCCCCTCACGTGTGCCCATGGCCGCCCCGGCTCGTCCCCGCTCCATTTGGCGGCCGCTCGGCCACACCTCGGTGGCTCTCCATGGCTAGGCACCGGCATCGGATCCCCCCCGCCAACGGCTTCCCTGAGTGCTTCTGCCGCGAGCACTTCTTGCTCGACGGCCTCGCGTCGCCAAAGGGGATTCGCCCTGATCTCCCTGTCGCTCCGATCGCGCCCTCGTGCAACTCCCTGGCTGTCGTTCCGCCCACGCGCTCGTGTGCCCGTGCGACCGTGTGCTCGCCGCGGCCTGCCGCACTTCACGGGCCTCCGGCTGCCCGTGCCCTGCCCCTACGCGTCGGATGCTGCTCAACCCCCGCGCGCCGGCCCCTACGTGCCCTGACTCCGCGCCCGCACCACCATCGTCGGGCCTTGCCCGCCGACTCGCCGTGCCAGCCGCCTGCCTCTGGCGTGCAGTCGCGTCGCCTCCCCGAGATGCCTTCTACGCATGCGTGCTTCCCGGTCGGCACCTGCACCACTGCTCTGTCCACCTTGCGCCGGCTGGCTTGCCTACCTACTTCGACACCAGGAATGCTCCAACTGCCCATCCTCTTCGACGTCCGTTCAATCCGATCCGGCCAGCTGGCACATCATCCAACCGTCAGGGGCTCGACGACTACATCCAGCAGGCGCGCCGGTGCGCTTTGCTGGCAAAAAGCCATGATGGCTGCAAGCCGCGCCGGCCGTCATCGACAACAACCGCCTCACCAACGCCAAAAAAGCAATGTGATCTCTTCACCCGGATATCCTCATGCCGCACACAAAAAACGGATACCCAGAGCGACCCTCGGGGGCCATCCCCGCATTTGTTTCAGCTACTTTACTGTTCACATCGGCTCCCACTAGTTTTGGCCTGGGGTTGGCCGTTTGGCCTGATACGTTCTTTCCCATGGGATGACTTAGTAGCATGTACGGTACCGAAGGCCCACTCTTTGTCTCAGCTACAGACCGCACCACGGTCGTCCGGCTAACGAGAGCAAAAGCTGGTGGTCACCAAACGCGAAAAACATCCGGGGAGAAAATGGCTTGGGTGTCCCGGTCGTTTCTTTTGTGAGTATCTACTTGGTCGAGTCTGCCCCTAGAGTCCGAGTACTATACGCTCCACTCTGCGGCCCACTCTTTGACTCAGCTATAGACCGGCTCTCGGCTGTCTGGTTAGCAAGTGCAAAAGCCGAAGAACAAAGAGAACATGAAAAAGACTGAAGGGGGCTCGGACGAAACCGAGTCGGCACGCTCTCCACAAAGCATGCACTACGGGACCTAAATGTTTCATATATCTCTGCCAACTAACTATGTCTTTTGCACGACCATTTCCATGGGGAACCCCCTCACCCGGAGATCTGACTCAGGCAGGCTCCGCATCTAGGCTGGCTCCCCGGTTCGACTGGCTCCCCAGTTTAGCTCGCTCCCAGTTGGTCGGCTCCAAGGTTGTCTGGCCCCGCGACCCCCGGTCTGGCTGCTCCTGTTGGCTCCCTGATACGTCTCCAACGTATCTACTTTTCCAAACTCTTTTACCCTTGTTTTGGACTATAATTTGCATGATTTGAATGGAACTAACCTGGACTGACGCTGTTTTCAGCAGAATTGCCTTGGTGTTATTTTTATGCAGAAATCAAAGTTCTCCAAATGTCCTGAAAATTTACGGGGAGCAGTTTTGGAAAATATCAAAAATACCTACGCCAGGATCCACCTCAGGGGGTGGGCCACAAGCCACTGCTCCGCCACCACCCCCTGGTGACGGTGGGCAGGCTTGTGGGGCCCACAGGCACCTGCCGCCCCCAACTCCAGCCCTATAAGTTGTCTTTCGTCCCAGAAAAAATAAAAAAGGGAAGTTTCCGTCGCGTTTTCGATACGGAGGCGCCGCCACCACCTGTTCTTCATCTGGAGGGCAGATCTGGAGTCCGTCATGGGCTCCGGAGAGGGGAAATCGTCGCCATCGTCATCATCAACCTTCTTCCCTCTCCAATTCCATGAAGCTCTTCGTCGTTCGTGAGTAATCTATTCGTAGGCTCGTTGGACGGTGATGAGTAGGATGAGATCTATTATGTAATCGAGTTAGTTTTGATGGGGATTAATCCCTAGTATCAACTATGTTCTGAGATTTGATGTTGCTACTACTTTGCCATGCTTAATGCTTGTCACTAGGGCCCGAGTGCCATGATTTCAGATCTGAAATTATTATGTTGTCACCAATATATTTGTGTTTTAGATCCGATCTTACAAGTTGTAGTTACCTACTATGTGTTATGATCCGGCAACCCCGGAGTGACAATAACCGGAACCACTCCCGGTGATGATCATAGTTTGAGGAGTTCATGTGTTCACCAAGTGCTAATGCGTTGGTCCGGTTCTTTATTAAAAGGAGAACCTTAATATCCCGTAGTTTCCTTTTGGACCCCGCTGCCACGGGAGGGATGGACAATAGATGTCATGCAAGTTCTTTTCCCTAAGAACGTATGACGACACACAGAATGCATGCCTACATCACATTGACGAACGAGAGCTAGCCACATATCTCTCCGTGTTATAGCTGTTGCATGATGAATATCATCCAAACAAATCACCGGCCTATTGCCTACGAGTTTGTCCTACTGTTGCATCCAAACAAATCACCGACCCATTGCCTACGAGTTTGTCCTACTGTTGCATCCACACAAATCACCGACCCATTGCCTACGAGTTTGTCCTATTGCTGCTGCTACTATTGTTACTTGTCTTGCTCTGCTGCTACTACTATTGCTACTACTGTTGTTACTTGTCTTGCTCCGCTGCTGCTATTACTGTTGCTACTACTGCTGTTACTTGTCTTGCTCTGCTGCTGCTACTACTGTTGCTACTACTGTCGCTTGCTACTGTTGCTACTTGCTACTGCTGTCACTACTGCTGTTCCTTGCCACTACTATTGCTCGTTACACTGCTGTTACTCGTTACTTTGCTGTTACTATTGTGGTTGCAGATACTAATCTTTCAGGTGTGGTTGAATCTGACAAATTCAGCTGCTAATACTTGAGAGTATACTCTCACCTAGATAGTTGTGCCGGTTGTGTTTTTAGGGGACGAACTGTAGAACAAGGTGAGACCCTGCTGCATAACGTCTTGATCAACGATAATGCTTGGACTATTCCCGAACCACCTCCTAAGACAACTCCTAAGAAAAGAGGTATTCTATTCCTCAGTCCCGAAGATATGCAAGAAGCCAAGAAATCTATGCAAGAGAAAGGCATCAGATCTGAAGATGTCAAAAATCTACCACCTATCGAAGAGATCCACGGTCTCGATAACCCGATATAGGTAGTAGAAGTGAATTCTCTGCGTAGGTTTGACGAGAGTGATATTCCTTTTGATAAACCTGCTAGCCTATGCTTTGATGAATTTGACAACTTTGTTTCCAAACAACGCAGTTTCAATGATTATGTTAGCAGACATTTGGAATAAAGTACTCGTATGCTTAGCTATCTAAGTGCTTGTGTAGACAGAAATGTCGATGCTCTGAAGCTTCTGAGTAAACATGCCTCTATGATTACTACTCAGGTAGAACAAGTACTTAAAGCTCAGAATGACTTTCTCAATGAATTAAATGACAACTCTGTCAGAGTCATTACTAGAGGAGGCAAAATGACTCAGGAACCTTTGTATCCTGAAGGTCATCCTAAGAGAATTGATCAAGATTCTCAAGGAATCAATGCTGATACACCTAGTCATCCTAAGCAGAAGAAGAAGGATGATAGAAACCTGCACGCCAGTTCACCAAATACTATCACACCTGAAGAACCTAATGATATTTCTGCGTCTGATGAAGAAACACAATTAGGTGATGAACATGAACCTGGTGACAACATGGACAGTGATGTTCATAATAATGCTCAACCTAGCCATGATGAGGATGTGGAGATTGAATCTACGGTTAATCCTGATAATCCACAACCTAAGAGATACGACAAGAATGACTTTACTGCTAGGAAGCATGGTAAAGAAAGAGAGCCATGGGTGCAGAGACCTATGCCCTTTCCTCCTAAGCCATCCAAGAAAAAGGATGATGAGGATTTTGAGCGCTTCGTTGAGATGATAAGACCCGTCTTTCTGCAGATGCGGTTAACTGATATGCTCAAGATGTCTCCGTATGCCAAGTACATGAAAGATATCGTGACTAATAAACGGAAGATACCAGATCTTGAGATCTCCACCATGCTTGCCAACTACACTTTTAAAGGTGGAACTCCTAAGAAACTTGGTGATCCCGGAGTGCCCACTATACCTTGCTCCATTAAAGGAAACTACGTAAGAACTGCCTTATGTGACCTTGGAGCCGGTGTTAGTGTTATGTCGCTTTCTCTTTATCGTAGACTCGAGTTGGATAAGTTGACACCCACTGAAATTTCTCTGCAAATGGCCAACAAATCAACTGCTTTCTCTATCGGCATTTGCGAGGATGTGTCTGTTGTGGTTGCTAACACCACTATCTTAACAGACTTTGTTATCTTGGATATCCTCGAGGACGATGCCATGGCTATCATCCTCGGAAGACCCTTTTTAAACACTACAGGGGTTGTTATAAATTGCAACAAAGGCAATGTCACTTTCCATGTCAACGGTAATGAGCACACAGTGCACTTTCCGAAGAAACGATATCCAGTACATTGCATCAATGCTATCGAAAAGACTTCATAGATTCTTATTGGGAGCTTTGAATGCCCTATTCCTCGTGTCAAGATGAAGTATGAGTTGCTTGTTGGGGAGATACATATCCCCATTGAGGTGACTTAGTGACTATTCGAAAATTCTGCATTCTCTCTTGCGATTCGAGAAAGTTTTGTCATAAGGACTTGATCAACCCCATTGACGAATTTCTTCCGATGACCATGAAACAGATGAATCAGAGAGTCACATACCTCTGTTTTGAGTCTTCATTTTATTTTGCTTAGAAGAAAAATGATAGAATTAGTTCAGCTTTTCTTGTTTTCTGTTTTAGCGCCCTGGAGAAAAATACATCGAAAATAAAAGTTCTCCGATGGTCCTGAAAATTTAGTATGATTTTTCCTGGAATTTTTGAAAATTTCTGGGCCTGAGAGCTGGTCACGGGGCTTGACCAGTGGGCCACAAGCCCCCCCACCGCCACCTACCCCCTGGTGGCGGGGTGCAAGCTTGTGGGGCCCACAGGCATCCCCTCCACTCACTCCAACTCTCAGCCTCTTCTTCCACCTCCAGAAAAAATTGTTTTGCAGCTCAAACCCGTGTTCTTGCTCATTCGGCTGTGATTTTCGATCTCCTTGATCAAAGCACCATTCTCCGAACTGTTTTGGGGAAATTGCTCCTTGGTAAGTGACTCCTCCATTGGTCCAATTAGTTTTTGCTCTAGTGCTTTATCCTTCGCGAATTCTTGCTACCTTGGTGATCCTGTTCTTGAGCTTGAAAGGTTGATTTTAGCTGGTCCCAAGTAGTTTTAGCGCGGGATACGGTCTCTAGGCACTAGTAGGAGTAGTTGCTACAAGGTATGATTGGTCCTCATTCACTTTTCTCTTGAACTTCAAAAATTTCAGCAAAAGGAAATTATGTTCGGGAGGAAGTTTCATGGTGGTTCCTCAAGTAAGAAGGGTCCCCGTCTCTCTTTTCGGGAGCCCGAACATTTTCAACTAAGGGACGCACCGGTGCAACCATGTGAATGGCCTTCCGATGAGTTCATGATCGAAGCAGGCTTCAAGGATGAGTTTGATGCACTTGTCCGCAATGCCGGGTTAGAAGAATTCCTCTCAGATAAATGTGAACAGTATGCTATGCTCACTGCCTCTTTCGTGCGTAGATTTAAATTTTTAGCTGGCCATGAGTCATCCATACTGTTTGATCTGTACGATGAATCCTATACCGTGAGTCTGGAGGATTTAAGTAGGATTTGCAAGATACCCGATGGAGGTAGTGTTATTGATCCTCCTAAGTCTTCGGTCAGAGACTTTGTCTCTAGTATAACTGTTGGAGAAACCAGAGATATCACGCAAGCCACCTTAGGAAGCATCCATTTCCCTGCCTTGCACTACCTTGCCCTCTTTATAGGTAGGTGCGTTAACGGCAGGGGTGCACATTGTCACCTATGCGCTTCCGACCTTAGTATCCTTAGGGGGATTTCTTTGGTGGAGTTTATGCTACACGCTTAGCAAATTTTCTGGGAGTATCCATCCGTCCAGAAGACCCTCCTCTCCGTACAGGCTACCTTGATCGTGTCGCTCTAACATGCTACCAGTTCCTTGAGAGAGATCATGGATCTCTTCTATACCGCTTGATATTTAACCAGCAGCGTGTTTTCCATATTACCCTTCCTGCTCCTGCTTTCTTTGACTTTCAGGTTAAACGAAGATACTACATAACCATAGGAGAGGCAGAGGAGTATGAGAGGTAGGCGACGGCTGCTCGACTTCGCGAGACAGCTATTCAGGCAGTGGCTGCAGCACTCCTGTATAACACCCATTATGACTTTGGGTTTCGCCAGGATCATCCTTGGGAGTAGACCAAGCTAGGCCAAAAGCCTAAGCTTGGGGGAGTACGTGTTCTCACCGACTTTACATTCATGCTTATGCTTTCACTTTGTTAGCCGGTGTTTACACTTTGCCACTGTATTATCCATGCTAGTTTCTTTTTGTTTTCTTGTTTTGTGTCCTTTTGAGAAAACCCAAAAAGATTTTTCTTTCTTCTTTTACTCATTGGGAGCTTTCCCGTGTTAATAGTTTTCTTTCTCTTTGTGTCAAGGTAGAAGATATTGGCTACAATGCTTAGTGGTTCTTACATGTTTACCTGTTTAGCATTCAAAGAGCCATATTATTTTGTCTTCTCCTTTGTGTTCGCCTGCAGATTTAGCTTAGTCCAATGCGCTTATTATCGTTTTCATCGTTCGATCGTGCAAATGAAAGGCAACAATGATGATATATGATGAAGTGACTGAGACTGAAAAGCTGGTATGAACTCTATCTATTTTGTTTTTGTAAATATGACTAGCTTGTCAACCCAGATTTAGCTTTGTTGTGAGAGAACCATGTTTGTAATGACAACTTAGAGATCATAGTTTCTGATGCCATCCTTATTTAGCTGAGAGCTTCTAATGGTTTGTCTTGATTGCCAACATAGATTTTGAGGTGACCATGATGTAGTATGATAGGATGGTATTCTCCTTTGAATGTTTCAAGTGGCTTGACTTGGCACGTGTTCATGCATGTAGTTGAAACAAAATCAACATAGCCTCTATGATGTTCGTGTTCATGGTGATTTATATCCTATTCATGCTTGCATTCAATGTTAGTCAAACTCATTGCATCTTTATGACTATTGTCGCTCTCTAGTTGGTCGCTTCCCAGTCTTTTGCTAGCCTTCACTTGTACTAAGCGGGAATGCTGCTTGTGCATCCACTTCCATGAACCCAAAAGTTTTTCCATGAGAGTCCACCATACCTACCTATTTGCGGTATCTACCTGCCGTTCCAAGTAAATTTGCATGTGCCATTCTCTAAACCTTCAAGAAATAAATCTGTTTTGCATGCCCGAACCGCTCATGTGGTGACAGAGGGCTATTGGTATCTTCCATGCTAGGAGTGTTATCCTCGACATGTGTTTATTCATAGTCATTCACGAGAAAGGGGCCGGTATTTGGGATGACCAGTTCCATGCTTAAATCGAAAACATAACTGTAAAACAAGACTCCCCCCGGATTGATGTTCGTATGGACGGTACCCGAGGATTTGGCTAGCCATGGAGTGTGATTGATTGGTGGTGGGGGAGTTAAAACTTTACTTTTCTGTTTGGGAACCGCCTATAGCATGAGTAGCATGGAAGATATTGAGAACTCTTGGTCATTGCATTGACAATGAAAGCATGCCACCCAAAATTATTATCTCTATTTTCAAAGCTTGAGCTCTGGCACCTATGCAAATCTATGCTTCCCTCTGCGAAGGGCGTGTCTATTTATTTTCCTGTCGAGTCATCCTCCTCTTATATAAGCACCAATTAGAGAGCACCTCTGTCATTTTTATTCTTTGCTTTTGATTGATATTGAGTATGACTATGACTGGATCTTCGTTGCTATGAATTATAATGTTTAGTTAGCCCTTGATCTTTGAAAGTGCTCTGCATTTATGTTTTGCGGTCTCAGAAAGAGCTAGCGAGATACCACCTATTCATATTGCTTCATGCTTGGTTTGATTGAAGGATTGGTATTTGAAACTCATTATTATTTGCTCGTTAGCTGATTATGGCATTGATATTAGTTTACCGTGAGACCTTTGTGTCATTTGCTCATGTGCTTAACTTGTGATCTTGCTGAAATTCTGGTTATGAGTTAGACATAGTTGCAACAACAAGATGAAACAGAGTTTGTCAAAGTTTTTCTTTCTCTCTAAGTTTGTCAACTGAGTTGCTTGAGGACAAGCAAGGTTTTAAGCTTGGGGGAGTTGATACGTCTCCAACGTATCTACTTTTCCAAACTCTTTTGCCCTTGTTTTGGACTATAATTTGCATGATTTGAATGGAACTAACCTGGACTGATGTTGTTTTCAGCAGAATTGCCTTAGTGTTATTTTTGTGCAGAAATCAAAGTTCTCCAAACGTCCTGAAAATTTACGGGGAGCAGTTTTGGAAAATATCAAAAATACTTGCGCCAGGATCCACCTCAGGGGGTGGGCGAGTGGGCCACAAGCCCCTGCTCCGGCACCACCCCCTGGTGGCGGTGGGCAGGCTTGTGGGGCCCACAGGCACCTGCCGCCCCCAACTCCAGCCCTATAAGTTGTCTTTCGTCCCAGAAAAAATAAAAAAGGGAAGTTTTCGTCGCGTTTTCGATACGGAGGCGCCGTCACCACCTGTTCTTCATTTGGAGGGCAGATCTGGAGTCCGTCTTGCGCTCCGGAGAGGGGAAATCGTCGCCATCGTCATCATCAACCTTCTTCCCTCTCCAATTCCATGAAGCTCTTCGTCGTTCATGAGTAATCTATTCGTAGGATCGTTGGACGGTGATGAGTAGGATGAGATCTATTATGTAATCGAGTTTGTTTTGATGGGGATTGATCCCTAGTATCAACTATGTTCTGAGATTTGATGTTGCTACTACTTTGCCATGCTTAATGCTTGTCACTAGGGCCCGAGTGCCATGATTTCAGATCTGAAATTATTATGTTGTCACCAATATATTTGTGTTTTAGATCCGATCTTACAAGTTGTAGTTACCTACTATGTGTTATGATCCGGCAACCCCGGAGTGACAATAACCGGAACCACTCCCGGTGATGACCATAGTTTGAGGAGTTCATGTGTTCACCAAGTGCTAATGTGTTGGTCCGGTTCTTTATTAAAAGGAGAACCTTAATATCCCGTAGTTTCCTTTTGGACCCCGCTGCCACGGGAGGGATGGACAATAGATGTCATGCAAGTTCTTTTCCCTAAGCACGTATGAAGACACACGGAATGCATGCCTACATCACATTGACGAACGGGAGCTAGCCACATATCTCTCCGTGTTATAGCTGTTGCATGATGAATATCATCCAAACAAATCACCGACCTATCGCCTACGAGTTTGTCCTACTGTTGCATCCAAACAAATCATCGACCCATTGCCTACGAGTTTGTCCTACTGTTGGATCCAAACAAATCACCGACCCATTGCCTATGACTTTGTCCTATTGCTGCTGCTACTACTGTTGCTACTACTGCGGTTACTTGTCTTGCTCTGCTGCTACTACTGTTGCTACTACTGCTGTTACTTGTCTTGCTCTGCTGCTGCTACTACTATTGCTACTACTGCTGTTACTTGTCTTGCTCTACTGCTGCTACTACTGTTGCTACTACCGTGGCTTGCTACTGTTGCTACTTGCTACTGTTGTCACTACTGCCGTTCCTTGCCACTTCTATTGCTCGTTACACTGCCGTTACTCGCTACTTTGTTGTTACTATTGTGCTTGCAGATACTAATCTTTTAGGTGTGGTTGAATCTGACAAATTCAGCTGCTAATACTTGAGAATATACTCTCACCTCCTAATTGGCTTACCTACAAATTTGGGTCGAATACTCTCGAAAACTGCTGCGAACCGACGCACTGGTGGGCCATCAACAACATTCTTCCAGTCTCATTACTCGGGAGTGCTATCAGCATTCCTCTGGTGCCGTTGCACGAGAAGGTTAGTTGTTATAAGCATTCGTCTAGCTAACCCCAGAGATTGCAGGATCAACCCTTTTCTGGAGCCATTGCCACGGAAGCACAACTGACGTCACTCCCTGACCCGGCCGGCTCCTCGGTCCAGCTGGATCCCTGCTCCGGCTGGCTCCCATTGGGACGACTCCAAGGTTGGCTGGCTCCAAGTTTGGTCGGCTCCAGGGTTGATCGGCTTCACGACCCCCGGTCTGGCTGCTCCAGCTGCCTCCCTGTACGACTCCTCCGACTGGCCAGCTACGCGGAGTCCCCGGTGGACTCGGCGTCCTGTAGAGCCACGCACCCATCATCGGGCAAACTTCGCGTGTTCATCTGGCAGGGCCCCACGCCCATCAGCCGACGGACCCCTGCGTCCGCGCCCGTAGGCCCCTGCACCCAACAGTCGGCGGACTCCACGTTCGCGCCTCACACCTTCGATGCCATTGTCTCCTTCAGCAACAACAAAGAACCTCCGCCCGACTCTTCGTGTCGCCTGGAGACTCGGAGGCTACACCCAGCGGGTGTGCTTGCGTGCCCCTGCCGGTAACAACCAGCCGACAGACTCTGCGTCCACATACGGCAAGGCCCCGCACCCACCAGCCGGTGAACTCCCGCGTCCCTCCTCGGTAGGGCTCCGTGCCCCTCGATCGTCGGACCGCGCGTCAATGCCTGACAGGGCCCCGCGCCCGTCAGTCGGTGGACTCCGCGTCCTCACCCAACATCTTCGACACTGCCGTCTGCCTCACCGACACCGAAGACCCTCCGCCCGACTCTTCATGTCGCCTGGAGGCTTGGAGGCTACACCTAGTGGGTGCATTTGTGTGCCCCCGTTGGAAATAGCCAGTCGGCGGACTTAGTGTCCACGCCCGATATGGCTCGTGCCCATCAGCCGGCGGACTCCGTGTCCATGCACGGCAGTGCCTCACGTCCATCAGCTGACGCACCCCGCGTCCACACATGGTAGGGCCCTGCACCCATGGGTCAGCAGACTCCACGTCCACGCCCGACATCTTCGACGCCATCGTGTTCTTTAGAAACTATGAAGACCCACCGCCCGACTCTTCGAGTCATGTTAGAAGCAACCACGTTGGTTGCGTCCCGCGACCGACCGTTGCCAACAAACTCTCCTACGAAAAGAGCGAAAACCCCCGCTAACTTTCCAAGTCACTCGGAGGCTCGGAGGATACTGTTGGGGGGATAACCCCCGGGTATGCTCAAGGAGCTGACTCAAAATTTCAAAACATCGGGGTGGCTAACGCTACTCCGGCTTGCTCCCTGGTCCGGCAGGCTCCCCACTCTGGCTGGCTCCCCAGTCCGGCTAGCTCCTAGTTGGCTGGCTCCAAGGATGGCCAGTTACAAGGATGGCGGGCTCCAGGGTTGGCCGTCTCCACGACCCCCGATCCGGCTGATTCCTCTGCCCGGATGGCTCCCCAATCCGGCTGGCTCCCAGTCCGGTTGGCTCCTAGTTGGCCAGCTTGAAGGTTGGCCGGCTCCAAGGTTGGACGGCTCCAAGGTTGTCCGGCTCCAAGACTGGCCGACTCCAGAGTACGGCAGGCTCCTCGGACCGGTTGGCTCCCCGATCTAGCTGGCTTCCCGGTCCGGCTGCCTCCAAGTTGGCCGGCTCCAATGTTGGCCGGCTCCCAGTTGGCCGACTCCAATGTTGGCCGACTCCCTAGTTTAGTTGGCTCCCCGGTTGGATAGCTCCTCACTCCGTCTGACTCCCTAGTCTGGCTGTCAACTAGTTGGCCGGATCCAAGGTTGTCGGATCTAGGGTTGGCAAGATCCACGACTCTCGGTCTGGCTGTCTCCTCGAACCGACAGGCTCCCCGCTTCAGCTGGATCCCTGGCCCGGCTGGCTCCCCAGTCCGGCTAGTTTCCCAGTCCGGCTGGCTCCCTGTCCCGATTGGCTCCCTGGTCTGGCTGGCTTCCAAGTCCGAGTGGCTCCCCGGTCCGAGTGGCTCCTAGTTGTCTGGCTCCAAGGTTGGCTGGCTCCTAGTTGGTCGTCTCCCAGTTGGGCGGTTCCTATGTTGGTCGGATCCCTAGTTTGGCCGGCTCCTCGGTTGGCCAGCTCAAAGGTTGGCCGACTCCAAGGTTGGCCGGCTCCAGGGTTGGCCGGATCCATGACCCCCCTCCGGCTGGCTCCTCGGCCCGGCTGGGTTTGAAAGAGTGTCAACTCGAGGTACTAATGATCCCACTATTTTGGAGGGTGTTGAATTTTTCATAATGCTAAAAGTGGATTTGGGGAGTTATGACTTTATTTAGTGATGAGTCCACTATTTTGGAGGAGGCTTCAATTGACTATGACAAGAAAGTTGCTATCTATGATGATTATTATGATGACATTTATGCTATAAAGAATAAGGATAACCATTAAACTTATCATCATGATTTTAATTTTCACATTGGTTATATAAATCAAGTATCTCATGATAGTTATTTTGTTGAGTTTGCTCCCACTACTATGAATGATAAGAATTTTCTTGTGTGGGTAGTAATAAAAATTCTACGCTTGTGCATCATGAAAAGAATGTTGTATGTGATAGTTATAGTTTTGAATTCCTTCATCATGCTATTGAAAATTATTATGAGGGGGGATATATGCTTGTACGAATTGCAATAATATCAAGTTTCCTCCCTATGTGTTCAAAGTTTTGAAGTGATGCTTGTTTTGCCCTCCTATGCAAGTTAATTATTTCTACAATAAATTTTTTGCTTCTAAAATGCCTATGCATAGGAAGTGGGTTAGACTTAAATGTGCTTGCCATGTGATTCATGATGTTCTCTTGCATGTTTCAACTATTATTCCTATACGAGCATCATTGAAACCATCATGCCTAGCAAAAAGGCATTAAAGAAAAGCGCGTGTTGGGAGACAACCCAATATTTAACCTTTTTGTTTTTCAGTATTAATCATGTTTTATTGATTTTATTTTAATAAAGTTGTTGGGGGATATTACCTACGATATAACCCGCCCTTGGTGGGCCGGGTCATCAGAGGGGCGACTTAACACTGGAAGTGCGGCCCTTCACTACTGGAATCTGCTGGTTTGCCGACACCAAGAGTTGATGGCGATGGCCTGTTTAACCGACAACAAAGGCTTTCCCGTTAGGGTGCGGTCGGCAAAGAAGCCGGCCACGATTTTATAAGCAATCACTTTCTTTGCCATCAGCTTCAAGTAGACCGACGGCAAAGCCTTTGCTGTCAGCTTTGTGGCACGGTCTAACGGCATAGAGCAATGACGGCAATGACGCAAGCCTAGCCCCGTTAGAGGGTTAACGGCAGGCTTTGCCGTCAGCTGGACACGGGCGAACGGAAAACTGTACTTCTGGTGGGCCATACATGTTAGGGATGCTAGTAGCACTGACATGTGGGTCCCCTCTTTGCCCACAACCAGAGCACAACTGACGGCAAAGCCGAAAACCTAGGAAAATTTGGTGTTCTCACAGTTGCAAGGTTACACAGGCTGTCGTCACGTGTCCTCCATTGTCATCAACCCACCGACGGCATATGCTTTGCCGTCAATAAGCGGTAGGAAAAGACCCTCTCTTATTTTTTTAATATTTGTTTTCTGTGAATTCCCTCCATTTGCAAAACATAGATACAAACATCAATATATATATATTGGCCCAGCCCTAAACAGTACCACAAGTGCATCACAAAGTGCAAACATCACCAATATATGTAATTAAAGTGCAAACAAGATCACAAAGTATTACAAAGCGTCACAAGTGCATCCGCAAATACAAGTGCATTAAAAAGTTCATCTAAGACTACATGAGTACAGTCCCTGGAGCATCCATCCATATGCCATGCTGCTTTAGCAAAATCTGCATAATGAGAAGAAGAAGAAGAATCTAGCGATAAGCAATTAGAAGAATACAATAAGAAAGAATTTATCTAAATTAAGCTAAGCAATTAGAAGAAGAAGTGGAAGAAGAGGAAGAAGAAGATGGAGAAAAAGAAAGAAGAGAAAAAGGAAGAATAAGAAGATTTGTTCTTCTTATTCTATCCTTTTCCCTCTTTCTTTTTCTCTTATTTATTCATCTCTTCTTTGTTCTTCTCTTCTGGTTTCTTTTTAAACTTTCTAAACTAATTATGTCATTTTTGAGCTCTAATATCAACTAATTATGCTATTTTTTATGTTATCAAGTAATTATGTCATTTTTGAGGTAAGCAAGCTAATTATGTAATTTTTTAGGTAAGTAAGCTAATTATCAACTAGAGTTTACTAAGCTAACTAAAGCATGGCTAATATCAACTAGAATTTACTGAGCTAACTAAAGCATGGCATAATATAAGTTGAGCTAAACAATAAGAAGAATAAAAAGGAGAGGAATAACTTACCAAATGCCAAGTCACGGAGGAGAAGCACCATCTCGGTCGGTCGCTGGGTTGCTAGGGCTCTCACCAGGAGAAGTAACGGGATCGCGGGATTCAACTCTGGAATGATGCTGCAACAAGGCAAGAGTTAAAATATGTGGTTAGCACGGCGACAGACAATGGTATAAGACCGCGCAAGGTTGGTCATTGAAAGGGAACTCACCGTTCCCACCGGAGAAGGCATCGGCGGAGGGGGGGGGGGGCAAACCTTGATTCTCACACATGGCCTGCAAATTAGTTTTCGAGGATTCAAAGAAATAGCCTTGTTTCTTCTCACACATAGCCTTGCTTCTCACACAACTGACTTACCGCAATGAAGCCGTGCATGGCCTTCGCATGGGCATTATTGCGTGCCCTCTCCTCCTCAAGCAACCTCTGCGTATTTCGGTCCCTCTCCTCCAACAAGAGCCTGGTGGCCTCCCTCTCCTTCTCAAGTCCGGCCTACAACCACTCCTCAAAAGGAATTTTCATCATCCATCCAGGGACAAATGAATGAAAGAAATAATGAAGAAAACTAACCTCGATGGCAAGATCAACTAGCCTCGCGCATTGCCGTATTACAGGAGCGGAGCTAATTTGCCTCGCCTTGATCTGAGATAGAGTCTCAGTGATAGGGACGAAGCCATCACACATGGCCAGCGTGCCATGACTCTTACCGCCACCAGAGATCATCAACGCCTCCGGATCGATAGGATTCTGGCTCGGGTCAAAGTCAGGCCCGTGCAGCTATTTGACCACCTCAGAATAAGACGTCATCTTGCTGTAGGCGGACAGGCTTGTGTACATCGATGGCCCGTCCCCCTCAGAATATGCCTTCGCCGTCTTGTACGAGCCCTTATGGGCCATGCTAAACGCGGCGTATCCCTGAGGCTCGGGCTGGTTATTGTGTTTGGCCTACAAGAAAAGACAAAGAATTAGTACAACAAAAATCATGAAAGAATGAATTATTGATAAAACAAAACAAGGCACACATACCCATTTTTTGGCGTATTTCTTGATGTTGGCATTGCATTGGTGGTGTGGCACACCAACCAATTGGGCACGACGTTCCTTGGCCACAGTGTGGGTGCTCAACCAAGCCTCTGTGCACCACCTGTCCACTATCATCTCCCAACAATCCATCTTATTGGCCAACCATCTCGGGGGCAACTATGAATGTAAGTTAATGAAGAATGAAACTAAGTATTATAAATAAATAGACCTAACTAGCCCTAACAAAACTAATAAAGAATTGATCTTTGGAATGTACATACCTCCATGTACTCGGTTTTATCAAGGTAAATCTTTCGAATTCAGCCTTTGTCTTCGGCTCCCCTTTCTTGGCGTACCAATCTCGAACAGCCTGAACACGCAGCCCGTGCCTCGTGTTATTCAATAAACTCTTGCACTCTTTCATGAGGTTCTTCTTGGCCGCCTCCTCCGTCCCCTCCTCGACCCTAAAGTAACTCTGCAATTATGCCATATAGATGCATAGATGAATAGTGAAATGATTTGGAAGGAAATAACAATATATAAATGTGTAGATTGGGTCATTTTCCCATGCTCTGCTCCCGATCCAACGCAAAATTTCGGCAGCAACTCCCCGCTGTTCTCCTGATACACATCTCGGCAACTAAGCGAGAGGATGTGTACCCGGAGAACAACAAGGAGGCGCTGTAGAAACTCTACATGGGATCCGGAGCAAAGCATGGGAAACGACCCAATCTACACATACCCGGGCCGTCCATGGATAACGTTGGACAATTCGAAAGAATCACCGTTATAAATATGCAAATGCATGCATATTTATAACAGGAACCCTTTTGAACGGGAGATGCATATTGGTTACGCAACAACTTTGCATTTGAATACTAAAAATACCTAGCTAGCTAGTGTCATGAGCACGAAGGCCGGAACAGAGAAAAATAAAGGGGGTGGAGGAGGAGTTAACAAATGTGCTCACTTTCGAATGCAGGGGAGGTCGTCGAAAACCAAACCCTCGCGGAGAAGCTACTGCACATTTAAATGCACTCAATCAACACAAATACGCACTCGCTGTAATTAAGCTAACTAATACTAACATCTAATTGATAACTAAATTATTAAAAGTATAAAGCTAATTAAGGTGACTATTATAAAGCTAATAATTCTTTTTCTTCACATCTCTTCTTGTTTTTCTTTATGTTTTGTTAATAATTTACTATTAAAAATTTACGCTTCTTCTTCTTCTTTTTCTTCATTATTAATAATTTATTATTCAAGTTTTGTTACTCTTCTCTTCTTATATTTCTTTTCTTGTTATTAATTTCTTTTCTTTATTTTTCTCTCCTTCTCCCCCTTCTTTTTCCTCCTTTTCCTTTTCTTCTTCTTCTTCTTCTTCTTCTCTTAATCTCCTTCTCCTCCTCCCTTTTCCTGTTCTTCTTCTTCTCTTCATCTCCTTCTCGTCCTTCTTCTATTATTGTTAGTATTTTCATCTCCTTATCTTCTCCTTACTTCTGTACTGACTAAGTATTAAAAATATACCACAAAAAGTTCCTATTGTCTAAATACTAATAACTTAGTAATTGCGAACTAAATTTAACTAAAAATCTACCACTAAAAATCTAGCACTACTAATTGCTAACTAAATTTAACTACTAATTGCTAACTAAATCTATTATCTACTACTAACAGATCTAACTAATATAGAAAAAATAAACTAAAAATAAAGAAAAAAAAGGCGAGGAGGAGCTCACTGGCGGGGCAAGGCGGGGAGGCCTCGGGCGATGCCTCGGGGGCTGGGCGATGGTTGTGGGTCGGGGTGGGCCTGGTGCGGGGCTTCGGTGGGTGGTCGGGGCAGGGCTGGCGCGGGGCGGCCCCGGCTAGTAGGGCGGGGAGGCCTCGGGTGATGCCTCGGGGCGGGGTGATGGCGGCGGGTCGGGGTGGGCCTGGTGCGGGGCGTCGGCGGGTGGTCGGGACGGGGCTGGCGCGAGGCGGTGCCGGCGAGTAGGGGCGGGGTGGGTCGACGACGGTGGCGGGTCGGGAGAGCAGATGGGATCGAGATGTGAGAGAGAAGAGGCGGCGGGTCACGAGAGGGCCGTGTATCCTTCACGGGGGGGGGGGGGGGATAAGACATCCGTTAGGATTTGCCCTCTGCTGGCTATCGGCAAAGACAACCGTTAGTCTTTGCCCTCAGCTGGGTGTCGGCATAGACGACTCCCGTTAAGCACTAGTCGAACGTGGGATCAGGCAGCTCCCTATGCCGTTAGCCGCCCTATGCCGTCAGCTGGCTGACGGCTTAGATAAAGCGGACGACATAGACTTTCTATGCCGTCAGCTGCATCTATGCCGTCATCATTTTTTTTGGCTGAGGGCAAAGCCTCTATGCCGCCAGCCCCGTGAAATTGCTGACGGCAAAGCTAAAAGCTGTCGGCAAATTATGTTTTTCCAGTAGTGCTTGGCCCAGAAGCCGGATGGCGGTTCAAGAAGCTATGCACATGATAGACTACCAAGGGAGTTCCCAATCTTGGAGGACACGACGACTTAAAGATAGGGAAAGCTACGATGGGTAGCATGGCCAGCACTCTTGTAAACCCTAGGGTCTCGACCTGTATATAAAGGCGAGTCCCGGGGGAAGGTCAGGCGAGTTAGAAATTATCGAGCGCTAGGTCAGGCGAGTTACGCCCTCCTTGTAATCGAAACCATCAGCCATCCACATAAAGCAGGACATAGGCTTTTACCTCCACACGAGGGGGTGAACCTGGGTAAATCTAAGTCCCGCTTTCGCTCACCCCCTTCGAGTCGCCACCAAGGTGCTATGGCTCCATCTTTAAGTCCTTTCACGAGGAGATCTGCCGTGATAAAACCATGATAGTTGGCGCCCACAATGGGGCTAGCGCACGGTGGAGTTGAGTTCTCAAAGAGAGCCCTACCAGGGTCAGAAAGCTATGTGGTCGGTGTCATGACGAAGAGCCGCCGTGGAAGGTACTACATCGACAACTTGCTGCGGGGGCCAGAAGCCGATTCAGTCGAATCTGGTTACAGAGTCCCCTTTGGCAAGATCAACATCTTCATCGGCATGATTGGGACACCCGTGCCTGAGCCATACACCTCCACCGACATTGTCGAGCCGGCCAGGTACGTCCTCCCTATCGTACGATAGGACAGGAGTCGCCGCGCCTTCGTCAGTTTTACATAGGTAAACGACGTACAAGACGAACTGGCGACCCATGAGTTCACCCCCGTCAATTTTGACGGCGAGTCGTCCATGGGCGAGACAGATTCAATCCATCCTCTTTACAAAAAACAACTGGGAGGGCTGTCACTGGCAATGGACCCCGAGATCCTTGA
The DNA here is from genome assembly GCF_904849725.1 of Hordeum vulgare subsp. vulgare. Taxonomy (NCBI): domain Eukaryota; kingdom Viridiplantae; phylum Streptophyta; class Magnoliopsida; order Poales; family Poaceae; genus Hordeum; species Hordeum vulgare. The sequence continues at coordinate 442,591,074 of NC_058522.1, read as the reverse complement.
GAGATCCCATCGAAAAATCGCCATCTATATGGCAGGGGCGGCACAACCTACACAAAACCCGACCGACAACAACGAAACCGGCGGGACGTCGAAAACCCCAGCCCGGGCCATGGCGGAGTTAGCGGCGAAGGTCGCAAGCCTCATCGCGACCGCTATCACGCCCAAGAATCAGGAGTCTATCAACGCTGAGCTGGCGAAGGTGCGGGAGACGATGGCCAAAGCACATCGGTACATGGAAGCAGAAGCCACCAGGGTAGAGACGCAGTAGGCTGCAATCACAACAGAGACGGAGCGGTTGAACATCAAAGGCTGGCGGCTCGAGAGACAGCAGCATGTGTCAGACACCATTCACCAAAGGAGACACCACGGACGCATCCGAGCCGACTTACACCCGACTCGCCTCTTCGACACCCCGCGCACCCCTGGGCGGGTCCTGATCGACCATTACAAACTGTTCCTAGGGGAGGTCCGGTTCAACCACCTAACCCGCCGTCGCCTCAACTAATGGATGCCCATGCGACTCGTTTCCAGACGCCACGAGGTCACTTCTTGAATCCCGTGGATAATGTGCTAGCGGCAACTCGCCACCTGGAGTCCCTCCCGATTTACGGAAACTCCCCGGCCGAGATAGAGGCTAGAAACGCCATCGAGATGCTAAAGACGGCCGTGGTCCAGCACGCATAGTATTCTCATAGCCTCGACCGGTTACACTCCACGCCTCAGGCGCGCCACACCATAAGTCGCCATGAGGACTTACCCGTAGTAACCAGCAGGCAACGACGACTTCCTCAAAACAACCCGCTTGGGATGCTCGACACACGATCCCAAGACATCGTGGACGCGGCGCGAGCTGCGCGTCAGATAGAAACAGCAGCCGCGGCGGGTCAGATCTACCCGGCTTACACCTCGACTCCTCCCGTGCCCCTTGACGCCGGAGGCAAGCACATTGGAGTGTCATGTCTTGCGCCAGCTTTATGCAATGAGAGGATGCCAAAGGACTTCAAAGGACCCAGGAAGGTCCCTAATTACTCGCCAGATCTCGAACCAGGGTCATGGATCGAAAGTTACGAACTCGCGATCAACATGCTCGACGTAAATGAGGCGGTTTGCGCCAAGTATTTCACTATGATGCTTGAAGGAAAACAACGCGTGCGTGGTTAAAAAACTTACCGCCTAACTCCATCAACAACTAGGCAGAGTTAAAAGAACGCTTCATAAAGAATTTCAGAGGGACTTGCAAACGCCCGATGACCATTGTTGACGTGCAACACTGTGTTCAGCGGCAGGATGAGTCGGCCCATCATTGGACCCGGCGAGTCGCAGAGGTTATTCATTCATCAGAAGGCATCTCAGTGGCTCAGGCAGTGTTGATCCTGGAGAAAAACTGCCATTACAAACCTCTGGTACTGAAGCTGGGGCGACTTAAGCGAAAAGTACAAGACATTGGCGAGTTGATGGATACCCTCACTAGGTATGCTGAGTCAGATGACACCAAGGATCCTGGAGAGGACGACGACAAACTTAGTACCGCCAGGAAGGGCGAGTTACCGAAGGGCTGATGACCCACAAGTATAGGGGATCAATCATAGTCCTTTCGATAAGTAAGAGTGTCGAACCCAACGAGGAGCAGAAGGATCTGACAAGTGGTTTTCAGCAAGGTAAAATCTGCACGCACTGAAATTGTCGGTAACAAGTGATTTTGTGGCAAGATGATTCATAGCAAGCAACAAGTAACAAAAGTAGCAACGGTGCAGCAAAGTGGCCCAATCCCTTTTGTAGCAAGGGACAAGCCGGGAGAAAGTCTTATAGGAGGAAAACCGCTCCGAAGGACACACGGGAATTTCTATCATGCTAGTTTCATCCCATTCATATGATTCGCGTTCGTTACTTTGATAGTTTGATATGTGGGTGGACCAGCGCTTGGGTACTGCCCTTACTTGGACAAGCATCCCACTTATGATTAACCCCTCTCGCAAGTATCCGCAACTACGAAAGGAGAATTAAGAAAAAGTCTAACCATAGCATTAAACTAGTGGATCCAAATCAGCCCCTTACGAAGCAACGCATAAACTAGGGTTTAAGCTTCTGTCACTCTAGCAACACATCATCTACTTACTACTTCCCAATGCTTTCCTCTAGGCCCAAATAATGGTGAAGTGTTATGTAGTCGACGTTCACATAACACCACTAGAGGAAAAACAACATACAACATTCCGAACGAATACAAAATTTACATGACTACTATTAGCATGACTTGTCCCATGTCCTCAGGAACAAAAGTAACTACTCACAAAGCATAATCATATGCATGATCAGAGAGGTAAAGAGTAGCATCAAGTATCTGAACATAAACTCTTCCACCAAGTAATCCAACTAGCATCAACTACAAAGAGTAATCAACACTACTAGCAACCTTACAAGTACCAATCGGAGTTGCGAGACGGAGATTGGTTACAAGTGATGAACTAGGGTTTGGAGATGAGATGGTGCTGATGAAGATGTTGATGGTGAAAAGTCCCCTCCGATGAGAGGAGCGTTGGTTATGACGATGGCGACGATTTCCCCTTCCAGGAGGGAAGTTTCCCCGGCAGGATCGTCCTGCCGGAGCTCTAGATTGGTTCTGCTCAAGTTCCGCCTCGTGGTGGCGTCGAATCCACGAAAAAGATCCTCCTTGATTTTTTTCTAGACGAAACCCTTCATATAGCAAAAGAGGGGGGCAAGTGGGCCAGCAGGCTGCCCACAAGCCCTCATGGCGCGGCCTGGGGGGTGACCGCGCCGTGCAGGCTTGTGGGCACCCCCTGGCGCACCTGTGGCACTTCTTCGGCCTAGTATTTTTTATAAATCAGAAAAAAAATCCTCGTTGATTTTTACGGCGTCTGGAGTTGCGCAGAATAGGTATCTCAACTTTGCTCCACTTTCAGGCCAGAATTCCAGTTGTCGGCATTCTCCCTCTTCATGTAAACCTTGCAAAATAAGAGAGAAAAGGCATAACAAGTGTACCGTGAAGTGAAATAACAGCCAAAGAAGCGATAAATATCAACATGAAAACATGATGCAAAATATACGTATCAACTCCCCCAAGCTTAGATCTCGCTTGTCCTCAAGGGAAAGCCTAGCTCAATAAATATGTCCACATGTTTAGGGAGAGAGGTGTCGACAAAACAAGATACGAACATACATGCATCATGATCAAGATCAGAACAACAATACCAACATATAATCTCTCATGCTAAAGTGATAATTCCTTCACAAAGTAAAGCATGGATCAAGAACCTTACCGAGAAGTAACAACCGATAGCCTTTAGTCATTGAAGCAATTGCAATTTATCACAACATCAGAAAGAGTCAAATAAGAGCTTGCAAATAAAATCCACATACTCAATAATTCTTTCATTCTCTACAATTGCTACAACTCACGTGGTACTCATGAGATCAAAGTTTTAGCTGGACACAGAGAAAGATAGGGGCTTACAGTTTTGCCTCCCAACTACTCACCTCAAGGGTAATGTCAACAATAATAATTCATGAATACTTACGTCCAAGTTGGCATAAGAATATAGGTCTTACCCAAGCATACGACGTTAGCCAAGATAAAGGCAAAACAAGGAATTGGTGAAGATCACCACGACTCTCTCAAGGGCAAAAAGTAAAGGTACAAGATAGGCCCTTCGCAGAGGGAAGCAGAGGTTGTCATGCACTTTTGAGGTTTGGATGCGTGTCCTCTTAGTGCGGAGGAACGTCACTTCATATTGCCTCCTGTGATAAAGAACTTTATTATGCAATCTGTCACTTTTATGTCTTCCTCATCACAGGTTCGTACAAAGCTTATTTCCCACACACTAATAGATCATACATATTAGAGAGAAATTTTTATTGCTTGCACTGATGTCAATTTACTTGAGGGATCTTATTCAATCCATAGGTAGGTATGGTGGACACTAAAGGCAAAACTGGTTTGAAGGTTTATGGATGCACAAGTAGTATCTCTACTTGGTGCGGGAATTTTGGCTAATATGAGGTGGAAGCAATCGTCACATGCTAAGGGATATCTAGTCATATAACATTGTTCGGAACCAAGCAAACACAATTCATTATGTTGTCTTCCTTGTCCAACATCTACTTCTAGGCATGTAATAGTTTAGTGAGTGTTCACAATCATAGATGGTGTCAGAGATGATATATTTATATGTGAACTTCTACTTCTTTATCACTTCCTATTAATTGCAACAATGACCAAGGTCTACGTTTGCCTACCCTCAACAAGTTTCAATCCTCAATCTTTTTATATGTGAACCCATCCCTTCCCATAAGATCATTACATGATCTTTCATGCTTTTGTTCTATTATCACTCTTTTGATCATGGCAAGAGGCAAAGCCCTTCAACTAAGACACTCTTTATTATATGGCTCACGAGCTCGAATACATCGGGGGTGACACAAAGCAAAACTCAAGACTAAAACACTAAGACTTTTAAATTACTAGAGAAAAAGAAAGCTGAAAAGGAACAAACTAAAACAAAGGTAAAGGCAAAATATGTGATGGTGATACGATACCGGGGCAACTCCCCCAAGCTTGGCACAAGCCAAGGGGATTGCCCGCACCAATGCTCAGTTATCTTCCTTTGGTGGTGATGGTGGTGGAGTTGTTGCAATCTTTGACTCCAAGAGGGCCATTAATCTTTGATTTATACCTTGGAGATCTGCGATATGTTTTTCCAGCAAACCAACTTCACGAGTGAGATAAGTATTGTGAGCAAGAGTTCTTTCACAAAACCTCAAGAGTTCAATCAAAGATGGAGACAGTAGGTGGAGGTAGGGTTGGAGGAGATGCACTTCTTCAACTTCTTCCTTGTTGAGCACAGATTGCACTTCGTCCCATGCCTGATCCTTCTCCTTAGCTTTGCCCTTGGTTTCTTTAGGTAGACTTTCCTTAGCCTTCATGACCTCCATACTTTTCAGATCAGCATGAACTTCTCCGTAGATTTGATGGAGGTTGTTCTCCCCCACAGATTCCTGGGACAACATCTTGACCTAGATGTGCGGCAGAAAACAGGCTCGAAACGGAAAACAACGGAAATCTGCGTGATGCAGGGGTCAGACCAAACGGAAGTATATATAATGATTTTTTTCCAGACCACAAGGAGTACCCTACACGAAAACGGAGTCCGGGAGGCGCACGAGGTGGCCACAAGCCTTCATCGCGCGGCTAGGGGATGGGCCCGCGCAGTGCAGGCTTGCCGCCTCCTCGCGCACTTTCCGGACTACTTCCAATTTTTGTATTTTTTCAAATATTCCAAAATGACGAAAGTTTCCTACTGGAAAAGTTTTGGACTCAGTTTCTTACCGAATCACATACCACTTCGTTTTCGGAGTCTGAAACAGGCTGATAAATATCCCTTAGGTATTCTTCCAGAGTTATGGTATTGACGATATTGCTTTCAACATTTATGGGAGTACCTCAGATATAATGCTTGATTCTCTGTCCATTTACCACTCTCGGACAATTACCTTCCGTGTTGTTGATCTTGATAGGACCGGAACGATATACTTCCTCAACAACATAGGGACCTTCCCATTTAGAGAGAAGCTTGCCTGCAAAGAATCTTAAACGAGAGTTATATAGCAAGACACAATCACCTACACTGAACTCACGCTTTTGTATCCTCTTATCATGCCACCTCTTAACATTTTCTTTGAACAGCTTGGCATTCTCATATGCCTGAGTTCTCCACTCATCAAGCGAGCTAATATCAAATAACCTCTTCTCACCGGGAAGTTTGAAATCAAAGTTGAGCTCTTTGATTGCCCAATAAGCTTTATGCTCTAGCTCAAGAGGTAAATGACATGCTTTACCGTACACCATTTTGTACGGAGACATGCCCATGGGATTCTTATAGGCAGTTCTATAAGCCCACGGTGCATCATCGAGCTTCTTAGACCAGTTCTTTCTAGACCTGTTGACAGTCTTTTGCAGAATTAGTTAAATCTCTCTGTTACTTAGCTCTACTTGACCACTGGAGTGAGGGTGATAGGGAGACGCAATTCTATGGTTGACATAGTACTTAGCAAGCATTTTACGGAAAGCACCATGAATGAAGTGTGAACCACCGTCGGTCATTAGATATCTAGGGACTCCAAATCTAGGGAAGATAACTTATTTCAGCATCTTGATAGAGGTGTTGTGATCAGCACTACTAGTGGGGATAGCTTCTACCCACTTAGTGACGTAATCAACAGCAACTAGGATATGAGTATAACCATTAGATTTTGGAAAAGGTCCCATATAATCAAAGCCCCAAACATCAAATGGTTCAGTGACAAGTGAATAGTTCATAGGCATTTCCTGACATTTGCTAATATTACCTATTCTTTGACATTCGTCTCAAGACAAGACCAACTTACGGGCATCCTTGAAGAGAGTGGGCCAATAGAAACCTGATTGCAATACCTTGTGTGCAATTCTCTCTCCCGCATGGTGTCCTCTGTAGGCCTCGGAGTGAGACCTCTGTAGGATCTGTCCCTGTTCATGAACGTCTAATAACACCATCTACTCCTTCCTTATAAAGGTGAGGTTCATCCCAGAAGTAATGTCTCAAGTCAAAGAAGAATTTCTTCTTTTGCTGGTACGTGAAACTAGGTGGTATATATTTGCCAACGATATAGTTTGCATAATCAGCATACCACGATGCACTACGTGAAGCATTGATGACATTCAATTGCTCATCGGGAAAGCTATCACCAATAGGTTGTGGGTCATCAAGAACGTTCTCCAACCTAGACAAGTTATCTGCTACTGGGTTATCAGCACCCTTTCTGTCGACAACGTGCAAATCAAATTCTTGTAGCAGGAGAACCCATCTGATAAGTCTAGGTTTAGCGTCTTTATTCTCCATGAGGTACTTAATAGCAGCATGATTAGTGTGAATAGTGACTTTGGAATCAACTATGTAAGACCTGAACTTTTCACATGCAAACACGACTGCTAAAAATTCCTTCTCCGTAGTGGCATAGTTTCTTTGGGCACTGTCTAGAGTTTTACTAGCGTATTGAATAACATTCAACTTCTTATCGACTCTTTGCCCTAGAACAGCACCAAGAGCATAATCACTAGCGTCACACATGATTTCAAAAGGTAAGTTCCAATCAGGTGGTTGAACAATAGGTGCGGTTATCAAATCCCTCTTAAGTATTTCGAAGGTTTCCTCACAATCACCGTCAAAGACAAAAGGAATATCCTTTTGCAAGGGGTTGGTAAGAGGCCTAGAAATCTTAGTGAAGTCTTTAATGAACCTTCTATAGAAACCAGCATGACCAAGGAAACTTCTTATACCTTTTATATCTGTGGGGTATGGCATTTTCTCGATTGCATCAACCTTAGACTTATCGACTTCAATACCTCTTTCAGAAATTTTATGTCCTAAGATGATGCCTTCATTAACCATAAAGTGGCACTTCTCCCAATTCAAGACAAGATTGTTGTCTTTACATCTGTGTAAGACTCGATCAAGGTTGCTGAGGCAATCATCAAAGAAGACCCGTAAACGGAAAAGTCATCCATGAAGACCTCGACAATGTTTTCACAAAAGTCAGAGAATATAGCCATCATACATCTTTGAAAAGTGGGAGGTGCATTACATAAGCCAAAAGGCACACGTCTATAAGCAAAGGTACCGAAAGGGCAGGTGAAAGTGGTCTTCTCCTGATCAGATTGTGCAACTGGTATTTGGATAAACCAGAATATCCGTCTAGAAAGCAGAAGTGTGTGTGTTTAGACAGTCTTTCTAGCATTTGGTCGATAAAAGGCAAAGGGTAATGATCTTTCCTAGTGGCTTTATTCAGTTTCCTAAAATCGATCACCATCCTATAGCCAGTAATAATCCTCTATGGGATCAATTCATCCTTATCATTAGGGACAACGGTAATGCCTCCCTTCTTAGGGACGCAATGCACCGGACTCGCCCAATCGCTGTGAGCAACAGGATAAATGATACCTACTTCCAGGAGCTTTAGTATTTCTTTTCTCACTACTTCTTTCATCTTAGGATTCAATCTCCTGTGATGATCAACAACTAGTTTAAAGTCAGGATCAATTTTAATCTTGTGCTGGCATAGAGTAGGACTAATGCCCTTAAGATCATCAAGAGTATATCCAATAGCAGTACGGTGCTTCCTCAGAGTTTTTAGTAACTTCTTTTCTTCATGCTCTGAGAGGCTAGCACTAATAATAACATGATATATCTCTTTTTCATCAAGGTAGGCATACTTAAGAGTATCAGGAAACTGTTTAAGCTCGAACACAGGATCACCCTTTGGTGGGGGTGGATCCCCAAGCAATTCAACAGGCAAGTTATTCTTAAGGATATGATATTGTTCTAAGACAACTCTATATATCTCATCCCTTTCATCCATATGCATATCATTTTCATGCTTAAGCAAGTATTGCTCTAAGGGATCAGTAGGAGGCACGGCAATAGAAGCTAAGGCAATAGTTTCATCCCTACTAGGCAATTCTTTTTCATGAGGTTGTCTATCAAACTTAGAGAAATTGAACTCATGTGACACACCTTCAAAGCCAACAGTGACAGTTTGCTTCTCACAATCAATATGAGCATTGACAGTATTGAGAAAAGGTCTGCCAAATATGACGGGACAAAAGCTATCTTGTGTGGTAGCAAGAACGAGGAAATCAGCAGGATACTTTGTTTTACCACACAAGACTTCAACATCCCTAACAATTCCCACAGGGCATATAGTATCTCTATTGGCAAGCTGAATAGTGACATCAATAGGCTCTATCTCAACAGGTGCAATCTCATCTTTGATTTCATCGTATAAGGATTGAGGTATTGCACTAACACTAGCATCCACGTCACATAAGCCATGGTAACAATGATCTCCTATCTTAACAGAAACCACAGGCATGCCAACAACAGGCCTATGTTTGTCTCTAACGTGAGGTTTAGCAATTCTAGCAGCATCTTCACAGAAGTGAATATTATGTCCCTCAACTTCTTCAGACAGAAGATCTTTGATAATAGCAATGCTAGGTTCAATTCTAACCTAGTGGGTGTAGGTGTTCTAATATAGCCTCTACATATCACAGTTGAATCTTTAGAATGATCCTTTATCCTAACAGGGAAAGGTGGTTTCTCAATGTAAGCACTCGGAACAACAGGATCATTATAGGCAATGACTTTCTCTTCAACTGGAGTGGGTTTAACCACATTGACTTATAAAGAAGGAAGATATTTAAAGCACTTCTCTTTGGGGAGATCAATATGAGCAGCAAAGGATTCACACAATGAAGCTACTATCTCAGAGTCAAGTCCATACGTACTTAGCGCTAAAATCACTAAAGGTATTTGCCTGAACAAAGGATTTAACATAATCAAACGTGAAATTTATACCTAACTCCTTACCTTCTTCAAGCTCCCAATCTTCAAAGTTGCATTTAATTCTCTCCAATAAATTCCATTTGAAGTCAATATCTCTTTTCATAAAAGAACCGGTACGAGAAGTGTCAAGCATGGTGCGATCATCATGAGAAAGCCGAGCATAGAAGTTCTGAATGATAATTTCTCTCGAGAGCTCATGATTGGGGCATGAATATAGCATTGATTTAATCCTCCCCCAAGCTTGAGTGATGCTTTCTCTGTCACGAGGCCAAAAATTGTAAATATAATTCTGATCACGATGTACTAAATGGATAGGATAAAACTTTTGATAAAATTCGAATTTCAACCGATTGTAGTCCCATGATCCAGTATCATCACATAGCCTATACCCTGTCAACGCCTTATCCATCAAAGATAAAGGAAATACCTTCTTCTTGGCCTCATCCTCGGGCAAACCTGCAAGCTTAAATAAACCAAAAACTTCATCTACATAGATTAGATGTCTGTGTGGATGTGATGTTCCATCTCCTGTAAAAGGATTAGCCAGCAGTTTCTCAAGCATACCCAAAGGAAATTCAAAGCAAATAATTTCAATAGGTGCAGCAGGTTGAGGAGCAACTCTTTGTGCTTCCGTTCGAGGTGAAGATATCCCAAACAAGCCCCTCAAAGGATTAGTATCCATAGTGACAAGTGACAATAAATTTCAGCACCCTATATGAATGTTTCCTTGCCAGGTCCCACTTACCAAAGGCGCTTCACTCCCCGGCAACGGCGCCAGAAAATAGTCTTGATGACCGACAAATATAGGGGATAAATCATAGTCCTTTCGATAAGTAAGAGTGTCGAATCCAACGAGGAGCAGAAGGATCTGACAAGTGGTTTTCAACAAGGTAAAATATGCAGGCACTGAAATTGTCGGTAACAAGTGATTGTGTGGTGAGATGATTCGTAGGAAGCAACAAGTAACAAAAGTAGAAACGGTGCAGCAAAGTGGCCCAATCCCTTTTGTAGCAAGGGACAAGCCTGGAGAAAGTCTTATAGGAGGAAAATCGCTCCCGAGGACACACGGGAATTTCTGTCATGCTAGTTTCATCATGTTCATATGATTCGCGTTCGTTACTTTGATAGTTTGATATGTGGGTGGACCAGCGCTTGGGTACTACCCTTACTTGGACAAGCATCCCACTTATGATTAACCCCTCTTGCAAGAAGCCGCAACTACGAAAGAAGAATTAAGACAAAGTCTAACCATATCATTAAACTAGTGGATCCAAATCAGCCCCTTACAAAGCAACACATAAACTAGGGTTTAAGCTTCTGTCACTCTAGCAACCCATCATCTACTTACTACTTCCCAATGCTTTCCTCTAGGCCCAAATAATGGTGAAGTGTTATGTAGTCGACGTTCACATGACACCACTAGAGGAAAAACAACATATAACATATCAAATTACCGAACGAATACCAAATTAACATGACTACTATTAGCATGACTTATCACATGTCCTCAGGAACAAAAGTAACTACTCACAAAGCATAATCATATTCATGATCAGAGAGGTAATGAGTAGCATCAATGATCTGAACATAAACTCTTCCAGCAAGTAATCCCACTAGCATCAACTACAAAGAGTAATCAACACAACTAGCAACCTTACAATTACCAATCGGAGTCGCGAGACGGAGAATGGTTACAAGTGATGAACTAGGGTTTGGAGATGAGATGGTGCTGATGAAGATGTTGATGGTGACGAGTCCCCTCCGATGAGAGGAGTGTTGGTGATGACGATGGCGACGATTTCCCCATCCAGGAGGGAAGTTTCCCCGCCAGGATCGTCCTGCCGGAGCTCTAGATTGGTTCTGCTCAAGTTCCGCCTCGTGGTGGCGTCGAATCCACGAAAAAGATCCTCCTTGATTTTTTTTGGACGAAACCCTTCATATAGCAAAAGAGGGGGGAAAGTGGGCCAGCAGGCTGCCCACAAGCCCTCATGGCGCGGCCTGGGGGGTGGCCGCGCCGTGCAGGCTTGTGGGCACCCCCTGGCGCCCCTCTGGCACTTCTTCGGCCCAGTATTTTTGATAAATCAGGAAAAAAATCCTCGTTGATTTTTACGGCGTTTGGAGTTGCCGGCATTCTCCCTCTTCATGTAAACCTTGCAAAATAAGAGATAAAAGGCATAAGAATTGTACTATGAAGTGAAATAACAGCCAAAGAAGCGATAAATATCAACATGAAAACATGATGCAAAATGGACGTATCAACTCCCCCAAGCTTAGACCTCGCTTGTCCTCAAGGGAAAGCCTAGCTCAATAAATATGTCCACATGTTTAGGGAGAGAGGTGTCGACAAAACAAGATACGAACATACATGCATCATGATCAAGATTACAACAAGAATACCAACATATAATCTCTCATGCTAAAGTGATAATTCCTTCACAAAGTAAAGCATAGATCAAGAACCCTACCGAGAAGTAACAACCGATAGCCTTTAGTCAGTGAAGCAATTGCAATTGATCACAACATCAGAAAGAGTCAAATAAGAGCTTGCAAATCTAATCCACATACTCAATCATTCTTTCGTTCTCTATAATTTCTACAAGGGCCATTCTCAATTTCAGGACCGGGGCAACCACCATCATGGTGGGCAAGGCAAAAAGAGACAATAGGAAGGTCCTACAGATTTTGTCGCTAATACCAATACCGGCAACGGAAACCAGCGCCAGAAGAAGCGGGGCTTCAGTGGGAAGAAACCCCACAATTATCACGAGATGCTCAAAGGCCCTTGTCCGGAGCATGCCACGGCAGAGGGACCGACGACTCACTCTTGGGAGGATTGCTATGTGATGCAGGAATTCTGGGCCAAGGCGCTCAGAAGAGGTCAGGGTGGTGATCAGGGCCAGCGACAGGAGCAGCCTGACGCGCCTGGGTCACGCCAGATCCTGTTTGGCGGCTTTCCTAACCCGGGACCACAGGGCGGGTCGCAGCCCAACGCTGGACAACACCAAGTTCACAACCAGCAGTACAACCCGCCATGAGTATTTCAGCAGCCACCCCCGCAAGGGATCTCCAGCGACAGGAAGATCGTGGCGGTTTTCAGAATAACCCTAAGCAACTGAACAATGGGCAATATCACGTGTTCACCACCAACACCTGCAAGCGGGATCAGAAGGCGAAATATAGAACCTTCAGCGTGGTCGAGCCGGCGCTCCCCCGATACCTTCACTGGTGTGAACAACCCATAACCTGGAGCAGGGAGGACCACCCGCCCCGAGTGGATAACCCCGGAGACTTGGCTTTGGTCGTGGCTCCCCAAGTCGGGGGTTACACCATTTCCAAGGTCCTCATTGATGGAGGCAGCAGCATTAACATCTTATACTTTGATATCTTCCGATGGATGAATCTCTTGGAGAAAGACTTGATGCCATCGTCCATGGTCTTCCACGACATCGTCCCCGGTAAGTCGGTGTATCCAATTGGGCGTACTAAACTTAATGTGGCCTTTGGCATAGAGTCCAATTACAAAAGCGAGTCTCTCATGTTCGAGGTGGTCAAAATCAAGAGCCCCTACCCTGCGTTGTTTGGATGGCCGGCGTACGCCCGATTCATGGCCCGCCCATGTTATGTTTATCTCAAACTCAAGATGCCTAGCCCTAAGGGACCTATTACCATCAGCGGAGATAGGAAGATAGCTCAAGAATGTGAAGAAGGAGACGCAGCTTACGTTGAGTCGGCTTGCGTGGCCGAAGAGCTCAAGTTTCACCAAGTTAATGTTGACCCGACAGACATGATGCCGCTCAAGAGGCTAACCATCGACTCTGATTCGCCCCTCAAGTTTAAACCGACGGACGATACCAAGGTCATAGGCTTCACGCATGGCGACTCCACCAAGCAGTTCACTATTGGGGCGGGTCTGGATCCCAAATAGGAAAGCACGCTCATCGAATTCATCTGTGAGAATTGGGACATCTTCGCATGGAAACCTTCTGATATGCCAGGTGTATCGAGAGAATTCGTTGAGCACCATCTTAATACTGTACCCAAAGTTAAGCCAGTCCGGCAGTACCTTCGCAGGTTTAATGAAGAGCGTCGTGAGGCGATCGGAGAGGAAATCTCCCGGCTTTTGGCCGCCGGGTTTATCATCGAGGTATTCCATCCTAAATGGCTGGCTAACCTAGTCCTGGTGCTTAACAAGAACGACACTTTCCGCATGTGCATCGACTACACTGACCTCAACAGAGCCTATCTGAAGGATCCCTTCGCCCTTCCCCGCATTGATCAAATTATTGATTCGATGACGAGTTGTGAGCGTTTGTGTTTCTTGGATGCTTATTCAGGATACCACCAGATCAAGATGGCGGTGGCGGATCAGGAGAAGACATCCTTCATAACCCCCTTCAGAGCTTTCTATTACGTATCTATGTCGTTCGGGCTCAAGAGCACGGGGGCGACTTATTAGCGTTGCATCCAAAATTGTTTGCACAACCAGATCGGTCGTAATGTCCACGCTTATGTGGACGACATCGTGGTCAGATCTCAACAGAAGGAGTCACTCTTGGAGGATCTCAAGGGAACTTTTGACAACCTGCGCGTCTACCAGATGAGGCTTACTCCCACCAAGTGTGTGTTTGGTGTTCCTGCAGGGAAGTTATTGGGCTTTTTGGTGTCAGAACATGGCATTGAAGCTAACCCGGACAAAGTTGAAGCAATTACTTCACTGGGGAAATGACTAACTTTAACCAAGTCCAGCGCATGGCGGGTCGAATCGCAACTCTGAGCCGCTTTGTAAGTCGCCTCGGGGAGAAGGCCATCTCTCTCTCTCAGCTGCTCAAGAAAACTGATCGATTCGTATGGACAGACAAAGCAACGAATCCTTTGAAGCCTTGAAGCGACAATTAGTTAACCCGCCAGTATTGGTGACTCCGACGGACAAGGAACCTATGCTCCTGTACATCGCGACCAATTCCAAGGCAGTTAGCGTGGCAGTAGTTGTCGAGCGGAAGGAAGAAGGAAAGGAGTATCCGGTCCAACGACTGGTGTATTTTATCAGCGAGGTCCTAACCCTCTCCAAGCAACGTTACCCGCATTGGCCGAAGCTGGTTTTTGGGGTGTTTATGGCAAGTCGGAAGCTGAAGCACTACTTCCAGGAACATCCCATCACGGTCGTCAGTTCTGCCCCCTTGGTGACATCATACAGAATCGAGAGGCAACTGAACGGATTGCTAAGTGGGCCATCGAGTTAGGGCCCCATCATGCGCGGTATACGCCCTAGAAGGCCATCAAATCTCAAGCACTCGTGGACTTCATCAATGATTGGACCGAGTTGCAAATCCCAGAGGATAGGCCTGATCATACTTATTGGACCATCTATTTCGATGGATCCTGGCTTGGAAGGCTTGGGGGCTGGCGTGGTGATAACTTCGCATCAAGGTGAAATTTTTTGCTATGTCCTTCGGCTCATGTTCCCATGTACCAACAATGCAGCAGAATAAGAAGCCTTGCTCCATGGATTGCGACTCGCCAAAGTGATGAACCTCACGCGAGTCAGATGTCTGGGCGACTCAGATTTGGTGGCACAGTAGGTTTCTGGCACCTGGGATTCAAGAGACCCCTTAATGGCGGCTTACAGACAAGCTGTGTCAGATGTAGCGGGTCATTTCCATGGTTATCAAGTGGATCACATTGACCGGCGACTTAATGAAGCAGCGGACGCTCTTTCCCGTCTTAGTTCACAACGTAAGCTGGTTCCTCCCAATGTCTTTTTGGATGTATTACATAACCCCTCGGTGAGACTGCCTTCAGAAGAAGACTTGGCGGTGAAGGACCCCGAGTGTCAACTCGTGGCAACTCTTCATGCTAGTCCGGATTGGGCGGCTCCTTATGTGGCGTATCTCACCAGAGGCGAGTTACCTATCGATGAATTATAGGCTCGCCAAATCGTCCGTCGATGTAAATCCATGGTCATACACAACAGCGAATTGCACAAACGAAGCACCTCAGGGGTAATTTCAAAGGTGCATCTCTCCTGAAGAAGGATGTATGATCCTCAATGTGATTCACGCAGGCGACTGTGGTCATCATGCTGGGTCACGATCTTTGGTTTCTAAAGCCTTCAGACATGATTCTATTGGCTGACTGTCAGGGGGATAACCCCGGGGTAGGCTCAACGAGCCCGCTCCTTTATCTTCGGCCCCAAAGGAATTACCAAGAACCATTCTGCAAGGCCCAAGTACTCTGGCCGGTTAGGCCACACCTACCGGTTAGGAGGTGAGGCAGCCAACTCTCTGGCCGGCCAGGCAGGACCTGCCGGATAGAGGCATGACAGCTACCTCTTCCTGGCCGCCTAGGCCAAGCCGGCCGGCTAGGAGCGAGGCGGCCGAGCCCGAGCCGGTTAGACAAACGGGCTAGCCAACCGGGGATCCCAAGTCACATCAGATTGTAGGTCACAATGAGAACCTACGATTAAAGGTGGCTACGCGTCAGCAAAGGTACTAGATTGGAGTGCACTACAGGTACCAGGGTCGGCAGCCACGCCGCTGACCTACCCCGGCTGTGATCCATCACCCAACACAGTGTCGGTCGTCAAGCTCCCACTCCATTACTGCACTCGGCGTGGGAACAGTGGAGGCGGCCGTACCGTCTTCCCATGACGAATCTCGCTGGACGACGCCAGACGTACCGTGCATGTCCTGCGTCAACCTTACGTGAGAGCTCCATTGGCTAGCCGGCGGGTCCCACAGCCAGACGGGACCTCGCAGCCGATGGACCCCTCAAGCGACAAGACAAGACCCTCGTGGGCCCGCCTGGCCAACCGGCAAGGCTGCTAGCCGGGCCCCACTCTTGTACCCTTTATCCATATTGTAGGCCGGTGGGTTCGCCTATAAAACCCCTCGGTCCTCCTCCATGCAGAGGGTCGGGCAACAGATTAAACACACCTTTACCAACCACATAGGAGAGGCAGAGACGAGCCGGCTGCTCCCCTCTTCCTCCTCCACAATACAGCTCCAGGAGCAACGTTGTAATCCTATCCATATACATCATACACTCCGGCATGACTAGGGGTATTATCTCTACGGAGAGCCCTGAACCTGGGTACATCGTGCGTTCCATGCTTGTACCAACCTCGTCCCCAGCACCCTCCGCTGCCACTTCGGTTCTCACTGACTTTAGCCTACCTATAGCATATGTTGTGAGTATTCACCGACATTTGGTGCCCACCATGGGGCCAATCGCGGCATCGGCTGGCTTTATGCGGTGAGCGGGGTCCCGCACCTACGCCACCGGATGCATCATGTTCGTATCGATCTGCATGCCCGTGGAGCCCGCTTTTGATGAGGCAACACAGATGATGATCGACATCCTAGTCCGCCATGCGGATTCGGATGAAGATTCTGATGACGAGGCGCCTCCCAGCGTCGTCGTTGCTGCTATAGAGAACCTCAATGTTCTCTTTAGCGACGTGCGTCTCAACGACGATCCTCGCTACTTAGGTGAGGACTTCGACGTCGAGTCACTGTGTGCAGCTTCAGTAGGCTCTCTATCGCTGAGACGCCTACACATGACATGTACCCTAGCAACGTACTCGTCTTCGACGGCCCTCCGCCGTCGGTGGGATTCTTCACCCCCAACCATGTTGC
This sequence comes from Hordeum vulgare subsp. vulgare, assembly GCF_904849725.1. Lineage (NCBI taxonomy): Eukaryota > Viridiplantae > Streptophyta > Magnoliopsida > Poales > Poaceae > Hordeum > Hordeum vulgare. Next base: position 442,574,045 of record NC_058522.1, on the reverse strand, counting down.
CACCGTCTCCAACGTCGTGGAGGTGATGGTCATCGACGCCGGCACCAGCACAGCTCAGGGCAAAGCGTTAGCAGACGCTGTTGACCCTGCTGTTGCCGCCGCAGACGCTCTTTAGGCTGCGCTAACCGGCCTGAAGACGCCCATCGCCGCCTCCACAAACCCTAATGACGCACGAGCCGCGCTGGAGGAGGTTCGCAGGCAGATCTTCGAGGAGGGCATCGCCGTCGTCTCGGCGAAGCGCCGGATGGAGGCCACGCAACGCGAGTATAACTCCGCATATGGCCTTACTCCGGTTTCCGAAGCTCCTAGCCTGCTTGGATCGGTCCGCGATCGCGGCCGGTTCATTGCCGAGATTCTAGGCGGCAAGCAGCCCGTCTACGAGACCCCTGCAGCCAACTTGCGGGCGGCACAGGCGGCCATGGAAGAAATGTTGAGCTTGGACGGCGAGGAGCGCGCCTTCCAAGAAAAGTGGGTCAGGGATCTCCTTGACACCGCCAACGAGCAGCAGATACGGCTTAACCCCGGTCAAGCCCAGTCGGAGTCTCCGGGACCCAACCCTGGAGCGCGCCGCAACCCTAGCGGTCATCACCATGCGGAGGATCTTCCTCGCATCGCACCTCCGGTCGGAGGGGCGAAGGAAGTCAAGACAGGCGCTCCCAGCGCCAGAGCGAGCACACTTCGAGCAGGCATCGCGGAGGCGACGAGAGCGACTCAGTTATGAGGTTCCTCGTCTGGGGAGTTCCCATGCCACCGGTTCGCAAGGTGCCCTTCCGATCGCAGCTCGAATCGGCGCTCACGTTCCCCAGGGCGACCAGGACGCCCGCAGGCGTCTCAACGCCCTGGCCGAGTCAGCCCTTAGGGAGGAGGACGGCCCCATTGGCCTGGCCTGCTTCGGCCCCCGGATCCGAGGGGAGCCGTTTCCCCAAGGCTTCACCTTGCCTCGGGACACTCCCAAGTACAACGACACCACCAAGCCGGAGGACTGGCTGATCGACTACACCACAGCCGTTGGCATAGCCATGGGCAACAAGCGCATAGCAGTCCACTACATGCCACTCATGTTGGCCGGCTCGGCTCGGACTTGGCTCAACAACCTTCCAGCCGGGAGCGTCAACTCATGGGTGGATTTCGAGGAGCCGTTCGTCCGCACCTACAAGCGCCCTGGCCGGCCTCGCGAGCTGGCCATGTGCGTCCAGAGGCACGACGAACCCCTTCGCGACTACGTCACTCGCTGGACGGAGCTTCGCAACTCCTGCGAGGGGGCGCATGAGGTACAGGCCATCCAGTACTTCATCGACGGTTGTCGAGACGACACCCTCCTCAAGCAAAAGCTCATGTGCTCCGAGCCCATTTCTCTGGCGGTGCTCGTGGCCAAGGCGGACAAGTACGCCACGACCGACTCCGCGATGCGGGTCAAGGTGACCGCCTCAGACAAGGCTATCCCTACGCCGGCTACTCCCAAGCCGGCTGGAGACAGTTGAGGCGGCCAGAACAACAACAAGCACAAGGCGGATCAGCGAGATTCGCGCTCGAACAACAAGTTGGTAGAAAGCATGGAGGGTGAGGCATCGACTTCTCAAGCCGGCTCTCAACGGAGCGGCCCAATAGGGGCAACACGAACTGGTTGCCCAAGCAGACTTTCGAGAAGCTGCTTGACGCCCCCTGCAAGATACATTCTGGGGCACAACCTTCTACCCACACCCTTCGACAGTGTAGTTTCGCACGAGAGCTGTCGCAAGGGGAGGGCCTGCCGGCTGCCCCAGGTGCACAGGCTGCGCCTTGGTACGTCTCCAACGTATCTATAAATTTTGATGGTTCCATGCTATTATCTTGTCAAACTTTGGATGTTTTGTATGCCTTTTATAACTTTTTTGGGACTAACTTATTAACTCAGTGCCAAGTGCCAGTTCCTGTTTTTTCCGTGTTTTGACCCTTTTCAGAGGAGGATTTTAAACGGTGTCCAAACGGAATAAAACTTCTGAAAAGATTTTTTTTCGGAATAGAAGATACGCATGAGAAGTGAGAACTAAGGCAGGGGCAACCAGGGGACCCCACAAGCCCCCTAGGCACGGCCAGGGGGGCCGCGCCTAGCAGGCTTGTGGGCCCCCGGTGGCTCATCTGCCCTCCGCCTATAAATTCCTGAAAAATCCAAAACTGCGAGAGAGATCCATGAAAATACTTATCTGCCGTCGCAAGCTTCTGTCTCCTCAAGATCCCATCTGGGGCATGTTCTGGTGCCCTGCCGGAGGGGGGATTCGGATACAGAGGGCTTCTTCATCAACACCACGACCTCTCCAATGATGCGTGAGTAGTTCACCATAGACCTTCGGGTCCATAGCTAGTAGCTAGATGGGTTCTTCTCTCTCTTGGATCTTCAATACAAAGTTCTCCAAGATCTTCATGGAGATCTATCCGATGTAATCTTCTTTGCGGTGTGTTTGACGTGATCCGATCAATTATGGATTTATGATCATATTATCTATGAATCTTATTTGAGTTTCTTGTGATCTCTTATATGCATGATTTCATATCCTTGTAATTCTCTTCGAGTTGTGGGTTTTGTTTGGCCAACTTGATCTATGATTCTTGCAATGGGAGAAGTGCTTGGTTTTGGGTTCATATCGTGCGTGACCTCACCCAGTGATAGAAGTGGTAGTGAGGCACACATCATGTTGTTGCCATCAAGGGTAAAACGATGGGATTTTCATCATTGGTTTGAGTTTATCCCTCTACATCATGCCATCCTGCTTAAGGCGTTACTCTATTCGTCATGAACTCAATACACTAGATGCATGCTGGATAGTGGTCGATGTGTGGAGTAATAGTAGTAGATGCAAAAAGTATCAGTCTACTTGTCTCGGACGTGATGCCTATATGTATGATCATTGCCTTAGATATCGTCATGAGTTTGCGCGGTTCTATCAATTCCTCGACAGTAATTTGTTCACCCACCGTAATATTTGCTATTTTGAGAGAAGCCTCTAGTGAACACTATGGCCCCCGGGTCTACTTCACATCATATTTTCAGCCTTACACTTTTACTTAGTTGCACTTTCCGCCTTCAGATCTCACTTTGCAATCAATCTTGAAGGGATTAACAACCCCTTTATAGCGTTGGGTGCAAGCTTGTTTGTGTTTGTGCAGGTACTCTGGAAACCTGGCTTTGATTCTCCTACTGGATTGATACCTTGGTTCTCAAAACTGAGGGAAATACTTACTGCTCTTGTGCTGCATCACCCTTTCCTCTTCAAGGGAAAAACCAACGCAAGCTCAAGAGGCAGCACGCCTCAAGTCCCGGCTCCTGATCCTGCTTCGGCTCCACCGCCGCCGCCTCGCGATGACGGCCGCCTCCAAGACGACTACCCCCATCAAGACGGAGCCTTCGTCGTATTCACCAGTGAAAGCGACGACAAGCATAGCCTGTGCCAGCGACGACGTGAGGTGAATGCTACGGTCCCCCCGGTTCCCCAATACATGCATTGGTCCTATAGGCCAATCGCATGGAGCCGGGTAGACCATCCTGTGGTGATGCCCAACCCGGGCTCATACGTGCTCGTCCTCGACCCCACCTTCGCCTCCAAGAGGCTCACTTGCCGGTTCTCCCGGCTGCTGGTCGATGGCGGCAGCAGCATCAACATCCTGTACCTCGACACTCTCCGCAAGCTCGGGCTTAAGGATACAGACGTCCTGCCGACCAACACTGTATTCCACGACATCGTTCCTGGGCAGTCCTGCTCGCCTATCGGCAAAATCCAGCTGGACGTCCTCTTCGGCGACAAGGCTCACTTCCGCGGAGAGTCCATATGGTTCGAGGTAGTGGACCTCAGCAGCCCGTATCACGCGCTGCTGGGCAAACCGGCTCTGGCCAAGTTCATGGCTATCCCGCACTACGCCTACCTCAAGATGAAGATGCCGGGTCCAAAGGGCATCATCACCATTGCTGGCGCCTACAAGAAGTCGCTCGAGTGTGCGCAAGACAGCAGCCGCCTGGCCGACGCCCTGGTGATTGCTGAGGAGAAGAGACAGATCGACCGGCTCGTGGCTCAGGATACCGAGCAGCCGGTGATCCCTTATCTTCCGTCCCAGTCGGCCGACGAGGGCTCCTTCAAGACGGCCAAAGAGACCAAGCAGGTGCCACTCGACCTTGCAAACCCCAGGCAGTGCGTCACCATCGGGGCTGGCCTCAGCCCCAAATAGGAAGGCGAGCTCGTCAACTTCCTCCGTGAGAATCGGAACATCTTTTCATGGTCCCCCAAAGACATGCCGAGTGTTCCGAGGAAGTACGCCGAGCACAAACTTCACGTCCGATCGGATGCAAAGACGGTAAAACAACCCTTGCACCGCTTCGCCGAGGGGAAGCGGCGCACCATTGGAAAAGAGATTGCCTAGCTCCTTGCAGCCGGCTTCATCATGGAGGTTTTCCACTCGGACTGGTTAGCTAATCCAGTCCTGGTGCTGAAGAAAAACAATACCTGGCGAATGTGTATCAACTACACTAGCTTGAATAAGGCCTATCCGAAAGACACTTTCGCGTTGCCTAGGATAGCTCAAGTGATCGACTCCACTTCAAGTTGCGAAATGCTGTCATTTCTGGATGCTTATTCAGGCTACCATCAAATCAAGCTGGATCCAACTGATCGCCTAAAGACCTCCTTCATCACGCCCTTCGGGGCCTACTGGTACACCACCATGACGTTCGGTCTGAAGAACGCTGGTGCGACGTTCCAACGCTGCATGCAGCAGTGCCTACTGCCACAGATTGGTAGAAACATCCACGTCTGTGTGGATGACATTGTCGTAAAGACGAAGCAACACTTCAGCCTGCTCGACGATTTGCGGGAGACGTTCGCCAACCTGCGCGAGTATAAGATCCGGCTCAACCCGGAGAAGTGCGTCTTTGGGGTTCCAGGTGGCAAGCTCTTAGGGTTATTCGTGTCCGCCCGTGGCATCAAGGCGAACCCCGAGAAGATCGGCACCATCAAGCGGATGTTGAAGCCGGCTCGGATCATAGACGTCCAGAAGTTCGCCGGCTGCCTGGCGTCCCTTAGCTGGTTCGTCAGCCGGATCGACGAGAAGGCCCTTCCACTCTACCAGCTCATGAAGACGACAATGAAATTCGAGTGGAATGACCAGGCGGACGAAGCCTTCCACGCCCCCGAGAGGGTCATCTCGAGCCTGCCAATCTTGGCAGCGCCAACTGAAAGGGAGCCCATACTCATATAAATTGCAGCGACTACTCGCGTGGTTAGTGTAGTGCTGGTAGTTCAACGCAAGGAGGAGGGCATGGTACTGTTAGTGCAGCGCCCTATCTACTACCTCAGCGAGGTCTTGTCCGCCTCCAAGTAGAACTATCCCCACTAACAAAAAATGTGTTATGGTGTTTACCTTGCTGCAAAGAAGTTGAAGCAATACTTCCAAGAGCATGCTATCACCGTGATGAGCACTGCTCCACTTTCAGAAATCATGGGCAACCGTGATGCAACTGGAAGGATCACCAAGTGGTCCATCGCCATGGCGGATCACAATAACCGCTACGAGCCTCGCACCGCCATCAAATCTCAGGTGGTGGCCGACTTCCTTGTCGACTGGGCCGAAACCCAGTTTGAGCCACCACCTCCAGACTCCACGCATTGGCAGATGCATTTCGACGGCTCAAAGATGCGGACTGGTCTGGGAGCCGACATCGTCTCGACGTTTCCGAAAGGATACCAGCTCAAGTATGCTCTCCAGATCCACTTTGTTGCCTCCAACAACGTCGCTGAGTACGAAGTACTCGCTGATGGCCTCTGGCTCGCCAAGGAGATTGGCATCTGGCAGCTCATCTGCTTCGGCGACTCAGACCTCGTGGTGCTGCAAGTTTCTGGCGAATGGGACGCGAGGGACGCCAACATGGCAAGCTACCGCTTCCTCATCCAGTAGCTCAACGGCCGGTTCGAGGGTTGCGAGTTCCACCACGTTCCCAGGGAGGACAACGAGGCGGCCGATACATTGGCCAAGATTGGCTCCATGAGATAGGCTATCCCAGCCGGCGTCTCCCTCAAGCAGCACCAAAAGCCGTCTATCAGTCCATCTCCAGAGTCGGCGTCAATCTTCGTGCCGGCTGATTCTTCGGTGCAAGCGCCACCGGCTCCACCAGCTACACCGGCTACAACTCCTGTGCCGGCTACGCTCGCTCTGCCGACTCCAAATGCAGCACCGGCTGATTCTTCGGTGCAAGCAACGTCGGCTCCACCAGCTACACCGGCTACAGCTCCTGTGACGGCTACGCTAGCTCTGCCAACTCCAAATTCGACACCGGCTGATTCTTTGATGCAAGCGTCGTCGGCTCCACTAGCTACACCGGCTACAGCTCGTGTGCCGACTACGCTGGCTCTGCCGACTCCAAATGCGGCACCGGCGGCTCCACCAGCTACATCGGCTACAGCTCCTGTGCCAGCTACGCTGGATCTGCCGACTCCAATTGGGACACCGGCTACAACCACTTCGCCGGCTATGATTACTTCACCGGCTACAACAAAAAATCTGGCTCTGCCCCGCCTCGAATCCTGTCGTCTCGACACCCAGTGGGTGGACGTCATGGAGGTAGACGGCGAGCCAGCCACCACGACGGCATCAGAGACACCTTGTCTCGAGCCCAGGAGTACTGCTTCATCAAGCGCGGGGGCTGCAGAAGCCCCTGACAGTCAGGTCAAGATGGAGCCAGCCCTTGTGTCGGCTCCGTCATGGGCTCAACCCATCCCGACCTTTCTCCTTCGCGACGAACTTCCTCAAGACGAGGCAGAGGCGAGGCAGATCCAACACAGATCTACAGCCTACGCCATCATCAATCGCGAGCTGGTTCGGCGTAGCGTGACTGGCGTGTTCCAGCGCTTCGTCGAATGAGAAAAGGGACAGGAGATCCTCAGAGACATTCACCAGGGGGAGTGCGGGCATCATGCCGTTTCTAGAACCCTGGTGGCCAAGGCGTTCCACCATGGATTCTACTGGCCCACGGCCCTCGAGGAGGACGTGGACATGGTCAACGAATGCGAGGGCTGCCAATTCTTCGGCACGTAGAGCCACATGCCGCCTTCAGCCCTCAAAACCATCCCCTTGTCATGGCCTTTTGCCGTTTGGGGGTTGGACATGGTGGGGCCTTTCAAGACGGCTCGCGGTGGCATGACTCACCTCTTGGTGGCAGTCGACAAATTTACCAAGTGGATCGAGGCTAGGCCCATCAAGAAGCTTGATGGCCCCACGGCTGTCAAGTTCATCACGGACATCTCTGTTCGATATGGCGTCCCCCACAACATCATCACCGCCAACTGCAACTAACTTTGCCAAGGGCGCTCTGGCACTCTACTGCTCCAAGACGGGCATCCGGCTCGACTTGGCGTCAGTGGCACATCCCCAGTCCAATGGCCAGGTGGAGAGGGCCAACGGCCTAATCCTGGCCGGCATCAAGCCAAGACTGGTGGCACCACTTGTCAGGTCAGCCGGCTGCTGGATCAAAGAACTGCCGACTGTACTATGGAGTCTCCGCACCACGCCCAACCGGTCAATCGGCTTCACTCCGTTCTTTCTGGTATACGGGTCCGAGGACATCATCCCTACGGATGTCGAGTTCGACTCGCCTTGGGTAACCTTGTACACGGAAACGGAGGCGGAGGAGGCAAGAGAAGACGACGTTGATCTCCTCGAGGAGGCAAGGGACCTGGCCTTTAGCCGGACAGCCATCTACCAACAGAAGCTGAGATACTACCACAACAAGAAGATCAAGCCTCTCTCTTTCAGAGAGGGAGACTTGGTGCTCAAAAGAATCCAACGCACTGCCGGTCAGCACAAGCTCTCATCCCCATGGGAGGGACCCTTCATCATCAATAGGGCATTGCATAACAACGCATACTACTTGATCGATGCCCAGAAGCCAAGGAAGCGCAAGAGGGACGACTCCGGCCTGGAGACGGAACGTCCATGGAACGCGGTGTTGCTTCGCCCGTTCTATTGCTAGAAGGCAAGTATCAAACATGGAAAGAGCATGTACATATGAATCTTTCTCCCTCTTCAGGGATTTCGAATGAATGCAATGAAAAGAGCATGCCTTATGCTTCTTTTTAAATTCATATAGAGTGCTCACTCTGTGAGCCCCTGGCTGGCTCTAATAAGCTCGGGGGCTCGCTAGCCTCCCGGACGACTTCCTTATGTTGTAGAAAAAACACATAGTGTACGCCGAACCAATCCCTGGTCACCTCATAACAGCTACAGACCAGCTCCCAGCTGTCCGGCTAGCGAGGCTACGCCAGGCAAGGCCCGATGCATGCGAAGTTTGACTATAAAAAGGTTGCCGGCTCGGGTTGGCATGATCTATTTTATGATCTCATTCTAGCCGCCCTCTGCTGGTTTATGTCTGCAACTTTAAGTCTTGATGGCTTCAAAAAATGTAAGTCTGATATTCTCAAAATCAGAAACCTCGACCCAGTCACAGACCGGCTCCTAACTGTCGGGCTGGCAGGGTGGAAACTTGGGGGGTAAAGGAGTTGGAGAAAAAGAAGTCAAACAGGAATCAAAACATAAAGATATAAAACAACACGCATGGCAATACGAATATAATGCTGAATCCATACATTCAAAATGCATTGGCCCACGACCAAAGTTCATTACACCCCTAGTGGGTGGAACTGTTGGACTGACAAGATAATTGAAGACAACAAAAAGAAAAAATAGGACCGGCTAAGGGGTTGCGGCCTCGTCGGTCACCCCGACTGCTGCTCCTGAAGTGGTGGCTTCACCATCGCCGGCTGCTCCCGAGGTGGTGGCACCGTCTCCTCCACGAGGGCTTCCCGCTCCGTCCGCGTCGGAGTCGGCAAACGCTCCGCCGCTAGAGGCGGCAACATTCTCCACCTCATGGGCCGCCTCGTCGGAGCTGCCATCGGCGTCATAGGGCTGAAGGCCATGTAGATCCTCAGGGATCACATTGCCGCCTTCGCCCCGCTCCAAGTTGAGCTCGTCCCAGGCGGCGTACGAGGCGATGTCGCTGGCCCTCAGACGCAGCTCCTCCTCCACGGCCTGCAGCTCCACCTCCAAACCGTCGCGCTGAGCGACGAGCTTGTCCAAGGCCAGGTTTTAGTACGAGGACTTGGCCAAGCGCGGGGCCATGTAGGCTCCAGCGCGCGCGACCGAAGCGCGCCAGGTGTCAAGACGGTCCTTGACACCCGCAAGCCAGCGAGAGAGCCGGCTCATCGAAGCCGGCTCCACGCCTTCAGGCCACAGGTCTGCCACCATCGACGAGCCTACGATCTGGAGTCGAGCCAAGGACTCGCCGAGGACGCGCATGCGGGCCCTGAGGCCCACCCCGATCTCCTCCACACCCCAGCCGGAGGTAGCGTCTACATCCTACCCGGCCGCGCGGCGCTCCTCGTGGCTCACCTTGACGGCCGTGTTGGCCATGTCCCGTGTCTCAGGGAAGAGGCCTGAGATAGGGGAAGGGGGCACAAAGAAGAGTAAGAAGAGGAGACGGCACTGAGAATCCAAGACAACACAAAAGAAGACTCACGGTCGAAGTCGCTATCAGTCTCATGGGCGCTCTCCAGGGCCTTGAGCTCCCGCACCTTACTCGCTTGAGTGAGGTGGGCGACTTCGTCCTGGAGGGTCGCCGCCGCATCCAGGGCCTTGGCCAGCTGCGCCTGCTTCTGGATCAGGGCGTCCTCCTTCTCCTTCAAGGCAGCGTCCTTGAGCTTCATCTCCCCGAGATGAAGCGTCTCTAGACGCTCCATGTCGACAGTATGGGAGGCGTCCTTCTCCTGTAGGGAGGCGCGCATCTTCTCTAGCTCGGCCCGACTGGCCGCCTCGAGCTCCTTCTTCTCCGTCTGGAGAAGAGTCAGTTGCTGCTGGAGCCTGCCGTCCGCATCACGCAGGGCGTCCCGCTCCATGACAACCTCGCCCAGCCGGGCTTGAAGCTCGGGAACCTGGCCATCAGCCGCCTGGTTTGAGCCTGCACATGTTGTAGGCTTGCACATGGGCATCATAAAGAACCTAGAAAGCAAGGAAAAAGTAGAAGTAAGATTCGGCCTGGTTAAGTCATAACCAGCCCGATTCTCGGGGGCTACACCCAGTGGGTGCGCTAGCGCGCCCCCACTAAAGAAGCAAAGCAACAAAAGAAGCTCAAAGAGATTCGGCCCGACCGATGCTCGGCCGGCCCGATTCTCGGGGGCTACACCGAGTGGGTGCGCTCGCGCGGCCCCACTGATTCAAGAAGAAGAAAAGGAAAAATCAAAGACACAGACGAGACACTTACCGTGGTGCGCTCCTCCAAGCTCTCCAGATCGCCGCTCACCATGCGGGCCGCATCGTCCACCTTGAACCGGATGCTGACAAACATTGACACCAGCTCCGGGACGCCGTGGAGTACGGTGCCTGCGGGAAGCTTCGAGCACTCCAGGTTAGCCGCTCGCCAAGCCTTCATGGGCCGACTCTCGACTCTGCGACCGGCTCCTAGAGCAGCCGGACCGCGGTTGGAGACGACGATGGTGCCGTCTCCGGGTGCTAGAATGGCGACCGGTTCCGCCGACGTCCTAGCCGGTGCCGCCTCTTCAACAAGAGGTGGATAGATCGCGTCCGACGCATCCATGTTCACCCCTGGCGCATCTGGGGCCACGTTTGGTGCATCCAGGATCAGTACCGGCGCGCTGGGCGCTGCCTCGGTCCCAAGTGAATCAGGGATCACCTCAAGATCCACCGGCGCAGAGGTGTCCGTCTCGGAGGGACGGGCCTCCTCGGTCCGCGGGGCGCGCCTCGGGGCCGCCTCGCTAGCTGGCTCCTCCATGCGAGCACGCGTGGAGTGGTCATGTCTAGCCTTCGTACGCTACTCCACCGGCTTCTCGGCCCGGCTGGGGCGAGACTGGCCCTCGGCCGTCTTCCCTCTGGCCGCATCCCACTAGCGGGTGGACTGCTCCATGAGTTCCTTCTGGGCAGCATCAGCCGCTGCCTAGCCGGCTCGCTCGGCTGCGGAGGTGGTGTCTTCCTCCACGTCTTCCGCCTCCCTGGCAGGCAACGTTTTGAGGAAAGAAGCTTCACACAAGACAGAATAAAAAGAAGGGAGGGGAACCTTTACTCTGCGACGACGGGCACCTGCCTCCTGCCGCCACCAGCACGACGCTTTTTAGCGCCGTGTGCTCGTGTTCCAGCTGGGGACCCGTCGTTGGGCGCTTAGGAGCCGGCCTGGAAGCTGTGTCACGCTTGCCCTTCTTCCGAGCCGCCTCGTCGAGTTCGTCCGCCTCGGCCCTATGATGCCGTCTGCACGTCAGAGGCGGGCTGGTGACCTCATCCACCCCGTTGGAGTCTTCCTTGAAGGCTGCATCAGATAGGGAGGAGGGAGTCTCGTCATCGTCCGTCCAATCTACAATGGAGGGCTGCGAATGCTCACCAGACGGCTCCGTCCCTTCCGACTCCAGCACATTATCTGAGCCTTCGAAGGAGGCCAAGCGGGACTCGATCGTGCCCTCATCCTCGATCTCCGAGGCGTCAGACGTCGCCACGTCGGGGGCAGGCGGGTTGAGTGCTGCCTGCAGCTTCTCGAACACCTGCGCGAAGGAGTTGATGGCCGGCTCAACAAGACGGCCGACCACGAGACAAACACCCAGAAGAGAACAACAAAGTATGCTTACCACCGGAGGCGGACGGGACCTGCTGTAGGGGATCATCCCCCACGCCCAGTTCCCATTGTCGTTCATGCGGGCGACGGAGATCTGGTTCACCCCCCCCCCCCCCCCGCGCCACCGCACTAGGGGTGAATCTTTTGGTGGAGGTCCGGCAGGGGTCATGCCGGCCGCTCATCTGGCAGACCAGATGGGGCCGCCCCTGCAGTGGCAGAATCCTGCGGGTAACCATGGTTCTGAGCAGGTCGCGGCCAAGGAGGCCGTGATCCTGCAAGACATCGAGGTGGGCGCCGATCTGCGCCACCTCGGGAATCGACTTCGGGAACTTCGCCCCCCAGTTCAACTTCGTCGGAGGATTGATGTTGAACGGGGCATGCTGAGGGCGTCGTGTGCGGGGTCGGCATTTTTCACGTAGAAGAAGCCCCTCTGCCACTGCTTGATGGACTCCTGTAGCGGCAGCTGGGGGAAGCCGGACTTCGAGTGATGATGCACTAGTGCGACTCCGCACGGCGTCATTGGGAGTGGTCCGGCGAGCTTCTCCAGCTCGGCCTCCTCCATCACAATGGGCTGCTGCTTGAAGAGAAACAAGCTTTGCCTGAGGTCGAGGCGGGGCTCGATCCCGAGGAAGCCCTCGCACAAGATAACAAAGGCCAACAGCTGCAGGATGGCGTTCGGCGCCAGGTGGTGCAGCTGCAGGCCGAAGAAGTTAAGCCAGTTGGAGAAGAAGGGGCTCGCCGGGAGCCCAAAGCACCTGTAGAAGTGCTCGTCGAATACGACGATCTCCCCCTCTTCCAGGGTTGGAGCTGTCTCGGGGCCAGGGATCAGCACCAACACCTGGGAGGTTGGGGGCAACATCCGGCGGTGGCGGAGCGCCTCGATGCGGCCTTCACAGATCGCGCTGCCATGCCAGGCTCCCTGAGACGAAGTCTTCTTCGAGGAGGAGCTGCTGGCCATGACTGCGAGCGGCGGATGCTCGGGAAGGCTGGTGGCGCAACGGCGACGGAGGAGAAGAAGGCGAAGATGGACGGGCTCTTTCTCTCTAGGCTCAGGGAGGAAGAGGGCGTCGATGCGGGGCGAGAAGGGGGCGAGTGGCCTCCTCGGACCCCCCGCATCCCATTTAAACCCCACGAAGCATCGTGAGGAGGGGATCTGGTGCGCGCGGAGCTCCACTAACCCCGTGTATTACGAGAGGTAACGCTTCCCGAAACCCAACCGTCGCGGAGTAAATCCGCAGAGGATCTTCCGCGTGGAGGTCGAGAGGGTGTCGTGACGGGACCCAGGGCCCAGGCCTGGTCCGGTCACCAGTAATAACCATCATTACGTCAGGCCGGGCCTAGCACGTGGCGTGACCTGCGCGGCTTACGACGAAGCCGAGGCGTCACTTCGAAGCCAGCCAGGTCCCAACCCAGCGAACCCTGCCGTATGTGGCGGCAGAAATACAATGACAAAAATCAAGCCGGTGAGGCCACCCGCCAGCAGGCGGAGGGCCTCTGAGGCTTCGGGGACTACTGTCGTGGGGATAACCCTGGGGTAGGCTCAACGAGCCTGCTCCTTTTTCTCCGGCCCCAAAGGAATGACCAAGAACCATTTCGCAAGGCCCAAGTCCTCTGGCCGGTTAGGCCACACCTACCGGCTAGGAGGCGAGGCGGCCAACTCTCTGGTCGGCCAGGCATCACCTGCCGGCTAGAGGCAAGACGACAACCTCTTCCTGGTCGCCTTGGCCAAGCCGGCCGGCTAGGAGCGAGGCAGCCGTGCCCGAGCCGGTTAGCCAAACGGGCTAGCCTGTCGGGGATCCCAAGTCACATCAGATCGTATGTCATGACGAGACCCTACGATTAAAGGTGGCTACGCGTCAGCAAAGGTACTGGATTGGAGTGCACGTCAGGTACCAGCGTCGGCGGCCACACCGCTGACCTACCCCGGCTCTGATCCATCACCCAGCAGAGTGTCGGCCGTCAAACTCCTAGTCCATTACTGCACTCAGCGTGGGAACAGTGGAGGCGGCCGTATCGTCTGCCCATGATGAATCTCGCTGGACGACACCGAACGTACCGCGCGTGTCCTGCATCAACCTTATGCGAGAGCTCCATTGGCTATCCTCTGGGTCCCACAGCCAGATGGGACCTCACAGCCGGCGGGCCCCTCAAGCGACAAGACAAGACCCTCGTGGGCCCCCTGGCCAACCAGCGAGACTGCCAACCGGGCCCCATTCTTGTACCCTTTATCCATTTTATAGGCCGGTGGATTCGCCTATAAAACCCCTCGGTCCCCCTCCATGCAGAGGGTCGGTCAACAGATTACACACACCTCACCAACCACATAGGAGGGGCAGAGACGAGCCGGCTACTCCCCTCTTCCTCCTCCGCAATACAGCTCCAGGAGCAACCTTGTAATCCTATCCATATACATCATACACTCGAGCAGGACTAGGGGTATTATCTCTACGGAGAGCCCTGAACCTGGGTATATCGTTCGTTCCATGCTTGTACCAACCTCGTCCCCAGCGCCCTCCGCTGCCACTTCAGTTCTCACTGACTTTAGCCTACCTATGGCATATGTTGTGAGTATTCACCGACACTGACGGCTCATGCAGACGCAGAGGAGATAGTTCGCCGATGTGATGGTTGCCAAAAATTTGGACGTCAGATGCACGTGCCGACTCAGGAATTGCGGATGATACCAATCACTTGGCCGTTTGCAGTCTGGGGGCTTGACATGGTTGGCCCTTTCAAGATGTCATCCAATAAAAAGACTCACCTATTGGTGGCGGTTGACAAGTTTACTAAGTGGGTTGAGGCAGAGCCTGTTAGTAGCTACGATGCAGATACGGCTGTCAAATTCTTGAAAAAATTGATTTTCAGATTTGGATACCCTCATAGTATCATTACTGACAATGGTACTAATTTATCCAAAGGTGCAATGCAAGAGTTCTGTTCACGAGAGCATATCCGACTTGACGTCTCCGCGGTCGCACATCCCCAGTCTAATGGGCAGGCAGAAAGGGCGAATCAGGAAATATTGCAGGGAATTAAGCCTCGGCTCATGGTACCTTTGGAACGTACTCTAGGGTGTTGGGTGGAAGAATTGCCCTAAGTATTATGGAGCATCAGGACAACTCCAAATCGCTCCACGGGTTTTACTCCTTTCTTTCTGGTCTACAGAGCAGAAGGGGTGTTACCAAGTGACATCAGACACGATTCACCGAGAGTCGCCGCCTATGTGGAACAGGACAACGAGCTGGCACGACAAGACTCGTTGGATGCTTTGGAGGAAGAACGTGACTTGGCCGCGTCACGATCGGCGATTTACCAACAAGACTTGCGACGCTACCACAACCGCCGGGTCAAGAGCCGGACTTTTCAAGAGGGCGACTTAGTGCTCCGTTTGATTCAAAATCACACTCGTATGCACAAACTATCACCTCCGTGGGAAGGACCGTTTGTCATCAGCAAGAATCTTCGAAACGGCTCATACTACTTGGTGGATCTTCGCCCAGATCGGCCAACTGCACAGGTTGAGACAACTCGCCCCTGGAATATAGCCCATCTGCGGCCTTACTACACTTAGAGCCATGGGCTCCTTTTTTTCTAAATTTCAAAAAATTGTAATTCATTATTTATGAAAGCAATAAAGCCGGCACCCACGAACTTCGGGGTCCTATGCCATTTTAGCTTTTGAAAGCATGAGTCTTTATTGTTCAATAAGTCGTCCAAACATGGACGCTATCGAAGCCAAAGAACACAAATTGCCATGTTGCACTTGTTTCAAAACTAGGCCTTGATAAGCCAAAGAGGACCAATCGCCACGTTGCATGGTTCAAACATAGGCGCCTTATATGATTTTGAGAATTAAGTCGGCTTACTTGGGGGCTACCAGTTCCCAAGTCGTTTTGCAGTAAGAGCGTACACGCTTCTGCGATTCTATGCCCGACTTTTCCTAAATCATATGTCACTTGGGGGCTTCCACTAACTGACTTCATCCTGAATACCCTCATAGCTAGCGAAAAATTACCACATTACAAATGGTTATACTGGACTATGTGTTGGACAAGTCGCCACATGGACCTATGTACTCTAGGCGAGTCAATCCGTCATTTGGACCCTGAACTCGCCTTGGTTAAAACATAAAAGGTACCGGGCGGAGCCACACATGAAGAATAGAGAAACCATTGGTTCATTGAACCTGCTTCACTGAAGCTTGAATCGCGCCTGATCAGCCGGTCTAAAAAAACAAGGCTGTTGCAAAAGCCTTCTAAGGGTAACACTAGAGTTTTGCAAACTC
The DNA here is from genome assembly GCF_904849725.1 of Hordeum vulgare subsp. vulgare. NCBI lineage: Eukaryota > Viridiplantae > Streptophyta > Magnoliopsida > Poales > Poaceae > Hordeum > Hordeum vulgare. The sequence goes on along the minus strand of NC_058522.1, from coordinate 442,558,131 downwards.
GTCTTGTCCTGTCGCAACTCATTGAGTCGACGAACTTTATTTCTTGTTGGCACGACCACAAGGTTTCATAATATCTTTGAGTCGACTTTTGTTTATAACTCGTCACGACTCATTGAGCCAGTTTTTAACTACTATTTGCCATAGCCCAGGGAGCTGGTTTATTTTTTACTATAACCCAGGGGGCTGGTCTATTCTTTGCCATAGCTCACCGAGTCGACTTACGTTTTCCTGACACACAGGATGAAGGCTTTTGTGTCGAACTGTGGCACTTCCTTGTTTATCAAAATTAAAGGCAATTCATGAATAGACTAAAGGAATAAGTGATTCAGGAAGGTCAATCATAAGGCACTAGTGACCAATTGTTTCCCTACAAACTCTAACAAGCTATTACATGACTCGAATGGCCAAGCCGGGCTCATCCCCCAATGAAGAAAGGATCTGATTTCTTTTTAAGGCAAAAATTACATCTTGAGAAGACTCAAGCCGCCTCCGGGTCACCTTGCCTTGAGCGCTCTCCAACTTCAATTTGTCAGTCGCCCAGTTTCCAGTTACACTTGGATAAGGCGAGAACTCATCTTCATCATCAAGGAAGAGGGATAGATCCATGTCAAGGTCAAAAGGATTCTTGGGACACCGAGGAGCCAAGCTAGTAATTTCATACGAGGGAGGAGTCACCTTCTTGTTCTTCTCATCATATGCGGCTTGGTATTTATTCAAATCCAAGCTAGCTGCCACCTGAGTCGCCGAGAAGTGGGCTTCCTTTATCACTCGGTGGTAGTCCTCCTCGGTGAACTCCGACCCGTCGTCCTTCAGTTCAGGATAGCTAGTGGCTACTTCTTCTAGTTTCAGCTCTGGAGCATAGGCTAAACACCGACTTAGGGTGTTCAGGACTCCCTTCCGGGCGGCTGATCTTTTCAGTTCCTCTATTTGAGGAGGCAACATGGACAAATAGCTGAGCATGTTCTTGATGGATTTAACTGGATCTTTGCTGCCCATCACTACTTTAATTGTCAGCACGCCCCCTGTATATAACTGCTCGGTGAAGGTATACATAGCCTTTAGCTTCAGCATGCAGCCATCAGGGAGATTGGCGACTCGTGAACCTACAAAGGACACATCAGTGTTTCATAGTTTTGGGAGAGTAGACTGATTTCTTCAACAAACAAGGGTTAATACTTACCAAACATGGCTACAATCATGTTGGAGATGTGCTTTTTCAAGATGGAACGCTGTTGCTGGGCGGCTTCCAGTTTTCTGTCGGCTTGCTCAGCCCGCTTCAGGATGGCGGCTTGGTCAGCTTTGGCTTTCTTCTCCAGTTTTTGATGATCTGCTTTCATTCTGTCAAGTTCAGCCAGAACCAAGTGATATTTCCTCTCCGACTCAGATCGTGCATTTTGCTGTTCGGCTAGATTCTTCCTTAAGTCGGCTAAAGCTGACTCAGTCTGGGTCACAGATTCCTGCAAAACAAAATTTGGGGTGACAAGTCTCAAAATTATTGCAAGCAATATTTCTCACACTTGGGGGCTAATGTATGATGCTATTCAAAGTCATACAAAATTCAAGACCCGGCTCATCTTCCAAAAGATGACCCGGCCCTCGGGGGCTATGGGTTGAAGAGTTTTACTAAATTCAAGACCCGGCTCATCTTTCAAAAGATGACCCGTCCCTTGGGGGCTACAGGTTGATGATTTTTAACTAAATTCAAGACCCGGCCCATCTTTCAAAAGATGACCCGGCCCTTGGGTGCTACAGTTTGAAGATTTTTTAATTAAATTCAAGACCCGACCCATCTATCAAAAGATGGCCCAGCCCTTGGGGGCTACAGGTTGAAGATTTTTTTAAACTAAATTCAAGACCAGGCCCATCTTTCAAAAGATGACCCGACCCTTGGGGACTACAGGTTGAAGATTTTAATTATATACAAGACCCGGCTCATCTTTCACAAGATGACCCGGCCCTTGGGGGCTATTGACAGATATGGGTCTGATAAGACATTACAACACCAATACTTCCATCAAGCAAGAGACTAATCTATCGGAAGGCAAATGGGTGGAAGAGAATACATAATAAACGTACCTCATGTTTAATTTTCATCAGGTGAATCAAGCTTTTGTTCATTTCATAACTCGTCTCTAGGCAACTTGCGAAGCCAGAGCAGAGTTGGTCAAATTCCAGCTTCTCATACTGGGGAATCTTGAATTTACTGACGTCTTGTTCGGTGGAAGGATGAGATTCCTTTGAGGTGTGCTTGGATAGTACCGCCGTCGAAGGTGTGGAGTAGCCAGTGCTGGTGATTATGACGACATATGGATCTTCAGTCGCCTTGAGAGGGCTCAACAGGTTAACCTTGTGAGCTGTTTCCTTCAAAATGACGGGCGAGTCATCCCGGACATCGGGGATATCATCCACAGGAATGTCATGAGCTGCCGCTTGCTCCTCATCAAGCTCTGGGACAGAGGTGCTCGTGCCTAAGGCCTCAGTCATCCTAGGTGCAGAAGATAAGTCACCAGTCTTTCTTTTCTTCGCCTGTGCTCTGAGATAAGGGCACCAAGATTAGGGCACATATCGTTATTGAGAAGAAAGAGAGTTAACAAAGGGACTCACCCTTGCACACGAATCATTGGCGGGAGAGCTGACTTTGCTGAGTCGCCAGATGAAGGGGGAGAAGTCTGACAGAATAAAACTTTGAAGGCTAAGGAAGTTGAGAATCGTATTTTCCCCAAGGAAGAGTATGTTTAAACAAAAAGTACCTTGCTTGTGCGTTTCCGGCCGGTTGTCTTCTCAGGCAGCCCGGAAATTAAGTCACCGGAGTGACTCCGTGTTTTGCGCTTCAGAGTATATCTTGCCTTCTTCAAAAGGAAATCAGGGTCTATATAAGCATATGGGTGAGTCATGGGGACTTTCCCATAGATCCGTCTGGCTGGTCTAGGAGAAGAGGAAGGTGAGTCGGAAGAAATAGAAATTACCTCAACCGCATCATCTTGGCTCTCGTTGTCCTTGCTCTACACATATAGACACATGGTATAAGCATGAGTCGAAATATAAAGGTGATTAGTAAAGGGGAAGTTTTACCTCTGACTGCTCTTCGACAGCTCGTGACTCGCCGACAATAGATGAATCCTTGGCGGCGACTTTGCCTTTGCCTGCTTTCTTCTTCTTTTTTGGTTGTGGTTTGGTGTTCTTCTGGGCTATCACTTTTCGACCCCTTCACCAAAAGGGATTGTCTTCTGATGAACAGAAGTAAATTTCAAACCCAGAGCATTGGCAAGTATATTTATAAGGAAAAGGAAGGTGCTACGACAACAAAAGTTCTTCCCCGGCAGTGGTGCCAGAGATCCTTCTGTCGTCTCTTGGGCTTGCGTTGGTTCTTCCCTTGAAGAGGAAAGGGTGATGCAGCACAGGAGCAGTAAGTATTTTCCTCAGTTTGAGAACCAAGGTATCAATCGAGTAGGAGAATCTCGTCAAGTCCAGAGTACCTGCGCAAACACAAAAGAGCTTGCACCCAATGCTATAAAGGGGTTGTCAATCCCTTCAAGATTGTTTGCAAAGTGAGATCTGAAGGCGGAAAATGCAACGAAGTAAACAGTGTAAAGGTGAAAATATGGTGTGGAGTAGACCCTAGGGACCATAGTGTTCACTAGAGGCTTCTCTCAAAATAGCAAGTATTACGGTGCGTGAACAAATTAATGTCGAGCAATTGATAGAACCGCGCAAAGTCATGACGATATCTAAGGCAATGATCTTACATATAGGCATCACGTCCGACACAAGTAGACCGATACTTTCTGCATCTTCTACTATTACTCCACACATCGACCGCTATCCAGCATGCACCTAGTGTATTGAGTTCATGACGAACAGAGTAACGCCTTAAGCAAGATGACATGATGTAGAGGGATAATCTCAAACCAATGATGAAAACCCCATCTTTTTACCCTTGATGGCAACAACACGATGCGTGCCTCGCTACCCCTTCTGTCACTGGGTGAGGTCACCGCATGGTATGAACCCAAAACCAAGCACTTATCCCATTGCAAGAATCATAGATCTAGTTGGCCAAACAAAACCCACAACTCAAAGAGAATTACAAGGATATGAAATCATGCATAAGAGAGATCAGAAGAAACTCATATAAGAGTCATAGATAATCTGATCATAAATTCAGAATTCATCGGATCTCGACAAACACACCACACAAGAAGATTACATCGGATAGATCTCCATGAAGATCATGGACAACTTTGAATTAAAGATCCAAGAGAGAGAAGAATCCATCTAGTTACTAGCTATGGACCCGTAGGTCCATGGTGAACTACTCACGCATCATCGGAGAGGTCATGGTGTTGATGAAGAAGCCCTCCGTATCTGAATCCCCCCTCCGGCAGGGCACCAGAACGTTCCCTAGATGGGATCTTGTGGAGACAGAAGCTTGCGGCGGCGGAAAAGTACTTTCGACGATCTCCTGATTTTTTTGGGATTTTTAGGGAATATATAGGTGCAAAACCTAGGGCAGAGGGGCCTGAGGGAGCCCACAAGCCAGGGGACCGCGACCTCCCCCTGGCCGCGCAATGAGGGCTTGTGGGGTCCCTAGTGGGCCCCTGCCCTAATTCTCCAGCTCTCCGATCTTTTTCTGTTCCGGAAAAAATCTTTTTGGCGGTTTCATTCCGTTTGGACTCCGTTCAAAATCCTCCTCTGAAAGGGGTGAAAAACATGGAAAAAACAGGAACTGGCACTTGGCATTGAGTTAATAAGTTAGTCCCGAAAAATATATAAAAGGCATACAAAACATCCAAAGTTTGACAAGATAATAACATGAAACCATAAAAAATTATAGATACGTTGGAGATGTATCAAGCATTCCCAAGCTTAACTCCTGCTCGTCCTCGAGTAGGGAAGTGATAAAGACTGATTTTTTCATGTGGAATGCTACCTAGCATAGTTGTCCTTTGCAACTTCTTTCACGTGACATGAATGTTCTGATCCGTAAGATTCGAAACAATAGTTTTCTATTGACATGAAAACAATAATACTTCAAGCAAACTAGAAAGGTAATCATGAACTTTCAAAATAACAAGGCAGGGGAAAGTTATCCCTACAAAATCATATAGTCTGGCTATGCTCCATCATCCTCACACAACTAATGTAAATCATGCACAACCCCGGTATTGGCCAAGTAATTGTTTTCACACTCTTACTTTCTCAAACTTTTTATAACTATCACGCAATACATGAGTGCGAGCCATGGATATAGCACTATAGGTGGAATAGAGTGTGGTGGTGGTTGTGAGACAAAAAAAGGAGATGGTCACATTGACTCGGCGTATCAAAGGGCTATGGAGATGCCCATCAATATATATCAATGTGAATAAGTAGGGATTGCCATACAAGGGATGCAATAGAGCTATAAGTATGTGAAAGCTCAAAAGGGGAACTAGTGGGTGTGCATCCAACTTGCTTGCTCACGAAGACCTAGGCCAATTTTGAGGAAGCCCATCATTGGAATATACAAGACAAGTTATATAATGAAGATTCCCACTAGCATATGGTAGTGACAAAGCAAGAAGCTCTCAATCATGAAGAACATGGTGCTATTATGAAGCACAAGTGTGGAAAAAGATAGTAGCATTGTCCCTTCTCTTTTTTTTATTTGGTCTCTTAGGCCTCTCTTTTTTTCATTTCTCTTTTTTTTTGGGATATTTGGCCTCTTTTTTTTATTTCCTCACATGGGACAATGCTCTAATAATGATGATCATCACACTTTTATTTACTCACAGCTCAAAGCTTAGAATGATGATGACTCTATAGGAAATGCCTCCGGCAGTGTACCGGGATGTGCAACGATCTAGCATGGCGTATGACATTGAAACATCTCGCTAGCTATCTCACGATCATGCAATGGCAATATGAGAGTGATGGCACAAGTAATGAGACGGAACGGTGGGAGTTGCAAGGCAATATATCTTGGAATGACTATGAAACTGCCATAGTAGACATGTATGGTGGCTGTTTTGAGGAAGGCATATGGTGGGTTTGCGTACCGGCGAGAATTGCGCGGCACTGGAGAAGCTAGCAATGGTGGAAGGTGAAAGTGCATCTATACCATGGACTCACATTAGTCATGAAGAACTCACATACTTGTTGCGAAAGTTTTTATTAGTAATCAAAACAAAGTGCTAAACGCATACTCCTAGGAGAAGCGTTGGTAGGTGTTAACCATCGTGCGATCCTGACCTCAACACAAAGGATGACAATCAATAGATCAATTATGCTCTGACTTCCTAACATAGCGGTTCACCATACGTGCATGCTACGGGAATCACTAACTTCAACACAAGTATTTCTAGATTCACAACACCCTACTAACATAACTCTTAATATTACCGAATCCACGTCTCAAAACTAATTGAGAGGTATCAAGACTTCTCTTTCTACTCAATGCACATGAAGATGGAGGTTTTTGTATCCTCTTTGGGTACCTATCACATTTGGGACTACTTTCATAGCATAAGCCAACTACCAAGTCACGCACCGCTGTGCTCTAAAAGATATAAGTGAAGCACATAGAGCAAGAGTATCTAGCTCAAAAGATATAAGTGAAGCACTATGACCATTCTAGCAAAAATCACGATGAGTGCATGTCTCTCTCTCTCAAAAAGGTGTGCAGCAAGGATGATTGTGACACAAAAAAAAGACTCCTACGATACAAGACGCTCCAAGCAAAACACATATCATGTGGTGAATAAAAATATAGCTCCAAGTAATGTTACCGATGGATTGAAGATGAAAGAGGGGATGCCTTCCCGGGGCATCCCCAAGCTTAGGCTTTTTAGTGTCCTTGAATTTGGATTGGGATGCCTTGGGCATCCCCAAGCTTGAGCTCTTTCCACTCCTTATCTCTTTGTCCATGAGAACATCACCCAAAACTTGAAAACTTCACAACACAAAACTTAAACAGAAACTCGTGATAACATTAGCACAAGAAAACAAACTACCACTTCTTTTGGTACTGTAGAAAACTTGAATTCTATCTATATTGGTGTTGTGATACTGTATTCTCACTTTTCCAGGTCTAGTACCCCCCGATAATAACCATAGTTTCATCAAAACAAGCAACCAACTCAACAAAAACAGAATCTGTCAAAAACAGACCAGTCTGTAGCAATCTGTATACTTCGTATACTTCTGGTACCTCAAAAATTCTGAAACATTACGACTCCCTGGGAAAAAGGCATATCAACCAGCAACAAAAAGAATCAACTCAAAAGACCTTTCTGAATAAAAATGAAATATCATCTCGTGAGCGAAAAGTTTCTGTCTTTTTCCAGCAGGATCAAACAACCATTACCAAGACTAGTCATAAAGGTTTTGCTTGGCTCAAACACAAAAAGAAACACAAAAAACACAATCACAACAGAATTATGAAAGTGTGGACGCAACAAAACAGAAAGAAAAAGATAAATTCATTGGGTTGCCTCCCAACAAGCGCTATTGTTTAACGCCCTTAACTAGGCATTGATAATTCAATGATGCTCACATAAAAGAAAAGAATTGAAGCACAACGAGAGCATCATAAAGCATGTGAAAATCACATCTAAGTCTAACATACTTCCTACGCATAGGCATTTTATAGGAAAACAGATTGTCAAGACAACCAATAGTTGCCATATGCAAGGAAGAATAAAGAGACAATAGCAATCTCCACATAACGAGAGGTAATTTGGTAACATGAAAATTTCTACCACAATATTTTCCTCTCTCATAGCAATTACATGTGGGATCATAATCAAATTCAACAATATAGCTATCACAAAGGATATTCTTTTCATGATACACATGCATGCAAAGTTGACGCTCTTCAAAAACAGTGGGATTATCATCAACTAAAGTCATGACTTCTCCAAACCCACTTTCATTATTATTGCAAAAATCATAATCATCATGAGGCTTAAATTTTTTTTCAAGATCATAAGAAAAATCATTACCCCAATCATGATCATTGCAACAAGTAGTGGACATAGCAAAACTAGCATCCCCAAGCTTAGGGTTTTGCATATTTTTAGCATGATTGTCACTAACAGAATTCATAGTGAAACCATTGCAATCATGCTTTTTATCCAAGGAGCCCTCATGAATCACTTCATAAATTTCTTCCTCACAATTTTCAGAATCACGCATCTCAAGAAAAACTCTATAGAGAGAGTCAAGTGCACTCAACTCACTAGCAATTGGATCAACGTAATTGGATCTCTTAAAAATATTAACAAGTGGATGAGGATCCATATCACTATATTTTCAGCAAGCAAAGATGCAAGCATATTGAAGGCACATAGAACACAAGCAAAGGAAAGGCAAACGAAAAAGGCAAATTGTGAAGTGGGGGAGAGGAAAACGAGAGGCAACTGGCAAACAAAGTAAATGCAAGAGATGAGTTTGCGACACCTACTTGGATGAGTTCTTGTCTTGATTCTCCCTGATAAAGGCGCCGGAAATCCTTCTGCTACGGCAACAAAAGTTCTTCCCCGGCAGTGGTGCCAGAGATCCTTTTGTCGTCTCTTGGGCTTGCGTTGGTTCTTCCCTTGACGAGGAAAGGGTGATGCAGCACAAGAGTAGTAAGTATTCCCCTCAGTTTGAGATCCAAGGTATCAATCTAGTAGGAGAATGTCGTCAAGTCCAGAGTACTTGCGCAAACACAAAAGAGCTTGCACCCAACGCTATAAAGGGGTTGTCAATCCGTTCAAGATTGTTTGCAAAGTGAGGTCTGATGGCATAAAGTGCAATGAAGTAAAAAGTGTAAAGCTGAAAATCTGGTGTGGAGTAGACCCTGGGGGCCATAGTGTTCACTAGAGGCTGCTCTCAAAATAGCAAGTATTACGGTGGGTGAACAAATTACTGTCGAGCAATTGATAGAACCGCGCAAAGTCATGACGATATCTAAGGCAATGATCATACATATAGGCATCACGTCTGAGACAAGTAGACTGATACTTTCTGCATCTACTACTATTACTCCACACATCGACCGCTATCCAGCATGCATCTAGTGTATTGAGTTCATGACGAATAGAGTAACGCCTTAAGCAAGATGACATGATGTAGAGGGATAATCTCAAACCAATGATGAAAACCCCATCTTTTTACCCTTGATGGCAATAACACGATGCGTGCCTCACTACCCCTTCTTTCACTTGGTGAGGTCACCGCACGGTATGAACCCAAAACCAAGCACTTCTCCCATTGCAAGAATCATAGATCTAGTTGGCCAAACAAAACCCACAACTCGAAGAGAATTACAAGGATATGAAATCATGCATAAGAGAGATCAGAAGAAACTCAAATAAGATTCATAGATAATTTGATCATAAATCCACAATTCATCGGATCTTGACAAACACACAGCAAAAGAAGATTACATCAGATAGATCTCCATGAAGATCATGGAGAACTTTGTATTGAAGATCCAAGAGAGAGAAGAAGCCATCTAGTTACTAGCTATGGACCCATAGGTGTATGGTGAACTACTCACGCATCATCGGAGAGGTCATGGTGTTGATGAAGAAGCCCTCCATATCCGAATCCCCCCTCTCGCAGGGCACCAGAACATGCCCCAGATGGGATCTTGCGGAGACAGAAGCTTGCGGCGGTGGAAAAGTACTTTCGATGATCTCTTGATTTTTTTGGGATTTTTAGGGAATATATAGGCGCAAAACCTAGGGCAGAGGGGCCTCAGGGAGCTCACAAGCCAGGGGGCTGTGGCCTCCCCCCTGGCCGCGCCTTGAGGGCTTGTGGGGTCCCTGGTGGGCCCCTTCCCTGATTCTCCGGCTCTCCGATCTTTTTCTGTTCCAGAAAAAATCTTTTTGGCAGTTTCATTCCATTTGGACTCCGTTCAAAATCCTCCTCTGAAAGGGGTAAAAAACATGGAAAACAGGAACTAGCACTTGGCACTGAGTTAATATGTTAGTCCCAAAATATATATAAAAGGCATACAGAACATCCAAAGTTTGACAAGATAATAGCATGAAACCATCAAAAATTATAGATACGTTGGAGACGTATCAGAAGGCGGCTCAGACTCTTACTGGTGGAGCCGGGTTGGAGCGGTAGAAGGCCTTGGGCCCGATTTTGGCACATTCTTCCAAAGACTCGCCGATTAGCTTCTTAATTACTCTAACAATGTCCCTCTCTGCGAGTTTTTTTGTTGTGGAAGCATTGCGGATGGTCCACCTTACCATCATATTCACACATTAACCTGTCCCGGTGACTCAAGGGAAGAATGTTCCATTCCACCCAGCAACGGAACAGATCAATCCCAATGACCCCGTTATTGGTCAAGGACGATAACTCGGAGAAGATGGGGATGAATTCAGATTCTTCTTCTTCTGTGAGTTTCTTAGGTAGTTTGAAATCCATGGGCATGCGATCCTCTCTGTAACCCGGAAGTGGGTTCTCGCCAGGTGGAGAGGTGTCGGGGCAGTAAAACCATGACTCGGCCCAGCCTTTGGGATGGCTAGGCACGAGGACTGATGGAAATCTACGCTCACGGCGTCTCTGGATGTTGACTCCTCCAAGTTCAAGATTGGGTTCGTTGGTAAACTCAGTCTGGCGATTCAAATGAAAGAAGTTCCAAAACAAAGGGACTGTGGGATCTCTTTGTAGGTATACCTCACAAAACACTTGGAACTGGCAAATATTGCTGATGGAGTTGGGTCCCAGGTCTTGAGGATGGACGTTAAGGAAATGCAGAACATCTCGGAAAAAGTTTGACCCGGGTGGCTTAAAACTTCGTTCAAGGTAGTCGGTTGAAATGACTACTTCTCCGTCGGCAGGATTGGGGATCAACTCGCCCAGGGCGGTTCGCCAACCAATGACTTCCTTACTGTCGAGATGACCCGACTTAACGAATTTCTAGAGAGTAGCATCATCGATCTTGGTTGGTAACCAATTGCACTTCGAAACAGCAACCATGACTACAAAGAACAAGAGGAAACAAGGAGGTTCAGTGAGGACCATGAAGTGTGGTAACTCGCCAGTTTGGATCTACGATGTGTTTGAGAAGGATTTTGTGACTCGCTAGTAGGTGGCAAAATATGGATGTAAAGGCATTCTAACTCGCTTGATGGGTGATTTATGGAAACATCTTTAAGTATTATGAGTCGACCCTCAGACTAAAAAAAGGGGGGGCATAGCTATGATGATAAGTCTAAGTCGCTGTGGTGGAAGGAGCCGAGCGGCAACACTCAAAGGTCTTTTTCCTTAGGGATATTCCGGGAAGACAGACAAACATGTTTCTTAAAAACAAGCAGTAAATTGCGGATCTACGAGAGGACCAAACTAAAGGAATAATACTTGATAAAATGATGAAGGCTATGAACTTAACGAAGCGACGGTACTATTGCCTGGATCTACTGCGCAAGAACTTAAGGTAACAGAGATATGCAATAAAGTGACCGTGGTTTGCTACTGCGAAAATCTACCGTAAGAATATGAAGCAGGTCTGAAGCAGAAAGGGACGTTCGTTGCGTTTGAAAGCTACCTTGCGGGGGCAATGGCGATGGCGTTATCGGTCTAACCCTAATGGGGAAATGTGTTTACCTAAGGAAGGAGACGGAGCCGGAGACGGATGCGGAGAACTTTGCACCTCTTGTTGACTTGAAGACGCCCGGGAACCCACAGTTGACGAAGGAGCTTCGGGGGGCAGTGAGGAAGCCGAGGCGCAGGCACGAGGAATACGAAGTGCACGAGGAAGACGAAGTCCAAGGTGGGGGTAGGTGACGGTGCCCCCCATTCCCCCTGCGGTTATTTAAAGGGCTAGAACAAGAATCGAGGCGGCCAGAGCGGGAATAGAGGCGGCCAGAGCGGAGATCGAGGCGACAAGTCAAAATCTGCAATGATGGCGCCTGGGTTTTCGAGATAAGTAAATATGGAGCAGAAGATCCGTTGGGTGCTTATGGCATTAAAAACCCCGCTATTAAGGGGATAAGGTGATGGCATCAAAGATTACCCGACGGGTCAAACAAATTCACAATTAATGGTGGCTTATCATTCGTTGAAAGGGAAGGATGGTATGATTCGCCCCAAGTGGGTGAAGGTTTATTGACGTGAATGAATTCAAGGCAATCTGGGGCCTAATGTTGGGGATATTAACTGCGGTATAACCCGCCCTTGGAAGGCCGGGTCATCAGAGGGGCGACTCAACACTGGAAGTGCAGCCCTTGGCCCAGAAGCCGGATGGCGGTTCAAGAAGCTATGCGGATGATAGACTAGCAAGGGAGTTCCCAATCTTGGAGGACACAGCGACTTAAAGATAGGGAAAGCTACGATGGGTAGCATGGCCAGGACTGTTGTAAACCCTAGGATCTCGACCTGTATATAAAGGCGAGTCCCAGGGAACGGTTAGGCGAGTTAGAAATTATTGAGATCTAGGTCAGGCGAGTTACGCCCTCCTTGTAATCAAAACCATCATCAATCCACACAAAGCAAGACGTAGGCTTTTACCACCACACGAGGGGTCAAACCTGCATAAATCTGAGTCCCGCTTTCGCTCACCCCCTTCGGGTCGCCAGCAAGGTGCGATGGATCCATCTTTAAGTCCTTTCACGAGGACATCTATCGTGATAAAACCACGACAAAAGTGCCAAGCAAAGCCTTGGGGATAATGTGGATACTTGTTCGTTTGATTATGTGCAAAAATATAAACTTTTACATGCAGTGCCAAATTTCTCTGATTTCACTGGAGCATCAAACAATTCTGAAATTTTTACACAATATTGGTATGCAAATTCTCCATGTTGTCCATATGTTTCATAATTTTTAGAGTCAGTTAAGTATGGTTTTAATTCAGATCCTCAAAGAATGTTCAGTTTTTGATAGATTATGTTTTGTGTGCATAGTTTTCTTGTTTTAGTGTTTCCTTAGCTTATATTGAGTAATATAAATTTTGGATTTATAGAATACAGTAGGTATTATGTGATAACAATTATTAATCTTGTCTTGGAAGTACCTAAGTGAATGATCTATATTTATCATACTATCACATCTCACGAAGTTCCATTAAGTTTTGTGTGATTGAAGTTTTCAAGTTTTGTGTGAGATGCCAATATGAGGAGAATAAGGAGTAGAAAGAATAAAACCCTAGGGATTCCCAAGGTAATATCCAAGGAAAACTCAAGCATCTAAGCTTGGGGATCCCCCGAAAGGCATCCCCTCTTTGTCTCCAACATTATCGGTATATCTTACTTCGAGCAATATTTTTATTCACCACATGATATGTGTTTTGCTTGGAGCATCATTTTATTTTTTTGTTATCTATTCGACATTATTTATAAAAAAAAATTCATTTAAAAGTTCCAAGAATTGCCTTTAGAATGCGGGAATTGCATGTGCGATGTGTGTTGTACAACAATAGAAACTTTTGCTATAGTATTTGAATTATCATATTTTACTAGAACCTGGAAAGTTTGTGAAACTTGTACATAGTACTGTCATACTAATTATTTACCATGTCCTAAATTTTAAGAATTTTTTTGATATCCATAAGTATACTTTTTACATAGATTGCTTTAGACTGTTCTGTTTGGACAAATTTATGCGAGAGTTTTGTTTCTACTTATCCTAGCGTTTCCATAGCTTATATTAGTGGATATAAATTGTGGAAATGGTAGTATACAATACCTAATGTTTGAAAATTATTATGCAACTTGTATTGGCAGTACATAAAGAGTTAATTTACGTTTATGTATACTAACCTATCTCACGAGTTATTTTCAAGTTTTATGTGGATGAAGTTCTTGAGACTTGGGTGAAATCATGATATGAGAAAAACTAAGGAGATACAAAAGATCAATATTGGGGATGCCCAAGGCACCCCAAGTAAATATTTCAAGATCTCTCAAGCATCTTAGCTTGGGGATGCTACACATCCCACCTATCTTCATCAACAACTATCCGTTAGCCTATGTTGACCTAAGTTTTTATTTGTCCACATGATATGTGCTATTCTTGGTATGAATTTTTGTTTAGTTTTTTGTTTGAATAAAGTTATCAGATCTGAAAATAATTATTGAGAGAGAGTCCTCACATAGCTACTTGACTGTTTAGCTTCTCATTGATCTTCACTTATATCTTTTGAAAGTAGTTTGATTGCTTGCTCTTGTGCTTCACTTATATCCTATGAGTAATTTGTTGACTGAATTGAGTACCATGAAGTTGAAATTATATGTTCATACCATGCCTAGTAGTAGCTTCATATTGGGTTTAGAAAGTGAAATCTCTTGAAGCGTGACAATCACAATATTGGTCATACAAGAAATTCATGAATGATTGGTATAAGGAAGAGAACCTTCACATATAAATATATTATCTTGGACATCCACTATGATTGAGAATACCCATTAATTATTTTCAAACATGAGAAAATTAGTTGAAGTTGTACAAGGAAGACAACGTAATGAGTTATGGTTGTGTATATTTTTCGTAGAATTTATATTGTTATGGATCCTCCAACATGTGGTGTTTGCTAAGGATCTTTTGCTAGCAAAAAATTCTACTAAGTACAGATACTACTTGTGCATCCAAAAACCCATAAACCTAGTTTCTTTCCATGAGTGTCCACCATACATACCTATGGATTGAATAAGATCCTTCAAGTTGTCATCGGTGCAAAAAGGCAATAAAATTGCTTCTAAATGTATTCGATCATTTAGTGTAAGAGAAAATTGAGCATTGTACGAACTTGTGACGACAAAGTAATAAAATCAAAAAACTGCATGATAAAGGTTGCTATCATAAGGGATAATCTGATCATGACTTATGGCCAGTCAAATATATCTGATCATGACTTATTATTGTTGACAATTATCTCTATGATAAACGAGTTGGGAGGCGAAACATTAAGCCCCTATCTTTCTTTGTGTTTGATGGATGCCATTTGCTCTAAAAATATGCTTTGAATACTAGCAATCATAGAAGACTATACGATGATTGAATATGTGGAGCTCTTACATAGACTCGGTTGAGAATAAGTTGAATTGCAATTGTTTGGTGACTAAGAACATGGGTTGTTAAGTTTCAATAGAGTTCATTATTTGAACCTTAACATGTGAATTAGTTGCTACTTTATTATGATGAGTTTTATGAGAAAGAGTTGTTGTTATGACGCTAGGAAAAGTTGTTGAAATTATCACCGATCAAACTTATACACTATGCAACCATTCACACTTCATAAATTATGTCTTTTATCACTTACCTAATCGAGGACGAGTAGGAATTGAACTTGGGGATGCTGATACGTCTCCAGCGTATCGATAATTTATTATGTATTCATGCCATGTTTTCCAATGTTTACAATACTTTTATATGGTTTTGCTGCACTTTATATGATTTCTTTAGAACTAACCCGTACTAACGTTGTTTTCAGCAAAACTACCGTGGTGTTGTTTTTTGTGCAGAAATAAAAGTTCTCGGAATTGGACAAAACTTTTGGATGATTTTGTTTTGAAGAAAAGATAAATATTGGAGTAAAGAACCACCAAAGGGGGTCCTCCTGGTGCCCACTAGACACCAGGCCGCACCAACCCCCGTGGTGTGTCTTGGCGTGATTCCAACGCCCAAAAATCATATAAATACTCAAACCTCCATAAATAACCCTTGACAAGAAGTTCCGCCGCCGCAAGCCTGTGTAGCCATGAAAATCAATTGGGAGCCCGTTCTGGCACCCTGTCGGAGGGGGAGATCATCTCTGCTGGCCATCTTCATCATCCTTGTGGAGGCTATGACGTGGAGGGATTAGTCCAACCTCGGGGCTGAGGGTCTGTACCAGTAGCTATGTGTTTAATCTCTCTATCCCTCGTGTTCTTGAGATGGCACGATCTTGATGTATCACGAGCTTTGTTAATATTGTTGGATCATATGGTGTTTCTCCCTCTCTATCTTGTTGTGTTGAATTGAGTTTCACTATGAGATTTGTTTTTATCAGATAAGTGACAGATATGAGATTAAACTGTGAGATTGGAGGCCCAACTCGAGGCTACGAGAATAAAGTTGCATAGTAGACATCAACCCCCTGTGTGGATATTTTGTGGTGGAGGGACAGGGCAAGTTTAGACCGCCTAGGAGACAAGTGGGCCTGGTCCTTTGTCATTGTCCGCGGTTATTTCATAATAACCTGCTTAACTCGTTTTGGTATTTGATCTGAGTTGGTGCATTGACCTATATACACATTGAACTTCACACGGGAACACTTATGACGTCATTGTATCAGCCGAAGCTCTTCGGACATCAGCATTGGAGCGGCACGCGCCCGCATGGTCCACCTAAGCACCTGCCTTGTAAAGGAGGTCGCTAGGACTGATCTCGGCCGCCCATGCAAAGTGTAGGAGTGCAAAGGGTAATGGGGCCCAAGACCCCTGCGCGCATAGGAATATGTCCGGCGGGCTAGCCTCTCTGTTGAGTTTAGGTGGGGCTATGACGTGTTGATGTCCCGAGGCCAGTCATGACCAAGGAAAGTGTGTCCGCTCACAAGTTATCAAGCGTGTTGGGAAATGTGGTCCACCCCTGCAGGGATGGATTAACTATTCGAATAGTCGTGTCCACGGTAACAAGACGACTTGGATTTCTGTTCTGACCTCTTACAACTAAAATCAGATACTTAATGAAATAGACCAAAAATAAGTGACAAATACAACTCGGCAATCGCTCTCTCTCTAAGGAAGATGATGAGAGGATCTCCGGGTTAGGATTATTGCTATACGTTGATACTTGTTACTATAAAATATCTTCTCTTGTCGTGGTGCAAGATGGTGGATGCTAGAAGCGTAGTCTTCGACGAGACTAGCTTCCCCCTTATTCTGCCATTCTATAGTTTAGCAGACATGTACTACCCCTTTCATTTGATACCAATGCATATGTAGTTTAGACCTGATGTAAGTCTCGCGAGTACTTTGGATGAGTACTCACAGTCGCTTTTATTACCTTTCCCCCCTATGTTATTATACCCGATTGACGTGATCAGATGGAGGACCCCTTGAACCAGATGCGATCACAGACGACTGCAACTACCCTGACAGAGCCTACTACTACATAGATGCCGCTAATGACCAGGATTTGTTAGGAGGCACCCACACAAGAGGCCTTTCCTTTTCGATTCATGTATCTATTGTCCTAGCCTTATTAAGGAAAAACTTTTTTGCTTAATGTCTGTACTCAGATATTATTGCTTCCGCTGACTGATGTTTTCAATCCCTCGTGGCCTGGCTTATAATATATACCCTTATGTTTGAATTTGTGTTATGATGTTGATTAGTGAGTCCTTGAGGTTGATCGTACACGTTTGTGTGTATGATTAGTGTACGATCAAATTGAGGGCGTCACAACGGTGCACGACTATCTTGGTTACAGTTATGTCACAGGACAGGTGTGCCATGGATATTGTGGATGCACTCGGTGCATGGGTGACAAAACGTGTTAGCACCTAATGTCAACGAAAGATGGCGGGTGTGGGAAAATCGTGTACATGGGGCATCAAGGATGGCTCGAGAAGGATAACCTGTGCAGAAACCATGGGGATCTATTCAATGGTGAGGCCGAGCAAAGAGGACCTCCATGTAAGAGGAGCAACGCCAAAATCTACGAGTCATTGAAAAACTGGGAAATATGAAGAAGCGTCGGAGTCGGTGCTGAACTTATGGAAAACAAGGTCAGTTTTCTCAGAATTGGAGAACTGGCCCAAACTCTACAAGCCTCATTGCCTTGATCAAATTTCATATGATGAAAAATGTCCTTGTGAGTTTGGTTGCGACACTAATGAACATGGCAGACAAGGCCAATGATGGGCCGAAAGTAAGAAAAGACTTGGCAATTTTTGGAAATCAGGGGAGATCTACACATGCCCCATAAAAATTCGTTACAGAACAGGGAGACGGAGACATAGGTGGGGGACAAGAGCAAAAAATTCAACAAGAAGAATGAGATATATTGCCCCCTTCTTGGTTCACCGTAAGTCCGAAGGAGCTGGATCAATTCTTGAAGTTCCTTACTTGAACCAAAGTTACTTCCGGTTACTATGGGAAGATAAGCATATTCCTAGACATGAAGAAGAAAAGGTTCAGTAGGATGAAGTATCATGAATGTCACATGATGATGACCCAGATACTACCTATTGCCATTAGAGGGATAATGGACCAGCACATCCGTGGCATGCTTACTAGTATTTGCAACTTTTTTGATGTTATCTCTTGAAAGTCGATCAGTGTGAAGTAACTTTAAAGGCTGCAGGAAGATATTGTTGTCCTACTAAATGAGCTTGAGATTTACTTGTTGGAAATATGCCCTAGAGGCAATGATAAAATAGTTATTATTATATTTCATGTGTCAAGATAATCATTTATTATCCATGCTATAATTGTATTGAATGAAAGCATAGATATATGTGTGGATATATAGACAAAACAATGTCCCTAGTAAGCCTCTAGTTGACTAGCCAGTTGATCAAGGATGGTTAAGGTTTTTCTGACCATATGCAAAGTGTTGTAACTTGATAACTGGATCATATCATTAGGAGAATGATGTGATGGACAAGACCCAAACTATGAACATAGCATGTGATCGTGTCATTTTGTTGCCATTGTTTTTTGCGTGTCAAGTATCCATTCCTATGACCATGAGATCATGTAACTCACTGACACCATAGGAATACCTTGTGTGTATCAAACATCACAACGTTACTGGGTGACTATAAAGGTGGTCTACATGTATCTCCGAAGGTGTCCGTTGAGTTAGCATGGATCAAGACTGGGATTTGTCACTCCGTGTGACGGAGAGGTATCTCGGGTCCCACTCGGTAATACAACATCACAAATAAGCCTTGCAAGCAATGTGACTCAAGTGTCAGTCACATGATCTTGTATTAAGGAATGAGTAAAGAGACTTGCGGGTAACGAGATTGAAATAGGTATAGGGATACCGACGATGAAATCTCGGGCAAGTAACATACCGAAGGACAAACGGAATGTTATACGGGATTATATGAATCCTTGGCACAGAGTTCAACCTATAAGATCTTCATAGAATACGTAGGATCCAATATGGACATCTAGGTCCCGCTGTTGGATATTGACCGGGGAGTGTCTCAGGTCATGTCTGCATAGTTCTCGAACCCGCAGGGTCTGCACACTTAAGGTTCGGTGACGTTTCGGTACAATTGAGTTATAGGTGTTAGTGACCGAAGGTGGTTCAGAGTCCCGGATGAGATTGTAGACGTCATGAGGGTTTCTGTAATGGTCCGGAAACGAATATTGATATATAGGACGGTTTCATTTGGTCTTCGGAAAGATTTCGGGCATTACCGGTAGTGTACCGGGAGTGACGAATGGGTTTCGGATATTCACCGGGAGGGGCCCACCCACTCGGGAGTGAGCTTAAGAGCCCAAGGGTGGTGCACCAGCCCTTAGTGACTGGTGAGGCCCGCCCAAGTGGGCTATGGCGCTAGGAAAAAGAAAACCAAAGAAAAAAAAGAGGGAGGTGGGAAGGAAGAGGAGGACTCCTCCTTCCCCAAACCAAATTGGAGTTTGAGTCCTCCTCTCCTCTCTTGGCCGATGCCCTTGTCACATCCCTGGAATTCCCTACTTAGGATTTAGCAACTTGTGCTGATGTATTCTTTCATTGCATTCAAGAAATGGAAATAAACTCAAAAGAAGTGGTGAAATCCAAAGCATAACCCTAGCCACTCTTTATTCAAAAGAAATCCAACTATTGCCAAAATCAATGAACCCAAAATGGCCATTATAAAAGGTCACCTTTTCTGATAAATGTAGAAAACAAGACATCAGGGGTGAAACTCATATTCAAACTATTTTTGGCATTTCATCTTAAATCAGAAAATCACTGAATTCAACTTTATATTTGGTTTCAAAAATATTAAAGTTATCAAAAATGCTGAAAACTTTATGTGTAGTTGGGAATATTCCAACTAACATCCAGTATATTTCAAACTATTTTTGAATTGGTCTTAGAGCCAAAAATAAATAAATACAAATGTCAGAAAGAATAAACAGAAACTGAAGGAAGAAAAAAAATGCAAAAACACTATCTAGTGCTCACCTTGGCCCAGCCCACCTTCCCGTGTCGTCTACCTCCTCCCAATCGAAGCAGGAGGTGGCCGCCGCTCCTCCCGGCGCGCCCACGCAGTTGTGTGCTCGCCTGCCTCGCCCTGATGAGTTGGAGAGGAGGGATAAGATCCTCGCGCTCCATCCCCGAGCTCTCCCCCTCTCCATTCGCCCCCTACTCTCTCCCCCTCTCGTCCGACATGACCGCGAGCTCGAGCTCGAGCTAGCAGTCGCTCCAGCCTCTCTTCCTCTCCCCTGATCCACGCAACAGATCCGGCGAAGCTCCATGAAGCTCCTAAGCCAGTCGCTCGACGCCGAGAAGCTCTGAAACACCGTGATGCCGTCATCTTCCTCCTCGGGTCACCGGAGCTCGCTGTCGTCGATCTCCCTCCTCAGGCCATCCCCAAGCCCACTTTCGTCACCTGTGCACTCCTCGTGAGCTCAGGAATCTTTCCCCCAAGTTTTCCCCCTCGATTCCTTCCTCTTTCACCCGATCCCACCAGAGCCCGACGAGATCCGTCACGGGAGCTCGTCGCCGATAGCTCTTTGGTGAACGGCTAGTCGTTCTGAGGCCACCAAAAGCTTCAGCACATTGCGTAGGTGCTTTAGGAGCTAAGCCCTGCTCGTTTTGCCTCCGGTTTCATCGATCCCGACATAGCCCGAGCTCCGACAACCGTCGACATCATCGTCGGCGTCATCTCCGGCCATCTTAGCCTCGGTTCTTTGCAAAAATGGAACTGCGCCTGAGTACTAGTTCGTTTGGTGCTCTCTGCCGTGCAAATGGTCGCCGGAATCGAATTACCGAAGCTCTCCTCCGTCCCTGTGGTCGCCGGAGCTCACCGCTGGCGAGTTCCACCTCACCATGAGTGGATCCGAGCATCTTTGTGCAGCTGACATGTGGGGTCAGCCCCCTGGCTAATTAAGTTTAGGTTAATAAAATAATTAATTAATTAAAAACCTAACCAGTCACTGACATGTGGGTCCAACCCTGTTAAATAACTAATTAAGTTTAAATTTTACTAAAATCTGGCCAGAGTCACTCACTAGTTGGTCCCACTAGTCAGGTTTGACTTTCAACGGCCAGATTGAGCTGCTGATGTCATGCTGATGCAATAAAACCTTTTCTGTTTAAAAACAATTCCAGAATAAGTCAAAAACTTTGGAAATTCATACAAAATTGAATATAACTCCAAATTTGACAAATAATATATGTAAAATTATCAGAAAAATTCATGGAATCCAATGGTTCTATTTTCATGCATGAAAAACAAAGTTATGAAACAGCATCACGTCAAATCAATTAAAAGAATTTGCTAAATTATAATTCAAATGATATTTGAATTATGATTTCAAATCAAGATCACCCAAAAGGTTCTGTTAGTCATTTCAAACCATGATACATTGCATTTCATGCATCATTTTGTTGCATAAGTTTGATATTGATTCATTGTTGTTATTCCGGAAGGCTCTGCCCCTCCGGATACATTTGTTTATCCGACTGACGGATATCACCCCTCTACTGAGCAACAAGGCAAGAAACCATTTTGATCATCCCGATAAATCCCATGTTCTCGCTCCTGCTCTTACTTATTGCATTAGATCAAAATGCTTTCAATGCTTTTACCACGTTAGTTGAACCCACTTCCTTTGCATGAACTATCCTTGTCACAGTAAATAGCTGAACCTTGCAACCTAGCATACCTGGTAGTTGCTTGAGCCATGATGTGTCTTATCCTGCTATGCATGCTATGCTTACAGTTGTGTATGGTCTGTCATCTGGGTGATGAACAGGATCGTGAGAATGTGTTCAGTTAGTAAAGGTTGTGTGTTGAACCTGATTTGGTAAAGGTACCGGTGAAAGGCTATGTAGGAGTACATGGCGGGTTGTTTCATTGGAACCGTCCTTAGGAACTGAGTTCTGTGTATGTAATCAGAGTCAAGATACTACCACATGCTGGGCCCTGAAATATGACCCCGCTCGACTTATTATTCGCCTAGTACTCGGTCCAGGAGTTGCAAGTAGTTTCTGGTGTTTATAGTTATGCTGGAGGCCGTACGTTGCGCTGACCTTAGAGGTGGGCTATGATGCGGTAGGCAGTGGCACGGTGTACCTAGTGGCACCCGGATGGTGGGCTTGGGAACCCTGCGCACATCGTTTGGGGCCGTGGCGGAAACCTTGGCCGTACTTCCGTGCGGGTTACCCTCAGATAGGCGATAAACCTGGACTAGGTATTAGAGTGGTTAACGGTCGTGGCCGACTCCCTCGCTGGGCTTCTGCTTGAAGGTTGCCGAGGTGCATGACGTGCACATAGCGATAAGTAGTGAGAGCGTGTGTGAAGGAGTACACCCCTGCAGGGTTATGATCTATTCGAATAGCCGCGTCCGCGGATATGGACTACTTGGAAGCATATGTTGTTCATAGATAACTATAATGGCTACTCATAAAATTGTCAAGATAAGTGTGAGTGTCGTGGATGGCATTTCCATAGGGGGACGGAATGATTCCACGATGGAGTATTGTTGTGGTGTTAATGGACTCATGTGCGAGAAACATAGTTGTCAAAACTATTTTAAAATGCAAGTTGTCTAGCGAAGAGTCAAATGCTGGCTTTCTGCATGAAACCCCACAACTCCTTGTTGATACATTGCATGAGCAGATAGATTATCCTAAAGTCTTGCTGAGTACTTTTGTACTCACGTTTCCTTAATAAATTATTGCAGAGGTTGTTAATGACCCTAATGGAGGGTTCTACCTAGACGTTGACGACGACGAGTAGCTGGTGTCCCGGCTACGATCTGGCCCTAGGTTGGGTCTGTAGATAGTCAGGCCATGTGCCTTTCTCTTTCCATCTGTCTGTACTCAGATAGTTTTAATCTTCCGCTGGCTTGTAAGACTCGTGTGTATGAATTGTGATGATGGGTCATGAGACCCCTATCTGTGTAATATTATGTGTAAGGCTCTTTGAAGCCTTCTAAATAAAGTTTGTATGTTTATGGTTTTGTTGTGATGCCATCGATGTATCTATGCATATCGGTATGCCATGCGTACATGTGTTGTACTTGATATGTATGGGGTTCGAATACCTAGTCGTATGCCTTAGTAACACTCTTTAGAGGGAAATGCCCCTTTGTGATTCCATCGAGCCATGGTAGTTCGCTATTGCTCCGGACACATTGGTTGACCGGCATGTGTCCTTCTTAGTTGCTGTGTCTGTCCCTTTGGGAAATGCCACGCATTGTAATGGAGTCCTTGTAGCTTGCTACGACTCGTCTACATTCGTTGATGACCGACACCTGCTTTGCTGGGTCATGTATGCCTGTCCCCGTACGGAACTGCCGCTTGAGTTTATGACTAGACATGTCGATCCGGGTTCTTTCACATTGGATTGCTAGCGACACAATTGCATACGCGAGTCAAAAGGCGCTAACGGTCCCGGCTAAGGTAAGGCTGCAGCCGTGGGGATAACTGTGCGTGAGACCACAAAGAGATGTGATGTGTTACAGGCTGGATTCCTATGGCTTAGGATCGGGGTCCCGACAGCGTTGGTATCAGAGCTTGACTGACTGTAGGATTACTAAGCCAAACTGGTCGAAGTTGAGTCTAGAATTGCTTTAGTTATATATAAGGGAGTTTGTTTGTGGAAGGGAATGTAAGACTCTTGATTCTCTTCTCAAGTTATTCTATTCTGGTCATCCTCGTCTTTTCTGCGGGGATTAAAGACTAGGTTACTTATGTTTCTCTTAGGCTCGTGTTTTTCTGATCAGTAGATTATAGGACAACGATTCGAGAGTTACTCCGGGTTTCTTTTATTCCAAGGAAAAGAAAGTAAGTTTTGATGACCATGGAATTGAACTTGATAGTTGAGTGGTTATGCTATCCTATCTTTGTGGGATGTCTCAAAATTGTTTTTGAGCATTTACAGCCATTATGCTGCCCAAATTTTGTCTTGAGAGCTCTAATGCTTTTGCATTACTCTCTATTTTCAAATGCCTGGACATCCTTCTCGTCAGGTGGTCTGTCTGACTAGGTGCATTGATGTGCCGGGTCACACGGCCATGCTAGTCTGGATGATGTCAGTAGCCGGTTACCGCTGGTACCCAGAGTACACAGTGGAGGAGTAGTATCGGGATTTAATCAGAGTCAGTATCTCTGCACTATTAGGGTATTCCCAGATTACACTGGAGCTGAGGAGCCGATACATTGGTCTTATGGATTGGGGCTCACTATTGACATGGCAGTACAAGATGCTGCCTATTCAATGCTTAACATCATGAGGGCCAGACATGCAGTGCTGCAGAATTCAGAGTTCTGCTATGTTCCTGCCTCTCAGCCAGGAGAAGAAGGATACCTCAGTGGGGTCTACTTTGATTCCTCTATGGAGGATCCGCTGCTGCAGTCCACTGCTGAGATGCTAGAGAATAGAGACAGGATGCTCGTGCCCTTCGTATGGAGCTCTATGCTACACGTGCCCGTCTGTGGACGGCTTTGACACAGCTGGCACCAGTAGTCCAGACAGGGTATGGAGATATGGAGATGCTGAACCCTGTTAGGACCCATCTTCCGGTTCATGTTGACTGGCCTGCTATAGGAGGAGTCACCCCTCTTCGGGGACCTCTACTACCACCAGTCAGGGGACCAAGGCCACACCCGTGCCCTTACGGTTCCCAGGGGTCTCAGGCTCGAGTATTTCCTGATCCGTAGGTTGAGCTCCCAGGCCATGGAGGCAACCTTTATGAGATGTTCTATGCGGATGCCTGAACCCGTGAGTGGAAGGATAGTATGGTAGTACTTACACTTCCACAGTCCTGTGTGTCTTGTGGAGTATGCTTATGTCGAGAGATGAATTCCGGAGGCATAGATAAGTAATGTATAGGAAGCTTGGAAAGCCTCTGATGAGTTGTGTCATCTTTTCAGTAGTTTGCTCTTTCATTAAGGTTGTACTGAACTATGTAATGGTGTGTATGAACCATGGTGTATATATAGCAGTTGCTTGTTACCATGTTGTTTGGATGTTCATTTCCGCATTCCATGTGTTCAGTGCATTCTTAATCCATAGTTAGTATTGATGTTGATATTGGTATAAGTTGTGAGTTTGTTTGTCAGGATGGTGTTCACCAGGTTGAACCGTGCTCCTGTTCATGAGCAGGGAGAGGGTAGTCAAGCATCGCAGGAGGAACTGCCTCACCCGCCCTCTTTAGCGGAAGTTATGCTTGAGGCAGAAAGAAACAAAAGGGAGACCAACCATCTGCTAGAGCGTATTGAGAAAAATATGGCTCGTCAGCCGAGGAATAATGCAGTGTCCCTCAATGACTTTGTGAAGCTGAATCCTCCGAAGTTCCATCACTCTGTTGACCCCCTCGACGCTGATGACTGGTTGTGCAGTATATCGCGCAAGAT
Source organism: Hordeum vulgare subsp. vulgare (assembly GCF_904849725.1). Classification (NCBI taxonomy): domain Eukaryota; kingdom Viridiplantae; phylum Streptophyta; class Magnoliopsida; order Poales; family Poaceae; genus Hordeum; species Hordeum vulgare. The sequence continues at coordinate 442,532,637 of NC_058522.1, read as the reverse complement.
TCGCTCTGCAAATGTTTCTAAGGCCGACAAGGTGACCTTTGCGGCGTACTTTCTGGAAGGACCCGCCAATCTGTGGTAGGAGAAGTTTGAAGCTATGCGTCATGCGGGACCAGTAGCCACATGGGCAGACTTTAGTGCAGACTTTCGTCTGCACCATATTCTAGAGGGTCTGATGGACAGAAAGAGAGAGGAGTTTTGTGCATTCACCCATGGAAAATTGACCGTGGATGCCTATAGCCGCGAGTTCGGTAACCTCGCCCGCTATGCAACTGAAGAGGTGTCAACTGATGCCAAGAAGCAAGCAAGATTCCACAAGGGTCTGAGCCCTGAACTTCGTCGTGATTTGCGCCTCCACGAATGTACAAGCTTTCAAGCTCTTGTCAACAAGGCGATCAATGTCGAGACTGGTCATACCGACTATGAAGCCACAAGCAAGCACTCCCGTTATCGGGACCCCGATCCTAAGCCATAGGAATCCAGCCTGTAACACATCGCATCTCTTTGCGGTCTCACGCACGGTTAACCCCACGGCTGCAGCCTTACCTTAGCCGGGACCGTTTGCGCCTTTGGACTCGCGTATGCAATTGTGTCGCTAGCAATCCAATGACAAAGAACCCGGATCGACATGTCTAGTCATAAACCAAAGTGGCAGTTCCGCACAGGGACATGCATACATGACCCAGCAAAGCAGGTGTCGGTCACCAGCGAATGTAGACGAGTCGTAGCAAGCTACAAGGACTCCATTACATCGCGTGACATTTCCCCAAAGGGGACAGACACAGCAGCTAAGAAGGACACACGCCGGTCAACCAATGTGTCCGGAGCAGTAGCGAGCTACCATGGCTCATTGGATCACAAAGGGGCATTTCCCTGTAAGGAATGCTACGAAAGTCTAAGGCTAGGTAGTCGAACCCCATACATATCAAGTACGACACACATACGCATGGCATACCGATATGTATAGATACATCGATGGCATCACAACATAACCATAGACATACAAGCTTTATTTAAGAGGCTCGGAAGAGCCACACACATAATATTACACAGTAGGGGTCTCACGACCCATCATAACAGTCATTCAAGTTACAAGCCAGCGGAAATAGACAAACCGTCTGAGTACAGACAAATGAAACTAGAAGGCACATGGCGTGACTATACTACAGACCCAACCTAGGGCCAGATAGTAGCCGGGAGACCAGCTACTCATCATCGTCGACGTCTAGGAAGAACCCTCCATTAGGGTCATTAAAAACCTCTGCAACAAATATTAAGCAAACATGAGTACGGGGGTACTCAGCAAGACTTTAGGATATCTATCTACACATGCAATGTATCAATAAGGAATTGTAGGGTTTCATGCGGAAAGCCATCATTTGTCTCGTGGCTAGACAACTTGCATTTTAAAACAATTTTTGACAACTTGATTTCTCGCACATGAGTCCACTAACACCACAATAATACTCCATCGTGGAATCATTCCGTTTCCATACGGAAATGCCGTCCACGACACTCACGCTTATCTTGACAATTTTATGAGTAGCCATTGAAGTTATCTATGAACAACATATGTCTCCAAGTAGTCCATATCCGCGGACGTGGCTATTCGAATAGATCATAACCCTCCAGGGGTGTACTTCTTCACGCACGCTCTCGCCACTGATCGCCATGTGCACATCATGCACCTCGGCAACCTTCAAGCGGAAGCCCAGCGAGGGAGTCGGCCACGACCGTTAACCACACTAATACTTAGTCCAGGTCTATCGCCTATTTGAGGGTAACCCGCACGGAAGTCCGGCCAAGGTTTCCGCCACGGCCCCAAACGATGTGTGCAGGGTTCCCAAGCCCACCATCCGGGTGCCACTTGGTACACCGTGCCACTGCCTACCGCATCACAGCCCACCTCTCACGTCAGCGCTATGCACGGCCTCCAGCATGACTATAAACACCAGAAACTACTTGCAACTCCTAGACCGAGTACTAAGCGATTAATAAGTTGAGCGGGGTCATATTTCAGGGCCCAACATGTGGTAGTATCTCGTCTTGGATTACATACACGGAACTCAGTTCCTAAGGATGGTTCCAATGAAACAACCCGCCATGTACTCCTACATAGCCTTTCACCAGTACCTTTACCAAATCAGGTTCAACACACAACCTTTACTTACTGAACACATTCTCACAATTCTGTTCATCTCCTAGATGACAGACCATACACAACTCTAAGCATAGCATGCATAGCAGGGTAAATCACATCATGGCTCAAGCAACTACCAGGTATGCTAGGTTGAAGCGTTCAGCTATTTACTGTGACAAGGACATGTCATGCAAAGGAAGTGGGTTCAACTAACGTGGCAAAAGCATTTGAAGCATTTGATCCTAATGCTATAAGTAAGTGCAGGAGCGAGAACATGGGATTTATCGGGATGATCAAAATGGTTGCTTGCCTTGTTGCTGAGAGGAGGGACAATATCCGTCAGTCGGATATTCGGTGGAATCCGGAGGAGCGGAGCCTACCGAAAGAAATGTCAACAATCAATAACAATCATATGCAACAGGATGATGCATGAGCATGGCATGAGGATGCAAGGTGGTATGCTAATATGGCTAACATTTATTAGGTTTAAAGCTGATTTGAATCAGACTCAAATATCACTTCAAACGAGGTATTCTCGAATACCGTTTTAATTGATTCGACCTGATGCTCAGATCAACTTGTTTTTAGCATGCATGGAAATGACATGTTAGGTTGCTGGTTGTGATTGAACAATGTTTGATCATAGTATTTGAAGTGGAATTCAAATGATTTTCAAATTCCATCTCCATAGCATTTATAATATTTAATGTATTCATTATTCTACAAGTTTGGTCCAGTAACATTTTCAAACATGTTTGAAAATGACATATTGAGATTCCTTGGATTTTTCTGATACTTTTTCATATGTAAATTATTTTCATTGGAGTTACAGATTAATTTCTATGATTTTTAGAAGTTTTGGCATTTTCCTGGAATTCTTTTAAATCACAAATCCACTTATTGCGTGAGCATGGCATCAGCAGGTCCAGCTGGCCGTTGAAAGTCAAACCTGACCAGTGGGACCCACTCGTCAGTGACTCTGGTCAGTTTTAGATTAGTTTTAAACTTAATTAGCTAATTAATAGTACTGGATCCACATGTCAGTGACTTATTAGATTAATTTATTTTATTTTTGTTAACCAAAATCATCAAGAGGCTGGCCCCACACGTCAGTGGCTCAGGCCAGCTGAGATCCACCGGCGGCGAGGTCGTCCTCGCCGGCGGTGAGCCTCCGACGACCACCAGTACGGCGGAGGGGCTCGGAAACGGTGCACAGGCGGCCAAACTCTGCGCGGACTGCACTAGAGGAACGACACGACTCCCGCAGGTTCATTTTTGCACTTAGCCGGGGCTGATCTGGCCGGAGATGACGCCGACGACGAGCTTGGCGGCGGCCAAAGTTCGGGCGTCATCGGGGTCATTGAAAGAGAGGGAGCTACGCACGGGCCTGAGCTCCTACGGCATCTACACGACGGCATGAAGCTGCTGGTGGCCTCAGATGGACCAACCCTTCACCGGAGGGCTACCGGCGACGAGCTGCAGCGGCGGTCCTCGTCGGGCTCCGATGGAAGTAGGCCTAGAGGAAGAGATCGACGGGGAAAACTTGGGGGAAAGCTGCGCAAGCTCACGGGGAGTGCAGTGGAGGCGCTGTAGGCGACGGATCGATCGAAGCTCGCCGGCGGCCGAAGCTTGAAGACGATGGTGTCGTGGGCGTTGTAGGGCTCGGGAGACCTTCTACTTCTGCAGGGAGGACGAGCTCGTCGAGGCGGAGCGAATGGGGGCACTTGGGGGAGAGATCTAGTGGCCAGAGGCACCGGCAGCTCGAGCTCGAGCTCGTGTCAATGGCGGCAGAAGGGGGAGGAAAGAACCGAGAGGAGAGGGGGAATGGTGCACGGGAACGGATAGGCCAGAGCTCGGGGAGGTTATCCCCACGCGCGCCAGCGCGAAGCGGCGGCCAGGCAGGCAGGGAGCTGCGTGGAGGCGCGCAGCGTCGCGGCGGCCACCTCGTGCTCCTACTAGCGAGGAGGAAGACGACACACGGGCTGGGCCTGGGCCAGGTGAGCGTCAGATAAATCTTTCCTCATTTTTTTCTGTTTTGTTTCTGTTTTTTATCTATTTTGATTTGCTATTTATTTCAACTCCAAAATAGTTTATAAAAATATTTTGAACACACCAGAATATTTGTTTGAATATATCCAACCATTCGTGAAGTTTTCAACATTTTTGAAAACTTATAGTTTTTGAATTCAAATTTAAACTTGAATCCAGTAGTTTTTTGCATTTAAATAAAATGCCAATTATGTTAAGAAAATAGTTTTCTTCACTGCTTACTTGCTTCCATGAATTATCTGAAAAGTTGAACTTTTCTTGAGGCCATTTTGGGTTCATTGATTTGAACAAGTTTATAATTTCTTTGAATTTGAGAAGTGGATAGGGTTTTTGAGTTTTGCTTCACCACTTGCTATGATCTTGTTGCAATTTCCTTTTATGCAATGCAAAGAAGATATGAGCACAATGCTATACTTGATTAGGGTTCCAGGGATGTGACAACTCACCCCCACTCAAAAGAATCTCGTCCCGAGATTTAGAAGTCATCGGGAATAACGCAGGATACTCAAGTCGGAGATGATCCTCTCTTTCCCAAGTAGCCTCCTTTTGAGAATGATTTGACCATTGAACATTAAGAAACTTGAGATTTCGACGTCGAGTGGTACGCTCAGCTTGATCAAGAATACGCACGGGGTATTCTCGGTATGAAAGGTTATCTTGGAGATCAAGCGTTTCGTGGTCCACTTCACGGATAGGATCCGAAAAGCAACGCCTGAGTTGCGAGATGTGGAAGACATCATGAACCTTGGAAAGATGCGGAGGAAGTTCCAACTGGTAGGCAACTTTTCCTCGTTTGGCAAGAATGCGAAAATGACCAATGTAACAAGGAGCCAACTTGCCCTTGATACCGAATCGATGTGTACCCTTCAAAGGTGTAACCCGAAGGTAAGCCTTCTCGTCAACTTCAAAGGTCACAACCTTATGATGACGATCATATTGGCTCTTTTGACGAGACTGGGTTGTTTTCAACTTTTCACGAATAATGCGAACCTGCTCTTCTGCATCCTGGATCATATCCGGGCCAAAGAGTTGCCTCTCTCTGGTTTCTGACCAATTAAGAGGTGTTCGACATCTTCGTCCATAGAGAACTTCAAAAGGGGCTTTGCCCAAGCTTGATTGATAACTATTGTTATATGCAAATTCGGCGAATGGAAGGCACTTCTCCCAATTCATACTGAACGATATAACGCAAGCTCGGAGCATATCCTCTAAGATTTAATTCACTCTTTCTACTTGACCACTTGATTGAGGATGGAAAGCAGTGCTAAAAGATAAGTGAGTCCCCATAGCATTCTGAAAACTTTCCCAGAATCAAGAAGTAAAGATACTCCCACGGTCTGAGTTAATCTCCAGGGGAACACCATGAAGAGACACTATTCGAGAGATATATAACTCTGCTAGCTGGCTAGCTGTTATACTCTCACGAACTGGAAGAAAATGGGCTACTTTGGAGAGACGGTCAATGACCACAAAGATAGCATTATTTACTTTCTTGGTCTTGGGAAATCCGGTAATGAAATCCATACTAACTTTATCCCATTTCCATTCAGGAATAGCTAAAGGATGAAGGGTGCCAGCAGGCCTTTGATGTTCTGCCTTAACTCGACGACAAACGTCGCAGTTAGCAACGAACTCAGCAATTTCTCTCTTCATCCTAGTCCACCAGAACCTCTGGCGTAGGTCCTGATACATCTTAGTACTACCGGGATGAATGGTGAGAGGAGAATCATGAGCCTCCTTAAGGATTAACTCCCTTCGATGTGGGTTCTTAGGAACAACTAGACGATTCTGGAAGAACACAACACCTTGATCATTCATGGAGAATTCATTAGCGTTTCCGCTAATAATATTCTCCTTGATCCGTGATATCCCCTTATCACGCTTTTGGCCAGCTATAATTTGATCTCTAAGGGTAGGCTTCGCCACCAGGGTAGAAAGGAATCCTTGAGGAACAATGTGAAGATTTAACTTCCGAAATTCCTCATAGAGATGTGGTTGACCTTGTTGTAGCATCAAGTTGTTACAATAAGATTTACGACTTAGTGCATCAGCCATAACATTGGCCTTCCCCGGGGTGTAAGTTATCCCTAAGTTGTAATCCGAGATCAAATCAACACACCGTCTTTGCCTGAGATTCCAATCAGGCTGGGTGAAGATATATTTCAGACTTTGGTGATCAGTGAAAATTTCGCAACGATTACCCAGAAGGTAATGTCGCCAGGTTTTTAGTGCACTGACTACAGCTGCAAGCTCAAGATCATGTGTGGGATAATTATCCTCATGTGGACGCAGCTGTCGAGATGCGTATGCAATCACATGACGATCTTGCATGAGAATGCATCCTAATCCTTGTCGCGAGGCGTCGCAATAGATAACAAAGTCCTTAGAAAAATCTGGTGGTAGCAACACAGGTGCGGAAGTCAGGCGTCTTTTCAGTTCATGGAAACTATGCTCACACTGTGGTGTCCACTCGAACTTTTTATCCTTCTTGAGGAGTTCAGTTAGAGGCTTTGCAACCTTGGAGAAATTCTCGACAAAGCGGCGACAATAGCTCGCTACACCAAGAAAACTCCTAACTTGCTTAACCGATTCAGGTTGAGTCCAATCAAGGACAACTTGAACTCTCTCGGGATTGACAGCAATACCCTTACCAGAGATTACGTGACCTAGATAGGTAACTTCTGGTAACCAAAATTCACATTTTCAAAACTTGGCATAAAGGCGATGCTCTCGAAGTTTCGTCAATACCAGCCTTAGATGCTCGGCATGTTCTTGTTCGTTCTTCGAGTAGATGAGAATATCATCGAGCTATACCATGACGAATTTATCCAAATACTCCATGAAGATTGAATTCATGAGGCGAGAGAAGGTGGCTCGAGCATTGGTTAAACCGAAGGACATGACGGTGTACTCGTATTGGCCATAACGAGTAACAAAAGCCATTTTTGGAATGTGCCCGTTCTTGATCTTGATTTGATGGTATCCCAACCTCAAATCCATTTTTGAGAAGACTGAGGATCCAGGGAGCTGATCATACAGGTTGTTGATCCTGGGGAGTGGATACTTGTTCTTTATGGTGACCAGATTAACTAGTCGGTAATCTACAACCATCCGATCCGTTCCGTCTTTCTTCTTGACGAACAGGACGGGGCAAGCCCAAGGAGAAGAGCTAGGACGAATGAAACCTTTATTCAAGGCCTCATCTAGTTGCTTCTTAAGTTCGGCTAGCTCCAGGGGTGCCATCTTATATGGTCTTCTGGCTATTGGAACAGTTCCCGGAACAAGATCTATCACAAACTGTACATCTCTGTCAGGTGGAATTCCTGGCAGTTCCGCTGGAAAAACATCCGGGAAGTCATGGACTACCGGAATGTCTTCAAGTTCTGGAAGGGGGTTGGCATTGAGGGAATAAAGTTGGCATTTGGCAACTCGAGTAGAGACATTGACTATCTCACCCGAGGGATGGATAAGCTGAACATTTCTAGAATGAGTATCAATCTTGGCATAATGAGCTGACATCCAGTCCATACCCAAGATGATATTAATATCCGAAGATTTTAGGGCTATCAATGAGGCTAGAAAAACTAGCCTGTCTACTAGAATTTCATTGTCATAGGTTATCCTAGAGGTTTGCCACTTGCTACCAGGGGTTTCGACAACCAATGGAATTGGCATATCACAAAAAGACATGTTATGCAACTGTGCATAACTTTCTGAAATGAAGGAATGAGAAGACCCAGTGTCAAAAAGAACAGACGCTGGGTGATGATTAACAAGAAGCGTACCCAGTATGACGTCGGGATCCTGTGCAGCTTTTGCTGCTGAGACATAGTTCACACGGCCACGTGCAGGAGTTGGCTTCACATAGTAAGCTTTGCCCGACTTGCCTTGCCCGACGGATTTTCCGGGTTGTTTGGCACCCACATTCTGAGGACACTCACGGGAATAGTGCCCCGTTTCTCCACACTTTTAGCATATCACTTGGTTGGCACGTGGTGCGGCATTGCTAGCTAGACCACCATAAGTTTTTGCAGGAGGGTTGGTCTGATTCGTCTGAGGCGCCACGTAGGATGCCCTCGGAGTGTATCTTGGCGGCAGAGAACTGTTTGGAACCCACAGCCTGCATTTTGGAAATGCGGAACCAGATGACGAGCCAAAGTCACGGGAGTGCTTCTTTGTGGCTTCGGAGTCGGTATGACCAGTCTTGGCACTGGTCGCCTTGTTAACCAGGGCTTGGAAGCTTGCACACTCGTGGAGGCGCAGATCATGACGAAGCTCAGGGCTCAGACCCTTATGGAATTTTGCTTGCTTCCTGGCATCAGTAGACACCTCCTCTGTTGCATAGCGGGAGAGGTTACCGAACTCGCGGCTATAGGCATCCACGGTCAACTTGCCCTGGGTGAATGCACAGAGCTCCTCTCTCTTTCTGTCCATCAGGCCCTCTGGAATATGGTGCAGACGGAAGGGAACACTAAAGTCTGCCCATGTGGCTGCTGGTTCAGCAGGACGCATAGCTTCAAAGTTCTCACACCACAGATTGGCGGGTCCTTCCAGAAAATACGCCGCAAAGGTCACCTTGTCGGCCTCAGAAACATTCGCAGAGCGAATCTTACGTGAAATACTACTCAGCCAATCATCAGCGTCGAGGGGATCGACGGAGTGATGGAACTTTGGAGGATTAAGCTTCACAAAGTCATTGAGGGATAGTGCAGCATTCCTAGGCTGACGAGCCGTATTCTGCTCAATACGATCTAACAGTCGGTTGGTCTCCCTTTTGTTCCTCTCTGCCTCAAGCATCACTTCCGCCCGAGAGGGCGGGTGAGGCAGGTCTTCCTGCGACGCTTGACTACCCTCGCCTTGCTCATGAGCAGGGGCACGGTTCAACCTGGTGAACACCATCCTGACAAACAAACTCACAGCTTAGACCAATATCATTATCAATACTAGCTATGGATTAAGAATGCACTGAACACATGGAATGTGGAAATGAATATCCGAACAACATGGTAACAAGCAACTGCTATATATACACCATGGTTCATACACACCCTTACATAGTTCAATGCAACTTAACCGAAGAGCAAACTACTGAAATTATGAAACTACTCATCACAGGCTTACAAGCTTCCTATACATTATTTATCTAAGCCTCCGGAATTCATTCCACATCACAAGCATACTTCACAAGTCACACAGGACTGTGAACGTACAACTACTACCATACTATCCTTCCACTCACAGCTCAGGCATCTGCATAGAACATCTCATAAAGATTGCCTCCATGGCCTGGAAGCTCAACTTGCGGATCAGGAAATACTCTGGCCTGAGATCCCTGGGATCCATAAGGACACGGATGTGGCCTTGGTCCCCTGACTGATGGTAGTAGGGGTCCCCAAAGAGGGGTGACTCCTCCTATAGCGGGCAAGTCAACATGGGCCGGAAGATGGGTCCTAATAGGGTTCAGCATCTCCATATCTCCGTACCCTGTCTGGAAAATCGGTGCTAGCTGCGTCAAAGTCGTCCACAGACGGGCACGTGTGGCATAAAGCTCCATGCGGAGAGCACGAGAATCCCTGCCTCTGTTCTCTAGCATCTCAGCAGTGGACTGCAGTAGCGGATCCTCCATAGAGGAATCAAAATAGACCCCGCTGAGGTATCCCTCTTCACCTGGCTGAGAGGCAGGAACATAGCAGAACTCTGAGTTCTGCAGCGGTGCATGTCTCGCCCTCATAATGGTCAGCATTGAATAGGCAGCATCTTGTACTACCATGTCAACAGTGACTCCCAATCCATAGGACCAATGGATTAGGTCCTCAACTCCAGGTAGTCTGGAAATACCCTAACAGGACAAATATACTAGCTCTGGTTGAAGTATCGGTACTGTTCCTCCACTCTGTACTCTAGGTACCAGCGGTAACCGCACACCGACATCACCTTGACCAGCATGGCCGTATGACCCGGCACATCAATGCACCTAGTCAGACGAACCACCTGACGAGAAGGACGGCCAGGCATCTGAAAATAGAGAGTAATGCAAAAGCATTAGAGCTCTGAATGGAAAATTGGGCAGCATAACGGCTGTAAATGCTCAAAAACAATTTTGAGACTACCCAAAAATAGAATAGCGTAACCACTCAACTATCAAGTTCAATTCTCTGATCATCAAACTTACTTCCTTTTCCCTAGGGATGAAAGAAACCCAAATATCTCTCGACCCGTAGTCCTATAATCTACCGATCAGAAACATGAGCCTAGAAGAAGATGAGTAACCTAGTCCTTAATTCCCGCAGAAAAGACGAGAATGACCAGAATAGAATAACTTGAGAAGAGAACAAGAGTCTTACGTTCCCTTCCACAAACAATTCCCTTATATATAACTAAAGCAATTCTAGACTCAACTTCGACCAGTTCGGCTTAGTAGTCCTACAGTCAGTCAGGCTCTGATACCAACGCTGTCGGGACCCCGATCCTAAGACATAGGAATCCAGCATGTAACACATCGCATCTCTTTGCGGTCTCACGCACGGTTAACCCCACGGCTGCAGCCTTACCTTAGCCGGGACCGTTTGCGCCTTTGGACTCGCGTATGCAATTGTGTCGCTAGCAATCCAATGACAAAGAACCCGGATCGACATGTCTAGTCATAAACCAAAGTGGCAGTTCCGCACAGGGACACGCATACATGACCTAGCAAAGCAGGTGTCGGTCACCAGCGAATGTAGACGAGTCATAGCATGCTACAAGGACTCCATTACATCACGTGACATTTCCCCAAAGGGGACAGACACAACAGCTAAGAAGGACACACGACGGTCAACCAATGTGTCCGGAGCAGTAGCGAGCTACCATGGCTCGTTGGATCACAAAGGGGCATCTCCCTGTAAGGAATGCTACTAAAGTCTACGACTAGGTAATCGAACCCCATACATATCAAGTACAACACACATACACATGGCATACCGATATGTATAGATATATCGATGGCATCACAACATAACCATAAACATACAAGCTTTATTTAAGAGGCTCGGAAGAGCATTACACATAATATATATTACACAGTAGGGGTCTCACGACCCATCATAACAGTATTTCAAGTTACAAGCCAGTGGAAGTAGACAAACTGTTTGAGTACAGACAGATGAAACTAGAAGGCACATGGCCTGACTATACTACAGACCCAACCTAGGGACAGATCGTAGTTGAGACACCAGCTACTCGTCGTCGTCGATGTCTAGGAAGAACCCTCCATTAGGGTCATTAACAACCTCTGCGACAAATATTAAGCAAACATGAGTATGGGCGTACTCCGGAAGACTTTAGGATATCTATCTACTCATGCAATGTATCAATAAGGAATTGTGGGGTTTCATGCGGAAAGCCAGCATTTGACTCGTGGCTAGACAACTTGCATTTTAAAACAATTTTTGACAACTTGATTTCTCGCACACGAGTCCACTAACACCACAACAATACTCCATCGTGGAATCATTCCGTTTCCATACGGAAATGCCGTCCACGACACTCACGCTTATCTTGACAATTTTATGAGTAGCCATTGAAGTTATCTATGAACAACATATGTCTCCAAGTAGTCCATATCCGCGGACGCGGCTATTCGAATAGATCATAACCCTGCAGGGGTGTACTTCTTCACACACGCTCTCGCCACTTATCGCCATGTGCACGTCATGCACCTCGGCAACCTTCAAGCGGAAGCCCAGCGAGGGAGTCGGCCACGACCGTTAACCACACTAATACTTAGTCTAGGTCTATCGCCTATCTAAGGGTAACCCGCATGGAAGTCCGGCCGAGGTTTCTGCCACGGCCCCAAACGATGTGCGCGGGGTTCCCAAGCCCACCATCCGGGTGCCACTTGGTACACCGTGCCACTGCCTACCGCATCACAGCCCACCTCGCAGGTCAACGCTATGCACGGCCTCCAGCATGACTGTAAACACCAGAAACTACTTGCAAATCCTGGACCGAGTACTAAGCGATTAATAAGTCGAACGGGGTCATATTTCAGGACCCAACATGTGGTAGTATCTCGTCTTGGATTACATACATAGCCTTTCACCGGTACCTTTGCCAAATCAGGTTCAACACACAACCTTTACTTACTGAACACATTCTCACAATTCTGTTCATCTCCCAGATGACAGACCATACACAACTCTAAGCATAGCATGCATAGCAGGGTAAGGCACATCATGGCTCAAGCAACTACCAGGTATGCTAGGTTGCAGGGTTCAGCTATTTACTATGACAAGGACAGGTCATGCAAAGGAAGTGGGTTCAACTAACGTGGCAAAAGCATTTGAAGCATTTGATCCTAATGCAATAAGTAAGTGCAGGAGCAAGAACATGGGATTTATCGGGATGACCAAAATGGTTGCTTGCCTTGTTGCTCAGAGGAGGGACAATATCCGTGAGTTGGATATTCGGTGGAATCCGGAGGAGCGGAGCCTACCGAAAGAAATGACAACAATCAATAACAATCATATGCAACAGGATGATGCATGAGCATGGCACGAGGATGCAAGGTGGTATGCTAATATGGCTAACATTTATTAGGTTTGAAGTTGATTTGAATCAGATTCAAATATCACTTCAAACGAGGTATTCTCGAATACCGTTTTAATTGATTCGACATGATGCTCAGATCAACTTGTTTTTAACATGCATGGAAATGACATGTTAGGTTGCTGGTTGTGATTGAACAATGTTTGATCATAGTATTTGAATTGGAATTCAAATGATTTTCAAATTCCATCTCCATAGCATTTATAAAATTTAACCTATTCATTATCCTACATGTTTGGTCCAGTAACATTTTCAAACATGTTTTGAAATGACATATTCAGATTCCTTGGATTTTTCTGATACTTTTTCATATATAAATTATTTTCATTGGAGTTACAGATTAATTTCTATCATTTTTAGAAGTTTTGGCATTTTTCTGGAATTCTTTTAAATCAGAAATCCACTTATTGCGTCAGCATGGCATCAGCAGGTCCAACTAGCCGTTGAAAGTCAAACCTGACCGGTGGGACCCACTGGTGAGTGACTCTGGTTAGTTTTAGATTTTTTTTTAACATAATTAGCTAATTAACAGTACTGGACCAACATGTGAGTGACTTATTAGATTAATTAATTTTATTTTTGTTATCCAAAATCATCCAGAGGCTGGCCCCACACGTCAGTGGCTCAGGCCAGCTAAGATCCACCGGCGGCGAGGTCGTCCTCGCCGGCAGTGAGCCTCCGACGACCACCAGTACGGCGGAGGGGCTCGGAAACGGTGCACATGCGGCCAAACTCTGCGCGGAGTGCACCAGAGGAACGGCACGACTCCCGCAGGTTCATTTTTGCACTTAGCCGGGGCTGATCTGGCCGGAGATGAAGCCGGCGACGAGCTTGGCGGCGGCCCAAGTTCGGGCGTCATCGGGGTCATCGAAACAGAGGGAGCTACGCACGGGGCTGAGCTCCTATGACATCTACACGATGGCCTGAAGCTGCTGGTGGCCTCAGATGGACCAACCCTTCATCGGAGGGCAACCGACGACGAGCTGTAGCGGCGGTCCTCGTCGGGCTCCGGTGGAACTAGGCCTCGAGGAAGAGACCGACGGGGAAAACTTGGGGGAAAGCTGCGCAAGCTCATGGGGAGTGCAGTGGAGGCGCTAGCTTGCTCGGGGAGGCGTTGTAGGCGACGGATCGATCGAAGCTCGCCGGCGGCCGAAGCTTGAAGACGACGGTGCCGTGGGCGTTGCAGGGCTCGAGGGACCTTCTACTTCTGCAGGGAGGACCAACTCGTCGAGGCAGAGCGAATGGGGCACTCGGGGGAGAGATCTAGTGGCCAGAGGCACGGGCAGCTCGAGCTCGTGTCAGTGGCGGCAGAAGGGGGCAGGAAAGAACCGAGAGGAAAGGGGGAATGGTGCACGGGAACGGATAGGCCAGAGCTTGGGGAGTTTATCCCCGCGCGCGCCAGCGCGAAGCGGAGGCCAGGCAGGCAAGGAGCTGCGTGGAGGCGCGTGGCGTCACGGCAGCCACCTCCTGCTCCTACTGGCGAGGAGGAAGACGAAACAGGGGTTGGGCCTGGGCCAGGTGAGCGTAAGGTAAGTCTTTCCTCATTTTGTTCTGTTTTTTTTTCTGTTTTGCTTACTATTTTGATTTGCTATTTATTTCAGCTCCAAAATAGTTTATAAAAATATTTTGAACACACCAGAATATTTGTTGGAATATATCCAACCATTCCTGAAGTTTTCAACATTTTTGAAAACTTAAAGTTTTTGAATTCAAATTTAAACTTGAATCAAGTAGCTTTTTGCATTTAAATAAAATGCCAATTGTGTTAAAAAAATAGTTTTCTTCACTGCTTACTTGCTTCCATGAATTATCAGAAAAGTTGAACTTTTCTTGAGGCCATTTTGGGTTCATTGATTTGAACAAGTTTATAATTTCTTTGAATTTGAGAAGTGGCTAGGGTTTTTGAGTTTTGCTTCACCACTTGCTTTGATCTTGTTACAATTTCCTTTGATGCAATGCAAAGAAGATATGAGCACAATGCTATACTTGATTAGGGTTCCAGGGATGTGACACCCGTGACTCTGGCTCGTCATCTGGTTCAGCGTTCCCAAAACGCAGACTATGGGTTCCAAATAGTTCTGTGCCGCCAAGATATACTCCGTGGCCATCTTATGTGGTGCCTCAAGCGAATCATAACAACCCTCGAGCAAATACCTATGATGGTCCATCTAGCAATGCTACACCACGTGCCAATCAGGTGATCTGTTACAAGTGTGGAGAACCAGGGCACTATTCCCGAGATTGTCCTCAGAATATGGGTGCCAAGCAACCCGGAAAGTCCGTTGGGCAAGGCAAGTCGGGCAAAGCTTACTATGTGAAGCCAACTCCTGCACGTGGCCGTGTGAACTATGTTTCAGCAGAAGAAGCTGTAGAGGATCCCGACGTTATAGTGGGTACGCTCCTTGTTAATCATCACCCATCGTCTGTTCTTTTTGACACTGGGTCATCTCATTCCTTCATTTCAGAAAGTTATGCACAGTTGCATAACATGTCTTTCTGTGATATGCCAATCCCATTGGTTGTCCAAACCCATGGTAGTAAGTGGCAAACCTCCAGGATAACATATGACAATAAAATTCTAGTAGACAAGCTAGTTTTTCTAGAATCTTTGATAGCCCTGAAATATTCGGATATACATATCATCTTTTGTATGGACTGGATGTGAGCTCATTATGCCAAGATTGATACTCATTCTAGAAATGTTCAGCTTACCCATCCCTTGGGTGAGATAGTCAATGTCTCTACTCGAGTTGCCAAATGCGAAATCTATTCCCTTAATGCAAACCGTCTTCCGGAAGTTGAAGACATTCCGGTAGTCCGTGACTTTCCGGATGTTTTCCCAGAAGAACTGCCAGTAATTCCACCTGACAGGGATGTAGAGTTTGTGATAGACCTTGTTCCGGGAACTGTCTCACTAGCCAGAAGACCTTATAAGATGGCACCCCTGGAGCTAGCCGAACTTAAGAAGCAATTAGATGAGGCCTTGAATAAAGTTTTCATTCGTCCTAGCTCTTCTCCTTGGGCTTGTCCCGTCCTCTTCATCAAGAAGAAAGACGGAACGGATCAGATGGTTGTAGATTACTGACCAGTTAACCTGGTCACCATAAAGAACAAGTATCCGCTCCCCAGGATCAACGACCTGTATGATCAGCTCGCTGGATCCTCAATCTTTTCCAAAATGGATTTGAGGTTAGGATACCATCAAATCAAGATCAAGAACGCAGACATCACAAAAATGGCTTTTGTCACTTGTTATGGCCAATACGAGTACACCGTCATGTCCTTTGGTTTAACCAATGCCCCAACCACCTTCTCTCGCTTGATGAATTCAATCTTCATGGAGTATTTGGATAAATTCGTCGTAGTATACCTCGACGATATTCTCATTTACTCGAAGAACGAATAAGAACATGCCGAGCATCTAAGGCTGGTATTGATGAAATTTCGAGAGCACCGCCTGTATGCCAAGTTTTCAAAATGTGAATTTTGGTTACCACAAGTGACCTATCTAGGTCACGTAATCTCTGGTAAGGGTATTGCTGTCAATCCCGAGAGAGTTCAAGGCGTCCTTGATTGGACCGAACCTTAATCGGTTAAGCAAGTTAGAAGTTTTCTTGGTCTAGCGAGCTATTGTCGCCGCTTTGTCGATAATTTCTCCAAGGTTGCAAAGCCTCTAACCGAACTCCTCAAGAAATATAAAAAGTTCGAGTGGACACCACAGTGTGAGCATAGTTTTCAGGAACTGAAAAGACGCTTGACTTCTGCACCTGTGTTGCTACCACCAGATTTCTCTAAGGACTTTGTTATCTACTGTGACGCCTCGCGATAAGGATTATGTTGCATTCTCATGCAGGATCGTCATGTGATTGCGTACGCATCTCGACAGTTGCGTCCACATGAGGATAATTATCCCACACATGATCTTGAGCTTGCAGCCGTAGTCCATGCACTTAAAACCTGGCGACATTACCTTCTTGGTAATTGTTGCGATATTTTGACTGATCACCAAAGTCTGAAATATATCTTCACCCAGCCGGATTTGAATCTCAGGCAAAGACGATGGGTTGAGTTGATCACAGATTACGACTTAGGGATAACTTACACCCCGGGGAAGGCCAATGTTATGGCTGATGCACTAATTCGTAAGTCTTATTGTAACAACCTGATGCTACAACGAGGTCAACCACATCTCTATGAGGAATTTCGGAAGTTAAATCTTCACATTGTTCCTCAAGGATTCCTTTCTAACCTGGTGGCGAAGCCTATTCTTAAGGATCAAATCATAGCTGGCCAGAAGCGAGATAAGGGTATATCACGGATCAAGGGGAATATTAATAGCGGAAATGCTAAGGAATTCTCCATGAGTGATCAAGATGTTGTGTTCTTCCAGAATCGTCTAGTGGTTCCTAAGAATCCACATCTAAGGTAGTTAATCCTTAAGGAGGGTCATGATTCTCCTCTCACCATTCATCCTAGTAGTACTAAGATGTATCAGGACCTACGCAAGAGGTTTTAGTGGACTAGGATGAAGAGAGAAATTGCTGAGTTCGTTGCTAACTGTGACGTTTGTCGTCGAGTTAAGGCAGAACATCAAAGGACTACTGGCACCCTTCAACCTTTAGCTATTCCTGAATGGAAATGGGATAAAGTAAGTATGGATTTCATCACCGGATTTCCCAAAACCAAGAAAGGAAATAATGCTATCTTTGTGGTCATCGACCGTCTTTCCAAAGTTGCTCATTTTCTTCCAGTTCGTGAAAGTATAACAGCTAGCCAGCAAGCAGAGTTATATATCTCTCAAATAGTGTCTCTTCATGGTATTCCTCTGGAGATTAACTCAGACCGTGGAAGTATTTTTACTTCTTGCTTCTGGGAGAGTTTTGAGAATGCCATGGGGACTCACTTATCTTTTAGCACTGCTTTCCATCCTCAATGAAGTGTTCAAGTAGAAAGAGTGAATCAAGTCCTAGAAGATATGCTCTGAGCTTGTGTTTTATCGTTTGGTATGAATTGGGAGAAGTGCCTTCCATTCGCCGAATTTGCCTATAACAATAGTTATCAAACAAGCTTGGGCAAAGCTCCTTTTGAAGTTCTCTATGGACGAAGATGTCGAACACCTCTCAATTGGTCAGAAACCGGAGAGAGGCAACTCCTTGGTCCGGATATGATCCAGGATGCAGAAGAGCAAGTTCGCATTATTCGTGAAAACTTGAAAACAGCCCAGCCTCCTCAAAAGAGCCAATATAATCGTCATCATAAGGCTGTGACCTTTGAAGTTGACTAGAAGGCTTACCTTCGGGTTACACCTTTGAAGGGAACCCATCGTTTCGGTATCGAGGGCAAGTTGTCTCCTCGTTATATCGGTCCTTTTCGCATTCTTGCCAAACGAGGAGAAGTTGCCTACCAGTTGGAACTTCCTCCGCATATTTCCAAGGTTCATGATGTATTCCATGTCTCGCAACTCAGGCATTGCTTTTCGGATCCTATCCATGAAGTGGACCACGAAACGCTTGATCTCCAAGATAACCTTTCATACCGAGAATACCCCGTGCGTATTCTTGATCAAGCTGAGCGTACCACTCGACGTCGAAATCTCAAGTTTCTTAAAGTTCAATGGTCAAATCATTCTGAAAAAGAAGCAAGATGGAAAGAGAGGATCGTCTCTGACTTGAGTATCACGCGCTATTCCCGACGACTTCCAAATCTCGGGACGAGATTCTTTTGAGTGGGGGTGAGTTGTCACATCCCTGGAATTCCCTACTTAGGGTTTAGCAACTTGTGCTCATGTCTTCTTTCATTGCATTCAAGAAATGGAAATAAACTCAAAAGAAGTGGTGAAATCCGAAGCAAAACCCTAGCCACTCTTTATTCAAAAGAAATCCAACTATTGCCAAAATAAATGAACCCAAAATGGCCATTATAAAAGTTCACCTTTTCTCTTAAATGTAGAAAACAAGACATCAGGGGTGAAACTCATATTCAAACTACTTTTGGCATTTTATTTTAAATCAGAAAATCACTGAATTCAACTTTATATTTTGTTTCAAAAATATTAAAGTTTTCAAAAATGGTGAAAACTTTATGTGTAGTTGGGAATATTCCAACTAACACCCCAGTATATTTCAAACTATTTTTGAATTGGTCTTAGAGCCAAAAATAGATAAAAGCAAATGTCAAAAAGAATAAACTGAAACTGAAGGAAGAAAAAAAATGCAAAAACACTATGTAGTGCTCACCTTGGCCCAGCCCACCTTCCCCTGTCGTCTACCTCCTGCCAGTCGGAGCAGGAGGTGGCCGCCGCTCCTCCCGGCGCGCCCACGCAGCTATGTGCTCGCCTGCCTTGCCCTGATGCGCTGGAGGGGAGGGATAAGATCCCTGCGCTCCATCTCTGATCTCTCCCCATCTCCATTCCCCCCTGCTCTCTCCCCCTCTCGACCGCCATGACCGCGATCTCGAGCTCGAGCTAGCAGTCGCTCCAGCCTCTCTTCCTCCCTCTCGATCCGCACAACAGCTCCGCCGAAGCTCCCTGAAGCTCCTAAGCCAGTCGCTCGACGCCAAGAAGCTCTGAAACGCTGTGACGCCGTCATCTTCCTCCTCAGGTCACCGGAGCTCGCCGTCGTCGATCTCCCTCCTCAGGCCATCCCCGAGCCCACTCTCGTCGCCTCTGCACTCCTCGTGAGCTCAGGAATATTTCCCCCAAGTTCCCCCCCCTCGATTCCTTCCTCTTTCACCCGATCCCATCGGAGCCCGACGAGATCCGTCGCGGGAGCTCGTCGCCGGTAGCTCTCCGGTGAACAGCTAGTCGTTCTGAGGCCACCAAAAGCTTCAACATGTTGCGTAGGTGCTCTAGGAGCTAAGCCCCACTCGTTTTGCCTTCAGTTTCATCAATCCCGACATAGCCCGAGCTCCGGCAGCCGTCGAGCTCGTCGCCGGCGTCATCACCGGCCATCTTAGCCTCTGTTCTTTGCAAAAATGGAACTGTGGCTGAGTGCTGGTTCGTTTGGTGCTCTTTGCCGTGCAAATGGTCACCAGAATCGAATTCCCGAAGCTCTCCACCGTCCCTGTGGTCGCCGAAGCTCACCGCCGGCGAGTTCCACCTCGCCGCCTGTGGATCTGAGCCTCTCTGTGCAGCTGAGATGTGGGGCCAACCCCCTGGCTAATTAAGTTTAGGTTAATAAAAAAATTTATTAATTAAAAACCTAACCAGTCACTCACATGTGGGTCCAGCCCTGTTAAATAACTAATTAAGTTTAAATTTAACTAAAATCTGGCCACAGTCACTGACCAGTGGGTCCCACTAGTCAGGTTTGACTTTCAATGGCCAGATTGACCTGCTGATGTCATGCCGATGCAATAAAACCTTTTTTGTTTAAAAACAATTCCACAATAAGTCCAAAACTTTGGAAATTCATAGAAAATTGAATATAACTCCAAATTTGACAAATAATATATGTAAAATGATCAGAAAAATTCAAGGAATCCAATGGTGCTATTTTCATGCAGGAAAAACAAAGTTATGAAACAGCATCAGGTCAAATCAATTAAAATAATTTTCTAAATTATAATTTGAATGATATTTGAATTATGATTTCAAATCAAGATCACCCAAAAGATTTTGTTAGTCATCTCAAACCATGATACATTGCATTTCATGCATCATTTTGTTGCATATGTTTGATATTGATTGATTGCTGTTATTCCGGTAGGCTCCGCCCCTCCGGATACATATGATTATCCGACTGACGGATATCACCCCTCTACTGAGCAACAAGGGAAGCAACCATTTTGATCATCCTGATAAATCTCATGTTCTCGCTCCTGCTCTTGGTTATTGCATTAGATCAAAATGCTTTCAGTGCTTTTACCACGTTAGTTGGACCCACTTCCTTTGCATGAACTGTCCTTGTCACAGTAAATAGTTGAACCTTCTTGAGCCATGATGTGTCTTATCCTGCTATGCATGCTATGCTTAGAGTTGTGTATGGTCTGTCATATGGGTGATGAACAGGATCGTGAGAATGTGTTCAATTAGTAAAGGATGTGTGTTGAACCTGATTTAGTAAAGGTACCGGTGAAAGGCTATGTAGGAGTACATGGAGGGTTGTTTCATTGGAACCGTCCTTAGGAACTGAGTTCCGTGTATGCTGGGCCCTGAAATATGACCCTGCTCGACTTATTATTCGCCTAGTACTCGGTCCAGGAGTTGCAAGTAGTTTCTGGTGTTTATAGATATGCTGGAGGCCGTACGTAGCGCTGACCTTAGAGGTGGGCTATGATGCGGTAGGCAGTGGCACGATGTACCAAGTGGCACCCGAATGGTGGGCTTGGGAACCCTGCGCACATCGTTTGGGTCAGTGGCGGAAACCTCGGCCGGACTTCCGTGCGGATTACCCTCAGATAGGCGATAAACCTGAACTAGGTACTAGAGTGGTTAATGGTCGTGGCCGACTCCCTCGCTGGGCTTCCGCTTGAAGGTTGCTGAGGTGCATGACATGCACATAGCGATAAGTGGCGAGAGCGTGTGTGAAGGAGTACACTCCTGCAGGGTTATGATCTATTTGAATAGCTGCGTCCGCGGATATGGACTACTTGGACGCATATGTTGTTCATAGATAACTATAATGGCTACTCATAAAATTGTCAAGATAAGTGTGAGTGTCGTGGATGGCATTTTCGTAGGGAGACGGAATGATTCCACGATGGAGTATTGTTGTGGTGTTAATGGACTCGTGTGCGAGAAACATAGTTGTCAAAACTATTTAAAAATGCAAGTTGTGTAGCCAAGAGTCAAATGCTGGCTTTGCGCATGAAACCCCACAACTGCTTGTTGATACATTGCATGAGTATATAGATTATCTTAAAGTCTTGCTGAGTACTTTTGTACTCAAGTTTGCTTAATAAATTGTTGCTGAGGTTGTTAATGACCCTAATGGAGGGTTCTACCTAGACGTTGACGACGACGAGTAGCTGGTGTCCTAGCTACAATCTGGGCCTAGGTTGGGTCTGTAGATAGTTAGGCCATGTGCCTTTATCTTTCCATCTGTCTGTACTCAGACAGTTTTAATCTTCCACTGGCTTGTAAGACTCGTGTGTATGAATTGTGATGATGGGTCGTGAGACCCCTATCTGTGTAATATTATGTGTGAGGCTCTTCCGAGCCTTCTAAATAAAGTTTGTATGTTTATGGTTATGTTGTGATGCCATCGATGTATCTATGCATATCGGTATGCCATGCGTACTTGTGTTGTACTTGATATGTATGGGGTTCGAATACCTAGTCATATGCCTTAGTAGCACTCCTTACGGGGAAATGCCCCTTTGTGATTCCATCGAGCCATGGTAGTTCGCTACTGCTCCGGACACATTGGTTGACCGGCATGTGTCCTTCTTAGCTGCTGTATCTGTCCCTTTGGGAAATGTCACGTGTTTTAATGGAGTCCTTGTAGCTTGCTATGACTCGTATACATTCGCTGATGACCGACACCTGCTTTGCTGGGTCATGTATGTCTATCCCTGTACGGAACTACCGCTTGAGTTTATGACTAGAATCGTCGATCCGGGTTCTTTGACATTGGATTGCTAGCGACACAATTGCATACGCGAGTCAAAAGGTGCAAACGGTCCTGGCTAAGGTAAGGTTGTAGCCGTGGGGATAACCGTGCGTGAGACCGCAAAGAGATGTGATGTGTTACAGGCTGGATTCCTATGGCTTAGGATCGGGGTCCCGACAGCCCTTGGGGCTCTCTTGAGCCCCAACGCTAGCCCCTCCCTTCCCCTTATATATACTAGAGGTTTTAGGGTTTTTGAGACACAACTTTTGCCACATGCAACTCAAACCTCTACTTCGTAGTTCTTCCTATAGATCAGTTTTCTACGGAGCTCGGGCGGAGCCTTGCAGGAAGAGAATTGAAATTTTACTCCCCCTCAACCATTCGAACACGGGTGGAATCCAAACATTCATATTTCTAAGGGGAGTTCTTGTTTATTTTTATTTATTATGCAGGACTCAGCATCCTTTTTAGCAGCCTCTATCATGCAATGACAACTGAATAAACACTCATCTTGAGAGTAACTCGCTTAGCATGGAAGAAAATGACTACCCTGTCGCTCCATGAGCGGTACGAGCACACAAAACGGATGTTTATTTGAATATTTAGAGGTGGCACATGCAAATTTACTTGGAATTGAAGTGAAATACCATATATAGGTAGGTATGGAGGACTCTCATGGAAGAAACTTTGCTAAAGGATTTGGATGCACAAGTAGTATCGCTACTTAGTACGAAGTTTTTACTAGCAAAAGGTTCCAAACAAGCACCACATGTTGGAGGATCCATGACAATATAACTTCTATGCAAATATACCCAAACATAACCATTAATTTGTCTTCCTTGTCCAACTTAAGCAATTTTATCAAGGTTGAAAATAATTAATGGGTACTCACAATCATAAAAGATGTCTGAATGAATTGATTGTATGACCAATATTGTAGTCGTCAAAATTCAATTGGTTTTACATTCTAAACCCGATGTGAAACTACTACTAAGAATAAAGCACATGGATAATTTAAGATTTGTTATCCTTCATTCATTCAAAATTTACTCTTAGGGTATAAGTGAACCACAGGAGTAAACATCAAACTACTTTCAAATGATATAAGTGAAGATCAATTAGTAGTCAAACAATTAAGTAGCTATGTGAGGACTCTCTCTCAATTAATATTTTCAGATCTGAAAATTTATTCAAACATAAAACTAACCAAAAATCCACTTCAAGAGTAGCACAACTCATGTGGACAAATAAATTTTGGGTTCAACATGGCTAACCCATAGTTGTTGACAAAGAGAGTTGGGATGCATAGCATCCCCAATCTAAGATGCTTGAGAGTTCTTGTAATATTTACTTTGGATGCGATGGTCATCCCCAAGATTAAGCTTTTGTATCTCGTTCAATCCTCTCATATCCCGATTTCACCTACGTCTCAAAAACTTCATCCACACAAAACTCGAAAAGAACTCATGAGATAGGTTAGTACACATAAGAATAAATCAACTGTTTATGTACTGCCAAGACAAGTTGCATGATAATTTTCAAACATTATTCACTGTTTACTATCATTTCCAAAATTTATATCTACCAATATAGGCTATCAAAACTACAAGATAAGTAGACAACAAAAACTAGGGCAGCAACTTATCTAAAGAGGACAGTCTATAGAAATTAATTCGATAAGTGTACCTATCTAACTCCAAAAATTCTGAAACTTTCGGACATGATAAAAAAATTGTATGAAAGCATTGTGCAAAATTTTCAGAAACTTAGCATGTTCCAGTAAAATATGATAATTCATATACCACAACAAAAGTTTCTATTTTTATACAACACACATCACACATGCAATTCAAGTATTATAAAGGCAATTCTTGAAATTTTTTATTGAAAAACAAGATTATAAATAAGATATAACATGTAACAAAAAAATAAAATGATGGTCCAAGCAAAACACATATTATGTGACAAAAAATATAGCTCAAGATATGACAATAATGTTGGAGACGAAAGAGGGGATGCCTTCCGGGGCATCCTCAACCTTCGACGCTTGATTCTTTCTCGGATATTACCTTGGGGTGACTTGGGAATCCCCAAGCTTAGGTTCTTGCTACTCCTTATTCACCTCATATCGATATCTCACCCAAAACTTGAAAACTTTAAGCACACAAAACTTAATGAAACTTCGTGAGACGGGTTAGTGTAATGAAGATAGATCATTCTCTTAGGTACTGTCAAGACAAGATTCATAATTGTTCCCACATGATATCTAGCGCATTATATGATTACCATAATTCATATCACTAAATATAAGCTATGTAAACACAAAAACAAGCAAACTATGTATGTAAAACAGAACAGTCTCTGAAGACCTCAATCAACACCATACTTCCTTGGCTCTAAAAAATTCTAAATAATTAGCAAAATGCAGAGAATTTGCATGGAAATTGTGTGTAAAAGTTTCAGAATTCTTTGACTCTCCAGTAAAATTGGTAAAGTTTTGCATTGGACATAAAAGTTTATGTTCTTGCACAGAATCAAGCAAGCAAGTATCCACAATATCCCAAAGGCTTTACTTAGCACGCAATTGAAAAAAAAGACACAAAAACATGATTAATACAGCAGGTGAATCATGTGAATACACAAAAACAGGAAGGGTAAGTATTGGGTTGTCTCCCAACAAGCACTTTCCTGTAATGCCTTTTAGCTAGGCATGATGATTTCAATGATACTCACATAAAAGTAATGAACTGAAACACAATGGGAGCATCATGAAGCATATGACAAGCACATTTAGTCGAACCCTCTTCCTATGCATAGGTATTTTGTGGGCAAACAATTTATGCGACCAAGAATCAACTAGCATAGGAAGGCAAAAAGCATGATTTAAAAACTTCGAACACATAGGGAGGAAACATGATATTATTGCGATTCCAACAAGCATATGTTCCTCCCTCATAATAATTTTCCATAGCATCATGAAGGAATTCCACAATATATATTTCACATAATTCATTCTTTTAATGATCCACAAGCATATAAGTTTTATTACTACCCACATAAGAAAAAAAATCTTCTCATTCAAAGTAGTGGGAGGAAACTCAAAAAATTAACTATCATGAGACACTTGAGTGATATAATCCAAATGAAAATTAAAATTATGATGACAAGTTTCATGGTTATTATTACTATTTATAGCATAGATGTCATCACAATAATCATCATACATAGCAACTTTGTTGTCTTAGTCAATTGAAACCTCTTACAAAATAGTGGACTCACCACTACATAAAGTCATGACCTCTCCAAATCCACTTTCATCATTACTATAATAAGATTCAACACACTCCAAAATAGTGGGATAATTAGTACCTAGAGTTCACAATCTTACAAACCCACTTTCAGAAATATAATCATCATAATAAATTTTCTCATCAAAACTTGGGGGACTAAAAATATAATATTCATCAAACATAGCTTCCCCAAGCTTGTGGCTTTGCATATCATTAGCATCATGGATTCTCCAAGAATTCATACTAACAATATTACTATGTAATGCTAATCATTCAAGGATTTCACATTAAGCATTTTTATAAATTCTTTATCTAACAATTAAGCACAATTTTCTGAACCATCATTTTCACGAAAGACATTAGAAAGGCGAAGCAAATGAGGCAACCTAAACTCCATTTTTTGTAGTTTTCTTTTATCAAACCAAACTTGCAAAACAAGAAACTAAAACATTTAATTGCAAGATCTCAAGATATAACTTCAACCACTCACCTCCGAGGCCCTTGGGGTGACTGGGCAGGGTAACATCCCTTGGGGTGACTGGGCAGGGTAACAGTAGGAAAGCCACATTCTCGCCGCCTTTAAATTGAGACTCCACCAAGTTCTAAGCTGGGTCCATCGCCCCACTCCGTCTGGTGGTTCAGGTAGAAGAATTCCATAAACAAGAGAACAGTGGGCTCTATATCCAAGTAAGCTTCATAGAAAACATGAAATTGGCATAAATTGGTGATTGAGTTGGGGCCCGGGTCTTGAGGTTGAAGATTGTAGAAGTGCAGGGCATCTCGAAAGAATTTTTATCAAGGGGTGAAAAGCCTCGTTCAAGGTGATCGGTCAAGACGACAACCTCTTGTTCGGCGGGTTGCGAACGTACTTCTCGAGTGGCGCCTGACACCCTGATTTTGGCAACTTTTTCTTTCCAAAATCTTTTGGGTTTTTACCTGCAAACCTGGTTGATTCTCAAATCGTTTCAACTAATTTGGATCTGTGAATCTTTTTCCAAGTAACCCAGAACCCTCATCATCTTGCCAAAACCTTTCCACACCTCTCTTGGGTCAATTTCCAATATTTAATCCTCTCGAGTAATTCTTTTCTTTAGTTGGGAAACTATGGCATCACTATGGGACGTGGGGCAACCTATAGTTTGGGTGATCAATAAACTCCCAAACTTTTTCCACATCTTCTCATCAACATATGATTCCAAAATCTCCAAGAATATTCCATTGCCCAATGCAGAATCTTGGCCAGAATCATTATTTCTTCCTTGACCAGAATTGCCCCATTGTGAAGCAACCCCATTTTCCTACCCTAGAAAATTCCCAATAAATTCCCCAAGATCCTAGGGATCCTATCTAGCCACAATATTCAAAAACATCATCTGGTCTAGTACAAATTTTGAGCGGAAGGACCCTCTCAAGTTTCTACCGATTCTGAACCTTTGTGAAGCAAGTACCAACTAGGGGTGCACAAATGATATACAATTTTTATGGCATGTGTGCACTACCAAATAACTTCCCTCCACCAAGGTTCTTCCTCAGTAGAGCATGCATGTGAGTGCCTCAAGCTCATTTCTATTCTGGACCAGAATGGTGGTTTCCAAAGGAGCTATGATCAAATCCCCTTTCAAACCTTGTCGGTGAATACTCACAACATATGCCATAGGTAGGCTAAAGTGGGTGAGAACCGTAGGGACAACAGAGGGCGCTGGGGACGAGGTTAGTACAAGCATGGAACACATGATGTACCCAAGTTCAGGGATCTCCGTAGAGATAAGACCCCTAGTCCTTCCGGAGTGTATGATGTATATGGATGGATTACAAGGTTGCTCCTGGATCTGTGTTGAGGAGGAGGAAGAGGGTAGCAGCCAACTCGTCTCTGCCTCTCACTATGTGGTTGGTGGGTGTGGTATGTTGTTCGACCGACCCTCTACATGGAGGGTGACCGGGGGGTTTTATAGACGAACCCAACGGCCTACAATATGGATAAAGGGTACAAGAGTGGGACCCGACTGGCAGCCTCACCGGATGGCCAGGGGGCCCACGAGGGTCTTGTCTTGTCGCTTGAGGGGCCCGCCGGCTGCGAGGTCTCGTCTGGCTGTGGGACCCGCCGGCTAGACAATGAAGTTCTCGCATAAGGTTGACGTCGAGCACGTGCTATACGACCGGCGTCGTCTAGCGAGATTCGTCATGGGCAGATAGTACGGCCGCCTCCACTGTTCCCCATGCCGAGTGCAGTAATGGAGTGGGAGTTTGACGGTCCGACACTATGCTGGGTGATGGATCAGAGACGGGGTAGGTCAGCGGCGTGGCCGCCGACGCTCGTACCTGCCGGGCACTCTGATCCAGTACCTTTGCTGACGCGTAGCTACCTTTAATCGTAGGGTCTCGTTATGACCTACGATCTGATGTGACTTGAGATCTCCGGTCGGCTCACCTGCTTGGCTAGCCGGCTTGGACACGGCCGCCTCGTTCCTAGCCGGCTGGCTTGGCCAAGACGGTCAGGAGGAGGTAGCCGTCTCTCCTCTAGCCGGCAGGGGTTACCTGGCCGGCCAGAGAGTTGGCCGCCTCGTCCTCCAGCCGGCAGGTGCAGCCTAGCCGTCCATAGGACTTGGGCCTTGGGAAACTACACTTGGTCATCCCCTTTGGGCAGGAAATGAAGGAGCAGGCTCGATGAGCCTACCCCGGGGTTATCCCCCTGATAGTAGTCACCAAAGCTGGAGAGGCTCGCTCTCTGTGGACGGGCGGCCTCGCCGGCTTGATATTTTGTCTTGGAATTCCTGCCGCCATCGGCGGTAGGGGACGCCGACTCCGAAGCCGGTTGGCTTCGACGCGACGCCTCGTCTTCGTTGTAGGTCGCTCAGATCGCGCCACGTGCCACGCCCAGCCTGACGTAATGATGGTGATTACTGGTGACGGGACCGGGCCTGGGCCCTGGGTCCCGCCATGACGCCCCCTCGGCCTCCGCGCGGGAGATCCTATGCGGATTTACTCCGCGACGGTTGGGCTTTGAGAAGCGCTACCGCCCGTAATACACCGGTTAGTGGGGTTCCGTGTGCACCGGATCCCCTCCCCACGATGCTTCGTGGGGTTTAAATGGGATGCGGGGGTTCCGAGGAGGCCACTCGCCCCCCTTCTCTCGTCGCATCGACACCCTCTTCCTCCCTGAGCCCAGAGAGAAAGAGCCCGTCCTCTTCGTCTTCGTCATCTCTGTCGCCATCGAGCCACTAGCCCTTTCGAGCCCGAGCCGCCCGCAGTCATGGCCGGCGACTCCTCATTGAAGAAGACCTCGTTGCAGGGAGCCTGGCTTGGTTGCGAGATCTGCGAAGGCCATATCGAGGCGCTCCGCCATCACAAGCTATTGCCCCCGACCTCCCAGGAGCTGGTACGGATCCGTGGCGCCGAGACCGCCCCAACACGTGCAGCGGGAGAGATCGTCGTTTTCGACGAGCATTTATACAGGGGCTTCGGTCTCCCGATGAGCTCCTTCTTCTTGGAGTGACTCCACTTCTTCGGCCTGCAGCCGCATCACCTGGCACCGAACGCCATCTTACAGCTGTCAGCCTTCGTGGTCTTGTGCGAGGGCTTCCTGGGATCGAGCCCCGCCTCGATCTCTGGCGAAGCTTGTTCTTCTTCAAGCAGCAGTCCATTGTGATGGACAAGGCCGAGCTAGAGAAGGTCCTCGGACTGCGCCTGATGACGCCGTGCGGGGCCGCACTGGTGCATCATCGTTCGAAGTCCGGCATCCCCTAGCTGCCGTTGCAGGAGTCCACCAAGCAGTGTCAGAAGGGCTTCTTCTATGTGAAGAACGTCGGCCCTGCCCGGGACGCCCTCAACATGCCCCCGTTCGACATCAATCCTCCGACGAAGTTGAATTGGGCGTCGAAGTTCCCGAAGCCGATTCTCGAGGTGGCGCGGATCGGCGCCCACCTCGATATTTTGGAGAAAGGTGGCCTTCTTGGCCGCGAGCTGCTCACCACCATGGTTACTCGCATGATCCTGCCGTAGTAGAGGCGGCCCCATCTGGTCTGCCAGATGAGCGGTCGGCATGACCCCTGTCGGAGGTCCACCAAGAGATTCACCCCCGGCGCGGTGGCGCGAGGGGTGAACCAGATTTCCACCGCCCGCATGGACGACAATGGGAGCTGGTCATGGGGGATGATCCCGTACAACAGGTCCCGTCCGCCTCCGGTGGTAAGTGTTCTTTTATGTTCTGTTCTTTGTTGTTTGCCTCGCGACTGGCCCTCTCGCCAAGCCGGCTGTCGAATCCTTTGCACAGTTGTTCGAGAAGCTGCACACAACACTCCGCCCGCCTGCCCCCGATGTGGCGGCGTCCGATGCCTCGGAGATCGAGGACGAGGGCGTGATCGAGTCCCGCTCGGCCTCGTCCGATGGCTCGGAGAACGAGCAGGAGTCGGAAGGGATGGAGCAGTCTGGTGAGCATCCGCGGCCCTCCGTCGTAGATTGGACGAATGACGACGAGACTGCCTCATTCCTATCTGATGCAGGCTTCAAGGAAGACTCCGACGGGGTCGAGGACGTCACCAGCCCGCCGCTGACGCGCGGACGGCGTCAAAGGGCCGAGGTGGCCGGAACCGACGAGGCGGCCAGGAAGAAGGGCAAGGGTGCCACAGCTTCCAGGCTGGGCCCTAGGTGCCCGGCGACGGGTCCTCCAGCCGGAGCACGGGTAGGCGGGGCTAAGAAGCGCCGTGGTGGCGGCAGGATGCAAGTGCCCATCGTTGCAGGGTAAGGGTTCCTCCCCCTTTTGTTCATTTGTCTTGTGTGAAGCTTTGTTGCTTAAGAATGTCGCCCGGCAGGGATGTGGAGGACGTGGAGGAAGACACCGCCTCCGTAGCCGAGCGTGCCGGCTGGGCAGCAGCTGACGCTGCCCAGAGGGAGCTCGAGGAGCAGTCCAACCGCCGGTGGGACGCGGCCGCGGGGAAGACGGTCGAGGCCCAGTCTCGCCCCAGCCGGGCCGAGAAGCCGGTGGAGAAGCGTACGAAGGCTAGACATGACCCCTCCGTGCATGCTCGCGTGGAGGAGCCAGCTAGCGAGGTGGCCCCGAGGCGCGCCCCGAGGACTGAGGGGGGCAAGCCCTCCGAGCCGGACGCCTCTGCACCGGTGGATCTAGAGGTGATCCCTAACTCCTCTAGGGTCGAGGCGTCGCCCAACGCGTGGGAACTGGTCCTGGACACGCCAAACGTGGCCCCTGATGCGGCAGGGGTGGACATGGATGCGTCGGACGCGGCCCATCCTCCTCCTGTCGAGGAGGCGGCGCCGGCCGGGACACCGGCGGAGCCGGCCGCCATGCCGGCACCTGGAACCGGCGCCATCATCGTTCCCCACCACGGTCCGGCTACGCCGGGAGCTGGTGCCCGGGTCGGTAGTCGGCCGATGAAGACTTGGCGAGTGGCCAACCTGGCGCGCGCAAGGCTGCCCGCAGGCACCGCTGTCCATGGCGTCCCGGAGCTGGCGTCGCTGTTTTCCAGCAGCCGGTTCCAGGTGGAGCAGGCGGCCCGTGTGTTGGGCGGCGATTTGGAGCGTCTGGAGGAGCGCACCAGGGTAAGTGCCTCATCTTGGTCTTCAATTTTTTCTTTTCTTCTTCTTGCATCAGTGGGGGCGCGACAGCGCACCCGCTGGGTGTAGCCCCCGAGAATCGGGCCGACCGAGCATCGGCCGGGCCGAATCTCTTTGAGCTTCTCTTCTTGCTTTGCTTCTTTAGTGGGGGAGCGCTAGCGTGCCCACTGGGTGTAGCCCCCGAGAATCGGACTGGTTATGATTTAACCAGGCCGAATCTTACTTCTGCTTTTTCCCTTGCTTTGTAGGATCTCTATGATGCCCAGGTGCAGGCTTATAATGAGACGCGGGCTCAGAACCAGGCGGTTGATGGCCAGGTTGCCGAGCTCCAAGCCCGGCTGGGCGAAGTCGTTGTGGAGCGGGACGCCCTGCATGACACGGGCGGCCGGCTCTAGGAGCAACTGGCTCTTCTCCAGACGGAGAAGAAGGAGCTCGAGGGGGCCAACCGGGCCGAGATGGAGCAACTGCGTGCCTCTTTGCAGGAGAAGGACGCCTCCCATTCTGCCGACGTGGAACGTCTAGCGTCGGTTCATGTCGGGGAGATGAAGCTCAAGGACGCTGCCTTGAGGGAGAAGGAGGAGGCCCTTGTCCAGAAACAGACGCAACTGGCCAAGGCCGTGGACTCGGCGGAGACCCTCCAGGAGGAAGTTGCCCGCCTTACTCAAGCGAGCAAGGTGCGGGAGCTCGAGGTCCTCGAGAGCGCCCATAAGACCGATGGCGACTTCCATCGTGAGTCTTCTTTTGTTTTGTCTTGAACT
Organism: Hordeum vulgare subsp. vulgare; assembly: GCF_904849725.1. Classification (NCBI taxonomy): domain Eukaryota; kingdom Viridiplantae; phylum Streptophyta; class Magnoliopsida; order Poales; family Poaceae; genus Hordeum; species Hordeum vulgare. The sequence continues at coordinate 442,500,698 of NC_058522.1, read as the reverse complement.
TTCTTGGTCGTCTCCTCTTCTTACTCGTTTTTGCACCCCTTTCCCTGTCTCAGGCGTCTTCCCTGAGACGTAGGGCACAGCCGACACGGCCGCCGAGGTGAGCTGCGAGGAGCGCCGCACGGCTAGGCAGGAGGTAGATGCTACCTCTGGCTCGAGCGTGGAGGAGATCGGCTTGGGCCTCAGGGCCCGCCTGCGCAACCTGGGCGAGTCTGTGTCTTGGCTCCAGATCGCAGTCTCATCGAAGGTGGCGGTCCTGTGGCCTGATGGCATGGAGCTGGCATTGATGAGCCGGCTCTCTCGCTGGCTTGCGGCTGGCGAGGATCGCCTTGATGCCTGACGCACTTCAGCTGCGCGCGCTGGAGCCTACATGGCCCTGCGCTTGGCCATGTCCTGGTACCCAAACCTAGACTTGGGCAAGCTCGTTGCTCAGCGCGACGGCTCGGAGGCGGAGCTGCAGGCTTTGGAGGAGGCGCTACGCATGAGGGCCAGCGACATCGCCACGTACGCCGCCTGGGACGAGCTCAACTTGGAGCAGGGTGAAGGAGGCAATGTGATCCCTGAAGATCTACATGGCCTTCAGCCCTATGACGCCGGTGGGAGTTCCGACGAGACGGGCCATGAGGTAGATAATGTTGCTGCCTCCAGCGACGCGGCGTACGCCGACTCTGGTGCGGACGGAGCCGGAAGCCCTCGCGGAGGAGACGACGCCACCGCCTCGGGAGCAGCCAGGGATGGTGAAGCCACCACTTCAGGAGCAGCAGCCGGGGCGACTGATGAGGCCGCAACCCCGTAGCCGGTGTCCTATTTTTGTTGTTTCAAATTATTTTGTCAGTCCAACAGTTCCACCCACTGGGGGGTGTAATGAACCTCGGCCGTGGGCCAATGCATTTTGAATGTATGGATTCAACATTATATTCGTATTGCCATGCGTGTTGTTTTATATCTTTATCTTTTGATTCCCGTATGACTTCTTTTTCTCCAATTCCTGTACCCCCAAGTTTCCACCCGCCAACCCGACAGCCGGGAGCCAGTCTGTGACTGGGTCGAGGTTTCTGGCCTTGAGAATACAAGACTTAGATTTTTCGAAGCCATCAAGACTGAAAATTTGGACATAAACCAGCAGAGGCCGGCTAGAATGAGATGGTAAAATAGATCAAGCCAATCCAAGCCGGCAACCTTTTTGTAGTCAAACTTTGCATGCATCCGGCCTTACCCGGCGTCGCCTCGCTAGCCGGACGGCTGGGAGCCTGTCTGCAGCTGTTACGAGGTGACCAGGGATTGGCCCGGCGTACACTATGTGTTCTTCTACAACGTAAGGAAGGCGTCCGAGCGGCTAGCGAGCCCCCGATCTTATTAGAGCCAGCAAGGGGCTTCGCAGAGTGAGCACTCTAGATATGAACTTTAAAAAGAAGCATAAGGCATGCTCTTTTCATTGCATTCATTGGAAATCCCTCAAGAGGGAGAAAGATACATATGTGCATGCTCTTTCCACGTTTGATACTTGCCTTCTAGCAGTAGAACGGGCCAAGCAACGCCGCGTTCCATGGACGTTCCGTCTCCTGGCCGGAGTCGTCCATCTTGCGCTTCCTTGGATTTTGGGCATCGATCAAGTAGTATGTGTTGTTGTGCAATGCCCTACTGATGATGAAGGGTCCCTCCCATGGGGATGAGAGCTTGTGCTGGACGGCGGTGCATTGGATTCTTCTGAGTACCAAGTCTCCCTCTCTGAAAGAGAGAGGCTTGATCTTCTTGCTGTGGTAGTATCTCAGCTTCTGTTGATAGATGGCCGTCCGGCTCGAGGCCAAGTCCCTTGCTTCTTCGAGGAGATCCACATCGTCTTCTCTTGCCTCCATCGCCTTCGTTTCCATGTACAGGGTGACCCGAGGCGAGTCGAACTCGATATCCGTAGGGATAATGGCCTCGGACTCGTATACAAGGAAGAACGGAGCGAAGCCGGTCGACCGGTTGGGCGTGGTGCGGAGGCTCCACAATACAACCAACAGTTCTTCGATCTAGCAGTCGGCTGACCTGACAAGTGGTGCCACCAGTCTTGGCTTGATGCCGGCCAAGATCAGGCCGCTGGCCCTCTCTGCCTGGCTGTTGGACTGGGGATGTGCCACTAACGCCATGTCGAGCCGAATGCCTACCTTGGAGCAGTAGAGCACCAGAGCGCCTTTGGCGAAGTTAGTGCCGTTGTCGGTGATGATGCTGTGGGGATGCCATATCGAACAGAGATGTCCGTGATGAACTTGACAATCTTGGGACCATCAAGCTTATTGATAGGTCTGGCCTCGATCCACTTGGTGAATTTGTCGATGGCTACCAAGAGGTGGGTCATGCCACCACGAGCCGTCTTGAAAGGCCCCACCATGTCCAGCCCCCATACGGCGAAAGGCCATGACAGGGGGATGGTTTTGAGGGTAGAAGGCGGCATGTGGCTTTGCGTGCTGAAGAATTGGCAGCCCTCGCATTTGTCGACCAGATCCACGGCCTCTTGGAGGGCCGTGGGCCAGTAGAATCCGTGGCGGATTGCCTTGGCCACCAGGGTTCTAGAGACGGCATGATGCCCGCACTCCCCCTAGTGAATGTCTCTGAGGATGTCCTGTCCCTTTTCTGATTCGACGCAGTGCTGGAACACGTCAGTCACGCTACGCCGAACCAGCTCGCGATTGATGATGGCGTAGGCTGCAGATCTGCGCTGGATCTGCCTCGCCTTCGCCTCGTCTTGACGAAGCTCGCCGCGAAGGAGGAACGCCAGGATGGGTTGAGCCCATGACGGAGCCGATACAAGGGCTGGCTCCGCCTCGACCTGATTTTTTGGGTCTTCTGCAGCCCCCGCACTTGATGAAGTAGTAATCGTGGGCTCGAGACGAGGTGTCTATGATGCCGTCGTGGCAGCTGGCTCGCCGTCTACCTCCATGACGTGCTCCCACTGGGTGTCGAGACGACAGGATTTGAGGCAGGGTGGAGCCAGACTTGTTGTTGTAGCCCGTGCCACAATTGGAGTCGGCATAGCCAGCGTAGCCGACACAAGAGTTGTAGCCGGCGTAGCTGGTGGAGCCGATGGCGCTTGCACCGAAGATTCAGCCGGTGCCGCAATTGGAGTCGGCATAGCCAGCGTAGCCAGCACAGGAGCTGTAGCCGGCGTAGCTGGTGGAGCCGACGGCGCTTGCACCGAAGATTCAGCGGGTGCCGCAATTGGAGTCGGCATAGCCAGCGTAGCTGGCACAGGAGTTGTAGCCAGCATAGCTGGTGGAGCCGACGGCGCTTGCATTGAAGAATCATCCGGCACGAAGATCGATGCCGACTCTGGAGACGACCTGATAGACGGCTTGTGGATCTGCTCGAGGGAGACGCCGCTGGGATAGCCTATCTCATGGAGCCAATCTTGGCCAGTGTATCATCTGCCTCGTTGTCTGCTCTGGGAACATGGTCGAACTCGCATCCTCGAAGGGGCCGCTGAGCTGCTGGATGAGGAAGCGGTAGTTTGCCATGTTGGCGTCCCTGGGGTCCCATTCGCCAAAAACTTGCTGCACCACCAAGTCTGAGTCGCCGAAGCATATGAGCCGCCGGATGCCAATCTCCTTGGCGAGCCAAAGGCCATGAGCTAGTGCCTCGTACTCGGGGACGTTGTTGGAGGCGGCGAAGTGGATCTGGAGAGCATACTTGAGCTGGTCTCCTTTCGGAGATGTCAAGACGATGCCGGCTCCCAGACCAATCCGCATCTTTGAGCCGTCGAAGTGCATCCGCCAATGCGTAGAGTCTGGAAGTGGCGGCTCGAACTGGGTTTCGGCCCAGTCGACTAAGAAGTTGGCCAGCACCTGAGATTTGATGGCGGTGCGAGGCTCGTAGCGGATATCATGGTCCGCCATGGCGATGGACCACTTGGAAATCCTGCCCGTTGCATCACGGTTGCCCATGATCTCTGAAAGTGGAGCAGTGCTCACCACGGTGATAGCATGCTCTTGGAAGTATTGCTTCAGCTCTTGGTAGCAAGGTACACACCATTACACATTTTTTGGTAGTGGGGATAGTTCTGGTTGTAGGCAGACAAGACTTCGCTGAGGTAGTAGACAGGGCGCTACACTAACAGTACCTTGCCCTCCTCCTTGCATTGAACTACCAGCACTACACTAACCACGCGAGTGGTCGCTGCAATGTATATGACTATGGGTTCCCTTTCAGCCGGTGCTGCCAAGATTGGTAGGCCCGAGATGACCCGCTTTAGGTCGCGGAAGGATTCGTCTGCGTGGTCGTTCCACTCGAAATTCGTCGTCTTCTTCATGAGCTGGTAGAGTGGAAGGGCCTTCTCGCCAAGCCGGCTGACGAACTAGCTAAGGGACGCCAGGCAGCCTGCGAACTTCTGGATGTCTAGGATCCGAGCCGGCTGCACCATCCGCTCGATGGTGCCAATCTTCTCGGGGTTCGCCTCGATGCCACGAGCGGACACGAAGAACCCCAAGAGTTTTGCCACCTAGAACCCCAAAGACGCACTTCTCTGGGTTGAGCCGAATCTTGTACTAGCGTAGGTTGGCGAACGTCTCCCACGGGTCGTCGAGGAGGCTGAAGTGCTGCTTCGTCTTGACGATGATGTCATCCACATGGACGTGGATGTTTCTGCCTATCTGTGGTAGTAGGCACTGCTGCATGCAGCGTTGGAACGTCGCACCAGCGTTCTTCAGACCGAACGTCATGGTGGTGTAGTAGTAGGCCCCGAAGGGCGTGATGAAGGAGGTCTTCAGGCGATCAACTGGATCCATCTTGATTTGATGGTAGCCTGAACAAGCATCCAGAAACGATAGCAGTTTGCAGCCTGTAGTGGAGTCTATCACTTGATCTATCCTCGGCAACACGAAAGGGTCTTTCGGACAGGCCTTATTCAAGCTAGTGTAGTCGATACACATTCGCCAGGTGTTGCTCTTTTTCAGCACCAGGATTGGATTAGCTAACCAGTCCGGGTGGAAAACGTCCATGATGAAGCCGGCTACAAGGAGCCGGGTAATCTCTTCTCCAATTGTGCGCCGCTTCCCCTCGGCGAAGCGGCGCAAGGGTTGTTTTATCGGCTTTGCATCTTGTCGCACGTGAAGTTTGTTCTCGGCGTACTTCCTCGGAACACCCGGCATATCTTTGGGGTACCATGCGAAGATGTCCCGATTCTCACGGAGGAAGTCGACGAGCACGCCTTCCTATTTGGGGCTGAGGCCAGCCCCGATGGTGACGCATTGCTCGGGGTTTGAAGGTGTAGTGCCCCAAGAGTGTATCTTTCCCTTTTTGGAACCTTGTCTATGTGGGTCCACCTTGTCATTGATATGAGAGCTATCCTGTGCATATGATTTCATGTGATGTCACGTTGTTTATTCTTCCTTTGCATGCATGCATTCCATATCATTCCATGTATTGTGTTTGGTGCCTTGTGATCATATGTGGTGATGTGTTGACATGAGTTGTGATGTGATGTGGTATGTGTTGCTAAGTGGAGTGGTGCAATTGCTAGTAGGTAACTTTGTGGTTTGCATAGGCTTCAAAACTCTCTTCCTTTTATTTACCTCAAACCCAAATATTCTTTTGCTCCTTCTCTGTTTTATAAATGTCCTTGGTTTAGCATATTTTGTGGTGGAGATGAAGATGGGATTTGTTGTTTTGAAAAGGTGTTTTAAATGGTGCAAATAATTAAAACAGATCCAATAATTCTGTTTTGTAAATATTTAGTTGCTCCAAATAATTGTTTTCCAATTTATTCAAATAGGTCATAATTTCTTACGACCAAGGGAATTTTTGTTTTCTTTTTAACCCCAACAGATTTGTCTTTACTTTATTTTCTTTCTCTGTTTGTTTTGAATTTGGAAAAACCCCTCAGGTTTTATTTCTTCTATCTGGCATTAACTAGTGGGCTCCCTCCCACTAGCAGGCCCATCTTCCCCCTCCTCTCTTTTCCTTCGCAGCCCAGCTGCGTCCTTCTCCTGTAGACGCTGTCCTGTTCTCCCCTTCCTCCGTCAGTTCTTCTTCAAAGATAGGGACAGAGCGACGGCAACAGACGCCATCACGGACGTTGAGGCGCGTCCCTCGCCCCTCCTCCTCCATAAAACCGCCCCCCTTGGCGTCCGTGCAGCTTAGAGTTACCCTCTCGCGCCGTTACCTCCATCGCATCGCCTTCTCCCTCTCTGTCGATGACTCCAGGTAAGGGGATCAGCTCCTCCGCCATGGCCGCGAGATGATGAGCTCCTCGCCGTCGCGCCAGTACCTCTACTTCCCCTCTGACGCCTCAGAGAGCATGCGGGATCCTCCAAGAATCCATTCCCGCGGCTAGGACGTCAAGATCTGCTCTGCTACCTCTCCTCCACAACGGCGGCTTTCTTCCCCAACCAGCTTCCCCGAGCGGCTACTTCCTCCTTCTGCCTCTACTTCCTCTCCGGCCGAAGCTTCCACCTCGTCCCGTAGGTGAGGTAGATCCATCTCCCCTTCCTCCCTGTCCCAGATCATGAGCAGTAGGCCATAGGATCGTCGACATTTCTTCTCTATTGCCGGAGCCGCCGCGTCACATCGAGCAGGTGATGTAGGGCCTTTCGAGTGTCGCTAGTAGTTGGAATGGAACCATGGGAACTCCTTTTCCCTTCCTTCCAGTAGCCGTAGATGGATTTGTAGTGAATCACCGGCAAGCACCGTCCCCTGTTCCGGCCACCGTCGGGCAGAGGAGTTGCTGAGAGGGGTTACTCAAAAGAGTAAACTCCCCTCTCATGTTAAGCATCGAAGTAGTAGTGAAGTGGTAGTGGTGGTTTTGGTGCTAGTTGCACGTCGTGGGTTCGATTGCCCCTCGGCACCCCTTTTGCATTTTAATTGTTTGGCACAACAACTTAGCACAGAGCATTCCCTTCTCTCTTGTGTGTAGCCTTCAAGCCTTTGCACCTTAGCCAAGTGGTATTATTGCAGTGTTCTGACCAGGAGGTACAGGGTTCGATCCCTCTCCCCCTCCTTTTATTTTTTTTGCTGTGTATTTATTTTCTTGTGCTGTTTTTCCTTTGTCTAGATATAGTTGTTGCTGTGGTGTGCTTTACACCATGAGGGTATTTTGTCACCCCTAAAAAATAGCATGTTGATCATAGTATTTTTGCTACTTGTGAATATTTGATGGTGTAGGCTTCTGAGCATGTATGTAGGTATATGCTTGGTAGAAGATCCTGTGTAGGTTGCTTTGCAAGAGGATATGTATGTGTAGAATCTTATATGTGTGTGTGCACTTTGTGGGTGTATGGCACTAAGGTGGTGTATCCATGTTGCGCAAGTGAGTTGCAAGTGTGGGTGTTTTTCCCATGTTCATGTTATATGTGTGTGTGTCCTATCTTGTGCAAGTATGTGTTGTGTGTGTTTGTGTGTGTGTGTGTGTTTCACACATGCCCAAGGCAAGAAGTGCCTTGGAAAGCACATGAGCAGGTTATATGTGTAGGTGTAGAAGTGCTTATGTGAGTGCAAGTTAGTAGTGATATCTATTTAGCATGTGTAGGTGACTCTTATGCTTATGCTTGTTGTGGGTTTGTGGGAATGGTGATGTGCTAGGGCACGCATACATGAGGTAAAACCCCTCATGTCAGCATTGGTCTTGTGATACTGTGCATAAGCTTGTGTAGTTGTTGATCTAGTGAACTGCACATGTGATGATGCACTATTCACTATATGTGATTCTATGTAGGTTTTCTTTTCTAGTTTGTGTCCTTTTATTCTATGCAAGTACATAGTTATTATATATATTTTTGGGGTAGAATCATCCCAGGAATCTATTGGAGAAGTCAAACTTTCCTTTGGGACACTTTCTGGAGATGACTTATTTCAGTTTTGTTCTATGTTTGGAGCTTGGTTCCATGATATGTGGTGAGCCCAAGAGGTTGATTCCTTGTTGTGTCATTAGAGGGTGACCCCCTCTAAGGCATGTTGGTTTTGTTTCATGCTTAGTAGTTCATATGTGCAAGTGGTGCTTAGTCAAAGTAGGCATGTGGCTGAAATTCCAGATTAGTGAAAATCTGAGATTTTCACTACGCCGTGTGCTATCGAATCAACCTACGGGGCGTGACCAATGAGTGAAGGGAGAGGGGCTGCACCATGTCTTGTGGTATGGATAGCCTCTCTCCTCTCGAATATATATATTTCGGAGGGAGGGTGGCGCCCTAGGGAAAATTCCCTAGGGTTGGCCGACAGCGCACAAGGGGGAGTCCTCCTTCTCCAATTCGTTTTAGTGAAGGAGGAGACCTCCTCCTAGTGGGTTTCCTCCGCACCTTTTTATTTGGCCGAGTAGGCCCATGAGGCTGGCCGCCCATCCCACCAGGGGCTGGTGTGTCACCTCTAGGCCTATACGGTTCTCCTCCGAGTGGGTGGCCCCTCCCGATGAAATCCCGGAATCCATTCGTCACTCCTCGTACTTTACACGTAATGCCAGAAATCTTTCCGAAACCCGAATATACCTTTACTATATATCAATCTTTGTCTCCGGGCCGTTCCGTAACTCCTCATGACATCCTGGATATCACAGGACTCCGAACAACATTCGGTGACCAACATACATAATTCAACTATACCGAAACGTCACCGAACCTTAAGTGTGCAGACCCCGCGGGTTTGAGAACTTTGTAGACATGACCGAGACACTCTCCGATCAATTACCAACAGCGGGACCTGGATGTCCATATTGGCTCATACATATTCTACGAAGATCTTTATTGGTTGAATCTCTATGTCAAGGATTCAGTTAGTCCCAGATATTATTCCCTTTGTCCTTTGGTATGTTACTTGCCAGTGATTCGATCGTCGGTATCTCTATACCTAGTTCAATCTCATTACACGCAAGTCTCTTCACTCACTTTGTAATACAAAATCCCGTGACAAACTCTTTAGTCACATTGCTTGCAAGGCTTGTTGTGATTTTGTATTACCGAGTGGGCCCTGAGATACCTCTCCGTCAAACGGAGTGACAAATCCCAGTCTTGATCCATGCCAACTCAACAAACACCTTCAGAGATACCTGTAGAGGACCTTTATACTCACCCAGTTATGTTGCGAAGTTTGATACACAAAAGGTATTCCTCCGGTGTTAGTGGATTACATGATCTCATGGTCATATGAACATATACTTGACATGTAGAAAATACTAGCAACTAACTCACAAGATCACATGCTACGTTCATAGTTTGGGTCTTGTCCATCACATCATTCTCCTAATGATGTGATTCTGTTATCAAGTGGCAACTCTTGTCTATGGCCAGGAAACCTTGACCATCTTTAATCAACGAGCTAGTCCAATAGAGGCTTACTAGGGACAGTGTTTTGTCTATGTATCGACACATGTATTTGAGTTTCCATTCAATACAATTCTAGAATGGATAATAAACGATTATCTTGAACAAGGAAATATAATAATAACTATTTTATTATTTCCTCTAGGGCATATTTCCAACACTCGGGTGTAAGTTTCTGTCACTCTAGCCATCCACTATAAGAGAATCATGAACATATTGAAAACCCGCTAGCATGAATCCTTCATGTGTGCGCCTCAAGGAAGGCACCTTAGGACATCACCATATCAACATACGACTCATATCAATAACACCATACCACAATTAACCCGTAGGATAAATAGATCTACTCAAACATCAGAGGATAGCCATACATCATTGGATAATAATATATAGCATTAAGAACCATTTGAAGTAGAGATTACAGCGGGTCGAATAGGTTTTACACCGCTGCATAGATGAGGAGAGAGTTGGTGGTGACAGCGGCGACGTTGTTGGTGTAGATCGCCGCCAGGATGGTTGCCCCGGCGGCTCACCGACGCCACCGGGAAAGAGTCCCCCTCCTTCTTATTCTTCCTTGGACTCCTCCCTAGGTGAGATAAGGGTTTACCCTATGGTCCATGGCCTCCATGGCTCCTCGAGGGTAGCAGCCCCTCTTAGATTTTATCTCTATCTGTTTCTCTCCTCTTTTTGCTTTTGTTTTGTGCCCTTCACCGTTTCTTAAATATTCGGAGATTTGTAACTCCGATCAGGCTGAAATTTTGAGGGGATTTTATCTTTATTGTGGCAAAATAGGGCCCCAAGAGACTAAAGGGGTGGCCACAAGGCACCTGGGTGCGGCCAGCGTTGTGAAAGCCTCGGGCATTGTGTGGCGTTCATTCTTCTTCCCAAAATTCACATATATTCCAAAAAAAAAACTGTGTAAATGTTTATTGCATTTGGACTCTCTTTAATCTGGAAATTCTACAAAACAAAAAACAAACAAAAAATAGGAACTGACACTGGGCACTGGATAAGTAAGTTAGTCCCAAAAATAATATAAACATTGCCAAGAGTATATGAAAGTTGTAGAACATTGGCATGAAACAATAAAAAATTATAGATACGACGGAGACATATCACCATCCCCAAGCTTAATTCATGCTTGTCCTCGAGTAGATAAATGATAAAAGGATAATTTTTGATGCGGAATGCTACCTAACATAATCTTGAACAAATGTCTAATCATGGCATGAATATTAAGATAAAAGTGATTCAAGCCAATAGTCTATCATTTGACAAAAGTACATCCATACTTAGGTTTACCAGCAAACAATAATTTTCTTTCGAAATAACAGTGCTAAAGAACACTATCCCTACAAAATCATATAGCATGTCATGCTTGGTCTTGATATCATAACTTATAAATCATGAGCACCCATGTGTCAAACCAAACAATTGGATAATACTTTTTAACGCGCTTCAACTTTTTATTACTCACTCAATACATGAGTGTGAACCATGGATATAGCATAAAGGTGGAATAGAATATGGTGGTAGGTTTCAAAGGGGTAAAAGTGGAGAATAAAGTCTCGCATCAACTAGGTGTATCAATTGGCTATAGAGATGCCCATCAACAGATATCAATGCGAGGAGTATGGATTTCCATGCAACGGATGCACTAGAGCTATAAGTGTATGAAAGCTCAACTAAAGCTAAATGGGTGTGCATCCTACTTGGTTGCTCAGGAAGACCTCAAGCATTTAAGGAAGCCTGTCATCGAAATATACAAGCCAAGTTCTATAATGAAAAATTCCCACTAGCATATGAAAGTGACAAAACAAGAGACTCTCTACATGAAGAACATGGTGCCACTTTGAGGCACAAGTGTGGTAAAGGATAGTAGCAAAGTCCCTTCTCTCTTTTTCTCTCATTTATTTATTTGTTCTTTTCATGGTGGGGTCCCTTTTTCCGTGTCCCCCATATCTCTCTTTTTTTGGGTGCGCTCATTTGGACTCCCCCATTTCTCATTTTTTTGTCTGGGGTCTCATCCCAACTTGTGGGGAATCATAGTATGCATCATCTTTTCCTCACTGGGACAATGCTCTATTAATGATGATCATCACCCTTTTATTTACTTACAACTCGATATAACAAGTCAACGATGATATGTATGACTCTATAAGAATGCCTCTAGTAGTGTGCTAGGATTTGAATTGATCGAGCATAGCAAATGATATAAAAAACAGACAAGCCATGGAAATATCATGCTAGCTATCTTACGATCAGGCAAAGCAATATGAAAATGAATTCTCAAGTCATGTATAGGATCAGGATGAAAGTTGCATGCAATATATCTCGGAATGGCTATGAAAATGCCATCATAGGTAGGTATGGTGGCAATTTTGATGAATATATAATGAGGCTTATGTGCAACATAGTGTATCATGTCAACGAGTTTCGATGTACCGGCAAAAGTTGCCCCGATCCTCGAGGTGAGAATGGGTAATGCAAGGTACCAAAGAGGCTAGCAAATATGTGGAGGTGAGAGGGGGTATATCCATGGATTCGCATTAGTCATAAAGAACTCACATACTTATTGCAAGATTTTATTAGCTCTCTCTCAAAGCAAAGCACTACTCACATGCCCCTTGAGAGGAGGTTGGTGGGAGTTAACCACCGCGCACCCCCGATTATAACATCACACAGGATTATGCTCGAACTTCATCCCATAACTAGAGACTATACGTGCATGCTTTGAGAATCACAAATCTTAACATTGATATTCTTACTAATACACAATCATCCACTAGTGCACCACATATTACTTTGGGAGTCAAACATATCATATTCAGTGATCTACAAGTTTTATGTAGGATTTTATGACTAACCATGTAAATGACCAATTCATGTTGACTCTCTAAATAGGTATAAGTGAAGCATGAGAGCTTAATTATTTCTACAGAATACCATGCCCTGATACATATAATTGAAGCAAAATAGCATTCTATAAATAATTGTTTTCTATATGTAGAGAAACAGGCATCCAACTTCAAGTGGTATAAGTGAAGCACATGAAGCATTCTATAAGGTCATACTCAAAACATATAAGTGAAGTGAAAAGACCATTCTATAAATCAACCATGAACTTTCCCATACCATCATGGTGCATAGATAAAAGGAAAAATAAAAGGCACACCATGCTCCAAGAATTTACACATATCATGTGAACAACACAAGAACCGAAGCATACCGATGGTTGTTGAAGAAAAAAGATAGGATGCCTTCCGGGGCATCCCCAAACTTACATGCTTGAGTCTCCTTGAATATTTACCTCGGGTGCCTTGGGCATCCCCAAGCTTGAACTCTTGTCTCTCCTTATTCTACTCATGTCGGTACCTCCTTGATCTTCGAACACTTCATCCACATGAAACTTACCAGAAGTTTTATTACAAACGTTAGTATGTAATCATAAAATCTCATCATGTCCTGCCATAACATTATTGTATAATTATAATATAACACTATCTACTTTTTGCTATCACAATTTTATGGCTCCCAAGTCAATGGGTCTCAACAAGAATTCAAACATAAGCACACAAAGCAACTATAACAACAATTTGTGAAAAACAGGATAGTCTATAAAGTTTTACATGAAGCGTATACTTCTGTAACTTAAATTCTGAAAAAATAGGAAGTGGTAAATAATTTATATAATAGTACTTTCTAAAATTTCAGAAACTTTTGAAGTTCATGTAAGATATGAAAAAAATAAACACTACATCCAATATTTCTGTTTTTGCACAACACATATCAAACAAGCAACTCAAACACCCTAAAGGTAAATCTTGGCACATTATTTTTATAATACAATTGATTTTTACAAGGGGACAATTATTTTTGTCGAAAAGTTTATGTAATCAAGATTCACAAAGTTTCCATGGGCATGAACAAAGTTCAAGCCTAGCCCCCACTTCAACGGTGCTCGTCCTTCTCATTTTCACTTTTATTTTTAAAAAAGTTTTAAGTTACCCACTTTATTTTGTTTAATTATTTTAATAGGACACAACAGAAAAAAATGACACTATAAAACTTCCAGGCTGTCTTCCCGACAGCGCTTTCTTTAAAGCCATTAAGTTAGGCATATGGTGCTCAAGTAATTGATCCACCTGGATCCCAAGGTATATCAAAGACAATTTTAATTAACAATGATTTGTAATTTAGTACTGAGCACAAAGTGATATATAACATGTGACAACGAAGTCTAACTCTCTTCCTATCCATTGGCATGTCATAAAAGAAAAATTCATTCACATCAAGTAAAGGTCAATACATAGCATAAGTAGCTTCTTGCAATTTTATCGAATTAGAAACATAGAGACGTGATGATTTGGTTCCTCTCTCATAATAATTGCAAGTAGGAGCAGATATCACATGCATATTATATTCATGAAAATCATCATGTGTGGTGGTAAGACGCAACCAATCAATATAATCCTTAATAAGTGAAAACCTCTTCGGTATGGTGTAGTTGGGAGAATTCAAAAAGATAATAGGAGTATCGCGTGTGGGTGCAATAGCAACAATTTAAAGCTTAACATAAGGAACTATAGCAAGTTCATCTTCATAATCATAATTCATATTGGCATCATTGTTGGGGAACGTCGCATGGGAAACAAAAATTTTCCTACGCACACGCAATACCTATCCATGGTGATGATCATCTACGAGAGGGGAGAGTGCATCTACATACCCTTGTAGATCGCTAAGCGGAAGCGTATATAACGCGGTAGATGTAGTGGAACATCTACGCGATCCAAATCGTAGCCCGTCCCGCGATCTCATCTAGATCCGTCTCGTGATCCCATCACGATCCATCCCGATCTAGTGCCGAACGGACGGCACCTACGGGTTCAGCACACGTACAACTCGACGACGATCCCCGCCTTCTTGATCCACCAAGAGGGCCGGAAAGGTAGATGAGTTCTCCAGCACAGCGGCATGGTGGTGGTGGTGGTGGAACCATTCCAGCAGGGCTACGCCTAAGCACCGCTGAAACTAGACTAGAGGAGAAACAAATCTAGATAGAGAGGGCATCACGTGGCTGATTTGTTGTGTCTCTAAAACCGTCAATACCTCTAGTATATATAGGAGGGAGGGAGGGGAGGAGGAGCCTCAAAACCTCAAGGTTTGGAAGAAATTGGAGGTGGAGGAGTCCTACTCCAATCCTAGTAGGAGTAGGATTCCTCCTCTCCACTTGGAAACCCTTTCCACCTTTTCCACCTTTGGGTTTTTTTGCCTTATCCCTCCACTCCAGCCGCATGGGCCCTTAAGGGAGGCTTCAGCCAGACCACCAAGGGCTGGTCCACCTCCTCTCACAAACCATGAAGCCCTTGGGTCGTTAGACCCTCCCGGTGGTCCCCCGGTACCCTCCTCGCACTCCCGATACACTACCGATGAGCCCAAAACATTTCCGGTGACCAAAATAGGACTTCCTATATATCAATCTTTACCTCCTGACCATTCCGGAGCTCCTCGTGATGTCTGGGATGTCATCCGGGACTTCAAACAATTTTCATTTACCAACACCTATAAAGCAACTATACAGAAATGTCATCGAACCTTAAGTGTGCAGACCCTGTGGGTTCGAGAACTATGCAGACAAGACCGAGACACCTCTACGATAAATAACCAATAGCGGGACCTGGATGCCCATATTGGATCCTACATATTCTACGAAGATATTTATCGGTTGAACCTCTATGTCGAGGATTTAGTTAATCCTGTATGATGTTCCCTTTGTCCTTTGGTATGTTACTTGCCCGAGATTCGATCGTCGGTATCTCCATACCTAGTTCAATCTTGTTACCGGCAAGTCTCTTTACTCGTTCTGTAATAGAAGATCCCATGGCTAACTCCTTAGTCACATTTCTTGCAAGGCTTATTGCGATGTTGTATTACCGAGTGGGCCGTATCTCTCCGTCATACGGAGTGACAAATCCCAGTCTTGATTCACGCCAACCCAACAGACACTTTCGGAGATACCTGTAGAGCACCTTTATAGTCACCCAGTTACGTTGTGATGTTTGATACACACAAGGTATTCCTCCGGTGTCCGGGAGTTGCATGATCTCATGGCCATAGGAACAGATACATTGACATGCAGATAACAATATCAATAAACTGACACGATCATATGCTACGTTCATAGTTTGGGTCTTGTCCATCACATCATTCTCCTAATGATGTGATCCCATTATCAAGTGACAACACTTATCTATGGCTAGGAAACCTTAGCCATCTTTCATCAACGAGCTAGTCAACTAGAGGCTTACTAGGGACAGTGTTTTGTCTATGTATCCACACATGTATTTGAGTTTCCAATCAATACAATTATAGCATGGATAATAAAAAATTATCATGAACAAGGAAATATAATAATAACCAATTTATTATTGCCTCTAGGGTATATTTCCAACAGTCTCCCACTTGCACTAGAGTTAATAATCTAGTCCACATCACTATGTGATTTTGATGAATCTAACACCCATACAGTTCTAGAGTGTGATCATGTCTTGCTTGTGAGAGAGGTTTTAGTCAACGGGTCTGAACCTTTTAGATTTGAGTGTGCTTTACAAATCTCTATGTCATCCTGTAGGTGCTGCTACCAATGTTCCATTTGGAACTATCCTAAATGACTACTCCGCTATATGAAGTCGGTTTACTTCTTAAAGTCATCCGAACTAGTGTCAAAGTTTGCATCGACGTAACCCTTTACGATGAACTCTTTTATCACCTCCATAATCGAGAAAAAATACTTAGTCCACTAGTTACTAAGGATAACTTTTGACCGCTGTCCAGTAATCCATTCCTGGATCACTTTTGTACCCCTTGACAGATTCATGGCAAGGCATACATTAGGTGCGGTACACAGCATAACATACTACAGAGCCTACGGCTAATGCATAGTGGACGACTTTCCTCCTTTCTCTTTATTCTAGTGCGGTCGGGCTTTGAGTCTCACTTAAATTCACACCTTGCAACACATCCAAGAACTCCTTATTTGCCGATCTATTTTGAACTCCTTCAAAAACTTGCCATGGCATGCATTTCATTGAAAAGTTTTATCAAGCGTCTTGATTTATCTCTATAAATCTTGATGCTCAATGTTCAAGTATCTCAATCTAGGGTTTCCACTGAAAACACCTTTATAAACAACCCTATATGCTTTCCAGAAATTCTACATCATTTTCGATCAACAATTTGTCAACCACATATACTCATCAGAAATTCTATAGTGCTCCCACTCACTTCCATGGAAATACAAGTTCCTCACAAACTTTATATAAACCCAAAAACTTTGGTCATCTCATCAAAGCGCATATTCCAACTCCGAGACGCTTACTTCAGTCCTTAGAAGGATCGCTGGAACTTGCATACTTCTTAGCATCCTTAGGATCAAAAAAACCTTCTAGTTGTATCACATAAAACCTTTCATCAAGGAAACCGTCCAAGAAATAATGTTTTTACATCCATCTGCAAGATGCAGCAACTGCTAACATAATTCCAACAAACTTTTAGCATCGCTATGAGTTAGAAAGTCTCATCAGAGTCAACTCCTTGAACTTGTCAAAAACCTCTTTGCAACAAGTTGAGCTTTCTTAAATGACGACTTTCACCATCATCGTCTGTCTTCCTTTTAAAGGTCGATCTGTACTTAATAGTCTTATGACCATCAAGTAGTTCTTCCAAATTCCATACTTTGTTTTCATCCATGGATCCTCTCTCGGATTTCATGGCCTCCAGCCATTTGTAGGAATGTAGGCCCACCATCGCTTCTCCGTAGCTCATAGGTTCATTGTTGTCCAACAACATGACCTCCAAGACAGGATTACCTTGCCACTGTGGAGCAGCGTGTATCCTTGTCGACCTACGAGGTTTGGTAGTGACTTGATCTGAAGCTTCATGATCACCATCATCAGCTTCCACTTCACCTGGTGTAGGCACCATAGGAACCACTTCCTGCGCCCTACTACTCTCTCGTTAAAGTGATGGTTCAAAACCTCATCAAGTTCAACCATTCTCCCACTCAATTCTTTCGAGAGAAACTCTTTCTGGAGAAAGGACCCGTTTTCTGAAACCAACTTTTTGCTTTTGGATCTGAGATAGGAGGTATACCCAACTATTTTGGGTATCCTATGAAGATGCATTTATCCGCTTTGGGTTCAATCTTATCAGGCCGAAGCGTTTGGACATAAGCATCATAGCCCCAAACTTTAAGAAATGATAACTTAGATTTCTCCAAACCACAGTTCATATGGTGTCATCTCAATGGAACTATGTGGTGCCCTATTCAAAGTGAATGTTGTTGTCTCCAATGCATAACCCTAAAATGATAGTGGTAATTCGATAAGAGACATCATAGTATGCACCATATCTTAATAGGGTGCGGCTACGACGTTCGGACACACCATCACACAATGGTGTTCCAGGCGGCATTAGGTGTGAAACAATTTTCACATTGTCTTAAATGTATACCAAACTCGCAGCTTAGATATTTACCTCCACGATCACATCTTAGACATATTATACTTTTGTCACGACGATCTTTCAACTTCACTCTGAAATTACTTGAACATTTCAATAATTCAGACTTGTGTTTCATCAAGTAAATATACTAGTACCTACTCAAATCATCTGTGAAGTAAGAACATATCGATATCCACTGCGTGCCTCGGCACTCATTGGACTGCATACATCAAAATGTATTACTTCCAATAAGACTCTTTTGTTCCACCTTAACAAAAATGAGGCCTTCAGTAATCTTGCCCATGTGGTATGATTTGCATGTCTTAAGTGATTCAAAATCAAGTGAGTCCAAACGATCCATCTGCATGGAGTTTCTTCATGCGTTTATACCAATAGGCATGGTTCACATGTCTCAAATGTTTGAAAAATGAGTGAGTCCAAAGATCCATCAGCATGGAGCTTCTTCATGCATTTTACAACAATATGACTCAAGTGTCAGTGCCACAAGTAAGTGGTACTATCATTACTACTTTGCATCTTTTGGCATCAATATTATGAACATGTGTATCACTACGATCGAGATTCAATGAACCATTCACATTGGTGCATGACCATTGAAGGTATTATTCATGTAAACAGAATAAATTTTATTCTCTAACTCAAATGAAAAAATGTATTGGAGTAAACACGATCCAACCATGTTCATACTAAACGCAAACACCAAATAACATTTATTTAGGTTCAACACTAATATCGATTGTAGAGGGAGCATGCGATGTTGATCACATCAACCTTGGAAACACTTCCAACACATCGTCACCTCGCCTTTAGCTAGTATCCATTTATTCCGCAACTTTTATTTCGAGTTACTAACACTTAGCAACCTAAACCAGTATCTAATACCCTCGTGCTACTAAGAGTACTAGTAAAGTACACATCAAAATCATGTATATGCAATATACTTTTATCGACTTTGCCACCATTCTCATCTACCAAGTAACTAGGGTAGTTCCGCTTCAGTGACCGTTCCCCTCATAATAGAAGCACTTAGTCTCGGGTTTGTGTTCAACCTTGGGTTTCTTTACTAGAGTGGCAACTGGTTTGTGATACGTCCATTTTGCATCATTCTTCATGTTGATATTTATCGCTTTATGGACTCTTATTATACTTTGTGGTACCATACTTATGCCTTTTCTCTCTTATTTTGCAAGGTTTATTTGAAGAGGGAGTACACCGGCAGCTGGAATTCTGGAGTGGAAAAGGAGAAAGTGTGAGTCCTCTATACCGCGCAACTCCAAATGCCCTGAAATTCAACGTGCAATATTTTGGGAATATATAAAAAATGTCGGGCGAAAGAAGTACCAGAGGGGAGGTTCCAGGGGCCCACAAGCCTGCTAGCCGCGGCCTACCCCCCTGGCCGCAACAACAGGTCTTGTGGGCACCCTGGTGGCCCACTGCCCCCCCTCTTCTACTATATGAAGGGTTTCGACCGAAAAAAAATAGGGTGGAGCTTTTTCGTGGATTCTCCGCCGCCACGAGGCGGAACTTGAGCAGAACCAATCCAGAGCTCCGGCAGGACGATCCTGCCAGGGAAAGTTCCCTCCCGGAGGGGGAAATCATCGCCATCGTCATCACCAACACTCCTCTCGTCGGAGGGGAGTCATCTCCATCAACATCTTGATCAGAACCATCTCCTCTCCAAACCCTAGTTCATCTTTTGTAACCAACCTCCGTCTCGCGATTCCGATTGGTACTTGTAAGGTTGCTAGTAGTGTTGATTACTCTTTGTAGTTGATGCTAGTTGGATTACTTGGTGGAAGAGCTTATGTTCAGATCCTTGATGCTACTCATTACACCTCTGATCATGATTATGATTATGCTTTGTGAGTAGTTACTTTTGTTCCTGAGGACATGGGATAAGTCTTGCTATTAATAGTCATGTGAATTTGGTATTCTTCGGTATTTTGATATGTTGTATGTTGTCTTTTCCTCTAGTGGTGTTATGTGAACATCGACTACATAACACTTCACCATATTTGGGCCTAGAGGAAGGCATTGGGGAGTAGTAATTAGATGATGGGTTGCTAGAGTGATAGAAGCTTAAACCCCAGTCTATGCGTTGCTTCGTAAGGGGCTGAGTTGGATCCACTAGTTTAATGCTATGGTTAGACGTTGTCTTAATTCTTCTTTTGTAGTTGCGGATGCTTGCGATAGGAGTTAATCATAAGTGAGATGCTTGTCCAAGTAAGGGCAGTACCCAAGCGCCGGTCCACCCACATATCAAACTATCAAAGTAACAAACGCGAATCATATGAACATGATGAAACTAGCATGACAGAAATTCCCGTGTGTCCTCGGGAGCGTTTTTCCTCCTATAAGACTTTATTCAGGCTTGTCCCTTGCTACAAAAGGGATTGGGACACTTTGCTGCACCGTTGCTATACTTGTTACTTGTTACTTTTCACTTGCTATGTTTCACCTCACTACACCATAACTTGTTACCGCTACTTTCAGTGCTTGCAGTTATTACCTTGCTGAAAACCGTCTATCGGATCCTTCTGCTCCTCGTTGGGTTCGACACTCTTACTTATCGAAAGGACTACGATTGATCCCCTATACTTGTGGGTCATCAAGACTCTTTTCTGGCGCCGTTGCCGGGGAGTGAAGTGCCTTTGGTAAGTGGAATTTGGTAAGGAAACATTTATATACTGTGCTGAAATTTATTGTCACTTGTCACTATGGAAACTGTTCCTTTGAGGAATTTGTTCGGGGTATCTTCACCACGAACGGAAGCATGAGGGGTTGCTCTTCAACCTGAGGTACCTACTGAAAATATCTTTTATGAAATTCCTTCGGGTATGCTTGAGAAACTGCTGGCTAATCCTTTTACAAGAGATGGATCATCACATCCAGACTTGCATCTAATCTATGTAGATGAAGTTTGTGGTTTATTTAAGCTTGCAGGTTTGCCTGAGGATGAGGTAAAGAAGAAAGTATTTCCTTTATCTTTGAAGGATAATGCATTGACATGGTATAGGCTATGTGATGATACCGGATCATGGGACTACAATCAGTTGAAATTGGAATTTCATCAAAAGTTTTATCCTATGCATTTAGTACATCGTGATCGGAATTATTTTATAACTTTTAGCCCCGTGACAGGAAAAGCATAGCTCAAGCTTGGGGGAGGCTTAAATCAATGCTATATTCATGCCCCAATCATGAGCTCTCGAGAGAAATTATCACTCAAAACTTTTATGCTCGGCTTTCTCATGAAGATCGTACCATGCTTCACACTTCTTGTACTGGTTCTTTTATGAAGAAGGATATTGACCACAAGTGGAATTTATTGGAAAGAATCAAACATAACTGTGAAGATTGGGAGCTTGAAGAAGGTAAGGATTCAGGTATGAATTTCTAGTTTGATTGCGTTAAATCTTTTGTGGAAACAAACACTTCTAGAGATTTTAGCGCTAAGTATGGACTTGACTCTGAGATAGTAGCTTCTCTATGTGAATCTTTTGCTGCTCATATTGATCTTCCCAAAGAGAAGTGGTTTAAGTATCATCCTCCTGTAGAAGTCAACATAGTTAAACCCAATCTAGTTGAAGAGAAAGTCATTGCCTTTAGTGATCCTATTGTTCCTTGTGCCTACGCTGAGAAACCACCTTACCCTGCTAGGAAAAAGGATTATTCTAAAGCTCCAACTGTGATACATAGGGGTTACATTAGACCACTTGCACCCCCTGAGGAAATTAGAGTTGAACCTAGTGTTGCCATTATCAAAGATCTCTTAACCGAAGACATAGACGAGGATGTTATCAAATTCTGTGAGGACTTTGCTAGAATTGCTAAACTCACACGAAAGACAAATACAGACATGTAGTTGGCCTGCCCGTTGTTTCTCTCAAGATAGGAGATCACTGTTATCATGGTTTATGCGATATGGGTGCTAGTGTTAGTGCAATACCTCGGTCCCTATATGATGAAATCAAAGAAGAGATTGCACCTGCTGAGTTAGAACCCATTGATGTAACTATTACTCTAGCTAATAGAGATACTATCTGCCCTCTGGGAATTGTGAGAGACGTAGAAGTCATGTGTGGTAAGACGAAGTATCCTACTGATTTCCTCCTCCTTGCTACTTCACAAGATAGCTTTTGTCCCATCATATTTGGTAGACCCTTTCTCAACACTGTCAATGCTCATATTGATTGCGTTAAACAGACTGTCACTGTTAGTTTCGAGGGTGTGTCTCATGAATTTAACTTCTCCAAGTTTGGAAGACAACCTCATGAAAAAGTGTCGTCTGGTAGGGATGAAATCATTGCTCTTGCCTCCATTGCCGTACCTCCTACGGATCCTTTAGAGAAATATCTGCTTGAGCATGAAAATGATATGCATATGGATGAAAGAGATGAGATAGAGAAAATTGTTTTAAAACAATATCCTACTCTCAAGAATAATCTGCCTGTTGAACTGCTTGGGGATCCTCCCCCACCAAAGGGTGATCCTGTGTTCAAGCTAAAACAGTTACCAGATACTCTTAAGTATGCCTATATTGATGAGAAGGAGATATATCTTGTTATTATTAGTGCTCACCTCTCGAATCACGAAGAGAAGAAGTTATTAAAAACTTTGAGGAAGCACCGTGCTGCTATTGGATATACTCTTGATGATCTTAAGGGTATTAGTCCCACTCTATGTCAGCACAAGATTAAAACCTATCCTAATTCTAAGCCAGTTGTTGATCATCAACGGAGATTAAATCTGAGGATGAAAGAGGTCGTGAGAAAAGAAATACTAAAGCTTCTGGATGCAGGAATCATTTATCCTGTTGCTCATAGTGATTGGGTAAGTCCAGTACATTGCGTACCTAAGAAGGGAGGTATCACCATCGTTCCTAATGATAAGAATGAACTAATCCCACAGAGGATTATTACTCGCTATAGGATGGTGATAGACTTCTGGAAACTGAACAAGACAACCAGGAAAGACCATTATCCTTTGCCATTTATCGACCAAATGCTAGAAAGGCTATCTAAACACACACACTTCTGCTTTCTAGACGGTTATTCAGGTTTCTCGCAAATACCTGTTACACAATCTGATCAGGAGAAAACCACTTTCACCTGCCCCTTCGGTACCTTGGCTTATAGACCTATGCCTGTTGGCTTATGCAATACACCTGCCACCTTTCAAAGATGTATGATGGCAATATTCTCTGACTTTTGTGAAAAGATTGTTGAGGGTTTCATGGATGATTTCTCTGTTTACGGTTCTTCCTTTGACGATTGCCTCAGCAACCTTGATCGAGTCTTACAAGGATGCAAAGATACCAACCTCGTCTTGAACTGGGAGAAGCGCCACCTCATGGTTAATGAAGGCATCGTCTTAGGACACAAAATCTATGAGAAAGGCATTGAAGTTGATAAGGCTAAGGTTGATGTAATTGAGAAAATGCCTTGCCCCACAGATATCAGAGGTATATAAAGTTTCCTAGGTCATGTTGGTTTCTATAGAAGGTTCATTAAAGACTTCTCTAAGATTTCTAGGCCTCTTACCAACCTCTTGCAGAAGGATGTTCCTTTTGTTTTTGATGAGGATTGTGAGTAAGCTTTCGAAATACTTAAGAAGGCCTTGATAACCGCACCTATTGTTCAACCACCTGATTGGAACTTGCCCTTTGAAATCATGTGCGATGCTAGTGATTATGCTGTTGGTGCTGTTCTAGGACAAAAAGTTGACAAGAAGTTGAATGTCATTCACTATGCTAGTAAAACTCTAGACAGTGCCCAAAGAAACTATGCCACTACGGAGAAGGAATTTTTAGCAGTCGTGTTTGCATGCGAAAAATTCAGATCTTATATAGTTGACTCCAAAATCATTATTCATTCTGATCTCGCTGCTATTAAGTACCTTATGGAGAAGAAGGATGCTAAACCTAGGCTGATTAGATGGGTTCTCCTGCTACAGGAATTTGATTTGCACGTTGTTGACCGAAAGGGTGCTGATAACCCTGTAGCAGATAACTTGTCTAGGCTAGAGAATGTCCCTGATAACCCACGACCTATGGATGACAGCTTTCTTGATGAGCAATTGAATGTCATCCGTACTTCCATAGTGCACCTTGGTATGCTGATTACGCAAACTATATCGGAGCCAAATACATACCACCCAGTTTCACCTACTAGCAAAAGAAGAAATTCTTCTTTGATTTGAGACACTGCTTTTGGGATGATCCTCACCTTTATAAGGAAGGAGTAGATGGTGTTATTAGACATTGTGTGTCTGAACATGAACAGGGACATATCCTGCAGAAGTGTCATTCCGAGGCCTACGGAGGACACCATGCTGGAGACAGAACTGCTCATAAGGTATTGCAATCAGGTTTCTATTGGATCACTCTCTTCAAGGATGCCCGTAAGTTTTTCTTGTCTTGTGACGAATGCCAAAGAATAGGGAACATCAGTAAGCGTCAGGAAATGCCTATGAACTATTCACTTATCATTGAACCATTTGATGTCTGGGGCTTTGATTATATGGGACCTTTCCCGAGTTCCAATGGGTATACTCACATCTTAGTTGCTCTGGATTACGTCACTAAGTGGGTAGAAGCTATCCCCACTAGAAATGCTGATCACCACACCTCTATTAAGATGGTTAAAGAAGTCATTTTCCCAAGATTTGGAGTCCCTAGATATCTGATGACTGATGGCGGTTCACACTTCATTCATGGTGTTTTCCGCAAGATGCTCGCTAAGTATGATGTCAACCATAGAGTTGCATCTCCTTATCATCCTTAGTCTACTGGTCAAGTAGAGTTGAGTAATAGGGAGATCAAATTGATCTTACAAAAGACTATCAATCGACCTCGAAAGAATTGGTCTAGCAAACTTGACGATGCACTATGGGCTTATAGGAGTGCTTATAAGAATCCCATGGGCATGTTGCCGTATAAAATGGTTTACGGTAAGGCATGTCATTTACCTCTTGAGGTGGAACACAAAGCTTAATGGGCAATCAAAGAACTCAACTTCGATTTCAAAATTGCCGGTGAGAAGCGGTTGTTTGATATCAGCTCATTAGATGAATGGAGGGCCCAGGCATATGAGAATGCCAAGTTGTTCAAGGAAAAGGTTAAGAGATGGCACGATAAAAGAATACAAAAACGAGAGTTCAATATAGGTGATTATGTCCTGCTATACAATTCTCGCTTAAGGTTCTTCGCGGGCAAGCTTCTCTCTAAATGGGAAGGTCCCTACGTTGTCGAGGAAGTATATCGTTCGGGTGCCATCAAAATCAATAACACGGAAGGTAATTTTCCTAGAGTGGTAAATGGGCAAAGAATCAAGCATTATATCTCTGGTACTCCCATAAATGTTGAGACCAATATCATCAATGTCATAACTCCAGAGGAGTACATAAGGGATGTTTATCAGCCTGTTTCACACCCTCAAAACGAAGAGGTATGTGTTTCGGTAAGTAATTGGACTCCGAAACTTTTCCAGTAGGAAATTTTCTCTGTTTCGGAATTTATGGAAAAATAGAAATATAAAAAGCAGTCCGGAGAGCGCACGAGGCGGCCACAAGCTTGGTCGCCGCGGCCTCCCCCTGGCCGCGGCAACAGGGCTTGTGGGCACCTCGTGTGCTGCCCAGACTCCGTTTTCTTGTGGAGCACTCCTTCTGGTCTAGAAAAAATCATTATATATACGCCCAAGGGTTTTGATCTCCATATCGTGCAGTTTTCCTCTGTTTTGGTTTCAAGCCTGTTTCTGTTGCATATCTAGATCGTCATTACTTCCCCAAAAGCTCCTAAGGACAAGATCTTCGAGAAGGTCATCAATCCTTGCCTCGTGGAAGTGTTGCAACACCCTCAATCTATCAAGATGAGTGAGGGGATGTTGCACATCCGTGATGTTGAGGGGCCTAAGAAGACCGGAAGCATGGAGACGAGGCTCGAAGCAATGGAGCAACAAGTCTTCAAGTGCCAAGGGATGGTGGAGCGTGGACTCAACGCCAACCACATGATGATCAAGGAGTTCACCAACAATCACAAGATGGATGCCATTGACGTTGGGAAGCACCTCCCTAGGCTCTATGACAGGGTTGATCAACTCCACAGCCAGATCTATGACCTGCAGAACCAAAACTGTGAGTATGAGTATAGATTTAAATCAATACGGTTGGCTGCAGATTTGAGGATTCTGGCGACTCGTTCATCCTGCCATGATGGAGCACCTATGCCTTGGAAGACAGAGGATCAAACTCATGTTGCAACTCCACCACCATCACCACCAAAGGAAGGCAACTAAGCATTGGTATGGGCAACTCCCTTGGCTTATGCCAAGCTTGGGGGAGTTGCCCTCGTATCGTATCACCTTTATATCTTTTGCTTTTACCTTTGTTTTAGTTCTTCCCTTTTCAGTTTTTATTTCTTCTCTTAGTGGAATAAGTGTTTAGTGTTTAGTTTGAGTCTTTTGCCTTGTTTCTCCCCCGATGTATTCGAGCTTGCGAGCTATACAATAAAGAGTATCTTAGTCAAGGGCTTTGTTTTGTTCCGTGATCAAAAGTATGAAAAGAACGATAGCATGAAAGATCATGAGATGATCTTATGGAAAGTGATAGCTTCACATATGACAAGTATGATGATTGAAACTTGTTGAGAATAGACCAACATAGGCCAGAGTCATTGTTGCAATTAATAAGAAGTAATAAGGAAAGAGTGGTTCACATATAAATATACCATCTTAGACACTTTTTACAATTGTGAGCACTCACCAAACTATTACATGCTTAGAAATAGATGTTGGACCAGGAAGACAACATAATGAATTATGTTTGCTTGATTCCAAACAATGCTATATGAATACATATCCCTTAGCATGTGACGATTGCTTACACCTCATATTAGCCAAAACTTCATCCCTCAAGTAAGTTGTCATCGGTGCAAGCAATAAAAATTGCTCTCTAATATGTATGATCAATTAGTGTGTGGAAAATAAGCTTTATACGAACCTGTGATGAGGAAGACATAAAAGTGACATACTGCATAATAAAGTTCTTTATCATAGGAGGCAATATAAAGTGACGTTCCTCTGCACTAAGAGGACACACATCCAAACCTCGAAAGTGCATGACAATCTCTGCTTCCCTCTACGAAGGGCCTATCTTGTACCTTTACTTTTGTCCTTGTGAAAGTCATGGTGATCAACACCAATTCCCTATTCAGTCTTCATCTTGGTGAACGTCATATGCTAGGGAAAGATCTATATTCATATATCAACTTGGAGATGAGTACTTATGCTTTATTATTGTTGACTTTACCCTTGAGGTAAATGGTTGGAGGCAAAATTATAAGCCCCTATCTTTCTCTGTGTCCAACTAAAACTTTGATACCATGAGTACCACGTGAGTTGTAACAATTGTGGAAAACTAAAGAGATGATTGAGTATGTGGATTTGCTTTACAAGCTCTTATTTGACTCTTTCTGATGTTACGATAAATTGCAATTGCTTCAATGACTATGGACTGTTGTTGGCTACTTCTAGGTAAGGTTTTTATTCATACATTGCTTTGTGAAGGAATTGTTACTTTCCCATAAGAATCTTTATGACGTATTGCTGTTCTATGTGTGATCATGATGCCCTCATGTCCGTATTATGTTTTATCGACACCTTCATCCCTAAACATGTGGACATATTTATGGATCTTGGTTTTCGCTTGAGGACAAGCGAGGTCTAAGCTTGGGGGAGTTGATACGTCCATTTTGCATCATGCTTTCATGTTGATATTTATCGCTTTATGGGTTGTTATTATACTTTGTGGTACCATACTTATGCCTTTTCTCTCTTATTTTGCAAGGTTTATTTGAAGAGGGAGAATACCGGCAGCTGGAATTCTGGACTAGAAAAGGAGCAAGTCTGAGTCCTCTATTCTGCGCAACTCCGAATGCCCTGAAAATCAACGTGGGTTTTTTTGGGAATATATAAAAAATATTGGGCGAAAGAAGTACCAGAGGGGAGCTGCCAGGGGCCCACAAGCCTGGTGGCCGCGGCCTACCCCCTCGCCGAGGCAATAGGGCTTGTGAGCACCCTGGTGGCCCACTGCCCCCCTCTTCTGCTATATGAAGGGTTTCGTCCAGAAAAAAATCGGGGCGGAGCTTTTTCGTGGATTCTCCGCCGCCACGAGGAGGAACTTGAGCAGAACCAATCTAGAGCTCCGGCAGGACGATCCTACCGGGGAAACTTCCCTCCCGGAGGGCAAAATCGTCGCCATCGTCATCACCAACACTCCTCTCGTCAGAGGGGAGTCATCTCCATGAACATCTTCATCAGCACCATCTCCTCTCCAAACCCTAGTTCATCTTTTGTAACCAATTTCCATCTCGCGACTCCGATTGGTACTTGTAAGGTTGCTAGTAGTGTTGATTACTCTTTGTAGTTGATTCTAGTTGGATTACTTGTGGAAGAGTTTATGTTCAGATCCTTGATGCTAATCATTACACCTCTGATCATGATTATGATTATGCTTTGTGAGTAGTTACTTTTATTCTTGAGGACATGGGATAAGTCTTGCTATTAATAGTCATGTGAATTTGGTATTCGTTCGGTATTTTGATATGATGTATGTTGTCTTTTACTCTAGTGGTGTTATGTGAACGTCGGCTACATAACACTTCACCATATTTGGGCCTAGAGGAAGGCATTGGGGAGTAGTAAGTAGATAATGGGTTGCCAGAGTGACAGAAGCTTAAACCCCAGTCTATGCGTTGCTTCGTAAGGGGCTGATTTGGATCCACTAGTTTAATGCTATGGTTAGACGTTGTCTTAATTCTTCTTTTGTAGTTGCGGATGCATGCGACAGGGGTTAATCATAAGTGGGATGCTTGTCAAAGTAAGGGCAGAACCCAAGCGCCGGTCCACCCACATATCAAACTATCAAAGTAATGAACGCGAATCATATGAACATGATGAAACTAGCATGACAGAAATTCCCGTGTGTCCTCGGGAGCGTTTTTCCTCCTATAAGACTTTGTTCAGGCTTGTCCCTTGCTACAAAAGGGATTGGGCCACTTTGCTGCACCGTTGCTACTACTTGTTACTTGTTACTTTTCACTTGCTACGTTTCATCTCACTACACCATCACTTGTTATCGCTACTTTCAGTGCTTGCAGTTATTACCTTGTTGAAAACTGTTTATCAGAGCCTTCTGCTCCTTTTTGGGTTCGACACTCTTACTTATCGAAAGGACTACGATTGATCCCCTATACTTGTGGGTCATCAGTTTGTCGTTTCATAAAGCAGCCCTTTTAACCCTTACCCTTCTCGAAACTAGTGGTTCTACTAACCATTAACACTTGATGCTCCTACTTGATTTCTACCTTTGCAGTGTCAAATATCGAAAATAGCTCAAGGATCATAAACTCTATCCCTGATATGTTATAGTTCATCATGAAGCTCTGTAGCTTTGTGGCAGTGACTTCGGAGAACTATGTCAATCACTATCTTATCCGGAAGATCAACTCCCACTCGATTCAAGCGTTTGTAGCACCCAGACAATCTGAGCACATGCTCAACGATTGACCTTTTCTCCCTTACTTTGTAGGCAAATAATCATGTCGAAGTCTCATACCTCTCAACATGGGCATGAGCCTGAAATCCTAATTTCATCTCTTGGAACATATCATGGATCCTGTGACGTTCATAACGTCTTCGATCCCTTACTTCTAAGCTGTTTAAGTATTACGCACTGAACTATCATGTAGTAATCAAAAATGTGTATGTGATATGTTCGCAACATCTACAGACAATGCTCGGGGTTTAGCACACTGAGCGGTGCATTAAGGACATACGACTTCTGTGCAGCAATGAGGAAAATCCTTAGTTTACGGACCCAGTCCGTATATTTGCTACTATCATCTTTCAACTAAGTTTTCTCTAGGAACATATAAAAAACAGTAGAGCTACAGTGCAAGCTACAACATAATTTGTAAAGTCATTTTGACTATGTTCATGACAATTGAGTTTAGCTAATCATATTACTAATAAACTACCACTCAAATAGACATCCCTCTAGTCATTCGATTGGCGCATGATCCAAATCCACTAACTCAAGTCTGATCATCACGTGAGTTGAGCATAGTTTCAGTGGTGAACATCTCCATGTTGATCATATCAACTATATGATTCATGCTCGACCTTTCGGTCTCTTGTGTTCTGAGGCCATGTTTGTATATGCTAGGCTCGTCAATTTTAACCCGAGTGTTCCACGTGTGCAACTGTTTTGCACCCGTTGTATGTGAACTTTGAGTCTATCACACCCGATCATCACATGGTGTCTCGAAATGAACAACTGTCGCAATGGTGCATAGTCGGGGAGAACACAATTTCATCTTGAAATTTTAGTGGGGGATCACCTTATAATGCTACCTTCGTCCTAAGCAAAATAAGGTGCATAAAAGGATTAACATCACATGCAAATCATAAGTGAAATGATATGGCCATGAACGTGTGCTTCTTGATCTCCATCACCAAAGCACTAGCATGATCTCCATCGTCACCGGCACCGCACCATGATCTCCATCATAATATCATCGTGCCGCCATCGAGGTTGTCGCGCTTTCTATGCTATTACTGCTAAAGCTACTGCCTAGTGATATAGTAAGAGCATCTACAAACACAAACATTAGTTTAAAGACAACCCTAGGGATCATGCCGGTTGCCGTAGCATCGACGTGCAAGTCGATATTTAACTATTACAACATGATCATCTCATACATCCAATATATCATATCATGTCTTTGGCCATATCACATCATAGGCATACCCCGCAAAAACAAGTTAGGCGTCCTCTAATTTGTTGTTGCAATTTTTACGTGGCTGCTATCGGTATCTAGTATGATTGCATCTTACTTATGCAAAGCCACAACGGTGATATGCAAATTGCTATTTAACCTTATCCAAGGACCACCTCGGTCAAATCAATTCAACTAGAGTTGAAGAGACAGACACCCGCCAGTCATCTTTATGCAACAAGTTGCATGTTAATCAATGAAACCGGCCTATCGTAAGCGTATGAGTAAAGTTGGTCCGGGCCGCTTCAATCCAACAATACTGCTGAATTAAGAAAACACTAAGGAGGGCATCAAATTGAACATCAATGCCCACAAACTCTTTTGTGTTCTACTCAAGATATCATCTACGCTTGAACCTAGCTCATGATGCCACTGTTGGGGAACGTCGCATGGGAAACAAAAAATTTCTTACGCACACGCAATACCTATCCATGGTGATGATCATCTACGAGAGGGGATAGTGCATCTACATACCCTTGTAGATCGCTAAGCGGAAGCGTATATAACATGGTATATGTAGTGGAAATTCTTCGCGATCCAAATCGCAGCCCATCCCGCGATCTCATCACGATCCGTCCCGCTATACCATCACGATCCATCCTGATCTAGTGCCGAACGGACGACACCTCTGCGTTCAGCACACGTACAGCTCGATGACGATCCCCGCCTTCTTGGTCCAGCAAGAGGGGCGGAGAGATAGATGAGTTCTCCAACACGGCGGCGTGGTGGTGGTGGTGGTGGTTGAACTATTCCAGGAGGGCTTCGCCTAAGCACCGCTGAAGCTAGACTAGAGGAGAAACAAATCTAGAGAGAGAGGGCATCATGTGGCTGATTTGTTGTGTCTCTAAAACCGTCAATACCTCTAGTATATATAAGAGGGAGGGAGGGGAGGAGGCAGCCTCAAAACCTCATGGTTTGTCCGAAATTGGAGGCTGAGGAGTCCTACTCCAATCCTAGTAGGAGTAGGATTCCTCCTCTCCACTTGGAAACCCTTTCCACCTTTTCCACCTTTGGGTTTTTTGCCTTATCCCTCCACTCCAGCCGCATGGGCCCTCAGGGGAGGCCTCGGCCAGCCCACCAACCGATGGTACACCTCCTCTCACAGCCCATGAAGCCCTTGGGTCGTCACACCCCTCCCAGTGGTCCCCCGGTACCCTCCCAGCACTCTCGGTACACTACCGATGAGCCCTAAACTTTTCCGGTGACCAAAACAGGATTTCCTATATATCAATCCTTACCTCCGGACCATTCTGGAGCTCCTCGTGACGTCAGGGATGTCATCCAGGAATCCGAACAACTTTCAGTTACCAACACCTATAACTCAACTATACCGAAACTTCATTGAACCATAAGTGTGCAAACCCTACGGGTTCGAGAACTATGCATGCATGACCGAGAGACCTCTACGATCAATAACCAATAGCGGGACCTAGATGCCCATATTGGATCCTACATATTCTATGAAGATATTTATCGGTTGAACCTCTATGTCAAGGATTCAGTTAATCCTGTATGTTGTTCCCTTTGACCTTCGGTATGTTACTTACACGAGATTCGGTCGTCGGTTTCTCCATACCTAGTTCAATCTCGTTACCGGAAGGTCTCTTTACTCATTCCGTAATACAAGATCCCGTGGCTAACTCATTGGTCACATTGCTTGCAAGGATTATTGTGATGTTGTATTACCGAGTGGGCCCCGAGATACCTCTCTCTAATACGGAGTGACAAATCCTAGTCTCGATTCATGCCAACCCAACAAACACCTTCGGAGATACCTGTAGAGCACCTTTATAGTAACCCAGTTACGTTGCGACGTTTTATACACACAAGGTATTCCTCCGGTGTCCGGGAGTTGCATGATCTCATGGTCATAGGAACAGATACATTGACATGCAGAAAACAATAGCAATAAACTAACACGATCATATGCTATGTTCATAGTTTGGGTCTTGTCCATCACATCATTCTCCTAATGATGTGATCCCCTTATGAAGTGACAACACTTGTCTATGGCTAGGAAACCTTAGCCATCTTTGATCAATGAGCTAGTCAACTAGAAGCTTACTAGGGATAGTGTTTTGTCTATGTATCCACACATGTATTTATGTTTCCAATCAATACAATTATATCATGGATAATAAACGATTATCATGAACAAGGAAATATAATAATAACCAATTTATTATTGCCTCTAGGGCATATTTCCAACAATCATGGCCACAAGCATAGAAAGCATCAAGTTAATCAAAAAGGGATATTTCAAACGAGTCCAAAGGATCATTGCAATTGTCATAGCATTCACCCTTCTGTATGTGTGAAGGGAAGTTAAACAACGTATGAGTTGAAGAGTTAATCTCATTATAAGGTGGGAACGAGTAGCTAACCTGCTCTTCCTCTTTCTGTTCTTCGCTCTCCTCCTCATATTTTTCTTCTAATGAGCTCACAGATTCGACAATTTCTTCTTCCATAGATTCCTGCAAAATATTAGTCTCTTCCAAGGGAGGAGACATTCTTTAAAAAAATTCATTAATATAGGCATTGTATTCATAGTTCTCTTAGCAATATTTAAGTATGGCAAAATTTTCAAATTTGTAAATAATAGCATCATACTTTTCAATCAAATAAGAAATTTCATATATAAGTACCCTTAAAAGAAATAAATTCTTCTAATTTTTCCACATCATAGTAATCATATATACCATTAGCATAAGAGGACAAGGTTTCATTATCATTAAATTCGCATTGAAGGGGAGGTGTGAAGTCTCCATCTTAGAGCAACAAGTATAACCACGTCTCAAGCATAAATTCCAAGCATACCAACACAACATTTTAATTTTATTCCATAAGTGTTTCCCTTTATGAGTCAAGCGATAATCCCTAAAGTACTCATGTTGATCCAATGTGTGTCCCATTATCAAGTTCAATGGGGATTCCTGAGGATTATCAAATTAGTATTTAATGTTTTCCACATAACCAATATCGAGGGTTTTAGGAGGTTCTCCACCTCCATGAGTAGAAAGTACAACAATTTTTTTGGGTGTTTTGTGTATATCCATAACTAAAGATATAAAACAACTTAGAACAAAATGTAAAATTACTTAGCAATGAAGCAAACAAGTAGCCACGAGAATATCAAGCGCTAAACTATTGCTCCCCGGAAACGACGCCATAAAAAGGTCTTGATAACCCACAAGTGTAGGTGATTGTTTGTAACCTTTTTCAATAAGTAAGAGTGTCGAACCCAACAAGAAGCTAAAGGTAGAATTAATATTCTCTCAAGTTCTATCAACCACTGATACAACTCTACGCATGGTAATGCTTACTATACCTAGAACAAGTATGAAGTACTTAGTAGGTGGAATTGATAGTTTTGCAAGATAAGAAAGAACACAAAAATAAAAGTTAGGTATTGTTTTAGACACATTTTAATTTCGTTAGT
Organism: Hordeum vulgare subsp. vulgare; assembly: GCF_904849725.1. Classification (NCBI taxonomy): domain Eukaryota; kingdom Viridiplantae; phylum Streptophyta; class Magnoliopsida; order Poales; family Poaceae; genus Hordeum; species Hordeum vulgare. The sequence continues at coordinate 442,466,617 of NC_058522.1, read as the reverse complement.
TGTTTAGTAGAAAGCTTTTCGTGTAACACAAGAGAAAGATTTCCCATAGGCAATTGAATATAACATGATAGATACTTATCATATGCAATGAGGAAGATGCATACTCTAACACTCTTTCTGTACTTGGATCATACGAACTTATGATTGGAACTCTTAGCAAGCATCCACAACCACTACTGGAAAAACATAATTTGCCGACAGCTTTAAGCTTTGCTGTGAGCAGTTTCACGGGGCTGACGGCAAAGAGACTTTGCCCTCAGCCAAAATAAATGCTGACGGCATAGGAGGGGCTGATGGCAAAGAAAATCTATGCCATCCGCTTTATCTAAGCCGGTAGCCAGCTGACGGCAAAGGACAAAAAAGCTGTCGGCATAGGAAGGCTGACGGCATAGGGGGCTAACCCGGTCGCCGCCTCGACCAGTGCTTAACGGGGGCCGTCTTTGCCGACAGCCAGATGAGGGCAAAGACTAATGACTGTCTTTGCGGACAGCTCGCTGAGGGCAAAGACTAACGCCTTATCCCCCCGTGCCACGACCTCTTCTCTCTCTCACGTACCTCTCCCACCCTGCTCTCCCGACCCGCCCTGCGCCGCCCCGCCCTGCGCCACCCCGCGCCGCCCCTGCTCGCCGGCGCCGCCCCGCGCCCGCCCTGACCTACGCCGCCCCGTGCCCGCCCCGGCCTACGCCGCCACGCCCTGCGCCGCCCCTCGCCCGCCCCGCCCTGCGCCGCCCCGCGCCGCCCTGCCCCGCCGCCGCCCCGCGCCAACCGTCGGTGGACTCGCCGGTGAGCTCCTGCTCCCCATTTTTTTGTTTTTTTTGTTTATTTTTTCTATGTTAGGGCCTCTTAGATCCTATGAAACGTTTGAAATGGAAGCCTTAGTTAAACGTTCGAAATGGAATTTTCTTAGGAATTTGCTTAGGAAAATACTATGAAACTTTTGAAATGGAGGCCTTAGTTAGATCCTGCAGAACGCCTCGCCCGTCGCGGCCTACAGCACCATCCACGATGCCTTCTATGCGAGGCCAGTTGATCTTGCCATCGAGGTTAGTTTTCTTCATTATTTCTTTCGTTCTTTTGTCCCTGGATGGATGATTAAAATTCCTTTTGAGGAGTGGTTGCAGGCCGCACTTATGAAGGAGAGGGAGGCCACCAGGCTCTTGTTGGAGGAGAGGGACCGGAATACGCAGAGGTTGCTTGACGAGGAGAGGGCACGCAATAATGCCCATGCGAAGGCCATGCACGACTTCGTTGTGGTAAGTCAGTTGTGTGAGAAGCAAGGTTATGTGTGAGACGCAACAAGGCTATTTCTTTGACTCCTCGAAAACTAATTTGCAGGCAATGTGTGAGAAGCAAGGTTTGCCGCCCCCTCCGTTGATGCCTTCTCCGGTGGGAACGGTGAGTTCCCTTTCAGTGACCAACCTTGCACAGTCTTATACCATTGTCTGTTCCCGTGCTAACCACATATTTTAACTCTTGCCTTGTTGCAGCATCATTCAAGAGTTGAATCCCACGATCCCTTTACTTCTCCTGGTGAGAGCCCTAGCAACCCAGCGACCAACAGAGATGCAGCTTCTCCTTCGTTTCTTGGCATTCGGTAAGTTATTCCTCTCCTTCTTATTCTTCTTATTGTTTAGATCAACTTATATTATGCCAGGCTTTAGTTAGCTTAGTAAATTCTAGTTGATATTAGCCATGGTTTAGTTAGCTTAGTAAATTCTAGTTGAAATTAGAGCTCAAAAATGACATAATTAGTTTATAAAGTTTTAAAAGAAACCAGAAGAGAAGAACAAACAAGAGATGAAGAAATAAGAGAAGAAGAAAGAGGAGAAAAAGATAACTTCTCTTCTTTCTTTTTCTCTATCTTCTTCTTCTTCTTCCACTTCTTCCACTTCTTGTTCTTGTTCTTGTTCTTCTTCTTCTTCTTCCACTTCTTCTTCTAATTGCTTAGCTTAATTTAGATAACTTCTTTCTTATTGTATTCTTCTTCTAAATTCTTTCTCATTGTGCAGATTTTGATAAAGCAGCATAGCATATGGATGGATGCTCGAGACTTTGTAATGTACTTGTGTAGTCCTAGATGAACTTTGTAATGTAATTGTATTTGTGGATGCACTTGTGATGCTTTGTAATACTTTGTGATCTTGTTTGCACTTTAATGACATATATTCGTGCTATTTGCACTTGTGTTGTGTTGTTTGCACTTTGTGATGCACTTGTGGTGCTGTTTAGGGGCACATTCAATATATATATGTTGTTGTTTGTATCTATGTTTTGCAAATGCAGGGAATTAACAGAAAACAAATATGAAAAAAAGGAGAGAGGGTCTTTGCCTACAGCTTACTGACGGCAAAGGCTTTGCCGTCGGTGGACTGACGGCAAAGAAGACACGTGGCGGCATCCTGTGTATCCTGGCAACTCTCGGAATACCAAATTTTCGGCTTTGCCGTCAGCTGGGCTGCAGCTGTCGGCAAAGAGGCGGCCAAGGGGACCCAGGGGTTTCGGCTTTGCCGTCAGCTCTGCTACGACTATGGGAAAAGAGGGGACCTAGGGGGCCTAGGGGTTTCGGCTTTGCCGTCAGCTTTGCTACGGCTGTGGGCAAAGCCTGCCGTTAACCTTCTAACGGAGCTCGGCCTGCGCCGTTGCCGCCACTGCTCTTTGCCGCCAGCCCGTGCCACAAAGCTGATGGGAAAGTCTTTGCCGTCGGTGGAGCTCCGGCTGTCGGCCAAGAAGGTGATTGCCGATAAAATCTTGGCCGGTACCTTTGCCGACAGCACACTGACGGCAAAGCCTTTGCCGACAGCACACTGACGGCAAAGCCTTTGCCATCAGTTAAACTGTCCTTTGCCGTCAGCTCTGGCTGTTGGCAAACCAGCAGATTCCAGTAGTGAACTACTAGAAATCATTAAGGTAAACCCAACCAGAGTATTAAAAATGAAGTCCTCTTTACTCCCATATGCAAACAACTCTCTTACTCGGGTGTAAGCTTCTATCACTCTATCCACCCACTATAAGTGAATCATGAACATATTGCAAACGCTCCAACGTGAATTCTTTACATGTGCGCCTCACGGAAGGCACCTTAGGATAGCACCATATGAACATGCAACTCATATCAATAACACCATCCCACAATTAACCCATGGGACAAAATAGATCTACTCAAACATCATAGGATAGCAACACATCATTGGATAATAATATATAGCATTAAGCACCATGTTTAAGTAGACATTACAGCGGGGGATAATAGGTTTTACAATGCTGCATAAAGGATGAGAGAGTTGGTGGTGATGGCAACGAACTTGTTGGTGTAGTTCGCCGTCATGATGGTTGCCCCAGCTGCGCTACGGCGCCACCGAAAGAGAGGGGGAGAAAGTCCGCCTCCTTCTCATTCTTCCTTAGCCTCCTCCCGGAGGGCAACAACCCATCCGTGATTGGATATCTCTTTGTGTTTCTCTCCTATTTTCCCTTCTGTTTTCTGGCCCTTCACCGTTTGTCAAAAATCCGGGGTCCATATCTCCAATCGGGCTGAATTTTTGAGGGAATTTTTATCGCTAAAATATCTTTCTAGTGGAAAAACTAGGGCCCAAGCCGAGTTAACAAGAGGCCAAAAGGCATGAGGGCGCGGCCACCCCCTGGTCACGTCTTGTTGCCCTGTAAGAGCCTCAGGCATCGTGTGGCGTTGATTCTTTTTCCCAAAACTTACATATATTGAAAACAATATCTCCATAAATTTTCATCACGTTTGGACTGTCACACCCAAGATGTGTTCCTGTCCTTATTTTGGCACGAGGGCCTCAATGGGGATAGAAGTGCATCTTGTCATTTCGCAAGAATGGATATCGTTACAAGTACATCTACTAAAGAGATGAGTATTTGGAATTGGCTTACACTCACCACAAGCTACATCAGAGTCACATCAATACAACAACATAAACAGTCATCATGAAGAAGACGAGGGTCCGACTACGGATGAAAACAAATGATAAAAGAATTACGTCCATCCTTGCTATCCTAGGTTGTGGCCTCGAACCCATCCTAGATCGAAGAAGAAGAAGAAGAAACTCCAAATGAACAATCATCGTTCTCACATCGTAATATCACTTTACCTGTACCTGCAACTGGTATTGTAGCAATCTGTGAGCCACAGGAACTCGCAATCTCATTTCCAAAGGTATCAAGACTAGAAAAGCTTAGTGGGTGAGGTATGGTTAAGTGGTGAGGCTGCAACAAGGGACTAAGTATTTATTTGAGTGGGTAAATTACGAGTACAAGAATAAGAGGGCGATGATCTAATCATAATCGGACGTGAAATAATAATGATAAAATGAATGATCATGAATGCCTACTTACGTCAGACATAACCCCACTATGTCCTCAGTCGGAGAAGGAACTCGCGAGAGAGACAATCACAGTTACGCACTCAGTTGGCAAGTTTTAATTAAGTTCACTTCAAGTTATCTAGAATCGAATGTTAAACAAAGTTTCCAAGTTTGCCACATAACCACGGGCACGGCGTTTCGAAAGATTTAACCCTGCAGGGGTGCTCCAACTAGCCCATCATAAATTATCACAAGTCGCATAAAAAGCCTCGATCACGAAACTCGCAATCTCCTCGGATTCCTTAGTGGAAAACCTCAACTCAGAGAATTCCCAAAGTGTCACTAGAATCCCGATGCCCAAGATATTTCGTAAAATGTAAAACTAATCTAGCAAGGTCGTCCGACGTGTCGACGATCCTGATAGGAGTCGCGTATCTCGTTCTCAGGACACGACGGATTGTCCAAACTTCCGGTAGGAAAATCACAGAGTTTCCCCTGGTAGCCACCGGCGGTTGACAGGATGGACTAACCCTCATGCGGAGCACTGACCCGGGGGGGTTGATTAATTATCCACGGGGTTCGGAAAGTCCCTATGCAATTTTATTAGGTTATTAGGCAAATGTAGTACCAAAGTAGGACCTTGCCAGACCAGTCTTAATCTAAAACGAATTATAAAGGGGGTCCCCATAACAACACCGATCATGTTAGAGCGCTCAATTATAGAATATAACACCGGTAGCCGAAACTAGGGCGTCAAAGGTGGAACAAAAACACGATGCTAGAAAGGCCGGGCCTTCCACCTTTTACCAAGTATATACGTCCATTAAATTAATTAAGAGTAGTATGCTGATATAACAAGGAACCCATGTTATCACATGGAAGCAACTGCACCTGCAACTAGCAATGCTAACACATGGTTAAGCAAGCGGTAACATAGCTAATCAGTGGTTTGCTAGGTTGTGAACAGGTTGAAGGTTCATGGAATGTTGAGAGGCTAACATTTAATAGGTGGTAGGTAACGAGGCATAACGAAAGAAACGAGACAACTAGCATGGCAATGATAGTAATGGTATCTATGGAAATGATCATCTTGCGTGGGATCCAGCTTGGAAGAAGAACAATTCCGTGAAGCAGACGAACCGATGTAGTCGAACATATCCTCACATTCTGACACGCTTGCGGAACTCTATCTAGACGAAGCAAACCAGAAACAAGAATCAACATACGATATTCACCACATGATGCACAACACATATGATGCATGAGCGGTTCCAATTTATGCACGGTATGACATGGCAATTCACACAATCAAACACTACACATTAAGTGAAGTTCAATATGCAACGAGTTGAATATTGATGAAACCCCACATTTAATTATTTAGTTCACTCCTATTTATTTACATGGCAATATTAATGTTGTTAAACATGGCAAGGGGTGATGCGTAATTAAACTACCTATCCAGGCATTTTAAATGAGGTCGGAAATGACTTATAGCATCTCCAAAATGACCCCATACGTTAAATTAGAATTCTGTCCAGATATTAACTAACATGTTTTAATATTTGTCAAACAGCAAAATAAATAGGTTCAAGTGATTCTATGCGTAATTCTAGTCGACTTACATATATAGATCATCGCAAACGGAGCTACGGTTCAAAAGATACAGTCACCGCAAGATATGATGTCATGAATGAAATATGGATGCAAATGACAGTCACAAGCATTTCAAACCATACAAGCAGCAAGACATTATGAAACTACACAATATTCTAAGAAAGTTTCATATATGACACGATCAAAACGGAGCAACGATTCAACAAATACAAGCTAAACAAGAAATAGCTACAATCTACCAAAAACACCAACATGGCATTTTCTACACCCTAAAAACAATCTATATAATCCTAAAATGCTCAAACAAGACATGAGGCAGTAGTGGTCAAGATGCACAACAACACCCACTAAATACAACTAGCACGGAAGCATGAAACACTAGGAAAAGAACTCACAAAATGGCATCTCGCACACAGTTTCAGACTTAGCGAAAATAACAGTTTTGACACTGCAATTTTCAACCACAAGGCATATTGGCAGCAACAAAACTATATGCTACAGAGTATAGAATGGCATGAAAATTTACAGCATGCTACAAAATCTTAAGAACTACAACTAACTCCATTGCATCAACGCCAGAGGAGTTGTAGATCACTAGCAAATCTCATGGCAAGACAGCAGCAAAATATAACAGATCTCAGACTTAGAAATATTTCAGCATCTCCAAACAACAATACTTTCTAGCATCCTGGTACAAGAAAATGCTACTTCTCAAACAACAGGGCCAGAAATTGACACGTTGACGGAGACTTGCTTGCGTTGGCTTTTCCCTTGAAGAGGAAAGGGTGATGCAGCACAGGAGCAGTAATGATTTCCCTCAGTTTGAGAATGAAGGTATCAATCCAGTAGGAGAATCTCGTCAAGTCCAGAGTACCTGCACAAACACAAAGGAGCTTGCACCCAACGCTATAAAGGGGTTGTCAATCCCTTCAAGATTGATTGCCAAGTGAGATCTGAAGGCGGAAAGTGCAACGAAGAAAAAGGAGTAAGGCTGAAAATATGGTGTGAAGTAGACCCGGGGGGCATAGTGTTCACTAGAGGCTTCTCTCAAAATAGAAAATATTACGGTGGGTGAACAAATTACTGTCGAGCAATTGACAGAACCGCGCAAAGTCATGACGATATCTAAGGCAATGATCATACATATTGGCACCACGTCCGAGACAAGTAGACCGATACTTTTTGCATCTACTACTATTACTCCACACATCGACCGCTATCCAGCATGCATCTAATGTATTGAGTTCATGACTGATGTCAGCTGTGCTTCCCTTGCAACGGCGCCAGAAATTGTCGTGTCGACGTCACCAGGAATCCTTCAGCTGCGGCTACGCCTTAAGGGACTTCGTAGGCAAGTATGCAAAGGATTTCCCCTGTGGCCTTGGATCCTTGCGTTGGTGTTCCCTTGAAGCGGAAAGGGTGATGTACCACAGCGGTGGTAAGTATTTACCTCAGTTTGAGAACCAAGGTACCAATCCAGTGGAGGAGTATCTCAAGATCCTACACAAACACAAAAGCTTGCTCCCAACACTATGAAGGGGTTGTCAATCCCTTATAGATTGTTTTCCAAGTGAGAACTGAAAGCAACAAAGTAACAAAGCAAAGTAAAAGCGGAGGTGTAAACGATGGATGTGAATAGACCCGGGGGCCGTAGTGTTTACTAGTGGCTTCTCTCATGAAAGCAAGTAGACGGTGGGTGAACAAATTACTGTCGAGCAATTGATAGAACCGCGCAAAATCATGACGATATCTATGCAATGATTATATCTATAGGCATCACGTCCAAAACAAGTAGACCGATACTTTCTGCATCTACTACTATTACTCCACACGTCGACCGCTATCCAGCATGCATCTAGTGCATTAAGTCCATAAGAACAGAGTAACGCCTTAAGAAAGATGACATGATGTAGAGGGATAATCTCAAACCAATGATAAAACCCCATCTTTTTACCCTTGATGGCAACTACTTGATGTGTGCCTTGCTGCCCCTACTATCATTGGGAAAGGTGACCACATGGTAGAGCCCAAAACCAAGCACTTCTGCCATTGCAAGAATCATAGATCTAGTTGGCCAAACAAAACCCAAGACTCGGAGAGACTTACAAGGATATCAAATCATGCATATAAGAAATCAGCAAAGACTCAAATATATATCATAGATAATATGATCACAAATCCACAATTCATCGGATCTCGACAAACACACGGCCAAAGAAGATTACATCGGATAGATCTCCATGAAGATCATGGAGAACTTTGTATTGAAGATCCAAGAGAGAGAAGAAGCCATCTAGCTACTAACTACTCACCCGTAGGTCTGAAGTGAACTACTCACGAGTCATTGGAGGGGCGATGATGATGATGATGAAGCCCTCCAACTCCAAAGTCCCCTCCGGCAGGGCGCCGAGAAGGGTCTCCAGATGAGATCTCGCGGAAACGGAAGCTTGTGGCAGCGGAAAAGTATCTTCGAGGCTCCGCTGATTTTTTGCTGAATATTTGGGAATATATAGGCCAAAGATCTAGGTCAGGGGGCGGCCAGGGAGGCCACATGCCCTGCCACCGCCGCCTCCCCCTGGTGGCCCAGTGGGGGCTTGTGGGCTCCATGGAGCCCACCTGGCTTGGCCCAAAGGCCCCCTGATCTTCTTCCGTTCGGGAAAAAATCATTTCGGGGTTTTTCTTCCGTTTGGACTCCGTTCCAAAATCAGATCTGAAAAGAGTCAAAAACACAGAAAAAACAGGAACTGGCACTTGGCACTGAATTAATAAGTTAGTCCCAAAAAAGATATAAAAGGTACATAAAACATCCAAAGAAGACAAGATAACAGCGTGAAACCATCAAATATTATAGATACGTTTGAGACGTATCAAGCATCCCCAAGCTTAACTCCTGCTTGTCCTCGAGTAAGGAAGTGATAAAGAATGAATTTTTTATGCTTTCATGCTACCTAGCATAGGTGTCCTTTGTAATTCCTCTTATGTGATGTGAATGTTCAGATCCATTAGATTCAAAACAAGAGTTTGCTATTGACGTGGAAACAATAATAATTCAAGCAAACTAGCAAGGTAATCATGAACTTTCAAAATAACAAGGCCAAAATAAAGTTATCCTTACAAAAGCATATAGTCTGGCTATGCTCTATCATCATTGCACAACGAATTTATATCATGCACAACCCCGGTATTGGCCAAGTAATTGTTTCACACCTTTACTTTCTCAAACCTTTTCAACTCTCACGCAATACATGAGCGTGAGCCATGGTTATAGCACTATAGATGGTGTGGAATGTGGTGGAGGTTGCAAGACAAAAAAGGAGAAGATAGTCACATTAACTAGGCATATCAATGAGATGTGGACATGCTCATCAATAGATATCAATGTGAATGAGTAGGGATTGCCATAGAAATGATGCACTAGAGCTACGAGTATGTGAAAGCTCTTAAAGAAAACTAGTGGGTGTGCAACCAACTTGCTTGCTCACGAAGACCTAAGGCAATTTTGAGGAAGCCTATCATTGGAATATACAAGCCAAGTTATATAATGAAAATTTCCCACTAGCTATATGGTGGTGACAAAACGAGAGACTCTCAATCATGAAGATCATGGTGCTTAATATGCACAAGTGTGGAATAAGTGGTAGCATTGTCCCTTCTCTCTTTTTCTCTTTTTTTATTTGGTGGGCTCTTTGGTCTCTTTTTTTGGTGGGATTCTTTGGCCTCTTTTATTTCCTCACATGGGACAATGCTCCATTAATAATGATCATCACACTTTCAACTCAAAACTTAGAGCAACTATGACTCTATATGGAATGCCTTCGGTAGTGTACCGTGGCAATGATCTAGCATGGCATAGACATGAATGGAAACATCATGCTAGCTATTTTACGATCATGCAATGGCAATGTAGACATGGTGGCCCATGTCATGGTGGTAGTTGCATGGCAATATATCTCGGAGTGACTTTGAAAAAGCCATAGTAGGTAGGTATGGTGGCTGTTTTGAGGGAGGCTAATGGTGGGTTTTGTGCACCGGCGAAAGTTGCACGGCACTAAGAAGATAGTGAAGGTGGAAGGTGAAAGTGCATCTAAACCATGGACTCAACATTAGTCATGAAGAACTCATATACTTATTGCTAAAGTCTTATTATTAATCGAAACAAAGCATTCAACGCATACTCCTAGGGGAAGGGTTGGTAGGTATAAACCATCGCGTGATCCCGACCGCCACACAAAGGATGACAATCAATGTACTAATCATGCTCAGATTTCATCACATAGCAGTTCACCATACGTGCATGCTACGGGAATCACTAACTTCAACACAAGTATTTCTAGATCCACAACACCTTACTAGCATGACTTCAATATTACCATAACCACAACTCAAAACTAATTGAGATGAATCAAACTTCTCTAACTATTCAATGCACATGAAGGTGGAAGTTTTCGTATCCCTTTAGATAACTACCCCTTTTGAGACTACTTTCAAAGCATAGATCAACTACCAAGCCACGCACCGCTATGCTCTAAAAGACATAAGTGAAGCACACAGAGCAAAAGTATCTAGCTCAAAAGATATAAGTGAAGCACATGTGAGCTTAATTTTCTACCAAAAGATATAAGTGAAGCTCGACAAAATCACGGTGTGTGCATGTATATCTCTCTCTAGGTGTGCAGCAAGGATGATTGTGACACAACAAAAATAAAAGAGTCCTACGATGCAAGACGCTCCAAGCAAAAACACATATCATGTGGTGAATAAAAATATAGCCCCAAGTAACGTTACCGATGGATTGAAGACGAGAGAGGGGATGCCTTCCCGGGGCATCCCCAAGCTTAGGATTTTACGACGTCCTTGAATCTCTGGGGGTGCCTTGGTCATCCCCAAGCTTGAGCTCTTGCCACTCTTTATCTTTTTGTCTATAAGAACTTCACCCAAAACTTGAAAACTTCACAACACAAAACTTAAACAGAAACTTGTGATAACATTAGTACAAGAAAGCAAACCACCACTTCCTTAGGTACTGTAGAAAACTTAAATTCTACTTGTGCTGATGTTGGGTTACTGTACTTTCAATCTTCCATGGATAATACCCCCCGATACTATCCAAAGTTTCATCAAAATAAGCAACCAACACAACAAAAACAGAATCTGTTAACAGCAGACCAGTCTGTAGCAATCTGTATATTTCGTATACCTCTATTACTTCAAAAGTTCTGAACAATTACGACAGTCTGGAGAATTTGCGTAGCAATCAGAATAAAAAAGAATCGACTCAAAATCTCGTATGGAAAAAAAACGAAAATTCTTTTCGTGAGCGGAAAGTTTCTGTCTTTTCCAGCATGACCAAACGATCATCCCCAAGATTAATCATAACGGTTTTGCTTGGCACAAACGCAAAAAGAAACACAAAAAACACAATCATAACAGAATTATGAAAGTGTGGAAAACATAAAACAGAAAGAAAAAGGATAGATTCGTTGGGTTGCCTCCCAACAAACGCTTTTGTTTAACGCACTTAGCTAGGCATTCAATGATGCTCTCACAAAAGACAAGAATTGAAGCACAACGAGAGCATCCTAAAGCATGTGAAAACCACATCTAAGTCTAACATACTTCCTATGCATAGGCATTTTATAGGAAAACAGATTGTCAAGACAACCAATAGTTGCCATATGCAAGGAAGAAGAAAGAGACAATAGCAATCTCAACATAACGAGAGGTAATTTGGTAACATGAAAGTTTCTACCACAATATTTTCCTCTCTCATAGCAATTACATGTGGGATCATATTCAAATTCAAAAATATAGCTATCCCATAGGATATTCTTTTCATGATCCACATGCATGCAAAGTTGACGCTCTTCAAAAATAGTGGGATTATCATCAACCAAAGTCATGACGTCTCCAAACCCACTTCCAATATTATTGCAAATATCATATTCATCATGGGGTTTGAACAAATTTTCAAGATCATAAGAAAGATCATCACCCCTATCATGATTATTGCAACAAGTAGTGGTAAAAGCAAAACTAGCATCCCCAAGCTTAGGGTTTTGCATATTTTTAGCATGATTGTCACTAATAGAATTTATAGTGAAACCATTGCAATCATGCTTTTCATCCAAGGAGCCCTCGTGAATCACTTCATGAATTTCTTCCTCACAATTTTCAGATTCACGCATCTTAAGAAAAACTCCAAAGAAATAGTCAATTGCCCTCAACTCACTCGCAATTCGTTCCACATAAGTGGGTCTCTTAAAGAGATTAACAAACGAGGATGCAAGCATACTGAAGTCACATGGCACACAAGCGAACAAAAAGCAAGCGAGAAAAAGGGCAAACGAAAAAGGCAAACGAAAAATGCAAACGAAAACGGCAAATGTGAAGTGGGGGAGAGGAAAACGAGACAACTGGCAACAAAAGTAAATGCAAGAGAAGAGTTTGTGAGACCTACTTGGATAGATCTTGATCTCTCGTCCCCGGCAACGACGCCAGAAATAGGCACGCTGTCGGGAAATTATCTTGACATGATCCTCCCCGGCAACGGCGCCAGAAATACTTCTGATGTCAGCTGTGCTTCCCTTGCAACAGCGCCAGAAATTGTCGTGTCGACGACACCAGGAATCCTTCAGCTGCGGCTATGCCTTAAGGGACTTCCTAGGAAAGTATGCAAAGGATTTCCCCCGTGGCCTTGGAGCCTTGCGTTGGTGTTCCCTCGAAGCGGAAAGGGTGATGTAGCACAACGGAGGTAAGTATTTCCCTCAGTTTGAGAACCAAGGTATCAATCCATTGGAGGAGTATCTCAAGATCCTGCACAAACACAAAAGCTTGGTCCCAACGCTATGAAGGGGTTGTCAATCCCTTATATATTGTTTGCCAAGTCAGAACTGAAAGCAACAAAGTAACAAAGCAAAGTAAAAGCGGAGGTGTAAACGATGGATGTGAATAGACCCGGGGGCCGTAGTGTTTACTAGTGGCTTCTCTCATGAAAGCAAGTAGACGGTGGGTGAACAAATTACTGTCGAGCAATTGATAGAACCGCGCAAAATCATGACGATATCTATGCAATGATTATATCTATAGGCATCACGTCCAAAACAAGTAGACCGATACTTTCTGCATCTACTACTATTACTCCACACGTCGACCGCTATCCAGCATGCATCTAGTGCATTAAGTCCATAAGAACAGAGTAACGCCTTAAGAAAGATGACATGATGTAGAGGGATAATCTCAAACCAATGATAAAACCCCATCTTTTTACCCTTGATGGCAACTACTTGATGTGTGCCTTGCTGCCCCTACTATCATTGGGAAAGGTGACCACATGGTAGAGCCCAAAACCAAGCACTTCTGCCATTGCAAGAATCATAGATCTAGTTGGCCAAACAAAACCCAAGACTCGGAGAGACTTACAAGGATATCAAATCATGCATATAAGAAATCAGCAAAGACTCAAATATATATCATAGATAATATGATCACAAATCCACAATTCATCGGATCTCGACAAACACACGGCCAAAGAAGATTACATCGGATAGATCTCCATGAAGATCATGGAGAACTTCGTATTGAAGATCCAAGAGAGAGAAGAAGCCATCTAGCTACTAACTACGAACCCGTAGGTCTGAAGTGAACTACTCACGAGTCATTGGAGGGGCGATGATGATGAAGAAGAAGCCCTCCAACTCCAAAGTCCCCTCCGGCAGGGTGCCGGGAAGGGTCTCTAGATGAGATCTCACGGAAACGGAAGCTTGCGGCGGCGGAAAAGTATTTTCTAGGCTCCCCTGATTTTTTGCTGAATATTTGGGAATATATAGGCCAAAGATCTAGGTCAGGGGGCGGTCAGGGAGGCCACAAGCCCGCCCACCGCCGCCTCGCCCCTGGTGGTGGAGTGGGGGCTTGTGGGCTCCCTGGAGCCCACCTGGCTTGGCCCAAAGGCCCCCTGATCTTCTTCCGTTCGGGAAAAAATCATTTCGGGGGTTTTCTTCCGTTTGGACTCCGTTCCAAAATCAGATCCGAAAAGAGTCAAAAACACAGAAAAAACAGGAACTGACACTTGGCACTGAATTAATAAGTTAGTCCTAAAAAAGATATAAAAGGTACAAAAAACATCCAAAGAAGACAAGATAACAGCGTGAAACCATCAAAAATTATAGATACGTTTGAGACGTATCAATGACGAACAGAATAACGCCTTAAGCAAGATGACATGATGTAGAGGGATAATCTCAAACCAATGATGAAAACCCTATCTTTTTACCCTTGATGGGAAACACGATGTGTGCCTCGCTACCCCTTCTGTTACTGGGTGAGGTCACCGCATGGTATGAACCCAAAACCAAGCAGTTCTCCCATTGCAAGAATCATAGATCAAGCTGGCCAAACAAAACCCACAACTCGAAGAGAATTACAAGGATATGAAATCATGCATATAAGAGATCAAAAGAAACTCCAATAAGATTCATAGATAATATGATCATAAATCCACAATTCATCGGATCTCGACAAACACACCGCAAAATAAGATAACATCGGATAGATCTCCTTGAAGATCATGGAGAAATTTGTATTGAAGATCCAAGCGAGAGAAGAAGCCATCTAGCTACTAGCTATGGACCCGTAGATCTATGTTGAACTACTCACGCATCATCGGAGAGGTCATGGTGTTGATGAGGAAGACCTCCGTATCCGAATCACCCCTCCGACAGGGCACCAGATCGTGCCCATATGGGATCTTGCGGAGACAGAAGCTTGCGGCGGCAGAAAAGTATTTTCGTGGATCTCCTGATTTTTTTGGGGATTTTAGGGAATATATAGGCAGAAGACCTAGGGAAGGGGAGCCACGGGGAGCTCACAAGCCTGCTACGCCCGCCCCCCTAGGCCGGGCCTGGTGGGCTTGTGACCTCCTCCAAAGTTCCCTGCCTTGGTTCTCAAGTCTCCTGCGCATCTTCTGTTATGGCAAAAATCATTCCACAGGTTTTATTTAGTTTGGACTCCGTTTAAAATCCTCCTCTGAAAAGGGTCAAAACACGGAAAAAACAGGAAGTGGCACTTGGCACCGTGTTAATAAATTAGTCCCAAAAAATATATAAAAGGCATACAAAACGTCCAAAGTTTGACAAGATAATAGCATTAAACCATCAAAAATTATAGATACGTTGGAGACGTATCAAGCATCCCCAAGCTTAACTCCTGCTCGTCCTCGAGTAGGGAAGTGATAAAGACTGAATTTTTGATGTGGAATGCTACCTAGCATAGTTGTCCTTTGCAACTTCTTTCATGTGACATGAATGTTCAGATCCGTAAGATTCAAAACAATAGTTTGCTATTGACATGAAAACAATAATACTTCAAGCAAACTAGCAAAGTAATCATGAACTTTCAAAATAACAAGGCCAAAGAAAGTTATCCCTACAAAATCATATATTCTGGCCATGCACCATCATCCTCACACAACTAATTTAAATCATGCACAACCCCGGTATTGGCCAAGTAATTGTTTTCGCACTCTTACTTTCTCAAACTTTTTATAACTATCACGCAATACATGAGCGTGAGCCATGGATATAGCACTATAGGTGGAATATAGTGTGGTGGTGGTTGTGAGACAAAAAAGGAGGAGATGGTCACATTGACTTGGCGTATCAAAGGGCTATGGAGATGCCCATTAATAGATATCAATGTGAATGAGTAGGGATTGCCATACAAATGATGCACTAGAGCTATAAGTGTGTGAAAGCTCAAAAGGATAAGTAGTGGGTGTGCATCCAACTTGCTTGCTCAAGAAGACCTAGGGCGATTTTTAGGAAGCTCATCATTGGAATATACAAGCCAAGTTATATAATAAAGATTCCCACTAGCATATGGTGGTGACGAAATGAGAGGCTCTCAATCATGAAGAACATGGTTCTATTATGAAGCACAAGTGTGGAAAAAGATAGTAGCACTGTCCCTTATCTCTTTTTCTCTTTTTTATTTGGGCACATGGGCCTCTTTTTTCTCTTCTCTTTTTTTATTTGGGCTCTTTGGCCTCTTTTTTTTATTTACTCACATGGGACAATTCTCTAACAATGATGATCGTCACACTTTTATTTACTCACAACTCAAAAGCTCAGAATGATGATGACTCTATAGGAAATGCCTCCGGTAGTGTACCAGGATGTGCAACGATCTATCTTGACGTATGATGTTGAAACATCTCGCTAGCTATCTTACGATCATGCAATGGCAATATGAGAGTGACGGCACAAGTCATGAGATGGAACGGTGGGAGTTGCATGGCAATATATCTCGGAATGGCTATGAAAATGCCATAGTAGGTAGGTATAGTGGCTGTTTTGAGGAAGCCATATGGTGGGTTTGTGCACCGACGAAAGTTGCGCGGCACTAGAGAGGCTAACAATGGTGGAAGGTGAAAGTGCATCAATACCATGGACTCACATTAGTCATGAAGAACTCACATACTTGTTGCGAAAGTTTTTATTAGTTATCGAAACAAAGTGCTAAACGCATACTCCTAGGGGAAGGGTTGGTAGGTGTTAACCATCACGCGATCCCGACCTCAACACAAAGGATGACAATCAATAGATCAATTATGCTCCGACTTCCTAAAATAGCGGTTCACCATATGTGCATGCTACGGGAATCACTAACTTCAGCACAAGTATTTCTAGATTCACAACACCCTACTAACATTACTCTTAATATTACCAAATCCATGTCTCAAAACTAATTGAGAGGAATCAAGACTTCTCTTTCTACTCAACGCACATGAAGATGGATGTTTTTGTATCATCTTTGGGTACCTATCACCTTTGGGACTACTTTCATAGCATAAACCAACTATCAAGTCACGCACCGCCGTGCTCTAAAAGATCTAAGTGAAGCACATAGAGCAAAATTATCTAGCTCAAAAGATATAAGTGAAGCACGATGAGCATTCTAGAAAAATCACGATGAGCGCATGTCTTTGTCAAAAGGTGTGCAGCAAGGATGATTGTGACACAACAAAAAGAAAAGACTCCTAATATACAAGACGCTCCAAGCAAAACACATATCATGTGGTGAATAAAAATATAGCCCCAAGTAATGTTACCGATGGATTGAAGACGAAAAAGGGGATGCCTTCCCGGGGCATCCCCAAGCTTAGGCTTTTTGGTGTCCTTGAATTTGGCTTGGGATGCCTTGGGCATCCCCAAGCTTGAGCTCTTTCCACTCCTTATCTCTTTGTCCATGAGAACATCACCCAAAATTTAAAAACTTCACAACACAAAACTTAAACAGAAACTCGTGATAACATTAGCACAAGAAAACAAACTAGCACCTCTTTAGGTACTGTAGCAATTTTGATTTCTATTTATATTGGTGTTAGGTTACTATATTCTCACTTTCCCATGGCTAGTACCCCCGATACTATCCATAGTTTCATCAAAACAAGCAACCAACTCAACAAAAAACAGAATTTGTCAAAAAGAGACCACTCTGTAGCAATCTGTATACTTAATATACTTCTGGTACCTCAAAAATTCCGAAACATTGCGACTGCATGGGAAAAAGGCATATAAACCACCAGCAAAAAGAATCAACTCAAAATCTCTTTCTGAATAAAAATGAAAAATCATCTCGTGAGCGAAAAGTTTTTGCCTTTTTCCAGCAGGATTAAACAACCATCACCAAGACTAGTCATAAAGGTTTTTGTTGGCTCAAACACAAAAAGAAACACAAAAAACGCAATCATAACAGAATTATGATGGTGTGGACGCAACAAAACAGAAAGAAAAAGAAATATATTCATTGGGTTGCCTCCCAACAAGCGCTATTGTTTAACGCCCTTAGCTAGGCATAAGGATGTCAATGATGCTCACACAAAAGACAAGAATTGAAGCGCAACGAGGGCATCATGGAACATGTGACACACATATCTAAGTCAAACATACTTCCAATGCATAGGCATTTTATAGGAAAACAGATTGTCAACACAAGCAATAGTTACCAAATGCAAGGAAGAAGAAAGAGACAATAGAAATCTCAACATAACGAGAGGTAATTTGGTAACATGAAAGTTTCTACCAAAATATTTTCCTCTCTCATAGCAATTACATGTGGGATCATAATCAAATTCAACAATATAGCTATCACAAAGGATATTCTTTTCATGATCCACATGTATGCAAAATTGACGCTCATAAAAAATAGTGGGATTATCATCAAATAAAGTCATGACTTCTCCAATTCCACTTTCAATATTATTGCAAATATCATAATCATCATGAGGCTTAAACAAGTTTTCAAGATCATAAGAAAAATCATTACCCCAATCATGATCGTTGCAACAAGTAGTGGACATAGCAAAACTAGCATCCCCAAGCTTAGGGTTTTGCATATTTTTTGCATGATTGTCACTAATAGAATTCATAGTGAAACCATTGCAATCATGCTTTTCATCCAAGGAGCCCTCATGAATCACTTCATAAATTTCTTCATCACGATTTTCAGATTCACGCATCTCAAGAAAAGCTTCATAAAGATAATCTAGTGCACAGAACTCACTAGCAATTGGTTCCACATAATTGGATCTCTTAAAAAGATTAGCAAGTGGGTGGGGATCCATATCACTAGATTTTCAGCAAGCGAAGATGCAAGCATATTGAGGACACATAGCACACAAGCGAAAAGAAAGCAAGCGAGAGAAAAGGGTGAACGAAAAAGGCAAACGAAAAAGGCAAATCTTTTTGTAAATTTTGTTTTTCAGAAGTGGGGGAGAGCAAAACGAGAGGAAAAAAAGTAAATGCAAGAGATGAGTTTGCGACACTTACTTGGATGAGTTCTCGACTTGATCCTCCCCGGCAACGGCTCCAGAAATCCTTCTACTACTTCTCAAACAACAGTGCTAGAAATTGACACGTTGACGGAGACTTGCTTGCGTTGGCTTTTCCCTTGAAGAGGAAAGGGTGATGCAGCATAGGAGAAGTAAGTATTTCCCTTAGTTTGAGAACCAAGGTATCAATCCAGTAAGAGAATCTCGTCAAGTCCAAAGTACCTGCACAAACACAAAAGACCTTGCACCCAACGCTATAAAGGAGTTGTCAATCCCTTCAAGATTGATTGCCAAGTGAGATCTGAAGGCGGAAATTGCAACGAAGAAAAAGTGTAAGGCTGAAAATATGGTGTGAAGTAGTCCCGGGGGCCATAGTGTTCACTAGAGGCTTCTCTCAAAATAGCAAATATTACGGTGGGTGAACAAATTACTGTCGAGCAATTGATAGAACCGCGCAAAGTCATGACGATATCTAAGGCAATGATCATACATATAGGCATCACGTCCGAGACAAACAGACCGATACTTTCTGCATCTACTACTATTACTCCACACATCGACCGCTATCCAGCATGCATCTAGTGTATTGAGATTATGACGAACAGAGTAATGCCTTAAGCAAGATGACATGATGTAGAGGGATAATCTCAAACCAATGATGAAAACCCCATCTTTTTACCCTTGATGGCAACAACACGATTCGTGCCTCGCTACCCCTTCTGTCACTGGGTGAGGTCACCGCACGGTATGAACCCAATACCAAGCACTTCTCCCATTGCAAGAATCATAGATCAAGCTGGCTAAACAAAACCCACAACTCGAAGAGAATTACAAGGATATGAAATCATGCATATAAGAGATCAGAAGAAACTCAAATAAGATTCATATATAATCTGATCATAAATCCACAATTCATCGGATCTCGACAAACACACCGCAAAAGAAGATTACATCAGATAGATCTCCATGAAGATCATGGAGAACTCTGTATTGAAGATCGAAGATAGAGAAGAAGCCATCTAGCTACTAGCTATGGACCCGTAGGTCTATAGTGAACTACTCATGCATTATCGGAGAGGTCATGGTGTTGATGAAGAAGCCCTCCGTATATGAATCCCCCTCGGGCAGGGCACGAGGACGTGCCCTAGATGGTATCTTGCGGAGACAGAACCTTGCGGTGGCGGAAAAGTATTTTCGTGGATCTCCTGATTTTTTTGGGGATTTTAGGGAATATATAGGCGGAAGACCTAGGGTAGGTGAGCCACGGGGATCTCACAAGCCTGCTAGGCCCGCCCCCCCCTAGGCCGGGCATGGTGGGCTTGTGACCTCCTCCGAGTTTCCCTGCCTTGGTTCTCAAGTCTCCTGCGCGTCTTCTGTTATGGAAAAAACATTCCGCAGGTTTTATTCCGTTTGGACTGCGTTTAAAATCCTCCTCTGAAAAGGGTCAAAAACATGGAAAAAACAGGAACTGGCACTTGGCACTGAGTTAATAAGTTAGTCCCAAAAAATATATAAAAGGCATACAAAACGTCCAAAGTTTGACAAGATAATTGCATGAAACCATCAAAAATTATAGATACGTTGGAGACGTATCAGAAAACAACACCTAAACATGGATTTCTACAGCAACCAAAATTACCAGGGGCTAGCATGCATATCCAAGGGCATATCTCTAGTTTAAAACTAACTCATATCATGCACGGAATAAATCACACAAAATAAATAAAAGGGCAACATGGCAAAATATCATGCACACTAACTTATTCGAAAGACAAAAGTAAATGCACCGATAAATTTTATGGATTTTTTACCCCAAAAACATATATAATATGCGGGGTTCGAAAAATAAAACTAATGCGACACAAATATGCCAAAATATGTCCTAAGCCCGATAAAGCAAACTATTGATGACACCTACATGAAAATGGTAGGACAACTATTTCTAAAATACATGGCAAGGAGTTGCAACAACATGAACATTTCTCCTACTAGGAATGAGGAAACCGGATACACAAAAAAATAGCTACGGAATATCTAACCTAATAGGACAGCATGCAAATCTATCCAAACAGCAGGTCAAACCACTTCAAACATGCATGCAAGTTGTAAAATCTTAATCTACGCGAAAATCTACACGAGTTACATACATAACTCGTCGCGATCTGACGCACGGATAAAGAGTTATACGTGTTTCAAAATAACACTACTTCCTAAAATACTAAATTCGCAAAACCTAAAATAAAAAAAACGGGTCGAATCTGTCCTAGTGGCCTACAGAGCATGCACAAATTTACTACGAAGTGCTCGCGACGCAGGATAGGACGGGGCTTACCCATGGGCTGGATTTGGAGCTGGAATGGGCCGAAGGTTGGGGAGATGGAGGCAGGCTCGCTTGGGCCGAGGGAGGTGGTCGGGCCGGAGGGCACTCGCCTAGGGCGGGATGCGGTCGGCTGGGCCAGGGCGTTGCGGCCCAAGAGCAGCGAGGCGAGCCCGGGGCTTCGTACCCGACGGCGACCGGCCTCCTGGGGCCTCCAACGAGCTCCTCTCGTGGCGACGCTACAAAACGGAGAAGAGAGAGAATCAGCCAAGGAAAGAAGAGAGGAAGAGGGAGAGGAGCGGAGCACGGGGCGGTCTGCGGGACTCCTGGCGCTCACCGGCGAGGCTAGGGCGGTGCTAGTTGCGGCGGGGTCGAGCGACAGCGCGTTCCCTCGATCCAGATCGGGGTCGGGAGGGTGCGGGAGGTGCGGGCTGCGGGAGGCGCCATGGGCCGTTGGATCTATGATCCGACGGTCCAGATCGAGTGGGTCTGGATGGATCAAATCTAGTGGCTCAGGTTGGATGTTTCGGTGCTGGACGATGGTTGGCTGGGCGCAAATTTCGAGGAGGGATTAGGTTAGGCCGGTTTTGGACGTGGGAATGTCCATATATAGGCAATTGGGGTTAGGGTTTGAGGGTTTTCCCGGTTTCAAGCCATTGGATCGCAATCCGATGGCTCCGATCAGAGGGTAGCTAGGTGGGTTGTCTATAGTGGTGGTGGGCTAAGAAGAGAGGGAGGTTTGTGAAGGTGTGTTAAGTCGACTAGAGGGGGGTGAGTAGGTGATTTTTAATATTTCATCACTGATAAAATTCCTCTTGAGGAAAGTCATCAGTCATGATGAATGTGAAGCGAAAAGTTGATGAACACAATAGCAAAATAGGCTACATCAAAGTCCTCAGAGTGAGGAATTCAGTTCGGTTTGCACAGGACATAGGTTCAGGTTATGGAGGTTATGAATAACTAGAGTGAAGAATTTGAATTGAGGGAATTGATCAAAGTCATCAAACAAATTCTTCAAACGGTAAAGATGAAAGTCTTCAGCATACACTTGATCAAAGTAAAGGTTGAGGAAATAGAACCAGTAGCTTGGTGAAGACAGTGATTTGATGACCGAGTTCAAACTGCTGTGACAGTTGTATGTTTGGTTTGGAGCAGCTAGGTATTGAAACCTAAGGACACATAGTCCCTGGACACACTGTCCCTACTCTATTCTCCTTGTGCTAAGGACACACAGTCCTTGCCCAACACTCATGGTAAGTCTTGAGGGCAGTCTTCCAAACCCTCACAAACTTGGTCACCCGACGATCCACAATCAACTGCTAGATGCTCTAGACCATCACGCCTATCTGTTTGTAGGATGCACAGTCCTCAAAGGTAATAGGCCTCGGTTCCACACACGAACAAATTCTTCAGTGATACTCAATCACTTGGGTTTTGGGTTTGGTTTTTGGTGTTTGGGTCTTTCCTCACTTGATGAATTTCACTCTCATCTCTTGAGTAATATGGGTTGCTCAAATAGACAAGTGTCAGATTCTCACGGAGCAGCCAACCGGCTAGTTGGTGTGGGGGTGGCTATTTATAGCCAGGGAGCAGCCCGACATGAAATGTCATAAATGCCCTCAGTAACGTGACCATTGAGTGGATAAGGTTTAGGAAAGGTGTCGGCCACTGAGGCAACGGTCGGAACTATCAACTGTGAAAGTCCTCATGTCTCAAATTCCTCACTCGAGGATTTGATAGGTGTAGGCTGAGTTGAGCATCATGAGGAAAACCATTCCATAGTGTAACCTTGACCCCCTTTAATAGTACGGTGTTCCTATGACTCAAGAAAGAAGAAAATGAAACAGAAAGAGTAAATATTTAGGCTTCAAAGTCTTCAGGGCATTTTCTTCAAGGAGCACCGAATTCCTCAACTTCAGTTTCTTCGTGAGGAATATCATTTTCATCGCAATTTTTGTCGCGATGAAAGTTTTCAGATAATGATGAAAGTCTTCAGCCGAAGTGAGTTTCCTCAAGACCAAAGTCTTGAAGACCCGACCGAAGTCTTCAACTTGAGTCATATTCAACACGATCAAAGTCTTCAAGATTTTACCAAAGTCATCACCCGTTGACATACATTTTTAGGGGTCGATATTCATCGAATAACTCAAACTCCTCGGCGACTTATAGAGCATGTGTACACTCACAAACATTGTTAGTCTCTTAACCTATAAGTCTACAACCCACCAAAATTACTAAGGGTACTAGATGCACTTACAGTCTTCCCCTTTTTGGTGGTTGATGACAAACAGGTTAAGTTTTCAAGAGGGATAATAATATAAAGTCTAAGTACAGAGATTGAGGAATTTGATTACAAGATATGGAGAAGCTCCCCCTGAAGATGTGCATATTTGATGAATT
Organism: Hordeum vulgare subsp. vulgare; assembly: GCF_904849725.1. NCBI lineage: Eukaryota > Viridiplantae > Streptophyta > Magnoliopsida > Poales > Poaceae > Hordeum > Hordeum vulgare. The sequence continues at coordinate 442,443,135 of NC_058522.1, read as the reverse complement.
TGCATTGGACTGCAAATGCACATTGATGATTTGAATCATGGAGATCTCCCCCCCCCCGTATCTTGTAATTCATGCATTCATTTGACATATAACATGAAGAATTTAAAATGCATGATGAAAGATGGTGTCTGAAGAATTTCAGCATGCATGCATATAATCAATTTTCAGGAATAAACATGCGATGAAAAACATTTAAAAGTCTCAGACCACCATCGGGCTTAAGTTACAACTCATTCCATCAAAACACTTCAGAAGAATGAGAGTTTGTAACTTAATAGAGATAATAATATAGCCCATAATAGACCCGCCTGAAGACTAACTTAGATTTCTCCCCTTTGTCATCATGTGACGGAAAGGGACAGAAACTGAGGACTAACGCCTTGATGAAATTCACTTTGAAGAAGAGGCGCGAGGAGTCTTCGGGATGTTCGGTGGAGTAGGGTTTGTTGTAGTATTGCCTTCCTCTTCATCATCATCAGCTTCGCGGAATGAAGAAAATGAGTTGTCTTCCAACTCAGGGACTAGGATCTGCTTGAATTTCTTCCTTGGCGGCATTGACCAGTCGAAGTTTTGGACGAAGTCCATTTCCTTGAGTTCTTTAGCAGTCTTCAGATGTGATAAAGTGGCCCAGGTGCGATCAAAAATCTCATGAAGATAATAGTAGTTTCTCTTCAAAGCATTCTGAGTGGTGCTGAGGGTTTTGATAATGTCACCGAATTGACGCTTGGTCCATTTGTGATTCCGTTCCACTTTCTGATGCAAACTGATGAGCAGCTCACGGTTAGTCATCACACGAGGGTTGCATGGGCTTGAAGATTTTGCTCTTCCATCAGATTCTTGAGTGGCAGTGTCATCAAATGAGGAATACTCAGCAGGCTTGCGGAATTGGACATCTAGTGGGCGAGTTCCTTCATCAATCACTGATTTGCCTTTGCCTTCAATTTCCTCAAAAGTCTTCTTGATGACTCTGATGTGAGGCACATAACTCACATGATTGACATAGTCTGCAAGGTAGTTGATGCCTGATCTTTTTCTGATGAATCTCATCGGCCAGGGAGCATAGATATTCATTTCATGCGGTGCCATGGCATTGTTAGCCAATATCCTCAAGAAGAAATCATGAAGATTTATTGGATTTCCATGCACTTTGTGAAAGAGCAGATTCTTCATGATTCCAACTACATCTTCCTCAGAATCATGTCCCTTGATTGGAGCAATCGTGTCAGACAAGATTCTGTGAAGTGTGCGAGGGACATACTTCAACTCCGTGACGAGGAATTGAGTCCTTGGAGATTGTCCTGGTGCTAGAGGTTTCATCAGGGCTTCCATCAAATGATTTGGAAGTTCTTTTTCATCATACAGGCAAATGGCTCCTTTTGATGGAATTGGCAGATTGGCGCAGTGAAGCAACTCAGTGGCAGGAGCTTTCAGATGAATTCCTTCAGTCACCAGTCAAAGACCCATGTTGTGACATTAGTGGTGTCACCTGTGATGTGCAATGTGGCAAAGAACTGAAGAATTACCTCAACGTTCCAATCAGTGATGCTAGTGCATAAATACAGTAGTCCGGAGTCATGAAGAACTCTGAGGACAGGCGCGAAGCAGTCAATTTCTTCCATGTCAGTATGAAGAAGGTGAGTGTGAATGAAGACTTTCTTATTGTCTACTAGCAGGGAAGCATAGCAATTGAGCTAAGGCCTTTTCCAGAATCTCCGGTGCCTGATGCGACACTTGCTATAAGGAGTTTCATCAATGAAGAAGATATGTTCCGCATAGAAGGCTTCCTTCAGAAATTGTCGCCTCTTGGAGAAGGGTTGGAGCTTGATAACCCACAAGTGTAGGGGATCGCAACACTTTTCGAGGGTAGAGTATTCAACCCAAATTTATTGATTCGACACAAAGGGAAGCTAAAGAATATTCTCAAGTATTAGCAGCTGAATTTGTCAGTTTCAACCACACCTGAAAGATTAGTGTGTGCAAGCAAAGTATCAGTAGCAAAGTAGTATGATAACAACGGTGTCAGAAAAACATCTGTTGATGGCAGACTATTCCTAACTGTTGTATCAATGGCGCCAGTAAATAGCACGTGGATGGGGAACTATTATTCCCCGGCAACGGCGTCAGAAAAGTCTTGTGACAAGTAACAGCAAAGTAGCGGGTAACAGCTGTAGTGAGAGTAGTAGCAAGAAACAACAGTAGTGACAGAAGCAGCAGAGTAACAACAGTAGCAACAGAGTAACGTAGCAAGGACTAGTAGTAAAAGACTCATAGGCAGTGGATCGGTGATGGATGAGTATGACAGATGTGATTCATCATGTAACAGCTATAACACGGAGAGATATGTTACTAGCTCCCGTTCGTCAATCTAATGTAGGCATATATTCCGTATGTAGTCATACGTGCTTAGGGAAAATAACTTGCATGACATCTATTGTCCATCCCTCCCGTGGCAGCGGGGTCCTAATGGAAACTACGGGATATTAAGGTTCTCCTTTTAATAAAGAACCGGACCAACGCATTAACACTTGGTGAATACATGAACACCTCATACTATGGTCATCTCCGGGAGGGGTTGCCGGGTCATAACACATAGTAGGTGACTACAACTTGCAAGATAGGATCTAAAACACACATATATTGGCGACAACATAATAGGTTCAGATCTGAAATCATGGCACTCGGGCCCTAGTGAAAAGCATTAAGCATGGCAAAGTAGTAGCAACATCAATCTGAGAACATAGTTGATACTAGGGATCAATCCCCGTCAAAACTAACTCGATTACATGATAGATCTCATCCAACTCATCACCGTCCAGCAAGCCTACGATGAGATTACTCACGAACAGTGAAGATCATCATGGAATTGTCGATGGAGGAAGGTTGATGATGACGATGGCGACGATTTCCCCTCTCCGGAGCCCAGAACGGACTCCAGATCTGCCCTCCAGATGAAGAACAGGAGGTGGTGGCGCCTCCGTATCGTAAAACGCGATGAATCCTTCTCTCTGTTTTTTTTCCAGGCGAGACGGAATAAATAAAGCTGAGTTTGGAGGCGGTGGCGTCACGTGGGCCCCACAAGCCCTCACGACGCGGCTAGGGGGGTGGCCGCGGCCCAGGGGCTTGTGGCCCACTGGCACACCTCCTCTGGTGGACCTTTGCGTAGGTATTTTTCATTTATTCCAGAAAAATTCTCCGTAAATTTTCAGTACTTTCCAAGAACATTTATTATTGCACAAAAACAACACCATGGCAATTCTGCTGAAAACAGCGTCAGTCTAGGTTAGTTCCATTCAAATCATGCAAATTAGAGTCCAAAACAAGGGCAAAAGAGTTCGGAAAAGTAGATACAATGGAGACGTATCAAGTCCCCCAAGCTTAAAGCCTTGCTTGTTCTCAAGCAATTCAGTTGACAAACTAAAAGGGACAAAAGAAAAACTTTGACGAACTCTGTTTGATCTTGTTGTTGCAACTATGTCTAATTCATATCCAGAGTTTCAGCAAGATCACAAGCAAACCACATAAGCGAATGACATCTAGGTCTCACGGTAAACTCATATCAATGGCATAATCAACTAGCGAGAAAATAATAATAAGCCTCAAATGTCAACACTTCAATCAAAACAACATGAAGCAGTACGAATAGATGGTATCTCGCTAGCTCTTCCTGAGACCGCAAAACATAAATGCAGAGCGCCTTCAAAGACCAAGGGCTGACTAAACATTGTAATTCATGGCAAAGAAGATCCAGTCACAGTCATACTCAACACAGTTCAAAGAAAAGCAGAAAAATGACACAGGTGCTCTCTAATTGGTGCTTTTGTAAGAGGAGGATGACTCAACAGGGACATAAATAGACAGGCCCTTCGTAGAGGGAAGCATTGATTTGCAGAGGTGCCATAGCTCAAGCTTTGAAAACAGAGATAATAATTTTGGGTGGCATGCTTTCATTGTAAACGCAATGATTAAGAGTTCTCAACATCTTCCATGCTACACATGCTATAGGCAATTACGAAATAGAAAAGTAAAGTTTTGACTCCCCCACCACCAATCAATCACACTCCACGGTTAGCCGAATCCTCGGGTACCGTCCATACCAACAACAATCCTGGGGGAGTTTTGTTTGCAATTATCTTTTCGATTTGAGCATGGAACTGGGAATTCCAATTACCGGCCCCTTTCTCGTGAATGATAATGAATAAACACATAGCAAGGATAACACGCCTAGCATGGAAGATACTAATAGCCCCCTGTCACCGCATGAGCGGTTCGGGCATGCAAAACAGATTATTTCTTGAAGGTTCAGAGAGTGGCACATGCAGATTTACATGGAACGGCAGGTAGATACCACACATAGGTAGGTATGGTGGACTCATATGGCACAACTTTGGGTTTATGGAGGTGGATGCACAAGCAGTATTCCCTCTTAGTACAAGTGAAGGCTAGCAAAAGACTCGCAAGCGATCAACTAGAGAGCGACAACAGTCATCAAAATGCATTGAGATTAACTAACATTGAGTGCAAGCATGAGTAGGACATAAATCACCATGAACATGAACATCATAGAAGCTATGTTGATTTTGTTTCAACTACATGCGTGAACATGCGCCAAGTCAAGCCACTTGAATCATTCAAAGGAGGATACCATCCTATCATACTATATCATAGTCATCTCAACATTCATGTTGGAAACCAAGGCAAACCATTATAAGCTCCTAGCTAAGTAAGCATGGCATAAGCAACTATGATCTCTAAGTTGTGATTGCAAACATGTTTCTCTCACAACAAAGCTGAATCAGGCATGATGAGCTAGTCATATTTACAAAAACAAAATAGATCGAGTTCATACCAGCTTTTCCAGGCTCAGTCACTTCATCACATATCGTCATTATTGCCTTTCACTTGCACGACCGAATGTTGTTAACAACAATAAGCGTGCTCGTGCATTGGACTAAAGCTTGAATCTGCAGGCAAACACAAAGGAGAAGACAATGTAATATGGCTCTTTGAAAGCTAAACATGTATGCATGCAAGAGCCACTAAACATTGTAACCATGGTCTTCTACCTTGACCCAAAGAAAAAGAAAACTATTTACACGGGAAAGCTCCCAACAAGAAAAAAGAAGAAAAAGGAAATCTTTTTGGGTTTTGTCAAACTAGACAGACACACGAAAAGAAAACGAGAAAAAGAAATAAACTAGCATGGATGATACAATGGCAAAGTGTGAACACCGGCTAACAAAGTGAAAGCATAAGCAAGAATGTAAAGTCGATGAGAACACGTACTACCCCAAGCTTAGGCTTTTGGCCTAAGTTGGTCTACTCACAAGGATGGTCCTGGCGAAACCCAAAATCATACTGGGGGTTATATGGGAGCGCTGCAGCCACTGGCTGAATAGCTGCCTCACGGAGACGAGCAGCCTTTGCCTCCCTATCATACTCCTCTGCCTCTCCATTGTTTATGTAATATCTTTGTTTTACCTAAAAGTCAAAGAAAGCAGGAGCAGGAAGGGTAATATGGAAAACACGCTGCCGGTTAAATATCAAAAGGTATAGGACGGATTCGTCATCCCTCTCAAGGAACTGGTAGCGTGTCAAAGCGATGCGGTCAAGGAAAGCTGTATGGAGCGGGGGATCTCCTTCGCGGATGGGTACTCCAAGAAAATTTGATATGCGAGTGGCATAAATCCCACCAAAGAAATCCCCTTCATTAGCATTCTTATTCAGCCTCCTTGCTATTATAGCTCCCATGTTGAAGCTTTTGTCACCCGTCACTGTGCTCTTAAGGATACTAAGGTCGGATGCGGAGAGGTGACAATGCTCAATCTTGCCATTAATGCATCTGCCTATGAAGAGGGCAAAATAGTGCAAGGCAGGAAAATGAATACTCCCAATGGTAGCTTGCGTAATGTCTCTAGTTTCTCCAACTGTAATACCAGAGCAAAAATCTCTAACCGAAGATTTAGGAGGATCATTGAGGCTACCCCAAATAGGTATTTTGCAAATTCTATTGAAATCCTCTAAATCCATGGTATACGATTTATCATAGAGATCAAACAGTACCGATGTCTCACGGCCAGCTGAAAATTTGAATCTACGAACAAAAGAGGCACTGAGAGCAACATACTGTTCACATTTATCGGAGATGAATTCTTCGAGTCCGACGTTGTGAACAAGTGCATCAAACTCATCTTTGAAACCAGCCTCAATCATAAATTCATCAGAAGACCATTCACATGGTTGTACCTGCGCGTCCCTTGGTTGGTAAGGGTCAGGCTCCCGAATCGCAAGACGGGGACCTCTCTTGCTTGAGGAACCACCATGAAAGTTTCTCCTGAACATCTTCCTTTTCTGAAATTTTCAGTGACCCAAAGGAAAAGTGAACAAGGCTCAACTAAACTAGTAGCAACTATCCCCACAAGTGCCTAAAGGCCATATTACGCATCAAAACTACTTGGGACCAGCTAAAATTAGCATGCAAAGCTCAAGAACAGGGTCACCAAGGTAGAAAAAATACGCGAAGTATAAGGCACTATAGCAAAAACTAATTGGACCAATGGAGGAGTCACTTACCAAGGAGTAATTTCCGTAAAACAGTTCGGAGAACGGTGCTTTGAGCAAAGAGATCAAAAATCCCAGCAAGAGGAGCAAGAACACGGGTTTGAGCTGCGAAACGTTTTTTTTTCTGGAGGTAGGAGAACCAGATGAGAGCAAGAATGAGTGGAGGGGGTGCCTGTGGGCCCCACAAGACTGGGTGGTGCGGCCAGGGGGGTGCCCGCGCCCCAAGGCCTTGTGGCCCACTGGTGCAGCCCCCAAACAAGCTCTTTGTCTGAGAATTTTTCAATAAATCCGGAAAACATCATACTTGATTTTCACGGCGTTCGGAGAACTTTTATTTTCGGGGTATTTTTCCACGGGATGCTAAAACAGAAAACAGGGAAAACTAAACTAAATATATCTTTTTTCTTCTAAGCAACCGAAGGTGAAAGCTTAAAACAAAGGTTTGTGACTCCTTGATTCATCCATCTCATGGTCATCGAAAGAAATCCGTCAATGGGGTTGATCAAATCCCCTCGACAAAACTTTTTCGAATCGCAAAAGAAGACGGAGAATTTTTGAACATTCACTAGGTCACCTCAATGGGGATGTGTATTTCCGCAACAAGCAAATCATACTTCATCTTGACACGAGGAATAGGGCATTCAAAGCTCCCAGTAAGAATCGATGAAGTTTTTTCGATGGCATTGATGCAATGTACTCGATATTGTTTCTTCGGAAAGTGCACCGTATGCTCATTACCGTTGACATGGAAAGTGACATTGCCTTTGTTGCAATCTATAACAGCCCCTGCAGTGTTTAAAAAGGGTCTTCCGAGGATGACTGCCATGGCATCATCCTCGGGAATATCCAAGATAACAAAGTCTATTAAGATAGTGACGTTAGCAACCACAACAGGCACGTCCTCGCAAATGCCGATAGGGAAAGCAGTTGATTTGTCGGCCATTTGCAGAGATATTTTAGTGGGTGTCAACTTATCCAGTTCAAGTCTACGATAAAGAGAGAGAGGCATAACACTAACACCGGCTCCAAGGTCGCATAACGCAGTTCTAACGTAGTTGCCTTTAATGGACCAAGGTATAGTGGGCACACGGGGATCACCTAGTTTCTTAGGAGTTCCACCCTTGAAGGTATAATTAGCAAGCATGGTGGAAATATCAACCTCGGGTATCCTCCTCTTATTAGTCACAATATCTTTCATGTACTTAGCATACGGAGACATTTTGAGCATATCTGTCAAACGCATTTGCAGAAAGACAGGTCTGATCATTTCAACAAATCGCTCAAAATCCTCATCATCCTTTTTCTTGGATGGTTTGGGAGGAAAGGGCATGGGTTTCTGAACCCATGGTTCCCTTTCTTTACCGTGCTTCCTAGCAGCGAAGCCATTCTTATCGTATCTTTTAGTCTTAGGTTGTGGGTTATCAAGATCAGGTTAAATCTCCACATCCTTATCGTTGCTAGGTTGAGCATCTTCATGAACATCACTATTGATATTATCATTAGGCTCATGTTCATCACCAGACTGTGTTTCAGCATCAGATACAGAGGCATCGTTTGGACTCACAGGTGTAGCAGCAACAGGGTTGCTAGCATGCAGGTTCCTATCATCTTTCTTCTTCTTTCTAGGATGACTAGGTGCATCAGTGCTAACTCCTTGAGAATCTTGTTCAACTCTCTTTGGATGACCCTCAGGATACAAAGGTTCCTGGGTCATTCTACCGCCTCTAGTGACGACTCTAACGGAATTGTCATTCAACTCATTGACCAAGTCATTCTGAGCTTTAAGTACTTGTTCTACCTGGGTAGTAACCATAGAGGCATGTTTACTCAGCAGCTTAAGATCATTGACATTTCTGTCCACACAAGCACTTAAATGATTAAGCATACGAGCATTCGTTACCAATTGTCTGCTAACATAATCATTGAAACTCAGTTGTTTGGCAACAAAGCTATCAAATTCATGCAGGCATAAGCTAGCAGGTTTATCAAAAGGAATATCACTCTCATCAAACCTACACAGAGAATTTACTTCTACTACGTGTATCGGGTTATCGAGACCATGGATCTCTTCGATAGGTGGTAGATTTTTGACATCTTCAGATTTAATGCCTTTCTCTTGCATAGATTTCTTGGCTTCTTGCATATCTTCAGGACTGAGGAATAGAATACCTCTTTTCTTCGGAGTTGGCTTAGGAGGTGGTTCGGGAATAGTCCAAGCATTCTCAGTGCACAAGATGTTATTCAGTAGAATCTCAGCTTGTTCTACAGTTTGTTCCCTAAAAACACTACCGGCACAACTATCTAGGTGGTCTTTGAAAGCATCGGTAAGTCCATTATAGAACATATCAAGTATTTCATTCTTCTCAAGAGGGTGATCAGGCAAAGCATTCAGTAGCTGGATAAGCCTCCCCCAAGCTTGTGGGAGACTCTCTTCTTCATCTTGAGCAAAGTTGTATATTTCCTGCAAGGCAGCTTGCTTCTTATGGGCAGGGAAATATTTTGTCGGAGAAGTAGTAGACCATATCCTGGGGGCTACGCACACAACGAGGAGCAAGAGAAGGGAACCATGTCTTAGCATCATCCTTTAGCGAGAAAGGAAACAGCTTGAGGATATAGTAGTGGCGGATCTTTTCCTCACTATTGAATAGGGTGGCTATATCGTGCAGTTTGGTAAGATGGGCTACAAATGTTTCATACTCATAACCGTGAAAAGGATCAGATTCGACTTGAGTGATTAACTCATGGTCAACACAGAATTCATAATCCTTATCGGTCACAAAGATAGGCGAAGTGGAAAACTTCGGGTCGTATTTCATCCTAGCATTCAGAGATTTTTCTTTCCACTTGCGCAGTAATTTCTCAACATCATAGCTATCCTTACACACAAGAAAGTCCTCAGCTATCTCTCCCTCCATAACATAACGTGTATCAGGCATATCAGGCAATTCAGGCATAGGAAAGCTAGTTCTAGCAGGCAAAATAGCAGGTTCTACTTTAATAGTATCAGCAGTTTCAGAAGTATCATCACATCTAGCAGCAACTCTAGCAAGTTGTGCATCAAGGAATGCACCTAGTGGCAAAGCAGTATCAAGCATAGCATCATCAGGCATAGTATCAAGCATAGCATCATCAGGCATAGTATCAAGCATAGCATCATCAGGCATAGTATCAAGCATAGCATCATCATAAGCATCATGGGCAGCAGAAGTAGCATCATCAAGCACAGGCGACATATCAAGATTTCTAGCAGGAGGTGATGTCGCAAACTTACTCATAACTGATAGTGAATCAAGTGTAGAGCTAGATGGCAGTTCCTTACCTGTCCTCGTAGTGGAAGGCAAGATTTTAGTTCTTGGATCTTTCACATTCTTCATAGTGATTAGCAGACGTAAATCCCAAGTGACTCAGAAAATATAGCTGTGCTTCCCCGCCAACGGCGCCAGAAAATAGTCTTGATAACCCACAAGTGTAGGGGATCGCAACAGTTTTCGAGGGTAGAGTATTCAACCCAAATTTATTGATTCGACACAAATGGAAGCGAAAGAATATTATCAAGTATTAGCAGCTGAATTTGTCAGTTTCAACCACACCTGAAAGATTAGTGTCTGCAAGCAAAGTATCAGTAGCAAAGTAGTATGATAACAACGGTGTCAGAAAAAGGTCTGTTGACGGCAGACTATTCCTAACTGTTGTATCAATGGCGCCAGTAAATAGCACGTGGACGGGGAACTATTCTTCCCCAACAACGGTGTCGGAAAAGTCTTGCAACAAGTAACAGCAAAGTAGAGAGTAACAGCAGTAGTGACAGCAGTAGCAAGGAACAACAGTAGTGACAGCAGCAGCAGAGTAACAACAGTAGCAACATAGTATCATAGCAAGGACCAGTAGTGATGGGTGAGTATGACGGATGTGATTCATCATGTAACAGCTATAACACGGAGAGATATGTAACTAGCTCCCGTTCGTCAATCTAATGTAGGCATGTATTCCGTATGTAGTCATACGTGCTTAGGGAAAAGAACTTGCATGACATCTATTGTCCATCCCTCCCGTGGCAGCGGGGTCCGACTGGAAACTACGGGATATTAAGGTTCTCCTTTTAATAAAGAATCAGACCAATGCATTAACACTTGGTGAATACATGAACTCCTCATACTATGGTCATCTCCGGGAGTGGTTCCGGCTATTGTCACTCCAGGGTTGCCGGGTCATAACACATAGTAGGTGACTACAACTTGCAAGATAGGATCTAAAACACACATATATTGGCGACAACATAATAGGTTCAGATCTGAAATCATCGCACTCGGGCCCTAGTGACAAGCATTAAGCATGGCAAAGTAGTAGCAACATCAATCTCAGAACATAGTGGATACTAGGGATCAATCCCCGTCAAAACAAACTCGATTACATGATAGATCTCATCCATCTCATCACCGTCCAGCAAGCCTACGATGAGATTACTCACAAACGGTGAAGAGCATCATGGAATTGTCGATGGAGCAAGGTTGATGATGACGATGGCAACGATTTCCCCTCTCCGGAGCCTAGAACGAACTCCATATCTGCCCTCCAGATGAAGAACAGGAGGTGGCGGCGCCTCCGTATCGTAAAACGCGATGAATCCTTCTCTCTGATATTTTTTCCGGGCGAGACGGAATAAATAGAGCTGAGTTTGGAGGCGGTGGCGCCACTTGGGCCCCACAAGCCCTCACGGCGTGGCTAGGGGGGTGGCTGCGGCCCAGGGGCTTGTGGCCCACTGGCACACCTCCTCTGGTGGATCTTTGCGCAGGTATTTTTCATTTATTCCAGAAAAATTCTCCGTTAATTTTCAGGACATTCTGAGAACTTTTATTTCTGCACAAAAACAACACCATGGCAATTCTGCTGAAAACAACGTCAGTCCGGGTTAGTTCCATTCAAATCATGCAAATTAAAGTCCAAAACAAGGGCAAAAGAGTTCAGAAAAGTAGATACGACGGAGACGTATCAGCGCTGTTTGGGTTGAGCAATTTTCTTGAGTTTTCCATCAAGGTGAGGTTGTGGTTGTGCTACCACAATGGCGGTCTGAGGATTTTCAACATGAGGTTCCTAATCATTTTATGCTCCCTGAGTTGGTGCATTTCCATCAGGAGCCTCGTCCTCAGCGTGTTCTTCACCCTGTGTTGTAGCATTTGCATCGGGCACATGTTCATCGGCATTTGCATTATCGTGTGCCGGAGCATTTTCATCAGGCATTGGATTTTGATCATGTTCTTCATCTTGAGGTGGTGCATTTTCATTAGGATCTTTTTCTTCAGAAGGGCCTTTTTCTTCACCTGTTGCAACTTAGCGAGTTACAGACACGGTAGAAGTGCTCCTTTCCTCAGAAGGAGTAAGGACAACTATTGTAGCAAGGGATTGAAGATTCTGTTGTTGTTGCGAGAATTCATCATGGTAGACTAGTGTGGTGAAACTAATGTCTACGAACTCTTTATTTGCTTCAGATTGTTGCGGGGGTGGAGCTGTGGAATGAGGAATTTCATCCATTTGTAATTCCTCATCTGGAGGAGTTCATGCAGCAGAGCGATTCGCCTCCATTTCTTCATCCCCTTCAGGGATGGTATACTCCACAACAAATGGCACAATCATCTTAGGAGATGCCATACTGATGGGAGTAATGTCTAGTGGGGCTGAGGACTTTGATGACTTAGCAGGCAAAGTCTTCAGTCGCTTTGCATCTGATGACTCTCAGTGAGATGATGACTTTCTCTTCTTAGCTTCTTTTTCAGTTGCCTTTGTTTTCTTCACACTTGTTGCAGAAGGTAGCTTGATTCTATTCACCTTTGAGGATTTTGGTGAAGGAGCAGTTTCATCAGGCACGACAAATGAGGTGGTCGGCCTAGCAGTTTCATCAGCTGCTTTTGAAACATTTTCATCAACTGCCCTCGAGGCAGTTTCAATTCCAGTGGGAGCAGTTTCTTCACCTACAGGTTCATCAGGTTCATCAGCGAGTTGCACTGTGTAGCGGACCTGAGGAGTTGGAGGGACCACCTTGGCTGCTTCCCTCTGGTTGTAGTCATCAATAGCATTGGAAGTGGCTTTGATGAAATTCACCTTGATGCTTTTGTTCTCGCCGTGAAGAGTGGTGTTGTTCTCAGTGACGACTTTGAGCTCAACTTGTGTAGAGACAAGCTGTTCTGACGTCAAATTAAGCATATTTTTTGTGCAGATACTTCTCCTTTTGAGCTTTTGCTTTCTTGGCTTGTTCAGCTTGCCGAGCCTTCCACTTTGTTTCATTGATGAAATAGGTGACCATGTGACTCAGGCCAGGAGAAGGCCTAAGTCATCAACAGGTGTGTTGGGGTCCACATACCATTGGTCGATGAATTTGAGCATAATCTTGGGGTCCACCAGTAGAGTAATTTGGGAGCCCATTTCTTGAGCAACCCTTACTTGCTTGTTTCTAATGATTGCTTGAAGGAGTTATAGGTCATTTTCCTCATTTCCTTCTAATTCAGAAGGAACATTGACGATGACTTTCCTTGGGCTTGGTTTGCTGCCTCTACCAACAATGGCCTTTGTCTTCAAGATACCACTTGAGGGTTTTGGGGTAGAGCTTATTGCAGATGGATTTGAGGGAATTGAGGTCCCTGTAGCTGTCTGAGGCACTTGTGGTGACTTTGTTGCATCAGTTAAGGACTTTGCAACAGTTTCCTCAGATTTTGATGCAGTTGATGCCTTTGGGACTATTTTTGATGAATTGGCTATGACTTTCTTCACATGCACTTTCTTGGATCATGCTTCTGTTGCAGCAGCTTCAGCTGCAGAGGAGGAGGCCGAAGCAGCTATATTTGAGGCATTAGTACCTCTGCCCATTTTCCTCAATTTAGCCAAGTATTTGGCGTTTTCCTCAAGATAGTCCTCAAAGGTTTGTATACTTGAGGCATGAGCTGATTGTTGATCCTCAAGTGGTGGTCTCGTGCAGGGCGCCTTGATGGCGAATTTCTTCGCATAGCGTTGAGTGATAAATCTGTAGTTCTTCCACTCTTGTGCCCACCTCCTCTCTATCTTCTGAAGCCTAAGTTTCCGCTTCATAGGAGGTTATTTTCCATACAGTTCTTCATCAGGTGTGCAGTAGTCCTCATAGATATCAATAGGAATATCCATGGAAGTATTTTGTTCAAGCTTCTTCCCACCTTTCTGATGCTTTTGTTCTTCCATTTTCTTCAGCTGTTGTTTCTATTCAGGAATTTTATTCTTTGATGAATTTGAAGACACGGAAAGGTTTTGTTCAAGGAACGCTGCAAATGAGTTAAGTTGATGAGAACCTAGCGATTCATCAACTGACATTTTGTACCTGTGAACAGAGTATAGGTGCGAAGAATTTGAAGAGGTCATATGCGTTCTCAGATTTTGAGGAATTTCAAAATTTACTAAGTTTGATGAATTTGACGAGTGACAGTGTTTGAGGAATTTGACCAAGCATTGTGGTCTTTGGGTTCCAGAGTTGTGCAGATTCCAAAATTTGCACAATTGAGGAATCTCGTGAAGAGCTTGGTGGCTTACAGAAATTCATCAAGGTTCTGAGGAATAACTGATTTCATAGATTTGTAAAAATAATAGATCTTAGCAGGGTTGTAAAATCAGAGTTTAATTACCCTGAAAGATGAACACGACGAACTGAGGAAGAGAAGTACGAAGCTCGTCTCATCAGATCCCGAGTGCCCTAACTCGGTGACTGAGATCAGCTACGGCGACAGTGACTTGAGGAATTTCACGGTCGGCGTGAGTTTGACGACGGCGAAGTCGAGCCAGTGAAGCTCTTCTTCTCCGACGACGGTGTGATTCAGCGGCGGTGCTGTGACTGAGTGCGAGAGGAGCAAGAGAGAGACCAAGGTTTTCATCTGAAGGGGGAAGTGTGGTATTTGTAGCAGGGGTGAAAACGGTCATGTGCAAGATTTTCGGACCGAACTGCCCCTGACATTTTCTCTCCTCGCGACACGTGTTGCCCGCATAATGAGCGGTGGAGTTAGTGGAGGTAGTGCTTATCCATTCGTGGGTGGTGGGTGCGGTTTTTGGCGGTTACGGTATTTTTTTTGAGATTTGAGGAATTTGTTACAAAGTCATCAGCTGACAAGGACTCAGTGATGAATTTGAACAGGTTTCAATCAGAACGCATATGATGAAATTGAGAATAGACTGGATTGACTATAACATAGAGAGGTTCCGAGGTCCGATCACATTCACTTAGAGGAAAATCGAACTTGAAAACAGAGCAATAAGTGAATGTTGTTGAGGACTTTGAATATATATATATATATATATATATATATATATATATATATATATATAGTCAATGATGATTTAAAAAAATGATGACTTTCAAAAGTTGATGAAATTGATAGTATTGATGACAATGATATTTTGATGATTTCATGATGCCATGATGATTTCAAACATTTGATGAATTTGAATTTTTTTATTACTTTGAAATTTTGATGAAATTGAAAATTTGGAGGAATTTTAAAGTTTTGGTGGTGGCGTTACCTACCGTATAGGAATGTAGATTACATGAGCCGCTTACAATTGTCCTAGGGGCCTGAGAATCCTATTCCGCATTGATTTCTTCACACTCAGAGTGTTTTTCATCATTATTTGAAGAAAAACGTTACTCCGTGTGTTGCTCATCTAAGTCATCAATTTTGCATAAGTGTTAGGATGTGTGCGCCTTTCACAAGACGTTTGAAGACTCTAAGATATTTAGCTCACACCTCAACGTGCAAAATCTTTTCTCATCCAAGGGCTTAGTGAAGATATCTGCTAGCTGTTCATCAGTCTCCATGTGGTCGATGATGACATTGCCCTTGAGTACATGATCATGAAGAAAATGATGACGAATATGGATGTGCTTGGTCTTCGAGTGTTGAACAGGGTTGTAGGCGATCTTGATGGCACTCTCACTATCGCAGTAGAGTGGCACATTCTTCAAGTGGATGCCATAGTCCTTGAGGGTTTGCTTCATCCATGACAATTGAGCACAGCAAGATCCAGGAGCAATGTACGCAGCTTCAGCAGTGGAGCGTGATACACAGTTTTGCTTCTTTGATGACTAGCAAACTATGGAGCGTCCGACGAAATGACATGTGCCTGAGGTTGACTTGCAATCCACACGGTCACCAGCATAATCAGAATCAGAATATCCAACGAGATGAAGATTTGAGCCCTTGGGTTAAAACTAAGGAGCGTCCGAGGAAATGACATGTGCCTGAGGTTGAATTGCGATCCACACGGTCACCAACATAATCAGAATCAGAATATCCAACCAGATGAAGATTTGAGCCCTTGGGGTACCATAATCCAAGCGTTGGAGTGTGAGCTAGATATCGAAGAATATGTTTCACTGCCTTATGGTGTGATTCCTTAGGTTTGGCTTGGAAACGTGCACACATGCAAACACTAAGCATAATGTCTGGCCTAGATCCACATAGAAACAATAAAGAGCCAATGATGGAGCGATATACCTGATGATCGAAATCTATACCATTTTCATCAGTGGAGAGGTGGCCGTTTGTAGGCATTCGAATTTTGACGCCTCTGTATTCATTCATTCCGAATTTCTTCAGGACGTCCTTGAGGTATTTCTCCTCAGAGATGAAGATGCCATTGCGTTGTTGACGAATTTGAAGACCTGGGAAGAATTTCAGCTCCCCGTCAAAGATATTTGATATTCTTCATTCATCATATAAGAAAATTCATCACTTTAACATTTGTCAGTACACCCAAAGATGATATCGTCCACATATATTTGGCACACAAATAATTCATTATCATAGGACTTTGCGAAAAGAGTAGTGTCAAGTGAACCGGGTTTGAAGCCTTTCTTCATGAAAAATTCCTTCAACGTATCATACCACGCCCGAGGGGCTTGCTTGAGGCCATAGAGTGCTTTCTTCAGTTTCATGACTTTGTCTGGATGCTTTGGGTCTTCAAAACCTGGGGGCTGAGCAACATATACTAATTCCTCAAGCTTACCATTGAGGAATGCACTTCTCACATCCATTTGATATAGTATCATATTATGATGATTAGCATAAGCAAGCAGAATACGAATAGCTTCAAGTCAAGCTACAGGTGCAAAAGTTTCATCAATGTCAATTCCTTCGACCTGTGTGTAGCCTTGGGCTACAAGTCTTGCCTTGTTCCTCACTACCTGACCATCTTCATCTTGCTTGTTTTGAAAAATCCACTTTGTGCCGATGACATTGTGCTTTCGAGGATCCCATACGTCATTCAGCTTGAATTAAAGAAGTCCATCTTGCATGGCTTGAATCCATTCAAGTTCCATGAAAGCTTCAACCACTTTTGAGGGTTCTGTGATGAATACAAAGGAGAAATGCCCACAAAAGTCAGCTAAATGTGATGCTTTTGAGCGAGTGAGGGGACTTGGTGCATCGATGTCATTGATGATTTTGTCGATTTCCACTTCGTTTGCCATTCTCGGATGAGTAGGTTGATGACTTCGTGTTTGCTGAGGAATTTGATCTAGAGCATTTTCCTCAGGAGCACCATCAGCAGTTTCTTCATGGTTCAGAATGATTTCATCAACGAGAGGAGTTTCTTCAACACGAATAATATATTTGGTAGCTTTGTGCTTGATGGCTTCCTCGCGAGTCTATTCGTCTCTCACGGGAGGCAATTGCTCTCTTTGCGAGCCATTAGTTTCATTGAATCGCACACCTACGGTTTCAACAATCTTGTGGTGATAGATGTTGAAGACTCTGTAGGTGTGCGAGTCTTTACCATAACCTAGCATGAAACCTTCACGTGCTTTTGGTGGAAATTTTGAGCTATGGTGAGGATCTCTTATCCAACATATTGCACAAAATACCTTGAAATAACTTACATTGGGTTTCTTTCCTGTGAGGAGTTCATATGAGGTTTTCTTGAGGAATTTGTGAAGATATACCCTCTTGATGATATGACACGCAGTGTTGATTGCTTTAGTCCAGAAGTGTCGAGGAGTCTGATATTCTTCAAGCATGGTTCGAGCCATTTCAACCAGAGTCATATTCTTCCTTTCAACGATGCCATTCTGTTGAGGAGTATAAGGAGTAGATAATGCATGAGTAATACCAAGTTCCTCAAGATAATCATCAAGCCCTGTATTTTTGAACTCAGTCCCGTTATTACTCCTGATATGTTTGATCTTGACTCCGAAGTTTGTTGAGGCTCTTGATGAAAATTGTTTGAAGACTTCCTGCACTTCAGTTTTATACAGAATAATATGCACCCAAGTATATCTAGTAAAATCATGAACGATGACAAAGCCATATAGAGATGATGCATTGGTTAGAGTAGCATAATGAGTAGGTCCAAAGAGATCCATATGAAGTAATTCAAATGGACGAGTGGTAGTCATGATGGTCTTCGAGGGGTGTTTGGATTTGGTCATCTTTCCAGATTCTCAAGCACCACAGAGATGGTCCTTGAGGAATTTGACTGATTCAATGTCCTTCCAGATTTACAAGCACCGCAGAGATGGTCCTTGAGGAATTTGACTGATTCGATGCTAATGACATGCTTCTTCTTCGCAAGTGTGTGCAAATTCCTCATGCCTGCGTGTCCAAGTCGTTGATGCCATAACCAGCCTTCTGAGGTATTTGCTAGAAGACATGTGGTTGGTTGAGGACCTGTTGAGAAATCAACAATGTACAAGTCTCCTCTCCTAAACACTTCGAAGACTTTGGATATGTCAGATTCCATGATGACTACACATCTATATTTTCCAAAGACAACAATCATATCAAGATCACAAAGCATTGAGACTGACATGAGGTTAAATCCAAGGGATTCAACAAGCATGACTTTGTCCATGTGTCTATCTTTGGAGATAGCCACTTTCCCAAGTCCCAATACCTTGCTTTTACCTTTATCAGCATAGGTGATGTGCTTCAATGGTGATGGAGTCAATGGGGTATTCATCAATAAGCTCTTATCACCAGTCATTTGATTTGTACACCCATTGTCTAGGACCCACTCAGTACTCTTGAGTTTATCATCCTTAGAGCCTTTTGCCATGAAGCAATATGCGGGAGCATAGTCCTCGTCGCAGTCATCAGGATTGTTGATGTTGTCATTTTCTTCAGTGTTGAAGATTCACTTGCCGACGATAGTGGAAGCTAGTGCAAGACTTGCCACAACA
Organism: Hordeum vulgare subsp. vulgare; assembly: GCF_904849725.1. Lineage (NCBI taxonomy): Eukaryota > Viridiplantae > Streptophyta > Magnoliopsida > Poales > Poaceae > Hordeum > Hordeum vulgare. The sequence continues at coordinate 442,424,393 of NC_058522.1, read as the reverse complement.
GACTCAGACTCCTCTTCACAACCTTCCTCTTCCTCAAATTCATCAGATCCTTCTTCAGAGTCCATTTCCTTGCCAATAAGTGCTCGAACCTTCCTGAAGCTTTTTTTGTGCGATGAGGACTTTGAAGATCAAGACTTTGAGGATTTCTTCTTTTTCTTCGCGTCGTCAAAACTTTCATCCTTGTATTTCTTCTTCTTCGATTCCTTCACCCAACGAGGACAATCAGCGATATAGTGACCAGATTACTTGCATTTGTGGCAAGTTCTCTTCTTGTAACCTTCAAATGAGGAATCTGATTTCCTCATATCCCTTCTTGAAGACTTTCCGAATTTCCCACGCTTTGTGAACTTTTGGAATTTACTCACAAGCATAGCAAGTTCATGACCAAGATCTTCAGGATCACCCACGTTGCACTCAGACTCTTCTTCTTCAGATGAGGAAACAACTTTTTCCTTCAATGCACGAGATCTTGAGTAATTTGGTCCATACAAATTTCTCTTTTCTTCAAGTTAGAATTCATGAGTATTGAGTCTCTCCAGAATATCAGCATCAATCATTTTGTAGTCTCTTCTTTGTTGAATCATCAAGACCAGTATGTCAAAGGATGGATCAAGTGAGCATAGCAGTTTCTTCACCACTTCATGATCTGTGATGTCTCTAGCTCCCAGAGCTTGCAGTTCATTTGAGATATCTGTGAGGCGATCAAAGTTATCTTGGCAGCTTTCAGTGTCAAGCCTCTTGAAGCGGTTGAAGAGATTGCGAAGAACATCAATTCGAGAGTCACGTTGAGTTGAGACTCCTTCATTGACTTTGGACATCCTGTCCCAGATGAGCTTCACACAGCCTAAAGCACTAACTCTGCCATAGTGACCTTTGCTCAGATGACCACAAATGATATTCTTCGCTTGCGAGTCAAGTTGCTTGAACTTCTTCACATCAGTAGGAGAGATTCTTGCAGAAACTTGAGGAACACCATTTCCACAATGGACAGAGGTCGTTGTCAATAGCTTGGAGATGCATCTCCATCTTGGTCTTCCAGAAGGGGAAGTCCTTTCCTTCGTAGAAGGGACATCCCATAGTCACCTTGATCATACCTGCGATCGACATAACTAAAACTCCAGGTGGTTAAACCAAAATCACACAAAACAAGGGAGTACCTTGGTCTGATACTAATTGAAAGTGTGTTAAGTCGACTAGAGGGGGGGTGAATAGGCGATTTTTAATATATTTTTTTTGACCGGCTACTGTAGGGAAAACCCCCCACAGCCATTTTCTGTATTTCAACTATGGAAACTGTATGTACAAAAGGGGTTGTAGAATGTACAAAGGGGGAGGAGCAGAGGGATACAAACCTCAAGGAGGCAAAAAGGAAATTCCTCTTGAGGAAAGTCCTCAGTCATGATGAATGTGCAGCGGAAATTTGATGAACAGAATAGCAAAACAGGCTATAGCAGGTGATGAATAATGAGAGTGAACAATTTGAGTTGAGGAAATTGATCAAAGTCATCAAACAAATTCTTCAAACAGTAAAGATGAAAGTCTTCAGCATACACTTGATGAAAAGTAAAGGTTGAGGAAATAGAACCAGTAGCTTGGTGAAGACAGTGATTTGATGACCGAGTTCCAACTGTTGTGACAGTTGTACATATTGTTTGGAGCAGCTAGGTATTGAAACCTAAGGACACACAGTCCCGGGACACACAATCCCGGGACACACAGTCCCTACTGTATTCTCCTTGAGCTAAGGACACACAGTCCTTGCCCAACACTCGTGGTAAGTCTTCAGGGTAGACTTGCAAACCCTCACAAACTTGGTCAACCGGCGATCCACAATCAACTGCTAGATGCTCTAGACCATCATGCCTATCCGTCTGGAGGATGCACAGTCCTCAACGGTAATAGGCCTCGGTTCCACATAGGAAAAAATCTTCAGTGATGCTCAATCACTTGGGTTTTGGGTTTGGTTTATGGTGTTTGGGATTTTTCCTCACTTGATGAATTTCACTCTCAGCTGTTGAGGAATATGGGTTTCTCAAATAGACTGTCAGATTCTCACGGAGCAGCCAACCGGCTAGTTGGTGTGGGGGTGGTTATTTATAGCGAGCGAGCATCCTGACATGAAAGGTCATAAATGCCTTCAGTAATGTGACCGTTGGGTGGATAAGGTTTAGGACAGGTGTCGCCCACTCAGGAAACGGTCGGAACTTTCAACTATGGAAGTCATCATGTCTCAAATTCCTCACTCGAGGATTTGATAGGTGTAGGCTGAGTTGAGCATCATGAGGAAAATCATTCCATAGTGTTACCTTGACCCACTTTAACAATACGGTGTTCCTATGACTCAAGAAAGAAGAAAATGAAACAGAAAGAGTAAATCTGCAAGCTTCAAAGTCTTCAAGGCATTTTCTTCAAGGAGCACCGAATTCCTCAACTTCAGTTTCTTCGTGAGGAATAGCATTTTCATCACAATTTTCGTCTCGATCAAAGTCTTCAGATAATGATTAAAGTCTTCAGCCAAAGTCAGTTTCTTCAAGACCAAAGTCTTCAAGATCCGACCGAAGTCTTCAACTTGAGTCAAACTCTTCACGATCAAAGTCTTCAAGATTTGACCAAAGTCATCACCTGATGACATACATCTTTAAGGGTAGATATTCATCGAATAACTCAAACTCCTCAGCGACTTATAGAGCCTGTGTACACTCACAAGCATTGTTAGTCTCTTAACCTATAAGTCTTCAACCCACCAAAATCACTAAGGGTACTAGATGCACTTACACTTTGTGGCCCAACAATGCAATTTTAAAACACCAAAAAATGTTTGATATGTAACCGACAATGGTGCCGCTATAGAACCGACAACTAATAACGGATGCAAGTTTGAAAACTGGCATCAACGGATAGCCGATGCAGTGCAGATGATGCGCATGATGCAATGATGAATGCGACAAACAAAATAATAACACGGAGGCAACGGAATAAAAGGGGAATCTTCTGGGACGTCGGTCTCGGGCTGTTACATGGACTTACTTTGATATGGAATTTCTACAAAACAAAAAACACACAAAAAACAGGAACTCGCACTCGGCACTAGATAAGTAAGTTAGACCCAAAAATAGTATAAAATGTTGCCAAACGTATATGCAATTTGTAGAACATTAGCATGAAACAATGAAAAATACGAAGCCGTATCACTCAAGTTGGTGAATGGGTTTGCAGTTCCGAATCCGAGAACGACTGTGAGAGAAGCTACCACTCCAACTCCGACTATAGTCAAGATTAAGGTGTTACCGAACTAGCAGTCGTATCCTCCAATTCCTATGACATATTTGATTCACCAAATGAAGGAACTCGAACTTGCTTCATGACTAAATTCCCCAAGGTATCACACCCTCAATACTTTAACTTTAATAGTGATGAGGATGACTTACTTAGAGATGATGACGTACTCTTTGATAAAAGTAGTGATGTTAGTCAAGATGAACTTGATAATAATCATGCTAGTCAAGATAAGTTGTGTTATGATGATAAGAAGGAGATTGAGCATTTAAGTAAAGAACTAAATACTCAAGTTAGCTCATGAATCTACTCTAGAAGATCATAGAGAACTTTTAAGGACTCATGAGTAGCTACACTTCGAGAAACTAAATTTAGAGCAAGAGCATGAGTTTCTTAAAGCTATCAATGATGATCTTAAAAAGAAGAGTTATTCTTATCTAGCCAAGTGATTACTCTTGTCAACTTTTGTTTCACAAGTTAAACCTAAGCAAACTAGTGACAAAGGCAAGAATGGTTCTTCATCTAGTAACAAAAACACTAATGCTAAATCTAATGATGTTATTTCTATTAGCTCTATTGATTCCACTAATGATTCTCTTAGCCAAGTTACATTTGATAAAGAAAACAATTTATTGAAAGGAAATATAGAGAAAGGTGTCTACAAGAGTCTTGCCGAAGTAGGCAACTCAAGAAGATTGTACGCAAGCAAGCAGGACACCGGGAGAACCATGGCATTGGCTACTTAAATGCCAATGGAGTTGAATGGCAAGAAAGTCAATACCCCAAGATGAAGTTTGTTCCCCAAAAGGAGAAGTATGACCCTACTCTCTCTAAGGGGAAAAAATGCTCAAGATGACCTTCCACCAGAATACCACAAGCTCAAGGGCAAGGGCAAGCTTCAAGAAGAAATTGACTCATTTGAAGAAGGATCCCAAGCCATGGTCAAGTGGGTTAGCAAGACCACCACTAGCTCTAGTTCACCAAGTGCTACCTCAACTCCAACGATCCCCATCAAGTTGTTGTGGGTCCCTGATACGTCTCCAACGTATCTATAAGTTTTGATTGTTCCATGCTATTATGTTATCATTTTAGAACACTTTTTATGTACTTATCTACCAATTTATATTATTTTTGAGCAGTAACCTATTGACCGAGTGCCTAGTGTTAGTTGTTGCTTTCTGCGTGTTTTTTTCACTTTTAAGGTTTTAGTACCAAACGAAGCCCAATTGACCTGAAGCTTTTTGTGATTTTTTCTGAAACAAAACAAGACCATAGAGCATCGGAAGGATGCAAGAGAACGCACAAGGGCCCCACAAGCCAATAGGGCGCGCCCTAGAGGGGGCGCCCTGATGGCTTGTGGCCCCCTCGTGGCTCTCGCGGCTCCGCTCTGTGGCCTATAAATTCCTATATACCCTAAAAACATCGAGGGAGGTCACAAAACACTTTTTACGCCATCGCAAGTCTCTGTTCCGATAGGAGGCCATCTAGAGCTCCGTTTTGGTACTCTACCGGAGGGGGATTGATCACGCAGGGCTTCTTCATCAACCTTGCTATCCTCATGATGATGTGTGAGTAGTTCACCACAAACCTATGGGTCCATAGCCAGTACCTACATGGAAATCTCTCTCTTTGATCTTCAATATAATGGATCCATATGATATAACTCTTTTGTGCAATGCGTTTGTTGGCATCATATGAATTGTGGGTTTATGTTCTTATTATTCATGATAAATATTTGAGTCTCATTTGATATATAATATGATTCTTATGTGCATGACTATGATGGGTTCATAATTCTCTCCAATCTATTGAAATAGTATGGCCAACTAGATTGATATTTCTTCGGTGAGAGAGGTGTGTTGTAGTAGGTTCAACCTAGCGAGTTTCTATGTCCCAGCGATAGAATGGGACATGTTGCATCTTTGTGTTACTGCTACTAAGGGTAAAATGATGGCGTTTATTCGTATTGGTTGAGTTTACTTTGTCTACACATGTCATCTTTCTTCAAGCATTACTTCCTTTGTCATGAACTTAATACGTAGAGAGGCAAGCATAGAAGCACTCTTGAAGTTAAGTAATAGTAATAGGTGCTGGCAGGAGTTGGCCTATTTATTTATGGACGTGATGCCTATATTTACATGATCATTGCCGTGAAAGTCACATAACTATCCACTCATCTATAAATTGCCCAACAGTAATTTGTTTACCCACCGTGTGCTATTTTCATGAGAGATGCCATTAGGGAAAACTATGGCCCCCGGGTGTGTTCACAAGATATTGCTAAAACTTCCAATAACTTCCTGCCATTTATTTTCTTTTATTTTATTTTGCATTTTACAATTATATACACACCTCATTTGCTTGCAAATAACGAGACCAAGGGGATTGCCAACCCTCTTGCCCGCATTGGGTGCAAGTTGTTTGTTCTTTTGTATGCAACCACTGAAGACGCTTGTGGCTGATATTCCTATTGGTTCAATAAACCTTGGTTTAATAACTGAGGGAAATACTTACCCGCATTGTGCTGTGATAACCCATTCCTCTTCACGGAAAACCCAACTCAGATCACAAGTATCAGTCCCCAAGAAGAAGAACTAGAGAAGTTCTTGAGGGGTGACTCCACCAACAAAATTCGGTCACATTCTTTTTATTCAAGAACTAATGCATTCTACTTCAACCTTATGCAATAGTTCAAGGTGTCACATTCCATCAAAGGTAAGCAAGGTACAAGGTAATTAATGTATCAATGGACATCTTACTACATAAGTTTTATTCCATGTCCATAGATATCCTTGTATTTGTTCCTTGTGCGGGACTAACCCATATAGGTGAGGAGAGTAAAAAACAACAAGGATAGCTCCCAACTCAAGATGATCTTCGCCAACTACGAGCATCCACTACTACATCACCCACATGATGTCTTGTACAACAAAACCTAGGGTTAGTTTGTCCCTCTTAGGGGGAATGTCACATCAAGGGGTATATTTACTCTAAGACTTGAGTCAAAACATCTCTTAAAATATGAATACAATAAAAGTTTGATTACCACAGAAAACCCAACATAGATCACAAGTATGAGGAAGGATTTCTAGCGCCATTGTCGGGGAATATCATCACCAACTATCAAGTAATTCCGCACATTTTTCATTCACTTGTTCCTATTTTTAATTGCTCGTATGTTTCGTTTGTCTCATAAAAAAATAAAATACATTTTTTTTATCTTTGGTTGCTTAGCTTGTCACTAGATTGCATCTTTGCTCTCTAGTTTGCTTGTTACACTTGTCACTTTGCTCACTTAGTCACCATGTCTCAAGATACTAGTAAGTTGTGTGACTTCTCAAATACTAAAAATAATGATTTTATCAGCACTCCTATACCACCCACCACTAGTGCGAATGCTTTTGATATTAATGCTTCATTGCTAAATCTTGTCATGGAAGGTCAATATTTGGAAAGTCCTAATGAGGATCCTGCTTCACATCTCAATGCTTTTGTGAAACTTTGTGATATGCAAAAGAAAAGGGGCCTGGACAATGATATTATGAAATTAAAATGTCCTCTATGCAAGCAGGTCCAGGAGACGATTGGCCATATGCTTTTTCAATGTGAGTACACGACCAGGACGTGGGGCATGATCAAGTCATGGCTGCAGCTATACTCCATCGACCCAGGCGAATGGCAAGCTCTTCCGTCGGTCAAGGAGTGGTGGATGCATATATCTGATCAATCCATGCCAACAGGAAAGCACGGGTCTCTCTTGTCATGTTAACTTCGTGGACCATGTGAAATGAACCCAATGCACGAGTCTTCCGCCACAAGTCGGCTCCACCTTTGATCTTCTTCGGTATCATCAAAAGTGATGCAAGCCTTTGGGTTATGACGGGAGCAAAAAAGTTAAGTTCAATCATGTTGGAAGAGTAATTCTTTTTTTTCATGAAGCACCCATGTAACACATCATTAATATGTACTTCGGCTTCGGCCTCTCCTTCTTAATTAGTAATATATACGAGGAAAGTCTTTTGTCCGGCTTTAAAAAAGCTGTTATTATATATAAGTGCATAAAGGATAAATTTAAACCGGCAGATGTACATAAGCTAGATAAGTGCCCACATGAACCATAAATTTAGACCGGCAGATGTACGTAAGCTAGATAAGTGCACACATGAACATAGAGGAGGAGTGACAAGTCAACTATCGCTAAAGTCGACCCAAATACTGTAATCCATTCTCCCTGTCTCCCAAAAGTCCCTTGGATTTTCGCGTAGTCCTAGTTCGTAAGACCACATGTTTTTGATATACGCGTCATTGCCAACCTTCACCTTTTTATCAACACGCCGTGACTCCACAAAAGCAAATTCACCGTCGCGCAGAACAAAGTCAGCAGAAACGATGTCAGGCCAATCGTAGAGTCTTGGGAGGAAGATCTTGTTCTGCATCGATTTAATGACAGTCTTCTTCATTATGATCGTGACTGTACCCGTAAATATAGCCCTGCCATCTAGGCTCTCCATTTTCTCCCACTCCATCGTGTGTTCATTGAGCTTGAAAATGTTGATAGGCGACCCGCGTCGGCCAATGAGGACGACCATCAGCTCACCCTGGTCGAACTCAACCAAGTAGCTGTCTTCGTATACAAACCCGAAACTCCGGGGCTTCTCAAGAATTTCAAATCCTTCTTCATCTTTGCACTCGTCGAATACAGCTAATTTTCCATCTTCTAGGAGTATATAGATGAGGCCGCGGTGAAACACGGGGTTGGACACTGGTGATGCCGTAAACTTTGTCCGTTCAGGGTTGCAGTATGCCCAACGCGCCCCCACACCCCGTCGTTGTTCTGCATGCAACAACCAATATTTGGTAGGCAAACCGTGTCAATGCCAACCATCTTGCACATACTGTCATAGATAATATGCTCAAACCAGAACTTATATATCGGTGGCAGATAGTCGTTGTCGTCGCCCAGAAGGTCGACGTTGAGTATTTGCTTTGGCATGCATAGTGTCAAGTACCTTCCGTTGGCGCAACAGATCTTGCCGCCAGGCGCCTCTAGCGTGTCATGAATCTCGAAGTTCTTCTGAAAGTAGGGACTGTAGTAGCGGACATTGGTGGTTCCGACGTCCGTGGTGTTTAGCAGGAGCGGGGTGATCCACGCCGGGTAGAAGGGCGACACGGCGGAGCGCGATTGTCGGCACACCAAGGCGAAACTCGGGTGGCTTGACCACCGCAGACGGTTGAGGATAAGGATAAGCAGGTCCACCGGGAGAGACGACCAGTCTTGTTCCTGCGACATCGCCGCCTCTCGTCTAGCCGCACAACGTGAGTCCGTGCACCAAGGTGGTAATAACGCGTTCCTGCGACATCTCGAGCTTTATGCTTGTACTATATACTGTATATCTATCTTGCTAATATCTCTCTCTTGGAGCTCAAGAAGAATTCCATCCCGAGTAGTAGGAAGCAGCAGATGACACGTACGTACAATCCCGGTCCGACCCGGAACCTCAACCTCGCGTCCGTGTGGACAACGTCAAACGGCAACACAAACTTCTTTTTTACATACATAAACACGTATAAGTAGTTTGGAGTTTGGACGTAGGAAATTATTGAGAAAGCTTTGCAGGGACACGACGGAGGACGAGATGGATACGCGCAGCGAGGCGGAGAAGTTGAAGGGGCCGACCGTGGTGTCAGTGTCACCGTTTCCGCTGGATCCAGGCCTCGCTCCGTTGCTACTGTTTGACTACCAACATGACGGCGAGGCAAGCGGCGGTGACACCATATTCCTATACAGTATCCCTAAGAGGCAGTTACTGGGCAGGAGAGCCGATGGTTTCAAAGGCTATCGTTACTGGCTAACACCTCAAGGATGGGTGCTGATGCTGCATCTCGAATCGCATAAGTCTTTCCTCTGGAACCCATCAACTCTTGAGAGGATTAGCTTACCTCTAGATCAAGAGAATCTTCTTCAAGCTGCAGAAGGCACCATGTGCCTTCTCTCGCTCAAGCCGACAGATCCAGATTGCGTCGTGCTTTTAGCAGACCTCGCACACGAACTCATCTACTACTGCCATGCCGGAGGAAACCAATGGTTCAAGCACGAGCACGAGCATGGCCAAAGCTTCAAAGCAGGTCTTCACTAGTGGGGACGGGGCCTTTAGCCCCGGCTCGTAAGGGGCTTTAGTCCCGGTTCATCAACCGGGACTAAAAGGGCGGGACTAAAGGCCTAACATTTTCGTCCCGGCCCTCTTACACGCCCGGACTAAAGGTGCTCCACGTGGGCGCCTCGTAGCGCCCCAGGGGCAGGCCCTTTAGTACCGGCTCGTTACACGGACCGGGACTAAAGAGTTTCAGATTTTGCTTATTTTTTGGGTTTTTTTGAATGAAATTATTTTTGGGTTTTAGGGGTTAGGTGTTCGGAAGATTAACGTGATGCCTCGTTTGGTGTTCGGGAATTAGTTTTCATATAATTTAAATAGAAATAATTATGCATATATATAAGATTAACTTATCTTACAAGCGAGCATATATATATACAATTATATGGAGATCTGAATTATCGGGACTAGAGCCCGTCTATTCGATTACATGGACGAACATCAGTAATGGCCCCTAGCTACACTAAATCGTCTTTTGTCATCTATAGCTTCCGTCCTGAGAAAGGTCGCAAGCTCCTCTTCAACAGCAATCGCGCGTTGCTCTGGTAGGACCTTCGTCGTCATGGCCGTGTGCTATATAAGAAGAGGAGATGAATATGAATATCAATCATGATAACAAAGAATGACGGGTAAAAATAGAGGTGTGAATGTTCATTGCTTACGTCGAATATGTGATCCTTGTGCTCAGAGGTAAACGTGCGAATGGTCTCGCAAACATAGTATCCGCATAGATGCGTTCCCCGTGGCTGCTGGTCGCACTTTACGAGAATATAATATATATAATTAAAATAATAATCTAGCATCATAAATGTATTGAAAATTAATAGAAGTATATTATACTACTACTTACCTGAGCCGCTTTAAAGGTCAGCTTCTCATGAAAGTTATCGGGAGTCACGCACTTGAACCGCTTCCAAACCCTGCCCGACAAGGATAATGATTTGCTAAGTTTTTCATTAATTGATATATCAGAAAATCATCGAAAGAGACCGATAGAGCGCAAGAATGATTAAAATTACCCTTGGAGCATGTCCTGCAGGCTTTGGAACTGTTTCAAGGGTCTCGATAATGGGTCGAAGGCATCAACTCTTCCCTTATCAATTTGAATGTCCAACAGAATCCAATGAAAGCTGCACATGTATATATATATATATATATATATATATATATATATATATATATGTCAGTAACTTATCAATTACACTTATAAGTGAACGGACAGAACAGAGTAAAGACCCTCACCTGAAGTTGTATGGAAAGAGTATGTGGTCACAGAAATTTTGATCTATTAGAAACCTTAGAAGGTTTTCCTCCGTCTCCTTGGAATAATTAGTTAGCGTCGCTATATGTATTTTATCTGGGTTAATAAACCCAATATTTAGGATGCTCTTACTTTTACAATCCAAAATCTTCATTCTGCATAATAGAGTACAAGTTATATATAGACAATGAATTGAAATAACTAAACAAGTTATATGTAGACAACGAATTGAAAAACTTACAGACAATAGCAACTCATAAGCGATTTGTCGAGGGCGTCGCCATTGTACATCTGGAAAAGTTCATCAAAGTCGATATGGATTTGTTCGGGGCGGCCGTAGTACTCCTCTGGGACACTTAGCACGATCATCGTTCTCCCATTCTTTGATTCACTTAAGTACCATTGATGCAAGTAACGCATATTTGTTGGCAGATCATCTTTGCTGACCAAAGGCTCACCCATGACAAACTGTGGCTTAGGGGCTACCACAGCCTTGGGTATCTTGTCGTCTTGGGAAGACAGCAATTCTTCAACCGAGACACCACATGCAGCCGCCAACTCCTTTTCACTTTCTAAAGCTAGCCCCTGCACCGGGGGGGGGAACATTCTCGGTTAGCACCTTGAGGGGTGGGATCGACTGTTTGGCCTGTTGTCCAAGCTGAGGAACGTCTGATTTTTTCTTGCTTGTAGTTGAACTTGATTTCCTCCCACTTGCACTTGCACGTGATCTGCTCTTTTTCACTTCCTTCTGCAATGTGCGTGTATAGTCATCAGGCTTATGGTTTAAGTCATAAGGTCTGATAGGAACATTAGCATGACGTACCTTTGGGAGGGGCGACCGTTTGCGCTTTGGGGTGCTCTGTGGCTTAGGAATCATCGGCAGAGCGTTCTTGGTGGCATGCTCCCGCTTAGTATCCGGAGCGGTCGGCGGCAGAGACGGACGACCCAAGTCCGGCGGCGGTGATCGAGATGGACTCGTGTTGTGCTGGCCGACGTCATGTGGAGGGCTTGCACGTGATCTGCTCTCTTTCACTTCCTTCTGCAATGTGCGTGTATAGTCATCAGGCTTATGGTGTAAGTCATACTGTGATGGAAGGGTCGTGAAGTATTTTGCAAATGCTATTTGCTTCTAGGTGTATTCCGGGCGGGGCCCGGTTCCTTCTTTTTCATCTGCGCATCATGATGTTCCTTTGCTATCCTGGCGTTTTCCTCGGGGCTACGATCATAAGGTCCGATAGGAAGATTAGCATGACGTACCTTTGGGAGGGGCGACCGTTTGCGCTTTGGGGTGCTCTGTGGCTTAGGAATCGTCGGTGGAGCGTTCTTGGTGGCACACTCCCGCTTTGTATCCGTGGCAGGCTCAGGCTTTGTATCCGGAGCGGGCGGCGGCGGAGCGTTCTTGGTGGCACGCTCCCGCTTTGTATCCGTGGCAGGATCAGGCTTTGTATCCGGAGCGGGCGGCGGCGGAGCGTTCTTGGTGGCACACTCCCGCTTTGTATCCGTGGCAGGCTCAGGCTTTGTATCCGGAGCGGGTGGCGGCGGAGCGTTCTTGGTGGCACGCTCCCGCTTTGTATCCCTCGCAGGCTCAGGCTTTGTATCCGGAGCGGGCGGCGGCGGAGACGGACGACCCAAGTCCGACAGCGGATGGACTCGTGTTGTGCTCGCCGACGTCATGTGGAGGGCTTGGAGGTAATGGAGGTGTAGGTGACCTGCGACGACTCGGAGGCGGTGTCGTCCTTGGGGCCGAGCCTGGAAGCTTGATGTAGTTCTTGTCCCATAGGATGACTCCACCCAGTACTTCTTCGAGTGTCCTCTCATCTTCAGGTCCAGCTATGTCGAGCTCCATATCATTAAACCCCATCATGATTTCATCCTCCCCGACTTTAGCAAAGCCTGCTGGAATCTCACGGCCATGCCAACGTGCATCAGGGCCAGAAGGTAAAGCTTGTCCGACGGCCACCTTCATGGATATGTTCTTGAATTTCTGATGGAGTTCACATGATGTTGACTCCTTGATTCCATCCACGGGGTAGCCGGGACCGCCCTCTATCATTCTTCGTTCATCGTCGGACGGGGCCTCAGATTCAGCCATGCTGCTTTTCCGCTTAGATGGGGCGCCGGTAATATAAAGTGCAGGATCTTCCTGGCGCGGTACTCCTCTAAGCTCATCAATCTGCTTCTGTTGCTCGTTAACCTGGCAAGCAACTGGTTGAACTTGTCATTCTCCTCATCCTGCTGCCGCTTCTTTGCTCTCTCTCGGCTTCTGTAATTGTCTTGGTCTGTGGCAAACCCAAGCCACCATGGGTAAGATGGACCGAAGCCTCGCGTTCGTCCTCCATGTTCGTCATTGCCGAGGACCAGTGTGAGAAAATCTTTATCTCTATCTGCAGTGAACTTTCTTTGTCCCTCCTTAATTTCTTTCACTATCCTTTTCCAATTCTCCCTGGGTATCCTAAGATTGTCATTGCAGATGAGGTCCCCTGTTGTTTCGTCGTACGACCCACCATGCGCAAGGAACCAATTTCTTGCTCTCAATTCCCACTCATCACGGAGTGGTTCAGGTACGATGCCTTTATCTATCAGATCTTGCTCTTTCTTTTCCCACTTTGGGATGGCAGTCTCATAGCCCCCTGGCCCCAGCTTGTGGTGATATTTCTTCTTCTCGGCATTTATCTTGTTCTTTTCTGATAATGCCTGGGCATCTTCTGACTCCTTGTACTCTTGAAATTCCTTCCAGTGATTCGCCTGCTTGGCTAGATACCCCTCGAATACTGGCACTTTCTTTGTCTTCAGATAGTTTTTCCATAGCTTCTTCTTCCAGCTACGGAACAGTTCGGCCATCTTCTTTAGAGTCCACTGCTTGACTTTGGCCCTCAGTTTGTCTGCGGCGTCTTCATTCTCACATTCTCGCAGGTTGAAATGTGACATGAGATCATTCCAAAGATTATCTTTGTACCTTTCGGCGACATAGTCACTATCGGCTGCCCCTTTGCGCTTGTTCCACTCCCGAACGCTGATCGGGACGTGATCCCTAACGAGAACTCCGCATTGCTTCTTGAATGTGTCAGCAACATTCTTAGGAAGCTTGGGTTCGCCCGTAGGCATTATCACCTCAAAGGTGTAATGCGTCCGTGCATCCAACTTTCTAGTCCCTACAAGGAATATGCTAGTACACGACGCTATTTTTTCGTCGCTACATCGTCACGGTTTTTCATTTACGACGATCGCACGACGAAAAACCAAGCGTCGGAAACGGAGCGTCAGAAATGAACAGCCACGACGTTTTGATCAAAATCGTCGTAACTTTACGACGATTCCTGGATTGTCGTAACCTTTACGACGATCCTAAATCATCACTGACAATCAAACCCAGTCCTACGTGGCAGTCCTACGTGGCAAAGTTACGACGAAATCAAAACGTCATGGCTGAAATCAGCCCAACCCATTTCAATTGATCACATGGGCTCGTTTTATTTTTTTGGGCTTTTCTTATTGGGCTTTTTTTGGGCCTTGGCCTATTTACATCCACTTTTAGTTTTTCTTTTTCGAATTTTTTTTGGGCCCTGGCCTTTTAGTGCCTAAATACATTTGGTCCAGTTTCAGTTTTGGCCTTTTTTTCATTTTTGAATTCAGCAACTTTTTTTTCAAGAACTTGGTTTCATTTCTATTTATTGGGCCTTTTCAACCAATTATTTGTCCAATATTAAATGCAGCACTATTTCATATTCAAATTAAGAAAACTCCAAGTCGAATTAAAATCATCCATCATATAACATCACATAATACATCTCCCAGGTTTACATAACACAATAACTCATCTCATCAATACATTTCCTTACACAGGAATATAGCAAGAGCGAACAAAATTACACAACAGAACAATGGCACATCTACTACTATCCCAACACTACAATGGACTTCATTCTTCTCTCCTATGAGACATGCTTGAGATGCAACAACTTGTCATCCTACAAGAACATTACACTGCACATGAATCAATCAAAAAGAAATAAATATAAAAAATATTAGAAATAAAAAGATTTGTGTTCATCCTGAAGATGATGTTAAAAATATCCTTCGTATCACAAATGATTTAACCGTTCTACTGCAACAAAATATAACCACAAGTGAATTGTATCTACACATATTTTGTGTTGAGAAGAAAGAATGCGTGTGTGTGTGCGTATTGTACAACAATAGCATAACAGATAATGATCTCTCAGTTGCAGGCTTGCAGCTGAATTAGTGGTGCGAAGATTTGATTATGAACATAGCTGTGGCAGATTTCAAAAGTACATTAATTAAACAGATCTCAAAAGTTAAAGCACGTGCATTACTACCAACTTGACAACAGGTACCATAAATCCAACAACATAACTATGTGAGATGCAAAAATAGGATATGTTTATGATGTACTACACATGTGCACACATCCCAAAGCAAGTCCTGAAATAAAGAGCATGCCACTGAACTGAACTAGTGCATACTGCACACATGCACCTATGGTCCAACCATTTCACCCGAATTCTAAATTGGCAACTAGTTAACATATTAATCATGTAAGTCAATCATAACAAGCAAGTAGGCTACAGAAGGTACATTTCAGCATTACATCACCAAACTAAACAAAGAACAATTCAAGAATATAAGGGGACTCATAAGTCATAACACCATATAAAATAAGCTTCTAATAGAAATGGCTAATAGATCAAGAGACTAACGCCTTAGTTTTCCTATTCTCTGGGTGGTTCCGGTGTTACTGGACAATTTTATAATAATTTATTCAACTACGTCCTCGCAACATAGGTTCCAGTATTCAAGCCGAGGCAGACATCAACAGAGGTAGGATCAGATGATCAGTCCCTAATAATAGAGACTAAGATTCCAAACAGCACAAATTCATACTTTGCCGGTCTTCTTTAAGATGAACAGGGACTTATGAGGAAAAGAGACAAAGTTTCCTATAGAGGGCACCTGAGCTCCCCACATGTATGGATGAGCTTGGCCTGCAGCAACAGCAGGGGGGAAAACCCCATGTGGTGGCATCGCTGGGTAGCCCTGCCAAGATTTCCAAGATAATAAAGTCAATGACAACACTAAATAACATAATTGATTCAGTAAAATAAAAGCACGTCCATTTTCGTTGGTAGAAAAATCATAGAATAACCTGAAAGCCGGGTCATTCAGGGTAAACTGGAGCTGTAGTGCCAGAGGTAGTAGCTGGAGGTTGCTCCTGAGAATAGGAAAGTAAGAGAACCCAAAATGGGATTAGTAAAAAGAGAATGCTTAATACAACAGAAACAAGGAATTTGTATTTTGATCCAACAGGGTATTTCCTTCCGTCGGCATAAGGAAACTAGCCTAGGTAACTAGAACTGAAGAGTAGCCAAAATATCTTTCAGTAATGCAGTCCATGCTGTTAAATGTTGGTTCAAAACAATGACGATTAGACTGACAAACTGTGGGATCAAGTTTTAACAAACACATCTATTTTGTTAGAGCTCTATAAGTCAAAAGTTTGAATTAATTGAACCAAGATATAAAATTTCAGGGTAACTAACTAACTATCAACGAACCCCAGAATTGAAGCACTAGTCACAGCCCCCCCCCCACATGGAGCATTGATCTGTTCTCCGTGCTATTGATCTGACAAGCAAATGAATCGAGTCAACTGAGACACGTGTTCCTTTGGTCCCAGATTACATATGTTACCAACGGTACAGCTTAAAGTACAGAAGTAGCTACGACCTCCGAGAAATAACCATGTGTGGGGGGTGCACGTCTCACCTTCGGAAGTAATCTGCCTCATTTTCCCCAGCCTATAAATGGTAATGAAGAAATCAAAAAATAAGATAGGAAGTGGTTACTGAAGCAGGATGGCAATATGAGATCTCAACTATTTGGTTGCCCTACATTGTCTGCCCAATAATTGAGTTGACAGCTAAGAACAATGTGTAAACAAATACTACAAACTTTGCAGGGTAGATACAAATTAGGCACCATTTAGAGCATCCAATGTACAATCAGGAATTTCATAATGGCAGAAATGAACAGGGCATTTTGTAAGAAAATACAAATATTCCAGACTGCATCCATTTCAAATCATGTCAGGAGCCTTTTTAATGTGGGTGTCAAACCTTTGTGTGGATTTACACAGTAACTAGTACATGCAATTGGGGCAAATACTTTTATCTACTAGAAGAAGAATAAAAAACAGGGCTTTCCACATTGCTCCATTGAACGAACCAAACATCAGAACTCAAGTGCACATGCGAACTTCACGAAGGAAAGCAGGCACTTTTATGGTAGAAGCGAGACAGGGAAGAAGAGGTGCGGAGTCGATCCGTTACCATGACGTAGACTTCGTCGTCCCCGTCACTGCAGGCTCATTCAGATAAGCATATGTGCTTTTTTCCCACCTGCACCTATTTGGAGAAGATGTCATATCATAATCCACATGTAGCACCACCTAATTAAATAGACATACTACAAATCTAACTTATCTTGTCAAGATGCCACATAATCTTGCAAAATTGACATAACTAAGTTTTTCTCTCATAGCAACATGAGTGAGGTTAATTTGCCTGACACAAAGTTGCGAGATACAAAAAATTCCTAATCCTGAATCTTGATAAACACTGCATGAATGCCTAATCCTGAAGCTAGATTGCAACTTGTAATGATCAATGAAGCAAGAGTACTTGATCCTTAAATTTTTAATCTATCATGAGTGAACTCTATACATCTGTCCGTATATGTTTCGAAGAAACGCCTAATCCTAATAGGAAACATACACGAGAGGCGGGGGGACGAACGGCTCACCTGCACGGCCCGCAAGGCGAAGGACGGGCGCTGCACGGGATCCCCGGCCAACTCGAGGATGCGCTTGTGCGTGAGCACGTCCTCCGCCCTCTCCACGTTCACGTCCATGGCGTATCTGCAGCGCAAACCCCGAAACGGCAAGATCGAGAAACGTCAGTACCGCCGCGCCGCACGCATGGGTCGAACTGCCGGCTCGCGTACGTCGCCGGGAGGAGGAGCGTTACCGTGCGGGGAGGCGGTTGAAGTGGCTCCAGAGCTCGTCATCGAAGCCGGGGGCGCGCTCCTCGGCGGCGTGGAGGCGCGCCAGCACCTCGGTGTAGACCTCCAGCTTGTGGTGGTGCTGCTGCTGCTGCTTCCTCGACTGCGCCCCGCCACCGACCCCGACCCCGCGGCGCCCGGCGGCGACGAGGACCCCGCCCCGCCTCCGCCGCCCCTGCCCGCCGCCGCCGCGTGGCTGCCGCAGCTCTCGGCCACCTCCTCCACCGCCATTCAGTATTCACTCTCCAGTCTTCACCGGGGAGGAGCTTCCTCAAGCAGCAGGTGGGAGGGTGCTCTTCATCGCCGGTCTGCGCGGTGAGCGGGTGGTGGTGCGCGGGCGCGGGTGGCGATATCGGCTTGCGGTAGGTGGCAGCGGTGAGGTCTGGAACTCTGGATCTGAATCGGGGGAGGGGGAGAGGGGAGAGGGGACCGACGGGAGGAGTGGAGTTAGGTTTTAGGCTGCGGGTGGATCGATGGATGGATGGATGGATGGTTGGATATGTGCCATGTCATCAATCCATGGCACAAACATCTCCACCAATGAAAATTAAGCTTATGTAAATGCTGGAACGACGACAGCGCGTACACCACCGCCTTCATTCGCCATTGTGGAGGCAGCCGCGGATCCTAGCAGGGGAGGAGGTTGCTTCGAACCTGACGAGCGGGGGGAGAAGGAGGACGGGGAGGCAGGTCGGTCAAGTGGTGGGGAGGGGAGAGGCTGGGAGCGACGCCCACCATGACCGATGACAACACGACGAGGTATGAGGAAGCGACGCGGGGCGATGGGTGGCGGCGCCGATGTGGGGGACGGGATTGGATCGGGGAGCTGGAGAGGAAGGAGCTCGGGAGGAAGGGAGGAAGAAGAAGAGAGGAAGAAGGGAGGCGGGGGTGGATGAAAAATGCGAGGAGGACAAAACTAGGGTTTCATCTACTGAGTAGAGGGCTGCAGTTGGATCCGGGATCATCCAATGGTCCTTAATGCATGATCCGCGTGACATCCTCATGGGCCAATCAGAACGGAGTAAAACACTATGACCATCTAAATTGGTTGTAATTAACTGAAAATAAGTTCTTTTTCAGAAAAACATTTTCTATTTTCGAGTGACAAATATGGTTTTCTGTGAAGGACCTTGTTGACATCTGATTTTGTCATGGAAGAAACTCATTATTAAGATGTATTCAAATGAATTTTTCATTTTCTTTGGACAAAAAATTCATTTTCCATCTTTCGAGTGCTCAAAATGAGTTTTCCAGTTCATGACAGGATCCATGGAGTGGTGCACGGTCCGAGATCTGAGACGCGGAGGGGAGGGGAGGAGGAGGGCGCGGTCCGTACCTGGAGGGCGGTGGAGTCGTGGGCGAGCTTGTAGTCCTTGTAGTCTGCCACGTCATCAATCCATGCCACAACCAATTCCACCAATTAGAATAAAGCATATGTAGTTGTATTTTTCTTATTGTTTTGCTTCTACTTTTTCACATGATAACATCTAAATATGATCTTTTGGAGTAGACAAGCTTGCATCTTGCAATTATAAACAATGTTGCTAAAGGGACTTTTCATTTTCTTTGCACAAAAAATCCATTTTTCATTTTTCAAGTAGCCAAAGTGAGTTTTTTTGTCAAGGACCTACCAAATATTTGTTGCAAAATTGGATCAAATCATTTTTCTAAAATTTTAAGTCTTATTAAATGTACAATTTAACAAATGGTTTGGTGCCAAAAGCTTTTGATCCACCTCTCGTGAAAAAGACAATTTTTTTTATTCACGTGGAAGTAGGTCAAATTTGAACTACAACTCTTTGATAGATTGCTCTTTAATTTTCCCAAAAATCATTTCTAGGTACATAATTATCTATTTAATCATAGAAACACCAAAATATTTGCAAGAGTCAAGTCCTAGCTACGAACGGTCATACCCACCGTTTGAACCGCATTTTGAAACACACATGAAAAATTCTAAAAAAATCAAAAAATTGAAAAACGTTCGCATTGTGTCATTATATGTGACAAACTTACCAGGAAAAATAATAAAGTTGTAATATGGCAATTATTTTAAAAAAGTGTTCTCATGAATGGGCTATCGTGTGTGAAGATTCATGGCTTTCAAGCCAAATGATCAATCTTATGGCCACATTCATGACATAGTTTGTTCAAATGATCTAATATTATGCCCAAGGGTGTGTGTTGGAATGGCAAACAATATTCCTTAAGGAAGTTTTCATTTTCCTTGTATGAAAAATTCATTTTCCATTTTTCAAGTGCCCAAAATGAGTTTTTTTGTGAAGGACCTACCGTATATTTGTAGCAAAATTAGACCAAATCATTTTTCTAACATACTAGGACATATTTAATGTACAATTGATCAAATGGTTGGGTGTTAAAGACTTTTATCGACCTCTCATGAAAAAGACAAATTTTCGTTGAATCAGTTGAAAGCGGGTCAAATTTGAACTACAACTACATTATAGTTTGATGTTTATTTTTTCTAAAAATCATTTCTAGGTACACAAGTATCTATTTAATCATAGAAACACCAAAATATTTCCAAGATTCAATCATTAGGTAGGAACGGTCATACCCGCTGTTTTGACCGCGTTTTTAAATGGCCATGAAAAATTTGAAACAAACTCAAAAAAATGGAAAACCATTGCATTGTGTCATTATATGTGACAAAGTTACCAGTAAAGATAATAAACTAGTAATACGACAATTATTTTAAATAAGTGTTCTTAGAAAGGGCTATCATATGTGAAGATTCATGGCTTTCAAGCCAAATGATCAATCTTATGGTCACATTAATGACATATTTTGTTGAAATGATATAATATTATGCACAAGGATGCATATTGGAATGGCAAACAATGTTGATTAAGGAAGTTTTCATTTTCCTTCTATGAAAAATTCATTTTCATTTTTCAAATGACCAAATTGAGTTTTTTTATGAAGGACGTATCATATATTTGTTTCAAAATTGGACCAAATCATTTTTATAAAATACTACTCCATATTTAATGTACAATTGACAAAATGGTTGGATGTTAAAAACTTTTATCCACCTCTCGTGAAAAAGACAAATTTATGTCGATTCAGCTGGAAGCGGGTTAAATTTGAACTGCAACTGCATTATAGTTTGCTCTTTATTTTTCCCAAAAATCATTTATAGGTATATAAGTATGTATTTAATCATAAATACATGGTGTCGTGCCTTGACGTCGAGGTTTGGATGGTGGTCGAGGGCCCCAACTCCAAAGCGCGTGAACTTGCATTCCAGCCGCATGGTCACCGCCTGACCGTTGCGTTGCCACGCGCTCTAGGTGGAATAGACATGTCTGGTGGGTTGTACAATCCCTCGGTAGGTGTTAGCAATAAAAATACAAGAGAAGAATCTCACGAGGAGACTGAACTAAGCTCAAACATAAATTAGCAGCCAAGTGTTTGATTAGCGGTGCGGGTAATTCACATAGAAAATGGGACTAAATTTTGGCTAAGTATGATCATCTACTAAGGAGACTCTCTTGGCAAATTTTTAGCTCAAATGGATGAATCTAGGTGGCACTTGCTTTGTAAACTAACACATTGTGCAGAAATATGGATGTTGAAGATGGGATCAAATGAATGAATGGATTGAGCTGAAATTTGGTGTATGATGTTAATTTGGGCGTATGAAGGCACTGTATAAAAATTATAACATTTGGACATGCAAAAGTGACACTTCCTTTACAATGTGCCAATCTGGACAGAAAATGGTAATTGAAACTGGGTTCACATAGATGATTGGATTGAGCTGAAATTTGTAGGAGGATGATAATTTGGGCACATTAAGGTACTGTAAAAATTTCATAAAATTTGGATAAAGAAAAATTATACTTCCTTCACAATGCTCTCTACTGAACAGAATATTGGCAAAAATATTGAGGGAAACAGGCTGAATTAAATGAGTTAAAATTTGGTGGAGTGAGGTTATATGGTCAGTGTCATCCCGTGGTAAATTTTCATCAACTATAAAGCAATATAAAGTCTAGTTGCTTCACAAAATGAAAATATTACCAGAAACTAAGATTGGATGATGAGCTCACGTGGATTGTTAGATGTGGCTAAAATTTTATGGAGAGCTATGTTTTGGGCACATAGATGATGTGGAAAAAATCCAACTCATGAGGATATTCTTATCTAGTACTTCCTTCACAAAGCTGTTAGCTGAACACAAACTTTGGAAATTTGCTGAGAAAGATTTACTAGGCAAATCGTTATGAAAGTTTTCATGAGGCAATGATTTGGATAGGAAAGAGTGCCCAAACAATATGAGGGTAATCAAAGAAATAGAAATAGCACTTCCTTCACAAAGTGCTATTCCGAACAGAATAGGAAAATGAATATTTTTGAATTATTTTTGAACTATGGAAGGGAGGGTTTTCACATATTTGAGAAATATATAGTCCAAAGTATTTATGAGAATTTTTCGAGAATTTTCGGAATGATAGAATAGTAGGTTGCTTCACAAACTAGGATCAGGTGGGATAGAATGGACCCACGAGTGACATGTCAACATAGTTAGAACATGTTACGACATTTTTACAATCGTCGTAAAAGTTATGACGATCTCATCTTATGCGGTTACGACGTTTTGACTCACATCGTCGTAATTTATATGTAGATTTGATCCCCTCAAACGGTTTACGATGATCTCGGATGAAATCGTCATAGATTTATGACGAATTCGTCAACGACATTTTAAAAAACATCACATATGAGCATATTTCTTGTAGTGATCGGGCCTCGTTTCATAGATTTGCTCGATGTGGAGGCCTAAGAGGGAGAAACATTCGTCAAATGAATGTATATGTATACAATATAGAGCTATCTCCAATATTTTTCACATATTACAAGTGATTGTCGAACTTCGTATGTATACCTCGCCGGACTTTATTATTTCTTCACCGGCTTCTCCATCAGTGGAGCTATCACCTTCTCCGTCATTGGACCTATCTCGTGCCCCATCGGCTTCATCTTCGTGTCGCTCGACCTCCATTCCATATCCGCAGTCGTTTAGATATGATGTCGGAGATTCGGCTGGTTCAACGTCGGGGCCGTCTTTGATTATATCTTCGAGAAGTTCTTCCTCTTCGAGGTTCGTGATATGTGGATCCATAGTTCTGCAAAAAACGGACATTTGATTAACTAATAAACTAACAAACTATATAAGAGGGGTTGGAAACTTCGAAGGCTCGTTTTATATAGGAGGACCTTTAGTCCCAGGTCTTGACTAGAACCTAAACTCTAAAATACCAGCCGGGCGGAGCCCAGTCCCGGACACTTAAGCATATACAATAGCAAAATTAAACTAGTTCTATTAATTTTCTTGCTAAAAATAAACTACTAACACTTAAGCATATACAATAGAAAAATTAAACTATTAACACTTAAGCATATACAATAGCAAAATTAAGCAATAATCTAAGAAACACTATTAACACTTAAGCATATACACTATACAATAGCAAAATTAAATGACAAAAAGTATATTTCTTCTTCTTGTAACCCTAAACTAATTTTTCCTCTTCTTCTATTTCTCCTCTTCTTCTACTTCTTCTTCTACTTCTACTTCTCCTCTTCTTCTACTACTTCTCCTCTCCTCTTCTTCTATTTTTCCTCTTCTTCTCCTCTCCTCCTCTTCTTATTCTCCTTTTTCTTCTTTTCTTCTCCTCCTCTTCTTATTCTCCTTTTTCTTCCTTTCTTCTCCGTTTTCTTCCTTTCTTCCCTTTTTCTTCTTTTCTTCTCCTTTTTCTTCCTTTCTTCTCCTTTTTCTTCCTTTCTTCTCCTTTTTCTTCTTTTCTTCTCCTTTTTCTTCCTCTCTTCTCCTTTTTCTTCCTTTCTTCTCCCTTTTCTTCCTTTCTTCTCCTTTTTCTTCTTTTCTTCTCCTTTTTCTTCCTTTCTTCTCCTTTTTCTTCTTTTCTTCTCCTTTTTCTTCTTTGCGTCTCCTTTTTCTTCTTTGCTTGTGCTGGCCGGAGTGTTGGGGAGGAGGGGGTGTGGGGCTTACCGGCCGGAGGTGTCAACGACGTGCGGCGAGGAGGACGGCGACGCGCGGCGAGGAGGGCGGCGCGCGGCGAGGAGGACGGCGGCGGCGAGCAGGACGACAACGACGGTAGGCGGCGGCGAGCAGGACGGCGGGCAGCCTGACGGCGTCGTCGAGTTCGTCGCTTGCCGCGCCGGGCAGGAGAACGAGAGGAAGAAGAAGAGAAATGGATGATTTGGGTTCGAAATTTTCTAACTCCCGCTTATACAGGTGGATCTTTAGTCCTGGGTGGAGCCATGACCCGGGACTAAAGACCCCTTTAGTCCCGGGTGGAGCCACGACCGTGGACTAAAGACCCTTTTTCGGGCAGACCAGAAGGCGGGAAGCAGGGGCCTTTAGTCCCGGTGCGGAGCTCCAACCGGGACTAAAGGGGGTCTTTAGTCCCGGGTGGCGCCACGACCCAGGACTAAAGGCCCTTTTTCGGCATACCAGAAGGCGGGAAGCAGGGGCCTTTAGTCTCGGGGCGTGGCAAGAACCGGGACTAAAGTGTTGCCTATATAAACCCTCGCCCCTGCCCGCCATATCCCCTGTTTTTTGGTTGTTGAAGTGTGACCATGCCATGCTCTTGCCACTCTAGTTCATGCACATGACGTGTTCGATGAAATGCCCGAGCCACTCTACTTAAGCTTTCTCCTCTCCAAGCTCGACCTCCAAGCTCCATTTTCCTTAATATTTGTCAAGGTTTGGCCGTGCACCAACTACGAGCACCACCGTGGTGAGCCTCTTGTTCTTATCTTCTTTTTAAAATCAAAAAAATCTTACTTGTATGATTTAGATACATACTTGTATAAATTACTCACTTTCATTATTTTTTGTTATTATATAGTGCGATGGTTTTGGTATCCTCCTCCGTCGGCCCTCGTCCTGTCTATGATTCAGATGTGGTATATATTATCTTTTATAACTATTTGTTTTATTTAGTGTTTATGACAATTATGACGACCAATGTGACATATTTTTTTTAATCTAGGAGGTATCTGAACCGGAAATTCCAACCCACATAAAAATTCTTGTCGAGAAGTTAAATTTGGTTGAAAAATAAAACAAATACTTGAAGAAAAAATTGAAAATAATTGAGGATAAGAATATGGAACTGGAGTTGCATGTCCCCAATGTCATCGATGATCGCAAGATGAAGATTGATGCGATGCGGTTGAAGATGGATGCAATGCGCTTGAAGATGGATGAAATGCGCTTGAGGATTAGGAATATTAGAAAATATGCCATTGATAAAGAGGCTTGGTATCATTATGCTGTTGGGTCAATTGTTACCTTAGTTGCGATTTTGATCGCGTTTGTTGTTGCATTTAAATGTCTTACATAGTTGTATGTTGTTTTGTGAGAGAACTTTATGTATTTATTTTTTGCAATAATAACATTTGATCACTACTGTTCTTTGGCTTTAATGTGATGATGAACTTGTATTAATTTGGTCATATGTTCTGCAATGGTTTTTTGATATATTTAATTTCATAATAGAGATGAATCGCCAATGATAATATTTAATTTCATAATATAGCTTTTTGAACTCCATACTTTTTGTGTGTGCAACAATTTCTGACTTCATTTGGTATATTTCGTGCATTTACTTATTTTGTTTGAGCTAGTTGACCCTGAAATTGAAAAGAACTACAACTGAACTCTAAAAATGTTGAAAGTTGGCATGCTATCATCATTTCACCCACATAGCATGTGTTAAAAAGTTGAGAGGGCTACGACAAAAACTGGATGCACTTCGTCTACAAAACGTACAATCTCTCTCGAAGTATCAGGGTTTCGAACGAGAATTCATCTCTTACAAAGGGATTTCATTTTTTGAACTTATTTGAACTCCATACTTTTTGTGTGTGCAAAACGCACCATTCAAAGGCACATCACAAAATTTCAACAATTTCTGACTTCATTTGGTGTATTTCGTGCATTTACTTATTTTGTTTGAGCTAGTTGACCCAGAAATTGAAAAGCACTACAAATGAACTCTGAAAATGTTGAAAGTTGGCATGCTATCATAAGTTCACCCACATAGCATGTGTTAAAAAGTTGAGAGGGCTACGACAAAAACTGGATGCACTTCGTGTACAAAACGGACAATCTCTCTCGAAGTATCAGGGTTTCGACCGAGAACTCATCTCTTACAAAGGGATTTCATTTTTTTGAACTTATTTGAACTCCATACTTTTTGTGTGTTCAAAATGCACCATTCAAAGGCACATCACAAAATTTCAACAATTTCTGAATTCATTTGGTGTATTTCATGCATTTACTTATTTTTTTTGAGCTAGTTGACCCTGAAATTGAAAAGAACTACAAATGAACTCTGAAAATGTTGAAAGTTGGCATGCTATCATCATTTCACCCACATAGAATGTGTTAAAAAGTTGAGAGGGCTACGACAAAAACTGGATGCACTTCGTGTACAAAACGGACAATCTCTCTCGAAGTATCACGGTTTCGACCGAGAACTCATCTCTTACAAAGGGATTTCATTTTTTTGAACTTATTTGAACTCCATACTTTTTGTGTGTGCAAAATGCACCATTCAAAGGCACATCACAAAATTTCAACAATTTCTGACTTCATTTGGTGTATTTCATGCATTTACTTTTTTTTGAGCTAGTTGACCCTGAAATTCAAAATCACTACAAATGAACTCTGAAAATGTTAAAAGTTGGCATGCTATCATCATTTCACCCACATAGAATGTTTTAAAAAGTTGAGAGGGCTACGACAAAAACTGGATGCACTTCGTGTACAAAACGTACAATCTCTCTCGAAGTATCAGGGTTTCGAACGAGAACTCATCTCGTACAAAGGGATTTCATTTTTTTGAACTTATTTGAACTCCATACTTTTTGTGTGTGCAAAATGCACCATTCAAAGGCACATCACAAAATTTCAACAATTTCTGACTTCATTTGGTATATTTTGTGCATTTACTTATTTTGTTTGAGCTAGTTGACCCTGAAATTGAAAAGCACTACAAATGAACTCTGAAAATGTTGAAAGATGGCATGCTATCATAATTTCACCCACATAGCATGTGTTAAAAAGTTGAGAGGGCTACGACAAAAACTGGATGCACTTCGTGTACAAAACGGACAAATCTCTCTCGAAGTATCACGATTTCGAACGAGAACTCATCTTTTACAAAGGGATTTCATTTTCTTTGAACTTATTTGAACTCCATACTTTTTGTGTGTTCAAAATGCACCATTCAAAGGCACATCACAAAATTTCAACAATTTCTGACTTCATTTGGTATATTTCGTGCATTTACTTATTTTTTTTGAGCTAGTTCACCCTGAAATTGAAAAGCACTACAAATGAACTCTGAAAATGTTGAAAGATGGCATGCTATCATCATTTCACCCACATAGCATGTGTTAAAAAGTTGAGAGGGCTACGACAAAAACTGGATGCACTTCGTGTACAAAACGGACAATCTCTCTCGAAGTATCAGGGTTTCGAACTAGAACTCATCTCTTACAAAGGGATTTCATTTTTTTGAACTTATTTGAACTCCATACTTTTTGTGTGTTAAAAATGCACCATTCAAAGGCACATCACAAAATTTCAACAATTTCTGACTTCATTTGGTATATTTCGTGCATTTACTTATTTTTTTGAGCTAGTTCACCCTGAAATTGAAAAGCACTACAAATGAACTCTGAAAATGTTGAAAGTTGGCATGCTATCATCATTTCACCCACATAGCATGTGTTAAAAAGTTGAGAGGGCTACGACAAAAACTGGATGCACTTCGTGTACAAAACGGACAATCTCTCTCGAAGTATCAGGGTTTTGAACGAGAACTCATCTCTTACATGGATACTATGAAAATGAAAAGTGTTTGAAATTTAGTACATTCCATACATGCATTACATAAAAGTTTAATACATTATTACATTATTGCACCAATATTCCTATCTATTATTTCTGTTTTCTTCTGGGTCGTAGCCATGGAGAATCTTCATCATTCAGTAGGATGCTTGGGTCAGTTTTCATTTTGAAGGGCGGAATTTCATGAAACTTATTATAATCTTCTGACATGTCCGTCTTGTCATCTACTCCCACGATGTTTCTTTTCCCTGAAAGAACTATGTGGCGTTTTGGCTCATCGGACGATATCTTCTTTTGTTGATTTCTTTTTCTCGTTAATGTAGACATGTCCTTCACATAGAAAACCTGAGCGACATCATTGGCTAGGACAAATGGTTCGTCCATGTACGCAAGATTGTTCAGATCCACTATTGTCATGCCGTACTTTTGGTCTACAACTACCCCGTCTCCTGTCAGCTTCACCCATTTGCACCGAAATAAAGGGATCTTAAAAGTAGGTCCATAGTCAAGTTCCTATATCTCCTCTATGTACCCGTAATATGTTTCCAAACAGTGCCCATTCTCGTCTGTTGCATCAAAGCGGACACCACTATTTTGGTTGGTGCTCTTTTTATCTTGGGCAACCGTGTAAAATGTATTCCCTTTTATCTCATACCCTTGGAAAGTACATATAGTCGAAGATGGTGGCCTGGCCAAATAGTACATCTCATCTTCAACGGTGTCCTCATTCATGAGATGTGTCTGCAACCAACTGCTGAAAGTCTTCTCGTGTTCCCCTTTAATCCAAGAGTCAGCCTTCCCCGGGTTTTCAGAGCATAGAATATTCTTGTGTCTCACGATATATGGAGCCACCACGGTGGAATTGTGTAGAACTGTGTAGTGTGCTTGAGAGAAAGAATGTCCGTCCATACATACTTTTGCTTTCCTTCCTAGTGTGCCTTTTCCTGTCAACCTACCCTCATACCGAGATTCAGGAACACCAATCGGCTTAAGGTCAGGAAGAAAGTCCACACAAAACTCAATGACCTCCTCTGTTCCATAGCCCTTGGAGATGCTTCCTTCTGGCCTAGCACGGTTACAAACATATTTCTTTAAGACTCCCATGAACCTCTCGAAGGGGAACATATTGTGTAGAAACACAGGACCGAGAATTCTAATCTCTTCGACTAGGTGAACTAGGAGGTGTGTCATTATATTGAAGAAGGATGGCGGGAACAACAACTCAAAGCTGACCAGACATTGGACCACATCAATCTGTAACCCTGATAGACTTTCTCGATCGATTACCTTGTGAGAAATTGCATTGAGGAATGCACATACCTTCACAATTGCCAGGCGAACATTTTCCGGTAGAATTCCCCTCAATGCAACCGGAAGCAATTGCGTCATAAGCACGTGGCAGTCATGAGACTTTAGGTTTTGGAATTTTTTGTCTTTCATATTTACGATTCCCTTTATATTCGACGAGAAGCCAGTCGGGACCTTGATACTGAACATGACTTCAAAGAAGATTTCCTTCTCTTCCTTAGTAAGAGCGTAGCTGGCACGCCCTTGAAACTGCACTGGATGCATGCCATCTCTTCCTTTATGACGTTCCTGGTCCTCCCGTGCTTCCGGTGTATCTTTTGACTTCCCATACAAGCCCAGGAAGCCTAGAATATTCACGCAGAGATTCTTCGTCAGGTGCATCACGTCGATTGCCGAGCGGACCTCATGGACTTCCCAGTAGGGTAGCTCCCAAAATATAGATTTCTTCTTCCACATGGGTACGCGCTTATCAGGGCCGTTAGGAACAGGTTGGCTGCCAGGACCCTTTCCAAAGATTACTTTTAAATCTTTGACCATATCAAATACTTCAACACTAGTACGGATGACAGGCTTCCCCCGGGGTCTGCCTTGCCATTGAAATGCTTGCCTTTTTTCTTTAAGGGATGCTTGGGAGGAAGAAAACGACGATTGTACGGATACACATTCTTCCTACAGTTGTCGAGATATATACTTTCTGTCTGATCCAAACAGTGCGTGCATGCATTGTATCCCTTGTTTGACTGTCCTGAAATGTTACTAAGAGCAGGCCAATCATTGATTGTTACGAAAAGCAACGCTCGAAGGTCAAATTCCTCTTGTTTGTGCTCGTCCCACACACGTACACCTGGTTCGGCCCACAGCTGTAAAAGTTCATCAACTAATGGCCTTAGGTACACATCAATATCGTTGCCGGGTTGCTTTGGACCTTGTATAAGCACTGACATCATAATGAACTTCCGCTTCATGCACAACCAAGGAGGAAGGTTGTAGATACATAGAGTAACGGGCCAGGTGCTGTGACTGCAACTCTGCTCCCCAAAAGGATTCATGCCATCTGTACTCAGACCTAACCATAAGTTCCTTGCGTCAGCTGCAAATCTCGGGAACTCTCTCTCGATTTTTCTCCACTGCCGACCATCAGCGGTGTGCCTCAACTTATTGTCTTTCATACGATCTTCCATGTGCCATCGCAACAACTTCGCATGATCTTTATTTCTGAACAGACGTTTCAACCGTGGTATTATAGGAGCATACCACATCACCTTGGCAGGAACCCTCTTCCTGGGTGGCTCGCCCTCAATATGACCAGGGTCATCTTTTCGGATCTTATACCGCAATGCAGTGCATACCGGGCATTTATCCATATTCTCGTACTTCTCACCGCGGTAGAGGATGCAATCATTAGGGTTTGCATGTATCTTCTGCACGTCTAATCCTAGAGGGCAGACAAGCTTTTTTGCTTCGTACGTGCTGGCGGGCAATTCGTTCTTTCTTGGAAGCATCTTCTTCATCAGTACCAGCAACTTTTCGAATGACGAGTCAGTCACACCGGTCTCTGCCTTCCACTTCAGCAATTCCAGTGTGCTACCCAGCTTCTTCTGGTCATCTTCACAAGTTGGGTACAACAATTTGTTGTGGTCCTGTAACATCTGCTCGAACTGCAACCTCTCCTTTTCTGTGTCGCAACCTCGCCGTGTATCAGAAATGACCCGGCCAAGATCATCAACGGGCTCATCTGGTTCCCGTTCTTCATCCTGATCTTCTTCTTCATTGTCTTCCATTGCGGTATCAGCATACTCAGGGAACATAGATCGGTAGTTGTCATCATCGTTCTCTTCTTCTTCATCGTCGTCTTCAATCATAACCCCTCTTTCTCCGTGCTTGGTCCAAACATTATAGCCCGACATAAAACCGGACCGAAGCAGGTGGTTCTGAATGACTCTTGAGGAAGTGTAATCCTTCTCATTCCGACATTCAACACATGGACAAAACATATAGCCACCACCATGCTTGTTCGCATCGGCTGCATCTCGAAAAGAATGCACGCCTTCTCTGTAAGCGGCTGTGCGTCGATCACCGTACATCCATGGATGGCTCATCTGCGTTATACGACAGTATATCAAATACAATCACGATCCTAAAAATTAGTACCGCACGGTCTAAACGAGGAAATATAGTTGCTAACCTTTTAGAATAAGTAGAAATAAAGAGGAAGAGGTTTAAGCGTGGCTCGGGCATCTCATATCGTAGTTGTGTTCGGTGAACTGAAGCGGCATCGTTCTAACACACATTTCAACAAACACCTCTAGTGCATCAAAAAAGTGGAGAGCAAGCACCCACCCACAATCCTCCATCCAAGAAAAATGCAACGAAGAGGGGAGAGGGGGGTTGTGCTATATATAGGCAGAGGACTTTAGTCCCGGTTTGAGACACAAACCGGGACTAAAGGTGACGCACATGCGGGCTGCCCACCGCGTAGCCCTTTAGTCCTGGTTTGGGACACGAACCGGGACTAAAGACTCCTTACGGGCCGGGACTAAAGCCTCGAGGGAGGATATGAGAATTGGGGCGACGTGGCCGGGCCTTTAGTCCCGGCCCAGAGACAGGCCGGGACTAAAGGGTCCCGGCCAAAGGCCCGTTTTCTACTAGTGCTTACCACGCTTGGTGGAAAGTTCTACGCATACAACATCTACCACAAGCACAATCAGATTGTCACACTAGAGTTCTTACCATACCCAGCGTTCAGCACACGCGGCTTGCTGGAAGATTGCTCCCCAACCGGGTATACCATGTCTGATTGCTGCATCTTAGAGGGCCGCGGAGAGCTGTTTGTCCTAAGCGTTTGTTACCGTGGGATATCTGACCGACATATCGCGCGAATTGTTGTCCACAAGTTGGATGTCTCCAGAGGAGCTTGGCTAAAGATGGACACGCTCGGTGACATGGTGATTTTCTTCGATAATTGCCGCGGTTACGGAGCATCGTTTGATGCACACCAGCTCGGTCTAAGAAAACGGGACTGCATATACTTTTTGATGTCTAATGACAAGGCGTTGTATGTGTATGACATGAAACGAGGAACAACTGCTATTCACAATCCTGGACCCAGCCTTCGAGATTCTCTTGTACCTCAGTTTTTATTGCCTTCGGCTCCGATTTGAGGCCTATTCAGCACAACCATGTATTCGAGATTCTCTATTCAGACTTTGACGCTTGACGTTAGGCAGGTCTTTAGAACAACCTATGCCACTTCTCTTTAAAAAAGAGGTTAATAAGTCTCCGGCTGTTAGATATTGTTTATAAGTAGCCTGTGTATATCCATGTAACTTGTATTTATACACAACATGTACATATATATATATATATATATATATATATATATATATATATAGCCACACCCCGTTGGTTATCGAATAGTTTTCATCAAACATTGTTTTACATGGTATCAGATTTTGCTTCCGTCTCGTCCACCGCCGCCTCATGGCTTTTGCGTCGTGCGCCGCCGCCGCGATCTCCACTGGCCCGGCCACCCCACCTGCCGCCTGTCCAGCCCCTGCCACTCACGCCACCCGGGCCTCTCCGTTTTTGGCGTCCACACCGCTAGTCTCTCTGTCCAGTGTCTTCATGGTCGACCCGCCGCCGTCTCAGATCGTCAACGACACGGGCACCCCTCTGCCTCCGGATCGCTCCGACCCCGTCCCGCTGCCGGCGCCCTACGGTGCCACCCACCCGCCGGCGCTCTACAACCCCGCTCCTACCCCGCCCGCGGTGTACGGGAGTCATGCCCCGCCCACTACTGCGCCCTGGTGGGCGTACCAGCCCCAGTGGCGGGCCACTCGCCCGCGGGTCCTCCGCCCTACAGCGCTCCACACCTGCAGCCGCCGGGGGTGGCTCCTATAGCGTTGCTCCTGCCACCCCATGGCCGAGTACGCCCTACGCCACCCGGCTCCATCGGCCTCTGCCTACCCGACTGCCTCGGGTGCCATGCCTCCTTATGGCCATGCCTCCTCGTACGGGGCACCGTACGGAGGTCCATCGTCGGACCTGTTGCTTCACCTTCGGGCGGCTATGCCCCGCTGCCACCTTCGGATAAGGGTGTCCCAGCTGCGTCGTTCTACTTCACGCATCTCATCCTGGTGAAGTTGACGACGCAATCGCTACTTGGAGGGGTTTGTTGACGTCACTCGCCTTTGTCCCCCACCATATCACCCGGGGCATCATGCGTGGGTGGCTCAAGATCAAGCCATCCTTTCAGCCATCCAGTCCTCTCCTACGGAGGGGGTCTCGTCATTCTTTATCCTTGCCGCCATGTCTCGTGACGCATGGATGGCCCTTCATACCAGGTTTGCTTCGCAGTCTCACACATGGGCTCACGCTATTCGGACTGCACTTGGAGAAGTGAAGCTTAATTGTCCCACCATCACCGACTACTTCAACAAGGTGACGGGCATGGCGGATACACTTGCCTCCATTGGCAAGGCTCTTGGGCCGAAGGAGTTCAACTCTTATGTACTCAATGGGTTGGGTGACGACTATGATAATCTGGTGGAAAATATCAATGGTCGTGACACTCCCATCCAGCAGCGTGAGCTGTATGCGCGCCACCTTCCAACGGAACAGTGCATCTAGGCTCGCCGCTCTGCACCGACTTTCTCTTTTGCCAATGCTGCCACATGCGGCAAGGGAAAGTCCTATACACCATCAGTTAGTGGCAAACCACCGGCTGCTCCTGCCTCGCGGAACCCCGCTACCTTGTCTGGTGGTCGTGTCCGTGCGTGCTATCCTTCGTGTGGAGCTCAGGTCCTCTGGCACCTATGCGGTCTTGATGGCCACCTTGCTTCTCGCTGCCACCGCCGCTTCAAAAATGATTTTCTGGGCATCGGGACCAATGGCAAAGGGAATGAGAAGCAGGCTTCCTTGGCGAGTCATGAGCATGGACACACTCCTTCGTATCTGGTTGATCCTACATGGTACATGGATATGGGAGCCACCAACCACCTAACGAGCGATATGGGAAAGCTCTCTACATAGGAGTCGTACCATGGACATGACTAGGTTCATACTACAAATGGGGTAGGTATGCACATCTCACATATTGGTCATGCATCTCTTCTTACTCGTCGATCCAAGCAATTACGTCTTCTTAATGTCCTTCGAGTTCCCTCTGTTTCACGTAGTTTGCTGTCTGTTCCTAAACTAACTCGTGATAATAATGTTCTTGCTGAGTTTTATCCTTTCCATTTTTTGTTAAGGATCGGGACACAAGGGTCTACTCCTTAGAGGTCTGCTATGCAATAATGGTCTCTATGCACTTGATGTGCCACGAGCTCCTAGTGCTTTCAGCGGCGTTCGTGTGTCTCCATCACATTGCCAGACGTGCCTTAGTCATCCTACCACTCCCATCATTCACCATGTTCTTCATCATAAAGAGCTCCAAGTTGTGTCCGATAAACATGTCGATGCAGTTTGTGATGCCTCACAACAAGTCAAGTTTCACCAGCTTCCTTTTTTCGAGTCCAGTCGTGTAGTCACTTAAGCGCTTGAACTTGTGTTTCTGGATGTATGGGGTGATACGTCTCCATCGTATCTATAATTTTTTCGTGTTTCATGCAAATATTCTACAACTTTCGTATACTTTTGCCAACTTTTTATACTATTTTTGGGACTAACACTACATGAATCAGCTTCTTTGCCGTCTGCCATCACAAACGGCAAAGACAATATCCCGGACGGCAAAGACAATACCACAGACGACAAAGATTGTCACGACCGGCAAAATTTCTGCGTCAGCCTACGACAGCATAGGACCTTCTTTGCCGTCTGCCCGAGGAAGGCGGATGGCAAAGCTCTTTGCCGTCAGCTTTCCTCAGGAGCTGACGGCAAAGCTCTTGAGACGGCAGCCGACACGCGTTGCCTCCGTTAGGGGTTAACGGAGCCTTTGCCGTCTGCCTCCCCGTCAATCTTTGCCGTCTCCCTTCTCCTCCCCTCCCCTCCCCCTCCATCTTTGCCGTCTGCCTCCACGTCCATCTTTGCCGTCTGCCGGGTCCTCCCCTCCCCCCTCTCTCCACTCTTTGCCGTCTGCCTCCTCCTCTATGCCCTCTTCTTTGCCGTCTGCCCCCCAGGAAGCAGACGGCAAAGAGACTATATGGCCAGCTGCTACTGTCCAGGTTGCACAGCTGGGCGCCACGTGGCACCTTTGTCGTCGGTCAGCTGACGGCAAAGGCCTTTGCCATCAGCTGGCAGACGGCAAAGAGCCTATATTTTCACATTTTTATTTATTTTTTCTATCTCACAGCACATATACATATAATTCGTAGCACATATATCATAAATAGGTCACAACACATATATGATATACATATAAAGCTCATCAATGCCATTTGTTCATCAACGTACATCCCATATATCAAAAGAACCAACACATACAAAGTTTCATCCATATATACATACATATAGTTGCACATATATTGTTCATCAACACATACAAAGAACCAACATATTGTTCATCAACTCAAATAAAAACGGAAACTAAAGCACTCCAACGCCAGCTTCCATGCATGTAGTACATCCAATCTGCAAAATGGGAATAAGAAAGTCAGAAGAAGAAGAAGAACAACATATATATGACAAATAAGCTAAATTGAAGAAGAAAGAGAAGAAGAAAGAAGAGAACAAGGAGAAGAAAAACAAGAAGGAGGAGGAGGAGGAGGAGGGGAAGGGGAAGGAGAAGGAGAAGGAGGAGGAGAAGAAGAAAAAAGAAGAGAAGAAGGAGGATAAGAAGGAGGAGAAGGACTAGAAGGTCCTTGGCCTCCTTCTCCTCCTCCTCCTCCTCCTCCTCCTTCTCCTCCTTCTCCTTCTTCTCTTCTTCTTCTTCTTCTTTCTTTTCATTTTTCCTATTTCTTCTCCTCTTGTTGGAGCTAAATTACCTAATTATGTCTTCTTGGAGCTAAATGGGCTAATTATCTCATTTTAGAGGAAAACAAGCTAAGTTTGGAGGAGAAACTTACCGTAGTGGTCATCAAGGAGGAGAAACACCACGGTTGCTCGCGCCGGCTTCGTTTGGAGACGGTTGCCCCGGAGAAGGGTCGTGCGATGCCGCTCGGGAGTTATTCTGCAGAAAAGATATTTTGCAATGTCTCAGTTAGCATGATGACACTCAATTATTAATACTAGTTTATAATGAAACTCACCGTGCCAATCGAAGAGAAGACGGGCATCGGCGGAGGGACTTGACCGCTCTTCTCGCACAGACCCTCAAGCGTGGGTTGTATTAGTTAGTATTGAAACAGACTTTACACACATGATTTGGCTAATGTGAAAAAAAACATACCACAAAAAGCCCGTACAGGGCCCGTTGACCCGCCTCATTCTGGGTCCTCTCCTCCTCAAGCAATCGTGCCGTGTTCTGGTCCCTCTCATCAAGAGCAGCCTGAAGAGCAGCCTGGCTTGCCAATCTCTCTTTCTCAAGAGCAGCCTGGTTTGCCGCTCTCTCTTTCTGAAGAGCAGCCTGAAAAACCATTCCTCGTTACCACAGTAATGATCTATGGTGACACACATAATGAAATGGATGAAAGTGTTCTTAGTCCGTACAAGTAACCTCGATGGCAAGTTCGACTGGCCGTGGACGAGGCGTTATCTCAGGACATCTGCTCGACTGGCGCGCCTTGATCTCTGGAAGAGTGAGTGGACAACGGATTATCCCATCTCCAATGGCTATCGAGCCATGGGGCCTCCCGCCACCAGATATCATCACCAGCTCTGGATCCAAAGGTTCCTGGCTAGGGTTAAAGTCATCCCCGTTCGTAGCCTTCCCCGCGTCCCTGTATGCCACGAGCTTCTGGTGGGATGATATGTTGGTGAAGTTACTGGGATCATCCAAGTCAGACTGAGAGAATGCCTTCGCCTTCTTGTACGAGGCAGTATGGGCCATGCCATAAAGGTCGTCATCATCATCAATAAATGCATCATCATCATCACTATCACGCATGTCTTCATGAATGACGTGCTCATCGGGTTCAATGGCGTGAAGTTGTGAAAGGCCTTGCTTTAATCGTTGAAGCATTGACAGGTCATCCGCATCAGTAACCTCTATGAGTTCCAGGTCTTCTGGTTCCGGCTCAGGGCTGGAATCGGATTCATTATCGCTATCTACTTCCATGTTCTTGGATGAAGCACGGCGGTTCTTGAAACGTTTCTTGGAAAGACGTGCTTCTTGGAAGAATTCTCCATCATATGTGTCTGGGTTAATGTGAGGTTCATAATCCTGTTCATTTGGGAGAGGTGGTCTGACATGTGGCGGCACTCCATAAACAACATACCAACCTTCCAGATTCTTATCCGTTTGGCATGCCCACGGTAGATAGAAAACTTGGGTCGCCTGTTGAGCCGTAATATAGACATCGGGAACATCTAAATGGGTGTTTGGATTGATTTCGACTAGTCCTATATGTTCATGAGTCCTTCTAGTCTTTTTCGGCTGGAACCAATAACATTTGAAGACTACGACGTTCGGTGGGTTTTCACCATAGAATTGAAGTTCATAAATTGCTTCAACTCTTCCATAATACTCGATAACACCTTCGCCGATAGTAGAGACACCACAATTTGTAGATTTCCGGTCGGGCATAGATAGCTCTTTGCCAAAGGTACGAAAGAGATACCCGTTGATGTTGTATTTCTCAAATGAACGGACCTTATAGTCAAAACCATTAGCGACTTGTCTCAGTTCGGCGTCCATACACTCTGAATTAGCCTACAAGTTTAATACGAAACGGTTGTTGCATTAGCCGCAAGTTAGACCAAGAATGAAATGGTCCATTATTGATAATTACCATTTGTTTGAACCAAGAGATGAAACCGGGATAGCCGCCTCCTGTCTTTGACAGAAGATCATACTCTTCGACGGAATCATTTTCGATCACCGCTCCATCCGAGAATTTGACGACGTAACGGGTGTTTGAAATATCCGGGAATAAGAGCAATTCAAATGAATTAGAAGTTACGGGAAAATGTGCCGAGAACTCACTCGATGTACGGCCGCACTTCTGTTAGGTTGTTGAAGATATACAACGAAATGTTCCGCCATTCTTCGATATCCAACGTTATTGGTTTCGAAGCACCGGCTGGTGCGAGCTTCCCTTTGAATAGGCTGAGGTTGGACCCACCTTTTTTAGGGTCTCCATCATTGTGCCGAGGCTTCGGAATATGCAAATGATGATTTTTGGCTTCGTAGTGTGCTGTCACAAAGTTGGCCACCTCCTCAGTAAGGAATGCCTCAGCCATCGATGCTTCAATTCTATGCTCATTTTTACATTTAGCTCGAAGGGTCTTCTGCATCCTCTCAGTTGCATAGCACCAAAGATCTTGCACGGGCCCACCCAATCTTGCCTCGGTCGGTAGATGTAAAATCAAATGCTGCATTGGATTAAAGAAGCCCGGTGGAAAGATCTTCTCTAACTTGCACAACAACTTCGGTGCAAACTCCTCCATGTATTCTACCACGCCAGGCGACAATTCTTTCGCAAAAAGAACACGGAAGAAATAACTCAGCTCCGCCAGTACTAGCTATTCATCCTCAGGAATAAAGCCACGTAACATGACCGGCATTACCCGCTCTAGCCATATGTGCCAATCATGACTCTTGAGACCAAAGATTTTTAATTTTTCAAGACTCGCTCCCCTCTTTAGATTCGCTGCATACCCATCGGGGAACATCAATTGCATTTTGACCCACAAGATAATTTCCCTCATAGCTGGCCTTCCAAGATTGAACCAGGCCTTTGGCTTCGACCACTTCTGCTTTCCTTTGCCTTCTCGCATGTTTTGTAACGGTCTATGACATAGTGTCTCTTGATCGACTCTAGCCTTAATATTATCCTTTGTCTTCCCATCTATGTCGAACAATGTACCAAAAATAGCCTCTCCGATATTGTTTTCAGTGTGCATCATGTCGATATTGTGTGGAAGAAGGAGGTCTTTGAAGTAAGGCAGATCCCAGAAGCATGGCTTGTGAGTCCAGGCATGTTTTGAATTATACCCCTTGAAATACCCTGGACGCTCTGGATCAGGCTCGAGGGCGTTTAACTGATCCAGGATCTGTTGGCCTGTGAACGCAGGTGGTGCCAAGTTTTTTACAACTTTACCTTTGGTAAAGTTCTTCTTGTCTTTTCTGAACTGATGGTCAGGAACTGTCTATGTAAGTCAAAGCAAGAATACTTCCGACCCTCCTGCAACCAATGAAACTGAAGAGCTGCCTTGCATTGGGGGCACGGAAACCTTCCATGCACACACCATCCAGAGAATAGCGCATACGCTGGCAAGTCATGCATAGAGTACATGTACCACACATGCATTTTGAAGTTTTCTTTTCTAGCGGCATCGTATGTCTTGATCCCATTTTCCCAAGCTTCTTCCAATTCATCCTTAAGTGGTTGCAGGTACACATTCATATTCTTCCCCGGATAATTGGGCCCTGGAATTATCAACGTCAGAAATATGTTCTTTCTTTGCATAATCTGCCCGGGGGGGGGGAGATAGAGTGGAATGAAAAATACAGGCCAACAACTGTATTGGGTTGCCGTCATGCCAAAGGGATTAAAACCATCCGTGGCGGCGCAGACTCGAGGATTCCTTGGATCTGCCGCTTTATCCTGATGCAATCCATCGAAATGTTTCCATGCTTCCCCATCCGATGTGTGTACCATCATCTTATTCCCATCCGCATCTAGTTCGGTTCTTTTGCCCAATTTGTGCCATGTCATCTGTCTGGCTGTCTCTTCGACCATGAAAAGACGTTGAAGTCTTGGTACGATTGGCATATAACGAAGAACACTAACTGCGATTTTGGTCTGCCTCTTCTCACCCATACCGTTGTCTACC
The DNA here is from genome assembly GCF_904849725.1 of Hordeum vulgare subsp. vulgare. Lineage (NCBI taxonomy): Eukaryota > Viridiplantae > Streptophyta > Magnoliopsida > Poales > Poaceae > Hordeum > Hordeum vulgare. The sequence goes on along the minus strand of NC_058522.1, from coordinate 442,384,525 downwards.
ACAAGATACCTGCAAGACTCGCAATTGGGACAATAGTCCAAGTGTGCATACTCCTTCCTAAATAAGACACATCCTTTCTCACATGCATCTATCTTCTCATAGGGCATCTTAAGTACACGAAGTATTTTGTCCGACTGGTATAGGTTTGCAGGCATGACATGGCCTTTGGGTAGGAAACGTCCAAATAGTGTCATCATCGCGTCGTAGCATTCTCTTCCCAAGTTGAACTGAGCCTTCAGAGCCATTACTTGTGCAATTGCATCCAGCTGACAGAGCTCAGTGTGCTCATGGAGAGGACATTTTGAAGACTCCAACATTTCATAAAAGGCCTTTGCAGATTCCTCCATCTCATCTTTCGAATCCCGAGCATCATCAAAGTCTTGCACCATGTCTTCGATCCCAGTACCATTCTCGTCCGTGCGACGACGGACCACCTCAGCTCTTGTGCGTTGTATAGACTCACCATGAAATGTCCACACCGTATAATTAGGCTTAAAACCCCTCCTTTGCAGGTGTTTAATCATTACAGCCTCTGTCGTCTTTTTATAGTTGTCGCATCCAGGACAGGGGCAATAGTTTCTTTCCTGGCCATTTGCGAATGCGGCTTTCACAAATTCCTTTGTTTTTAAAAACCATTCTTTCGTCATCTCTTTCTGACTAGGGTGACCGGTATACATCCACACACGATCACTCATCTTGCGTAGCTACTAAAGATAGAGAAATATATTTATATATAATTTAGCATTTATATTCATCGGTTAATCAGGTTCGCCATTTTTATTACGTCCAGGCAACCTACACGCTAATAGGTAAAGATAGGTCCGAATCGCACCTGAGTATGTGTAGATTGGGTTCGTTTTCCCATGCTCTGCTCCGGATTCAACGCAAAATTTCGGCAGCACCACCCCGCTGTTCTCCTGATACACGTCTCCGCAATAAACAGAGAGGATGTGCATCCGGAGAACAACAGGGAGGCACTGACGAAATTCCGCATCGGATCCACAGCACAACATACGGGAAAACGAACCCAATCTACACATACTCGGGCTGTCCATGGATAATGTTGGACAATTCGAAAGGATGGCGGTTATAAATATGCAAAGACATGCATATTTATAGATGTCGCCCTTTCGAACGGGAGACGCATACTGGTCACGCATACTGATAAATTAATTGAATTACCTAAATCTAGAATGTTTCATCCGGAAACCGAGCCACAGTAAATGAAGGGGCAGGGAGGAGACGAAATTTGTACTGACCCACGAATGCAGGGGCGGAGCTCGTACAACGCACTGGCAGGTCTTCGCACAGCAGACCTCACAGCGACGAGACAACTATCACATGTAAATCCTCCCGATCAACACAAATATTCCAATTATGTCATTTTAGAGGAAAACAAGCTAAGTATATAATATTAATGAGCTAACCAAGGTTCTTATGCCATGTTGAGGTTATTATGGCATTTTGGAGCTAAATGGGCTAATTATGTCATTGTTGCGGAAATTAAAGCAAGGAGAAGGAGGAGAAGGTATTCTTCTTCTCTTCTTCTCTTCTTCATCTCTTCTTCTTTTCTTCTTCTCCTTCTTATTTTTGTCTTCTCCTCCTCCTCCTCTTCTTCTTCTTCTTTTTCTTCTTCTTCTCCTCCTCCTCCTCTTCTCCTCTTCTCCTCCTCCTCCTCCTCTTCTTCTTCTTCTTCTTCTTCTTCTTCTTCTTCTTCTTCTCCTCCTCCTCCTCCTCCTCTTCTCCTCCTCTTCTTCTTCTTCTTCTTCTTCTTCTTCTTCTTCTTCTTATTCTTCTTCTCCTCCTCCTCCTCTTCTCCTCCTCCTCCTCTTCTTCTTCTTCCTATTCTTTCCATTAAGCTAACTAAGTAACTAACCTAACTAACGAAGCTAACTAAACCTATCGCTAAACCTAGATAGCACTAAACAGCAAAAAAATAACAAAAATAGAATCTATCACTAAGTAACTAAAAAATAATCTAGCTACCACTAAATAACAAAACAAAATCTACCACTAAACTACCTACTAAATCTACTAATTAACTAACTAAATCTACCAACTAACTAAACTACCACTAAAACTACTAATTAACTAACCTACCAACTAAACTATACATGCCACAACAACTACAATCATGCCACAACTACTACAACAACAATAAAAAATCATGCCGGTAGTTATAATCTAATTCCAAAAAACTAAATACCAAAAAATAAAAAATCAAGGGGGCGGGGGTGGATGGGCTTACCAGCAGTGGGGCTGCGGGGGAGGCGCGAGGCCTGCGGGGCAGTGGCTGGGCTAGCGGCGCCGGCGGTGGGGCTGCGGGGGCGGCACTAGGGGCGCCTGGGGTGGGGCAGCGAGGGCGCACCAGGGGCACCACGGGGCGCCAGCGGTGGGGCTTCAGGGGCGGCACCAGGGGGCGCCGGGGGGTTGTGGGGCTTCGGGGCGGCACCAGGGGCACCGGGGCGGCGCCGGGGGTGGCCGGGCGACAGTGGTGGCGGCGTTGGGCGTCGGGGGAGGAGAGAGAGAGGGATTGGCCGTTTGAGAGAGAGAGAGAAGGCCGCGGTGGGGGCGGGACAGCCGTTACTAGATTCAGGACCTTTGCCGTCTGATGGCACACGACAAAGGGGTCTATACTCTTTGCCGTAGTACCAAAGTAGTACCAAAGTTTTTAGGCCAATGTATTAGGCCTATGCCTTTTATTAGGTTATTAGGCAAATGTAGTACCAAAGTTGGGCCTTGCCAGACCAGACTTAATCTAAAACGAATTATCAAGGGGATCCTCATAAAAACCCCGATCGTGTTAGGATCGCTCATTTATGGAACTTAATATTGGTAGTCGAAACTAAGGGGCAAAGGTGGAACAAAACACGAGGCTAGAAAGCCGAGCCTTCCACCTTTTACCAAGTATATAGGTGCATTAAATTAATTAGCAATTAACATGGTGATATAACAAGGAACCCATGTTATCACATGGAAGCAACTGCACTTGCAACAAGCAACGCTAACACATGGTTAAGCAAGTGGTAACATAGCCAATCAGTGGTTTGCTAGGTTGTGTATAGGTTGGAGGTTCATGGCAATGTTGAGAGACTGATATTTAACAGATGGTAGGCAACGAGACATAGCGAAAGAAACAAAACAACTAGCATGACAATGATAGTAATGGTATCTAGGGAAATGATCATCTTGCCTGGGATCCAGCTTGGAAGAAGAATGAACCCGTGAAGCAGACGAACCGACGTAGTCGAACGGGTCCTCACTTTCTGACACGCTTGCGGAACTCTATCAAGACGAAGCAAACCGGAAACAAGAATCAACACACGACAACACCACAATAAATGCACGATATGATGCACAACCTAATATGATGCATGGATGCTCAACCCCTGATTATGCACTTTAACAAACCTACGAAGGTAAAGAAGTGCCACCTCATCACAAAGTGACACTTCTGCAGAACTGCTCAAAACTGGAATCTAGTACCACCATTGGATTCCTTGGGTTTTTCTACCCCAAATCCATATATCATACTGCCACCTTTACATACAGAACAACTCCACAAATAGTAAAATAATAAAATCACAGAATCAAACTACAACACTAATTCAAGAACACAGAGTGTTCTTGAGCCAGCCCAAATTGGCAAGTCCAAATCTGGACATTTCCAGAAATGGAAATATGCCAATTTAGCACAAGTACAAATCATGAACTAAAATAAAAAATGGCAGGGAAAATATTAGGAGGGGGTCCCACCTGGCAGTGGCCCCTCACTAGTTGACATCTGGGTCGAGGGGGCCCACTGTCATACCCACACACCACACTACACACACAGCCACACTAGATCCTCACAAGATCCACCCTCGGGTACATATTCAGAAAAAGAAAAATAGGCACAGGGGGCTTTTCAAACCGTGAACCTCACCCACACAACGCCACACCTCTGCCATTGCGCTACTACACCACTACTGAACAAAGAGGAGAACAAATCTTCCTATACTAGCCACTGATGCGCAACAGGAGAAGTAAAACAGTTAAAAAAGGGGGTTGCGCTATGCGGGACTCAAACCCAGGATCCCCAGGTGGAGGCGCGGCTCTTGTACCACTGGGCTAGGAAGGGGGGATCTGAACCAAAGGGGGTTGTTCCCCCCAATATGCTAACTACAAGGGCTGTCTTCTACCTCCAGATCGGACTGCATAGGGGGAGGGCTCGACGCCGGCGAGCGATGCGGCCACAACTGCGGCTGGGAACAACCAGCGGGGGTTGCGGGGACCTGGGGGAACCCATTCCCGACGCTAACTCTAGGGGGAGGAGCCTCACACGGTGCGCCACACGCTTTCCTGAGCTCGATCATGGCGGACCTGCACGCCAACATGGGAGCAAGCGCGGCGCGAGGCGGGCGAAGTAACCTGCTGGCGCAACTATTGGGAGCCACACACATACACACAAGGCCCTGGCAACGCAACTGACAGAGGAACCACAACCCTAGCCGGAGCTATGGGGAGTGGCCATGGCAAGCCCGATCTACACAGCTCGGGGCACAATAGTCGCAAGGAAGAAGGGGATCAAGAAGAATAGGTTACCTCCCTAACCTAGGACATGGTTTGGAGGGAGGGGTCGAGCTGGAGGTGCACCGAGGCAGGTTTGAACCTTGGGAAGCCTCGGATCCGTACAACAGGGAAGTAGATAGGGTCGGGGAAGGAGCTACGGGCGTCAACACGGTGCGGCCGAAGAGGAAGAAGGCGCAGGGTGACCTCCTGCTTCGATCCACGTGAACGGAGGGGTTGGCGACAATGCCTGGGTGCTACCTCAAGCTGGAGTTCAGCTTCGGCCGGAGCATGGCAAGCAGGAAGCAGCGTGCGAGGTGGGAACTTACGTGAGCGGCGTAGATGCGAGAGGAGGGGAGGAATGGAACCCTAGGGCTGAGGGGGAAGAGCAGGGCTGCTAAATATCCCGATCCACGCGCTACTGGCCGTCAGATACGAGGTGGAGAGCGATCGATGGTGGAGTTGGGGTCGTACAGAGGTGACGACAGCGAGGAGGAAGAAGATCGCGCTAGTGGGCTAGACCGAACATGTATTGGGCCGAACTAACACGCTCGGCCACTTAACTCCCTAGCACACTTGACAATAAAACCAACACATGTTTTTAAAAAAAAATAGCCAGAGGTCAAAAGAAAAGGGGAAAACAACAAATAAAAATATAGTTGGGCTTATAAAATGTTGCCACTATTTATAAAAATAAGTGGGACATTTTTAGGAGACCAAAATTAAATGCATTTAATTTTCAATGGGCTCTGATTTTTAAATAAAACCAAAAGGAAAATAACGAAAAACCAGAGGGGTTGCCTCCACAATTAATAAGAAGATTTTTTGTTAAAAGAGGAGGAACATTTTATTTGATTCAAAACAAAGACCTTAAATCTGCCCCCCCCAAAGAAAATCGAAAAGAGGGAGTTTCGAAAACATGTTGCAACAAGGGTTTTTTAGGTGACACTTGATGCACCCACTCACATTGCACAATCCCAAACACATCCACACATTGCCTCACACACATACCAAGATGCAACTAGCCACACAAGATAAGCACACAAAAGAAATGATGTCATGCATGATGCGATGATGAATGCAACAAACAAACTAATCACACGACTGCAATGGACTAAAAGGGGAATCTTATGGAGTGTCGGTCTCGGGCTGTTACACAAGACTAGCAAAGCTTAATGGGTGAGGTATGGTTAAGTGGTGAGGCTGCAGCAAGCAACTAAGCATTTATTTGAGTGGCTAACTTACGAGTACAAGAATAAGGAGGGGGGTGATCTACTCATAACAGACGTGAACAAATAATGATCATATGAATGATCCTGAACACCTACTTACATCAGACATAACCCCACCGTGTCCTCGGTGGGAGAAGGTACTCACGAGAGAGACAATCACGGTTACGCACACAATTGGCATATTTTAATTAATTTTACTTCAAGTTATCTAGAACCAGTGTTAAATAGAGTTTCCACGTTGCCACATAACCACATGCACGACTTTCCGAAAAATTTAATCCTGCAGGGGTGCTCCAACTAGTACATCAAAAATTACCACAAGCCGCATAGAAAGCCTCTATCGCAAAACTCCCAATCTCCTCGGATTTTTAAGTGGAAAACCTCAACTCTGAAAAATCTCAAAGCATCACCAAAATCCCGATGCACAAGACATTCGTAAAAGGTAAACTAATCCAGCAAGGCCGCCCGGCGTGCTGACAGTCCCGATAGGGGCCGCCTATCTTGTTCTCAAGGCACGACCGGATGGGCAAGACGTCGGTTTGGCTGAAACCCCGGATGACTAGGGGGCGCCGGACATCGCCTGATTTGGACCAACACTCATGCGGAGCACTCGCATGGGGGTTGATTAATTACCCGCGGGTGCTGGCGGGTCCCTATGCTTTTTATTAAGTTACTAGGCAAATGTAATACTAGAGTTGGGCCTTGCCACACCAGTCTTCATCTAAAACGAATTATCAAGGGGGTCCCCATAACAACCCCGATCGTGTTAGGAGCGCTCATTTGTGGAATATAACACCAGTAGCCGAAACTAAGCGGGCAAAGGTGGAACAAAACACCAAGCTAGAAAGCCGAGCCTACCACCTTTTACCAAGTATATAGGTGCATTAAATTAATTAGTAATTAATACGGTGATATAACAAGGAACCCATGTTATCACATGGAAGCAACTGCACCTGCAACTAGCAACGCTAATACATGGTTAAGCAAGCAGTAACATAGCCAATGAGTGGTTTGCTAGGTTGTAGAAGGTTGAAGGTTTTCATGGCAATGTTGAGAGGCTGACATTTAACAGGTGGTAGGCAACAAGACATAACGAAAGAAACGAGACAACTAGCATGGCAATGATAGTAATGGTATCTAGGGAAATGATTATATTGCCTCGGATCCAGCTGGGAAGAAGAATGACTCCGTGAAGCAAACGAACCGATGTAGTCGAACGGGTCCTCACGCTCCGAAGCGGATTAGAACTCTATAGATACGAAGCAAACCGGAAAATGAATCAACACACGATATTCACCATGACACATGCATGACATAATGATGCACACCCTAATATGACGGATGAATGCCCAACCCCTAATGATGCACTTAAACCAACCTACAAAGGTAAACAAGTGCCACCTCATCACAAAGTGGCACTTCTGCAGAACTACTCAAAACTGGAATCTTGTGCCACTATTGGATCCCTTGCGCTCTCCTACCCCAAATCCATATATTACACTGCCATATATGCATGCTGAAGAACACCACAAACATGAAACGAAAACTGACATAGAATCAAACTATGGATATATAGTCAAGAACAGGAACTGTTCTTGAGCCAGCTCAACTTGGAAAGTCCATATGTGGACATTTCCAGAAATGGAAATATGCCCTATTTAGCACAATGAAATTCACAAATAAATATGAAAATAACAGGAAGATTCTATGAGGAGGGGGTCCAACCTTGTAGTGGCCCCTCACTTGATGACATGTGGGTCCAAAGGGCCCACTGTCATACCCACATCACCACAGTAAAATACGAGGGAAAAAATAGGTGCGGAGGGGGGTTTGAACCTTGCACCTCATGCACACACACCAACAAACCCTACCATCTGGCCAGTGCAGTGTAGCTGTTGTTGACGTGCAACTATTCCTGACTTGATGCCTCCACGGCAACGGAGCCAGAAAAGAGCTGCTTCCAGTTGCTCAACAATTAGAAATTGTCTTGCAATAGCCCACCAGCGCGTGGGATCGCGGCAGTTTTCGAGGGTAGAGTATTCAACCCAAATTTGTTGGTTCACGCGACGGGAAGTGAAAGAATATTCTCAAGTATTAGCAGCTGAATGTGTCAGATTCAACCACAACTGAAAGATTAGTGTCTCCAAGCAAAGTATCAGTAGCAAAGTAGTATGATAACAACGGTGCAAGAAACGATCTGTTGACAAGGGAGACTATTCCTAACTGTTGTATCAATGGCGCCAGTAAGTTGCCCGTGGACGGGAAATATTCTTTCCCGGCAATGGTGCCACAAAAAGTATTGTAGCAGGCAGTAGCAGTGTAACGAGTAACGGCAGTGGCAAGGAACAGCAGTAGTGACAGCAGTATCAAGTAGGAGCAGTAGCGAGTAACAGCAACAACGAGTAACAGTAGTAGCAATAGTAGTGGTAGCAGCAGCAGGACAAAACAAGTAACAGTAGCAGCAAGTAACAGTAGCAGCAACAGTAGTAACAGCAGCAGAGCAAAACAAGTAACAGCACCAGCGGGAGAAACTCGTAGGCAATGGATCGGTGATTTGTCGGATGACATTCATCATGCAACAGTTATAACACAGAGAGATATGTGGCTAGCTCCCGTTCGTCAATGTGATGTAGGCATGCGTTCTGTGTGTAGTCATATGTGCTTAGGGAAAAGAACTTGCATGACATCTATTGTCCATCCCTCCCGTGGCAGCGGGGTCCAAATGGATACTACGGGATATTAAGGTTCTCCTTTTAATAAAGAACCAAACCAATGCATTAGCACTTGGTGAACACATGAACTCCTCAAACTATGGTCATCACCGGGAGTGGTTCCGGTTATTGTCACTCCGGGGTTGCCGGATCATAACACATAGTAGGTAACTACAACTTGCAAGATCGGATCTAAAACAAACATATATTGGTGACAACATGATAATTTCAGATCTGAAATCATGGCACTCGGGCCCTAGTGACAAGCATTAAGCATGGCAAAGTAGTAGCAACATCAATCTCAGAACATAGTGGATACTAGGGATCAATCCCCGTCAAAACTAACTCGATTACATGATAGATCTCATCCTACTCATCACCGCCCAGCTAGCATAAGAATAGATTACTCACAAACGATGAAGATCTTCATGGAATAGGAGAGGGAAGAAGGTTGATGATGACGATGGCGACGATCTCCTTGATCCGGAGCCCAAAACGGACTCCAGATCTGCCCTCCAGATGAAGAACAGGATGTGGCGGCGCCTCCGTATCGCAAACGCGATGAAATCTTCTCTCTTGATTTTTTTCGGGACGAAAGGGAATAAATAGAGCTGAGTTTGGGGGCGGCAGAGCCACGTGGGCCCCACAAAGCCCTGACGCCACGGCCTCGGGGGCTGGCCACGGCCACAGGGCTTGTGGCCCACTGGCTCACCCCCTCCGGTGGATCTTTGCGCAGGTATTTTTCATATTTCCCAGAAATATTCTCCATAAATTTTCAGGACGTTCCGAGAACTTCCGTTTCTACACAAAAACAACACCAAGGCAATTCTGCTGAAAACAACGTCAGTCTGGGTTAGTTCCATTCAAATCATACAAGTTAGAGTCCAAAACAAGGGCAAAAGAGTTTGGAAAAGTAGATACGATGGAGACGTATCAAACTCCCCCAAGCTTAAAACCTTGCTTGTCCTCAAGCAACTCAGTTGACAAACTGAAAGAGAAAGAAAAACTTTGACAAACTCTGTTTGATCTTGTTGTTGCAACTATGTCTAACTCATAACCAGAATTTCAGCAAGATCACAAGTTAACCACATAAGCAAGTGACACAACGGTCTCACGGTAAACTAACATCAATGGCATAATCAGCTAGCGAGCAAATAATAATGAGTTTCAGATACCAACAATTCAATCAAAACAAGCATGACTTAATATGAATAGGTGGTATCTCGCTAGCTCTTTCTGAGACCGCAAACATAAATGCAAAGCACTTTCAAAGATCAAGGGCTGACTAAACATTGTAATTCATTGCAACGAAGATCGAGTCATAGTCATACTCAATATCAATCAAAAGCAAAGAATAAAAATGACAGAGGTGCTCTCTAATTGGTGCTTATATAAGAAGAGGATGACTCAACAAGAAAATAAATAGACAGGCCCTTCGCAGAGCGAAGCATTGATTTGCAGAGGTGCCAGAGCTCAAGCTTTGAAAACAGAGGTAATAATTTTGGGTGGCATGCTTTCATTGTCAACGCAATGACCAAGAGTTCTCAATATCTTCCATGCTACTCATGCTATAGGCGGTTCCCAAAGAGAAAAGCAAAGTTTTAACTCCCCCACCACCAATCAATCACACTCCACGGCCAGCCGAATCCTCTGGTACCGTCGATACTAACATCAATCCAAGGGGAGTCTTGTTTTACAGTTATGTTTTTGATTTAAACGTGGAACTGGGCATTCCAATTACCGGCCCCTTTCTCGTGAATGACAATGAATAAACACATGTCGAGGATAACACGCCTAACATGGAAGATACCAATATCCCCCTGTCACCACATGAGCGGTTCAGACATGCAAAATAGATTATTTCTTGAAGGTTTAGACAATGGCACATGCAAATTTACTTGAAACGGCAGGTAGATACCGCAAATAGGTAGGTATGGTGGACTCTCATGGAAAAACTTTTGGGTTTATGGAAGTGGATGCACAAGCAGTATTTCGCTTAGCACAAGTGAAGGCTAGCAAAAGACTGGGAAGCGACCAACTAGAGAGCGACAACAGTCATCAAGATGTAATGAGTTTGACTAACATTGAGTGCAAGCATGAGGAGGATATAAATCACCATGAACACGAACATCATAGAGGCTATGTTGATTTTGTTTCAACTACATGCATAAACATGCACCAAGTCAAGCCACTTGAAACATTCAAAGGAGAATACCATCCTATCATACTACATCATAGTCATCTCAAAATCTATGTTGGCATTCAAGACAATCCATTATAAGCTCCTAGCTAATTAAGCATGGCATCAGAAACTATGATCTCTAAGTTGTCATTGCGAACATGGTTCTCTCTCAACAAAGCTGAATCTGGGACGACAAGCTAGTCATATTTACAAAAACAAAATAGATAGAGTTCATACCAGCTTTTCCAGTCTCAGTCATTTCATCATATATCATCATTATTGCCTTTCACTTGCACGATGGAACGATGTGAACAATAATAAGAGTGCTCGTGCATTGGACTAAAGCTGGAATCTGCACGCAAACACAAAGGAGAAGACAAATAATATGGCTCTTTGAAAACTAAACAGGTATGCATGCAAGAGCCACTAAACATTGTAACCAATATCTTCTACCTCGACCCAAAGAAAAAGAAAACTATTTACACGGGAAAACTCCCAACAAGCAAAATAAGAAAGGAAAATCTTTTTGGGTTTTCTCAAAAGGACACAAAACAAGAAAACAGGAAAACAAAAATAAACTAGCATGGATAATAAAGTGGCAAAGTGTAAACACCGGCTAACAAGGTGAAAGCATAATCATGAATGTAAAGTCGGTCGTACTCCCCCAAGCTTAGGCTTTTGGCCTAGCTTGGTCTACTCCCAAGGACGGTCGAGGCGAAACCCAAAATCACAATCGGGGTTGTACGGGAGCGCTGCAGCCACTGCCTGAATAGCTGCCTCACAGAGACGAGTAGCCATCGCCTCCCTCTCATACTCCTTTGCCTCTCCTCTGGTTATGTAGTATCTCCGTTTTACATGAAAGTCAAAGAAAGCAGAGTAGAAACGGTAATATGGAAAACACGCTACCGTTTAAATATCAATCGGTGTAGGAGGGATTCATCATCCCTCTCAAGGAACTGGTAGCGTGTCATTGCGACGCGGTCAAGGAAAGCTGTATGGAGCGGGGGATCTCCTGAGCGGATGGGTACTCCAAGAAAATTTTCTATGCGATTGGCATAGATCCCGCCAAAGAAATCCCCATCAATAGCATTCTTATTCAGCCTCCTTGCTATAATAGCTCCCATGTTGAAGCTTTTGTCACCCGTCACTGCGCTCTTAAGGATACTAAGGTCGGATGTGCACAGTTGACAATGTTCAACCTTGCCGTTAATGCATCTACCTATGAAGAGGGCAAAGTAGTGCAAGGTAGGGAAATGAATGCTTCCTATGGTAGCTTGTGTGATGTCTCGAGTTTCTCCAACAGTTATACTAGAGACAAAATCTCTAACCAAAGACTTAGCAGGATCATTAAGACTACCCCCATCGGGTATCTTGCAAATCCTATTGAAATCCACCAAATCCATGGTGTAGGATTTACCATACAGATCAAACAGTATGGATGAGTCACGGCCAACTGAAAATTCAAATCTACGCACGAAAGAGGCAGTGAGCATAGCATACTGTTCACATTTATCTGAGAGGAATTCTTCTAACCCGGCATTGCGGACAAGTGTATCAAACTCATCCTTGAAGCCTGCTTCGATCATGAACTCATCGGAAGGCCATTCACATGGTTGTACAGGTGCGTCCCTTAGTTGATAAGGATCGGGCTCCCGAATAGAAAGACGAGGACCCTTCTTACTTGAGGAACCACCATGAAACTTCCTCCTGAACATAATTTCTTTTTGCTAAAATTTTTGAAGTTCAAGAGAAAAGTGAATAAATACCAACCACACCTTGTAGCAACTACTCCTACTAGTGCCTAGAGACCGTATCACGCGCTAAAACTACTTGGGACCAGCTAAAATCAACATTTCAAGCTCAAGAACAGGGTCACCAAGATAGCAAGAATACGCGAAGGATAAAGCACTAGAGTAGAAACTAATTGGACCAATGGAGGAGTCACTTACCAAGGAGTAATTTCCCCAAAACGGTTCGGAGAATAGTGCTTTAAGCAAGGAGATCTAAAATCACAGCCAAATGAGCAAGAACACGGGTTTGAGCTGCGAAGCGATTTTTTCTGGAGGTAGAAGAAGAGGGTGGGAGCTGGAATGAGTGGAGGGGGTCCCTGTGGACCCCACAAGCTTGGTGACTGCGGCTAGGGGGAGCCCGCGGCGTCAGGGCTTGTGGCCCACTAGTATGCCCCCCAGGTCAGCTCTCAGTCCCAGTATTTTTCAAAAAATCCAGAAAAAATCATATTTGATTTTCAGGACCATCGGAGAACTTTTATTTTCGGGGTACTTTTCTCCGGGACGCTAAAACACAAAACAGGGAAAACTAAACTAAATCTATCATTTTTCTTCTAAGCAACAGAAAGTGAAAGCTTGAATCAGAGGTATGTGACTCTTTGATTCATCCATTTCATGGTCATTGAAAGAAATCCGTCAATGGGGTTGATCAAATCCTCATGACAAAACTTTTTCAAATTGCAAAAGGAAATGAAGAATTGTCGAATAGGCACTAAGTCACCTCAATGGGGATGTGAATCTCCCTAATAAGCAAATCATACTTCATCTTGACACGAGGAATAGGGCATTCAAAGCTCCCAATAAGAATCGATGAAGTTTTTTCGATAGCATTGATGCAAAGTACTTGATATGGTTTCTTCGGAAAGTGCACTGTATGCTCATTACCATTGACATGAAGGTGACATTGCCTTTGTTGCAATCTATAACAGCCCCTGCAGTGTTTAAAAAGGGTCTTTCGAGGATGACAGCCATGGCATCGTCCTCGGGAATATTCAAGATAACAAAGTCTGTTAAGATAGTGGTGTTAGCAACCACAACAGGCACATCCTCACAAATGCCGGCAGGGAAAGCAGTTGATTTGTCGGCCATTTGCAGAGAAATTTTAGTGGGTGTCAACTTATCCAGTTCAAGTCTACAATAATGGGAGAGAGGCATAACACTAACACCGGCTCCAAGGTCACATAAGGCTGTTCTTACGTAGTTTTCTTTAATGGAGCAAGGTATAGTGGGCACTCCTGGATTGCCAAGTTTCTTAGGAGTTCCACCTTTGAAAGTGTAATTGGCGAGCATGGTGGAGATCTCAAGATCTGGTATCTTTCGTTTATTAGTCACGATATCTTTCATGTACTTGGCATATGGATACATTCTGAGCATATCAATTAACCGCATCTGCAGAAAGACGGGTCTTATCATTTCAATAAAGCGCTCACAATCCTCATAATCCTTTTTCTTGGATGGCTTAGGAGGAAAGGCCATAGGTCTCTGAACCCATGGCTCCCTTTCATTACCATGCTTCCTAGCAGTGAAGTCATTCTTATCGTATCTCTTAGGTTGTGGGTTATCAGGATTAACGGTAGGTTCAATCTCCACATCCTTATCATTGCTAGGTTGAGCATTATTATGAACATCGCTGTCCATATTGTCACCAGGTTCATGTTCATCACCAGATTGTGTTTCTGCATCACACGCAGAAATATCATTTGGTTCTTCAGGTGTGACAGTATTTGGTGAACTGACATGTAGGTTTCTATCATCCTTCTTCTTCTTAGGATGACTGGGCGTATCAGCATTAATTCCTTGAGAATCTTGATCAATTCTCTTAGGATGGCCTTCAGGATACAAAGGTTCCCGAGTCATTTTGCCTCCTCTAGTAATGACTCTCATAGAGTTGTCATTTAATTCATTGAGCAAGTCATTGTGAGCTTTAAGTACTTGTTCTACCTGAGTAGTAATCATAGAGGCACGTTTACTCAGAAGCTTTAGATCATTGACATTTCTGTCTACAGAAGCACTTAAATGACTAAGCATACGAGTACTTTGTTCCAAATGTCTGCTAACATAATCATTGAAACTCTGTTGTTTGGCAACAAAGTTGTCAAATTCATCAAAGCATAGGCTAGCAGGTTTTTCAAAAGGAATATCACTCTCATCAAACCTACGCAGAGAATTTACTTCTACTACCTGTATCGGATTATCGAGACCATGGATCTCTTCGATGGGCGGTAGATTTTTGACATCTTCATATCTAATGCCTTTCTCTTGCATAGATTTCTTGGCTTCTTGCATATCTTCGGGACTAAGGAATAGAATACCTCTTTTCTTAGGAGTTGGCTTAGGAGGTGGTTCGGGAATAGTCCAAGCATTATCGTTGATCAAGATGTTATTCACTAGAATCTCAGCTTGTTCTATAGTTCGTTCCCTAAAACACAACCAGCACAACTATCTAGGTGGTCTCTAGAAGCATCGGTAAGTCCGTTATAGAAGATATCAAGTATCTCGTTCTTCTTAAGAGGGTGATCAGGAAAAGCATTCTGTAGCTGGATGAGCCTCCCCCAAGCTTGTGGGAGACTCTCTTCTTTGTCTTGAGCAAAGTTGAATATTTCCTGCAAGGCAGCTTGCTTCTTATGGGCAGGGAAATATTTCTAACAGAAGTAATAGACCATATCCTGGGGACTACTCACACATCCAGGAGCAAGAGAAGTGAACCAGTCTTTAGGGTCATCCCTTAGAGAGAAAGGAAACAACTTAAGGATATAGTAGTAGCGGATCTTCTCCTCACTAGTGAAAAGGGTGGCTATATCGTGTAGTTTGGTAAGATGGGCTACGACCGTCTCAGACTCATAACCGTGGAAAGGATCAGATTCGAAAAGAGAGATTATCTCAGGGTCGACAAAGAATTCATAATCCTCATCGGTGGTAAACATAGGTGAAGTGGCAAACTTCAGGTCGCATTTCATCCTAGCTTTCAGAGATTTTTCCTTCCACTTGAGAAGTAATTTCTCAGCGTCATAGGCATCCTTACACGCAAGAAAATCCTCATCTATCTCTCCCTCCATAACATAACCCTCAGGTATATGAGGCAATTCATATCTAGGAGAGCTAGATCTAGCAGGAGTAAAAGCAGGTTCTATCTCAATAGTATCGGCAGTTTCAGAAGCATCACGAGCATTGGCAGTAACTCTAGCAATATGTGCATCAAGGAATACCCCTAGTGGCATATCAGGCAAAGTAGTATCTCTATCAATATCAAGCATAGCATCATCAGGCAAAATAGCATCTCTAACATCATCAGGCAAAGCAGTATCAAGCATAGCATCTCTAGCAGTATCAGGCATAGCATCTCTAGCAGTATAAGGCATAACATCTCTAGCAATATCAGGCGTAGTAGCATCATAAGCATCATCAAGCACATGCGACATATCAAGATTTCTAGCAGGAGGTGGTGTCGCAAACTTACTCATAACTGAAGGTGAATCAAGTGCAGAGCTAGATGGCAGTTCCTTACCTCCCCTCGTAGTTGAGGGCAAGACTTTGGTTTTTGGATCTTTCAGATTCTTCATAGTGATCAGCAGATATAAATCCCAAGTGACTCAGAGAATATAGCTATCATTCCCTGGCAACGGCGCCAGAAAAATGCTGTTGACGTGCAACTATTCCTGACTTGATGCCTCCACGGCGCCAGAAAAGAGTTGCTTCCAGTTGCTCAGCAATTAAAAATTGTCTCACAATAGCCCACCAGCGCATGGGATCGCGGCAGTTTTCAAGGGTAGAGTATTCAACCCAAATTTGTTGGTTCACGCGACGGGAAGTGAAAGAATATTCTCAAGTATTAGCAGCTGAATGTGTCAGATTCAACCACACCTGAAAGATTATTGTCTGCAAGCAAAGTATCAGTAGCAAAGTAGTATGATAACAACGGTGCCACAAACGATCTGTTTACAAGGCAGACTATTCCTAACCGTTGTATCAATGGCGTCGGTAAGTTGCCCGTGGATGGGAAATATTCTTTCCCGGCAACGGTGCCAGAAAAAGTATTGTAGCAGGCAGTAGCAGTGTAACGAGTAACGGTAGTGGCAAGGAACAACAGTAGTGACAACAGTAACAAGTAGCAGTAGTACCGAGTAACAGCAGCACCAAGTAACAGTAGTATCAGCAGCAGCATGACAAAGCAAGTAACAGTAGCAGCAACAGTAGTAACAGCAGCAGAGCAAAACAAGTAACAGCAGCAGTGGGACAAACTCGTAGGCAATGGATTGGTGATTTGTCGGATGACATTCATCATGCAACAGTTATAACACAGAGAGATATGTGGCTAGCTCCCGTTCGTCAATGTGATGTAGGAATGCATTCCGTGTGTTGTCATACGTACTTAGGGAATAGAACTTGCATGACATCTATTATCCATCCCTCCCGTGGCAGCAGGGTCCAAATGGATACTACGGGATATTAAGGTTCTCCTTTTAATAAAGAACCGGACCAACGCATTAGCACTTGGTGAACACATGAACTCCTCAAACTATGGTCATCACCGGGAGTGGTTCCGGTTATTGTCACTCCGGGATTGCCGGATCATAACACATAGTAGGTAACTACAACTTGCAAGATTGGATCTAAAATACACATATATTGGTGACAACATAATAATTTCAGATCTGAAATCATGGCACTCGGGCCCTAGTGACAAGCATTAAGCATGGCAAAGTAGTAGCAACATCAATCTCAGAACATAGTGGATACTAGGGATCAATCCCCATCAAAACTAACTCGATTACATGATAGATCTCATCCTACTCATCACCGCCCAGCGAGCCTACGAATAGATTACTCACGAACGATGAAGAGCTCCATGGAATTGGAGAGGGAAGAAGGTTGATGATGACGATGGCGACGATCTCCTTGATCCGGAGCCCCAAACGGACTCCAGATCTGCCCTCCAGATGAAGGACAGGATGTGGTGGCGCCTCCGTATCGCAAACGCGATGAAATCTTCTCTCTTGATTTTTTTTGGGACGAAAGGGAATAAATAGAGCTGAGTCTGGGGGCAGCAGAGCCACGTGGGCCCCACAAGCCCTGACGCCGCGACCTGGGGGGTGGCCGCGGCCACAGGGCTTGTGGCCCACTGGCTCACCCCCTCCGGTGGATCTTTGCGCATGTATTTTTCATATTTTCCAGAAATATTCTCCGTAAATTTATAGGACGTTCCGAGAACTTTCATTTCTGCACAAAAACAACACCAATGCAATTCTGCTGAAAACAACGTCAGTCCGGGTTAGTTCCATTCAAATCATGCAAGTTAGAGTCCAAAACAAGGGCAAAAGAGTTTGGAAAAGTAGATATGAAGGAGACGTATCAGCTGCTCACCGTGGGGAAAATCCACTAAGTGGCTACTCTGCACACAACCACAAAATTACAGCCATAATACACATCACAATTAAAAAGGGGGCTAGGGGGATTCGAACCCACGACCCCCTAGTGGAGGCGCGGCGCTGGATCCACTAGGCTGCGAGGGGGGATCTGAACCAGAAGCGGTTCAGCCCCATATAAGCTAACTACACGGGCGCCCTTCTTCTATTTCCAGATCGGAACTGCACAGGAGAAGGGATCGACACCGGCGAGCGGTGAGGCAACAACAGCGGCAAGGAACTACCAGCGGGGGTGCGGGAACCCTAGGGGGTTATATTCCCGAGGCTAGCGCGGGGGAATTAAAACCCTAGGCGGGGGGCAAGAAGAGCTTCTTGGCCATGGTGGATCGGCGAACGGCGGCGCTGCTACTCGCAGATGGGAACAAGGATGCGGGAGAGGGTAAGGGGCGACACTGGCTCACCCTGGGCACGGAGAAGAGGATGAACACGTGTAGAAAAGGAAGAGGGGATCGGGGTGGCGATGCAACGGGGCGCTTTCCGCACCAGCGACGACGACGACGGGGTCGACGCTACAGAAGGCCCCGGCCTTCCCTAGCGGCGGGAACGGAACGAGGATGCCTCCTGCATCCTCGAGGGTGCCTTGGATGCCACGGAGAAGGGCTGCCGGCGACGAGGGAACGCGGGGACGGGGGCGATGCTCTCTGCCTCCCTAGCTTACTGAATTTCAACGAACCCTCTCTGAATCTTACCTGTGAGGGAGAAAATAAGGAGGGGGAAGAAATGGCGGCTGCGACAGGAGGAAGTGCGGAACCCTAGGATGCGCTGGGGGCTATATAGGCGCGACGAGAGACGGTCCTCGGCGTGCGTGAGGTACCACGACGGCAGCCTCTCTCTCACGCGCTCTGTTGACTGACGAAAAGAGGAGAGGGACAGGGATGACGTCAGGAAGGAGAGGGGAATGGGTGGCTCGCCACAGAGAAGGGAATGGGCCACGAGCCCATCCTGCTCTCTCACTCCCTCTAAAAAAGTAAACACAGGCTGGCTTTTAAAATAAAAACAAACCATATTTGAAATAAAAGCCAGGGAGGAGGAAATAGAAAAATATTAAAACTGAAAATAAAAATAAGCTTCTAAATTGTTCCTCCTATTTATAAAAATAGGTGAGGCATTTTAGAGCAAAGTAAAATAACTTGTTTAAATAAAATCTGGTCCTGTTTTAAATAAAACAAAAGTAAAATAACTTCAAATAAGTGAGTGTTGCCACCCACAATTAATAAAAGGACTTTTAAAGAAGACGAACATTTTTATTGGGGTCAAAACTGAAACTTTAAAAGAGCCACAAAACAATTGGGAGAAAGAGGGGCTTTATGGACATGGTGCAATAAGGGTTTTGAAGAGGCCAATGTTGCACCCACTCTCATCACAAGATCACACATGAACACATGCACTCACAGACATCACCAAGGTGGCACCCCCAACACAAGATCAAACAAGGAAGACAAAGATAGGATTCTATGCAAGATGCGATGATGAATGCGACAAACAATCTAATCACCTGACGGCAATGAAAAAGAAGGGAAATCTTCTGGTACGTTGGTCTGGGGCTGTTACATTTGTCTGGACTCCGAATCATTTGACAGTAATAGCATTGTCTTCTGCAATCCTATGATGGGCTTTTCTATTGATCATAGGTCACTTGGGGGCTTCCAACTCAGCGAGTTTTAGCTTTCTCACCCTCTTGATCCGGCAAAGAGCCACAAAATGGTTATACCTGTGTGTATGTTTGATGCGACTCCGATCAGGTGACTCCATGTATTATTGACTATTCAATCCATTGTGGACCCTGAATCAGCAAGGTTAAAACATTGGTTTATCACGTGAGAGCCAGCATACTGAAGCTAGGGTAAACCATGGGTTATCATGCCCGATTCATTGTAGCAAGACTTGAGCCTCAAAAGACGGTCTCTTTTCACCGTGTATCACTGAGCCGGATTATTATTGATTTATATTATCATGAGTTGATCGTTTCAAGTACACACTCTATTTTTCTGGCTCATAAAAGAGTGCCCGGGTCATAAAGTCATAGTGTTGTCATGAACAATTCCAAATTTTATGGGTGAGCGGACATAAATTGTGAATTCTAGGGCCAAGTTACAATAACTTTCCTCATGATGATTCAATAAGCTAGATTTTGAGCATGGATTAGCCAAGACGGAACAGATTAAAAGACTAAAGATATATCTGGTTCATATGCATAAGTACTAAAGGTGAGTTAGCAAAGATTTGGGCAGATTTAGACCCCTTGCCATCTTGGCCAAAACCAAGAGTTTTACAAACATGCGAAAGGCACTGCATAGGCGATAGAGCTATTGATCTAGGGAATATATTACAAGGCACTCGAGGCCCAACCGATGAAATCAAAGTTTTTCTCATAACCCGGCCTTTACATTTTCCAGGTTAAGCTTTGTCTTGATCTTCGGCTAGTCTTCTACTCGAACCGCCGGTTCTATAATATGGAGACCATCCGGATTCTAGTTGCAATGGGACAATGCTTCAAACATGGCTTCCTCGTTCAAGATATGCAACGGGTCAACATGAGGGGCAAAGAGTTGCTTGCGAAGCTGCGGAGTGAGACTAACCAATTTAAAAATGGGTGGTTGAACTTGTTGGAAATATTCCCTAGGGGCAATAATAAATAGTTATTATTATATTTCCTTGTTCAAGATAATCATTTATTACTCATGCTAGAATTGTATTGATTGGAAACTCAAATACATGTGTGGATACATAGACAACACAATGTCCCTAGTAAGCCTCTAATGGACTAGCTCGTTGATCAAAGACTCTCAAGGTTTCCTAACCATAGACATGGGGTGTCATTTGATAACGGTATCACATCATTAGGAGAATGTTGTGATGGACAAGACCTAAATTATAAATGTAGCATATGATCGTGTTAGTTTACTCCTACTGTTTACTGCATGTCAAGTATCTGTTCCTATGATCATGATATCATGCAACTCTCGAACACCGGAGGAATGCCATATGTGTATCAAACATCACAACGTAACTAGGTGACTATAAAGGTGCTCTACCTGTATCTTCGAGGGTGTTTGTTGGGTTGGTGTGAATCGAGACTCGGATTTGTCACTTCGTATGATGGAGAGGTATCTCTAGGCCCACTCGATAATACAACATCACAATGAGCTTGCAAGCAATGTGACTAAGGAGTTGGTCATCGGAATTTGTATTATGAAACGAGTAAATGGAGTTGCCGATAACGAGATTGACTAGGTATGGAGATACCGACGATAGAATCCCGGTCAAGTAACATACCGATGGACAAAGGGAATAGCATACATGATTAGTTGAATCCTTGAAATTAAGGTTCGACCGATGAAAGATCTTTCTAGAATATGTGGGAATCAATCTAGGCATCCAGCTCCCGCTATTGGTTATTGACCGGAGAGTGTCTTGGTCATGTCTACATAGTTCTCGAACCTGCGGGGTCTACACACTTAAGGCATTGAGGGTATAAGCATAATTGAGTTATTGTGTTGGTGAACGAAGGTTGTTCAGAGTCCCGGATAACATCTCGGACCTGACAAAGAACTCTGGAATAGTACGGAGGTGAAGATTGATATATAGGATGAAGGTCATCAGAGTCCGGAAGTGTTCCGAGGTGTACTGAGGGAATCACAGAGTGTGGAAAGGAGTTTTGGGAGGCCCTAATAATTGTTGGGGGGCTCATAGGCCAAGGAGAGGGGCACCGCAGCGACCAGGGGGGGTGGGCCTCCTTGGGATGCCGCTAGCCCAACTTGGGTGGCAAGGCACCCATGTGAAGGGGCCAGCCTAACCCTAGCCGCCACCCCTCCCCTCCCTTTGCCGGAAACCCTAGGGCGCCCTCTCCTCTCCCTTCCCCCTATATAAAGAGAGGTAGAGAGAGGGCCGCGACATGAAAATCTTGCCGCGATTTTGCACAGCCTCTCCCTCATAGTTTCTCTACTGCAAAAACCCCACGGCGAAGTCCTAGTGAGCTCTCACCACCAAGACCTCACAACGTCGTCCTACTGACGGAGGACTCAGGCTACTACTTCACAATCGCTCGCTGGATCGAGTAGGTGAATGCATCACCAAGCTGTACGCATGTTGAACACAGAGGTGCTATCCGTTCGGCTCTTGATCGGGAGATCGTGGGACGGTTCATGATTGGATCGCGAATACGTACCACTACACATCAACCGCGTTCTTGAACGCTTCCGCTTAGCGATCTACAAGGGTATGCAGATTCAATCTTTTCTCTCGTAGATGGTCATCACCATGGATAGATCATGTTTGCACGTAGGAAAAGTTTTGTTTCCCATGCAACGTTCCCCAACAGTGGCATCTTGAGCCAGATTTATGCGTAGATGACATCTCGAGTAGAACACAAAGGAGTTTGTGGGCGTTGATATTCAGATTCCTTCCCTCCTTAGTCTTCTCTTGGTTCAGCGGTATTGTTGGATGAAGTTGGCTAGACCAAATTTACTCGTATGCTTACGAGAGATTGGTTCCATCGACTAACATGCAACTTGGTGCATAAAGATGGCTGGCGGGTGTCCGTCTCTACTACTTTAGTTTAATCGGATTCGACAAAAGGAGATCCTTGTAGAAGGTTAAATACCAACTTGCATATCACCATTGTCGTTTTGCGTAGGTAAGAAACGTTCTTGCTAGATACCCCTAGCGGCCATGTAAAATTTGCAACAACAAATTAGAGGACGCCTAACTTGTTTTTGCAGGTTATGCATGTGATATTATATGACCAATAACATGATGAGATATATTTGATGTATGAAGTGATCATGCTGTAATAGTTAATATCAACTTGCATGTTTGATGCTACGGCAACAGGCAGGAGCCATATGGTTGTCTTTATTTTAATCGATTAGTGATGCTTTACTTTATCGCTAAATTTGTAGCAATAGTAGTACGAGCATAGATGGCGCGACAACCTCGATGCTAGCACAATGATGGAGATCATGGTGTGGCGCGTGTGACGTTGGAGATTATGCCGGTGCTTTGGAGATGGAGATCCAAAGCACAAGATCATGGCCATATTA
Organism: Hordeum vulgare subsp. vulgare; assembly: GCF_904849725.1. NCBI lineage: Eukaryota > Viridiplantae > Streptophyta > Magnoliopsida > Poales > Poaceae > Hordeum > Hordeum vulgare. Next base: position 442,361,600 of record NC_058522.1, on the reverse strand, counting down.
TGTCACTTATGATTTGCATGTGATATTAATCCCTTTTATGCACCTTGTTTTGCTTAGGACGATGGTAGCATTATAAGGTGATCCCTCACTAAAATTTCAAGACGGAATTGTGTTCTCCCCGAGTGTGCACCGTTGCGAAAGTTCGTTGTTTCGAGACACCACGTGATAATTGGGTTTGATGGACTCTACATTCACATCCAACGGGTGCAAGACAGTTTTGAACACGCGGAAAACTCGGGTTAAACTTGACGATCCTAGCATGTACAAACATGCCCTCGGAACACAAGAGACCGAAAGGTCTAACATGAGTCATATAGTTGATATGATGAGCATGAAGATGTTCACCATTGAAACCAGCTCATCTCACGTGATGATCGGACTTGGGTTGGTGGATTTGGATCATGTGTCACCCGAATGACTAGAGGGATGTCGATTTGATTCGGAAGATCGCGGGACGGTTCTGATTGGATCGGGAAGACGTACCACTACATCAACCACGTTCTTGAATGCTTCTGCTTAGCGATCTACAAGGGTATGTAGATTCAATCTCTCCTCTCGTGGATGGTTTTCATCATGGATAGATGGTGTTTGCATGTTGGTGACCCGGCCCAACTAGGGCGGGTTATCCAACATATAATATCCCCAACACGCACCGGTACAACCATGTGAATGGCCTTCCGATGAGTTCGTGATCGAAGCAGGCTTCAAGGATGAGTTTGATACACTTGTCCGCAATGCCGGGTTAGAAGAATTCCTCTCAGATAAATGTGAACAGTATGCTATGCTCACTGCCTCTTTTGTGCGTAGATTTAAATTTTCAGGTTGGCCGTGACTCATCCATACTGTTTGATCTGTACGATAAATCCTACGCCATGGATTTGGAGGATTTCAATAGGATTTGCAAGATACCCGATGGGGGTAATATTAATGATCCTTCTAAGTCTTCGGTCAAAGACTTTGTCTCCAGTATAACTGTTGGAGAAACCAGAGATATCACGCAAGCCACCATAGGAAGCATCCATTTCCCTGTCTTGCACTACTTTGCCCTCTTCATAGGTAGGTGTATTAAAGGCAAGGATGCACATTGTCACCTATGCGCTTCTGACCTTAGTATCCTTAAGAGCGCAGTAACAGGTGATAGGACCTTCAATATGGGAGCTATAATAGCAAGGAGGCTGAATAAAAATGCCAGTGAGGTGGATTTCTTTGGTGGAGTTTATGCTACACGCTTAGCAAATTTTCTTGGAATACCATACGTTCAGAAGACCCTGCTCTCCGTACAGCCTACCTTGATCGTGCCGCTCTAACATGCTACCAGTTCCTTGAGAGAGATCATGGATCCCTCCTATACCGCTTGATATTTAACCGGCAGCGTATTTTCCATATTACCCTTCCTGCTCCTGATTTCTTTGACTGTTAGGTAAAACGAAGATACTACATGACCATAGGAGAGGCAGAGGAGTATGAGAGGGAGGCAACGGCTGCTCGACTTCGCGAGGCAGCTATTCAGGTAGTGGTTGCGGCACTCCCGTATAACACCCATTATGATTTTGGGTTTCGTCACGACCATCCATGGGACTAGACCAAGCTAGGCCAAAAGCCTAAGCTTGGGGGAGTACATGTTCTCACCAACTTTACAGTCATGCTTATGCTTTCACTTTGTTAGCCGGTGTTTACACTTTGCCACTGTATTATCCATGCTAGTTTATTTTCGTTTTCTTGTTTTCTTGCTTGGTGTCCTTTAGATAAAACCCAAAAAGATTTTTCTTTCTTCTTTTGCTTGTTGGGAGCTTTCCGGTGTAAATAGTTTTCTTTTTCTTTGGGTCAAGGTAGAAGATATTGGTTACAATGTTTAGTGGCTCTTGCATGTATACCTGTTTAGCTTTCAAAGAGCCATATTACTTTGTCTTCTCCTTTGTGTTTGTCTGTAGATTCAGCTTAGTCCAATGCACGAGCACTCTTATTATTGTTCACGTCGTTCGATCATGCAAATGAAAGGCAATAATGATGATATATGATGAAGTGACTGAGACTGAAAGGCTGGTATGAACTCTATCTATTTTCTTTTTGTAAATATGACTAGCTTGTCAAACCAGATTCAGCTTTGTTGTTAGAGAACCATGTTTTCAATGACAACTTAGAGATCATAGTTTCTGATGCCATGCTTATTTAGCTGAGAGTTTATAATGGTTTGTCTTGAATGCCAACATAGATTTTGAGATGACTATGATGTAGTATGATAGGATGGTATTCTCCTTTGAATGATTCAAGTGGTTTGACTTGGCCCATGTTCATGCATGTAGTTGAAACAAAATCAACATAGCCTCTATGATGTTCGTTTTCATGGTGATTTATATCCTGTTCAAGCTTGCATTTAATGTTAGTCAAACTCATTGCGTCTTGATGACTGTTTTCGCTCTCTAGTTGGTCGCTTCCCAGTATTTTGCTAGCCTCCACTTGTACTAAGTGGAATACTGCTTGTGCATCCACTTCCATAAACCCAAAAGTTTTTCCATGAGAGTCCACAATACCTACCTATTTGCGGTATCTACCTGCCGTTCCAAGTAAATTTGCATGTGCCACTCTCTAAATCTTCAAGAAACAATCTGTTTTGCATGCCCGAACCGCTCATGTGGTGACAGGGGGCTATTGGTATCTTCCATGCTAGGAGTGTTATCCTCGACATGTGTTTATTCACTGTCATTCACGAGAAAGGGGCCGGTAATTGGAATGCCCAGTTCCACGCTTAAATCGAAAACATAACTGTAAAAAAAGACTCCTCCCGGATTGATGTTAGTATGGACGTGTAACATCCCAATTTCCGTAAATTCGGATGTTAATAGATCATTCATTTGCATCCCACATTTTATGCATCATTGCGTTCCTCTGAAAATTTTTATCGTTATGTGACTGCAGGCAATTTATCGGAGCGGAGATAATATGACTTCTCCCCTGTGAGTTAAAGTCATCATTTTTGATTTTTGCAAATTTTTCCAAACTCCGAATTATTTTAGTCGAGTTTTTTTTTCGATCGCGTTGTGTGATCCTAGTGCATAAAACTTTTTTTTAGTTGCATTAGGTGGAACTAGGGTTCCTATATATATTATATATGTATTAGTTGTATATGTATTTTGTTTTCCTAAGTATTCTAGCGCATATATGTATATTAGTACTTTTTTTCCTAGTATTTTGTTAGCTAGGAAAATATATTTTTTCTGTTTTGTTTTGTTTTTTTTTTATTTCTTTTTGTTGCTGCTGTTTGTTTGTTTTTTTTTTCAAAAAAAAAAAACAAAACAGCCCAGCCACCCCATGCATGCACGCATGCAGCCATGCATGCACCCCTTCCCACGTTCTCCTCCCTCCCCACGTGAGTCCTCCCTCCCCTTTCCTTATTTCCCTCCTTCCTATTTTCTCTCCCTTTTCCTTATTTCTCTTTTCCTTCTTTCTCCTCCCTCTCTTTCCTATTTTTCTCTCCCATGATCTCCTTCCCAAAGTTCTCCCTCTCCTTCCTTTCTACTCTCCTCCCCTAAGCCTATATAACCCCCCCCCCACCTCCACCTCTCCCCAACCCTAGCCGCCGTCTCTCCACCACCGCCTCCACAAGCCGCCGCCGGCGCCTCACCCCACCGCCGCCCTAGCCGCCGCCGCGAGCAGCGGCAGCAGCCCGAAAGCTGCTGCACCTCGGCCTCGCCGCGGAGGAGGAGCCCTCCCCGAACTCTCTCTCCACCGCCGCCTCTTCCCCGCGGAGGAGGAACCTCACCGCCGCCGCCCGACACCCTACCGCCCGGAGCTACTCCCTCCTTCCTCGCCGGCCATCACCTTTCTTGCCGGTGCAACACCTCCAGCAGCAGGTAGCAACCTCTCTCCCTCTATTTCATGCACTCCATCTCAGCCATTAGAAGCTTGCCACGTGTGCCTCTCATTAGCACTAGCAGTTTCGTAATTTCTGTCCAGATTTCGAAAAAACAGAAACTTTCAATCTTGTTTTGATCACAACTTTTTATCCCTACGTCCAATGACATTGATTCTTTTTCCAGTAGCTCACAAATTTCCTGTAGCTTTTAAAAATATATAATTTTTCTGTGTTTGGAATTTTTAAATATAAGTTAGAGCAGATTTAGTTTAAACACTGTTTTGCCTATTCCAGGAGTTTGAAAAATGATATTGAGTTGATTCTTTTTGCTACTGTTTTCTAGTGATAAAACCTTACTGTAGTAGAATTTTCAGAATTTTCCAAGTATTGTTACTGGTGTTTTCAACAGAAACAAGTTTCTGTCCTACCGACGCGCGATAAAATTCTTTTGCGTAGTCGTTTGCCAATCATTGCATGTGATGTTATTTTTACTCGTGGCATGATTGAATTGCTTATGGTGTGCTTTGTGTTTGTATCGGTAGATCATCCGGAGTGCGAAGCGTGTTACTTAGAGACGCTCGAGCAGGACAACTATCATCAAGGCAAGTCATCTTTGATCATGTTATTTTACCTATGTTTTCAATGCATAGTAGATCACCTTCTTTGCCCTATTTGCATGCTGCCTAGGTACTTGGAAACTTTAGTCATAGGTGTAGTATCATGTGGTAGGAACACCAACACCCCGATACTTGGCCCCGGGACGACAAAGTTATATATATGCTATGCTTAAGTAGACGGGTTATCGGTTGAGTGTATGCCACGAGAGATGCGAGATTGATATAATAACCAAGACTGGACTAAGACAAGATTTTCAAGACCTCGGACGCAATGCAACACTGGGTGAAGGACGGTTGATCGGCTCCCTGGAAAACCCAGTGGATGCCCGGGATGCTGGAGAGGCCATGTCATCCTGCGGAAAGCTTCACCCAGGCTCAAAGGGACGGACGGAGACTTCAAGACTCAAGGCTTACCTGCACAGCCACAAGTCATTATGGGCTCTGGCTTGGTTGGACAACGCGGCGACTCTGGACAGGCGGTGCTAGCAGATGTAGACGAACGGTAGGAATGGATGGGCACCGACAGGGATTCAGAGGGACCCGTTGAAAGACCATGTTTTGATCATCCGGTCTTCAAACACCCTGAAGTGCGAGGACAAACCCGGAGGCGATCAAATCTTGTGGGGAACGTGTGCAAAAATCTGCAGAGTACTCAACCTAATCGATTAGCCGTGTCCACGGTCATGGACAACTTGAGCCGAAGGCATTGAATTTCCCCTGAACTCTCGACACAACTTAATAATGATGTGGGTGTTAACAACTATTCGGGTACGAGAATTGGTTGGCGGAACCATCTCGTTAACAACAAACTATGTAGTAATATTTTGCTTTCAAACCCTTTTGTTGTAGGATAAAACTAGCTTTATGCAAAAAAAAAACTTAGCTCCACCGGCCAAATATGCATGTAGAGATAGTGATTATTTTACTCCCTCTCTTGATGATTTGCCAGCATATTCAATATGCTGACCTACACGGCTGCAACGTATCATGTTGCAGAGTACTTTTCCGACCAGGAGTGAGGCTACCGTTCTACGCTCAACGACATGCCCTTGGAGTCGGATGGACTCGTCTACCTGATGCTTCCGCTTAGTCTTCGTTAGATAATCTCATGAGTTGGCCTTCAGCCACTTTATGGTACTCCTTTATTGTAATAAAGTACTCTTTATGAGATTTCGATTAATAAAGCTGTGTGATTGCACTCTTGAATATATACATTATGTACTGTGTGTGTACCAGCATGATCTTGGGATGGTACAGAAACACCAGAGGCTTGACTCGTTGAGTCGGGTCGCTACAGAAATGGTATTCAGAGCACACGCTGACCTTAGGACGTAACCTCTAGGAATGGAAAAGCCTTAGGAAGAAAACTATTTTCTCTAAAATCTTCTATTTCCTCTTCTGATCATTTCTGACTTCTCTCCGATTTTCCAATGTTTAGATGGCCACCTTCATCCCTGTTATGTTCACGGAGTTTTGCCAGCCCGACACCACTATGCCGTTCGGAAAAGAGCTGGTGCAGATCACCAAAGACTTGAGGATTGCTGTGCCGACTATCACAGGGAAGCCAACTTCATCTTACCCGGAGGATTCATGCTACAGGATCGAGGTGCATATTCCCGGAAGGACATTCGAGCCGCGCACTGAGCCGATGGATTTCAAGTTCATCGCACCCAGCTGGATTCTCGAAAGGGACATGGCGATCCATTGTGCACTCGGACGTATCAAGGATAAATACAAAGGCTGCCCTATTTCTCCAGACCTATTCGTTGTATCCTGGAGAAATGAAGACGGAGACATCATCTCAAGCAAGACCAACGACGCTCTCTTATCTTATGCCCAGACCTTGGAGAAGCACAGCGTAACTCTAGAGTATCACGCGATCAAGGACGCCAAGAAGATCAAGCAACTGTCACTCCGCGAGCTTGAGCTTGAAGATGCAGCCCAGGAAGCCCACTATGAGCATGAGCTGGAAGTGAAGGACTTTCTGGAGCGGATCGAGAAGCTGAAGACTCGAGTTGCATACCTGGAGGAGGAACTGGACATGGGCGAGAACCTTCATCCCGAAGGAGACGTAGCCCCCGTGATCAGCAACGACGAGGACTATGAAGAAAGCTCCACCGAAGGACCCGACACTATGCTATTTTGAGGAGGACACTTAGACTAGACCACCAATTTTTACTTTATCGTTTTACGTTTTAGGCCGATGTTTAGGATTATCGATTTTGTATCCTCGTGTGAACCTTTGTGATGTTTGAATAAAATGTGTGGTATTTGTGTGTTGCATTCACATGGGTAGTGTAATTCCTCTAGACCATTGTTCTATGCTAATCTCACCCCTCTACAAACATCAGATGCCTCCAAGACGCGCCCCTACCTCCAACTTTCCGCCGGAACTCACCCAGTTGATCCAGCAACAAAACACCCTGATGCAACTGATCATCCAGAACCAGAACAACAACAACCATCATCCACCCCAGGCCGACAACCTTACCCGTTTTCTGAGGTTGAACCCTCCAACTTTCTCCAGCAGCATTGAGCCCATTGTGGCAGATGATTGGCTTCGCAAGATGGAGCGTGAGCTCATCACCGCTGGTTGTTCTGAAGCTGAGAAGGTGCGTTTTGCCACGCATCAACTTGAAGGCCCTGTAGCTGCTTGGTGGGAGAACTACACCACCACTTATCCCATTGCTGGAGTCACTTGGGAGCAATTCAAACAAGCCTTCCGCACCGCACATGTCTCAGCTGGTGCAATGAGTCTGAAGAAGCGTGAGTTTCGCAACTTACGCCAGGGGAGTCGCACTGTGGCCCAGTACGTTGATGATTTCAGCATGCTCGCCCGTTATGCACCCGGAGATGTGGCCGATGATGCGGCCAAGCAGGAGAAGTTCTTGGAAGGACTGAATGATGAGCTGAGCATTCAGTTGATGGTAGCCACTTTCAACAACTACCAGGAGCTGGTTGATAAGGCCCTCATCTTGGAGGGGAAACATCAGCAGATGGAGAACCGCAAGCGAAAGTATGGGGTTGGAAAGTTCAACTCCGGCACTCAGCAGAAGCCTCGCTACACCCCCTACTCAGGGAATACCGGGACTGGATCCGGTAAGTTTGGTGGACATGTTCAGCATAACCACCCTGTGCACAACCATGGAGGCCACAACCATGGAGGAAATGGGAATCACCGCAACAACAACAACTTCAAGAATGGCGGTACTGGCACTCAGCAGAATTCAACTCCAGCTCAGAAGGATCTGACTCACATCACTTGCTTCAAGTGTCAGAAGAAGGGACACTATGCCACTGATTGTCCCCAGAACAAGCAGGGAAATGGAAACGGCAACGGCAACGGCAACTCTGCAGCAAAGAAGCCCAATCCTTTTCCTCGAGCTCAGGTGAACCACATTGATGTGGAAGAGGTCTATGATCACCCCGATACTGTGGTTGGTAAGTTTTTGCTAAATTCACATCCAGTATTGGTACTTTTTGATTCTGGTGCAACGCATTCATTCATATCAAGGGTAGTTGTGGAAAAGTATAGTTTGCCAACTAGAACCCTCAGCCAACCTATTAAGGTCAGTTCCCCAGGAGGCATGATGACAGCCGGGATAGGATGCCATGCTTTGAGTCTCAACATCGGGAACCATAATTTCCCCACCGACCTCATCGTATTAGAGTCCCAGGGATTGGATGTAATCCTAGGCATGGATTGGATGGCCAAGTATGAAGGTAATATCGATTGTGCCCTTAAGTCTATTTTGCTCACCACCCCCGAGCAGAAGCGGATTAAGTACGTGTCTCAGCGCCCGACCCGGAGTAAGCGAGTAAACTCTCTCACGGGAGTAGTCCAGGAGGAAGTACCGATTGTACAGGAGTACCCAGATGTATTTCCGGAAGAATTGCCGGGCATGCCACCCGATAGAGAAATTGAGTTCTTGATTGAGCTATTACCCGGAACAGCCCCGATATCCAAGAGACCCTATCGGATGCCCGCAAATGACTTGATAGAAATCAAGAAGCAAATTAAAGAGTTATTGGACAAAGGGTATATTCGCCCAAGTTCTTCACCTTGGGGAGCCCCAGTGCTCTTGGTTGAAAAGAAGGACAAGTCCCTGAGAATGGTTGTCGATTATCGTGCATTGAACGATGTGACCATCAAGAACAAGTACCCCTTGCCGATGATCAATGATCTGTTTGATCAGTTAGTTGGAGCTCGCATATTCTCAAAGATCGATCTTCGATCCGGGTATCATCAGTTAAAGATTCGTGAACAGGATATACCCAAGACAGCCTTTACCACTCGGTACGGCTTGTATGAGTACACGGTCATGTCATTTGGACTGACTAATGCTCCGGTATATTTTATGAATCTGATGAACAAGGTATTTATGGAGTACTTGGACAAGTTTGTCGTGGTGTTCATCGATGACATACTGATATTCTCCAAGAACGAAGAGGAACACAAGGAACATCTGCGTTTAGTTCTGGAGAAGCTTCGAGAGCATAAGTTATATGCAAAGTTCAGCAAATGTGAGTTTTGGTTGAAGGAAGTCGGATTTCTCGGACACGTCATCTCAGGAGAAGGAATAGCAGTGGACCCTGCCAAGGTCGCAGCAGTCACCGAATGGGTAGCACCCACTTCAGTCAAGGAGATCCGCAGTTTCCTCGGACTTGCCGGATATTACCGGAGGTTCATTGAGAATTTCTCAAAGATTGCCAAGCCCATGACAGAGTTATTGAAGAAGGAATCCAAGTATGTTTGGACTGAGGAATGTGAAACCAGTTTTCAAGAGTTGAAGAAACGTCTTGTTACAGCCCCAGTGCTGATATTGCCGAACATTCGGAAGGATTTCCAGGTTTACTGTGACGCTTCTCGTCAAGGACTTGGAGGAGTGCTCATGCAAGAAGGCAAAGTTGTAGCCTATGCATCCAGACAGCTCAGACCTCATGAGTTGAATTATGCCACACATGACTTGGAACTAGCTGCCGTAGTGCACGCTCTCAAGACCTGGAGACATTTCCTGATCGGAAATAGTTGTGATGTTTACACTGATCACAAGAGCCTGAAATATATCTTCACGCAGAAGGAGTTGAACCTCAGACAGAGGCGATGGCTAGAGTTGATCAAGGACTACGACATGAGATTGCATTATCACCCAGGCAAGGCAAATGTTGTAGCCGATGCGTTGAGCCGCAAGAGTTATGTGAACACGCTCACAGCGGGAGGATTACCCCAGGAGTTAGTCGATGATCTCCGAGATCTCAAATTGGAGATAGTTCCAAGAGGATTTGTTGCCACACTGGAAATTCAGTCTACTTTGACGGAAAAGATCCGTGAAGCACAGAAAGCTGACAAAGAGATAGCTGAGATTAAGCAGAAAATGGAAGACGGGAAAGCTAAAGGTTTTCGTGAGGATGAACATGGAACTTTATGGTTTGAGGATCGCATCTATGTGCCCAATGATCCCAAACTCAGGAAGTTGATACTTCAGGAAGCTCATGATTCCCCGTACTCGATACACCCTGGTAACACCAAGATGTATCTGGATCTGAAAGAAAGTTTCTGGTGGACAGGATTGAAGAAAGACATTGCTGAGTACGTAGCTATATGCGATGTTTGTCAGCGAGTAAAAGCCGAGCATCAGAAGCCAGCAGGTTTGCTCCAACCTCTGCCGATACCCGAATGGAAATGGGAAAAGCTTGGTATGGACTTCATCACAGGATTACCTCGGACCCGTTCTGGCTATGATTCTATTTGGGTTGTGGTCGATCGGTTGACCAAGGTAGCTCACTTCATTCCGGTGAAGACTACCTACACTAGTGCCAAGCTGGCCAAGATTTATATGACGAGGATCGTATGTCTGCACGGAGTACCAAAGAGCATTGTGTCTGATAGAGGGACTCAGTTCACATCAAAATTTTGGCACCAACTGCACGAAACCTTGGGAACAAGATTGGAGTTCAGCACAGCATTTCACCCGCAAACAGATGGACAGACCGAGAGAGTTAATCAAATTCTGGAAGACATGTTGAGAGCTTGCGCACTAGACTATGGGTCTAGTTGGGATGACAATTTACCGTATGCCGAGTTCTCATACAACAACAGCTACCAGACCAGTCTGAAGATGGCCCCTTTCGAAGCTCTATACGGAAGGAGGTGCAGAACACCATTGACGTGGGATGGAGTTGGCGACCGACAACTTTTTGGTCCCGACCTCATCCGAGATTCTGAAGAGAAGGTCAAGCTTATTCGTGACCGACTCAAGATAGCTCAGTCCAGGCAGAAGAGTTATGCCGACAGCAAACGCAAGGAAGTAACATACGAAGTGGGAGATGAGCATATCTTCAGGTGTCTCCACTTCGAGGAATCAAGAGATTCGGTGTGAAAGGAAAACTAGCACCACGTTTCATTGGCCCCTACAAAATTCTTGAACGTAGAGGCGAAGTTGCATACAAACTGGAACTGCCGGAAGGATTGTCCGGAGTTCATGATGTCTTCCATGTTTCCCAGTTGAAGAAATGCCACGCTGAGATGGCCGATGTTCCGTTGAGAGTTACAGTGCCCCTAGAGGCCATACAGCTTGACAGCGATCTGACGTATGAGGAGAAACCCGTCCGAATTCTCGAGACCGCCAACAGAGTTACCCGCAGCAAGATCATCAAGTTCTGCAAGGTGTTGTGGAGCCACCACACCGAGGAAGAAGCCACCTGGGAACGAGAAGAGGATCTTCGTCGAGACCAGCCGCACCTATTTTCTAGTCAACCCGAATCTCGAGGGCGAGATTCATCTTAAGGTGGGTAGGTTTGTAACATCCCAATTTTCGTAAATTCGGATGTTAATAGATCATTCATTTGCATCCCACATTTTATGCATCATTGCGTTCCTCTGAAAATTTTTATCGTTATGTGACTGCAGGCAATTTATCGGAGCGGAGATAATATGACTTCTCCCCTGTGAGTTAAAGTCATCATTTTTGATTTTTGCAAATTTTTCCAAACTCCGAATTATTTTAGCCGAGTTTTTTTTTCGATCGCGTTGTGTGATCCTAGTGCATAAAATTTTTTTTTAGTTGCATTAGGTGGAACTAGGGTTCCTATATATATTATATATGTATTAGTTGTATATGTATTTTGTTTTCCTAAGTATTCTAGCGCATATATGTATATTAGTACTTTTTTTTCCTAGTATTTTGTTAGCTAGGAAAATATATTTTTTCTGTTTTGTTTTGTTTTTTTTTATTTCTTTTTGTTGCTGCTGTTTGTTTGTTTTTTTTTTTCAAAAAAAAAAAAAACAGCCCAGCCACCCCATGCATGCACGCATGCAGCCATGCATGCACCCCTTCCCACGTTCTCCTCCCTCCCCACGTGAGTCCTCCCTCCCCTTTCCTTATTTCCCTCCTTCCTATTTTCTCTCCCTTTTCCTTATTTCTCTTTTCCTTCTTTCTCCTCCCTCTCTTTCCTATTTTTCTCTCCCATGATCTCCTTCCCAAAGTTCTCCCTCTCCTTACTTTCTACTCTCCTCCCCTAAGCCTATATAAACCCCCCCTCCACCTCCACCTCTCCCCAACCCTAGCCGCCGTCTCTCCACCACCGCCTCCACAAGCCGCCGCCGGCGCCTCACCCCACCGCCGCCCTAGCCGCCGCCGCGAGCAGCGGCAGCAGCCCGAAAGCTGCTGCACCTCGGCCTCGCCGCGGAGGAGGAGCCCTCCCCGAACTCTCTCTCCACCGCCGCCTCTTCCCCGCGGAGGAGGAACCTCACCGCCGCCGCCCGACGCCCCACCGCCCGGAGCTACTCCCTCCTTCCTCGCCGGCCATCACCTTTCTTGCCGGTGCAACACCTCCAGCAGCAGGTAGCAACCTCTCTCCCTCTATTTCATGCACTCCATCTCAGCCATTAGAAGCTTGCCACGTGTGCCTCTCATTAGCACTAGCAGTTTCGTAATTTCTGTCCAGATTTCGAAAACAGAAACTTTCAATCTTGTTTTGATCACAACTTTTTATCCCTACGTCCAATGACATTGATTCGTTTTCCAGTAGCTCACAAATTTCCTGTAGTTTTTAAAAATATATAATTTTTCTGTGTTTTGAATTTTTAAATATAAGTTAGAGCAGATTTAGTTTAAACACTGTTTTGCCTATTCCAGGAGTTTGAAAAATGATATTGAGTTGATTCTTTTTGCTACTGTTTTCTAGTGATAAAAACTTACTGTAGTAGAATTTTCAGAATTTTCCAAGTATTGTTACTGGTGTTTTCAACAGAAACAAGTTTCTGTCCTACCGACGCGCGATAAAATTCTTTTGCGTAGTCGTTTGCCAATCATTGCATGTGATGTTATTTTTACTCGTGGCATGATTGAATTGCTTATGGTGTGCTTTGTGTTTGTATCGGTAGATCATCCGGAGTGCGAAGCGTGTTACTTAGAGACGCTCGAGCAGGACAACTATCATCAAGGCAAGTCATCTTTGATCATGTTATTTTACCTATGTTTTCAATGCATAGTAGATCACCTTCTTTGCCCTATTTGCATGCTGCCTAGGTACTTGGAAACTTTAGTCATAGGTGTAGTATCATGTGGTAGGAACACCAACACCCCGATACTTGGCCCCGGGACGACAAAGTTATATATATGCTATGCTTAAGTAGACGGGTTATCGGTTGAGTGTATGCCACGAGAGATGCGAGATTGATATAATAACCAAGACTGGACTAAGACAAGATTTTCAAGACCTCGAACGCAATGCAACACTGGGTGAAGGACGGTTGATCGGCTCCCTGGAAAACCCAGTGGATGCCCGGGATGCTGGAGAGGCCATGTCATCCTGCGGAAAGCTTCACCCAGGCTCAAAGGGACGGACGGAGACTTCAAGACTCAAGGCTTACCTGCACAGCCACAAGTCATTATGGGCTCTGGCTTGGTTGGACAACGCGGCGACTCTGGACAGGCGGTGCTAGCAGATGTAGACGAATGGTAGGAATGGATGGGCACCGACAGGGATTCAGAGGGACCCGTTGAAAGACCATGTTTTGATCATCCGGTCTTCAAACACCCTGAAGTGCGAGGACAAACCCGGAGGCGATCAAATCTTGTGGCGAACGTGTGCAAAACTCTGCAGAGTACTCAACCTAATCGATTAGCCGTGTCCACGGTCATGGACAACTTGAGCCGAAGGCATTGAATTTCCCCTGAACTCTCGACACAACTTAATAATGATGTGGGTGTTAACAACTATTCGGGTACGAGAATTGGTTGGCGGAACCATCTCGTTAACAACAAACTATGTAGTAATATTTTGCTTTCAAACCCTTTTGTTGTAGGATAAAACTAGCTTTATGCAAAAAAAAAAACTTAGCTCCACCGGCCAAATATGCATGTAGAGATAGTGATTATTTTACTCCCTCTCTTGATGATTTGCCAGCATATTCAATATGCTGACCTACACGGCTGCAACGTATCATGTTGCAGAGTACTTTTCCGACCAGGAGTGAGGCTACCGTTCTACGCTCAGCGACATGCCCTTGGAGTCGGATGGACTCGTCTACCTGATGCTTCCGCTTAGTCTTCGTTAGATAATCTCATGAGTTGGCCTTCAGCCACTTTATGGTACTCCTTTATTGTAATAAAGTACTCTTTATGAGATTTCGATTAATAAAGCTGTGTGATTGCACTCTTGAATATATACATTATGTACTGTGTGTGTACCAGCATGATCTTGGGATGGTACAGAAACACCAGAGGCTTGACTCGTTTAGTCGGGTCGCTACAGGACGGGACCCGAGGATTCGGCTAGCCGGGGAGTGTGATTGATTGGTGGTGGGGGACTTAAAACTTCACTTTTCTGTTTGGGAACCGCCTATAGCATGAGGAGCATGGAAGATACTGAGAACTCTTGGTCATTGCGTTGATAATGAAAGCCTGCCACCCAAAATCATTATCTCTGTTTTCAAAGCTTGAGCTCTGGCACCTCTGTAAATCAATGATTCCCTCTGCGAAGGGCCTGTCTATTTATTTTCATGTTGATTCACCCTCCTCTTTTATGAGCACCAATTAGAGAGCACCTCTGTCATTTTTATGCTTTGCTTTTGATTGATATTGAGTATGACTATGACTGGATCTTCATTGCTATGAATTACAATGTTTAGTCAGCCCTTGATCTTTGAAAGTGCTCTGCATTTATGTTTTGCGGTCTTAGAAAGAGCTAGCGAGATACCACCTATTCATATTGCTTCATGTTGTTTTGATTGAACTGTTGGTATTTGAAACTCATTATTATTTGCTCGTTAGCTGATTATGTCATTGATATTAGTTTATCGTGAGACCTTGGTGTCATTTGCTTATGTGGGTAACTTGTGATCTTGCTGAAATTCTGGTTATGAGTTAGACATAGTTGCAACAACAAGATCAAACAGAGTTTGTCAAAGTTTTTATTTCTCTTTCAGTTTGTCAACTGAGTTGCTTGAGGACAAGCAAGGTTTTAAGCTTGGGGGAGTTGATACGTCTCCATCGTATCTACTTTTCCAAACTCTTTTGCCCTTGTTTTGGACTCTAATTTGCATGATTTGAATGGAACTAACGTGGACTGACGCTGTTTTCAGCAGAATTGCCTTAGTGTTGTTTTTGTGCAGAAATTAAAGTTCTCAGAACGTCCTGAAAATTTACGGGGAACATTTTTGGAAAATATGAAAAATTCCTGCGCAAAGATCCACCTGAGGGGGTGGGCCAGTGGGCCACAAGCCCTGCCACCGCCACCCCCTGGTGGTGGTGGGCAAGCTTGTGGGGCCCACGTGGCTCTGCCGCCCCCAATCTCAGCTCTATAAGTTCACTTTCGTCCCAGAAAAAATAAAAATAGAAGATTTCGTCGCGTTTGCGATACGGAGGCGCCACCACATCCTATTCTTCATCTCGAGGGCAGATCTGGAGTCCGTTTTGGGCTCCGGAGAGGGGAAATCATCGCCATCGTCATCATCAAACTTCTTCCCTCTCCAATTCCATGAAACTCTTCGTTGTTCGTGAGTAATCTATTCATAGGCTGGCTGGGCGGTATTGAGTAGGATGAGATCTATCATGTAATGGAGTTAGTTTTGATGGGATTGATCCCTAGTATCCACTATGTTCTGAGATTGATGTTGCTACTACTTTGCCATGCTTAATGCTTGTCACTAGGGCCCGAGTGCCATGATTTCAGATCTGAAATTATTATGTTGTCACCAATATATGTGTGTTTCAGATCCGATCTTGCAAGTTGTAGTTACCTACTATGTGTTATGATCTGGCAACCCCGGAGTGACAATAATCGGAACCACTCCCGGTGATGACCATAGTTTGAGGAGTTCATGTGTTCACCAAGTGCTAATGTGTTGGTCTGGTTCATTATTAAAAGGAGAACCTTAATATCCCGTAGTTTCCTTTTGGACTCCGCTGCCACGGGAGGGATGGACAATAGATGTCATGCAAGTTCTTTTCCCTAAGCACGTATGACGACACACAGAATGCATGCTACATCACACTGACGAACGGGAGCTAGCCACATATCTCTCCGTGTTATAACTGTTGCATGATGCATATCATCCAAACAAATCAGCGACCCATTGCCTATGAGTTTGTCCTACTGCTGCTGTTACTTGTCTTGCTCTGCTGCTACTGTTGCTACTATTGTCGCTTGCTACTGTTGCTACTTGCTACTGCTGTCACTACTGCATTCCTTGCCACATCTATTACTCGTTACACTGCTGCTACCTGCTATACTATTGATTCGCTGGTCGTTGACGGGAACAAACAATTTCCGTCAACGAGGCAACTTGGCGCCATTGATACAATCGTTAGGAATAGTCTGTCGCCAACAGATCGTTTCTGACACCGTTGTTATCATACTACTTTTCTATTACTACTTTGCTTGCAGATACTAATCTTTCAGGTGTGGTTGAATCTGACACATTCAGCTGCTAATACTCGAGAGTATTCTCTCACCTCCTGTTTGGCGATCAACAAATTTGGGTCGAATACTCCACCCTCGAAAACTGTTGCGAACCCACGCGATGGTGGGCCATCAACAACATTCTTCTAGTTTCGTTACCGGGGAGTGCTAGCAGCATTCTTCTGGTGCCGTTGCAGGGGAAGGTTTGTTGTCACAGAATCAGCATTCGTCTAGCTATTGCCAGAGAGTGCCAGGGACCTGTGGCCATCATGCGTCCTCTCGGACCATTGTTGCCAAAGCATACCGAGCTGGATTCTTCTGGCCGCGCGCGAATGAAATGGCCAAAGATCGCGTCGACCATTGTGAAGGTTGTCAATTCTACTCCAACTTGTCCCACAAACCTGCATCTGCTTTGAAGACTATCCCTCTCATCTAGTCGTTCGCTGTTCGGGCCTCTCCAGACGGGTCAGAGTGGGCTCACACACTTGCTCATTGCAGTCGACCAGTTTACCAAATGGATCGAAGCTAAACCAATCAAGAAGCTGGATTCCCACGAAGCCATGAAGTTTGTGAAAGAAATTACATTCCGATATGGAGTCCCGCACAACATCACAACGGACAATGGGTCAAACTTTGACTCG
This sequence comes from Hordeum vulgare subsp. vulgare, assembly GCF_904849725.1. NCBI lineage: Eukaryota > Viridiplantae > Streptophyta > Magnoliopsida > Poales > Poaceae > Hordeum > Hordeum vulgare. The sequence goes on along the minus strand of NC_058522.1, from coordinate 442,344,582 downwards.
GAAGAATTCAGACGTTTTGTACTAACCAAGGGACCCGAGTTATGCATCGATTGCCCATCCTCAAACCAACGGCCAAGCTGAGCGAGCGAACGGCCTTATCCTCCAAGGATTGAATCCCCGACTCATGCAATACCTTGAGTATGCCGCAGGCGCTTGGGTGACTAAACTACCTTCTGTTCTCTGGGATGTGAGGACAACCCCGAATCGGTCGACTGGGCGAACACCTTTCTTACTGGTGTATGGAGTTGAAGCCATTCTACCGAGTGATTTACTTTATAATTCACCCCGAGTGGATCTCTATTCAGAAGTTGAAGCCGAGCAAGCATGTCAAGATGGAGTGGATCTCTTGGAGGAGGAGCGCAAGATGGCGTTGATTCGGTTAAGAGTTTATCAACAAGACCTATGGCGTTTTCACTCAAGGCATGTTAGGAGTCGGGCGTTTCACGAAGGCGATCTGGTGCTCCGAGTGGATCAACAACGACCTCATAAGCTAGCTCCTGCTTGGGAAGGGCCTTTCCTCGTCACCAAGGTGTTGAACAATGGGGCTTAGCGACTCTACAATCTCCAGAAGAGGATCGACGAGCCGCGTGCATGGAATGTGAATTTACTCAAACGATTTTATGCTTGATTGCTAGTTGATCCAATGTAACATATGAAGTTTGCTGAACAATGTTGCTTGTCAAAGTCATAACTACTTCATTTTTTGTTGATTCCATTCGAGTGGCTACACGACCAAATCATACTCCGAGTGAAGAGCGATCCTCAAACTTGGGGGCTCGCTGCGAACATGATTCGCCCAAGTTACAAAACTCTTCGGAGTGAATAAAAACTATTCACTCGGATGCTTAGCTGTGAACCAGTTTTCTCCTAAGTACAAAACATACTTCGAGTGAAGAGCGATCCTCACACTCGGGGGCTTAGCTGCGAACATGATTCACCTAAGTGACAAAACTCTTCTGAGCGAATAAAAACTATTCACTCGGATGCTTAGTTGCGATCCAGTTTTTGCCTAAGTACAAATCATACTCTGAGTGAAGAGCGATCCTCACACTCGGGGGCTTAGCTGCGAACATGATTCGCCTAAGTTACAAAACACTTCCGAGTGAATAATAACTATTCACTCGGATGCTTAGCTGCGAACCAGTTTTTGCCTAAGTACAAATCCTACTCTGAGTGAAGAGCGATTCTCACACTCGGGGGCTTAGCTGCGAACATGATTTGTCTAAGTTACAAAACTCTTTCGAGTGAATAAAAACTATTGACTTGGATGCTTAGCTGCGAACCAGTTTTCGCCTTATTACAAAACGTACTCTGAGTGAAGAGCGATCCTCACACTCGGGGTCTTAGCTACGAACATGATTCACCTAAGTTACAAAACTCTTCCGAGTGAATAAAAACTATTCACTCGGATGCTTAGCTGCGGACTAGTCTTCGCCTAAGTACAAACCACAATCGGAGTGAAGAGCGATCCTCACACTCGGGGGCTTAGATGCGATCAAAATTTGCCTAAGTTACGAAACCTTTCCGAGTGAATAACAAATTATTCACTCGGATGCTTAGCTGTGAACCAGTCTTCGCGTAAGTACGAAACGATCTCTGAGTGAAGAACAAATTCTCACACTCGGGGGCTTAGCTGCGAACACCATTCGCCTAAGTAAAGGTATAATCCGAGTGCAAAGAAAACTTTACACTCGATAACTTAGCTGTGAGCAAATCGCCTAAGTCAAAACCTTTTCCCGAATGAATAGCAATCTATTCACTCGAGGGAAACCAAGCAAATCTCACAAATCTCTGAAGCAGATAAATTCAAAAGGGCTTGACATGGATCAAAGTCATCCGTGCAGCCAAGGAGTCAGGTATGAATTTCTCGTTTGATTGCGTTAAATCCTTTGTTGAGACAAATACTTTTTGTGATTTTAGCGCTAAGTATGGACTTGACTCTGAGATAGTAGCTTCATTGTGTGAATCATTTGTTGCTCATATTGATCTCCCCAAAGAGAAGTGGTTTAAATACCATCCTCCTTTAGAAGTCAATGTAGTTAAACCCACTCCAGTTGAAGAGAAAGTCATTGCCTATAATGATCCTATTGTTCCCAGTGCTTACATTGAGAAACCACCTTTCCCTGTTAGGATAAAGGATCATTCTAAATCTTCAACTGTTATACGCAGAGGCTATATTCGAACATCTACACCCCCTGAGAAAATTAGAGTTCAACCTAGCATTGCTATTATCAAAGATCTTCTGTCCGACGATGTTGAGGGACATAATATTCACTTCTGTGAAGATGCTGCTAGAATCGCTAAACCTCACGTTAGAGACAAAAATAGGCATGTTGTTGGCATGCCTGTGGTTTCTGTTAAGATAGGAGATCATTGTTATCATGGTTTATGTGACATGGGTGCTAGTGTTAGTGCAACACCTCAATCCTTATACGATGAAATTAAAGACAAGATTGCACCTGTTGAGATAGAGCCTATTGGTGTCACTATTCTGCTTGCCAATAGAGATACTATCTGCCCTGTGGGAATTGTTAGGGATGTTGAAGTCTTATGTGGTAAAACGAAGTATCCTGCTGATTTCCTCGTTCTTGCTACCACACAAGATAGCTTTTGTCCCATCATATTTGGTAGACCTTTTCTCAATACTGTCAATGCTCATATTGATTGTGAGAAGCAAACTGTCACTGTTGGCTTTGAAGGTGTGTCACATGAGTTCAGTTTCTCCAAGTTTGGTAGACAACCTCATGAAAAAGAGTCGCCTAGTAAGGATGAAACTATTGCCTTAGCTTCTATTGTCGTGCCTCCTACTGATCCCTTAGAGCAATACTTGCTTGAGCATGAAAATGGTATGCATATGGATGAAAGGGATGAGATAGATAGAGTTGTCTTAGAACGATATCCTATCCTTAAGAATAACTTGCCTGTTGAACTGCTTGGGGATGCACCCCCACCAAAGGGTGATCCTGTGTTCGAGCATAAACAGTTGCCTGATACTCTTAAGTATGGCTATCTTGATGAAAAAGAGATACATCCTGTTATTATTAGTGCTAGCCTCTCAGAGCATGAAGAAAAGAAGTTACTAAAAACTCTGAGGAAGCACCGTGCTGCTATTGGATATACTCTTGATGATCTTAAGGGCATTAGTCCTACTCTATGCCAGCACAAGATTAAAACCGATCCTGATTTCAAACCAGTTGCTAATCATCAAAGGAGATTAAATCCTAAGATGAAAGAGGTAGTAAGAAAAGAAATACTAAAGATCCTGGAAGCGGGTATTATCTATCCTATTGCTCATAGCGATTGGGTGAGTCCGGTGCATTGCGTCCCTAAGAAGGGAGGTATTACCGTTGTCCCTAATGATAAGGAAGAATTGATCCCACAGAGGATTATTACTGGCTATAGGATGGTGATCGATTTTAGGAAATTGAATAAGGCCACTAGGAAAGATCATTACCCTCTGCCTTTTATCGGCCAAATGCTAGAAATACTATCTAAACACACACACTTCTGCTTTCTAGACGGTTATTCTGGTTTCTCCCAAATACCAGTTGCACAATCTGAACAGGAGAAAACCACTTTCACCTACCCTTTTGGTACCTTTGCTTATAGACGTATGCCTTTTGGCTTATGTAATGCACCTGCCACCTTTCAAAGATGTATGATGGCTATATTCTCTGACTTTTGTGAAAAGATTGTCGAGGTCTTCATGGATGACTTTTCTGTTTACGGGTCTTCTTTTGATGATTGCCTCACCATCCTTGATCGAGTATTATAGAGATGTAAAGACACCAATCTTGTCTTGAATTGGGAGAAGTGCCACTTTATGGTTAATGAAGGCATCATCTTAGGACATAAAATTTCCGAAAGAGGTATTGAAGTCGATAAGGCTAAGGTTGATGCAATCGAGAATATGCCATACCCCACAGACATCAAAGGTATAAGAAGTTTCCTTGGTCATGATAGTTTCTATAGAAGGTTCATCAAAGACTTCTCTAAGATTTCTAGGCCTCTTACCAATCTCTTACAAAAGGATAGTACTTTTGTTTTTGACGATGATTGTGAGGAAGCCTTCGAAATACTTAAGAGGGCTTTGATAACTACACCTATTGTTCAACCACCTGATTGGAACTTACCTTTTGAGATCATGTGTGACGCTAGTGATTATGCTGTTGGTGTTCTTCTAGGGAAAAGAATCAATAAGAAGTTGAATGTTATTCACTACGCTAGTAAAACTCTAGACAGTGCATAGAGAAACTATGCTACTACGGATAAGGAGTTTTTAGCAGTCGTGTTTGCATGTGAAAAGTCCACGTCTTACATAGTTGATTCCAAAGTCACTATTCACATTGATCATGCTGCTATTAAGTACCTCATGAAGAAGAAAGACGCTAAACCTAGACTTATCAGATGGATTCTCTTGCTACAAGAATTTTATTTGCACGTTGTCGACAGAAAGGGTGCTGATAACCCAGTAGCAGATAACTTCTCTAGGTTGGAGAACATTCTTGATGACCCAAAACCTATTGATGATAGCTTTCCCGATGAGCAACTGAATGTCATCAATGCTTCATGTAGTGAACCGTGGTATGCTGATTATGCAAACTATATCGTTGTCAAATATATACCACCTAGTTTCACGTACCAGCAAAAGGAGAAATTCTTCTTCGACTTGAGACATTACTTTTTGGATGATCTTCACCTTTATAAGGAAGGAGTAGGTGGCATTATTAGACATTGTGTACCTGAACATGAACAAGGACAGATCCTACAGAAGTGTCACTCCGAGGCCTACGGAGGACACCATGCGGGAGATAGAACTGCACACAAGGTATTGCAATCAGGTTTCTATTGGCCCACTCTTTTCAAGGATGCCCGTAAGTTTGTCTTGTCTTGTGACGAATGTCAACGAATAGGTAATATTAGCAAACGTCAGGAAATGCCTATGAACTATTCACTTGTCATTGAACCATTTGATGTCTGGGGCTTTGATTATATGGGACCTTTTCCAAAATCCAACGGGTATACTCATATCCTAGTTGTTGTTGATTACGTCACTAAGTGGGTAGAGGCTATCCCCACTAGTAGTGCTGATCACAACACCTCTATCAGGATGCTGAAAGAAGTTATCTTCCCTAGATTTGGAGTCCCTAGATATCTAATGACCGACGGTGGTTCACACTTCATTCATGGTGATTTCCGTAAAGCGCTTGTTAAGTACGGTGTCAACCATAGAATTGCGTCTCCTTATCACCCTCAGTCCAGTGGTCAAGTAGAGCTAAGTAATAGAGAGTATAAACTCATTCTGCAAAAGACTGTTAGCAGGTCTAGAAAGAATTGGTCTAAGAAGCCCGATGATGCACTGTGGGCTTATAGAACTGCCTATAAGAATCCCATGGGCATGTCTTCGTACAAAATGGTGTACGGTAAAGCATGTAATTTACCTCTTGAGCTAGAGCATAAAGCTTATTGGGCAATCAAAGAGCTCACCTTTGATTTCAAACTTGTTGGTGAGAAGAGGTTATTTGATATTAGCTCGCTTGATGAGTGGAGACCTCAGGCATATCAGAATGCCAAGATGTTCAAAGAGAAGGTTAACAGGTGGCATGATAAGAGGATACAAAAGCGTGAGTTCAATGTAGGTGATTATGTCTTGCAATATAACTCTCGTTTAAGATTCTTTGTAGGCAAGCTTCTCTCTAAATGGGAAGGTCCCTATGTTGTTGAGGAAGTATATCACTCCGGTGCTATCAAGATCAACAACACGAAAGGTAATTGTCCAAGAGTGGTAAATGGGCAGAGAATCAAGCATTATATCTCAGGTACTGCCATAAATGTTGAGAGTAATATTATCAATACTATAACTTCGAAACAATACCTAAGGGATATTTATCAGCCTGTTTCAGACTCCGAAAACGAAGAGGTATGTGATTCGGTAAGAAAACAGAGTCCAAAACATTTCCAGTAGGAAATTTTCTCTGTTTTGGAATATTTGAAAAAATACAAAAATTGGAAGTAGTCCGGAAAGTGCGCGAGGAGGCGACAAGCCTGCACGGCACGGGCCCACCCCCTGGCCGCGCCGTGAGGGCTTGTGGCCACCTCGTGCGCCTCCCGGACTCCGTTTTCGTGCAGGGTACTCCTTCTGGTATGAAAAAAAATCAATATATATACTCACGTTTGGTCTGACCCCTGCATCACGCAGATTTCCTCTGTTTTTCGTTTCGAGCCTGTTTCTGTTGCAGATCTAGATCACTATGACTTCCCCAAAGGCTCCGAAGGACAAGATCTTCGAGAAGGTCATCAATCCCTACCTCACGGGAGTGCTGCAACACCCTCAATCTATCGAGATGCGTGAGGGGATGTTGCACATCCGTGATGTGGAGGGGCCTAAGAAGACCGGAAGCATGGAGACGAGGCTCGAAGAAATGGAGCAACAAGTCTTCAAGTGCCAAGGGATGGTGGAGCGAGGACTCAACACCAACCACATGATGATCACGGAGTTCACCAACAAGCACAGGATTGATGCCAATGACATTGGGAAGCACCTCTCGAGGCCCTATACAGGATTGATCAACTCGAGGCCCAAATCTATGACCTGCAGAACCAAAACTGTGAGTATGAGTATAGATTTAAATCAATACGGTTGGCTGCAGATTTGAGGATTCCGGAGACTCGTTCGTCTTTCCATGATGGAGCACCTATGCCTTGGAAGACGGAGGATCAAACTCATGTTGCAACAACTCCACCATCATCACCAAAGGAAGAAAACTGAGCATTGGTATGGGCAATCCCCTTGGCTTGTGCCAAGCTTGGGGGAGTTGCCCCGGTATCGTATCACCATCACATCTTTTGCCTTTACCTTTGTTTGAGTTTTCCTTTTTAGTTTTATCTTTCTCTAGTAGATTAAAAGTCTTAGTGTTTTAGTCTTGAGTTTTTCTTTGTGTCACCCCCCATGTATTCAAGCTCGTGAGCCATATAATAAAGAGTGTCTTAGTTCAAGGGCTTTGCCTCTAGCCATGATCAAAAGAGTGAGAATAGAACAAAAGCATGAAAGATCATGTAATGATCTTATGGGAAGTGATGGCTTCACATATAAAAAGAATGAGGTTTGAAACTTGTTGAGGGTAGGCAAACGTAGACCTTGGTCATGGTTGCAATTAATAAGAAGTGATAAAGAAGGAGAGGTTCACATATAAATATATCATCTCTGACACCATCTATGATTGTGAACACTCACTAAACTATTGCATGCCTAGAAGTAGATGTTGGACAAGGAAGACAGCATAATGAATTGTGTTTGCTTGGCTCCGAACAATGTTATATGATTAGAGATCCCTTAGCATGTGATGATTGCTTCCACCTCACATTAGCCAAAACTCCCGCACCAAGTAGAGATACTACTTGTGCATCCATAAACCTTCAAACCAGTTTTTCCATAAGTGTACACCATACCTACCTATGGATTGAATAAGATCCATCAAGTAAGTTGTCATCGGTGCAAGCAATAAAAATTGCTCTCTGATATGTATGATCTATTAGTGTGTGGAAAATAAGCTTTGTACGAACCTGTGATGAGGAAGACATAAAAGCGAAAGACTGCGTAATAAAGTTCTTTATCAAAGGAGGCAATATAAAGTGACGTTCCTCCGCACTAAAGGACACGCATCCAAACCTCAAAAGCGCATGACAACCTCTGCTTCCCTCTGCGAAGGGCCTATCTTGTACCTTTACTTTTTTCCCTTCAAAGAGTCATGGTGATCTTCACCAATTCCCTATTTCTCCTTTGTCTTGGCTAACGTCATATGCTTGGGAAAGATCTATATTCATATGTCAACTTGGAGGTAAGTATTCATGAATTATTATTGTTGACATTACCCTTGAGGTAAGCAGTTGGGAGGCAAAACTGTAAGCCCCTATGTTTCTCTGTGTCCAGCTGAAACTTTGATCTCTTGAGTACCACGTGAGTTGTAGCAATTGTAGAGAATGAAAGAATGATTGAGTGTGTGGATTTGCTTTACAAGCTCTTATTTGACTCTTTCTGATGTTGTGATAAATTGCAATTGCTTCAATGACTAAAGGCTATCGGTTGTTACTTCTCGGTAAGGTTCTTGATCCATGCTTTACTTTGTGAAGGAATTATCACTTTAGCATGAGAGATTATATGTTGGTATTGCTGTTATAATCATGATCATGATGCATGCATGTTCGTATCTTGTTTTGTCGACACCTCTCTCCCTAAACATGTGGACATATTTATTGAGCTAGGCTTTCGCTTGAGGACAAGCGAGATCTAAGCTTGGGGGAGTTGATACGTCCATTTTGCATCATGTTTTCATGTTGATATTTATCGCTTCTTGGGCTGTTATTTAACTTCACGGTACAATACTTATGCCTTTTCTCTCTTATTTTGCAAGGTTTACATGAAGAGGGAGAATGCCAGCAACTGGAATTCTAGCCTGAAAGTGGAGCAAAGTTGAGATACCTATTCTCCGCAACTCAAAACGCCGTAAAAATCAACGAGGATTTTTTTCCGGATTTATAAAAAATACTGGGCCGAAGAAACGCCAGAGGGGCGCCAGCAGGTGGCCACAAGCCTGCACGGCGCGGCCACCCCCTAGGCCGCGCCATGAGGGCTTGTGGGCAGCCTGCTGGCCCACTGGCCCCCCTCTTCTGCTATATGAAGGGTTTCGTCTGGAAAAAAAATCAAGGAGGAGCTTTTTCGTGGATTCACCGCCGCCACGAGGCGGAACTTGAGCAGAACCAATCTAGAGCTCCGGCACGACGATCCTGCCGGGGAAACTTCCCTCCCAGAGGGGGAAATCGTCGCCATCGTCATCACCAACACTCCTCTCATCGGAGGGGACTCGTCACCATCAACATCTTCATCAGCACCATCTCATCTCCAAACCCTAGTTCATCACTTGTAACCAATCACCATCTCGCGACTCTGATTGGTACTTGTAAGGTTGCTAGTAGTGTTGATTACTCTTTGTAGTTGATGCTATTTGGATTACTTGGTGGAAGAGTTTATGTTCAGATACTTGATGCTACTCATTACCTCTCTGGTCATGAATATGATTATGCTTTGTGAGTAGTTACTTTTGTTCCTGAGGACATGGGATAAGTCATGCTAATAGTAGTCATGTGAATTTGGTATTCGTTGGATATTTTGATGTGTTGTATGTTGTTTTTCCTCTAGTGGTGTTATGTGAACCTCGACTACATAACACTTCACCATTATTTGGGCCTAGAGTAAGGTATTGGGAAGTAGTAAGTAGATGATGGGTTGCTAGAGTGACAGAAGCTTAAACCCTAGTTTATGCCTTGCTTCGTAAGGGGCTGATTTGGATCCACTAGTTTAATGCTATGGTTAGACTTTGTCTTAATTCTTCTTTCGTAGTTGCGGATGCTTGCGAGAGGGGTTAATCATAAGTGGGATGCTTGTCCAAGTAAGGGCAGTACCCAAGTGCTGGTCCACCCACATATCAAACTATCAAAGTAACGAACGCGAATCATATGAACATGATGAAACTAGCATGACAGAAATTCATGTGTGTCCTCGGGAGTGTTTTTCCTCCTATAAGACTTTGTCCAGGCTTGTCCCTTGCTACAAAAGGGATTGGGCCACTTTTCTGCACCGTTGCTACTTTTGTTACTTGTTGCTTGCTACGAATCATCTCACCACACAATCACTTGTTACCGACAATTTCAGTGCGTGCAGATTTTACCTTGTTGAAAACCACTTGTCAGATCCTTCTGCTCCTCGTTGGGTTCGACACTCTTACTTATCGAAATGACTACGATTGATCCCCTATACTTGTGGGTCATCAATATATTCGAAAGTCTTCACGATCCAATCATGATACATCCCTCGATCCAATCACGAACGTCCTGATCAAGTGCCGAACATACAACACCTCCACGTTCAGCACACGTACAACTCGATGACGCCTTCACCACCTCGATCAAGCGAGCATGGGTGAAGTAGTGCCTGAGTTTCGCAACAACACGACGACGTGGTGGATGTGGTGGTGGTGCTATTCTGGCAGGGCTACACCGAGCGCTACCGAAACTGAAACGGAGGAGAGAAGGATCTAGGGAGAGAGAGGGCGCCAAGGGCTTGGTGTGTCCTCTTGGGGTGCCCCTCCCCTCTATATATAGGTGGAGGGGCATGGGGCACAATCCCTCCAAGCCCTAGGGCACAGCCAAGGTGGGAGGAGGTGGAATCCTAGTCCTCCTCCGTCCCATCCAAAAAAAGGTGGACTTTCCACCTTTCGCAACTGCATAGGCCTTCAGGGAGTTGTGTGCCTGACCCAATAAGACCAGGGTGCCTCCCCTCAGCCCGTGCAAACCCTTGGGACATGGTGGAACCCTTGGTGGACTTTCGGACTCCTCCGAAAGTTTCCAAAACCTTCTAGAAGCTTCCCAATGCAATACCAAAGAAACCTGGAACTTTTCCAATAGCCAAAATATGACTTCCCGTATATAAATATTTACCTTTGGACCATTTAGGAGCTCCTCGTGATGTCTGGGATCTCATCCGGGACTCTGGACAACATTTATTCACCAACACAATAACTCAACTATGTCTATATCATCACAGAATGTTAAGTGTGCACACACTTCAGGATCGAGAACTATGGAGACATGACCGAGACACCTCTATGGTCAATAACCAATAGCGGGACATGGATGCTCATATTGGGTCCCAAAAATTCTACGAAGATATATATCGTTCGAACCAATGATGTCAAGGATTCAATTAATCTCGTATGCAGTTCCTTTTGTCCATCGGTATATTGCTTGCCCGAGATTCGATTGTTGGTATCTCCATACCTAGTTCAATATCATTACCAACAAGTCTCTTTACACGCTTCATAATACAAGATCCTGTGACTAAATCCTTTGCCACATTTCTTGCAAGATTATTGTGATGTTGTATTACAGAGTGGGCCCCGAGATACGTCTCCGTCATACGGAGTGATAAATCCCAGTCCTAATCCATGCCAACTCCATATACACCCTCAGAGAAACCTGTAGAGCATCTTTATAGTCACCCAGTTATATTGTGACATTTGATACACAAAAGGCATTCCTCCGGTCTCGGTGAGTTGCATGATCTCATGGTCATAGGAACACATACATTGACATGTGATTACGAGGTGATGTGTATGCTTCTGGCCCCTCGTTGGAGTCCAAGTGGAAGGTGGAGATGTAGTAAGCAGAAAATTTCCCTTACACGGAGATTGTAAGGTTTATCGAACCAGTAGGACTCCTAGGCTCAGCAAGTAGGTGTATTCCACCCTGGCGCTAGCAGAAGACGTGGACCTGCACACACAACAAATAACTTTGCTCCCAACGAGTACAGAGAGGTTGTCAATCTCTCCGGCCTTGTAGTTTGCAAAGGATCAAAACACAAGCGGGAAGGTAATAGTAATTGTAACGGGAAAGTAAATAAAACGGTAAATGATGGAGGTGTAAGCAATGATGGTGATATGGACCGGAGTCACATGATGGTCACTAATAATGTCTCTCTCCCAAAAGACGATAAACAACTATGCTAGGGTAAACAAATCACAGTTGGGCAATTGACAGAATTATTGTCGCACCGCAATGCTAATTATGCTCCTTGATAGTTAGAGGTTCAATATTAATGAGCAATACGCCAAGACAAGTAGACCGTTTATTCATCAACATCTACTTACTAATCATCCACCTTGAGATATCTATCCAGAATATCTCTCCAGTATTAAGTTGCGAGACCCACCCAAAGTGTAAACTCAAAGCAACGGACAACTGCATTAGCGAACTATGCGTAAGGTAAACAATCCTTGCACCCTTGGTGACAAGCACCATTGTTTTCTCCCTGGTGGCAACAAGCACATCCCCTAGTCTCATGTTTCTATCACTCAAGCTAGACATAGAGGGGCCCGAACCCACAATCATGCATAACTCTTCCTCTTGGAGTTACGATCTACTACTTGGCCAAAGCAAAAAAAGCAATGGAGAACATGCAAGAATCACTAAGGAACATAATATAAAAGGATAATCAAATATATAACTCATAACAATCTGAACATAATCTCATAATCCATCGGATCCCAACAAACCGAGCATAGCAATAGCAAGAGAATTACATAGATGCCTTGATCATGTAGGGCAGCTCACAAGGACTAACCATTGAAGCACAAGATTGGAGAGAAGACATCACATAGTAGTGCTCATGGACTCATGGTCCAAGGGAAAATACTCACGGCACATCCGGGAGGCGTCCATGGTGGTGGAGAAGCTCCCGGAGGACAATCCTCCCTCCAGAAGGGTGCCAGGAAGAGGTCTCCTAACGCTTCCGATCTCGGAAGCGCTGGGGCGGCGGAACGATGGAGAAATTCGCGATTCCAGACAGTATGTGAGGGTTTCCTCATGGAACACTAAATATAGGCCAAAGGAGGGCATCGGAGGAGGTGGGGCCCATCCAGGCGACCTCCTGGCACGACCTAGGGCCAGGCCGCGCTAGCAGGCCACCTGGGGAGGCCCCTGGGCCCCCTTCGGTGATCCCGAAGCTTCTGTTTCACTGATTTTTTTATATATTTTTCTGCATTTTTTCGGGCTTCGAAAAATTGGGTAAACGCCCCTGCAAAAAAGACATCAGCAGACAAAAACTGGCACTGGGTGCACTAAGTTAGTAGGTCATTCCAAATATGTGTAAAATGATATAAAAGTGTAGCAAAACATATAACAATGTCACCCAAAAGATCATGGAACAAGCAGAAATTATAGATACGTTTGGGACGTATCAACATCCCCAAGCTTAATTTCTGCTCGTCCTCAAGTAGATAAATGATAACACAATAATTTCTGTGGTGACATGCTAACACACATATAAGAACTTCAAAGTAAAGCAAGTGAGATATGCAATTCAAGTCAAGACAATAACAAGCAAGAGTGTATATCTAGTATTGAATTTAGCAAAGTAAGAACAAAAAGGTGCAAGAGTTATCGCTGTCCGTGACTCAAATGTCTCCAAATGGTGTTTGCGAGCAAGAAGTGAGAGATGGGTTCAGAGATAAAATATTTTTTAATTGAGAACTCAATCTACTAAACTTCACACTTAGTCTCCTTTGGAATCTTATTTTGACTCATCCCCAGACCAGTTGTGGGACACAAGTCAAAATGATCCTATCCCTTTTGATTTTGAGCACTCATGCAATGGATGAGCTTAAGCAAGATATGTTGGCACTTAGGATGGCAAATAGCATAATGATTGGGAAGGAAGACAAAAAGGTGTGAAAGGCTCACATCAATGAGGACAACCATAGGCGAGAGAAAGCCCAATGATAGATATGACGTGAGGAGTAGGGATTGCCATGTAACGGATGCACATATGAGCTAAGGTAAGCTCTCCAATGGAACTAGTGGGGGTGCATCCAACTTGTTTTCTCATGAAGACCTAGAGCTCATTTGAGAAGGCTCATCATTGGAATATGCAAACCAAGTTCTATAGTGTAAGGATCCCCACATAGTTATGCATGAATGATAATCTCTATGTAGTACCAATATAGTAATGGAGTACGAGTGTGGGTCTTTCAAAAGGAATAGTAGTGTTGCCCGCTTCTCTCTTTTTATTTCTTTTTCTTTTCTCTTTTTCTATATTTTTGTGGCCTCTTTGGCTATTTCTTTTATCTCTCATTTGTCCTCTTTGGGATCTTTTGTTTGTCCTCTTTGGGATGTTTTCCTCACTTAAGGGCAACACTCTATATTTTACATGAATATAAAGAAAAATCATCACACTTTATAAGAAGTACACAACATAAAGACAAGTGAAAACTATCATGATGTATGCAAATATATGCCTCTGCCAGTGTAGCCGGATATGCAATGATATTAGCGCGTCATGTAGCAATAATGAGGGCAAGGCCCAACTAGCATGCGGCTCTATGATCAAGACAAAGCATGTATGACATGAAGATCAAGTCATGAGATGATGGATGTTACATGGCAATGTATCTCGGAAAGGCTACGGAAATGCCTTAATAGGTAGGTATGGTGGCTGTTTTGAGGAAAGATATAATGAGGCTTATGTATGACAGAGCGTATCATGTCATGGGTTTGGATGCACCGGTGAAGTTTGCACCAACTCTCAATGTGAGAAAGGGAATGCACGGTACCGAAGAGGCTAGCAAAATATGGATGGTGGAAGTGCCAACAATAAATTCTCACATTAGTCCGAAGAACTCATACACTTATTATCGGTAACTCTCTATCTAGTTAGGAAATTTCACAAAAAGATAAGTACCCCAAGGAGGAATTGTCGGTGTTTACTCACAACATAAGCCAAGGGTAGGCTAAAGATGGTGGGAACCGAAGTGGCACCGGAGGGTGCTGGGAACGAGGATGGTACAAGCATGGAACGCACGATGTATCCAGGTCCAGGGCTCTCCGTAGAGATAATACCCCTAATCCTGTCGGAGTGTATGATGTATGAATGGGACTACAAAGTGCTCCTAGAGCTGTATTGCGGAGGTGGAACAAGGAGCTGCCGGCTCGCGTCTGCCTCTCCTATGTGGTGTGTGTGTATGATGAGTTGACCGACCCTCTGCATGTAGGGGAGCGGGGGATTTTATAGATGAACCCACCGACCTATAATACGGATAAAAGTACAAGAGTGGGACCCGGCTGGCAGCCTCGTCGGCTGGCCAGAGGGCCCACGGGGTCTTGTCTTGTCGCTGGAGGGGCCCGCCGGCTACGAGGTCCCGTCTGGCTATGGGACCCGCCGGCTAGCCAATAAGGCTGTCGCGTAAGGTTGACGCAGGACACGTGTGGTACGTCCGGCGTCGTCCAGCGAGGATCGTCATGGCTAGGCAGTACAGCCGTCTCCACTGTTCCCACGCCGAGTCCAGTAATGGATTGGGAGTTTGACGGGCTGACACTATGCAGGGTGATGGATCGGAGCCGGAGGAGGTTAGCGGCGTGGCCCCCGACGCTTGTACCTGTCATGCACCCCGATCCAGCACATTTGCTGACGTGTAGCCTCCTTCAACCGTAGGGTCTCGTCATGACCTACGGTCTGATGTGACGTGTGCTCCCTAGCCGGCTAGCTACTTGACCAGCCGGCCTGGGCACGGCCGCCTTGCCCCTAGCTGGCTTGCTTGGCCTAGGCGGCCAGGGGGAGGTAGTTGATACTTCTCCAACGTATCTATAATTTTTGATGGTTTCATGCTATTATCTTGTCAAACTTTGGATGTTTTGTATGCCTTTTATCTCTTTTTTCGGACTAACTTATTAACCAAGTGTCAAGTGCCAGTTCCTCTTTTTTCCGTGTTTATGACCCTTTTCACAGGAGTATTTTGAACGGAGTCCAAACGGAATAAAACATCAGAAAATATTTTTTCCAAAACAAAAGACCATCGGGAGACTTGAGAACCAAGGCAGGGGCCACCAGGGACCCCACAAGCCCTCATGGCGCGGCCAGGGGGCCCGCGCCTACCAGGCTTGTGGGCTCCCTGGGCCTCCTCTGCCCTAGGTCTTTCGCCTATATATTCCCTAAAATCCCAGAAAAAATCAGGAGATCATCGAAAGTACTTTTCTGCCGCCGCAAGCTTCTGTCTCTGCAAGATCCCATCTGGGGCACGTTCTGGTGCCCTGCCGGAGGGGGATTCGGATACGGAGGGCTTCTTCATCAACACCAAGACCTCTCTGATGATGCGTGGGTAGTTCACCATAGACCTACGGGTCCATAGCTAGTAGCTAGATGGCTTCTTCTCTCTCTTGGATCTTCAATACAAAGTTCTCCATGATCTTCATGGAGATCTATCCGATGTACTTGTCTCGGACGTGATGCCTATATGTATGATCATTGCCTTAGATATCGTCATGACTTTGCGCGGTTCTATCAATTGCTCGACAATAATTTGTTCACCCACCGTAATATTTGCTATTCTGAGAGAAGCCTCTAGTGAACACTATGGCCCCCGGGTCTACTTCACACCATATTTTCAGCCTTACTCTTTTACTTCGTTGCACTTTCCTCCTTCAGATCTCACTTTGCAATCAATCTTGAAGGGATTCACAACCCCTTTATAGAGTTGGGTGCAAGCTCTTTTGTGTTTACGCAGGTACTCTGCACTTGACGAGATTCTCCTACTGTATTGATACCTTGGTTCTCAAAATGAGGGAAATACTTACTGCTCCTTTGCTGCATCACCTTTTCCTCTTCAAGGGAAAAACCAACGCAAGCCCAGTCTCAGTCAACGTGCCAATCTCTGGCGCTGTTGTCTGTTGTCGTAGCAGAAGAATTTCTGGCGCCGTTGCCGGGGAGGATCAAGTCAAGAACTCATCCAAGTAAGTGTCGCAAACTCATCTCTTGCATTTACTTTTTTGCCTCTCGTTTTCCTCTCCCCCGGTTCTGAAAAACAAAAATTTACAAAAATATTTGCCTTCTTTCGTTTGCCTTTTTCGCTTGCTTTCTGTTGTTTGTGTGCTATGTGCCTTCAATATGCTTGCATCTTCGCTTGCTGAAAATCTAGTGATATGGATCCTCATCCACTAGCTAATCTCTTTAAGAGATCCAATTATGTTGAACCAATTGCTAGTGAGTTGAGTGGACTTGACTTTCTCTATGGAGTTTTGCTTGAGATGCGTGAATCTGAAAATCGTGATGAAGAAATTTATGAAGTGATTCACGAGGGGTCCTTGAATGAAAAGCATGATTGCAATGGTTTCACTATAAATCCTATTAGTGTCAATCATGCTAAAAATATGCAAAACTCTAAGCTTGGGGATGCTAGTTTTGCTTTGTCCACTACTTGTTGCAATGATCATGATTGGGGTAATGATTTTTCTTATGATCTTGAAAATTTGTTTAAGCCTCATGATGAATATGATATTTGCAATAATATTGAAAGTGGGTTTGGAGAAGTCATGACTTTAGTTGATAACAATCCCACTATTTTTGAAGAGCGTCAACTTTGCATGCATGTGGATCATGAAAAGAATATCCTTTGTGATAGCTATACTGTTGAATTTGATTATGATCCCACATGTAATTGCTATGAGAGAGGAAAATATTGTGGTAGAAACTTTCATGTTACCAAATTACGTCTCGTTATGTTGAGATTGCTATTGTCTCTTTCTTCTTCCTTGCATTTGGTAACTATTGGTTGTCTTGCCAGTTTGTTCTCCTATAAAATGCCTATGCATAGGAAGTATGTTAGACTTAGATGTGATTTTCACATCCTTTATGATGCTCTTGTTGTCCTTCAATTCTTGTCTTTTATGTGAGCATCATTGAAATCCTTATGCCAAGCTAAGGGCGTTAAACAATAGCGCTTGTTGGGAGGCAACCCAATGAACTTACCTTTTTCTTTCTGTTTTGTTGCGTCCGCACCATCATAATTCTGTTATGATAGTGTATTTTGTGTTTCTTTTTGTGTTTGAGCCAAGCAAAACCTTTATAACTAGTCTTGGTGATGGTTGTTTGATCCTGCTGGAAAAAGACAAAAACTTTTCGCTCACGAGATTATTATTTTTTTATTCAGAAAGATATTTTGAGTTGATTCTTTTTTATGCTGGTTGATATGCCTTTGGCCCAGGCAGTCGTAAAGTTTCAGAATTTTTGAGGTACCAGAAGTATACGAAGTATACAGATTGCTACAGACTGGTCTATTTTTGACAGATTCTATTTTTGTTGAGTTGGTTGCTTGTTTTGATGAAACTATGGATAGTATCGGGGGTACTAGCCATGGAGAAGTGAGAATATAGTAATCTAACACCAATATAAATAGAATTCAAGATTGCTACAGTACCTCAAAAGGTGGTAGTTTGTTTTCTTGTGCTAATGATATCACGAGTTTCTGTTTAAGTTTTGTGTTGTGAAGTTTTCAAGTTTTGGGTGATGTTCTCATGGACAAAGGGATAAAGAGTGGAAAGAGCGCAAGCTTGGGGATTCCCAAGGCATCCCAAGCAAAATTCAAGGACACCAAAAAGCCTAAGCTTGGGGATGCCCCGGGAAGGCATCCCCTCTTTCGTCTTCAATCCATCGGTAACATTACTTGGAGCTATATTTTTATTCACCACATGATATGTGTTTTGCTTGGAGCGTCTTGTATCGTAGGAGTCTTTTCTTTTTGTTGTGCCACAATCATCCTTGCTGCACACCTTTTGAGAGAGACATGCACTCATCGTGATTTTGCTAGAATGCTCATCGTGCTTCACTTATATCTTTTGAGCTAGATAATTTTGCTCTGTGTGCTTCACTTAGATCTTTTAGAGCATGGCGGTGCGTAACTTGGTAGTTGGCTTGTGCTATGAAAGTAGTCCCAAAGGTGATAGGTAGCCAAAGAGGATACAAAAACCTCCATCTTCATGTGCACTGAATAGAAAGAGAAGTTTTGATTCCTCTCAATTAGTTTTGAGACGTGGATTTGGTAATATTAAGAGTTATGTTAGTAGGGTGTTGTGAATCTAGAAATACTTGTGTTGAGGTTAGTGATTCCAGTAACATGCACGTATGGTGAACCGCTATGTTAGGAAGTCGGAGCATAATTAATCTATTGATTCTCATCCTTTGTGTTGCGGTCGGGATCGCGCGATGGTTAACACCTACCAACCCTTCCCCTAGGAGTATGCGTTTAGCACTTTGTTTCGATTACTAATAAAAATTTCGCAACAAGTATGTGAGTTCTTCATGAATAATGTGAGTCCATGGTATAGATGCACTTTCACCTTCCTCCATTGCTAGACTCTCTAGTACCGTGCAATTTTCGCCGGTGCACAAACCCACCATATGCTTTCCTCAAAACAGCCACCATACCTACCTACTATGGCATTTTCATAGCCATTCCGAGATATATTGCCATGCAACTCCCACCGTTCCGTCTCATGACTTGTGCTGTCACTCTCATATTGCCTTTGCATGATCGTAAGATAGCTAGCGAGATGTTTCAACGTCATACGCCAAGCTAGATCGTTGCACATCCCGGTACGCTGCCGGAGGCATTTTCTATAGAGTCATCATCGTTCCGAGCTTTGAGCTGTAGTAAATAAAAGTGTGATGATCATCATTATTAGAGCATTTTCCCATGTGAGGAAATTAAAAAAAAAAGAGGCCAAAGAGCCCAAATAAAAAAAGAGGCCAAAGAGCCCAAACAAAAAAGAGAGAGAGGGAGAAAAAGAGAGAAGGGACAATGCTACTATCTTTTTCCACACTTGTGCTTCATAATAGCACCATGTTCTTCATGATTGAGAGCCTCTCGTTTCGTCACCACCATATTCTAGTGGGAATCTTTATTATAGAACTTGGCTTGTATATTCCAATGATGGGCTTCCTCAAATTGCCCTAGGTCTTCATGAGCAAGCAAGTTGGATGCACACCCACTACCTTTTGAGCTTTCACATACTTATAGCTCTAGTACATCCTTTGTATGGCAATCCCTACTCATTCACATTGATATCTATTAATGGGCATCTCCATAGCCCTTTGATACGCCGAGTCAATATGACCATCTCCTCCTTTTTGTCTCACAACCGCCACCACACTCTATTCCACCTATAGTGCTATATCCATGGCTCACTCTCATATATTGCGTGATAGTTGAAAAAGGTTTTAGAAAGTAAGAGTACTAAAAGAATTACTTGGCCAATATCGGGGTTGTGCATGACTTAAATTAGTTGTGTGATGATGATGGAGCATAGCCAGACTATATGATTTTGTAGGGATAACTTTCTTTGGCCTTGTTATTTCGAAAGTTCATGATTACCTTGCTAGTTTGCTCGAAGTATTATTGTTTTCATGTCAATAGAAAACTATTGTTTTGAATCTTACGGATCTGAACATTCATGTCACATGAAAGAAGCTACTAAGGACAACTATGCTAGGTAGCATTCCACATCAAAAATTCAGTCTTTATCACTTCCCTGCTCAAGGACGAGCAGGAGTTAAGCTTGGGGATGCTTGATACGTCTCCAACGTATCTATAATTTTTGATGGTTTCATGCTATTATCTTGTCAAACTTTGAATGTTTTGAATATCTTTTTTGGGACTAACTTATTAACCCAGTGCCAAGTGCCAGTTCCTGTTTTTTCCGTGTTTTTGACCCTTTTCAGAGGAGGATTTTGAACGGAGTCCAAACGGAATAAAACTTCCGAAAATATTTTTTCCGAAACAGAAGACGGTCGGGAGACTTGAGAACCAAGGCAGGAGGCCACCAGGGACCCCACAAGCCCTCATGGCGCAGCCGGGGGGGCGCGCCTCCCAGGCTTGTGGGCTCCCTAGGCCTCCTATGCCCTAGGTCTTTCGCCTATATATTCCCTAAAATCCCAAAAAAAATCAGGAGATCATCGAAAGTACTTTTCCGCCGCCGCAAGCTTCTGTCTCCGCAAGATCCCATCAGGGGTACGTTCTGGTGCCCTGCCGTAGGGGGGATTCGGATACGGAGGGCTTCTTCATCAACACCATGACCTCTCTGATGATGCGTGAGTAGTTCACCATAGACCTATGGGTCCATAGCTAGTAGCTAGATGGCTTCTTCTCTCTCTTGGATCTTCAATACAAAGTTCTCCATGATCTTCATCGAAATCTATCTGATGTAATCTTCTTTTGCGGTGTGTTTGTCGAGATCCGATGAATTGTGGATTTATGATCAGATTATCTATGAATCTTATTTGAGTTTCTTCTGATCTCTTATATTCATGATTTCATATCCTTGTAATTCTCTTCGATTTGTGGGTTTTGTTTGGCCAACTTGATCTATGATTCTTGCAATGGGAGAAGTGCATGGTTTTGGGTTCATACCGTGCGTTGACCTCACCCAGTGACAGAAGGGGTAGCGAGGCACGCATCATGTTGTTGCCATCAAGGGTAAAAAGATGGAGTTTTCATCATTGGTTTGAGTTTATCCCTCTACATCATGTCATCTTGCTTAAGGCGTTACTCTATTCGTCATGAACTCAATACACTAGATGCATGCTGGATAGCGGTCCATGTGTGGAGTAATAGTAGTAGATGCAGAAAGTATCGGTCTACTGGTCTCAAACATGATGCCTATATGTATGACAATTGCTTTAGATATCGTCATGACTTTGCGCGGTTCTATCAATTGCTCGACAGTAATTTGTTCACCCACCGTAATATTTTCTATTTTGAGAGAAGCCTCTAGTGAACACTATGGCCCCCGTGTCTACTTCACACCATATTTTCAGCCTTACTCTTTTACTACGTTGCACTTTCCGCCTTCAGATCTCACTTTGCAATCAATCTTGAAGGGATTGACAACCCCTTTATAGCGTTGGGTGCAAGCTCTTTTGTGTTTCGCAGGTACTCTGGACTTGACGAGATTCTCCTACTGGATTGATACCTTGGTTCTCAAACTGAGGGAAATACTTACTGCTCCTGTGCTGCATCACCCTTTCCTCTTCAAGGGAAAAACCAACGCAAGCCCAGTCTCCGTCAACGTGCCAATCTCCGGCACTGTTGTCTGTTGCCGTAGCAATAGTCGTCTCGCCTCTAGCCGGCAACTGCTTCCTGGCCGACCAGAGAGTTGGTCGTCTCGCCCCCAGCCGGCAGGTGATTCCTAGCCGGCCAGGGGGACTTGGGCTTTGCAGAATGGTTCTTTCTATTCCTTCTTGGTTGAAGGCAAAGGAATAGGCTCAATGAGCCTACTCCGGGGTTATCCCCCCGACAGTAGTCCCCGAAGCTAGGGAGGCCCGCTGCCGTGGAGTGGGTGGCCTCGCCGGCTTAAGTTGTTTGCTATTGAATTACTGTCGCCGCCTGCGGCAAGGAACGCCGGCTCGGAAGCCGGCTGGCTTCCAATCGACGCCTCGGCTTCGTTGTAGATCGCGCAAATCGCGCCACATGCGAGGCCCGGCCTGACGTGATGATGGATTAATCAGTTTGACGAGAATGGGCATGAGCCCTGGGTCCCGCCACGACGCCCTCTCGGCCCCCGTGCGAAGGATCCTCTACGGATTTACTCCACGACAGTTGGGTTTCGGGAGTCGTAAAAGCCTCTGTAATAATTAGAGATAATGGGACCGGTGCGCACTGGATCCCCTCGCCACGATCCTTTGTGGGTTTTAAATGGGGTGCGGGGGTACCAAGGAGGCCATTCGCCCCCTTCTCGCCCCGCACTCGAGCTCCCTCCTTCCATGACCCAAAGAAAGAGAGAGCCTCGTCTTCTTCTTTGTCTTCACCGTCGCGCAAACCGTTGCCGCCCCATTGAGCCCTCTCCGCTCGCCGCCATGTCGAGCAGGTCCTCCAAGAAGGGCCAGCACAATGGTGCCTGGCTCGGCAGCGACATCTACGCCGAGCACATCGACGCGCTCCGCCATCGCCGAATGCTGCCTACAGCCTCCCTTTTGACCGTGCGGATTCTCGGAGCCGAGAATGCTTCGACGCTGCAGGAGGGAGAGGTAGCCGTGTTTGACGAACACTTCTACTGAGGCTTCGGGCTCCCGATGAGCACCTTCTTCAGCAACTTCCTCACCTTCTTCGGCTTACAGCCGCACCATCTGGCGCCGAACGCCATCCTTCAGCTCGCGTCGTTCGTCGTCCTGTGTGAGGGGTTTCTGGGGATCGAGCCCCGCCTCGCCTCTCGCAGAGCTTGTTCTTCTTAAAGCAACAGTCCATCAAGATGGACAAGGCTGAGGTGGATAAGCTCGATGGCCCATGCCCGATGACCTCGTGTGGCGCGGCACTGGTGCATCACCGGATGAAGAGCGGCTTCCCCCAGATGCCGCTCCAAGACTCCATCAAGCAGTGGCAGAGGGGCTTCTTCTATGTGAAGAATGCCAGCCCCACCCACGACGCCATCAACATGCCCCCCTTCTCCATCGAGCCTCCGACGGCAAAGAAGAACTGGCAAGCCAAATACCCCAAGCCAGTTCCCGAGGTAGTGCGGATAGGCATCTACCTCGACAGCCTGAAGGGTCGCGGCCTCGTAGGCCACGACCTACTTACTACCATGATGACCTACCGGATCCTGCCTCTGCAGAGGTGGCCTCATCTGATATGTTAGATGAGCAGCTGGCATGATCCTTGCCGGCTCTCCACCAAAAATTTCCACCCTGGAGCGGTGGCAAAGAACGTGAACCAGATCTCCTCCGCCAACATGGATGAAGGAGGAGACTGGGAGTGGGGCCTGGTCCCTTACGACAGGAACCATCCTCCCCCAATGGTGAGTGTCTTCCAGGATCTGGTATTTCTTTGTGTTTTGAAACTGTTGTTTCTTCTCATTAAGCCGGCTGCCAACTCTGTCGTATGAGCTGTTTGAGAAGCTGCAAGGGCTCACCCCACCGGCTCCCGACGTGGAGACGTCAGACCCCTCGGAGATTGAGGACGAGGGGATGATCCAGCCGCGGGACGCCGTCTTGGAGGATGCGCTGGAGTCGGAAGGCTCCGAGCCGTCTGGTGAGCACCTGAGGCCTCCCCTTGTTGACTGGACGGATGATGACGGGACGCCACCATCTTCGTATGATGTAGCCTTCGGGGAGGATGCCGAAGAGGCGGAGGAAGTCACCAGCCCTCCTATGAACCGAGGTCGCAGCCATGCTGGCGAGACGGTCGTGCCTGGTGAGGCGGCCAAGCCCAAGGGCAAGGGTGCCACAACCTCCAAGCCGGCCTCCAAACGCGTCGCGCCTGGACCTCCACCCGGAGGGCGAGCAGGCGGCGCCAAGAAGGGCCGAGCCGGCGCCTGCAGGAAGCAGGTGCCTATCGTGGCGGGGTAAGAGTCCTTTGATGTTCTCTTTTTGTTTTGTCGAGTGAGGATAGGTTCCTCAAACCGTGCATGGCAGGGAGGCAGAAGACGTGGAGGAAGAAACCGCCTTCGCCGCCGAACGGGCCGGCTGGGCAGCAGCTGAAGCTTCCCAGAAGGCTCTGGAAGTGACGGCGAAGAAGATGACCAATCCGCCCTTCGCTGGGAAGTGGCGGCGAAGAAGATGGCCGCGGGCCAATCTCAGCCCAGCTAGGCTGAGAAGCCCAAGGAGAAGCGTACGAAGGCTAGACATGACCCGTCCAAGCAAACTCGCATGGAGGAGCCAGCTAGCGAGGCGACCCCGAGGCGCACTCAGAGAACCAAGACGGCCAAGCCGTTCGAGCCGGCCGCCTCCACGCGTGTGGACCTCGAGGTGATCCCCGACATGCCGGAGGCCAAGGCAGCCGACGCGCTGGAGTTGAACCTGGAAGCGCCGGAGGTGACCATGGATGCGCCGGATGCGGCCGATCCTTCCCCTGCTGTAGAGACAACGCCGGTTGGGGCGTCGATGGAGCTAGCCATCAACCACCCACCTGAAGTCGGCGCCATCATCGTGACCAACCGTGGACCGGCCGCTCCAGGAGCCGGCTCATGAAGACTTGGTGCGTGGCCAATGCCGAGCGCCTGACGATGACCCCAGGCGCTGAGCTCAGCGGTGTCCCGGAGCTGGTGGCAATGTTTGCCAGCAGCCGGGACAAGGTGAACCAAGTGTCCAGGGTGGCCCACGGCGATCTGGAGCACCTGGAGGAACGCACGAGGGTGAGTAATTCATCCTTTGCATCTTCATCATCTTGGTTTTGATTTTTTTTCTTCTCTTGAGTAAGTGGGGGCGCACCAACGCACCCACTGGGTGTAGCCCCCGAGAATCGGGCCAGCCAAGCATTGGCCGGGACGAATCTCTTCGTGCTATACATTGTCTTTGCTTTTTTAGTGGGGGCACGCTAGCACACCCACTGGGTGTAGCCCCCGATAATTGGGCCGGCTATGAATTAGTCGGGCCGAATCTTATTTCCTTTGCTTTCTTTTGCTTTGCCGGTAGGATCTTCATGACGCCCAAGTGCAGGCGTACAACATGCTGCGGGCTCAGACCCAGGCGGTTGATAGCCAGGTTGCTGATCTTCAAGGTCGGCTGGGTGTGGCCGTCTCGGAGAAATACGTCTTGCGTGAGGCGGGCCAGCGGCTCCAGCAACAGCTGACTCTTCTCCAGACGGAGAAGAAGGATCATGAGGCGGCCCTTCAGGCCGAACTGGACCAGCTGTGCGCCACTCTTGACGAGAAGGACTCCTCCAATGCTGCCGACACGGAGCGTCTTAAGACGGCCCATCTCGAGGAGATGGAGCTCAAGGATGCCGCCCTGAAGTAGAAGGAGGAGGCCCTAATCCACAAGCAGGTGCAGCTGGCCAAGGTGATGGAGACGGTCGTGACCCTCCAGGAAGAGCTCTCCCGCGCAACCCACGCAAGCACGGTGCGGGGGCGCGAGGCCCTGGAGGATGCCCACGAGACTGATGCCCATTTCGACCGTAAGCCCTTCTTTCATTTTGTCATGAATTTTTCTTCTTTGTTGCTCCCTCCTCTTATTATTCTTCTCACCCCTTCCCCTGCCCCAGGAATCTTCCCTAAGACACGGGAAGCGGTTGAAACGGCTGTTGAGGTCAGCCGCGAGGAGGGTCGTGCTGCCGGGCAGGAGGTGGACGCCAGCGTCGGCTGGTCTGTGGAGGAGATTGGTGTGGGCCTCAGAGCCCGCCTGCTTGTCTTAGCTGAATCCATGGAACGGCTCCAGAGCGTCGGCACGTCGACGATAAAGGCTTTGTGGCCCGAAGCTATGGATTCGGCATCGGTGAGTCGGCTCTCCCGCTGGCTTGCAGCTGGTGGCGATCGTCTTGACGCCTGGCGCGCCTCAACCGCGCGTGTTGGTGCCTACATGGCGCTGCGCTTGGCCAAGTCCTGGTATCGGAACCTGGACTTGGGCAAGCTCGTCACCCAGCGTGACGGCTCAGAGTGGGAGCTGCAGGCCATGGAGGACCAGCTGTGGATGAGGGCCAGCGACATCGCCTCATATGCCGCCTGGGACGAGCTCAACTTGGAGCGGGATGAAGACGGCAATGTGGTCCCTGAGGACTTGCACCATCTTCAGCCATATGTTGCCGATGGCACCTCTGATGAGGCGGCCCTTGAGAAGGAAGACGCTGACTCCAGCAGTGAAGCTTGCGCCGACTCCGCGAGGGATGGAGCCAAAAGCCCTTGCGGAGGAGACGGTGCCACCACCTCGGGAGCAGCCGGCGATGGTGAACCACCACTTCAGGAGCTGGAGCCGTGGCAACACACGAGGCCGTCGCCGCTTAGCTGGCCATGTTTTTGTTTTTATTGTCTGCAATGCATGGTCAGTCCAACAATTCCACCCACTGGGGGTGTGTAATGAACTTCGGCCGTGGGCCAAATGCTTTTGAATGTATCAATTCTGCATTAGATTCGTAACACCATGCATGCCGCCTTATATTTTCATCTTTTGATTCCTGCTTGACTTCTTTTTCTCCAACCCCTTTACTCCCTCTAGCATCTACCCTGCCATCCCGACAGCCGGGAGCCGGTCTGTGACTAGGTCGGGGCTTCTACCTTTGAGAATATTGGACTTAGATTTTTTGAAGCCTTCAAGACTTAAAGACTCAAACACAAGCCAGCAGAGGCCGGCTAGAATAAGATCGCAAAAAAGGATCAAACCAACCCGAGCCGGCAACCCTTTTTGTAGTTGAACTTTTCATGTAGCCAGCCTTACCTGGCGCCGCCTCGCTAGCCGGACAGCCTGGAGCCGGACTGTAGCTGTTACGAGACGGCCAGGGTTCGACCCGACGTACACTATATGTTCTTCTACAACTAAGGTAATCGTTCGGGCTGGCTAGCAAGCCCCTGAGCCCATTAGAGCAGGACCAAGGGACTCACAAAATGAGAGAAGACTCTAGTTATGAATCTAAAAGAGGCATGCCTCAATCCTCGGCTTGAAACACCCATTGCATTCATTGGAAATCCCGAAGAGGGAGAAAGATACATATGTACATGCTCTTTCCATTTTTCTTACTTGCCTTCTAGCAATAGAACGGGCAAACCAATGCCGTGTTCCATGGACGCTCCGTCTCCTGGCCGGAGTCGTCTCTCTTGCGCTTCCTTGGCTTCTGGGCATCGATCAGGTAGTATGCATTGTTATGCAATGCCCTGCTGATGATGAAGGGTACCTCTCATGGGGATGAGAGCTTGTGCTGGCCGGTTATTCGCTGGATTCTTCTGAGAACCGAGGCCCCCTCTCGGAAAGAGAGGGGCTTGATCTTCTTGCTGTGGTAGTATCTCAGCTTCTGTTGATAAATGGCCGTCCGGCTCAAGGCTAGATCCCATGCCTCCTCGAGCAGATCGACATTGTCTTCTCTTGCCTCCTTCGCTTCCGTCTCTGTGTATAGGGTGACCCGAGGCTAGTCGAACTCGACATCTGTAGGGATAATAGCCTCAGACCCATATACCAGAAAGAATGGGGTGAAGCCGATTGACCGGTTGGGCGTGGTGCGGAGGCTCCACAACATTGCCGACTGCCCTTCAATCCAGTAGCCGGATGACCTGACGAGTGGTGCCACCAGTCTTGGCTTGATGCCGGCCAGGATCACATCGTTAGCCCTCTCTACCAGGTCGTTAGACTGGGGGTGTGCCACCAACGCCAAGTCGAGCCGGATGCCTTCCTTGGAGCAGTAGAGTGCCAAAGCACCCTTGGTGAAGTTGGTGCCGTTGTCGGTGATGATGTCATGGAGGACGCCGTATTAGACATCAATGTCCTTGATTAACCTGACGGTCGTGGGGCCGTCAAGCTTCTTGATGGGCCTAGCCTCGATCCACTTGGTAAATTTATCGACGGCTACCAAAAGATGAGTCATGCCGCCTCGAGCGGTCTTGAATGGTCCCACCATGTCCAACCCCCAGACGGCAAATGGCCATGACAAGGGGATGGTTTTGAGGGCTGAAGGTGGCATGTGGCTCTGCGCACCAAAGCGTTGGCAGCCCTCGCATTTGTTGACCATGTCCACGGCCTCCTCGAGGGCCGTGGGCCAATAGAATCCATGGAGGAACGCCTTGGCCACCAGGGTTCTAGAGGCGGCATGATGCCCGCACTCCCCTTGGTGAATGTCTCTGAGGATCTCCTGCCCCTTTTCTGATTCGACGCAACACTGGAACACGCCAGTCACACTATGTCGAACCAGCTCTCGGTTGATGATGGCGTAGGCTGCTGATCTGCGCTGAATCTGCCTTCTCTCCGCCTCATCTTGAGGAAGCTTGTAATGAAGAAGGAAGGCCAAGATGGGTTGAGCCCACGACGGAGCGGACACAAGGGTGTTGGGGAACGTCGCATGGGAAACAAAAATTTTCCTACGCGCACGAAGACCTATCATGGTGATGTCCATCTACGGGAGGGGATGAGTGATCTACGTACCCTTGTAGACCGTACAGCAGAAGCGTTAGTGAACGCGGTTGATGTAGTGGAACGTCCTCACGTCCCTCGATCCGCCCCGCGAACTATCCCGCGATCAGTCCCACGATCTAGTGCCGAACGGACGGCACCTCCACGTTCAGCACACGTATAGCTCGACGATGATCTCGGCCTTCTTGATCCAGCAAGAGAGGCGGAGAGGTAGAAGAGTTCTCCGGCAGCGTGACGGTGCTCCGGAGGTTGGTGATGATCTCGTCTCAGCAGGGCTCCGCCCAATCTCCGCAGAAACGCGATCTAGAGGAAAAACCGTGCAGGTATGTGGTCGGGCTGCCGTGGAAAAATCGTCTCAAATCAGCCCTAAAACCTCCGTATATATAGGTGGGAGAGGGGGGGCCTTGCCTTGGGGGTCAAGGAGCCCCAAGGGGGTCGGCCGAGCCAAGGGGGGAAGGTCTCCCCCCCAAACCGAGTTGGACTTGGTTTAGTGGGTGGGAGTCCTTCCTTCCCTTCCCACCTCCTCCTTTTTTTTCTTTCTCTTTGATTTTTCTTTCGACGCGCATAGGGCCCTTTTGGGCTGTCCCACCAGCCCACTAAGGGCTGGTGCATCACCCTCAAGGCCTATGGGCTTCCCCGGGGTGGGTTGCCCCCCCCCCCCCGGTGAACTCCCGGAACCCATTCGTCATTCCCGATACATTCCCGGTAACTCCGAAAACCTTCCGGTAATCAAATGAGGTCATCCTATATATCAATCTTCGTTTCCGGACCATTCCGGAAACCCTCGTGACGTCCGTGATCTCATCCGGGACTCCGAACAACATTTTGTAACCAACCATATAACTCAAATACGCATAAAACAACGTCGAACCTTAAGTGTGCAGACCCTGCGGGTTCGAGAACTATGTAGACATGACCCGAGAGACTCCTCGGTCAATATCCAATAGCGGGACCTGGATGCCCATATTGGATCCTACATATTCTACGAATATCTTATCGTTTGAACCTCAGTGCCAAGGATTCATATAATCCCGTATGTCATTCCCTTTGTCCTTCGGTATGTTACTTGCCCGAGATTCGATCGTCAGTATCCGCATACCTATTTCAATCTCGTTTACCGGCAAGTATCTTTACTCGTTCCGTAATACAAGATCCCGCAACTTACACTAAGTTACATTGCTTGCAAGGCTTGTGTGTGATGTTGTATTACTGAGTGGGCCCCGAGATACCTCTCCATCACACGGAGTGACAAATCCCAGTCTTGATCCATACTAACTCAACTAACACCTTCGGAGATACCTGTAGAGCATCTTTATAGTCATCCAGTTACGTTGCGATGTTTGATACACACAAAGTATTCCTCCGGTGTCAGTGAGTTATATGATCTCATGGTCATAGGAACAAATACTTGACACGCAGAAAACAGTAGCAACAAAATGACACGATCAACATGCTACGTCTATTAGTTTGGGTCTAGTCCATCACGTGATTCTCCTAATGACGTGATCCAGTTATCAAGCAACAACACCTTGTTCATAATCAGAAGACACTGACTATCTTTGATCAACTGGCTAGCCAACTAGAGGTTTGCTAGGGACAGTGTTTTGTCTATGTATCCACACATGTAAATGAGTCTTCATTCAATACAATTATAGCATGGATAATAAACGATTATCCTGATACATGAATTATAATAATAACTATATTTATTATTGCCTCTAGGGCATAATTCCAACAGTCTCCCACTTGCACTAGAGTCAATAATCTAGCCCTCACATCATCATGCGAATTACATTGTAATAAATCTAACACCCATACAGTTCTGGTGTTGATCATGCTTTGGCCGTGGAAGAGGTTTAGTCAGCGGGTCTGCTACATTCAGATCCGTGTGCACTTTGCATATATTTACGTCATCTCCTTCAACGTAGTCGCGGATGAGGTTGAAGCGTCGTTTGATGTGTCTGGACTTCTTGTGAAATCGTGGTTCCTTTGCTAAGGCAATGGCACCCGTGTTGTCACAGAACAAGGTTATTGGATTCAGTGCGCTTGGCACCACTCCAAGATCCGTCATGAACTGCTTCATCGAGACACCCTCCTTAGCCGCCTCCGAGGCAGCCATGTACTCCGCTTCACATGTAGAATCTGCTACGACGCTTTGCTTGGAACTGCACCAGCTTACGCACCCCCATTAAGAATAAATACGTATCCGGTTCGCGAATTAGAGTCGTCCGGATCTATGTCAAAGCTTGCATCGACGTAACCTTTTACGGCGAGCTCTTCGTCACCTCCATACACGAGAAACATCTCCTTAGTCCTTTTCAGGTACTTCAAGATATTCTTGACCGCTGTCCAGTGATCCACTCCTGGATTACTCTGGAACCTACCTGCCATACTTATGGCCAGGCTAACGTCCGGTCTAGTGCATAGCATTGCATACATGATAGAACCTATGGTTGAAGCATAGGGGACGGAGCGCATATGCTCTCTATCTTCATCAGTTGCTGGGCACTGAGTTTTACTCAATCTCGTACCTTGTAAAACTGGCAAGAACCCTTTCTTGGACTGTTCCATTTTGAACCTCTTCAAAACTTTATCAAGGTATGTGCTTTGTGAAAGTCCTATCAGGCGTTTTGATCTATCCCTATAGATCTTAATGCCTAGAATGTAAGCAGCTTCTCCTAGGTCCTTCATAGAGAAACTTTTATTCAAGTAATCCTTTATGCTCTCCAAAAACTCTACGTTGTTTCCAGTCAGCAATATGTCATCCACATATAATATTAGAAACGCCACAGAGCTCCCACTCACTTTCTTGTAAATACAAGATTCTCCAACCACTTGTATAAACCCAAATGCTTTGATCACCTCATCAAAGCGTTTGTTCCAACTCCGAGATGCTTGCACCAGTCCATAAATGGATCGTTGGAGCTTGCACACCTTGTTAGCATTCTTACGATCGACAAAACCTTCGGGTTGCATCATATACAATTCTTCCTTAAGGAAACCGTTAAGGAACGCCGTTTTGACATCCATCTGCCGGATTTCATAATCGAAAAATGCAGCTATTGCTAACATGATTCTGATGGACTTAAGCATCGCTACGGGTGAGAATGTCTCATCGTAGTCAACTCCTTGAACTTGTGAAAAACCCTTTGCCACAAGTCGAGCTTTATAAACGGTCACATTGCCGTCAGCGTCCGTCTTCCTCTTAAAGATCCATTTGTTCTGAATAGCCTTGCGGCCTTCAGGCAGTACCTCCAAAGTCCACACTTTGTTCTCATACATGGATCCTATCTCGGACTTCATGGCTTCTAGCCATTTGTTGGAATCTGGGCCCACCATTGCTTCTTCATAATTTGTAGGTTCATTGTTGTCCAACAACATGATTGATAAGACGGGATTACCGTACCACTCTGGAGCAGCACGTGGTCTCGTCGACCTGCGTGGTTCGACAGAAACTTGAACCGGAGTTTCATGATCATCATCATTAACTTCCTCCTCAACCGGCGTCGCAACGACAGAGGTTTCCCCTTGCCTTGCGCCACCATCCAGAGGGATGAGAGGTTCGACAACCTCGTCAAGTTCTATCTTCCTCCCACTCAATTCTCTCAAGAGAAACTCCTTCTCGAGAAAAGCTCCGTTTTTAGCAACAAACACTTTGCCCTCGGATTTGAGATAGAAGGTGTACCCAACTGTCTCTTTTGAGTAACCTATGAAGATGCACTTTTCCGCTTTGGGTTCCAGCTTTTCAGGCTGAAGCTTTTTGACATAAGCATCACATCCCCAAACTTTCAGAAACGACAACTTTGGCCTTTTGCCATACCACAGTTCATATGGTGTCGTCTCAACGGATTTTGATGGTTCCCTATTTAAAGTGAATGCAGTTGTTTCTAATGCATAACCCAAAAACGATAACGGCAAACCGGTAAGAGATATCATAGATCGCACCATCTCTAACAAAGTACGATTATGACGTTCGGACACACCATTACGCTATGGTGTTCCACGCGGTGTCAACTGTGAAACAATTCCACATTGTCTTAAGTGAGCACCAAACTCGAAACTCAGATATTCACCCCCACGATCAGACCGTAGGAACTTAATCTTCTTGTTACGAGGATTTTCAACTTCACTCTGAAATTGCTTGAACTTTTCAAATGTTTCAGACTTGTGCTTCATTAAGTAGACATAACCATATCTACTCAAATCGTCGGTGAAGGTGAGAAAATAATGATATCCGTCGCGTGCCTCTACGCTCATCGGACCACACACATCGGTATGTATGATTTCCAACAAGTCACTTGCACGCTCCATTGTTCCGGAGAACGGAGTTTTAGTCATCTTGCCCATGAGGCATGGTTCGCACGTGTCAATTGAATCAAAGTCAAGTGACTCCAAAAGTCCATCGGCATGGAGTTTCTTCATGCGCTTTACACCAATATGACCTAAGCGGAAGTGCCACAAAAATATGGCGCTATCATTGTTAACTCTAACTCTTCTGGTCTCAATGTTATGTATGTGTGTATCGCTATCAAGATTCAATATGAACAATCCTCTCACATTGGGTGCATGACCATAAAAGATGTTACTCATAGAAATAGAACAACCATTATTCTCTGACTTAAAAGAGTAACCGTCTCGCAATAAACAAGATCCAGATATAATGTTCATGCTCAACGCAGGCACTAAATAACAATGATTCAAGTTCATAACTAATCCTGATGGTAACTGAAGTGAAACTGTGCCGACGGCGATTGCATCAACCTTGGAACCATTTCCTACGCGCATCGTCACTTCATCTTTCGCCAGCCTTCGTCTATTCCGCAGTTCCTGTTTCGAGTTGCAAATATGAGCAACAGAACCGGTATCGAATACCGAGGCACTAGTACGAGAGCCGGTTAAGTACACATCAATAACATGTATATCAAATATACCTGATTTTTCTTTGGCCGCCTTCTTATCTGCCAGATATTTGGGGCAATTGCGCTTCCAGTGACCCATACCCTTGCAATAGTAACACTCTGTTTCAGGCTTAGGTCCAGCTTTGGGTTTCTTCGTCGGATTGGCAACAGGCTTGCTGCTCTTCTTTGAATTTCCCTTCTTGCCTTTTCCGTTTCTCTTGAAACTAGTGGTCTTATTCACCATCAACACTTGATGCTCTTTACGGAGTTCAGACTCTACGACTTTCAGCATCGCAAACAACTCGCCGGGTGACTTGTTTATCCCTTGCATGTTGTAGTTCAACACAAAGCCTTTATAGCTTGGCGGCAGTGATTGAAGGATTCTGTCAGTGATAGCCTCTTGCGGGAGTTCAAACCCCAGCTCAGCTAGACGGTTTGAGTACCCAGACATTTTGAGCACATGTTCACTAACAGACGAGTTCTCCTCCATCTTGCAAGCATAGAATTAATCGGAGGTCTCATACCTCTCGATCCGGGCGTTCTTCTAAAAGATAAACTTCAACTCCTGGAACATCTCAAATGCTCCATGACGCTCAAAGCGACGTTGAAGTCCCGGTTCTAAGCCATACAAGACTGCACATTGAACTACTGAGTAGTCCTCCTTACGTGCTAACCAAGCGTTCTTAACATCCTGATCAGCCGTAGCGGGTGGTTCATCTCCTAGCGCAGCATTAAGGACATAATCCTTCTTCCCAGCTTGTAATATTAGCTTAAGATTACGAGCCCAGTCTACAAAGTTGCTTCCATCATCTTTCAACTTAGCTTTCTCTAGGAACGTATTAAAATTCAGGGTGACTGTCGCGTGAGCCATGATCTACAACACAAATATATTCAAAGTGGACTTAGACTATGTTCAAGATAATTAGAGTTTAACTTAATCAAATTATTCGCTAAACTCCCACTCAAAAAGTACATCTCTCTAGTCATTTGAGTGGTTCATGATCCACTTACACTAGCTCAAGTCCGATCATCACGTGAGTTGAGTATAGTTTCAGTGGTAAGCATCCCTATGCTAATCATATCATCTATATGATTCCTGATCGACCTTTCGGTCTCATGTGTTCCGAGGCCAAGTCTGCACATGCTAGGCTCGTCAAGCTTAACCCGAGTGTTCCGCGTGCGCAACTGTTTTGCACCCGTTGTATGTGAACGTTGAGTCTATCACACCCGATCATCACGTGGTGTCTCGAAACGACGAACTGTAGCAACGGTGCACAGTCGGGGAGAACACAATTTCGTCTTGAAATTTTAGTGAAGGATCACCTCATAATGTTACCGTCGTTCTAAGCAAAATAAGGTGCATAAAAGGATTAACATCACATGCAATTCATAAGTGACATGATATGGCCATCATCACGTGCTTCTTGATCTCCATCACTAAACCACCGGCACGATCTTCTTGTCACCGGCGCCACACCATGATCTCCATCAACGTGTCACCATCGGGGTTGTCGTGCTACTCATGCTATTACTACTAAAGCTACATCCTAGCAAAATAGTAAACGCATCTGCAGGCACAAACATTAGTATAAAGACAACCCTATTGCTCCTGCCGGTTGCCGTACCATCGACGTGCAAGTCGATATTATCTATTACAACATGATCATCTCATACATCCAATATATCACATCACATCGTTGGCCATATCACATCACAAGCATACCCTGCAAAAACAAGTTAGACGTCCTCTAATTTTGTTGTTGCATGTTTTACGCGGTGACCATGGGTATCTAGTAGGAACGCATCTTACTTACGCAAACACCACACCGGAGATATATGAGTTGCTATTTAACCTCATCCAAGGACCTCCTCGGTCAAATCCGATTCAACTAAAGTTGGAGAAACCGACACTTGTTAGTCATCTTTGAGCAACGGGGTTACTCGTAGCGATGAAACCAGTCTTTCGTAAGCGTACGAGTAATGTCGGTCCAAGCCGCTTCGATCCAACAATACCGCGGAATCAAGAAAAGACTAAGGAGGGCAGCAAAACGCACATCACCGCCCACAAAAACTTTTGTGTTCTACTCGAGAAGACATCTACGCATGAACCTAGCTCATGATGCCACTGTTGGGGAACGTCGCATGGGAAACAAAAAAATTCCTACGCGCACGAAGACCTATCATGGTGATGTCCATCTACGAGAGGGGATTTCCAATCTACGTACCCTTGTAGATCGCACAGCAGAAGCGTTAAGAAACGCGGTTGATGTAGTGGAACGTCCTCACGTCCCTCGATCCGCCTCGTGAACCGTCCCAGGAACCGTCCCGCGATCCGTCCCACGATCCGCTCCGATCTAGTGCCGAACGGATGGCACCTCCGCATTCAGCACACGTACAGCTCGACGATGATCTCGGCCTTCTTGAGCCAGCAAGAGAGACGTAGAGGTAGATGAGTTCTCCGGCAGCGTGACGGCGCTCCAGAGGTTGGTGGTGATCTAATCTCAGCAGGGCTCCGCCCGAGATCCGTAGAAACGCGATCTAGAGGTAAAACCGTGGAGGTATGTGGTCGGGCTGCTGTGGCAAAAGTTGTCTCAAATCAGCCCTAATAGCTCCATATATATAGGAGGAGAGGAGGGGAGGCTTGCCTTGAGGCTCAAGGATCCCCAAGGGCTGCGCCACCAAGGGAGGAGGAGTCCTCCTCCAATCCTAGTCCAACTAGGATTGGAAGATGGAGTCCTTCTCTCTTTTCCCACCTTTCCTTTTTTTCTTTCTCTTCTTTTGGTTTTTTCTTCCTCTCTTGCGCAAGACAACCTTGGGCTGACCCCACCTGCTTGGTGCGCCACCCCCAAGGTCCTTGGGCCCTCCCGGGTGGGTGGTCCCCCTCCCGGTGAAAATCCAGAACCCATTCGTCATTCCCGGTACATTACCGGTAATGCCCGAAAACCTTCCGGTAACCAAATGAAGTCATCTTATATATCAATCTTCGTTTCCGAACCATTCCGGAAACCCTCGTGACGTCCGTGATCTCATCCGGGACTCCGAACAACATTCGGTAACCAACCATATAACTCAAATACGCATAAAACAACGCCGAACCTTAAGTGTGCAGACCCTGCGGGTTTGAGAACTATGTAGACATGACCCGAGTGACTCCTCAGTCAATATCCAATAGCGGGACCTGGATGCCCAAGTTGGATCCCACATATTCAACGAAGATCTTATCGTTTGAACCTCAGTGCCAAGGATTCATATAATCCCGTATGTCATTCCCTTTGTCCTTCGGTATGTTACTTGCCCGAGATTCGATCGTCAGTATCCGCATACCTATTTCAATCTCGTTCACCGGCAAGTCTCTTTACTCGTTCCGTAATACAAGATCTCGCAACTTACACTAAGTCACATTGCTTGCAAGGCTTGTGTGTGATGTTGTATTACCGAGTGGGCCCCGAGATACCTCTCCGTCACACGGAGTGACAAATCCCAGTCCTGATCCATACTAACTCAACGAACACCTTCGGAGATACCTGTAGAGCATCTTTATAGTCACCCAGTTATGTTGCGACGTTTTATACACACAAAGCATTCCTCCTGTGTCTGTGAGTTATATGATCTCATGGTCATAGGAACAAATACTTGACACGCAGAAAACAGTAGCAACAAAATGACACGATCAACATGCTCGGTCTATTAGTTTGGGTCTAGTCCATCACATGATTCTCCTAATGATGTGATCCCGTTATCAAGTGACAACACTTGCCTATGGTCAGGAAACCTTGACCATCTTTGATCAACGAGCTAGTCAACTAGAGGCTTACTAGGGACAGTGTTGTGTCTAAGTATCCACACATGCACTATGTTTCCAATCAATACAATTATAGCATGGATAATAAACGATTATCATGAACAAAGAAATATAATAATAACTAATTTATTATTGCCTCTAGGGCATATTTCCAACATCTTCATCTTGAGGTAGGCATAGTGGGGGATAGCCATGAATTTGTCCAGAGCCGGCCTGCCTAGCAGCACGTGAGACGGGCTGCTGAGATCCACCACCTCGAACCATATGGACTCACGGCAGAAGTGAGCCTTGTCGCCGAAAAGGACGTCCAGCTGGATTTTGCCGATCGGCGAGCAGGACTGTCCCGGCACGTTGCCGTTGAAGACAGTACTGGTCGGCTGGGGTCCTTCTCCTTGAGCCCAAGCTTGAGGAGGGTGTCGAGGTAGAGGATGTTGATTTTGCTGCCGCCGTCGACCAACACCCGGGAGAACCAGCAGGTGAGCCTCTGGGAGGCGAAAGTGGGGTCGAGGACGAGCGCGTATGAGCCAGAGTTTGGCACCACCGCAGGATGGTCAACCCAGCTCCGTGCGATGGGATTTTCAGACCAATGCATGTATTGGGGAACCGGGGGGGCCGTGGCATTCACCTCGCGCCGACGTTGGCGCTGGTTGTGCTTGTCGTCACCTTCACTGGGAAGACCACGAATGCTCCATCTTGATGGGGGTAGTCATCGTGGAGACGCCGTCGTGGTGAGGAGGCGGTGGCGGAGCCGGAGCTGGACCGAGAGCTGGAGCATGAGGCGTTGCAGCTGCACCTAGGGAAGCCGGCAGGCCCTCCCCTTGCGACAGTTGTCATGCAACGCTGCATTGTCGAAGGGTATGGGTAGAGGGCTTCGCCCCAGAATGCATCTTGTAGGGCGCGTCAAGCATCTGCTCGAAGATGAGCTTGGGATGCTAGTCATTCTTGCTGGTCCGCCTCCGTTGAGAGCCGGCGCCTATCCCTCCACGTTGGATACCAGCTTGTTGTTGGAGCGCGAATCAAGTTGATCCGCCTTGCGCTTGTTGTTGTTCTGGCCGCCTCGATTGTCACCAGCCGGCTTGGGAGTAGTCGGTGTGGGGACAGCTTTATCTGAGGCGGTCACCTTGACCCGCATCGCGGAGTCGGCCGTGGCATACTTGTCCGCCTTGGCCATGAGCACCGCCAGAGAGGTGGGCTCGGAGCACATGAGCTTGTGCTTGAGGAGAGTGCCGTCTCAGCAGCCGTTAATGAAGTACTGGATGGCATGTAGCGCATGCACTCCCTTGCAGGAGTTGCAAAGCTCCGTCCAACGTGTGACGTAGTCGCGAAGGGGTTCGCCGGGCCTCTGGACGCACATGGCCAGCTCACGAGGCCGGCCAGGGCGCTTGTAGGTGCCAGTGAAGTTGCGGACGAACGCCTCCTCGAAGTCAACCCATGAGTTGACGCTGCCAGTTGGAAGGCTGTTAAGCCATGTCCAAGTCGAGCCGTCCAGCATGAGTGGCACATAGAGGACGGCTACGCCCTTGTTTCCCCTGGCGATGCCAACAGCGGTGGTGTAGTCGATCAGCCAGTCTTCTGGCTTGGCTGTGCCGTTGTACTTGGGGGTATCCCGAGGAAGAGTGAAGCCTCGGGGAAATGGCTCCCCTCGGATCCGGGGGCCGAAGCATGCCGAACCAATGGGACCGTCCTCCTCCAGAAGAGCTGACTGCGCCAGGGCGTTGAGACGCTTGCGAGCATCATTGTCGCCATGTGGGACGCGAGCACCGAGCCGAGCCGTGATCGGAAGGGTGCCTTGTGAGCCGGCAGCATGGGTCCTCCCTCGACGAGGAACCTCATACACCAAATCACTCTCATCATCCGTGTGATGCTTGCTTTAAGTTGGCTCGCTCTGGCGCTGAGAACGCCTATCGTGGATGCCATTGCCCTTCCGGCCGGAAGTGCGGTACGAGGAAGATCCCTCGGCTTGATGATGACCGTTGGGGTTACGGCGCGCTCCAGGCTTGGGTCCCGGAGACTCCGGTGAGCCTGACTGGGGCAAGCTGTGTCTGCTGCTCATTGGTGGCGTCAAGGAGATCCTTGACCCGCTTCTCCTGAAGGACGCGTTCCTCGCACTCCATGCCTGGCATTTCTGCCATGGCTGCCTAGGCCGCCCGTAAGTTGGTCACACGAGTCTCATAGATGGGCTGCTTGCCGCCTAGGATCTCGGCAATGACACGGCCGTAGCCGCGGACTGCGCCAAGCCTGCTAGGGCCCTCGGAAACCGGAGTGAGGCCATAGGCGGAGTTATACTTGCGTTGCGTGGGCTCCATCCGGCGCTTAGCCACGGCGATGGCAATGCCCTCCTCCAAGATCTGCCTGCGAGCCTCCTCCAGCGAGGCCCGCACGTCGGTGGGGTTCGTGGAGGTGGCGATGGGTGTCTTCAAGCCGGTAAGAGCGGCCTGAAGCGTGTCGACGGAGACAGCAGCAGGCTTACCAGCATCTGCAGACGCCTTGCCATGAGCCTTGCTGGTGCCGGCATTGATAACCATCACCTCCACAACGTTGGAGACAGCGGTGACGTGATACGGGGTAAAGAACCCCACAGACGACGAAGGACCATCGAAGACGAGTACGTTGCTGGGGTACACATCGAATGTAGGTGTCTCAGCGATAGAGAGCCTACTGAAGCTAGTGCATAACGCCTCCACATCGAAGTCCTCGCCAGGGTAGCGAGGACCGTCGCCGAGACGCAAGTCGCTAAAGAGAACGATGAGGTTCTCCATAGCAGCGACGACAAAGCTGGGGAGCGACTAATCGTTGGACTCCCCATCAGAGTCCGCATGACGGACTGGGACGTCAATCATCATCGGGGAAGCCTCATCGAAAGCAGGCTCCACGGGCATGCAGATCGGTCCGGACGCGATGCATCCGACGGTGTAAGAGCGGGGCCAGCCTAGAGCGTGAAGCCAGCCGATGCCGCGGACGGCCCCATGGTGGGTGCCAAATATTGGTGTTTACTCACAACATAAGCCATGGTAGGCTAAAGATGGTGGGAACCGAAGTGGCACCGGAGGGCGTTGGGAACGAGGATGGTACAAGCATGGAACGCATGATGTACCCAGGTTCAGGGCTCTCCGTAGAGATAATACCCCTAATCGTGTCGGAGTGTATGATGTATGAATGGGACTACAAAGTGCTCCTAGAGCTATATTGCGGAGGAGAAAGAAGGAGTTGTCGGCTCGCGTGTGCCTCTCCTATGTGTTGTGTGTGTGTGATGAGTTGACCGACCCTCTGCATGGAGGCGGGCAGGGGATTTTATAGACGAACCCATCGACCTATAATATGGATAAAAGTACAAGAGTGGGACCTGGCTGGCAGCCTCGCCGGCTGGCCAGGGGGCCCACGGAGCCTCGTCTGGCTATGGGGCCCGCCGGCTAGCTAATAAGGCTCTTGTATAAGGTTGACGCCGGACACGTGTGGTACGTCCGGCGTCATCCAGCGAGGATCGTCCTGCGTCGGCAGTACGGTCGTCTCCACTGTTCCCATGCCGAGTGGAGTAATGGAGTGGGAGTTTGACGGGTCGACACTTTGGAGGGTGATGGATCGGAGCCGGAGGAGGTCAGCGGCATAGCCGCCAATGCTTGTACCTGTCGTGCACCCCGATCCAGTACCTTTGCTGACGCATAGCCACCTTTAACCGTAGGGTCTCGTCATGACCTATGGTCTCATGTGACTTGTGCTCCCTAGCCGGCTAGCTACTTGACCAGCCGGTCTAGGCACGACCGCCTCGCCCCTAGCCGCCTGGCTTGGCCTAGGCGGCCAGGGGGAGGTAGTCGTCTCGCCTCTAGCCGGTAGGTGCTTCCTGGCCGGCCACAGAGTTGTTCGTCTCGCCCCCTGCTGGCGGGTGATTCCTAGCCGGCCAAGGGGACTTGGGCTTTGCATAATGGTTCTTTTTATTCCTTCTTGGTTGAAGGCAAAGGAGTAGGCTCGATGAGCCTACCCCGGGGTTATCCCCCCGACAGGAATGTCTGGGGGTTTGGTTATTCTTGCGTATCCTCGACTAATGGTAACGTGAGGGTACTCTATATATTCCAACCCCTCTAGAGGTTAGCGATCAATTTAGTAGTTAGAGTTCTCAACTAATTTTTAGTTTTTGAAAAACACACGGATTTCCCAAAATACGACACCTATCACTAATAGGCTCAAGCTCTTGGCACCAATAGTCCAAACATTACTCAAATCAATATCTCAAAACTATTGCAAGTTACTACTATACTTAAATAGCAACCTCAATTACCTACTCATGCAATACACACAACACAGTGCAAAAAGCCAATTCTCTAAACAAGATGAGCATGATAACTCAAGAGAGTTCCAAAATCAACCTAAATAAAACCTCATAAGAAGATTGGCATGAAAGACAAGAGCTAAGCATGATAGTAGCTATGCAAACATGAAGAACACACAAGTTATTGATGGTGGTCTATACTAGCGGGCGAAGTCTAGCTGATCACTAAGTGATCCTGAACACCTACTTACGTCAATCATAACCCCACCGTGTTCCCCTTCGAAGAGAGGTCTTCTAAGGGGACAGTCACGGTTACGCACACAGTTGGCAATTTTATTAGATTATGTTCAAGTTATCTATAACTGGATGTTAACAAATATTCCAAGTTGCCACATAACCGTGGGCACGGCTTTCTGAAAGATTAAAACCTACACGGGTGCTCCAACTAGTCCATCACAAACGGTCATGGGCCGCAAAGTAATCCTCTATCACGTATCTCCTGATCTCGTCGGAACCCTTAGAGGAAAACCTCAACTCTGGGGAGAACCAAAGCTTCACCGGGATTCCTATACGCAAGAAATATCGCTAAGGTAAGACAACTCTAGCAGGACCTCCAGTCGTGTCGACGACCCTGTTAAGAGCCGCGTATCTCAGTCTCAGGACACGAAGGATGGAAAAGCCTACAGGAACCAAACCTCAAGTTCCCCTGTGGTGGCCCTGCAGTCTGTCCATTTTGGACCAACACTCATGAGGAGCACTGGCCCGGGTTGTTGATTAATTCCTCGGCGTAGCTATTCCCTATGCAGATTATTATTAAGTGATTAGCAAATTAACACCAATGTTGGCTCCTTCCGAACAAGTCTTAACACTATACGATTTATCAAGGGGGTCCCCATAACAACCCCGAACGTGTTAGGAGCGATCAGTTATGGAATCAAACACCGGTAGCCTGAAACTATGGCGGCAATAACGGAACAAAACACCCGGCAAAAGGCTAGGCCTTCCGTTATTTACCAAGTATATAGGTACATTAATTAAATAACAGATTTAACATAATGATATCAAACTCATGTTATCACATGAGACAACTGCACCTGCAACTAGCAACGCTAACATTAGTAGCTGAGCAAGCCTACTTAGGCATTCAAGATTTGCTAGGCGGGGAAAGGTGTTTGGATTTCATGGAAATATCAGGAGGCAATTATTTCAGTGGTAGGCAGCGAGCATATGACGAAGGAAACGTGAATCTAGCATAACAAGTCTAGAGATGGAATCAAGATCATATCATCTTGCCTGTGATGTCCTCAGGTTGGAACTGCACTTGTTCGTCCTGCACGTACTCTCCCGGATCCACGTACTCGTTCTCTGATCCTGGGGCTACCCAACATAAGAATAGCATCCAATGAACAACAGCACCACAAGATGCAACAAGCACATGATGCATGAGATGAAAATGAACATGCATCTCTATTCTAGTCACTTGCACATGCATGAGAAGTAAAAACAACTTCTGGACAGAACTGCACTCTAAGCTATCTTTACATGCATGGGGATAACATGAACAGATTCATCACGCGAAAATGATGCAAAAACATATAAAGAACGTTACGAATGGAGCTACGGATCATCCGGAAACAAGAAACAAGAAATGGAGTCCTACGGGTCAAATCCAACACAACACACTCCAATGGCATACTTCTGGTATTCCCAGGTTGCCAAATCACAAAAATAAGAAGTATGGATGGGGTGGTTCAAGGAATATCACCACACCATCAACTATGCACTCACAAGCATCAAAACATCAAAACTACACAATGTGTCCTAAACAGCATCATAGCAGTTTGAGAACTACATGCAAAGCACCTACAGCCACCCCAATGTGCCAACTAAGATATGTGGCAGAAGCTATTCAAAAGTACTACAAGCATGAGCAAAAATATAATACAAAGGAGTTACACACAGAAAGTTCTACAGCTGCTAACTTGGACAAAAATATCAGTTTTCAATGACTTAGTGAAATTCTCAGTTTCTCACTAGTTGTTTATGCTCTGAAGCATTTTGACAGCACCCAAAACAATATCTACAGGGAGCCAAATGGAATGAAAATTGACAGAGAGCTAGAAAAACACAAAAGTTACAACTTCTCAGTTGATTGCAGGGGCTGATTCCCAACACATAAACTTCTACAAGCACAACTACAAGGGAAGAAAATAACAGCAGTTTCTCACACTTAGTGAAAATCACAGATTTTCACTAAACTGGAATTTTCAGCCACATGCCTACTTTGACTAGGCACAACTTGCACATATGAATTCCTAAGCATAAACAAAACCACCATGCTATAGAGGGGTTCACCCATTACTGCCACAACAAGGAATCAACCTCTTAGGCTCATCACATCACATGGAACCAAGCTCTAAACATTGAACAAAACAGAAATATGACATTCAAGAAAGTGTTCCAAAGTGGAATCTGAACCCACCACTGGATTCTTGGGATGATTCTACCCCAAAAACATATATAATACATAGGCACTTGCATAGAACAAAAGAGCACAAAGCTAAGAAGAAAATAACATGGAATCACATAGAGGTGAATAGTGCATCATCACATGTGCTTCCACTAGCTCATCACTTCACATGCACTTGCACACACTCACATATCCAATGGTGCACATGAGGGGTAGACCTCATGCTCATGCGCCTTAGCACAGCACCACACACACACATGCATCAAGCACAACATGTAATAACACCTACACATGCTAGTTATCACACACACACTAGCTTACACTCACATAAGCATCTCTACAACTACACATACTAACTTGCTCATGTGCTCATCAAGGCACATCATGCCTTGGGCATGTGGGTGTCACACACACACATACACACACACACTTGCACACACAAACATCACATGATCAACTATACACACACACACACATAAGAACCACTATCACACACACAAGTTATGTGGGGGGAAACCCACACACACACATACACCACACTAGTGCTTAAGCTCATCATATCACATGAGTAACACACCACATCACCATGGTGACTTGCATCTTCACATTCAAACTAGTGCATACACACACATATACATGGCATCTAGCTCACATAACACATATGCACTCAAACCTACACATGCATCACTACTCTTACTAGCAAAAACTAGGAACACCTACTGGTAGGAGGCAAGCAAAATAACTACACATGTTGTTCTAGCACCTCCACAGCAACTACATAACAACAAAAGAAAAGCAGTAAAAGAAATAGCAAAGAAAATAAAAGGAATGGGGGAGGGATCGAACCCAGGACTTCCTGGTTCCCCAGAAGCAACAACACCACTCTGCTACTGAACAGGCACTTGACAGAGGAGAGAGGTTTAACAAGAAAAGGCACCCCCTGCAACTACTATGCCGAAACAAATCACAAAAAGGGGGTGGCACCGCGGAGCCTCGAACCCAC
Organism: Hordeum vulgare subsp. vulgare; assembly: GCF_904849725.1. Taxonomy (NCBI): domain Eukaryota; kingdom Viridiplantae; phylum Streptophyta; class Magnoliopsida; order Poales; family Poaceae; genus Hordeum; species Hordeum vulgare. The sequence continues at coordinate 442,299,950 of NC_058522.1, read as the reverse complement.
GACCGCCTGATCCACACAACACACTGCAAACCACTACTCCGCTCTACGAACCTTAACACGGAAGAGGGTTTTTCCTATTGGGTATCCCTCTCTGCTCCTGGAACAAAGACGGTGCAGCGTCTCTCACAGGAGCATGACCTCCACCGCTACTGTTGCACCAGCGGATCATCTAACGCCACTACTCCTGCTGCGCTGCGTGGATTGCCTACGCTACCACTACTGCTGCTCTGCGGAAGCCCCTGCCCTAAGCTTCGAAGAGCCCACACACACACGCACAACACATCACACTCATCTACTGTCGAGCTCTTCTCATAACAGAGACACACGGCAACGAGCAACTAGGCCGGATCTAACGAGGGGGAAGGGAGGAAGAGAGCAGGCTCACCGAGAGGAAGGAATGGAGAGGGCCGATCGGAGGAAGGAGCCTAAAGGCGAGCGAAGACGATCTGAAGAAGTTCTGATGCAGAGCCGAAGCAGGAACGGGGCCGCCGGGAACACGCCGGAGAGGAGGAGCTGCCCGTCGGTGTGGTCGCTTCCCGGCCTCACCGATGACGGAAATGGAACGCGGAGGCTTCCCCCAAGCTCCCAGACATGCTGGCCGGCGCCGGAGGTGATGGACGCGCGGATGACGACGGCGATGCCTACTACTCTCTCTCTGCTACCCTAATCTACATAATTTACCTGGGGGAGGAAGAAGGAGATGGAGGGAGGTGGCGGCGCTAGGAGGGGAAACGCGGAACCCTAGGTACTAGGCACGCACGCTGAGGCTATATGGGCGCGGATGGGATGCACGGCGTCAATCTCCCTCGCTCTCTCTCTCTCTGTTGCTATGACGAAAAGCAAGCACGGCAACGACGATGTTAGAAGAAAGGAGAAGGTGCGCGCTTGGGCTGCCGCGAGGAAACACAGAGGAGGAATGGGCCTCGGGAGGGAGAGAGAGGCCCATGCTGGCGTCTGTTAAGGGAAAAGAAACCCACTGGGGTTTCTTATTTAACCAACACCAGCAAAATAAAAATAAATACACGGGCTAAACTGTGATGCTAAAAATGAAGCAAAAAATACCCCTAGTCATAAGGAATTATGTGCTATTTGAATAAAATATAAAAGGAATATTTGGAGCAACTAAATATTTACAAAACAGAATTTAATCCTCTGTTTTGTGAATATTTGCACCTCACAAACAAAGTTTCAAAACACTAAATGCATAGCAACACGTCCACCAGAAATCATACTAAAACATGGGCACTTTTGAATCAAGGAAGGAACAAGTGAATCTTGACCTAGAGATAAATAGAGAGGGAGTTGTTTTGAATCCTATTGCAAACCACAAAGTGCTTCCTACTTTCAAACAACACCCACATCATCACATGGATTCACAAAGGCACAAACACAAAGACAAGGATGAATGGAATGGATGCATGCATGCAAAGGAAACATGACAAGGTGACATCACATGAAATGACGCATGTATATATCTCTCATGGCACTGACATGATGGACCCACATACAGAAGGTTCCAAATAGGGCAAGTTACACTCTTGGGGCATTACATAGATAGAGCATGCTTCCAAAACAATTCAGATCAAAAAGATGATCTTGTGATTTTTTTCGATTTTTTCTGTCACGCAGACAGAATCTGTTTGTGGACAGCATGTCAGAATTTTTGAACTTTCTTGCAATCGGAGGCTATAACTTGGCACAAAGCATAAAAATAAAGATACAATGATGTTGCTACAGTAGTAACACACATAAAGACCACTAAAACAGAAGGTAAAAACATATTGGGTTGCCTCCCAACAAGCGCTTTCTTTTATGCCTTTGAGCTAGGCATAATGCAAGAAGGAGGATCAAAGTTCTTCAAAGTTGTTGGAGTTGTAAAGACCTTCAAACGGATCCTCAACAAGTTCATCCTCATTTTTCCTAGGTAATAGGTACGTACCTTTCACTTTCCCTTGTAAGCGTATGTGTCCTTTACGTAAATCAATGAAGCCTCTCATGGCTCGGAGGAAGTCCCTTCCAAGCACTATATTCCCTTTGTTGGGCTCCATGATCAAGAAATCAATTGTTGCACTCCTTTTAGAGATAGTAACCTGGACATATTTTACCTTTCCCTGGATCTCGGAAATATCACCATTAGCATGTTCATGATAAGATGGAAAAGTTTCCATGTCTAACCAGAGAGAATCATAAACAACTTTTGGCATAGTAGAAACCATGGATCCAATATCACAATAAGCAAGGAAGTCTTGGTTAGAGATGCTAATTCTAACAAAAGGTTCCCAGTAATCCTCTATTTTCAAAATCTTCTCCTTATCAACCATGGTTTCTCTCTTTCTCTTAAATCTAGAGCATCTATTTTCACTTCAATAGTAGCAAGTATATCTATAATAGTGTCATAACCATGATTATAAACAATATTATTAGATAGACCATGTATAATATCAAGAGCTCTTGCCTCATCACACTCTAAGAAATCTCCTTTAGCTATAATATCAAGAGAGTGTTTGCACCATATAAAGAGACCATGATAAAAATTTCTAAGCACAATTTTGATGGGTATCCAAGGCATAATTATTTTGTGTGCTTCAGAAATTCTATCCCATGCTCCCTTCATATTTTCTCCATTCCTTTGATGGAAGTCTAGGACCTCAGATTCCTTCCAAGAATCAAACCTTAACATGCTTGACAACTAAAAGCAAAGTAACTAAATTTTTTGTGGTTTTTGGTATAGGACTCTAAAGAAAAAACTAGAAAGCAAACTAACAAGACTAAAAAGCAAAGGTAAAAGTGTTGGAAATATGCCCTAGAGGCAATAATAAATTAGTTATTATTATATTTCTTTGTTCATGATAATCATTTATTATCCATGCTATGATTGTATTGATTGGAAACACAGTGCATGTGTGGATACATAGACAAAACACTGTCCCTAGTAAGCCTCTAGTTGACTAGCTCGTTGATCAAAGATGGTCAAGGTTTCCTGACCATAGGCAAGTGTTGTCACTTGATAACGGGATCACATCATTAGGAGAATCATGTTATGGACTAAGACCCAAACTAATAGACGTAGCATGTTGATCGTGTCATTTTGTTGCTACTGTTTTCTGCGTGTCAAGTATTTATTCCTATGACCATGACATCATATAACTCACTAACACCAGAGGAATACTTTGTGTGTATCAAACGTCACAACGTAACTGGGTGGCTATAAAGATGCTCTACCGGTATCTCCGAAGGTGTCCGTTGAGTTAGTATGGATCAAGACTGGGATTTGTCACTCCGTGTGACGGAGAGGTATCTCGGGGCCCACTCGGTAATACAACATCACACACAAGCCTTGCAAGCAATGTGACTTAGTGTAAGTTGCGGGATCTTGTATTACGGAACGAGTAAAGAGACTTGCCGGTAAATGAGATTGAAATAGGTATGCGGATACTGACGATCGAATCTCAGGCAAGTAACATACCGAAGGACAAAGGGAATGACATTCGGGATTATATGAATCCTTGGCACTGAGGTTCAACCGATAAGATCTTCGGAGAATATGTAGGATCCAATATGGGCATCCAGGTCCCGCTATTGGATATTGACCGAGGAGTCACTCGGGTCATGTCTACACAGTTCTCGAACCCGCAGGGTCTGCACACTTAAGGTTCGACGTTGTTTTATGCGTATTTGAGTTATATGGTTGGTTACCGAATGTTGTTCGGAGTCTCGGATGAGATCCAAGACGTCACGAGGAGCTCCGGAATGGTCCGGAGGTAAAGATTGATATATAGGAACTCCTGTTTTGGTCACCAGAAAAGTTTCGGGCTCATCGGTAGTGTACCGGGAGTGCCGGGAGGGGTGCCGGGGACCATCGGGAGGGGTGTCACGCCCCAAGGGGTCTCATGGGCTATGGGAAGAGATAAACCAGCCCCTAGTGGGATGGAATAAGTTCCCACTAAGGCCCATAAGGTTTGAGAAGGAAAAAACACAAGGTGGAAAGAGTTTCCAAGTGGGAAGGTGGAATCCTACTCCAAGTAGGATTGGAGTAGGACTCCTCCACCTCCAATTTCGTCCAAACCTTTAGGTTTTGAGGCTGCCTCCTCCCCTCCCTCCCTCCTATATATAGTGGGGTTTTAGGGCTGATTTGAGACAACTTTTGCCACGGCAGCCCGACCACATACCTCCACGGTTTTTCCTCTAGATCGCGTTTCTGCGGAGCTCGGACGGAGCCCTGCTGAGATTAGATCACCACCAACCTCTGGAGCGCCGTCACGCTGCCGGAGAACTCATCTACCTCTCCGTCTCTGTTGCTAGATCAAGAAGGTCAAGATCATCGTCGAGCTGTACGTGTGCTGAACGCGGAGGTGTCGTCCGTTCGGCACTAGATCGGAGCGGATCGTGGGACGGATCGCGGGACGGTTCGTGGGACGGTTCGCGGGGAGGATCGAGGGACGTGAGGACGTTCCACTACATCAACCGCGTTTCTTAACGCTTCTGCTGTGCAATCTACAAGGGTACGTAGATCGGAAATCCCCTCTCGTAGATGGACATCACCATGATAGGACTTCGTGCGCGTAGGAAAATTTTTGTTTCCCATGCGACGTTCCCCAACAGTGGCATCATGAGCTAGGTTCATGCGTAGATGTAATCTCGAGTAGAACACAAAAGTTTTTGTGGGCGGTGATGTGTGTTTTGCTGCCCTCCTTAGTCTTTTCTTGATTCCGCGGTATTGTTGGATCGAAGCGGCTCGGACCGACATTACTCGTACGCTTACGAGAGACTGGTTTCATCGCTACGAGTAACTCCGTTGCTCAAAGATGACTGGCGGGTGTCGGTTTCTCCAACTTCAGTTGAATTGGAATTGATCGAGGAGGTCCTTGGATGAGGTTAAATAGCAATTCATATATCTCTGTTGTGGTGTTTGCGTAAGTAAGATGCGATCCTACTAGATACCCATGGTCACCACGTAAAACCTGCAACAACAATTAGAGGACGTCTAACTTGTTTTTGCAGGGTATGCTTGTGATGTGATATGGCCAACGATGTGATGTGATATATTGGATGTATGAGATGATCATGTTGTAATAGTTAATATCGACTTGCACGTCGATGGTACGGCAACCGGCAGGAGCCATAGAGTTGTCTTTAAACTAACGTTTGTGCTTGCAGATGTGTTTACTATATTGCTAGGACGCAGCTTTAGTAGTAATAGCATGAGTAGCACGACAACCCCGATGGCGACACGTTGATGGAGATCATGATGATGGAGATCATGGTGTGACGCCGGTGACAAGAAGATCGTGTCGGTGCTTTGGTGATGGAGATCAAGAAGCACATGATGATGGCCATATCATGTCACTTATGAATTGCATGTGATGTTAATCCTTTATGCACCTTATCTTGCTTAGAACGACGGTAGCATTATGAGGTGATCTCTCACTAAAATTTCAAGACGAAATTATGTTCTCCCCGACTGTGCACCGTTGCGACAGTTCTTCGTTTCGAGACACCACGTGATGATCGGGTGTGATAGACTCAACGTTCACATACAACGGGTGCAAAACAGTTGCACACGCGGAATACTCGGGTTAAGCTTGACGAGCCTAGCATGTGCAGACATGGCCTCGGAACACATGAGACCGAAAGGTCGAGCATGAATTGTATAGTTGATATGATTAGCATAGAGATGCTTACCATTGAAACTATTCTCGACTCACGTGATGATCGGACTTGAGATAGTGGATTTGGATCATGTACCACTCAAATGACTAGAGAGATGTACTTTTTGAGTGGGAGTTCTTAAGTAATAAGATTAATTGAACTAATTGTCATGAACATAGTCTAATGGTATTTGCGAATTGCGATGTAGCTTGCGCTATAGCTCTACTGTTTTTATATGTTCCTAGAGAAAATTTAGTTGAAAGTTGATAGTAGCAAACTTTGCAGACTGAGTTTGTGAAACCGAGGATTGTCCTCGTTGTTGCGCAGAAGGCTTATGTCCTTAATGCACCACTCGGTGTGCTGCACCTCGAGCGTCGTTTGTAGATGTTGTGAACATCCAACATACACGTTTCTGATGACTACACGATAGTTCAGTACAAAATACTTAATGGCTTAGAAGCAAGGCGCCGAAGAAGTTTTGAAATGTCACGGAACATAACAGATGTTCTAAAGAGATGAAATTGTGATTTCATGCTTGTGCCCTTGTTAAGAGGTATGAGACCTCCGACAAAATTATTTGTCCACGAAGTAAAGGAGAAAAGCTCAATCGTTGAGCGTGTGCTCAGATTATCTGAGTACGACAATCGCTTGAATCAAGTGGGAGTTGATCTTCCAGATAAGATAGTGATGGTTCTCCAAAGTCACTGCCACCAAGCTGTGAGAGCTTCATGATGAACTATAACATATCACGGATAGATACAATGATCCTTGAGCGATTCGCGATGTTTGACACTGCGAGAGTAGAAATCAAGAAGGAGCATCAATAGTTGATGGTTAGTAAAACCACTAAGTTTCGAGAAAGGCAAGGGCTAGAAGGGATACTTCGTGAAACGGCAAAGCAGTTGCTGCACTAATGAAGAGACCCCAGATTAAACCCAAGCCCGGGACTAAGTGCTTCTGTTATGAGGGGAACGGTCACTGAGGTGGAGCAACTCTAGATACTTGTTACATAAGAAGGCTCGCAAAAGTCGAAAGAAGTATATTTGATATACATGATGTTGCTGTGTACTTTACTAGTACTCCTAGTAGCACGAGGGTATTGGATACCGGTTCGGTTGCTAAGTGATTAGTAACACGAAATGAAAGCTACGACATAAACGGAGACTAGCTAAAGGCGAGGTGACGATACGTGTTGGAAGTGTTTCCAAGGTTGATATGATCAAACGTCGGACACTCCCTCTACCATCGGGATTGGTGTTAAACCTAAATAATTGTTATTTGGTGCTTGCGTTAAGCATGAACATGATTGGATCGTGTTTATTGCAATACGATTATTCATTTAAAGAGAATAATGGTTACTCTATTTGCTTGAATAATCACCTTCAATGGTTTATTGAATCTCGATCGTAGTGTTACACATGTTCATGATATTGGTGCCAAAAGATACGAGGAAATGATGCTAGTACCACTTACTTGTGGCACTGCCGCTTGAGTCATGTTGGTATAAATTGCATGAAGAGGCTCCATGTTGATGGATCTTTATACTCACTTGATTTTGAATCACTTGTGACATGCAAATCATACCACATGAGCAAGGCCTTGTTTTCATTGAGATGAAACAAGATAGTAACTTGTTGGAAGTGATACATTTTGATGTATGAAGTCCAATTGGTGCTGGGGCACGCAGTGGATATCATTATGTTCTTACTTCAATGACGATTTGAGTAGATACAAGAGTATTTACTTAATGAATCACAAGTCTGAAATATTGAAAAGTTCAATTCTGTTTCGGAGTGAAGTTCGTCGTAACAAGAGGATAAACTATCTACGATATGATCATAGAAATGAATATCTGAGTTACGAGTTTTGGTACGCAGTTAAGACAATGTGGAAATTGTTTCGCAGTTCATGCCACCTGGAACATCATGGTGTGATGATATGTCTGAACGTCATAGCGACGCACTATTTGGTATGGTACATGCTATGATGTCTCTTATCGAATTACCACTATCGTTTATGGGTTATGCATTAGAGACAACCGCATTCACTTTAAATAGGGCACTGCGTATTTCCGTTGAGATGACACAGTATAGACTGAGGTTTAGAGAAATCTAAACTGTCGTTTCTTGAAAGTTTGGGGCTTCGACACTTATGTGAAAAAGTTTCAGTCTGATAAGCTCGAACCCAAAGCAAATAAATGCATCTTCATAGGATATCCAAAACAGTTGGGTACATCTCCTATCTTAGATCCAAAAGCAAAGTGTTTGTTTCTAGAAACGGATCCTTTCTCGAGGAAAGGTTTCTCTCGAAATAATTGAGTGGGAGGGTGGTAGAACTTGATGAGGTTATTGAACCATCACTTCAACCAGTGTGTGGCAGGGCGCAGGAAGTTGTTCCTGTGGCACCTACACCAATTGAAGTGAAAGCTGGTGATGGTGATCATCAAGCATCGGATCAAGTTACTACAAACCTCGTAGGTTGACAAGGTCGCGTACTACTGCAGAGTGGTACGGTAACCCTGTCTTGGAGGTCATGTTGCTGAGCAACAGTGAACCTACCAGTTATGGAGAAAGCAATGGTGGGCCTGGATTCCGACAAATGGCTGGAAGCCATGAAATCCGAGAGAGGATCCATGTATGAAAACAAAGTGTAGACTTTGGAAGAACTACTTGATGGTCATAGGACTGTTGAGTAAAGATGGATCTTTAAAAGGAAGACAGACGATGATGGTGATAAGTCACTATTAAGAAAAGCTCGACTTGTCGCAAAGATGTTTCCAACAAGATCAAACAGTTGACTATGATGAGACTTTCTCACTCGTAGCGATGCTAAAAGTCTGTTAGAATTGTGTTAGTAGTTGCTGCATTATTTATGAAATATTGCACATAGGATGTCAAAACATTGTTTCCTTGACGGTTTCCTTGAGCAAACATTGTATGTGATACAACCAGGAGGTTTTGTCGATCCTAAAGATACTAGCAAGTATGCAAGCTCCAGCGATCCTTCAATGGACCGGTGCAAGCATCTCGGAATTGGAATATACACTTTGATGAGATGATCAAAGATTTTGGGTTTGTACAAGGTTTATGAGAAACTTGTATTTCCAAAGAAGTGAGTGGGAGCACTATAGAATTTCTGATAAGTATATGTGGTTGACATATTGTGGATCAGAAGTAATGTAGAATTTCTATAAAACATACAAGGTTGTTTGAAAGGAGTTTTCAAAGGAATACCTGGATTGCGCTACTTGAATGTTGAGCATCAAAGATCTATGGAGATAGATCGAAAGCGCTTAATAGAAGTTTCAACAAGAAGCATGCCTTGACAAGTTTTTGAAGGAGTTCAAAATAGATCAGCAAAGAAGGAGTTCTTGGTTGCGTTGTGAGGTGTGAATTAGAGTAAGACTCAAAACCTGACCCCGGCAGAATAAAGAGAATAGACGAAGGTCGTCTTCTATGCCTTGGCCGTAGAATCTGAAGTATGCCATGTTGGGTACCACACCTGATGTGTGCCTTGACTCAAAGTTTGTTGAGAGGTACAGAGAGTGATCCATGATTGAATCACTAGCAGCGGTCAAAATTTATCCTTAGTAACTGATGGACTAAGGATTTTTTCTCGATTATGGAGGTGGTTAAAAAGTTCGTCGTAAAGGGTTACGTCGATGCAAGCTTTGACACTAATCCTAATAACTATGAGTAGTGAAACGGATTCGTATAGTAGAGTAGATATTTGGAGTATTTCCGAATAGCACATAGTAGCAGCATCTATAAGATGACATAAAGATTTGTAAAGAACACACGGATCTGAAAATTTCAGAACCGTTGACTAAAACCTCTCTCACGAGCAAGACGTTATCAGACCCCATAACTATATGGGTGTTGGATTCGTTGGAATCACATGGTGATGTGAACTAGATTATTGACTCTAGTGCAAGTGGGAGACTGTTGGAAATATGCCCTAGAGGAAATAATAAATTAGTTATTATTATATTTCTTTGTTCATGATAATCGTTTATTATCCATGCTATAATTGTATTGATTGGAAACACAGTGCATGTGTGGATACATAGACAAAACACTGTCCGTAATAAGCCTCTAGTTGACTAGCTCGTTGATCAAAGATGGTCAAGGTTTACTGACCATAGGCAAGTGTTGTCACTTGATAACGGGATCACATCATTAGGAGAATCATGTTATGGACTAAGACCCAAACTAATAGACGTAGCATGTTGATCGTGTCATTTTGTTGCTACTGTTTTCTGCGTGTCAAGTATTTATTCCTATGACCATGAGATCATATAACTCACTGACACCAGAGGAATACTTTGTGTGTATCAAACGTCACAACGTAACTGGGTGGCTATAAAGATGCTCCACAGGTATCTCTGAAGGTGTCCGTTGAGTTAGTATGGATCAAGACTGGGATTTGTCACTCCGTGTGACGGAGAGGTATCTCGGGGCCCACTCGGTAATACAACATCACACACAAGCCTTGCAAGCAATGTGACTTAGTGTAAGTTGCGGGATCTTGTATTACGGAACGAGTAAAGAGACTTGCCGGTAAACGAGATTGAAATAGGTATGCGGATACTGACGATCGAATCTCAGGCAAGTAACATACCGAAGGACAAAGGGAATGACATACGGGATTATATGAATCCTTGGCACTGAGGTTCAACCGATAAGATCTTCGGAGAATATGTAGGATCCAATATGGGCATCCAGGTCCCGCTATTGGATATTGACCGAGGAGTCACTCGGGTCATGTCTACACAGTTCTCGAACCCGCAGGGTCTGCACACTTAAGGTTCGACGTTGTTTTATGCGTATTTGAGTTATATGATTGGTTACCGAATGTTGTTCGGAGTCCCGGATGAGATCCAAGACGTCACGAGGAGCTCCGGAATGGTCCGGAGGTAAAGATTGATATATAGGAACTCCTGTTTTGGTCACCAGAAAAGTTTCGGGCTCATCGGTAGTGTACCGGGAGTGCCGGGAGGGGTGCCGGGGACCATCGGGAGGGGTGTCACGCCCCAAGGGGTCTCATGGGCTAGGGGAAGAGATAAACCAGCCCCTAGTGGGCTGGAATAAGTTCCCACTAAGGCCCATAAGGTTTGAGAAGGAAAAAACACAAGGTGGAAAGAGTTTCCAAGTGGGAAGGTGGAATCCTACTCCAAGTAGGATTGGAGTAGGACTCCTCCACCTCCAATTTCGGCCAAACCTTTAGGTTTTGAGGCTGCCTCCTCCCCTCCCTCCCTCCTATATATAGTGAGGTTTTAGGGCTGATTTGAGACAACTTTTGCCACGGCAACCCGACCACATACCTCCACGGTTTTTCCTCTAGATCGCGTTTCTGCGGAGCTCGGACGGAGCCCTGCTGAGATGAGATCACCACCAACCTCTGGAGCGCCGTCACGCTGCCGGAGAACTCATCTACCTCTCCGTCTCTCTTGCTGGATCAAGAAGGCCGAGATCATCGTCGAGCTGTACGTGTGCTGAACGCGGAGGTGCCGTCCGTTCGGCACTAGATCGGAGCGGATCGTGGGACGGATCGCGGGACGGTTCGTGGGACGGTTCGCGGGGCGGATCGAGGGATGTGAGGACGTTCCACTACATCAACCGCGTTTCTTAACGCTTCTGCTGTGCGATCTACAAGGGTACATAGATCGGAAATCCCCTCTCGTAGATGGACATCACCATGATAGGACTTCGTGCGCGTAGGAAAATTTTTGTTTCCCATGCAACGTTCCCCAACAAAAAGATAGTGTGCAAATCCCCTATCTTGAAGAGTGGAGTCCCCAGCAACGGCGCCATAAATTTTCTTGATGACGAGGTGATGTATATGCTTCTCGCCCCTCGTTGGACCCCAAGTGGAAGGTGGAGATGTAGTCAGGAGAAAATTTCCCTTACACGGAGACTGTAAGGTTTATCAAACCAGTAGGACTCCTAGTCTCAACAAGTAGGTATCTTCCACCCTAGAGCTAGCAGAAGACGTGGACCTGCACACACAACAAATAACTTTGCTCCCAACAAGTACAGAGAGGTTGTCAATCTCTCCGGACTTGTAGTTTGCAAAGGATAAAAACACAAGCGGGAAGGTAATAGTGATTGTAACGGGAAACTAAATAAGACGGAAAATGATGGAGGTGTAAGCAATGATGTTGATATGGACCGGAGTCACATGATGTTCACTAGTGATGTCTCTCTCCCAAAAGACGATAAACAACTATGCTAGGGTAAAAAAGCACAGTTGGGCAATTGACAGAATTATGATCGAACCGCAATGCTAATTGTGCTCCTTGATAATTAGAGGTTCAATAGTAATGGGCAATATGCCAAGACAAGTAGACCGTTTATTCATCAGCATCTACTTACTAATCATCCACCTTGAGATATCTATCCAGAATATCTCTCCGGTATTAAGTTGCGAGCCCCACCCAAAGTGTAAACTCAAAGCAACGGACAACTTCATTAACGAACTATGCGTAAGGTAAACAATCCTTGCAACCTTGGTCACAAGAACTGTTGTTTTCTACCTGGTGGCAACAAGCACATCCCCTAATCTCATGTTTCTCTCACTCAAGCTAGACATCAAGGGGCCCGAACTCAAAATCATGCATAACGCTTCCTCTTGGAGTTACGATCTACTAATTGGCGAAAGCAATAAAAAGCAACGGAGAACATGCAAGAATCACTAAGGAACATAATATAAAAGGATAATCAAATATATAACTCATAACAATCTAAACATAATCTCATAATCCGTCGGATCCCAACAAACCGAGCATAGCAATAGCAAGAGAGTTACATAGATGCCTTGATCATGTAGGGCAGCTCACAAGGACTAACCATTGAAGCACAAGATTGGAGAGAAGACATCACATAGCTACTGGTCATGGACTCCAGGTCCAAGGGAAACTACTCACGGAACATCCGGGAGGCGTACATGGTGGTGGAGAAGCTCCTGGAGGTCAATCCTCCCTCCGGCAGGGTGCAGGGACGAGGTCTCCTAACGGTCCCGATCTCGGAAGTGCTGCAGCAGCGGAACGATGGAGAAATTCACGATTCCAGAAAGTATGCGAGGGTTTCCTCACGGAACACTAAATATAGGCCAAAGGAGGGCACTGGAGGATGTGGGGCCCACCTAGGCGACCTCCTGGCGCGGCTTAGGGCCAGGCCGCGCTAGCAGGCCGCCTCGGAGGACCCTGGCCCCCCTTCGATGATCCCGATGCTTCTGTTTCGCTGATTTTTTGATATATTTTTCTGGATTTTTTCGGGCTTTGGAAAATTGGGTAAAAGCCCGTGCAAAAAAGACATCAGCAGACAGAAACTGGCACTAGGTGCACTGAGTAAGTAGGTTAGTCCAAATATGTGTAAAATGATATAAAAGTGTAGCAAAACATATAACAATGTCACCCAAAAGATCATGGAACAAGCAGAAATTATAGATACGTTTGGGACGTATCAACATGTAGAAAGCAATAATAGTAAACTCGATACGATCAAACGCTATGCTTGAGGTTTGGATCTTTTCCATCACATCATTCTCCTAATTATGTGATCCCGTTAGCAAATGATAGCTCATGTCTATGGCTACGAAACCTTACCATCTTTGATCAACGAGCTAGTCCACTAGAGACTCACTAGGCACAAAGTATTGTCTATGTATCCACACATGTACTTGAGTTTCCAATCAATACAATTATAAAAATGGATAATAAACGATTATCGTGAACAAGGAAATATGATAATAACTAATTTATTATTGCGTCTAGGGAATATTTCTAACAGTCTCCCACTTGCACTAGAGTCAATAATCTAGTTCATATGACCATGTGATTAACACCCAATAAGTTTTGGGGTTCGATCATGTTTTGCTTGTGAGAGAGGTTTTAGTCAACGGGTCTGCAACATTCAGATCCATGTGTACTTTAAAAATCTCTATTTCATAATGTAGATGCTTCTAACACGCTCCACTTGGAACTATTCCAAATGTCTACTCCACTATATGAATCCGGTTTGCTACTCAGAGTCGTCCAGATTCGTGTCAAAGCTTGCATCGACATAACCCTTTATGACGAACTCTTTTATCACCTCCTTAATCAAGAAACATTTCCTTAGTCCTCTATTTACTAAGGATAATTTTGACCGTTATCCAGTGATCCACTCCTGGATCACTTTTTTACCCCTTGACAGACTCATGGCAAGGCACACATGAGGTGTGTTACACAACATGGCATACTATAGAGCCTACGCCTAAGGCATAGGAGACGACCTTTGTTATTTCTCTTTATTTTTCCATGTTTGGCCTTTGAGTCTTACTCAGACTCATACTTACAATATAGTCAAGAACTCCTTCTTTGACTGATCCATTTTGAACTCCTTCAAAATCTTGTCAAGGTATGTCTTTATTGAAACTTTTATCAAGCATCATGATCTATCTCTATATATCTTGATGCCCAATATTTTGAGTAGCTTTATCAATGTTTTCCTTTGAAAAACTCCTTTCAAACAACCCTTTATGCTTTCTAGAAATTCTACATCATTTTCGATCAACAATATGTCAACCACATATATTATCAGAAATTCTATAGTGCTCCCACTCACTTTCTTATAAATACAAGTTTCTTCATAAACTTTGTATAAACCAAAAGCTTTGATCACTCATCAAAGCACTTATTCCAACTCCGAGATGCATGGACCAATCCATAAATGGATCGCTAGAGCTTGCATGCCTTTTAGCATCCTTAGGATCGACAAAACCTTCTGGTTGTATCACATACAACATTTCCTCAAGGAAACCGTTAAGGAAACGATGTTTTGACATCCATCTTCCATATTTCATAATTGAAAAATGCACCAATTGCTAAGATAATTCCAATAGACTTTAGCATTGCTACGAATGGGAAAGTATCATCGTAGTCAACTCCTTGAACTTGTGGGAAACCTCTTTGCGCAAGTCGATTATTCTAAATGGTAACATTTACCATCATCGTATGTCTTCCTTTTAAATATACATTAGTACCTAATAGACTTACGACCACCAAGTAGTTCTTCCAGAGTCTACACTTTGTTTTCATACATGGATCCTGTCTCGGATTTCATGGCCTCTGGCCATTTGTCGGAATCCGGGCCCACCATCGCTTCTCCATAGCTTGTAGGTCCATTATTGTCCAACAACATGACCTCCAAGACAGTATTACCGTACCACTCTGGAGTGGTATGTGTCCTTGTCAACCTACGAGGTTTGGTAGTATCTTGATCGGAAGCTTCATGATCACCATCATTAGCTTCCTCTTCTACTGGTATAGGCACCATAGGAACATCTTCCTGCACCCTCCTACTCTCTGGTTGAAGTGAAGGTTCAAAAACCACATCAAGTTCCACCATCCTCCCATTCAATTCGTTTGAGAGAAACTCTTTCTCGAGAAACGACTCGTTCTTAGCAACGAACACTTTGCCTTCGGATCTGAGATAGGAGATATACCCTACTTTTTCCTTTGGGTATCCTATGAAGATGCATTTATCCGCTTTGGGTTCGAGCTTATCACGGTGAAGCCTTTTGACATAAGCATCGCAGCCCCAAACTTTAAGAAACGAAACCTTAGGTTTCTTGCCAAACCATAGTTCATACGATGTCATCTCAAGGGAATTATATGGTGCCCTACATAAAGTGAATGTGGTTGTCTCTAATGCATAACCCCACAATGATAGTGGCAAATCGGTAAGAGACATCATAGTATGCACCATATCCAATAGGGTACGGTTATGACGTATGGATATAACATCACACTATGGTGTTCCCAATGGCTGTGAAATAATTTCCACACTATCTTAAATGTATACCAAACTCGTAACTCAGATATTCACCTCCATGATCACATCGTAGACATTTTATCCTCTTATCACGACGATCTTCAACTTCACTCAAAAATTGCTTGAACTTTTCAACATTTCAGACTTCTGATTCATCAAGTAAATATACATGTATCTACTCAAATAATTTGTGAAGTAAGAAAATAACGATATCCACTGCATGCTTCAACACTCATTGGAATGCATACATCAAAATTCCAATAAGTCACTTGCCAGTTCCATCTTACTTGAAAACGAGGCCATCATTGATCTTGCCCATGAGGCATGGTTCGCATGTCTCAAGCGACTCAAAAGAGAGTGAGTCCAAAAATTCATCAGCATGGGGTTTCTTCATGTATTTTAGACCAATAGGAATGGTTCGCATGTCTCAAGCAATTCAAAATCGAGTGAGTCCAAAGATCCATCAGCATGGAGTTTCTTCATGCGTTTTACACCAATATGACCTAAGTGGCAGTGCCACAAATGAGTGGTACTATCATTACTAAGTTTACGTATTTTGGCATCAATACTACGAACATGAGTACTACTACGATCGAGATTCAATAAACCATTCATCTTGGCTGGATGAACATATTATATATTATTCATGTAAACAGAATAACCCATTATTCTCTAACTTACATAAATAATCATCTCAAAATAAAAAAAAATCAATATGTTGTTCATGCTCAACGCAAACACCAAATAATATTTATTTAGGTTTAACACTAATCCCGAAGGTAGATGGAGCGTGTGATGGTGATCACATCAACCTTGGAAACACTTCCAACACACATTGTTGATGTCGCTTGAACTACGTCGGTATTGTAGCGACCAAACCTCAAACAGTCTAGTCTCTATGCATCTGTGTCATCCCTGGATCGGTAATGCTGACATGCACAGTACTTGAGGATTTATAACCGAGTTTCAATCACACACTTCATTACATCAAATGTCTCAAAAGAGAACTTATTACAATAATATGGCTTAAGTCCATCTAATAACGATAACAGCGGAAGGCTTGGAAGATAAAGTGAGTCCATCAACTCCAACGGCATAGCTGAGTGAAAGACAACGACCTATGGCACCTTACTCGATGTCTGAAAAGTCTGCAACATGAAATGTTGCAGCCCGAAACGGGTCAGCACATGGAATATGCTGGCAATGTAACACATAGAGTAATGAACAGAATAAATGCTATCTCTACATGCATATATGGCTGGTGGAAAGCTCTATGGTTAACAGTTTTGCATAAAGCCAATCTTTATCCTACAACAACGGAATAAGTTTTATTTAACTATCATGGTTGTTGTTAAACATTGAGAAGGTTCCTCCAACTCAATCCCAATTAAGCATCATCATTAAACCCAACAAATTAATTTAGAGTGATGAGATCAACATGATAATCCAAGAACAAGATACTCTCCATAACCGGGGACACGGTTAACCATGATTAGTTTGTACACTCTACAGAGCTTAGCGCACTTTTCCCACAAGACTCGAATACATCCATGGTCGGAGATTCGAGACACAATCTTTCTGAAGCATTAACTCTCTACTCTGGGTAGACCATACCATCTACAACCCACTACACTCTGTGGCGTAATGTCCAATCTTTCCGCACTTGAAACAAGTAATGTGACTTAGATCCTTCTTGGCGGGCGTTGCTGGGTTGGAACGGTTCTGTTTGTTGCTTCCTCCATTCCCATTCCATTCTTGAGGCCATTATGATTATGCTAACTCCCTCCATTGGACTGATGGCCTCCATGGTTATGGTGAATGTGTCCTCCCGAGTTCGGGGTAAAATGGGGCCTCTACTGAGCTCCTGAGTTGTACTTCCCTTGTCCATACTTCCTCTTACGGTTGTCAATCTGTTGCCGCTTCCCTTCAATCATGAGAGCTCTATCTACCAATGCATGGTAGTTGTTGAAGGTTTCCACCATCAACTGCATGCTCACCTCATCATTCAGTCCTTCCAGGAACTTCTCTTGCTTAGCAGCATCTGTAGCGACGTCATCCGGGGCATAACATGCTAACTTACTAAAATCCTCCACATACTGGCCCACTGTGCGTCCTCCTTGGCGCAAGTTGCGAAACTCGCGCTTCTTCATGGCCATAGCTCCTGCTGAAACATGGGCAGTACGAAAGGCCTGCTGAAACTGGTCCCATGTGACAGTGTCGATGGGGTAAGTGACTGTGAAATTCTCCCACCATGATGATGCGGGTCCATCCAGCTGATGTGCGGCAAAACACACTCTCTCCTCATCTATGCATCCTGTAGTGGTCAACTCCCTTCCAATCTTGCAGAGCCAATCATCTACAACAATCGGCTCGGTGCTACTAGAGAACACCGGCGGATTTAGCCTTAAGAAACGGGCTAAGTGATCAACAGGTGGTGGTGGTGGTGGTGGCGGGTTGTTGTTGTTGTTCCCCTGGTTCTGATTCTGGACTAGTAGCTGCATCAGGGTATTCTTCTGTTGCATCAACTGAGTGAGCTCCGGCGGGAAAGCAAATCCGGGGTCACGTCTCGGAGGCATATGATGGGTTTAGAAAAGATGAGAAAACAGAATAGAATGAGGTCTAAAGAGAAAGCACTACCCATATGCACATGAGACAAACACAATTATATCACTTCAATCAATTCAAACAAGGGCATACAAACAGTCTAACTAGCGTTACAAAAGTGCTTGGACTATACTATATACATCGGGAAAATACTACTACTGATATGGTGGTCGACTAGAAGTTTTGATCGGTCGAAGACTCCATGATATCTGCTCCAGCTTCATCAACATAGTCATCATCGCTATCGTCAGGGTCTAAGTCGGTGTCGTCGATGATGATGTAGTTCTCCGGACAAGTGGAATCGTCATCATCTCCTATTGGCGCGGGGTCTACCATGATTACTTATAGCTTCCTTATCAAATCGTCATTCTTCTCCACGAGTATATTCATCTCCTCCTCGTATCCATCGCGTGTAGACTTGAGTTCTTCCTCCAGCTCCATGATCCTGGTCATTGCCTTCTTCAGATCATTCATGCTTGCGCACATGAGTTCTCCTGGCGTCGAATGTGTTGGTTTAACTCCTGGATGAAAGCTGCAATAGATCTGTCCCTCCTGGTGCTGATCATATCCCATTGCTCGTCTCGGTGCCCACAAATCTGGTAGATAGTATCCTTGATATCCTGGTGGTAAACTTCTCCAATGCGTCCCATGGTGACGTGGGCTGCCATGCTCTTTCCTAGACTCCAGGTTAGTGCATCAAAGGAAAACTCTATGGGCTCAGTGACTGGCATGAACGTCCTTCCTAGAATTTGAACTCGAATCTTCCAACGCTCCTCCTTTGGTAAAGTGGCGATGTAGGTCCTGGTGAAGCTTGGTATTCCGATGTTCAGGTACCAAGTAACTTCCTTCAAGTGTCTTCCAAAGGTGTATCTTCATCCGGTTGTGTGAACTTGTTCTTTGCATCCGCCATCCTATAGAGTAGAAAGGGGAGCGGAGTCAGAAATAGGAAGAGAGGAGTGACCTATGGTTTTAGCTTAGTGGTCGTGTCCTACAGACAACGTGTGCTCTGATACCATCTTGTAGAGACCAGACCTCAAACAGTCTAGTCTCTATGCATATGTGTCATCCCTGGATCGGTAATGCTGACACGCATAGTACTTGAGGATTTATAACATAGTTTCAATCACACACTTCATTACATCGAATGTCTCAAAAGATAACTTATTACAATAATATGGCTTAAGGCCATCTAATAACGATAAGAGCGGAAGGCTTGGAAGATAAAGTGAGTCCATCAACTCCAACGGCATAGCTGAGTGAAAGACAACGACCTATGGCACCTTACTCGACGTCTGAAAAGTCTGCAACATGAAATGTTGCAGACCGAAACGGGTCAACACATCGAATATCATGGCAATGTAACACGTAGAGTAATGAACAGAATAAATGCTATCTCTACATGCATATATGGCTGGTGGAAAGCTTTATGGTTAATAGTTTTGCATAAAGCCAATCTTTATCCTACAACAACGGAATAAGTTTTATTTAACTATCATGGTTGTTGTTAAACATTGAGAAGGTTCCTCCAACTGAATCCCAATTAAGCATCATCATTAAACCCAACAAATTAATTTAGAGTGATGAGATCAACATGATAATCCAAGAATAAGATACTCAAGATGTCCATAACCGGGGACACGGCTAACCATGATTAGTTTGTACACTCTGCAGAGGTTTGCGCACTTTTTCCACAAGACTCGAATACATCCATGGTCGGAGATTCGATACACAGTCTTTCTGAAGCATTAACTCTCTACTCTGGGTAGACTGTACCACCTACAACCCACTACATCTGCTAGTCTACCGCTTCAAGAGCTTCACACAACTTACTCAACCATGCCAGAGACCATAATGGCTTGTGGCTACACACGGAAGTTTCTATATTGAATAAACTTATGATCCCTTTGAGCCTGGGTGGCGGACCGTAGGATGATCACACGGTTACTCCAGGATATCCTAGGACAACACTGGATTTCTCCAGGTGCCCTGACAACGACTGGGTACCCCAGGATGCCTCAAGCAATCCACCGAGATGTGTATTTAAGTAGACACCTTAACTGAACCATTAATTAACAATACTCACATCTATCATGGATACACTCACCCAATCCACGTCTACGAGCATCGCATAACAATATAAGCATAACATAGAAGTAACTCCCAAGGGTTTGATAATAAACAGGACAATAGGTTCTACCTCATCATCTACTTCCCAAAACCCACATGTTAATCAGGTCCTAACCATGCAATGTTTGAGGGTTGATCTAATGCAATAAAAACTGGGTAATAAAGGGGTATGATCAAAGTGTTACTTGCCTTGCTGATGATCCGCAAAACCTAGAGACACGTAGTAGCACGCTTCGCACTCCGGGTACTCTATCGTAAACAAACAATAACATACATAAGCACTCAAACTAGAAGCACGGGTAAACTCAAATAAGAGATCTAACCAGAAAGTTCAATTGAAGAACTCCGGTTTGCAAAAAGAATCAAAACAAACGAAGTAACGAAACTCAAACTGCGAAAGAAACAATGTTGTTTACTAATTTGGACTAGAGTCAAATTTTACACTACAAAAATCTTGTTCAAGTTGGTTAAACAAAAAGAGGGATTCGAGACGAAGATCTGAATCTTTGAATCACCAGATTCCGGTAAACGAGCAAAAAGATAAACTAAAACGAAGATCAGGGTATAAATCGCGATCGGAAATAATCGCGGAAAATCCCTGGAAAAAGAAAAATTTGACGAACAGGCTAACGAATGAATGTTCGCTGTCTGCGGCTAAGGATGAACATCATTCGTTAAAATGAATGTACGGACGAACGTCCGCTAATTAAATAAACCGGGAATAAAATAATAAAACCGATCTGAAAAATAGATCTAGGGTTTTTTTAAACCGTTGGTTTTCTCGCGAAAACCGGGCTACCTTGGCGGCGGGTCCAGCGCCGGCAATTGGGTCTGGCGGCGGCGGAGGCGGGGTCCGGCGGCGGCGCGGCGGTGGGAGGCGGCGGCTGGAGCGGGCGGGCGGCGGCGGGGCGAGGGGCGGCGGCGTCGGCGGCCACGGGATGCTGGGGCGGCGGCTTAGGGTTTGGGGTGGGGACCAACGGATTATAAAGGCCGTGGGCCAGAGTCCCAGTCGGACACAACCTCTTTAAGTCGGTTCATTTTTTTTAAATAATTCGGGCGCGCAAAAGATAAATAAAAAGAAATGCTAAACGAGCTCCAAAAATCCTGAAATAAATTTTCCCCGTCCTCTAAAAATATGCCACACAAGGTGAACATTTATTTGGGCCTCTAATGCATATTTGAAAAACGCATTGTTTTCTTAATTCAAATAAAATAGCAATAAAACTCCAAATAAAATTCTTATTTGATTTTAATTTTTTTCCTCCAATATTTCTTTTATTTTGGGGAAGTCATTT
The DNA here is from genome assembly GCF_904849725.1 of Hordeum vulgare subsp. vulgare. Taxonomy (NCBI): domain Eukaryota; kingdom Viridiplantae; phylum Streptophyta; class Magnoliopsida; order Poales; family Poaceae; genus Hordeum; species Hordeum vulgare. The sequence goes on along the minus strand of NC_058522.1, from coordinate 442,278,460 downwards.
TATCTCCTCTCTTTCATTTCATATTTAGAAATATTTGAAGAGAAAATAATTAAAACCAAATGATCCTCTTTTCAAAATTTGGGAAGACTCGATATGAAAATAACGAAACTCCCAACTCTCTCCGTGGGTCCTTGAGTTGCGTAGAATTTCTAGGATCAACCAAAAATACAATAAAATATGATATGCAATGATGATTTAATGCATAACATTCCAAATTGAAAATTTGGAATGTTACACGTATTTTACCCAAAGATGAAGGGATGATGTAGCACAACAATGGTAGGTATTTCCCTTAGTGATGAGACCAAGGTTACCGAACCAGTAGGAGAATCATGCAACTCTATGTAGACGGCGCCTGCACACAAATAACAAACACTTGCAACCCAATATAAGAGAGGGATTCTCAATCCCTCATGGGTAAAAAGATAGATAGTTTGATGATAGGTTGGATAAATAGATCTCTCGTAAACGCGAAATAAAAGAAGTAACAAAAAAGTGCAGCAAGGTATTTTTTGTATTTTTGATAATATAGATCTCAAAGTAAAAGTCATAAATAAAGGAAAAGGCAAATAGCAATATGGATCTGAAAGTATATGATGATGAAATAGACCCGGGGGCCGTAGATTTCCCTATTGGCTTCTCTCAAGAAAATAGCAACAGTGGTGAACAAATTACTATTGGGCAATTGATAGGACAACAAATAATTAGGACAATATCCAAGACAATGATCATGTATATAGACATCACGTCCAAGATTAGTAGACCGACTCATGCATGCATCTACTACTATTACTCCACACATCGACCGCTATCCATCATGCATCTAGTGTATTAAGTTGACGGAAACACGAAGTACTGCAATAAGAACGATGACATGATGTAGACAAGATCTATTCATGTAGGAATAGACCCCATCTTTTTATCCTTAATACCAACGATACATGCGTGCCTTGCTGCCCCTTCTGTCGCTAGGAAAGGACACTTCAAGATTGAACCCATAACAAAGCACCTCTTCACATTGCAAGATAAATAGATCAAGTTGCCAAAACAAAACCCAGATATCGGAGAAGAAATACGAGGCTATAATAATCAATATTGGATATAAAATTCAAGGCAGAAATTTTATCATAAACTCATTGTTCATAGGATCTCAACAAACACATTGCACAAAAGTATTACATCAAATAGATCTCCAAGAGACCATTGTATTGAGAAACATAGAGAGAAGAAGCGATCTAGCTACTACCTACGGAGCCGTAGGTCTGATATGAACTACTCATGCATCATTGGAGAGGCACCAATGAGGATGATGAACCCCTCCGCGATCGTGTTCCCCTCCGGCGGAGTGCCAGAATAGGGCTCTAGATTAGATCTCGTGGTTCTGGAACTTGCGGTTGCTAGAATTGTTTTTCGTCGACTCTTCTAGGGTTTTTGGAATATTGGGGGAGTCATAGGGCAAAGAGGCGGTGTAGGAGGCCACCGAGGAGGTCACCACCCACCAGGGCACACCTGGGCTCCCTAGCATGCCCAAGTGGGTAGTGCTCTACTAGGATCCCCCTCTAGTACTTCTTTGGCCCATACTATGTCTTGTGGCCCAGAAAAATTCTCCAAAAAGTTTCTCTGCGCTTGGACTCCGTTTGGAACTGATTTCCTGCAAAGTAAAAAACAAGCAAAAAACAGCAACTGGCACTTGGCACTATGTCAATAGGTTAGTCCCAAAAAATGGTATAAAGTTGCTATAAAATGATTGTAAAACATCCAAGAATGATAACATAACAGCATGGAACAATCAAAAATTATAGATGCGTTCGAGACGTATCAATCATCACCTCGCCCTTAGCTAGTCTCTATTTATTCCGCAACTCCTATTTCAAGTTACTAATGTTAGCAACTAGACCGGTATCAAATACCCACAGGCTACAACGAGCACTAGTAAGGCACACATCAATAACATGTATATCAACTATACTTTTGTTGACATTTCCAGCCTTCTTATCTACCAAGCATCTGGGTAGTTCCTCTCTTAGTGACTATACCCTCACAAAAGAAGCACGCACTATCAGGTTTGGGTTCAACCTTGGGTTTCTTCATTGGAGCGACAACTGACTTGCCATTCTTGAAGTTTCCCTTCTTGCCCTTGCCCTTCTTGAAACTAGTGGTTTTTCTAACTATCAACACTTGATGCTCCTTCTTGATTTCTACCTTCGTGGTGTAAAACATTGTGAATAGCTCAGGGATCATCATGTCCATCCCCGGCATGTTATAGTTCATCACGAAGCTCCAGTAGCTTGGTGGCAGTGACTTGGAGAACTATGTCAATCAATATCTCATCTGGAAGATAAACTCCCACTTGAGTCAAGTGATTGTAGCACCTAGACAATCTCAGCACATGCTCATCGATTGATCTATTCTCCTTCATCTTCTAGGCAAACAACCTTGTCGAAGGTCTCATACCTCTCAACACGGGCCCGAGACTGAAATCTCAATTACAGCTCTTGCAACATCTTATATGCTCCGTTACGTCCAAAACGTCTTAGGAGCCTCAATTCTAAGCCGTAAAGCATGACACACTGAACTATCAAGTGGTCATCAAAAGGCGCATGTATGATGTCCTCAACGCCCACATATGACGTATGAGGGGGTGGCGCACCAAGCGGTGCATCAAGGACATAAGCCATATGTGTACAGAGAACAATCCTCTTATCACGGACCTAGTCCGCATAATTACTACCATCATCTTTCAACTTAGTTTACTCTAGGAACGTATCCAAAATACAAGGGGAGCTACAACATGAGCTATTGATCTACAATATAATTTGCAAGAACATTTTGACTATGTTCATGATAATGAGTTCACTAATCATATTAGTAAAGAACTCCCACCCAAATCAAAATCCCTCAGGTTATTCGAGTGTAACATGATCCAAATCCACCAACCCAAGTCCGATCATTACATGAGATGAGGTGGTTTCAATGGTGAACATATGCATGTTTATCATATCTACTATATGACTTATGTTCGACCTTTCAGTCTCCTCTGTTCCGAGGCCATGTCTGTACATGCTTGGCTCATCAAATTTAACCCAAGTGTTCCGCATGTGTAAAATTGGCTTACACCCATTGTATGAGAACGTAGAGTCTATACACCTGATCATCACGTGGTGCCTCAAAACGACGAACCTTCGTACCAGTGCACACTTGGAGAGAACACAATTTTATCTTGAAATTTTAGTGAGGGATCATCTTATAGTTCTATCGTCGTCCTAAGCAAAATAAGATGCATAAAAGGATTAACATCACATGCAAATCATAAAATGACATGATATGGTCATCATCATCTTGTCCTTTTGATCTCCATCTCCAAAGCACCGACATGATCTCCATCATCACCAACATGACACCATGATCTCCATCATCATGTCGCCATTAGGTTGTCGGGCCAACAATGCTCCCACCACTATTGCTAACTCATAGCGATCAAGTAAAGCAAACAAGGCACAAATAATTAAACACAAACCTATGGCTCCTACTGGTTGCCATACTCATTGACATGCAAGTCTTGATAAACTAAACAAAACATGATCATCTCATACATCACATATATCTCATCATGTCCTTGGCCATATCATATTACAACATACCCTGCAAAGACAAGTTAGACGTCCTCTACTTGGTTGTTGCACATTTTACATGGCTGCTATGGGTAACTAGCAAGAACCATTCTTACCTACGCAAATACACAGCGGTGATATTCAAGTTGCTATTTAACCTTCTACAAGGACCGTATCTGTCTAATCTGATTCAACTAAAGTGGGAGAGACACACACCCATCAGCCATCTTTATGCAACAAGTTGCATGTCAGTCGATGGAAGCGGTCTCTCGTACGTGGACGAGTAAGGTTGGTCCGAGCCGCTTCATCCCACAATACCACCAAATCAAAATAAGACTAAGTAAGAAATATGAACATCAATGCCCACAAACTCTTTTGTGTTCTAGTTGAGCATGTTATCTACGCATAGACCTTGCTGATCATACCACTGTTGGGGAACATCGCATGGGAAACAAAATTTGCCTACACTCACCAAGATCAATCTATGGAGATCAAAAACTACGAGAGGGAGAGTGCCTCGTAGATCTCTAAGTGGAAGCATTGAGAAACGCGATTGATGTAGTCGAATGTCTTCGCGATCCAATCATGATCTGTCCCGCGATTCAATCACGAACGTCCCAATCAAGTGCCGGACGAACGACACATCCGTGTTCAGCACATGTACAGCTCGATGACGCCTTCGCCACCTCGATCCAGCGAGCATGGGTGAAGTAGTAGTTGAGTTCTTTGGCAACACAATGGCATGGTGGCGGTGGTGGTAGTGCTATTCCGGCAACACTACGACAAGCTCTACCGAAACCGCAAACGGAGGAGAGAAGGATCTAGGGAGAGAGAGGGGCGTCAAGGGCTTGGTGTGTGCTCTTGGGATGCCCCATCACCTCTATATATAGGTGGAGGGGCATGGGGAACAGCTCCTCCAAGCCCTAGAGAGCAACCAAGGTGGGAGGAGGTGGAATCCTAGTCCTCCTCCTTCCCTTCCATACAAAGGTGGACTTTCCACCTTTCCCAACTGCATGGGCCTTGAGGGAGTTGTGCGACTCGACCAATAAGACCAAGGCACCTCCCCTCAGCCCATGCAAACCCTTGGTACGTGGTGGAACCCTTGGTGGACTTCCGGACTCCTCCAGAAGTTTTTGGAACCTTCTAGGAACTTCCCGGTACAATACCAGAAAAACCTGAAACTTTTCCGGTAGCCAAAATATGACTTCCCATATACAAATATTTACCTCTGGACCATTCGAGAGCTCCTCGTGATATCCTGGATCTCATTTGGGACTCCGAACAACATTCGATCACCAACACAATAACTCAACTATGTCTATATCGTCGCCGAACGTTAAGTGTGCACACCCATGCGGGTTTAAGAACTATGCTGACATGACCGAGGCAACTCTATGGTCAATAACCACTAACGGTACCTGGATGCCCATATTGGTACCCATAAATTCTACAAAGATCATTATCGTTCGAACCAAGGATGTCAAGGATTCAGTTAATCTGGTATGCAGTTCCCTTTTTCCATCGGTATATTGCTGGCCAGAGATTTCATCATTGGTATCTCCACACCTAATTCAATCTCGTTACCAGCAAGTCTCTTTACTCGTTCCATAATACAAGATCCCATGACTAACTCCTTAGCCACATTGCTTGCAAGCTTACTTTAATGTTGTATTACCGAGTGGGCCCAGAGATATCTCTCTGTCATACAGAGTGACAAATCCCAGTCTTTTTTTGAGGAAAACAAGATCTTTATTCATTAAATATAATCAAAACATCGTTTAAAAGAATCGATACAACTTCATCTGGTGGTTCATCAAACCAGTCAGAAGCCCTAGAAAATTTAGCTAATCTAGCGAATTCATGAGCTACTTTATTAGCCTCTCTATTACAATGTTTGAATCTACTAGCAACAAAATCATAAGCAAAATGGAAACAATCATCAAAAATTGCCGCCGCCGCTCCCGCAGATCGTCCTCCTTCCTTCATTGTCTCAATAACCTCCATATTGTCCGAGTTGATAATCAGACGATTACATCCCACCTTTTGCGCTAGAGTTAGACCAAATCTGAGAGCCATTGCTTCAGCCATCAATACATCCGAGCAGTGGTCAATCTTGCTATTACCCCCTGCAATGAAATTTCATTTGCCATCACAAAGAACCGCCCCCATCGTACCTCGTAACAGATCATGATCAAAAGAAGCATCGACATTAAGTTTTACAAAACCCCTAGGTGGATGGGACCATCCCTCTTTTCTAATGGATGCCTTTGGGGATGATGCATTGACAAAATTTGTTGTTAGAGCCAATATACCCATAGATATCATATGCACCAGTTTTCGCCTTTCCCACCATAAATACCATGCAGAAATTGCTATCATTTCACGAACGTTATGGCGTCCCATAATCCTCAATTCTTGGTCAGGTAAAAGCAGTAAATATTCCAATACCGCATCACCAGCCCTATCAATCTCACAAGCTTTCTCAATAATATCATCCATTCCTAATCTCTTCCAGACTTCATGTGCTTTAGAGCACTGAAATAGCAAATGCTTAGTATCTTCAAGACCCTCAGAACACTGAGGACAGATTGGTGAAACTTTCATATGCCTATCTGCAAGCGTAGCACGACAAGGAAGAGTGCCATGTAGTGTACGCCAGATGAAAATCTTAACCTTTCTCAGGCAAGATAATTTCCAGATCTTTTCCCAAGTAGGATTTACCGTTGAACGACCCATCCCATTGGCATGTCTTAACTTACCTTCATGTTGATGGTTCCATTCTAACAAATATGAAGATTTAACTGAGAACATACCATTCTTCGTAGAGCTCCATGCAATAAAGTCTGGCATATCATTTAGTGGCAATGGAATTGAGAGAATTCTGTGCGCATCAATAGGCCACAATGTGTGTGTAATAAGGTCTTCGTCCCAACTATTTGTAATAGGGTCAATTAGGTCAACCACTTTAGAGAGCAGGATTCTACCCTTTGGTGTTACTACTTTCCTATTAACACATTTCGGGATCCAAGCGTCATCCCAGATTCTTATACTTACTCCATTCCCCACATGCCAGATATAACCATTTTTTAGAGTATTCACCCCGGCTATAATACTCTGCCACGTAAAGGAAGGCCCTTTCCTTAATTTAGTATTCATGAGGTCACCATCACGATAATATTTGGCCCTTAGGATAGTAGCACATAAAGAATCAGGGTTGTCAAGGAGACACCACGCCTATTTCGCGAGCATTGCTAAGTTAAAACAGTGAATATCACGAAAACCCATTCCTCCTTCATCTTTCAGAACACACATCTTCCACCAGGCCATCCAATGCATCCTTCTCTGGTTTTCCTCGTCTCCCCACCAGAAATGTGCTATCGCGTCAATAATTCCTTTACAATTTTTTTAGGAATTTTAAAGACCGACATTGCATAAGTGGGTATGGCTTGGACAACAGCTTTGAGCACGATCTCCTTTCCTCCAACAGAGAGAAGTTTTTCCTTCCAACCACTAATTCTTTTAATAATTCTCTCGACCAGAAATTGGAAACATTCTGTTTTGTCTAATCCCACATGTGCTGGCAATCCCAGATATTTATCATTTAGGGCCTCAGTCCAGATATTCAGAGTCGTACACACTTGTACTCTGACTTCCACCTTCATATTAGGACTAAAGAAGATGCTAGATTTATCTGCGCTAACCAATTGTCCCAAAGCCGCACAGTATGAATCTAGTACTGTATTGAGAGCTATCGCACTCTCATTATTGGCCTTCATAAGAATCAACGAATCATCCACAAAGAGTAGGTTTGTGACGGATGGGGCATCTCTACATACTTTCACTCCCACTATATGTTCACTTTCCTCAGCGTGTGTAAGTAATGCATTCAAACCTTCAGTGCATAACAGGAACAGATAAGGTGACAACGGATCCCCCTGCCTCAAGCCCCTTGTCGGTGTAAAGCTCTCACTCTCGTCCCCATTAATACGTACCTTATATTTGACAGTTGATACACATTGCATAATGACGTTAACCCAGTTCTGATGGAAGCCTAACCTCAACGTAATTCCCTTCAGAAAAGGCCATTCAACTCTGTCATACGCTTTATGCATATCCAGCTAAATCGCACATACCCCTTCTTTGCCTTCTCTTCTATTTTTAATTGTGTGAAAACATTCATAAGCCACTAGAATGTTATCTGTTATCAGTCTACCAGGCACAAAGGCACTCTGCGTAGGACTAATAATCTCAGGAAGAAGATCCTTCAACCTGGACGCCACCATTTTGGCAATAATCTTATAGACCACATTACAAAGACTGATTGGCCTAAATTGGGTCACCCTCTCAGGCGCGTTAACCTTAGGAATCAGCACAATCGCCGTGTCATTCCATCCCTCTGGAACTAGGTCTTCTCCCAGCATGGGCCAAAATCTTGCAAAAATATAGCATGGAGACCATCTGGTCCAGGAGCCTTTAAATCCCCAATATCGAACAGAGCCTTACGAACATCTTCCGTAGTATAAGGGGCCAAGAGAACGTTGTTCATGTCCGAAGATACACTTTTGCGAACGAGAGATGAAAATTCTTGATCCGGATGCACAATCTCTGAGGTGAAAAGATTTGAAAAATAATCTGTAATGTGAATCTTTAGTTCGCCCTCTCTCCTCCAAATTCCAGAATCATCCAGAAGTTGCTTGATATTATTTCTTTTTTTCCGGACCGTTGCGGCGTTGTGGAAAAAGGAGGTGTTACGGTCCCCATGCATCAGCCAATTTTCTCAACCTCTCTGTAGCCAGAAAATTTCCTCTTGATCCAACAAATTCTCGATGAGAACTATGATTTCCTTCTGTCGTGCCAGCGTTTCTGCGCATAACGGACCACGCCTCACTTTCTCTAGTTCCTTTTTAATTTATTAATTCTCCGTTTCGGCCCTTTAAGAGTTTCCCGGTCCCAAGTGTGCAGATCAGCATGCACGGCTCGGGTGCGATCGGCAAGAGATGGTCCAATGCCAACAGCCTTTGCTTTTTCCCAGGACGTTTTCACTATCTCAAAAATTGTATCTTCCTTCAACCATTTTGCTTCAAATTGCCTCACTCTCCCCTCTGGACGTTTGAACAAATTTTCATCCATATACGACATGTCCAAGACCAAAGGACGATGGTCAGAGTGAATGTGTTCTTCGTTGATAATCACCGCTCTCGGGAATTTGTTTGCCCACCTGATATTGCAAACAGCCCGATCGAGACGCTCTCTAATTTCACCTCTACTCCATGTAAAAGGATCACCAATATAGCCTAAATCCTCTAAACCATAGTCCATTAAGCACTCACGAAAGGCTCTCATCATTGTGTTTGGTCTCGCATTACCACCTTCCTTTTCTGAAGAAAATAATATTTCATTAAAATCACCCATGACAAACCACGGGTGGTCGCCTTTACTATGCAAATGACGGATCTCATCCCAGGATAAGACTCGATCATTCCAATTGGGGTAACCATAGAACCCTCTAAAACGCCACTGTACAATATTCTCATGCATGAACAAAACATCAATAAAATGAGGCGATGCGTAGTTCAACTCAACTTTATTAATCTTATGATAAAATAAAACAAGGCCACCGGCCCGACCATCACTCTCGACTACATACATAGAATCAAAATTTAAGACACGACGCAGCTCATCGGCTTTACATTTATTCAAATGCGACTCTGAAAGAAAAATAAGCTCTGCCTTGATACGCCCTTGGAGGACCAAAAGCTCGCGAACTGACGTGTTTGAGAGCATACCACGACAGTTCCATCCCAGGATTTTCATTTGGCCCGGCGGTCCTCCTCCTCGGAGGCCGCCGATGTGCCATAGTGTTCTTTCTCTTCATCAACAGATTCTACCCCTTTATGCACGTACTCTTCATCCTCCTCCTCTATCTCCTTAGCAACATGTGAAACAACACCCTCTCCATCCTTCACAACTTCCACTCTGCCCATGCACACCCGCTTACAGGAGACAGAAATACCACCATACAGCATGCGTTCATACCCATCCAGAGACTTCTCAAAGGAAAATTCGACCTCACTACCAGTAGGTTGGACATGAGTAAAAAGTTTCCTTTTGTTACCCAGGACCTTAGCACGTGCCTCCCCACCTTTGTTAACCTCCCTGTATTTTCTATCTTTCTTCCCCTTCTTTCCACAAAGAATTTGTGTGGCATTCTTGTTAGCATTAAACCTGAAACAGAGATTTGCATTAGCGTTTCCTTCTCCAGGTGAAGCCAGACGCGCAGCCACAGCTCCAGAGAGCGCTTCCAAGACCCCTGGCTGGAATAGGAGCTGCTTATTAGCAACAACATCCATTTTTGGGTCCTGGCGAGAGTAACCTATTCCAGCTGAGCATCTCTCCAACTGATCCACACCCTCCTGACCAGTCCCAGCCGGTACAGATTGGGTTAGGTGACGCTCCAGGTGGCCAAAAGCAACAACACCCATGTTCAGCGACGGCTCCCCCCCCCCCAACCCGGCCCTCCTGGCCAAGCTTGGGATCAGCCTGAGCTGAAAACTTAGCCCCCACCGAAGCAGTTGACGCTTTATTAGGCGCAGCCACCATTGCCTCCGTCGAAGCATCCATCTTGGCTGGAGGAGCAGGGGCTTTATCAGCCACTTTAAGGCCCCTCACCGCCGTAGTCACCTTGACAACAATACCATCAGAAATACTGCCTTTAGTTCCTTCCTTTGGGATCATATCACCTCGAGGAAAACTCCCAAATTTTAGAGCTCTCTTGCTTGTGCCTTGACTCTTCCAGTAAGCTTCTACACTAAGATTTTTTGGGTAGCTAGGAACTCTTTTCTCACTAGGGATGTTACAAAATCTCTCAGAGGTATGCCCTACCAACCCACAACACTCACAATACAATGGAAGTTTCTCATAGCGCACATCAAACTTCAGCTGCTTAGAACTACCCAAAGGAGTAAAGCCTACAGAGGTCTTAAGGGGCTCATGAAGCAAAATCTCGATACGCACACGCAGGAATTTTTCAAAAATGATGTGGTTGTGATGAGAGACCTCTAGCACCTCCCCCAATTGATCCCCGAGAATCCGACCCATACTTTCAGTCTTGAGCTCGAAGGGGAGATCGCGTACCTGGGCCCAAATGGCCATGACACCCAGGTAAACTTCCGCGGGGTCGCCTTTGCCATCGAACTCGGCAAAGATGACCCCGTCCCGCCTATAGTGCCACGGCTGCGCCTTGAGCACAAAGCGTCAGTCTCCTTCAGCCACGAAGTTTAGAACAAATCTCCCGTCCTCGCTTGCCACTTCTTCGACAGTTATTGCCCCTTGACTCTTCCAAGCTGTGGCGCGCATCTCATCGACAATGGAATGGGGATTGACATGGAAGGGTGAGAGAAGGCGCCCCACCACCATGAACCCCCTGACAGCCTTTCGGGCCGCCTCCTTGTCGATGATCAGGGGGGAGCAATCGCCTCGGGTACGTCTAGCAGCCATCTTCCCCAAGCAACCATGAGTTGCTGGAGACCGAGACTCGGTCGCCTCGCCGGAGGCTGGCGGAGAGGCCAGACCTACTACTGGAGCATCCATCTGCAAAGCAGGAACCGGCACCCCACCCCCACTCTCAACTGTCTCCTGGAGCATCTTCATAGACCTCACCTCTACCTCTCCCTGATATCCATGTCTCTGAGAACTACAGCACAGTTTGGAAAGGAGGAGGCAGAGACGAAAGGATGTTGGAATGGGTTGCAAGAGGACCGACAGCTCTTGTCAAAAGGCCAAAAATAGCCCCCATACTCTCCAAAGGAATTAAAACATTGATTGCAAAATAAATGTCCTAAAAAGTTCAGTTTCCTAACATAACGTCCATTATTCAGAAAATTTCCCTCAATAGACACAGGATCATAAACAATATAAGGTATTCCCATAATCCATTCCTCTCCCCTGTGATTCCTCTCTAAATCCTTCAAATTAATAGGAAACTTCCCACAGGAGACCATAGATGGATTCAGGATTGTAGAAAAATCCCCTTTTACAGCCTGTACCAGATCCCTACACCCTTCCTTCCCCGAATCGGCAGAGATCACGGGAACAACACAAGCGCTATTCCCAGAAATAACTGCATAATTAGGGGCGATGGGGAACTCACCAGTATCCGTGCCGAAAATCATCTGTTGTGCTCTAATACGTGACCGGAGCAGGCAATCTTCCTGGTGCTGAGCACACCGCAAGAAGCGCCTAGATTGCACCCAGAAGAACTCCCACTCCTGGGCAGAGAAGAGCCCGCCACCGATGGATGCTCCAACACTGGATTCCTCTCCCATCGGCGCAGTTGCCGGCGCTGGACTCGCCGCGCTCCACTCCGTCTTCTCCCGCAGAGACCGCCTCAGACTCATCCCCATACTGCTCCCCTCCTCCACACCGCAGAACAGCCCAACGGGATCCCCTATGAGGGTCGAGCTTTTCTCCCCTAAAGTGGTCGCCGGCACCAGAGACACCATATCGCACACCCTCAGATCCGTCGTCGTCGAACGCTTCAGCGATCGCAGGAGCCCCCGTGGGGAAGAGAATATATCTCCCATTTCTGAAATCACGCCTAGCAAATCGGTATTGCGCTTCCTCGTCCATTCCCGAATAATCTTCCGATCCCTCGAGCTCCGCAGAATACGCCTCGCCCTCGCCTTGACTTGATCCCACTCGTGGGCACTCATTGGCCCCTCGATCGCGGTCGTACCCCTGCGGGGTTTCTCCCCCGCCGGAGAGTCCGCCGGATTCGTCGCCCCCATCTCACTCACTCGCCATCCATGTCAACTCCAGAGACACCCTAGGATATACCTATAGAGAATCTTTATAGTCACCCAATTATGTTGTCATGTTTGATACACACAAGGCATTCCTCTGGTGTGGCTGAGCTGCATGATCTCATGGTCATAGGAATAGATATATTGACATGCAGAAAGCAATAGCGGTAAACTGGATACGATCAAACGCTATGCCTAAGATTTGGGTCTTGTCCATCACATCATTCTCTAATGATGTGATCCCGTTATAACAAGTCATGTCTATGGCTAGGAAACCTTAGCCATCTTTGATCAACGAGCTAGTCCAGTAAAGGCTCACTAGGGACACAGTGTTGTCATGTATGCACACATGTACTTGAGTTTCCAATCAATACAATTATAGCACGGATAATAAACGATTATTCAAAACAACAAAATATGATAATAACTAATTTATTATTTCCTCTAGGGCATATTGCCAATACATAAATAGCTCTTTGCCAAAGGTGTGTAGGCGATACACATTGATGTTGTATTTCTCAAATGAACGGACCTTATACTCAAGAACATTAGCGGCTTGCCCAATTCGACGTTCATAGACTCTGAATTAGCCTAAAAGTTCAATACGAAAGGATTGTTGCAATAGGTGCAAATTAGACCAAGAAATGAAATGGTCCATTAATGGTAATTACCGTTTGTTTGAACCAAGAGATGAAACCTGGATAGACGCCTCCATGCTTTGGGAGAAGTTCATACTCTTCGACGGAATCCTTTTGGATCACCGCTCCATTCAAGAATTTTGCGACGTATCAACTGTATCAAATATCCGGGAATAAGAGTAGTTCAAAGAAATTAGAAATTGTGAAACAATCTATCGAGAACTTACTCATTGTACGACAACACTTCTGTTAGGTTGTTAAATATATACAATGAAATGGTCCGCCATTCTTTGACATCCAGCGCTATTGGTTTCGAAGCACCCGCTAGTGCGAGATTCCCTTTGAATGGGCTGAGGTTGGACCCACCTTTTTAGGATCGCCAGGCTTCGGATTATGCAAATGACGATTTGTGGCTTCGTAGTGTGTGATACGTCTCCAACATATCTACATTTTTTGTTTTGCCATTTGCAGAAAATCAATATCAGATGAAGCCCAAATGCCATGAAACTTTACGGAGATTTTTTTGGACCAGAAGGAAACTTGGGAACCAAGGATGGTCAGCCGAGGAGGCCCAGGCAGCCCACTTAGCACCAGGGCGCGCCAGGTGTCCCGTGGGAGCCTCGGGCGCCTCCTACACCGCCTCTCAGCTCTGAAAATACCCCAATATTCAGTAAAGCCTAGAGGAGTCGACGAAAAATCATTTCTATCGCCGCAAGTTCCAGAAGCCATGAAATCCAATCTAGAGCCCGTTTTGGAGAGGAACATGATCACGCAAGGGTTCATCATCCTCATTGGTGCTCCTCCGATGATGCGTCAGTAGTTCATATCATACCTACGGGTCTGTAGGCAGTAGCTGGATGGCTTTCTCTCTCGTTTTTCTTCTCAATACAATCGTCTCTTGGAGATCTATTTGATGTAACTCTATCTTTTGTGTTGTGTTTGTTGGCATCCGATGAATTGTAAGTTTATGATCAGATCTATGAAATTCAATCTTCGTTATTATAGCCTTGTATTTCTTCTCCGGCATTTGGTTTTTGTATGTGAAAGTGCGTTATATCGACTAGAGGGGGTGAATAGGCGATTTTTAGAATTTCATTGCTGAGGACATTCCTTTTGAGGAAATTCCTCACTGATGAATAACGTGCAGCGGAAATAACGCAGGATCAGAGGTGCAAAGATTACTACAGCAGTTTACTTGATGAAGATTATGAGAATCGGTTTGCACATTATGCAGGCACAGACTAAGCAGATGAAGATTTACTGGTATGAAGAATTTGAGGTTGAGGAAATTCAGTGAAAGTCTTCAGGAAATTCTTCAAACAGTGACAATGAAAGTCTTCAACATACAATATTGAGGATTTGAAAGAGTTGAGGAAATATAACCCGTATCACGATGAATACAGTTGTTGATGACCCAGTTCCAAATGTTGTGACAGTCGTGCGTCTGGTTTGGAGTTTGGGGTATTTCCTCACTTGATGATTTACTCTCGAAGACTCTGAGGAATTTGGGTTGCTCCAAATGACAAGTGTCAGTTTCTCTCGGAGCAGCCAACCAGCTAGTGGTTGTGGGGGTGGCTATTTATAGCTTGGGAGCATCCCGACATGATTTGGCAGAAATGCCATTAAATATTATGACCGTTGGTGTGGATAAGATCGGTGAGGTGGCGCGTATCGCGGCAACGGTCGGAACTTTCAACTGTGAAAGTCCTCATGTCTCACATATTGCTCACTAGAGGCTTTCGTAGGATTAGGCTTGGGTTGAGAATCAGGAGGAAATTCATTCCGTAGTATTACTTCGACCCCCTTTAACAGTACGGTGTTCCTAAGACTCAAGAGTAAAGAAAACGAAACAGAAAGAGTAAATCTTCACGCTTCGAAGTCTTCAGGCAGTTTTTTTCAGGACACACTGAATTCCTCATCTTCAATATCTTCATGAGGAATATCAATTTCATCGCAATTTCTTCGCGATCAAAGTCTTCAAGCTTAGACCAATTTCTTCAGCCGAAGACATACATTTTTAGGGGTCGATATTCATCGTATAACTCAAACTTCTCAGCGACTTATAGAGCATGTGTACACTTATAAACACATTAGTTACTTAACTTATAAGTCTTCAAAGCACCAAAATCACTAAGGGCACTAGATGCACTTACAGTATGGCCAACTTGATCTTTTATCTTGCAATGGGAAAAGGTGCTTTGTGATGGGTTCGATCTTGCGGTGCCCAATCTTAGTGACAGAAAGAGACATGACACGCATGTATCGTTGCTATCAAGGATAAAATGATGGGGTCTATTCCTACATGCATAGATCTTTTCTACATCATGTCATTGTTCTCAACGCATTACTCCGTTTCTCCATGAACTCAATACACTAGATGCATATTGGATAGCGATCGATGTGTGGAGTAATAGAAGTAGATGCAGGAAGAAGTCGGTCTACTTGTCTTGGACGTGATGCCTATATACATGATCATTGTCTTGACTATCGGCATAATTATTCACTGTTCTATCAATTGTCCAACAGTAATTTTTCTACCCACCATTTGCTATTTTCTTGACAGAAGCCACTAGTGAAACCTACCCCCCGGGTCTATTTCACATCATCTATTTGCAATCTCTACTTTGCTATTCATGTTTCTATTTTATTTGCACTTTTATTTTCAGATCTATATTATCAAAAAAAACTCAAAAATACCTTGCTGCGTTT
The DNA here is from genome assembly GCF_904849725.1 of Hordeum vulgare subsp. vulgare. NCBI lineage: Eukaryota > Viridiplantae > Streptophyta > Magnoliopsida > Poales > Poaceae > Hordeum > Hordeum vulgare. The sequence goes on along the minus strand of NC_058522.1, from coordinate 442,262,701 downwards.
TATTTGCTATCACCTTATTTGCATCTATCAATCTATCTTTTGCTTTACCCACGAAGAGATTGACAACCCATACATGCGTTGGGTTGTGAGAATTTGTTATTTGTGTGCAGGTACCGCTTACATAGTCTTGTGGATCTTCCTACTGGATTGATACCTTGGTTTCATAACTAAGGTAAATACTTGTCGTCATTGTGCTACATCACCCTTTAAGCTTGGAGGAAAACCAACGCAAATCAGCGGAGAGTCAAGATTTCTGACGCCGTTGTCGGGGAAGATCAAGTCAAGATCTATCAGGTTCCTATACACAACTCTTATCTCCTTGCAATTACATTATTTGTAATTTGCCTCTCGTTTTCCTCTATCCCACTTCACAAAAAAAATCATTTTTATTTGTCTTCTTTCCCTTTGCCGTTTTCTTTGCGGATCTCTTGTTTGCTTGTGTTCTTGTTTGCGTAGTCACGATGACTCAAGAAAACACTAAGTTGTGTGATTTTTCCAATACCAACAAAAATAATTTTATTAGCACTCTGATTGCTCCTCCCGCCACTAGTGCGGAGTCTTTTCATATTAATGCCTCATTGTTGAATCTTGTTATGAAGGAGCAATTTTCCGGTACTCCTAATGAGGATGTCGTGTCCCATTAAACACTTTCGTAGAATTGTGTGATATGCAAAAGAAGAAAGATGTGGAAAATAATATTGTCAAGTTTAAAATATTTCCGTTCTCTTTGCGTGATCGTGCTAAAATTTGGTTTTCTTCTTTGCCACGAAAAGTGTCGATTCTTGGAACAAGTGCAAAGATGCTTCTATCGCAAAGTATTTTCCTCCCGCAAAAATTATTTCTCTGAGAAATCAGATTATGAATTTTAAACAACTTGAGCATGAGCATGTTGCCCAATCTTGGGAAAGGATGGAATTGTTGATAAGAAATTGTCCAACTCATGGTTTGAATTTGTGGATGATCATACAAAAAAATTATGCGGGATTGAATTTTGTTTCTAGAAATCTTTTAGAATCCACCGCGGGTGGTACTTTCATGAAAATTACTTTGGGCGATGCCACTAAATTGCTTGATAATATTATGGCTAATTGTTCATAATGGCCTACCGGAAGAGCTCCTACTAGTAAGAAAATTAATTCCATTGAACAAATTGATGCTTCGAGTGAAAAAGTTGATGCTCTTATGTAATTGCTTGCTAGTAAGCATGCTCCTATTGATCCTAATGGTATGTCTTTGTCTACTTTGATTAAGCAAAATAATGACCCCGTAGATGTGAATTTTGTCTCGCGAATCAACTTTAATAATAATGCTTATAGGAACAATTTTAATCCTAGGCCATATCTCGGAAGTTCTTCAAATAATTATGGTATTTCCTAAGGTAATTCTCATATTAATAATGCTAGGATACCCTCTGATCTTGAGAGTAATATTAAGGAATTTAATAATGCCCCAAAAGCTTTCAATACTACGATAGAAGAAAAGTTGAATAAGATTGATGATATGTCTAAAAGCATTGCTAGAATTTCGCATGATTTAGAAAATCTCAAGAATAATTTTTCCTAAGGTTCATATTAATGAATCATTAAAGCTTTGTATGTTTTCATAGATGAAAGTAAGAAAAGAATCGCTATGCTAGAGCTAAAAGAGAATTTCTACAAAGAGCGTTTTCCAATTGCTTTCATAAAATTATGAAGAGATTAAAATAATTGGTGTTTCTTCTATTGATTTCCTGTTTAGTAATGTCAAAATTAATGATGAGGGAACTGAAGAAGAGTCGACTTTAGCTAGAAGGCGTTCCCATGATTTGAAGGGTGAAAATCTTATTGAACAAATTGATAGGAAACCTAATAAGCACTAGTATGTACACCTGGGTGAAACATTTTGACACCTAGGGACACGGTCCAAAGACATGAACACGTAGCCAGAGACTTCTAAGTTCTTTACAAAAATAAACTCTGGTGCAGCCGCCGACATGAGAAGTTGCAGGTGCGCCGTGCTACTAACATTTGCGGATTGACATGTTAATCAGACACTAACCTGTGGTACAAGAAACAAGCGACTTTGTAACCAACCGCCACTGCCTGCAACAGCTAAATCTCAATGGCGTGCCTCAAGGTTCTCCCTGTGTTTCTTCCCGGCGAGATGCGACTGCATCACCTTCTCGCTGGTGCACTCCACTTTGCATAAATTGCAGAAGGGAAATCTTCTTACCAACTCCTTCCTCGGATCTTCAGTACCCCTGCAGTCAGCGAAACGCTTGCCCTCCTCATTGCCTCCTCCTGCGTGCCGGGTCTGTGCGCTCTCCTCATGACCCCTCCCTTTGAGATGGTGGCTCCCGGCTTCTGTGTGCAGGGCCTGCGTGCTTTCCTGGTGGCTGCTGCCCTTGAGATGGTTGCGCAAGTCAAATCCAAAGGCTTTCTGCTTGGACCGCAACGCCGCAAGGTTCAACCGGTGTAGTTCGCCTGCTTTATGTTGCATTAAGTCTTCTTCACGGGTCAGGTTCACTTGACAGAGGGTGCAATTCCATTCTTCAAGTGGCTTCTGCCTCTTTGGTGATGGAGTTCCCACATCCAGTCGAAAAACCGGTCTCCTTTTCACCCCACTAGGTGTGGTTTGGGTATTAGGCTGAAAGTTTGTTTAGATTACAGAGCATTAGTAAAGTAAAGACTAGTGAACAAGGAGGGTAGACTCAGGTACATAAATACATATACTACTACTATTACAATCAAGTTCTGCAATTAATATCGACGATAAGATGTCAAAATATATTAAGTTGCGTATCTGAAGAACTTGCCTAACTAAAGTAAGTTGCATATCCGAAGAACTTGCCTAACTAGAGTAACTCGACACTTCTATTAGTAAACTCACATTTTTATTGGAACTGGATTAGTAGGCTATTTGGTATCATTTCTGCTTCACATTTCCTATATAGCACATACATGTTGATTAACATGTTATATCCAAAGTAGCTACCAAGATTGTGTGTCATTTTTATCAAGACCAAGAGAAATGTATTTAGCATGTTGGTGACTGAAGATATTATAGAAGGGAGCAATTGCGATCAGCCACAACTTAAATATTGGCAACACCCCAATAGGCCAATAGCAAATTGAAGCAGAAACGAACAAGGACAAATTAAGGTCACGTCACTCACCTCGTTTAACACTGGTCGCTTCTGCTCATTAAATGGGGGCTTCTCCTTGCCAGGCAGCGCATATTGGCGAGGCAGTTGCCTCCGTTCGTCGATACAATCTTTCATGGTAGGCTTTGCAGGCTTTGGCTGTTCACTTCCCCGGATTCCACTCTCCTCCATCAACTTTGCAGCATGTCTATCATTTTCTTCTCCTTCGTGCTGCTGAACAGAGACTTCACGCTTTGGCTGTTCACTTCTCTGGATTCTATTCTCTGTCAGCTTCACGACATGGCTATCCTTCGCTACTGCTTCACGTTCCTGCCCAAAAATTTCACGCTTCGGCGGTTCACTTCTCTGTATTTTATTCTCCATCAGCTGCGCGACATGGCTGTCCTTCGCTTCTGCTTTGCGTTCCTGACCGACGGCTGCACGCTTTAGCTCTTCGCTTGTCTGAACTCCACTCCCCAGCAGCTGGACGGCATGGCCACCCTTCAATCCTGCTTCCTGTTCCTTGCCAACAGCTGCAAGATTTAGCTGTTCAGTTCTCTGAATTTCACTCTCCATCAGCTGCAAGGCATGGTTGTCCTTCACTTCTGCTTTGATTTCTCGGCCAACGGCTACACGCTTTAGCTGTTTGCTTCTCTCAATTCCACTCTCAATCAGCTGCATTGCATGGTTGTCCTTCACTTCTGCTTTGCTTCCTTGACCAATGGATGCACGCTTTAGCTGTTCATTTATCTGAATTCCACTCTTCATCAGCTGCACACGATGGATGTCCTTCGCTTCTGTTTTACTTCCTTGACCAACAGCTACATGATTTAGCTGTTGACTTATCTGAATTCCACTCTCCATCAGCTGCACGGCATGGCTATCCTTGGATTCTGCTTTGTTTTCCTTACCAATGGCTGCACGCTTTAACTGTTCACTTATCTGAATTCCATTCTGCATCAGCTGCACGGTGTGTCTGTGCTTCAATCCTGCTACGTGTTCATGATCAAGAGCGGCACGACTCTCTATTGCCACCTCCTTATGCAGCAATGCTTGCTCTGCTGGTTTGGCAACGACATTGGTCGCAGAAGGTACCAAAGCTTCTTCCACTGCAGGGTCCTTGCTCAGTGACCGGAATAGTTGCACTTCAGGAAACGGTGAAGGAGTTGCTACAACTGGCCTAGATGAGCTGCCCCGTTCTTGCTGCTCGGCATTATCGACTGGCCATCGTTGCGGCACTGGTGACGGCGACCGTTCAACGTGCGGGTAAACAGGAGGTATCACAGGCCCCGAGGGGCTCCTGTACCACCAAGAAGCTTCCTCACTTGACCGCGGCATGCAGTACATCGCCTCTTCCCGTGGAGTCATCAACGGCAACCCACGCAAAGCGCCCCACCCTGCTAAGCATGCGGTCATGACACGCTCTGTTTGGGCAAGCTCACACAAGATCATATCGTGGCGGATGCGTTCCTTGTGGAGCTCGTGCAGCAGCTGCTCCCTCCTGAACACCAGCGCCGCCATGTCTGCCTGTGGTGAGTCAGCATCATTGCCTTCCCGTTGCCAATGGACAGAACAATCAGTACTATAAAAGGCCAAAGTATTGTACTAACCGTGCATCATATGATATTCTTTTTCGTGGCATCACATGGTGTAACATCAAAATAATCAGAAAGTATTTATGATCATCACATTATAATATACCCACTCTAAAATAGGGAAGTTTCAGATTTCTGGAGATATCTTTTGAAGGATCTGCCACTCTTAAACATAGTGTGCAGTGATTTGCTACTTTTAATCCCAAAAATGAACACGACACAGGCGCAGGCAGGATTGCGGGGCACAGCATTGTGGGTGACAGGGCTTAAGGTATCACTGCCAACGGAGCATAGTGTTTAGGGACATGGCATGCACCGTTGCAGTGGTAAATAATAGCCTATGCATATACTTGTGAATATATTTTTTAAAGATTTATATGCTCAGACACAAACCTTTAGCAACTTCTTTACCAAAAAAGTACAGTTTCGCTAATTCTCATTCGCGGAAAATTTGTTAGTTCACAGTCGACATCGAAAACCGTCGATCCGGCATTGTGCTATGTGCAAGATTTCATAAATTTTGTAACCCTGAGAACAAATACTACATTCCTCTTTTGCCCAGGATGAACCAATTTTTTTTTCCAAACAGATGAACCAATTATTACATCACAATGGATATTTTTATAACTACTAGTTATGTATGAACAAATTTATAAAATCAACTGAGAATTGGGGTGAACAAATACTAAATCGGAGAATGATCATTCGTCCCTCTTAGATTTGTACACTCTACCAAAACCAAAACAATCTCACGCTAATCCCCAAACTTCTCTTGCGATTCGCCCCCCAAAAAAAACCTAGCAATGTGAGAAGAAAGAAGATTTGGCCCGGGGGGGTGGTCTCGTTACCATGCGGTGGCGGGGGATCGAGGAGGCGTCGGGCACCGCCGACGCCAACGCAGTCGACCGCGGCGGCTGTTCGGCCTCGCGTGGCGAACTCCATTGCAATGTCAGACCGGGGCGGAGGTTTGGGTCGGGGTAGGGTTTCGTTTGAAGTGGAGGGAAGTTTTGGTTTTGGGACGGAGGCGTCGAGGGGCAGGCGGACTCGTCCTCCGATAGCGCGTTGGTTCGCGAGATTATGGGTTGCGACCTTGCAATGCAACTGCCACTCCGTTGATTGGGCCAGCCCCCGGCCCCTTGCTTACTCAAATTCGGATCACGTTTTTCTAAAAAAGAAAAAAAAATTGGATCACATAAAGTGTGGCAATTCTTTTTGCATGATTTGCTGAAAAAAAACTTTTTTTTCCGTACTGATCTAGCTAGCGGCCGCTGCCGGTCAAAAACGGAAATTTTTTATCCCTAATCTATGAAGGAAAATATTGTATTCCTTTAATCATCTATAAATAGAAATAGTTTGTCCTCTAAGTTCACATTAGAAAAAGTGAATACGTGTGAACATGTGTGAACAAAAAAGTAAATGCAAATGCAAACCAGCCATGCGAACAAGTGTGAATACACTTAATTAGGGCGTTCCGAAATTTAAAAAAGTCATATCTTACAAACCGCGCTTCGGAATTCAGATCCGTCTTCATCGTTAGATTCTTCACGACGAGATCTTCGAAACTAGATCACGCATGAGTATGTCTCAATGAATTTTTTCTGTACAATTTAGACTCCGTTTTGTGCGACTGTCTAGCAATGAAAGTGCAATTACATGAGGATGGATGTGCAACTTTCTACTTATCCCGTAAAAGTATAGTTTTCACTAATGGCACATCTACTCCAACCTACCTCCTCCTAGTGAGATGTTTAAATTCGTGTTTTGCCCAGACCAACTGTCTAGTAGTTCATGTGCAACTTCTTTCGTGTTTGTGGTTGTGCTTTCACTGTTCGCTGCATCGGCCAACTGTCTAGCAGTGGATGTGCAACTATCCCTCATACCTCATGGATGTGTAATTTCGCTACTAGCACTCCAAACCACCCCTCTAATGGGATGTACAACTTTAGCGTCCCTATTTATATGCAACTTTACTATCCTCACGAATATGTAACTTTTTCACTATCCCATGAATGTGAGATGTGCAACTTTATATGTTGGTCCGGCCAACTGCCTAACAGACTTTGTACAACTATGTTTGTTGCCCCCGCCAACAGAAACTACATATCCACAAGTAGGAAGGAAAAGAAGTTATACATTAAGTAATAGAAAGTTGGCTCAAACAACAGACTAAGTTGCACATATCATTGATAGGGAAGGTGGGACAAGGTTTGTCATCTGTAAAATAAAAATACACATCCACAAATAGGGACAAGGGTTGCACATCGACTACTACATAGTTGGTCGGGACAGTAGACTAGTTGCATATCAAGTTTCCATGGTTGCTAGGTTGCAACCTCATGTGAATTTAGATCATACAACTCCAACAACTGGTTTTAAAAAAATTGCACCTTGTAGTACTAAAGTTGCATATGCAGTACTGAAGTTGCACTATATAGCATCAAAGTTGGCATAAAAAATTCATCGAAACATATCCCATGCGGGATCTAGTTTCAAAAATCTCGTCGCGGAGAATCCAATGATGAAGACAGATCTAAATTCCGATGCGCGGTTTAAAAGATATGACTTTTAAAAATTCAAAAAACCGAAATAAATGCACGTGAAGGTGGCACTTGGAGTGAGGGAGCACACGCGCGATAGAAATCTTGTGGTTCTCAGCCGGCCGCACGGTGTCGCCAAAAGGTGCACGGCCACTTTTTAGATTTTTAGGTTTTTTTATGTAACTTTCAGATCGCTCGATCACTAGCTTGTTACGGATCGCCGACAAGCTTGTTACACGTCACCTTGGGCATTTGGATACCCTAATCCGTTACCCGAATTGAACCGAACCGGATTACCCGAATTGTCGGATAATTCAGGTGTCTGGTTAGGGTTCGGTTCTCATATCTTAGTTATTTGGTTTTTGGGTTAGGGTTCGGGTTTGAGTCTAGAAAATCCAAAATACCCGTACTATCCAAATTATTCATCATATTATTACATTGCATGTTATCCATAGTAGTTAAAATACCAGTACTATCCAAATTATTCATACCAAAGTTGATGTGTGCTCCGAATATTTCGGATTTCTTGGATATCCGAATTACCAGAATCAAAATTTTGGGTAATTTGAGTTCAGGTATTTTTTAGCAGAAAAAGTTTTTGTTCCTATTTTGAAGTATCAGAATTATTCATAAATGAAGTACGTGAATCGAAATAATCGAAATACCCGAAGGCCGAGGGTGAGTTACACGAGTAGTATTTGTGTATGGAGTTCCTCTAGAAAAAGCATAATCCTGCTTCAAGTCAAGGGTACAAGCAGAAGTGTGTAAAACGGTAGCCATGCTAATACCACGCCCAGTTCTGCCAGTTATTATATATATACTGCGCATTACATGTATCGCGTAGACTTAGTACGATCATGGCTACTGCGAGTCTTACTCCATGGCGGCCATCTCCTCAAAAAAGAGCTCCTTGAACCTCGCCATGCGATCCGGCTCCAGCGACACGGCCACCGCCACGTCGCCGCCCTTGCCCGGGCAGCTCATCAGGTACACGAACCCCGGGTAGAACATGAGCGCCGGCGCCAGGAACGCCGGCTCGCCCCACCCGAAGTCGGCCTCGTGCGACGGCATTCCCATCCAGCTGATCACCCGCAGATCCGTCCCCGGCAGACCGCTCCTCGGCAGCGCCCCCATGTCCGCCGTCTCCAGGTAGTCCACCACCGACCGCGCGTACTCGTCGCCCTGCCCCGTCGCCGCGCGGAGCCGCCGCGCCCCGAACCCGAGCGGGCCGGACAGCAGGTCGCCGACCCTCGCGGACACTGACGTGCGCACCACCGCGTTGCCGAAGTAGGCGTCCGGGAGCGGCGGGGAGAGGCGGGCGCGCATGTCGATCATGGTGTACAGGCGGGACTCGGCGTCGGGGGCCAGGGAGCGCGCCGCGCACGCGCAGCGCCACACGTGGGCCACCAGCGCGCGGAACGTCGACACGCAGGGCGCGCCCGCGCGCGCCCGGAGCGCGGCGGTCTGTGCGCCGGTCACTCGGAGGATGGCGCTGGCGTATTCCGACAACGGCTTGACACAGCCAGAGGCAGGAGGATCGGTTGATGCGGCGGCGGTGAGGCGGTACTCGCGGCTGTGGTCAAAGTGGACGGCCGGCGGGGAGCGCGCTCGCAGCGGGGTGCGGTCGAGGGACGGGGGCAGGGTGGCACTGTCATCCCCGCGGGCGATGCTGGCCCACGTCTGGATGAAGTGGAAGGCGCTGCGGCCGTCGATGACGAAGTGGTGCATGGCCGTGCCGAGCGCCACGCCACCGCACCGGAAGAAGGTGACCTGCGTTCATGCCGACACGTCGCCTGTTAATCATCAGTTTACTAACCATTACCAGTTAAGCTAGTTAGCCACCACTACTAGTGATTGAACTATTAATACAACAGGCTAATCGACTTGTAGATTTGCCATGTTTGTCCTAGTTCAAATCTGCAGTGCTTATACGTCACCGGAATGAAATGGAACAGAGCCAGTGCGGTTGGTGCGCTTGACCTTGACCGTCTTTCTCGTCTCAAAGAATCTATTGAGTCTTCTAATCCTCCCACTTCCATACATAGGATTAGTTGCACTAAGACAGTATGACATGCACGTAAGGAAAATGTTCGATTAATTAGTAGTACACGGAAGAATAGAAGATCATGATCCATGCAGCAAACCTGAAGCATGAGCAACGGGGCGCCGGCGCCGGCGTTGTCATACGGCGGCACGAACATGTCGCGCATCGCCTTGGACGGCGTGAAGCCCTCGAACTCGTCGAGCCTGGCCTCGGACCGCGCGACGACGAAGAGTGCGCCCTCGGCGTTGCAGTCGATCTCTGCCCGGCCGTCGCGGCCTGCGCCGAGGCGGCCGGCGAAGGGGTGGAACGGGACTAGCGCCCTGGCCAGCGCCGCCCTGAGGACGCCGGCCGAGAAGAAGGACTCGTTCTTGTCGTCGACGCGATGGGGCGCTCGGAAGAAGTAGACCGTCGGGGAGTAGCCGTTCCTGGCGCCGAGGTCGAGGTTGGATAGCCAGAGCGCGCGCCGCGGGGTGGCCTCGCTCGGGGCGACCAGCTCGGACGTCACGACTTGGATGGCCATCAATCTCTGTAGTTAGTGCAGTGCGCGGCCGTTGCATGTGCAGCGACTCCATGGAGGGGGCTAGGTTTTATAGGCGTCTCAACGTGAGTTTGGTGAGGGGGCTTCCAACTTTCCATGATTAACTCTTGCTAAGTACTAGTAGGAACTAGGAAAAATATCAGCTGATATCAACACTTAAATGCTTTCATGATACCAATTAAAAAAACAAATTTAATGTATTCAAAAATTTCCGTGAAAATTGTGAATGTTCACAACACATATGTCTACGAACCTAAAAAACTCAGATACAAATTCTAATCACACATAGAGAAATTAAAAAAAACAAATTCAGCGTGAAGAGGGTCAATGAAGACAACAAGATGAATATTGTGGAAAACAACACTATTCACAACAGATTTGTCTTTTTTGTTTTTCAATGTGTATATGAATTTGGATTTGAATTTTGTAGGGTTTGTAGATACGTATGTTTTGAAAATCTATGATTTTTTGAATCGTATATCAAAGGAACTGTTGGATCACAGTGTGGATAGAAGTAAAATGGTGGCACATGCGGAGAAGGCACTTTTATCAATGAGTCGTTAATGCTTGGCGTGATCTGACGGTTAGGAAGACACATCCTTAGGCTGGTTGTAATGGTTAGTATCATATAATAGTATCATGCATATGATACTAGTGTATGATATCACATCCGTAATGCATAGTATCATAGTTAGTTCATTTATTGCCATGCAAGACACATAGCAGCACATCATTTAATATGATATGGTATCATGATATGATACTCAACCTTTTCTTTCTTCATTTAATTCTATGCCACCTCATCAAAATTGCTTAGTTGGCATGCATGATACTCCCTCCGTTCCTAAATATAAGAGGGTGTTTGGATACGTCTTAGTCGCATGACTAAAAGTAGTGAGACTAAAACTTGCTAGCCTCACCCATGCTTGGATCCAAGTACTAAAGAGACTAAAATCAAGTTAATGAGCATTTATTATCCTCCAAACTGTCCAATCCAAAACTTGCATGAGGAGTTAAATGAGGAGAGAGAGGACTAATGCACATTTTAGTAGGGGTACCCCTGACTAAAAGATTTTAGCCTCAAGACTAGTTTTAGCCTCTCTTTAGTCAGGGGTGTTTGGAACTTTAGCCTCTTAAAGAGGCTAGTTTCAGTCAGACTAGTTTTAGTCTCTTGGATCCAAACACCCTCTAAGTCCTTCCAGAGGTTTCCCTAATGGACTACATACGGATGTATATAGGCATACTTTAGAGTATAGATTCACTCATTTTTCTTTGTATGTAGACACCTGGTGAAATATCTTAAAAGACTTATATTTAGGTACAGAGGAAGTACTACCTATGATATTACCATTACGGGCAGTTGCTCAAGAATTCCATTCACGTTTTATGTTTGTTTGGGTTCATGAGAGGTGTGAGTGATAATAGCTCACACAATTTAAGAATAATTATATTCCTCAATCAATCAATCTAGTATGATATGAAAATTAAAGGAGGATGGCTTTTCTAGCTACTATTTATTGTTCATTAATCGTATGATACAAAACTCAATTTGGCCGACGAGATGTAGGGGGGACGGAGTGTGACGCACTGACGTGTGTGACGCGCGATGCAATAGGAGAGATGGAGTGCGACATATTGACGCGTGCGTTGCGCGACCACGATACATGTATGAGAGGCATGCGCCCCATGATGGATCTCGAGGCGATAGAGTGTCATCAATTGATGGAGGATGTAAAGGCGTTGAGCCACTCTCACTCGGGGTGGCCTTATCCCCTTCCGCCCATATTCATGATACCTCCCTCGTATTCTCATTTCCTCTTCTCGAGTCCACAACACATCTGGGCAGCGCGACGAATATCAGAGTAAGATGGAGAAGGGGAGTGGAGATTCTCATCATAGCGGGCTTGGAGGAGTGCATTTGCACATGGCGGCGAGGGATGCGGTGAAGATGACCCGATATGTGAATGATTCCCTAGCTTGGAGATGCGCAAATGAATGATGTATGCGTGCATACTCTTTTCATGTGTTTATGTCAAATTTATTTGGGTGCCCTACTGGTACCAACATAAATAAAGTCAAGTAAGAAAAGTGGCAAATTCATCCAGAGATACTACTACCATTGACTGGCTTGAGGTATGTGATAAATAACTATTATTGACCGGCCATGACATGTTTGCGCTCTATTTTTCATTGCTAACCCCGAAGCATTGTCGGGTCAGAAGTGTGTCACTGCTGATACATTTTGGTCGATCAGTATTGTTTGGTTTTGTAGTAGTGTCAACTTTCTTCGTTCTCTGTCACAACACTTTTTCTCTCTCTTCTTTGTTTGATCTCATGTCCCTCTCTCACATATATCGACGGAATGCAAGGACCACAATAAGGGATGTGAGGGCGTCTTCAACATGGACCCTCAAAATGCATGCATACGTCCAAACGTAGCGGTCCTGACGTAGTTTCCCATCCAACGTGGCCCTCCTTCAGTCCATGGGTTGGTTAGTACATTCGTTTGTCCGCAAATGGCACGCAAACCACGGGCTTTACGAGTGTTCACACCATTGTCATGTATGTGTTCACCACACCGGCCACAACTAAAAATCTCTCCCAAGCTCGCTCCCTCTCCCGTGTGCAACAGTTGACACGCACTCATGCTCGTCTACGCCACTCTAGATAGCCAGTGTTGCATTCATGCTGGCTCAAATCGAACACGACCTCACACTAAAGTCGATATTAAAGCGGCAAACTGGTCGAGAGCATTACCCGCACCACAACCCAGTCTCCATGCATGTTTAATGTTGGACTGATGTGATCGGACGGGGTGGGGAGGCTATCCAGCGCATTCAAACCGGTTGCCTCGCAGTCCACGTGTTGGCATTAAACATGTGTGCCATTTAGAGGGTGCTTGGATCCAAGAGACTAAAACTAGTCTCACTAAAACTAGTCTTTTTAAGAGGCTAAAGTTCCAAGCACTCCTGACTAAAGAGAGGCTAAAACTAGTCTTGAGGCTAAAATCTTTTAGTCAGGGGTACCCCTACTAAAATGTGCATTAGTCCTCTCTCTCCTCATTTAACTCTTCATGCAAGTTCTGGATTGGAGGGTTTGGAGGATAATAAATGCTCATTAACTTGATTGTAGTCTCTTTAGTACTTGGATCCAAGCATGGATGAGACTAGCAAGTTTTAGTCTCATTACTTTTAGTCATGGGACTAAAACGTATCCAAGCACCCTCTTAGTAAACCCACTCCGGCTCTTGTAGTGACACCCCCTATTGAAAATATGTCCTAAAGACAATAATAAATTAGTTATTATCATATTCCTTGTTCGTAATAATCGTTTATTATCCATGCTATAACTGTATTGATTGGAAACTCAAGTACATTTGTGGATACATATGCACCATTGTGTCACTAGTGAGCCTCTACTGGACTAGCTCGTTGATCAAAGATGGCTAAGGTTTCCTAGCCATAGACATGAGTTGTCATTTGATAACGGGATCACGTCATTAGAAGAATGATGTGATGGACAAGACTCAAACCTTAAGCATAGTGTTTGATCGTATTCAGTTTACTGCTATTGCTTACTCCATGTCAATGTATCTGTTCCTATGACCATGAGATCATGCAATTCACCGACACCGGAGGAATTCCTTGTGTGTATCAAATGTCATAACGTAACTGAGTGACTATAAAGATGCTCTACATGTATCTTTGAGGGTGTATGCGGAGTTAGCATGGATCAAGACTTGAATTTGTCACTCCATATGACGAAGAGGTATTTTGGGGCCCACTCGGTAATACAACATCACAGTAAGCTTGCAAGCAATGTGGTTAAGTAGTTAGTCACGAGATCTTGTATTAACGAACGAGTAAAGAGACTTGCCGGTAATGAGATTGAACAAGGTATGGAGATACCGACGATCGAATCTTGGGCAAGTAATATACCAATGGACAAAGGGAACTGCACACGGGATTAACTGAATCCTTGACATCATTGGTTTGACCGATATATATCTTCGTAGAATTGGGAACTAATATGTGCATCCAGTCCCCGCTATTGGTTATTGTCCATAGAGGTGTCTCGGTCATGTCTGCATAGTTCTCGAACCCGTAGGGTCTGCACACTTAACGTTCGGCGACGATATAGTAATAGTTGAGTTATTGTGTTGGTGACCGAATGTTGTTCGGAGTCCTGTATGAGATCCCGGACGTCACAAGGAGATACGGAATGGTCCGGAGGTAAATATTTATATATGGGAAGTCATATTTTGGCTACCGGAAAAGTTTCAGGTTTTTTCGATATTGTACCGGGAAGCTTCTAGAAGGTTCTAGAAACTTCCAGAGGATTCCGGAAGTTCATCAATGGTCCACCATGTGTCCACGTCCCAAGGATTTACATGGGCTGAGGGGAGGTGCCATGGTCATATTGGGCCAGGCGCACAACTCCCTCAAGGCCCATGCAGTTGGGAAAGGTGGAAAGTCAACCTTTGTATGGAAGGGAAGGAGGAGGACTAGGATTCCACCTCCTCCCACCTTGGCTGCGCCCTAGGGCTTGGAGGAGCTGTTCCCCATGCCCCTTCACCTATATATAGAGGGGAGGGACGCCCCAAGAGGACACACCAAGCCCTTGGCTCCCCTCACTCTCCCTAGTTCGTTTTCTCCTCCATTTGCGGTTTCGGTAGCGCTCGGCGAAGCCCCACGAGAATAGCACCACCACCGTCGCCACCACACCATCGTGTTACCGTAGAACTTAGCTACTAATTCACCCACGCTCGCTGGATCAAGGTGGTGAAGGTGTCATCGAGCTGTATGTGTGCTGAACGTGGAGGTGTCGTCCGTTCGGCACTTGATCGGGACGTCCGTGGTTGGTTCACGGGACGGATCATGATTGGATCGCAAAGACGTTTGACTACATTAACCGTGTTTCTTAACGCTTCCGCTTAGCGATCTACAATGGTATGTAGATGCACCCCCCTCTAGTAGGTGTTGATCTCCATAGATAGATCTTGGTAAGCGTAAGAAATTTTTTGTTTCCCATGCGACGTTCCAAAACACCCCCGCTTGGCCTGCCCGACACCCGCTATTTAGACAACGTGATGGTGTTGGTTCGACCGCATCGTTCGGAAGTCTCATAAAGGAAACCTTGCTCTCTACTCACTCGCACTCTCTCTCACTCTCGCTCTCGCTACCCTCGCACATGATCTCCCCTCTCTCCAATGTGTCGCCGTCTCTCAACCTTGGCACTGTCGCCGCTCAGCATCGCTGCGGGTCACAATGCCTTCTTGGAAATACGGAGAGGAGAGGAGCGATGATGACATGGTGCACTTTGCCGAGGAGGTATTGAATAATCGTTGTACTCCGTATGGTAGCCTAGGGTAAGGGATTTCTAATTGGGGATTTCATTTTAGTATGACTTGGACCAGGTCTAGTGCATTTGACCATTCTCAATTCCTTCTAAACTCAATCCACGCCCTCCTAACCATAGATGAATCAGACTTTGAAGGAAATCTGGAGACAGAAGAGGCCATGTCGAGTTCTAGCACCGAAAAATAGCCAAGAAATTCATAACATTTGAGGGTAGCTTAACTCGAAGGAGGTTTTATGGATGTGGCGAGGAAGTAGGTTTGAATCCACTGTTTTTAATCCGTATGGTCACTGCTATTTTCCTCTTTGTTAATCCGTGTCATGTCGTTTTCATAATTTGTGTACTTTTATAAATAAATTGTGGCAAGTAAGTAAGTAATAATTGTCTCCATTTAGAATAATACAAGTCAATTGTTTATGTGAATGTGAGCATTTTGTATGAATTCAGTTAATATGTTTGTACCATTGTAGCTCTGTATGGTTCAGTTTCACTTGCTTATGGAATTTTATGAATTTTCTCATGTCAATATGAGCAACTATATGGTTTGAAAGTTAACTTCCACAAAAGCTAGGTTTTCTATTGTGGAGGATCCAGATACAAACATGAGAGTTATTGTGCTATTTTTACTTATGTTGTAGGAAAATGACTTTGAAGTATTTGGGGATAACCAGTACTCGTGTTTGAACTACCCAAACGACATAGTAAAAGAATGCATTTATTTATGAAAAGTATGTTGTCTATTTATCTTGCATCTTGGCAATCGTGGCTATGTTAAATGGGTTAATATAGGGTCTCCTGAAGCTATGATAAAAGCTCTACTGAAGCTTTGGGGAAACTATAATGAATGTTGTGTTGTTGGTGATCATGTAGAGGTGGTGTTGAAGCTTCAAGACCAGGTTAAGGCATTGCAACTTGAGTACAAGAACATTGTTGCTGATGTGAACAAAATGTTGGATTAACAAGTGCAAATGGCCTGTCAAAAAAATTACAAGAGAATAATGTCAAGGGACACTGAAGCCTTGGAGAAGTTGCTGGACAGGAGCAGTATGCCATAGGGGATCTGAAGTCCATTGATAAAGTGCAAGGAGAAGTGATAAGGAACATGAGAACTGAGTTGCATGAGCTGTAGAAGGATAGGGAAATTGATGGACTCGAGAAGGAGATGTACATGCTGAAAACTGAACTCCAAGACCCCAAGAAGGATAAGAAACACCTAACCAATGACAAGCTTGAGCTAATTAAGGATATGAATGAGCTCTAGGAGGACAAGAAGAAGTTGGAGATAGCCATTTTTGAGCTGATTAAAGTTGGGGAAATTCACAAAGGCAAGGTGAAGAAGATCTAGGGGATTTATGATGCGGATTGTGTCATTCAACTTAGTGGCTGAAAATTAGTCTAATGTAGTGTTGGTGTATGCAGCATGCTACCTCTATTTGAAATGTTGTATGCACTATGCTACCTATCCAAAATTCTTGTATGCACTATGCTACCTATCTACATTTGTGGTGTTATATGCACAACGATATATTTTGGTGCTGATATGGTATGAACTATCTATGAGGTTTAGTTTCTGTCATAAAGTTGGCAAGCTTATTCCTAGTTAGCGGGGGTGTATAATTGGGATCACAACAAGGATCATAACAAGCACATATGATTAGCACAAAAAATCAAAACAAAAATCACAACAATGGTCATACCAATTAAACTAAAACAAGGTCTATAATTGAGGATAACAAGTAGAATTCATGTAAGTGCTTCATAATAGAGTTTACAATAGATCGAATAAGAAGGATAAAAAAGGATCACAACAAGGACTCATATGATTGCTTGCTAGCCTAACAGTTGACCATATTGTTTGCATTAGGCATTACAACTAAGATCAGTAGATCTACAAAATATACTACCAACATATTTAGCTTCTTGGTGTTCCATGGCATGTTATATATATGCCTACTATATACGTAGTCTCCAAGATTCCACCATACTCCTCTAGGATGGACTTGATCTTCTCAAGCTTCTCCTTCCTACCATGCCCACCTTTCACCAATTCAACAATCACACTCCTAAGCTTCTTCTTTTCCTCTTGAAGAACATCCCTATCCTCCTTGGCCTCCTTCGTGGACTTCCTGGTGTTCCTTGTGATATTTGCTTGAGAAGTAAGGATGCACCTCTGCTCCTTGGTCAGCCCCATCTTCTCCATCTTCAGCTCCATCTTACACTGCTCCTCTAACTCTATAAGCTTTTTCTTCACATCTTCAACATCCTTTGTTGCATTCTCATGTTCCATATGACGCACCTTTCCATTTTGCCAATCAAAAAGTTTGCCAACTTCTTCAACCAGATCATTGTATTGCTTGCACAGGAACTCATTCTGGTTCTCGGCCAGCTTGTCTATTTTACGTCGTAAACCTCTCTATCCGCCACCCTTCCATGATTTTGCTCATGAAACATATCCCACAGTTTTGTGAGGCACCTCTGAAGTATGATACGACAGGGACCATCAACCCACTCAACCACTCCAAAGTCAATAACTCCCTGTAAATAGCGTACATTTCAGTTAACAATACTAAACTCAGTTAGCAGTACTAAATCTAGTTAACATTATTAAATTCAGTTAACTACTACTAAATTCAGTTCACATTAGTAAGTTCAGTTCACTACTACTAAATTCAATTAACTATTACTAGCATTCGACTAACAGTAATAAGTTCAGTTAATTAGTACCAACATCGAGTTAAAATGAGTTCAGTAAACTCCTTAACGCCAACCTATAAGATTCCCAAAAATGCACAAGATTGAGTTAGCTAGTTAAACACGAGATCACATAGAATTCCAGATCATGTTCGATTACAAAGCATATTCATTTACACGCAAACTCAGTTAGCTTAGAAAGAAGGCCATAAAAAACCATCAGCTTAGTACAGTCATAGAATCTTCTACTCGTGTCTATGCCATCGAATGCAACACACTTCTTGGCCCTAAATTGGTGAACCTTGCATTTCGTCGCTGACCCATAGAAGGAAGCATTAATGGTAGTCTCGGGATTTCCGTGCATTGACAGTAAGTATTCACTACACAAGAGAATCAGAGAAGGGAGGATCTGAAATGTTAGTGCAAATCCTAATATCCAAACCCTAATCCTAACCCTCACCAATACCAGTGGAGAATACATAATACATACCCACAAATCCATGCCCATACTGGTATAGGCCAACTCCTCCTCGTTGTTGTCATCCAGATCTCCCCAAGAAGCCATTGCGGTGGCAGTGGAGAGGTTGAGCGGCGACGGCACAAAGGGAGAGGGAGAGCTTGTGTGAGGGGAACGAGAGTGAGCGAGTGAGAGTGCGAGTGAGTAGAGAGCACAAATTCCTTTATGGTAACTTCCAACCGGCACGGTCATGCTGGTCGTTAACTGCGTGCCGTTATCAATGTCTTCTTCCGAACGATCATCCACGTACAAACGTGCTTAAAATTTTGCTCAATGTATTTTATCACGGTCAGAAATATAGTCTATACCTGCTAATAAAAAAATATAGGTATTCTTAGTCTGTCTTGCTATTTTATATAAAAAAAAACTGATGTTTCTAACACTAAACACACAGTATATATTAAATGTTTTTCAAAATATTCATATCTTTTAAATTGTAACTCCAAATTTAAGATATCATATATGAAATTTGATTAGAAAAATATGTAGAATTTGAATATGAAGTTATTTTACATGTTAAACATTTAATAAAAAAATTTATCTAGGGTGCAATTTTAATAAATAATTCATTATTCTTCTTTCTTTCATAGCGGTACTAATTCCGATTGGGGATAAACACGTCAATAAAATCTTGATTGAAGATGAAATTAAAGGTCACTTGCCCGTTTCTTTGTATGTATTAAATCAACATGCAAGACGTGTTAAAATAGAAGACCTGTGAAATCTTGAACTGAACTTTTATAGGGTAAAACTATATCAGTTTGTGCCGTAACTACGAAGACTCAGATTATAGACCATCTTTTATAAATTAAGAGCGTATAGTTTTTTTCTCGCGTTGCAAAGCACGGGCCCTTTTGCTAGTATGTTTCTATGCATTCAACTCCCTAGATTTCAAACCGGCCAACCAATTACGTTACGCCAGCTTTGCTCAGACCACACGTCCAATCAAGTCGTCCATGCTTGAAACTTGACATGTGGAAACGCATTAGGTTGAGACAGGTATCTGGCCGGTTTGCTAAGAACGCAGGACAGGTTGGTTATTTTGCCACGATGAGTATGTCCTGCCTAGTGCCTACTCATGCATTGTCTCAGCCTGGGACCCATCCATGAATGTAAATGTAACAAGAGCGATGCGATTGCGATTCATACGAACAAGTTCTACAAAAACCTTTACGTAAGAATAGGATTTTCCTTGTGATAAAGTTGATTTACTACCCGCTGCTTCGATCGCGTTTCTTGACGGGGTGATCTGCGCCCGCGCGCCGGTCCAGATTTTTAGCCGGCCGCGCGCGGGCCGCAGGATCCACCAACCCCGCGTCGTCCGCACCGTTGGATCCGCATGCAACATTTTCCTCTCTATGCAGCAAAATTTTGATGTCATGCAGCAATTTTTTTTACGGTTGCAACAAAAAACAAAAATTGTAGCAAAAAAAATGTCTACGTGATCGTAGCAAAAAAACGAATGTTGATGGTACGTGGTAGCAAAAGTCAAACGCCGGTTGTAACAAAAATTTACGTGACGTCTATGCAACTTTTTAGTGAAAGGTTGCAGCAAAATATGATGCTGATTGTAGCAAAAATTAAAACGGTTGTAGCAAAAAGTAAAAAACATCGATTATAACAAAAAATCCGACGAACTAGAGTTGCAACCAAACGTATATGCAGCTTTTTTACTGAGACAAAATATAGTAAAAAACGCTTTAGACGAAAAATGTTGCATCCATTGACCGAAGAAGCGCGCGGATGGGAAAAATGTTGCAAGGGCCCGCGCGCGCCAGGGAACAACCGACGCGTCGGTTCGGCCGGTGCGCGGGTGGGAAACGATTCCCTTTCTTGACCAGCCCGCTGCTTCGGTCCTTCTGTCCGGTCGGACACCGATCCGGAACGACGTGCGCATGGTTCTCTTCACCAACCCCTCAATCCCCAACTCACGCAGCCGTAAGTCAAACACACAAAACGGATGATAGACATCAGTTAGCAGGTCCGCCCAGGTGTGGCGGTTATGAGTGCTTCGTAACTCTCGGAGGCGATTAGGGTTTTGGGTGTGTCCGGGCCGTCCTGTTCGTCGGCGGAATCTGTGATCGCCGCCATTGTGATCTGGAGAAACACCCGCAACCACACGTTCGCGTAGATCCCATCCACCTCAAAGCCTTTCGCGTGCCCTGGGGTCGCACGGTCGTAAAACACACAAACCCTAGACCGTCAGAACATAGCGAGGAGTAAGCAGAGATGGAGGCGGTTGCCGGGCTGATGCGGGGCCTGAAGTTGTCGGAGGAGGAACGCAGGGGAGTGAAGATCAAGGTGTCGATGAAGGAGAAGGGGAAGATCTTGGCGGCGCAGGCGGTGGGGAAGGTTTTGTCGGAGAGGTTGGCCCATCCAGATGCGATCAGGCTGTCGCTGGGGAGGGTGTGGTGCCCGATCAAGGGCATTGAGTGCAAGGAGGTGGGAGAGAACCTATTCGGGTTCACCTTTAACCAGGAATCGGGAAAGAGGAGGGCGCTGGAGGATGGTCCTTGGATGTTTGAGAAGGATCTGATGGTGGTGGAGGATTATGACCCGGGGAAGAGATTGGAGGAGTATGATTTCAACGAGACACCAATCTGGGTGAGAATTTTCAACCTCCCGCTTGGTATGATGAATGCAGAGGCGGCGGAGGAGATTGGTAATGTGGTGGGGAACTTTGTTGAAGCGGATGTGGGCATGGATCAGAGCGCTCTGGGTAAATTCTTACGTGTGAAAATAAGGATGAAGCTGGACAAACCGATTATGAGGGAATTTACCTTGGATGATGAGGAGCACGAGGCTAGACAACAACAAAAGAGTATGAAGATTGATGGTGCAAAGGAGGGGGAGGATGGAGCGTGGTGCCGCTTTGAGTATGAATTTCTGCCTGATTTCGGCTACATTTGTGGTCTTGTGGGGCATGGGCAGAAGGCTTGCAGCACTAGGCTGGCTAAGGGGGAGAAGGCGCAGTTTGGAGGCTGGCTCCGTGTAGACATGGGGCGTAGGAAGTTGTATGGGGAAGAGGAGGGCTCATGGAGGGGTAGAGGAAGGGGAGCAGGAGGAACAAGATCGTTTGGTGTAGCCCGATCATATGAGAAATCAGGTAGTGGCAGTGACAGTCTATCATGGAGGAAGGATGGATCCAGGAGCACGGAGGGGAAATGGGTGGATGCAGAGAAGGGAGAGGAGGTTACTAGCCCACCTAAACTACCTGTAGCGGGTTAGAGGGATCTCGGGCGCCCTAGGAATCTTACTATGGATGGGCAGGCCGTGGAAGGGGAGCTAGTCACGACACGAGATGGCGGGGGGAGGGGTGAACTTGCACAAGTGGAGCTGCCCAAAGTGCCCATGAAGACGGAGTGGAGGTGTTTAGAGACACTAAACCGGGTACAGGGAGCGATGAACGACTAAAAAAGCTGCCTACAGTCTTGGCGGAGGAGCAGACGCATGGAGAGACGAGCATGCAGAAGAAGGGCCCCGGGCAGCGGAGGTTTAATAGGGTTGGGCGGGAGAGCAGGGAGGGCGTCCCATGCAATCAGATCGCCGAAAGGGTGACAGGTATCAAGCGGGCTCGGGATGGAGAGGGAGAGAAGGAGGAATCGAAGAAGGGGAAGTTGGGGTCAGGGAGGAAGAAACACGGGAGGTGGCGGAGATTGCTGAACCAGTATCGGAGTTAATCATATCGGCCGGGCTGCTGGAGCAGCCCCGCCGGACACAATGAAAATTGTTGGTTGGAACTGCCGGGGGCTCGGGAATGGCCCGGCAGTTCAAGGTCTCCTTGACGTGGGGAGAACGGAGGATCCCGACATCATCTTCTTGTCTGAAACTAAGCTGACATACAAGGAGTTGGAGAGGTTTAAATGGAAACTAGGCCTGTGTAACATGGTGGCAAGGAGCTCGGAGAGGAGAAGTAGGGGGATTGACCTCCTCTGCAGGAGGGGTGTGAGTGTAAACCTTAGGTCGTATGGCCGACGACACATCGACGTGGATGTTACGGAGGATGATGGTACGATGTGGAGACTTACTGGGATGTATGGGGAATCGGAGGCAGAGCAGAAAGTAGAAACGTGGCGTACTATCAGACTGCTTGGGCAACAACACGAAGCGGGGAGGCCATGGATGTGCTTCGGAGACTTTAACGAAATCTTGGTCGATGGTGAGAAGATTGGAGGGGGGCGCAGACCCCAGGCGTGTATGGACAGGTTTCGCGAAGCTCTGGTTCACGCTGGTTTGTGTGATATCGGGTACACTGGCGATAGATTCACGTGGAGGAACCACAACAGGGAGCTCCATTCTTATATCTGTGAGAGATTGGATCGAGTAACTGCAAATGTGGATTGGTGTGCGAAGTTCCCAGGATTCTCCATGGTACATGAAAGACCGCGACATTCGGATCATAGGCCGCTGGTTATTAATACGGTGGGGGATATAGTCAGAGGAGGAGGAGGAGGCGACCGGGGGTTTAGGTTTGAAGCATGGTGGCTGCAGGAGGAGGGATGTGCCGAGGTGATCCAGGACACATGGGAGGAAGGACAGGCGGAAGGGTGTAGCGTCGAACAAACTATGAGGAAGGTGGCGGCCAGAATGCGGAGATGGCATAAGGAGGAGATCGGAGAACTGACGGGAAGACTGAAGAGAGCCCAAACTGAACTGGAGAGGTGTATGTGTGCGCCGGTGTCTGAAGCTAAAATTCGAGAAGAAGGGAGATTGAGGGGTGTGGTCAATGATCTGGAGGAAAAAAAAGAACACCAGAGCTAAACAAAGGTCCCACATAGCCTGGTTAAAGGATGGAAATAGGAATACTCGTTATTTTATGGCAGTGGCATCAGCCAGGAGGAAGAAGAATCGGATCAAAGGGCTTGTGAAGGAGGATGGTACGATGGTGAAGGAAGGGGATGCACTAACTAACTATGTCTGCTCCTATTTTCAGGGCCTATTCACATCCCACATGTTCGGCCGATTGGCGGATCTTCTTGATACAGTGCAGCCCCGCGTCAATGCTGGCATGAATAACATCATGGCGGCTGAGTTTACACGTGAAGAAGTCAAAGCTGCGCTGGATCATATAAGGGATTTAAAAGCTCCCGGGCCTGATGGGATGCCGTCGATTGTGTACAAAAAGAACTGGCATTTGATGGGAGAACAGGTGGTGGAGGAAGTGCTAGTTGTGCTGAATGGGGGTGAGATCCCGGCAGGATGGAATGACACAGTTATCGTCCTTATACCCAAAGTGCAGAACCCAAGCAGAATCAAGGATCTACGGCCCATAAGTCTTTGTAATGTGCTCTATAAACTGGTATCGAAGGTCATAGCTAATAGTATGAAACTGATACTTCCCCATATCATCTCAGACAACCAAAGTGCCTTTATTCCGGGACGGTTGATTACAGACAATGTGCTGATATTGTATGAGATCTCTGACTACATTCTGCACAAGACGAAAGGCAAGGAGGGGTATGCGGCAGCCAAAGCAGATATGAGCAAAGCATACGATCGAGTGGAATGGAGCTACCTGGAAGCATTGCTTCTTCGGTTGGGATTTCAGAATAGGGTGGTCCAGCTGATCATGAGATGTGTCACGACAATGAGCTACCGAATCAAAGTGAATGGAACTTTGACTGACCAATTCAGCCCATCTCGAGGTTTGCGTTAGGGTGACCCACTGTCGCCATACTTGTTTGTGATATGCGTGGAAGGGCTGTCCACGCTGTTGCATGACGCGGAAGGGAAAGGAAGGTTAAGCGGAGTAAAAGTCTGCAACAATGCGCCGATGGTCTCTCACTTGTTCTTTGCGGATGATGCTGTTTTGCTTATGAAGGCCAACCAAACTGAAGCTGGGGTGCTGAAGGGGATCCTTGATCTATATGAGAGATGCTCGGGGCAGTGTATCAACACGGAGAAGTCAGCCATCATGTTTACTCCAAACACCCTAGATGTCGTGCGCGTGGAAATCAAGAGTACCCTAGCGATCCAGAGTGAGAACTGGAATGAGAAATACCTCGGCCTGCCAGTCCATGTGGGCCAATCAAAGAGGAAAGGATTTGCTTATATCAAGGGGGCCGTCGCAGGGAAGGTCTACGGATGGAAGGAGAGGCTTATCTCGAAGCCAGGGAAGGAAGTGTTGGTTAAAACTTTCGCCCAGGCCATCCCTACTTATGCAATGTCCTGCTTCTACCTAACCAAAACCTTCTGTGAGGAGCTGAGCTTGCTGTTGGGGAGATATTGGTGGAGCCAACAGGACAAGGAGGATACCATACACTGGATCAGCTGGGAAAAGTTAACGAAACCTAAGAGCATGGGAGGTCTCGGGTTTCGGGACATGGACTGCTTTAACCGGGCTATATTATCACGACAAATATGGCGATTGATCCAGTTCCCAGACTCGCTGTGTGCCAGAGTCCTCAAGGCAAGATACTTCCCCAACACTAGTGTGCTGCACGCGTCGCCAAAGCCGGGCATCTCCTATTCGTGGCGGAGCCTGTTGCATGGACTGGAGCTAATCAAAGAGTGGTATATCTGGCGGATCGGCGATGGGGAAAGAGTTAACATATGGCGGGATCCCTGGATCCCACGGCCATGGTCGAGATGGTTGATTACACCACAGTGAGGAAATCTGCTCGAGCGGGTCAGCGAGCTTATTGATCCTACATCAGGGGCTTGGGACGAACGACTGGTGCGGGAGACTTTTTGGAGGGATGATGTTCACCATATACTCCGAATACCGCTGAGGGAAGGGGTTCCTGACTTCATTGCCTGGCAGTATGATACCAAGGGCGAACACTCGGTGAGGAGCGCATATAATCTGCAGGTGAAGCTGGGCAAGCCACTGATTCAGGGGGATGTGGGAGGAAGCTCAGCCACAACGAGTCTTGATACTTGGACATGATTGTGGAAACTCCCAGGCCCTAGGAATATTCAGATGTTCACTTGGCGGTTGAAACATGAGTCCCTAGCATTTCGTTCAAACCTGAAAAAGAGGGGCATTCCGGTGGAGGACACAACATGTCTCTTCTGTGGCAAGGCGGAGGAGGATGGAGGCCATTTGTTCATCAAATGTAAACATGTAAAGGGAGGTTGGAGGGCGCTGGAGATGGAGCAGGAACGAGGGATGCTGTAGGAAATCACATCGGTGCATCAAGCCCTGGACTTTATATGGGGACTCAGCAAGATCAAGCGCATGCACATCCTAACGTTCTGCTGGCTATGGTGGTCCAATCGAAACAAGCTGAGGGAAGGGGAGCTGCCGGAGAAAGCCGAGGAAGTGGCGCGGAGAACTCGGGCGAATGTTATGGAGTATATGCAGATTTTTAGGGCTCCAGACAAAGACAAGTGCCCTACCAAATGGAAACCACCTCCGGATGGTACGATCAAGATCAATGCGGATGGATCCTTTACTCCAGGCCAAACAGACTCGAGCTGGGGGGTTGTCGCTAGAGATAGCAATGGAGAAGTTTTACTTGCTCGGGCAGGTCGCCAGGCACAGGCCGGGGATGCTTTCGCTGCTGAGATGTATGCCCTCTCACATGCCATAACGATGGCGGCGGAACTGGGAGTGGTGCGGGTGATATTTGAAACTGATAGTACGCTCTTGATGGAGGCTATGGATCTAACCCGGGCAGATGCATCAGCGTATGCTGCGGTAATAGAGGACATGAAATACCAACTGAAGATCTGGTTTTCCCAACAGAAGATTTCCCTTTGCCGTCGCGACGCCAATAGTGCTGCACATCAACTAGCTTGTACGGGTCGTACGTATGTACCTAACCACTTTGAGGAGTGGGGAAACATTGTTTCTGCCCAAGTGGCAGTTTGTGTTGAGGGGGATTTGCCCTCACGCCGTTCTAGTTAATGAGAATTGGGGTTGCCTTCAAAAAAAACCCTCAATCCCTGTCGCTGCACAGCGATCCGTCTAGGCACTTCACTCATGCGTAAGCTAGCTTTTGCATCCACGCACCTACCTTTCTCATTGATCCCGCCTAGTGCGCACTGCACAATGTATGAAGTCTAGAGAAGTCACATTGTTTCCTGAAACCTTCCTTCCTCATCACACTCTCCCCTCTTCTTCACTCACACCGGCGGCAGCGACCATCGAAACGAAAACACCAGGATCTATGACGGCGACAACCACCACAGCGACTTTGGACCTCCACCGGTGCGCATCGGCAATGGTGGTAAATTATTTGACCTCTCTAGAGTAATTTCGTCGACTCGGGCTAGATTTAACTCGAGCTCACGATAGAAGAGTGAGGGAGGGGATTGAACACATCGAGGGTGGGGGGATTGAACACATATTGAGTTTATGCCTAATCGGTTGATTACTCGGGGGTGAGGATTGGGGGTACAACCTACTGGTCTAGTCGCGGTGACCCTAGAGTCACGTCGAGCGGCGGTGGGGCGTAGGCTCTCGTCGTCCTCTACTTTCTCTTCGTCTTCTTCCTTAATGTCTCCTTCCTCATCGTCACGGTCAAGAATGATGGGTCTTGCATGGTCGCCTACCGCCGGCGCCCTGACCGTAAGATCCACCATAGTTCATGTCGTTCAGTACACCGCGGCACGGTCGTCATTGGGACACTTGTACTCCCTGTAGTTGGCTCACTTGTCCCTCTGTCGAGCATCACCGGAGTTGGCCTGATTTATGGCCCAGCGAAGGATGCCGACTCACATAGCGCCTTTCCTTGGGCCAGGAATCAGCGTCTTCAACTCCGCGTCAGCCTCCTTGTGCACTTCAGTTATGCTTGTGAAGTTCGAGCACACTTCCACTTTCCTTGAACTTCGTGTGGTACCAAGCAAGCACCCGAGGAAGAATGCCCTCCATCCCATGCCCCAGGGAAAAGGGTTAGGGTTGGAGTTGAAGTTCATGGTGAGGGAGAGGTTGTGAAAAAGAAAGGCTGAAGAAGAGATGGGGTGAAAATGAGAGGGGGTTTGAGTGCGATGCTGGGTAAGAAGTGTGTGTAAATATAGGAGCGTTAGGCCGATAGGAATGAATGATGACCTTTGAACTGCGTGTTATTGATAATGCAGATGGACAAGGGCAAGGAGGTGATGCCACTATTGGACAAGGGCAAGGAGATGGTGCCGCCGGCGATGGACGTGCCAGTGCAGGATCAACCTAACGTCAAACGAAGAAACTACGAGCACTACCACGAGGAGGCAGGGCCAACTCATTTCTCCGAGGTGATCTTTGCTCCAAAGCCGGAGGTTGTGCCTTTGCCTCTGGACTTCACAAAGCATTTCCCTGCCGTGCTTACAGGGTTTAGTCTGAAGACGAACACCGGCTGCTCATGGAGGGTCACGGTGAAGGTAGTCGACGACAGGGTCACCCTTGATTAGGGTTGGGCCACCTTCCTCGTTGTTCACTAGGTCAGGATCGGGTACATGCTGACTTTAAAGTTGCTCACCTCGAACACCATGAAGGTGATCGTCTTCAACGACAACGACGTGGAGGTGGTCACCAAGTGCAAGAAGCACAACAAGGCCTTTGTCGTGACCGCCTAAATGACTTTTCGTTCCTAGTTAAGTTGTTGGTTGTTCGTTTAAGATTATGTGTCGTGGTATCGTTTAAAACTTATCGTATCATTATAAACTTTTGTGTGCGGTTAAACTTTAATGTGTGATTAAACTTTGATGTGTGCTTAAGTTTGTTATAGTTACTTTATGTTTGTGTCTCCCGTAACCTCATTACATCAAGGAGGAGGTTATCACACTATTGTATTATATGTAACCAAAACAACCGGTCTTGCGTTTCGCCTCAAACCAACGCACAGCTAAACGACATGCCTTCCGTGTCAGCACATGCAGGCTAGAGGAAATCCACCCAACCAATTAACATGTACTCCCTCGTAAACTAATATAAAAATATTTAAAACACTACTTTAATAATTTAAATGCTCTTATATTAGTTTATACATGGAGTCGATTTAATTTTTTGTGTGCATATATTCAGTCAAGTCCAACTAAAACAAGAACAAAGTGCTAAAAAATGATGCAGGGTATATACCACGACCTAACCCTCACCATTGCCTTCGCATGCAAATTTTAGATTTGGAGTAGCCAATTCGAACCCTGCCGTTAGCATTCTGTGTTTTGCGAATCATCAGCAACTGTGTCGCTCGATGGTGGAGTCGAGACGCTAACCACTCCTCGTCTTCCTTTGGGTTAGATTATTACTGTACAGCCGTCGATTCATCATGCTCCTACTTGACCTAGTGGCGTGGGTCTACCTTGTCTCCGGCCTGCGTGCGGGGTGGCTAAGGTACGTGTGTGTAGCATTCGTGGCTGGGTCATGGTCGGTCTGTGTCACACTGTCAATGATCGGCACCAAACCTAGGAGAAAACCGTTGATTCTATGGAGCTAGAGCTGCCTGTCATTTCCAATTCAGGTGGAGGCGTCCTGGGTTCAAAACTGCACCTGCCACCAGCGGACCATAAATGTGGCGACCGAAAGCGCTACGTCAGGTCACTTGGGTCATTGGGTGACTGTATGTGGGGGAGAAACGGAATGCTTTCGACGGGCTGATTTGGCCGGAAGAGTTTTCACATGTTTCTTTTTTCTTCCTGGAAAGACAACATGCTTTTGCTGTGAAGTAGGGCAAGTATTACTATCTGAGTTTAAACGACATGCTTTTGCTGCACAGTTGGGAGCCTTCTCGTTCAGCTTCCTCGAGATATAGGAGAATTTGGTAAGTTGCATTCTTTTTGGGGTCTTTGCATCTGTGACTCAGTTGGGTTTGGCTGAGTAAATACAGGTCAAAAATCAAATCATATTGGGAAAGTAGTGGCTGCACCCATCTTCGATGCACCTACGATGCATCCATGCAAAAAAATATAGCAAAATATTTCAAAAAATTCTGAAACTTTGTGAAAATGATCATCAACAAATGTGATGAATGTTTGAAAATTTTTATGGTCAAATAACATTCGAGGAGCTTCGTACAAAAAAGATAAAATTACAAAATCTGCTCAAACAGTGTACTTACACTTTGACTAATTTTCAGTGATTTTGTCTTTTTTTGCAAAGCTCTTCGAATGTTATTTGACCACCTTGCAAGTACCCATAACATTTGTTAATGATCATTACCACAAAGTTTCAGGTTTTTTTTAAATATTTTGCTATGTTTCCTTGCGTGGGTACACCATGGATGCACCGAGCTGGGATGTAGAAATACCACTCTCGCATGTAGTTTGCCAGTTTGCATGTAGAAGAGAAACAGAATGCTTTCGACGGACTGATTTGCCCTGAAGAGTTTTCACAATTTTTTTTTAAGAAAGCCCACATGTTTTTTTATTGATTGCAAGTGTTTGTTGGTAGCTTACCAAGCTAGCTGCTTGGTAAAGCCCACGTGCTAAATGCTCGTGCGTTGCAACGAAAGAATTTTTTATGTATGTAAACATACATTTGTAAGTGATCAACTTTTTTTGTACAATAGGCTAATACGTTACTCCGACCTGCTATGATCTTTCTTCAGTTCCCCGCTGCTGCTTGATTCTTATTTCTTATTTGCAAATGCAGCCACCGATCTTCTATTGATTCTTCTAGCCTCATCCTCCTTTTGTTATGACTCAAATCTAATTTGTAAATGCAGCCACCGATCTTCTAGCCTCAACCTTGTTGATTCTCTGGACAACTTGCAGCATATATCTACCGATGTGGCTTGCTATAGTGAAGCGGGGCGAGCTCCACGGCACCGGCCACGGCCTGCCTCCCGGAACCAGCCGCCATCGTAGTTTCTGTTCATGCATAGTCACAGATCAGAGTTCAAAGATGTCTTGAAACAAACAGAAGGGCCTGACTGTTAGTCTTAAATTCTATCAGTAGTTCACATTACATAGATAGTACAGATTTGGATGTTCAGTCAGATATGAATCATTCATTATTCTTTGCTTAAGAGAGAGAAAAAAGCAAATGAAAATGAAAAGGGGACAGAACGCTTTGATTGCTCAAACCATAATCACCATCAATCAAATGTGTCCCTACTTGCACAGAAAATTCAAATATAAGCATGATCAGGGTTGAGAACACATTGCTACCATTAGAACAAAGGGTGGATTACTGGATTGCTCATAATCTGGGCCTTGTTCCTCACCTTCAGTATGAAGAATTATTCTACAGAATTATAAAATATGTATTGATCTGAGAGGCTCTGTGACAGATATTCCGGTGAAATCTTGATCATTGCCACGACAAGGTGAAGATAATTCTTGCTCACAGATACAAACGGATCTCGATGTCTATTAAATTTACAATCTCGTAACAAAACATTACATGCAATAAATAGACATAAGACAAAAATTATGTTATATACCAACACCAAAGAGATAAAACAATTTGTTACTCTCCATGTTGAGAAATATACACTCTATGTATGCACAAGAGATTAGCCAACTCTCCTAATCTTAACTTAAACGGAGATAACTGCAAGTCTTGTGGGTAGAATGCTAAATTTGCAAATTACAAGAAAAATGAGGCATTATAGTGAGCATGCATCTAATTAGAGATTATCAGATGTAATTTAATACTGGAGGGGGCACATTCCCCTCACCTTGACCAACCTGATTATTTTCTTTATTGGTAGAATCGCAATAATGGAGCGTTACAACACCCATGATGAATTCCCAACATTTCCTGAAAAAAGACAGGTGAAACTATCCGGTCCGGGCACCTTTTCACGATGCATATCAAATACGGCCTTTTTTATTTCCTCTAAAATTTGAGTGCTTCTAGTTCCAGCAGCTCACAAGGTTAAAAACCAAGAACATCAAAATTCAGTGTGGCGGTCCTTGGCAAATAAACTCCAAGAAGTTGATCTAACAGAACTTTAGATGTTCTACAGGTCATGTACGACTCCCATGTTGTAATAAAAAAATTATGATCAATTTACGGTGCCTTACTACTGTACTCCTCATCAATTTATAGTCCCAATGGAGTAAATAAAAATGTCAGCTACTGTAATCCATCAGCTACTACATGAAGAAAAAGAAGCTAAAAATTCAGTTATGTAGATGAATTCAATTAAACTTCAATTATAGTTTGACAGGCTCCAATTTTGAAGACTTTAGTGATAATCTTCAGTTTTCTGTCATGATTCCAATCTTACAATGTTGCTATTGATTTTTGACCGAATACTGGTCCAGAATTCAGCATTCGACAACAACCAGAAAAGAGGATGATAATTCAGAATTCACCAGCAACAAATGCCCAACCTTTGACATTGGGACATACAGCAACCACCGTGACTTTTGTAATTCAGCAGCAACCGCTGACGGGGCCGGACTCGTTGTCCTGCTCGTCCATGGGGAGAAGGCCCGTCAACGAGCCGTTGGTGCTCGTCAAAGGCACAGACATGGTCTGGCGATGGTTCACGGCCGGCGAACGACGGTGGCGGCACACGCGCGAGCCCCAGCCAGCCGCGCCTGCCTCCAGACAGTGGCGTGTGGTGCGCGCTAGACTTTGCCGTTCTGGCCGCCCGAGCGCCACTCCGCCCCACGCGGTCCCGGTCGTCGGCACCGCCCCCACCCGCTGGCCTCCCGCGCCGCCCCATTTAGCCCCTGCCGTCCGCGTCACCACGCCTGGCCCTCTCCGGCTCCGCGCGCTCGCGTGGTCCCGTACGTCCGCACCGCCCCTGCCCTCCCGTGCCGCGCCGTTTCGGCCTCCGCCCGCCCCCTCGGCCTCGTTTCGCCGGCGAGAAGGCCCCTTCGGAGGCTCCCCGAGCTCCATCGCCTCCTTGCCCGTCGGCCCGACGGTGGAGGATGAGAATGGATAAGCCATGACACGTGGTGATTGCCAGGGAGGTTTACGTAAAAGCGAAACGTTTTTTTATCTTACAAAAGGACTTCGGGTTGATTTCGAGGAAATAGAGGGGCTTTTCTTCAAAACTGTCACGACGAACGACAGAAGCCATCGGTGCTTTATTATTAGGGAGAGATTAGGGAGAGAAGTGCTCTCGTGTTGTGAAGTAGGGCAAGTGTCACGTGGCTCGACACGAGATTGAAGCAACCACGCGCGTACCCCCGCTCCCCATTGCGTATAAGTGGGTCGGCCTAAGTAGCTCATGTCCGGTTTTGGGTAGGTTCTGGAACCTTCCCAATACAAGGTGTTTTCTTCATTTTTTTCCTTCCCTCATCACTTTAGTTTTCTTTCGTTTTTGATTTTAGTCTCTTTTTTCTATTTTTTTTCTCATTTTCGTGAATTTTTTTGTAAATAGGGAAGTTTTTTTGTTCATCGAATTCAAATCATTTTCATCTATTATAAAAAATGTTCATGAAATTCCAAATTCGTTCATCATTCGAAAATTATGTTCAACATATTTTAAAAAATGTTGACAAAATTTAAAATATGTTATCCATTCCTAAAAAAATTCATACGATTTTCAAAAGCTGTGCTGGAATTGACAATTTTTTCCTGAAGTTCAAAACAATGTTTATCAAATTAGAAATGTGTTCATCCGATAAGGAAAATGTTCAAAACATTGTTCATAAAAAAAATTGTTCAGGAAACATATCACCAAAACAAAAATATTTATATATAATTTTAAATTTTGAACATGTTTCAAATTCATGAATATGTTTTGAAATTTACATTTTTTGGAACACTTGAACAATGTTTTTTTACTTGAGAGTACTTTTAAAAAATTTGGGAACAAATTATTAAATCCAGAAACATTTTTAGCTTTTGAGGAACATTTTTTAAGTTATGAGTTATTTTTAATCAACACAACATTTTTATTTTCTGAAAAAAATTGTACTTCATGAAATTATTCGAATTGAAGGAATTTTTTGGTTCCATGATCTTTTTGAATATATATTTATGACTAACTTTTTGTACTCCCAGATGTATGTACTCCCATTCTTAATATGCTTCATATACGCATTAGTTATACATATTTATCATTTTTAATATACTTTATTAAATATTCTAAGATACCTGAATAACAGTTTTGTTAAAAAATATCAGTTGCGACGTACTTTTTATAATATACCTTTTTCATGTATAAACAAAGCAGCATATGCATAAACCTTTCAAAATATGTAAACTTACATGAACTTTTTCTTCAAACTCATTTTAAGGTATCTAGTAATTATTAATGAAGTATATTAAAAATAATAATGAGGTATAAAAGACTTATCTATGTGGTACATAAGTAGCAATATGAGTGGTAGTTACCACCACTTGCGTTTTGTATGTTGTATGGAGTATGTATCAAATTGGAGAGTATGTATGCGTAGTATGTAGTATATAATCATGTTTAGATAATATATATACTGATTTTTTTGGTAGTATGTATCATATTTTGTGTATGCTTTTTTTTACATACAAATATATATGTATTCCATAAATAAAATAAAAACTATGGATCAACTTGTAATTTTTTCATGTAACTCACTTTGAAAAATCTTGTATATAGTATATGAACATAATTAAAATAATAAATTAGTATATATACCCCCGCATGGTAGTATATTGAACATGTGGGGTAACTACCCCTGGTTGGTAGGATGTATTTTTCCTATATATATATATATATATATATATATATATATATATATATATATATATATATATATACATATATATATATATATATATATATATATACATATATATATATATACATATATATATTTGCGCTATTCGTCACCCTCACTGAGAAATAGTTATTCTTCATCCTTCTCTATTTTAACATTAATGCATCATAATTTTACATTTCATAATTTTTTTCTTATTTTATATGTAAAAAAAGACCGTTAGAAAATATAATCAACATAAAAATATTTTATGTCACGTAAAATTACGAACATACAAAAATAGTGTAAAAATACAATAAATTCAATTTTTTTGTGTAGTGACCTATATTTTTGTTTTTTCTTTTGTCAAATTTTACATAATGATTCAACATAAATGTAACTATTTGTATTTCAAATGTAATTTCTTTGTAAATTGATCGTAAAATTATCTCCGGTGAAGAATAAACTATTCTGCATCCTGAATGATGAATAAACTATTTTACATAATTATTATATATGTATATATGTATATGTATATATATAGAAACACTATTTATAACCCTGGGTGATAAATAGATTATTCTTCACCCGAGATAATCTTATGATCAATTTATAAATAAAATATATTTGAAATACAAATAGTTATATTTATATTAAATCACTACGTAAAATTTGACAAAAGGAAAAAATAATATGGGTCACAAGATCAGAAAAAATTGAACTTATTGTATTTTTTGCATTATTTTTTTATGTTCGTAATTTTACGTGACATAAAATATTTTTATGTTGATTATATTTTTTTACGGTCTCTTTTTACATATAAAATAAGGTAAAATTTACGGAACGTAAAATTACGACGCATTTATGTTAAGATAAAGGTGGGTGACGAATAGCGCGATCCTATATATATATATATATATATATATATATATATATATATATATATATATATATATATATATATATATATATATATAAACTTTTTTAAAATCCTGGATTATTTAAAGATGAAAAAATAAAAACAGAAGAAAATAGGGGGAGTCCTTCCGTTGCTCATTGCCCGGCCAAAATGGATGCAAGGGGGACCATGGGGTGCGTGCGAAGTGGATTCCCGACTCATATTGTGCCAAATAGGAGCTCCCCAAGTGTTACTATGTGAGTTTAAACGACGGGCTTTTGCTTCATAGTTGTAAGCCTTCTCATTAAGCTTCCTTGAGACATACGACATGTTTGGCAGGTTGCGTCATTTTTCATGTATTTGTATTTGTGGCTTAATCGGGCCTGTGTGAGTAAATACAAGCCAAAAGTCATATTGTGTATGTAGGTTGTATCATGAAAAACATTTTCCCCCTCACGTTTGATGGTCGGGTTGGGCTGATGCACTACGCGATGTTTGGTTGTACACGGCCTATGTTGTGCCCACCCCTTCTTAATAGTGGTGACCTTCTCGCACATTACAACCATTCTTTCAGTCCTAGCTAGTAAATAATGACAGTTCATCCTAACTACTAACAAATTGCAACAAAAATTAACAGTCATGTTGCTCAATTGGGGTAAGTTCATTGGTGCCCAACTAGGAGGAAGTCTATTCTCGTCTTCCCCCAATTGCTTTTTTTGTCGATTCTATCGATATTGCTTCATCTTTGCTAGATCCTTGTATTACCTCTATTTGGCCACATTGTCTCAACACAGTCCAATCTTTTGCTCTTTCGAACTTCGATGTCAAATGCATTCACGCCATGGTCGAAGATATCAACATGATCAACCATCACATCTTTCTCCTCCGACCCAAAGTCATCAGAACTCACTGTAGGACCCAATTTGGAGGATGCAACAAGTTAAGGCATGAACTATGAGTAGTACTCACCTTGAAATACATATATCATCTTGCGATGTTGCTAATATTGCTAAGATTTTCCCAGCTGGTACCTTGATCATCTCTCCTCCGAGCTCTCTAATAACATACAAGACTTTCTTGAAATACCTAGAAATGGTTTACATTGATCTCCTAAAGGAGTAGTGAATAGCCTCAAACCTTTGAATATGACCTACAAGATGAACGAACATCACAACTTGCTCTTCCACACAGGTGTGGATGCTACCTTGGAGCAGCCCATGTTCTTAAACGTCTCCACAAGCTTTGCAAAACGTGATATTCGCACTTGAAGCATACATAAAGCCTCTATGTCATTGCAGTTGCACATGTAGTTTAAAGGAGGACAAGATGGAGTCGGAGACGAAGGGGATAAGTATGTCGTGCTGCGGGAAATTGGAGTCCCATCAACACCGTCGTTGCGACCGCGCCGCTTATGCGGATCTAAGTCACCAAGACCGACCAAGTCAAGAAGTGAGGCTGGGTTTTTTCTAGTGCTAGAGGTGAGCAATAAATTTGGGGGGGTGATGCAAGATTTTGCGAGATCACGTGCCGACCAATTTTTGTCTCCCACCATATCCTCCCGTACTTCCCTTTACCGGCGCATATGTCGTGCCCACTTTCGAGTCACTTTGGCTTGCTCATAATGATTGGTTCTAGTGTTTCTAGCGAGCCAGACTCTGGGCTGCTTCAAGGTTCATGTGCATATCACAAGTGCGAACAATGTCCTCTGCATCTGCATGAGTTGTAAGCCAGTAAAATCCATGCCGAAAAGCTTTAGCGACCAAAGATCTTGAACCGACATGATGACCACAATCGCCAGAGTGAATCTCAATGAGAATTTCATGACCTTCTTCGGGAGAAACACAACATTGAAAAACAAACACTTCTCCTATGTAGGTGGCCATTGACTATAGTTGTAGATTTGGACCTCCTGATAATCTGTTGGGCAATGCTTTCCTTTGTTGGGAGATCGCACGAGTGATATAAGACAAGTAAGCGACTGTCTAATCTGGGATGGCACAAACTGCAACCGCCAAGTATGATCCCGGGTCAGGGATAGCGATGTCTTCCTTTGAAGGTAATTTGACAGATGGGTTGTGTAGAACATCAAGGAAAAATTGGTTGGGACACGTTTGCGCTGGGAACCAAGACGAGATAAAGCATTTACATCCTCGTTTTGTCGGAGATCAATGTGATCAACCTAATGTCCCACGAAGTGACGAGCGATGATAGTCACGGCTCGTTTATAAGCCGTCATAAATGTATTTTTGGAGTCCAAAGTATCGAACACCTCTTGAGACACTAAATCCAAGTCGCCCAAACATCTGACCCGGCTAAGATTCATCTCTTTGGCCATGCGAAGGCCATGAAGCACAACCTCATATTCAGTTGCATTGTTAGTATACGGAAACATAAGTCTCAAGACATAACAAAAATTATCACCTCATGGAGAAGTTAAGACCAAGCCAACCCCCAAGCCTTCCAACTGTCTAGATCCACAAAAGTGAATAGTCCAATATTTGTTATCTCACTTTTCCTCACGGGCTTGCAATTCAGTCCAGTCATTGATGAAATCCACCAGGCTTGTTATTTGATGGTTGTCCTTGGTACATACTTTACACGATGTGCTCCCAACTCGATACTCCACTTAGCAACTCGACATGTAGCCTCTCTGTTCTGGATGATATCCCCAAGGGGTGCTACCACAATTATAGGATGCTCTTGAAAATATATTTTTTCCTTTTGAGTAGCCATGAACGCCCCAAAGCCAGCTTTTTCCAATGTGGGTAACGTTGCTTGGACTCGATCCGGACTTCATTGACAAAATAGATTGGGCGCTAAACTGGGTATTCCTTGCCTGCCTCCTTGCGTTCAACTACGACTGCAACGCTAACAACCTTGTTATTTGTTGCGGCGTATAGGAGATACGCTCCTTTATATGTGGAGCCGCGAGTATTGGAGCTTCGGAAATCTGCCTCTTGAGGTCCTCGGAAGCCTTACTGGTGGCATCACTCCAGAAGAAATTGTCAGTCTTTTTCAAAAGATGATACACGGGAATCGCCTTCTCACCAAGCCGGTTTATGAACCAGCTTAAGACCATGATGTGTCCCGTGAGCTTCTGGACTCCATTGATATTGGCCGGCTTGGTCAAGGAAGTAATTGCCTTGGTTTTGTCCGGATTGGCCTCGATGCCATGCTTGGTGACTAGAAAACCCATTAACTTGCCTACTGGAACACCAAAAACACATTTGGCAGGGTTGAGCTTCATGTGATAAATACGAAGTTGTAAAATGTGCCCTTGAGATCAGCCAAGAGGGTCTCATTTTTTTGTGACTTAACAACTATATCGTCGACATAAGCATGGACGTTGCGGCCAATCTATCTGTGCAAACAATTTTGAACACAATGATGATAAGTTGCCTTGTACTCTTCAAACCAAAGGCCATTGATGTATAGTAGAAATCTCCAAAGAGTGTGATAAAATCGGTCTTCTCATGGTCTTCTTTCTTCATCTTCATCTGATGATAACCAAGATAAGCATCTAGGAAACACAAATTTTTGAACCACCGGTGGAATCAATGATCTGATAGATGTGTGGCAGAGCAAAGGGGTCCTTTGGGAAAGCCTTGTTAAGGTCTGTATAGTCCACGCACATGCGCCACATGTCATTATTATTTAGAACAAGCAGTGGGGTAGCCAGGAATTCAGGATGAAAAACTTCAACGATAAACCCGACAGCTAGGAGCTGGGCCACTTCTTCACCAATCACCTTGCGTCTCTCCTCCTTAAAACGATGGAGTTATTGGCGGACAGGTTTCATCTTTGGATCCACATTAAGGCAGAGCTCAGTGAGTTCTCTCGATACACCAGGCATGCCAGAAGGTTTCCATGCAAAGATGTCCCAATTCTCATGAATGAAATCGATGAGCGCGCTTTCCTATTTAGGATCCATGTTAGCTCCAATGGTGAACTGCCGGGAAGAACCACCAGGAGTAAAATCTATTTCTTTGTGTCCTCGGCTCACTTGAATTTTAACAAAGGCTCGAATTCAATGGTTGGCTTCTTGAGAGGGGCCATATCAGCTGGATCAACATTGGCCTAGTAAATTTCATCTCCTTGGTCGTGCAAGTAGACCCGACATAAGCTACATCGCCCTCCTCACATTCAACCGCAATTTTCATGTTGCCAAGAACAGTAATAGTGCCTCCTGGATTGGACATTTTGAGCTTAAGGTAAACATAGCAAGGACGCGCCATAAGACGAGCATAAGTCAGCCAGCCAAATAGTGTTGGAATTATGCCCTAGAGGCAATAATAAATGTATAGTTATTATTATAATTCCTGTATCAAGATAATGGTTTATTATCCATGCTATAATTGTATTGAATGAAGACTCATTTACATGTGTGGATACATAGACAAAACACCGTCCCTAGCATGCCTCTAGTTGGCTAGCCAGTTGATCGATGATAGTCAGTGTCTTCTGATTATGAACAAGGTGTTGTTGCTTGATAACTGGATCACGTCATTGGGAGAATCACGTGATGGACTAGACCCAAACTAATAGACGTAGCATGTTGATCGTGTCATTTTGTTGCTACTGTTTTCTGCGTGTCAAGTATTTATTCCTATGACCATGAGATCATATAAATCACTGACACCGGAGGAATGCTTTGTGTGTATCAAACGTCGCAACGTAACTGGGTGACTATAAAGATGCTCTACAGGTATCTCCGAAGGTGGTAGTTGAGTTAGTATGGATCAAGACTGGGATTTGTCACTCCGTGTGACGGAGAGGTATCTCGGGGCCCACTCGGTAATGCAACATCACACACAAGCCTTGCAAGCAATGTGACTTAGTGTAAGTTGCGGGATCTTGTATTACGGAACGAGTAAAGAGACTTGCCGGTAAACGAGGTTGAAATAGGTATACGGATACTGACGATCGAATCTCGGGCAAGTAACATACCGAAGGACAAAGGGAATGACATACGGGATTATACGAATCCTTGGCACTGAGGTTCAAACGATAAGATCTTCGTAGAATATGTAGGATCCAATATGGGCATCCAGGTCCCGCTGTTGGATATTGGCCGAGGAGTCTCTCGGGTCATGTCTACATAGTTCTCGAACCCGCAGGGTCTGCACACTTAAGGTTCGACGTTGTTTTATGCGTATTTGAGTTATATGGTTGGTTACTGAATGTTGTTCGGAGTCCCGGATGAGATCACGGACGTCACGAGGGTTTCCGGAATAGTCCGGAAACGAAGATTGATATATAGGATGACCTCATTTGATTACCGGAAGGTTTTCGGAGTTACCGGGAATGTACCGGGAATGACGAATGGGTTCCGGGAGTTCACCGGAGGGGGGCAACCCACTCCGGGGAAGCCCATAGGCATTTGGGGGGGTCACACCAGCCCTTAGTGGGCTGGTGGGACAGCCCACCAATCCCCTATGCGCCAAGAGAGAAAAAATCAAAGGAAAGAAAAAAAAAGGAAGAAGGGGGAAGGGGGAAGGACTCCCTCCCTCCAAACCAAGTAGGACTCGGTTTGGGGGGGGAGAGTCCTCCCCCCTGGCTCGGCCGACCCCTTGCGGATCCCTTGGACCCCAAGGCAAGGTCCCCCTCCCTCCTCCTATATATATGGGGCTTTTAGGGCAGATTTGAGACGACTTTCTCACGGCTGCCCGACCACATACCTCCATAGTTTTTCCTCTAGATCATGTTTCTGCGGATCTCGGGCGGAGCCCTGCTGAGACAAGATCATCACCAACCTCCGGAGCGCCGTCACGCTGCCGGAGAACTCTTCTACCTCTCCGTCTCTCTTGCTGGATCAAGAAGGCCGAGATCATCGTCGAGCTGTACGTGTGCTGAACGCGGAGGTGCCGTCCGTTCGGTACTAGATCGTGGGACTGATCGCGGGATTGTTCGCGGGGCGGATCGAGGGACGTGAGGACGTTCCACTACATCAACCGCGTTCTCTAACGCTTCTGCTGTACGATCTACAAGGGTACGTAGATCACTCATCCCCTCTCGTAGATGGACATCACCATGATAGGTCATCGTGCGCGTAGGAAAATTTTTGTTTCCCATGCGACGTTCCCCAACAGTGGCATCATGAGCTAGGTTCATGCGTAGATGTCTTCTCGAGTAGAACACAAAAGTTTTTGTGGGCGGTGATGTGCGTTTTGCTGCCCTCCTTAGTCTTTTCTTGATTCCGCGGTATTGTTGGATTGAAGCGGCTTGGACCGACATTACTTGTACGCTTACGAGAGACTGGTTTCATCGTTACGAGTAACCCCCTTTGCTCAAAGATGACTGGCAAGTGACGGTTTCTCCAACTTTAGTTGAATCGGATTTGACCGAGGCGGTCCTTGGATGAGGTTAAATAGCAACTCATATATCTCCGTTGTGGTGTTTGCGTAAGTAAGATGCGATCCTACTAGATACCCTTGGTCACCACGTAAAACATGCAACAACAAAATTAGAGGACGTCTAACTTGTTTTTGCAGGGTATGATTGTGATGTGATATGGCCAATGATGTGATGTGATATATTGGATGTATGAGATGATCATGTTGTAATAGAAATATCGACTTGCACGTCGATGGTGCGGCAACCGGCAGGAGCCATAGGGTTGTCTTTATACTAACATATGTGCTTGCAGATGCGTTTACTATTTTGCTAGGATGTAGCTTTAGTAGTAATAGCATAAGTAGCACGACAACCCCGATGGCAACACGTTGATGGATGATCATGGTGTGGCGCCGGTGACAAGAAGATCGTGCCGGTGCTTTGGTGATGGAGATCAAGAAGCACGTGATGATGGCCATATCATGTCACTTATGAATTGCATGTGATG
This sequence comes from Hordeum vulgare subsp. vulgare, assembly GCF_904849725.1. NCBI lineage: Eukaryota > Viridiplantae > Streptophyta > Magnoliopsida > Poales > Poaceae > Hordeum > Hordeum vulgare. The sequence goes on along the minus strand of NC_058522.1, from coordinate 442,221,057 downwards.
TTAATCCTTTTTTGCACCTTATTTTGCTTAGAACGACGGTAGCATTATGAGGTGATCTCTCACTAAAATTTCAAGACGAAATTGTGTTCTCCCCGACTGTGCACCGTTGCTACAGTTCGTCGTTTCGAGACACCACGTGATGATCGGGTGTGATAGACTCAACGTTCACATACAACGGGTGCAAAACAGTTGCGCACGCGAAACACTCGGGTTAAGCTTGACGAGCCTAGCATGTGCAGACATGGCCTCGGAACACATGAGACCGAAAGGTCGATCATGAATCATATAGTTGATATGATTAGCATAGGGATGCTTACCACTGAAACTACTCTCGACTCACGTGATCGGACTTGGGATAGTGTAAGTGGATCATGAACCACTCAAATGACTAGAGAGATGTACTTTTTGAGTGGGAGTTTAGCATATAATTTGATTAAGTTGAACTCTAATTATCTTGAACATAGTCTAAAGTCCACTTTGAATATATTTGTGTTGTAGATCATGGCTCACGCAAGTGTCATCCTGAATTTTAATACGTTCCTAGAGAAAGCTAAGTTGAAAGATGATGGAAGCAACTTTGTAGACTGGGCTCGTAATCTTAAGCTAATCTTACAAGCTAGAAAGAAGGATTATGTCCTTAATGCTGCGCTAGGAGATGAACCACCCGCTACGGCTGATCAGGATGTTAAGAACGCTTGGTTAGCGCGTAAGGAGGACTACTCAATAGTTCAATGTGCAGTCTTGTATGGCTTGGAACCGGGACTTCAACGTCGCTTTGAGCGTCATGGAGCATTCGAGATGTTCCAGGAGTTGAAGTTTATCTTTCAGAAGAACGCCCGGATCGAGAGGTATGAGACCTCCGATAAATTCTATGCTTGCAAGATGGAGGAAAACTCGTCTGTCAGTGAACATGTGCTCAAAATGTCTGGGTACTCAAACCGTCTAGCTGAACTGGGGATTGAACTCCCGCAAGAAGCTATCACTGACAGAATCCTTCAATCACTGCCGCCAAGCTATAAAGGCTTTGTGTTGAACTACAACATGCAAGGGATGAACAAGTCTCCCGGCGAGTTGTTTGCGATGTTGAAAGTCGCAGAGTCTGAACTCCGAAAGGAGCATCAAGTGTTGATGGTGAGCAAGACCACTAGTTTCAAGAGAAACGGCAAAGGCAAGAAGGGCAATTCGAAGAAGAGCGGCAAGCCTGTTGCCAATCCGCCGAAGAAACCCAAGGCTGGACCTAAGCCTGAAACAGAGTGCTTCTATTGCAAGGGTATGGGTCACTGGAAGCGCAATTGCCCCAAGTATCTGGCAGATAAGAAGGCGGGCAAAGAAAAATCAGGTATGTTTGATATACATGTTATTGATGTGTACTTAACCGGCTCTCGTAGTAGTGCCTGGGTATTCGATACCGGTTCTGTTGCTCACATTTGCAACTCGAAGCAGGAACTGCGGAATAGACGAAGGCTGGCGAAAGACAAAGTGACGATGCGCGTAGGAAAGGGTTCCAAGGTTGATGCAATCGCCGTCGGCACAGTGTCACTTCAACTACCATCGGGATTAGTGATGAACTTAAATCATTGTTATTTAGTGCCTGCGTTGAGCATGAACATTATATCTGGATCTTGTTTATTGCGAGACGGTTACTCTTTTAAGTCTGAGAATAATGGTTGTTCTATTTCTATGAGTAACATCTTTTATGGTCATGCACCGAATGTGAGAGGATTGTTCATATTGAATCTTGATAGCGATACGCATATACATAACATTGAGACCAAAAGAGTTAGAGTAAACAATGATAGCGCCATATTTTTGTGGCACTGCCGCTTGGGTCATATTGGTGTAAAGCGCATGAAGAAACTCCATGCTGATGGACTTTTGGAGTCACTTGACTTTGATTCACTTGACACGTGCGAACCATGCCTCATGGGCAAGATGACTAAGACTCCGTTCTATGGAACAATGGAGCGTGCAAGTGACTTGTTGGAAATCATACATACCGATGTGTGTGGTCCAATGAGCGTAGAGGCACGCGGCGGATATCATTATTTTCTCACCTTCACTGACGATTTAAGTAGATATGGTTATGTCTACTTGATGAAGCACAAGTCTGAAACATTTGAAAAGTTCAAGCAATTTCAGAGTGAAGTGGAAAATCATCGTAACAAGAAGATCAAGTTCCTACGGTCTGATCGTGGGGGTGAATATCTGAGTTTCGAGTTTGGTGCTCACTTAAGACAATGTGGAATTGTTTCGCAGTTAACACCACCTGGAACACCACAGCGTAATGGTGTGTCCGAACGTCGTAATCGTACTTTATTAGAAATGGTGCGATCTATGATGTCTCTTACTGATTTGCCGTTATCGTTTTGGGGTTATGCATTAGAAACAGCTGCATTCACTTTAAATAGGGCACCATCGAAATCCGTTGAGACGACACCATACGAACTGTGGTATGGCAAAAGGCCAAAGTTGTCGTTTCTTAAAGTTTGGGGATGTGATGCTTATGTCAAGAAGCTTCAGCCTGAAAAGCTGGAACCCAAAGCGGAAAAATGCGTCTTCATAGGTTACCCGAAAGAGACAGTTGGGTACACCTTCTATCTCAAATCCGAGGGCAAAGTGTTTGTTGCTAAGAACAGACCTTTTCTCGAGAAGGAGTTTCTCTCGAGAGAATTGAGTGGGAGGAAGATAGAACTTGACGAGGTTGTCGAACCTCTCATCCCTCTGGATGGTGGCGCAGGGCAAGGGGAAACCTGTGTCATTGCGACGCCGGTTGAGGAGGAAGTTAATGATGATGATCATGAAACTCCAGTTCAAGTTTCTGTTGAACCACGCAGGTCGACGAGATCACGCGCTGCTCCAGAGTGGTACGGTAATCCCGTCTTATCAATCATGTTGTTAGACAACAATGAACCTGCAAATTATGAAGAAGCAATGGTGGGCCCAGATTCCAACAAATGGCTGGAAGCCATGAAATCCGAGATAGGATCCATGTATGAGAACAAAGTGTGGACTTTGGAGATACTGCCTCAGGGCCGCAAGGCTATTCAGAACAAATGGATTTTTAAGAAGAAGACGGACGCTGACGGTAATGTGACCGTTTATAAAGCTCGACTTGTGGCGAAGGGTTTTTCACAAGTTCCAGGAATTGACTACGATGAGACTTTCTCTCCCGTAGCGATGCTTAAGTCCGTCAAAATCATGTTAGCAATAGCTGCATTTTTTTGATTATGAAATCTGGCAGATGGATGTCAAAACGGCGTTCCTTAACGGTTTCCTTAAGGAAGAGTTGTATATGATGCAACCCGAAGGTTTTGTCGATCCTGAAAATGCTGACCAGGTGTGCAAGCTCCAGCGATCCATTTATGGACTGGTGCAAGCATCTCGGAGTTGGAACAAACGCTTTGATGAGGTGATCAAAGCATTTGGGTTTATACAAGTGGTTGGAGAATCTTGTATTTACAAGAAAGTGAGTGGGAGCTCTGTGGCGTTTCTAATATTATATGTGGATGACATATTACTGATTGGAAACAACGTAGAGCTTTTGGAGAGCATAAAAGGTTACTTGAATAAAAGTTTCTCTATGAAGGACCTAGGAGAAGCTGCTTACACTCTAGGCATTAAGATCTATAGGGATAGATCAAAACGCCTGATAGGACTTTCACAAAGCACATACCTTGATAAAGTTTTGAAGAGGTTCAAAATGGAACAGTCCAAGAAAGGGTTCTTGCCAGTGTTACAAGGTACGAGATTGAGTAAAACTCAGTGCCCAGCAACTGATGAAGATAGCGAGCAATGCGCTCCGTCCCCTATGCTTCAGCCATAGGCTCTATCATGTATGCAATGCTGTGCACTAGACCGGATGTTAGCCTGGCCATAAGTATGGCAGGTAGGTTCCAGAGTAATCCAGGAGTGGATCACTGGACGGGGTCAAGAATATCGTGAAGTACCTGAAAAGGACTAAGGAGATGTTTCTCGTGTATGGAGGTGACGAAGAGCTCGCCGTAAAAGGTTATGTCGATGCAAGCTTTGACACAGATCCGGACGACTCTAAGTCGCAAACCGGATACGTATTTATTCTTAATGGGGGTGCAGTAAGCTGGTGCAGTTCCAAGCAAAGCGTCGTAGCAGATTCTACATGTGAAGCGGAGTACATGGCTGCCTCGGAGGCGGCTAAGGAAGGTGTCTGGATGAAGCAGTTCATGACGGATCTTGGAGTGGTGCCAAGTGCACTGGATCCAATAACCTTGTTCTATGACAACACTGGTGCCATTGCCTTAGCAAAGGAACCAAGGTTTCACAAGAAGACCAGACACATCAAACGACGCTTCAACCTCATCCGCGACTACGTCGAGGAGGAGGACGTAAATATATGCAAAGTGCACACGGATCTGAATGTAGCAGACCCGCTCACTAAACCTCTTCCACGGCCAAAACATGATCGACACCAGAACTGTATGGGTGCTAGATTTATTACAATGTAATTCACATGGTGATGTGAGGGCTTGATTATTGACTCTAGTGCAAGTGGGAGACTGTTGGAATTATGCCCTAGAGGCAATAATAAATGTATAGTTATTATTATAATTCCTGTATCAAGATAATGGTTTATTATCCATGCTATAATTGTATTGAATGAAGACTCATTTACATGTGTGGATACATAGACAAAACACCGTCCCTAGCATGCCTCTAGTTGGCTAGCCAGTTGATCGATGATAGTCAGTGTCTTCTGATTATGAACAAGGTGTTGTTGCTTGATAACTGGATCACGTCATTGGGAGAATCACGTGATGGACTAGACCCAAACTAATAGACGTAGCATGTTGATCGTGTCATTTTGTTGCTACTGTTTTCTGCGTGTCAAGTATTTATTCCTATGACCATGAGATCATATAACTCACTGACACCGGAGGAATGCTTTGTGTGTATCAAACGTCGCAACGTAACTGGGTGACTATAAAGATGCTCTACAGGTATCTCCGAAGGTGGTAGTTGAGTTAGTATGGATCAAGACTGGGATTTGTCACTCCGTGTGACGGAGAGGTATCTCGGGGCCCACTCGGTAATGCAACATCACACACAAGCCTTGCAAGCAATGTGACTTAGTGTAAGTTGCGGGATCTTGTATTACGGAACGAGTAAAGAGACTTGCCGGTAAACGAGGTTGAAATAGGTATACGGATACTGACGATCGAATCTCGGGCAAGTAACATACCGAAGGACAAAGGGAATGACATACGGGATTATACGAATCCTTGGCACTGAGGTTCAAACGATAAGATCTTCGTAGAATATGTAGGATCCAATATGGGCATCCAGGTCCCGCTGTTGGATATTGGCCGAGGAGTCTCTCGGGTCATGTCTACATAGTTCTCGAACCCGCAGGGTCTGCACACTTAAGGTTCGACGTTGTTTTATGCGTATTTGAGTTATATGGTTGGTTACTGAATGTTGTTCGGAGTCCCGGATGAGATCACGGACGTCACGAGGGTTTCCGGAATAGTCCGGAAACGAAGATTGATATATAGGATGACCTCATTTGATTACCGGAAGGTTTTCGGAGTTACCGGGAATGTACCGGGAATGACGAATGGGTTCCGGGAGTTCACCGGAGGGGGGCAACCCACTCCGGGGAAGCCCATAGGCATTTGGGGGGGTCACACCAGCCCTTAGTGGGCTGGTGGGACAGCCCACCAATCCCCTATGCGCCAAGAGAGAAAAAATCAAAGGAAAGAAAAAAAAAGGAAGAAGGGGGAAGGGGGAAGGACTCCCTCCCTCCAAACCAAGTAGGACTCGGTTTGGGGGGGGAGAGTCCTCCCCCCTGGCTCGGCCGACCCCTTGCGGATCCCTTGGACCCCAAGGCAAGGTCCCCCTCCCTCCTCCTATATATATGGGGCTTTTAGGGCAGATTTGAGACGACTTTCTCACGGCTGCCCGACCACATACCTCCATAGTTTTTCCTCTAGATCGTGTTTCTGCGGAGCTCGGGCGGAGCCCTGCTGAGACAAGATCATCACCAACCTCCGGAGCGCCGTCACGCTGCCGGAGAACTCTTCTACCTCTCCGTATCTCTTGCTGGATCAAGAAGGCCGAGATCATCGTCGAGCTGTACGTGTGCTGAACGCGGAGGTGCCGTCCGTTCGGTACTAGATCGTGGGACTGATCGCGGGATTGTTCGCGGGGCGGATCGAGGGACGTGAGGACGTTCCACTACATCAACCGCGTTCTCTAACGCTTCTGCTGTACGATCTACAAGGGTACGTAGATCACTCATCCCCTCTCGTAGATGGACATCACCATGATAGGTCTTCGTGCGCGTAGGAAAATTGTTGTTTCCCATGCGACGTTCCCCAACAAATAGGGCGTGATAAGGACTTCTTATTTTGACCACCTCAAAAGTCAGGAACTCGGTCCAGTAATTGAACTCGTCAACAAAAGCTACTTCAAGAGAAATCCTGCCAATGGCATAGGTCGACTTGCCAGGAATGATCCCGTGAAAGATCATGGGAGACGGCTTGAGCTGAGTTTCAGACAAGTTCATGCGTTGGAAAGTATTCTAATAAAGTACCATGAGAACTTTTGTTAGCTTATAGCCATCAACGAGTGGTGCTACCACTAAGGATAAACTTCCCGGGTTATCAATCCGTGGAGGGTGATCCTCATGACTCAAGATGAGCAGTCGTTCAGACCAGTGCAAGTATTTCGGGACTGCTGGCTCAACCATGTTGACCGCCACTTTTTGGACTTTACGATCGCGTTCGTACGTGGTTGTGGTGAAGACGTGGTATTGCCCGTTGTTCAACTACTTCGGGTTACTTTGGAAACTATAATGATTCTCGTGATACCGATTGCCGTGATTTTGATTTCCCGGGTGAGAATGTTGATTACCACCTGATTTCTACGCACGCTTCTATTCTTGTAGACTATGTTGGGCCTCCAAGCGTAGTGGTTTGTAAGACAGCAACAATTTCCCTCAAGTGGATGACCTAAGGTTTATCGAACTCACGGAAGTAGGGGTTGAAGATGGTCTCTCTCAAGCAACCCTGCAATTAAGATACAAGAAGTCTCTTGTGTCCCCAACACACCTAATACAATTGTCAGTTTTATAGGTGCACTAGTTCGGCGAAGAGATGTTAAAACACAAGTGATATGGATGGTAAAACAAGGTATTGTCAATCTGAAATAAAAATGTCAGAAAGCAAACATGAAACAAAACTAAAAGTAAACGATGTTAAATGGTGGAAAACAAGGCCTAGGCGTCATACTTTCACTAGTGGCAACTCCAAAAACATTATCATAATATAATCACATGATATTTCCACTAAAACATTCAATGGAGACGTACTTGGAGGTCATTCCTTTGTGATCAAGAGAGGACGAGAATTATGTAGGGCTACAAAAGCACACCTCAGAGTTCGTAGTTCTCATCTATGGATTTCCCAATGTCACCGCGGCCATCCAAAGAGAGTAGCACAATCACCACAGCATATCTCAAGCATAGTCAAAGACAAGCACCAAGAGACTCTCAATCTTCAATCAATTCGCAAAAGAGGAAATCACTCATGAAAATATTCTTCTAATCCATGTCCAATAAATCGCTGTCACCATGGTCTTGGGGATTATACTAGATAAGATCAAGTAAGTACATAAATCCAATACATAGAAGAAGGGGAAACATCATGGGATCACCCTAGATTAACATAGCCTATGATCACAATCAAGATCACATCATGGGAGAGAGAGATGACCACATAGCTACACGTGGAAGACCTCGGCCCCGAGGGAGACTACTCACACATGGCCATGGTGAACAAGAGGTTGATGGAGAGGTGCAGCCCGGAGAAGAGACACCGGCCACGACCCTTGGGGGCGGCGGTCCTTGGCCCCCCTTCTTCCTTGGATATGGTGCTGGTATGGAGGTGGTTTCCCACCCCAAGGCGGCTGCCTCGGAGGAGGAAATCTCGTAGCTCCTGATGGTCCTCCAGAAATTAGTTTTTTCCTCTCCTTATATGAGTCGGGACGATCATCATTGGCCCTCCGATGGATGCCCCTTTGATCCAAGGGCTCTTGGTCACCTCTACAACCTTCCTAGGAACCCCTCTCAGCCCTAATGAGGTCCCCAACTCGTGGCTTGGCCGAATCCATCTAAGGCTTCGTTTGGATTGTCGTTTGAACCGTCAATACCTTCATAAAAAATTTACACGCCTCTTGGGGTCGTTTCTTTTCCAGGCCAAATTCCAGCTATGGCCGGAATTATACACGCGGAAAGTAAATCCTGATGTAAAGTATTACACCGATTCCAAGCAGGCGCTAATATGGTAAGAGTTGGACTCAATCACGTCACCGATTCCCATAATCCTGTAATCAAATATTTGTCCTCCAGTAAAGCGGGCTTTCGTGGAGCGTCCGAAGTCCAAATAGGCCGAATTTTATGTCTAGAATTATCAACATAAAATTGCCCACAACTTTTGCATCTATTATTGTTCCATTTGACGTCATCTTCGAGGCGGAAACAGACGATCTCTAAAATCTGTAGGGGGGAGAGATTTCAAGAAAGTCAGAGTCCCACTCTAACAAGGTTTCCTCTTCTATTTTTGATAGTTCCTACACATCAAAGTGTAAAATAAGAACATTGTGCACTTTTGCAAATATTAGTAGGTTAGTCCAAATAAATCATAAACTTAATATAAAAACAATCATCAAAAGCATAAAAGTAGCATGAAATCATAAAAAATTATAGATACATTTTGGACGTATCAACATCCCCAAGCTTAGTTCCTACTCGTCCTCGAGTAGGTGAAACGATAAAAACAAAATAATTTTTGAGGTGACATGCTACCAACATAATTTTGATCATCATATTTGTAAAATCATTTTTAAGCTGAGATCATAGCACTCTAAACATAGGCATGATAGATATAATTCTAACAATGAAACTTAGCAACCATGTTAACAACATGAAAAGTAACACAAACAAAAAATCGTGAACAATAATGCACTTGAAAGTTATACTTTTTTTCGTGCATAAAGAAAACATAGCAAAGTGGTATTTCGCTTGTCCTTAGGAGTGGGGCAAAATATAAATGCCAGGACACCTTCGAAGTTCAAGTGGTGACTAGATACAAATAATTTGAGAACAAGTAATAACATAATCATGATTCAATCATTAATAAATTTTGGGACTACGCACATTATACTCAGAATGACAACTATGCTCTCTTAATTGGTGCCTAAAGTTAGAAGATGAAGACTCAACATAAAAGTAAAAGAAAGGCCCTTCGCGGAGGGAAGCAGGGATTACTCATGTGCTAGAGCTTTTAGAGATTTTTGAAATCAATAAGATTGTAAAACAAGCTTTTGCGAGGTGCATAATTTGTCAATGAATGCTAGCAGATAGCCTAATAATTCTCATGCTGGACAAGTTTTGAGGAACGGCTCCCAAAGTGGGGACGATCACATTCCCTTAGTCTCCTTTCTTTATCACTATTCTGATTTCTCATGAACAAAGTGTGAAGGAGGTTTTGTTTGTTGCTACTATCTTTTATGAGCTGGGCGCACTCATGCCAGTCCCTCCTTGTATTAGGGATTCGCATATTAGACATGCAAACCCAAGATAAAGCTTGTCCAGTATGAGAAGATCATGAATTATCTACTACTTTCTCATGAGCTAAAACAGAGGCACAAAACAGGAATAATTTTGATAGTATTAAAGGTAGCACATGAGAAATTTACTTGGAGTGGCGGTTAAATACAACATGTAGGTAGGTATGGTGGACACATTTGGCAAACTTTGTTTTTTTGGGAGTTGGATGCACGAGTAGAGCTCATACTCAATACAGGTGGAGGCTAGCAAGAGACTGGGAGCGACCAACTAAGAGAGTAATAACGACCGTAATCATGCATAGCGACAAAACATTATTAATCAAATCATAAATAATATTACAAGTCAAAAACTAAATAATCATAGAGCCTAGAGGTGATTGGTTTGTAGTCATAACATGGTGTGAGCATGCGCCAAGTCAACCTAAATGAAGCAGTAAAGGAGAATACCACAATATTATGCTTCGATATGATAAAAAACAACACATGATTCTTCCAATGGCACATTAAGCACTCTCAGCTATTTGAGACAAGTCATGCTACATCAATAACTACTAAGAATGTAATTAAGATAATATCTAACATGACATGTTAAAGTCTAAGCCACAGTCTAAACAAGCTTCCTATTGCACCACTATAAGCATGAAATATTTTACTCTTCTCCAACACCAATCAACTTTCTTGAAACAACTCTCATAGATAATATTAATTAAAGACCGGAGAGATAATCATATATAACTAAAGCAAACTAACAAGATCTAAATAAAATATGAGTGGAAAACAAGAGCTAAACGCAGTACTAGCAAAAAGTGAACACTCACAAAACAATAAGAGTGAAAACCAGAGTGTTCTAAGCAATTAAAACGGAGCGTGTATCTCTCCCAAATAAGAATGATAGGATGTAACTTATTTATTACCAGCAAGAAAAACTAAAACAAACTAAAAAGTAAAGAGCGGGACGCCCCTAACATAGCACATAACATATGAACTGACAAAAATATAGTATGGAGAAGGATGAACTGATGATTATTGATGGAGAAGGGGATGCACGGGGCATCCCAAGCTTAGATGCTTGAGTCTCCTTGAATATTTCTTGGGGTGCATGGGGGCATCACCAAGCTTGAGCACTTGACACTCATGTATCTTCTTTCATCATCTTCCATCGCATACTTGAAAACTCCCTTCATAAGAAACTCATCCTAAGCTGATTAGAATGGTTAGTATCCATATTAAAATAATTTTTATCCACTAGAAATAAAGATTTTCATAAATAGCTACTATTTATGAAGATTTCCAAAAAGTTTTTGCAAAGAAAAAGCAAGCTTAAGATTTGCAAAACGATGAAAGCGCAAAACGTGGCAGAATTTGTGAAAAACAGACCACCAGGTAGTAAGTACTTTTTTCAGGGCACTTCTGCAACTCAAATCGACAACTCAGAACATACGCCAACAAGCCAATTGTATAGAGCATACTCTAAAAACAATTCAGATCAAAAAGATGATCCAATGATTTTTGGTGATTTTCTCCGTGAAGCAGACATAAGCTGTTTCTGGACAGCATGTGACAACTTTTGAACTTTCTTGCAATCGGAGGCTAAAACTTGGCACAAAGCTTAAAAGTAAAGATACAATGATGTTGCTACAGTATTAACACACATCAAGACCACTAAAAACTGAAAGTAAAAAACTCAAAGTAAAGATAACAAGGGTTGTCTCCCTAGAGCTCTTTCTTTATAGCCATAAAGATAGGCTTAAGATTTTAATGATGCTCTCGTAGGAATAAGAGTTGTAGAACAAAAGAGAGCATCAAGAAGAAAATACCAAACACATTTAAGTCTAACATGCTTCCTATTCATAGGAATATTGCAATAGAATAATTTATTGAAGCACAAAGCAATAAGCATAGAAAGGCAAAATAAGTAGAATTTCAAAACTTTCAACATAAAGAGAGGGAACTTGACATTATTGAAATATCTATAAGCATATGTTCCCTTCTCATAATAATTTTCAGTGAGATCATGAATAAACTCAACAATATAAGTATCACATAAAGCATTGTTACCATGATCCACATGCAAAAAGGTACTCTTACTCTTCATAGAAGCATAATCTTTCTCATTAGGAATAGTGAGAGTAAAGAAATCATTATCATCATGGTAATCATCATATTTAGGAGGCATATCATAATCATAATAAAGTTTATCCTCTATAGTAGGTGGACTAAAAAGCTCACATTCATCATTGTAATCATCATATATAGGAAGCATAGTATCATCAAAGCAATTTTTCTCCTCAAAAGTTGGGGGACTAAAAATATCATGTTCATCAAACCCGTCATCCCCAAGCTTAGAGATTTCCATGTCATTAGAAATATTGATATTCAAAGAAAGCATACTAATATCATTGCCACCATCATAATTGTTATGCAAACAATAAAGTTTCATAGGTTTTTTAATTTTCTCCTCAAACACTTCATGTCATAGTTCAAGATAAAGTTTATAAAACTCTCTCATATTTTTGTTGTTTTCCATTAAGCCTAACTAGTGAAATGAAAACAAGAAACAAAAGATAGAATTGCAAGACCTAAAGATATACCTTCAAGCACTCACCTGCCCGGCAACGGCGCCAGAAATAGCTTGATGTCTACGCACGCTTCTATTCTTGTAGACTATGTTGGGCCTCCAAGCGCAGAGGTTTGTAAGACAGCAGCAATTTTCCTCAAGTGGATGACCTAAGGTTTATCAAACTCAGGGAAGTAGAGGTTGAATATGGTCTCTCTCAAGCAACCCTGTAATTAAGATACAAGAAGTCTCTTGTGTCCCCAACACACCTAATACAATTGTCAGTTGTATAGGTGCACTAGTTCGGCGAAGAGATGTTAAAACACAAGTGATATGGATGGTAAAACAAGGTATTATAAATCTGAAATAAAAATGGCAGCAAGCAAACATGAAACAAAACTGAAAGTAAACGATGTTCAATGGTGGAAAACAAGGCCTAGGCTTCATACTTTCACTAGTGGCAACTCCCAACAACATTAACATAATCTAATCACATGATACTTCCACTAAGACATGTAATGGAGACATACTTGGAGGTCATTCCTTTGTGATCAAGAGAGGACGAGAATTATGTACGGCTACAAAAGCACACCTCAGAGTTCGTAGTTCTCGTCTATGGATTTCCCAATGTCACTGCGGCCATCCAAAGGAAGTACCACAATCACCACAGCATATCTCAAGGATAGTCGAAGACAAGCATCAAGAGACTCTCAATCTTAAATCAATTCACAAAAGAGGAAATCACTCATGAAAATATTATTCTAATCCATGTCCAATAGACCGTTGTCACCATGGTCTCGGGGATTATACTACATAAGATTAAGTCAGTACATCAATCTAATACATAAAAGAAGGGAAACATCATGGAATCACCCTAGATTAACATAGCCTATGATCAAAATCAAGATCACATCATGGGAGAGATAGATGACCATATAGGTACACATGGCCATGGTGAGCAAGAGGTTGATGGAGAGGTGCAGCCCGGAGAGGAGAGGCGGCCGACGACGGACACGGCCCTTGGCCCCCCTTCTTCCTTGGGTATGGTGATGGTATGGAGGTGGTTCCCCATCCCAAGGCGGCTGCGTCGGAGGAGAAAATATCGTAACTCCTGATGGTCCTCAAGAAATCAGGTTTTTCCTCTCCTTATATGAGTCGGGACGATTATCCTTGGCCCTCCGATGGATGCCCCTTTGATCCAAGGGCTTTTGGGAACCTATAGAACCTTCCTAGGAACCCCTCTCATCCCTAATGAGGTCCCCAAGTCGTGGCTTGGCCGAATCTATCTAATATGGTATGGTAAGAATTGGACTCAATAAGTCACCGATTTCCGTAATCCTGTAATTAGATATTTGTCCTCCAGTAAAACGGGTTTCCTAGAGCGTCCGAACTCCAAATAGGCCGAATGTTATGTCTAGAATTATCAGCATACAATTCCCCACAACTTTAGCATCTACTATTTTTCCATTTGACATCATATTCGAGGAGGAAACAGACGATCTCTAAAATTTGTAGGGGGGACAGATTTCAGGAAAGTCAGAGTCCCACTCCAACAAGGTTTCCTCTTCTATTTTTGATAGTTCCTACACATCAAATTGTAAAATAAAAACATTGTGCACTTTTGCAAATATTAGTAGGTTAGTCCAAATAAATTATAAACTTAATATAAAAACAATTATCAAAAGCATAAAAGTAGCATGAAACCATAAAAAATTATAGATACGTTTTGGACGTATCACCACCTCCATTATGACCAGCCCCCAAAAATCCAATTCCTGAGCCGCGTGCTCCAGAAAACCCGGCTCCGGGATATTATCCCTAGAATTCGGCATTGGGGAAGCTGGCTCCTGAGCCGCCGGCTTGAGGAGATTCGGGAGGACCGTTGCCGATGTTGTTGCCGCTCTAGACGGCTTGGTTCCGAAATTCCTGCATAATATAGCAGTTTTCCCGTGAGTGAGTTGATGGCTTATCATCCATGCTGCATTTGGAACATGGTCCTCTAAGAGCCTTCTTATAATTGCGAGGGCGTGGCCATTACAGGGCCGACATGAATTATTGTTCCTACGTTGATTATTCGAGTTGATGTTGGTGTTGGCAACAAAATCTCATGCTCCGTCAAAATTCTTGCGTTTGCCACCATTATTGAGATGGTTTCCATCGCCGTTGCGAGACTAACCATTCTATTGTTGGCCTTTGCTAACACCGTTTTTCTTGCCCTTGTGAGACCGCTCGTCATTTGAAGATGGATCTTTCGTGTTATCTGACTCCATGTATCTGGTAAGGACATCCATGAGGTCCCCATGTATTTAACCTTCCTCTTCAGGTGCCCAAGCTTTTGAACAAGAGGTTGGAAATGACAGCTTTGTTCTAGAACAAGAACTGCCCGAACAGTTGTAATGCTATCGGAAGAGTGAATAATTTCTGCAATCCGTCATGACCAATGATGTGCAGACTCATCGTTGCGTTGGACACAGTGTTTGAGGTCAAGATCATCGTAGGATTCTTGCAGGTTCCTTGGAAATTCTTGATGAAGCCCTCCTTCAATTCACCCCAAGTGCTGATTGAATTAGGTGGAAGATTTTTCAACCAGGTGATTGATGTCCCTTCTAACATCATAGTTAGATACCTCGTACACACCGCACCGCCAAATTCCAACTGTCCATAGATAGCTCATAGCTCTAAATCCACTCAGTTGGTTCCAAATCAGTAGTGTAATTGAGAACTTCATGAGGTCCCTTGAAATCGGTAGGCATGTGCTCATTGCGAAGAGCTAGTCCTAGGAAAGGAGTACCAATTGTTTTGCTAGATAAGCCGGCACTCCGTGAGGCTGGCTGGGCAGTGACGGTTGGGCATGAGTTCCAGGCTGAGCACACGTTGGGCCTGTGTTTCCTTATCGCTGGAGACACGCGGCACCACGATTGCATGAGCATCTGAGATTATAGATTGAGGGGGGACCACCTATCGTCGTGCACTATTGCATACAGTCGGTGACTCGACATGCCAGCTCTTACTCCGACTATTATGAGGGGTTGAACGAAGTCGGCGCCTGCTATGAAAGTAATTGGCTTGATGTACTACCGTGGTCTTGAGCATCTCGATGGTGTTCCTGGCCTCCATATCCGTCGGGCCGTTTCCCGTCATCGGGATCGCAACAAGAACGTGAGTAGCCGCGAGTATATTGTGAACCGAGTTTGAGTAATGACCCGGTGGAGTATGGAAACATTGAGGTAATTGCTGGGCCGAGGTCTGTTGATAAATCAGCATGTTTGCACCTGAAGGCACTTCTCGTGTCAATTGGGGTGTGACGGGGGGCTCTTCGGGTGTGTCGGCTCCTGCTCCTCGCACGGTCCTGTCAAGCCGTGTCTCAAATAGGTAGGTTGGCCCAATGGTTGGCGGGAGGAAACTCTGATGCCTTCTTTCATGAACCAAATAGTGTTAATTGTGGCAAAATCCTAAGTGAATCGCCTCCATCCGCAAGCGTTCAAATTCGCTTTGCATGCGGGCATTCATCTCTACCGTACAAGTATTCTCCTTGTTGATCTCTTCTTGGACTACAACTATCTCTGCCTGAAACTTCTTGACCTCGGCACCGCACTTCGTCGTGTTTTCCTTGCTTATGGGCGATGCGAAAAGGGTACCTAATGCAGTTGCCAATTCAAGTAGGGTTTGAGACGGCGACTTGCTTGAGCCGGCTCTCCCTGAAGTCAGGGTCTCACCCTCGGTCCTGGCACCGGCGACAGTGGAACTTTGAACTAGCATCGTTCGGGGCGCGTTATTTCCTGGCATGAAAATGGTTGCGCAGTGTGGCGACTCGAGAATCTCCGGGTTGGTATCTTCATCGGTATAGACCCCAAGCCGATCATCAAACAACAGGAGGATTGACTCACTTTCGCCGAGCGATGACTCGCCATCAGAATAGGAAAGAGTACTGCAACCCAATGCTGAATTTCCGGATAAATCAAGTCCGTGAGTAAATTCGACAAAAACATGGTCCCGGGCGGCTTGCGCCGAGCCGGGTTGAGAGCATTTAGCCGACTTGTCGATGTTGGTGAAGACGTCCGACTCGAGCTCAAATTTGTTTGTCTTGATGAAAGCATGCTTCCGGGTGGCTTGTGTTGGGCCGGATTGGGAGCGTCGAGCCGACTCGACATTGTCGGTGAAGGTGTCCGGCTCGAGCTCTGATTCGCCGATTTCGCCGATGAAGACGTGGATCTTGCCGAAGGGGACCCGGTACCCGAACTCGATTGAGTCGGCCTCGGACCACAGTCGTCGATGTAGATCTTGCCACATCGACTCGTCGTCATACGACCGTTCGCGTATCCCTCGATCCTTGGAAGAGCTCACACGAAGAACCCAACACCAGCGTGTGCATGCCCAACGGGGGCTCCGGTTGTCGTGGTTTTTCATGGAAGATGTCCTCATGAAAGGACTTAGTCTAGGAGTCATTGCAACTAGGTTGTTGCTTGGATGGGGTTGATCGGGAACTAAAGACACGAGTTTACCCAGGTTTGGCCCCTCCGATGGAGGTAAAAGCCTACATCCTGCTTGTGTGTTATTGATGATGATGATCTCGATTACAAGGGTGCGGAATCGCTAACCTAGCTCTCGAGGATTTCTTGCTTATCTATTTCGTTCCCGGGGCTCTCCTTTATATAATAGGCCGAGCCCTTAGGGTTATAAGAGAGTCCGAGTCGTGCTTGTCAACCCGTGTTATGCTCTATATCCTATTCACCTCATCTTGTCTAGGCCTTCTCTATAAGTCGGCTTCACGATGAGCCGACCAATAGACTGGTCTTCGTCTTTGACGTGGTGTCTTCCTCAAGAATCTCCTTATATAAACCCGGGTCAAGGAATGGCGTGGTACAACTCTTTGCCAGGTCATACCCGTGCGGAATATCCCCAACACTTTGAAATACACAATCGTTGATTTCCCTCTTGATGAAGATGCATCCCAAGCCTCTGCCGCCATGAAGGAGATCCTCACATCCCCTTACTGGCAACGGAGAGGGCAATCGGTAAGGAAAACGAGAAAACCCATGCGTTGATAGAGATTGCCGTCGGAGAAGAAAACCTTAACAAAGAGGGTACGACACATGGATCTGTGTGTGGCGGAGAGCTAATTGGATTTTATCCGCTACTTGCAACCAGTTATCTTTCTTATAGGGGTTCCTGCAACCAGTTTTGTTCTTTAAGATAGTCTTTTTTCGTTTGGTTGCCATAGGCCGTGCACCAATTTCTTTTTTTAGAATTGTGTACCAGAGTTTATGAGCTTGTCATTTGAGAATGATGGGCTTGAGTGACTCATGCCTTTTGCCTCACATCAGAGGGTCCACAGGAACTTGGGGCCTAATATAAACCTAGACCCCAGCCCACTTGCGTTTACTTCACTTTTTTACTTAAAAATAATTGTTGTTATCTACTTATTCGGCCCCAAAATAAGTTTTTAATTTTAATATACAATTTTTTACTATTAAAGTTAGTATAAATTTAAGACATTTATTTTAGGACAGATGGAGTATGTTTTTATAAACTAGCATGATACCTCCTCCTTTTTTCCCTTAAAGAAAGCTATTGAAATCATGTATAGCAAGGTTTGTAGATTGTTGATCCCACTTGCCGCGGGATACTTCTTTCTTTTTTTCACTTATATCTGTATTATTATGCATATAGATCGACACCTACGGATTGATTCAAATGCAAGTAAGATACGGCCAAATCTGAGGCCATTTTCATTTAGACTTTGTATAGATAATAGTTAGACCAGAATGTCACATAGTATTCAGTAGAGTGGCGAAGAAAGGCGCGAGAAACAAGCAGCAACCTTAACACTTCCGCAGCATCTGGTGCATTATGATACAGCACATGGGCGGCGCATCACTGCCACCGCCGCCCTTGGTCGGCGTCGGTCGCCGGTCAGTCACTCCCCGTAGAAGGCCTTCTCGAAGCACTGCAGGTACTCGGGCTCCAGCGCGAACAGCACGGACACGCCGTCGTCCTTGTCGGGCGCCTGCGTCACGTACGCCGTGCCGCTGCCGAACATCTGCGCCGGCGCCACGAACTTGGGGCAGCCCCAGCCGAAGTCGGCGTCGTGGATGGGCATGCCCAGCCAGCTCACCACCCACAGGTCCGTCTCCGGCATGAACTGCCCGCGCGCCGCCTGGCTGCCCTTCTCCGACTCCAGCTCCAGGTAGTCAATGACCGACCGCACGAACGCGTCGTCCACCCGCGCCACCGCGCGCTTGATCCGATCCGCCACGAACCCCAGCGGCTGCGACAGCACGTCGCCGACGCGCACCGTCACGAGGTCCCGCACGATGGCGTTGCCGAAGTAGTTGGCCGGCAGCTGCGGGCGCAGGCGCTGCCGGATGTTGGCCGGCACGCGCAGCCGCGACTCGGCGTCGGGGGCCAGGCCGCGGGCCACGCACATGGCGCGCCACAGGTGCGCGGTGAGCGCGCAGTAGGTCGACACGCCGGGCGCGCAGCTGGACTTGATGCCGGCGAGGAGCTTGGGCGAGACGGCGTAGACGCGGGTGACGAAGGGGCGGGGCAGGCCGTTGAGGTTGCTCGGGGAGTAGACCGGGTGCTCGAACGCGACGTGCGGGGGAGAGCGCGCGCGCAGCACCGTGCGGTCGTGCACCGGCGGGGTCGGGTACACGGACGCGGCGTCCAGCCCGCGCGCCAGGGTCGTCCACGTCCGGATGAACTGGATCGCGCCCGCGCCGTCCATGGTCACGTGGTGCATGCCCGTGCCCACGGCCACGCCGCCGCACTTCAGGAACGTCACCTGCAAAACCAAATCCACGAGAGACTGATTAATTTACTGGTTACATTCCGCATCCCGGTATGATAACCGTAAGATATGGGACAATCATTGATCTCTTTGTTCCCATTCACGTCATTGATGTATTCCCGTGTTCCATATGGTGAAGCCGGCAAGCTCTGAGCTTTTCTACGTATAAAATCTCTGGTTCTGATCGATGTCACGCGATAACCATACTCAAATACTCCTGATCGACACACGAGGCAATAATAGCGTACTGTAATACGACGGCGACTACTCACTCTCTGTCCAAATTGTCAACAGCGACGAGCTAGCATCCGGCGGTAATCACGACAGCAACCAGGCCATAGCCGCAGACTTATAAAAAACACAATACTCCAGTATTGATCATGTCATAAGAATCAGCTAGCTTCCAGGCAGCAATCACGGGCGCGGGCGGAGGAGCCTCGTTGCAGTCCCCATCTGTCATGCAGCTGTAAGCACCCGATAACTAGCAGTAGTAGATTAATGTTACATGTCACCGTCCGGTAACGAAGCCATCTAGAAGGAAGATATGGATTCATCATTCATGTGGATGTGGGCACGTCGGCAGGCGCACCCTGATCGGAGACGCAGGGCCTCCGGGTAAGCGGTAACTAGACGGCGCTTTTCGGGGAAGCTAAAGCCTAAAGCAGAGCCGTCGCGTTCGACGTCCACCTCAACGATTCAGATCAAATGCAACTGCGGCAAGTGGTTTGCTATATGCGGATAGGCACAAAGGAGGGCAGATCCCCAGGTCCGGAGAAAGATAAGACCTGGACGATGAAATAGGCCTGAAATAAGATGAGCTTGCGGTCGTGGATACCACAGGACTTGTCGCAAGGAAGGACAATGGGCCATCTAGGCCGGTGGCCGCGAATGAATGAATCTTCACGCCGAAAGAAACGTC
Source organism: Hordeum vulgare subsp. vulgare (assembly GCF_904849725.1). Taxonomy (NCBI): domain Eukaryota; kingdom Viridiplantae; phylum Streptophyta; class Magnoliopsida; order Poales; family Poaceae; genus Hordeum; species Hordeum vulgare. The sequence continues at coordinate 442,201,188 of NC_058522.1, read as the reverse complement.
TCACCGGAAGCTAGGCCAGCACGGCGCTGGCGCCGCGGGACACTGAACTCGGCACCAAAATCGTGGACGCGGCGCGCGGGAGGCCATGCTCTACGCTGGACCACCTGGGCGCCGTGTCGCTCGGGGCGCGTCTGGACTGGAGTGTTCGTCAAGACGAGGGGGAGCGACAGTCAAGATCAGAAACTCCGGCCTTTTCCCTCGGGGAATGGATTCAGCTTCCTTGGAGTACCACTACTTCCAATACAGTCACTAGTCATCTCATCTCACCGGTGGCAGTGGACCGACTGTTGGTTACGTTCACGGGCCGGCAATCAGTGAGCCGTTCTGTGCCACAGTGCACTTGCTAGCCAGAAGAAAAGGTTGGGTTCGATCGTCAACTCAACTAACTGCGCTTTCTAAGTTCCTCCTCTCTTTTTTACACACATGTACAGCACATGATGAAGCCGGCAGCTCCTAGGTAAAAATCTCTAGCTAGAATCTCATCTCTAGGAATGGCCTGGAACGCCAAATCAGACGCTACTATTGTCCATTCCAAGCCGTTGGTTTGCAACCAAGGGAGATGAGATGGGATCATGTCATCACCTGTGGCCCTGTCCCCCCAGTTTGTCGTCGTCATCACGAGACACGGCTCGATCCAAAATCGACCGTCATCTGCTTCATCTGTTCCGGGAGTGCCACTGCCACCCACCCGTAATTGATGCTGCTACTATTGACTTCCCCTTGGCCCCCCACGGTGGCCGAGTTCGTGCAAACCGCCAACACGCACCCCCAAGCATTCATCGCTCACCTCTAGCAGAATTATTGGCAGCTACTAGTACTGTACAAGCCACGGTGATCGCGGATGGCCATGCGAGCGCCAGCAGAAGCAGAAATACCGCGCGGTCAAGTAATCTTTCTCTCCGATTAACCAAGACTTTTAAATAAAATAAATAGAACGCACACAGCACGTCATGCAAAGATTTCCAAGGATGCTCGCGTACCAGCCCGTCCAAGAAAGCCTACGGGCATGGCAGGCAGCATCTTGTTTTATGAGGTTATCATTTTACTACATTCTCCCTCCTATTTCTTTATGCAAATGGGGATAGATTCCACTCTACTGGCACTTCTTAAACCTCGCAGCTTTAAAATTATGCTAGCAGCATTTCTTAAACCTCGCAGCTTTTTCCTTTTTTTTCGGGTAAAACCTCGCAGCTTCCTCTTAAAATACGCTACTAGCATTTCTTAAACCTCGCAGATTACAAGAATATTTAGGTCCCCGAAAGAAGAAGATTACTACTGTATGATCTTGATCCAACCACTGCTTCTTCTTTTTTTTCTTTTTCTTTCTTGAGAATATCCAACCACTGTTCGACACGCGATAATACACGGTTTAGACAGTGGCAACATCCGGTAACTGTGTCGCACGACTGTCCGGTAACTAGTACGCCTCGCTGTCGAGGTGGGCCCCCGGTGTCGGGGCCCCAAGCGACAGCGAGGGCGAACAGTAAATAAGAGTACAGGACGGAGAAAAAAACACTGCAGGGCGATTAACTTGGGCGCCGTACCTGGACCATGGCGAGTAGGCAGGGCGGGTCGCCGGAGGCGGCGAAGGGGACGAGCAGGCGGCGCGCCTCCGGGGAGGGCTCGAAGTCCCTGAACATCTCGTCGCCGGTGAAGTCGGCCCGCGCGACGACGAAGAGCGCGCCCTCGCCGTTGCAGTCGATCTCGAGCCGGCCCTCGGGGCCCGCCGCCATCCGGCCCGCCAGCGGGTAGAACGGCACCAGCGCCCTCGCCAGCGCCTCCCGCAGCCTCTCCGGCGCGAAGAACCCCTCCGCCTCCTTCTCGCCGCCGTCGCCGTCGCCGGCGGGCGACGGGTAGTAGTAGACGAGCGGCGTGTGCGTCTTGGGCACGGCGAGGTCGAGGTTGGAGAGCCAGAGCGTGTGCCGCGGCGTCGGCTCGCTGGGCGTCACCAGCCTCGTGTCCACCACCTCCACCTTCATCTCGATCTCGCCTGTCCCCTCCGCCCTTTGCTTGCTTTTGCTTGGCGGTTCTTGCGTGTGCGCGCGCGCGTGTGTGCTGCGGCCGAAGAGTGTGAGGGGTTTATTAATAGGGGCCGAGGATGTATTTTACCCCGGAGGAGCCCTTGGTTTACAGTCTGATTAGCTGAGTAATCAACAGTTGCTTGGCTGTGCTAATTGGTCTCACGTGCCAATGGCATCGACGGGACATCAATGCTTCCCTGTTCTCAACTTCTCATCCGGTGAGACTTGAGACGGCGTTATGGCCGAAGCCAGCCTGATTTTGTACTGGAGTAAGTGGGTCGTAGCTAAGCTGCCGATTCTATTGTAGCCACCTTTTTATCTTGTCCACTTTTGTGTTGCTTCCACGCTGCAGCCTATTCCCTCGTGTTCGACCGTTCCCGCATTATTTTGGAGGAATAGACACAGACCGGGAGCGGGGTCGTGTTAAAATAATTCCCGGTGGCGTCATAGGTTGTAAATCGGGCACGTGTTTGTATTAGCATCGGAACATGGTAACAACTGGATGACCGTCCTGTTCATTCTTGATTACCGACGACGGTGGACCGCGATGAATGTAATTAGGTAAGGTGACACCTCACTATTCAGTAGTCACTGCCGGCGTGCATGCAGAACGAGTGAGACCGGACACGGAGCCTGTGGCCATCGTCGACCGTCAACAGTCGACAAGATACCCGTCGAGCGATCTCGAATCGGCGGGTACTGTTTGTCCTCGCGAAACTACTACGGGGCCGAACGTACGTGCCAAAACCGTCGCTCACCAGAGAAATATGCATCCGCTCGTGCGTGCCGATCCGGCCGGTGCCAGAATGCGCAGCTCGAGTGGACGAAACCTTTCGTTATTAGCATCCTGTATAATGCTGAATCATAGTAAAATTTATTTATAACTAGTAAATATACCCATACGTTGCAACGGAATAAAAAAAATACCAAATGTCATTAGCCCGGTAAGTCTGACTCAAGACCCCATAAGCCCATGTTATCTACCTCAATATTGCACTTCATTCATGTTCCCTTGCCACTCATGACCTTGAGAACGCTCCTTGCGACTCAGCCTAGCTGCTAGCTCAACCCCGCTTTAGCGTTTAAGTTGTGCACTGGCCAAGCTGGCTGACATATTTGTCATGTGAGCTCTTTCTCAAACCTCCTCGGCTAGTTTTCGTGGCTCTGATGCTTCTTTCAAATAATACAAAATTATATTTGAAATTATGTTGCAACTATTTTCTATTTTGAGCATATTGTATGAAATATAGTTTTGAAGTTCATGTTAAAGTTATTTAAAAACCCTTAATAATTTAAACTTAAATAATTTGTCCACTATGTAAACTAATTACCACTTTAAAAAATTAAATTATGTTGTTGATTTATGTTGTGATGACTGATAATATGTATGTGTATGCAGTTGATCTATATTAGCACCTGCACAGATGCACCTTCATTGTTTCTTCGCGGCGCCGAACTTCACGGAAATGGATTCAGACCGAATTGAGGTAGAGCACCGTTGGGCTGTCGAAGATAGACGGCAGTTAGAGTAGTCGCCGCTGCTCCAGCGTGACAGCTGTCATTGTGTAGGCGGCCTGCACCATTTCCCAATGTGTGTATAATGTACACTACTAAATTCATAATCTTCAGTCCTAGCATTGTATGTGAGCATCAGTTAATCCACCGACAGTACAAAGCATCATATATACTTGGGAGCGAGAGAAGAAATTACTGTTGTATTTTGCTAGATCTGGCGACGATGACACCTTGCTGGATGGGCATGGTGGAGAAGCTGCTTGCTTGGTTCCTGCCTTAAGCAACTGGATTGTATTTTATGTACACAGGCGACACACAAAAGAAAGCCTCGCTAGTTAATTGAATTATTGTCGGCCAATTCACAATTACGTAACCAAGGTACAAAAGCAAATCGTCCTTCGCATTGGCGCCGCTTAGCTCGTCTTGAGGAAGGCACCGATCTCGTCTTGCTCTTGGGCAACATCAACCCATCCACCGATCCTATGTGCTCCAACCCGACCATAACAGTTGTCGCCTGCGACCAAGCGTGAGCCACCGGCCACTGCCTCCCTGTCGCCCAATGTTGCTACCTATCCTGGATGACCTCTCGGTTTGGATTATCTGTCTAGGCCGATATGTCACTTAACGCCTGTGACACATAAGCTCCTACAGTGTCCTCCCAATCAAGGAATCAATCTACTCCAACCAATCCATGAGCGTAGCTCCTGTTATCTCATCCTCATCAGCCAACACACGGCCCTGCAGCCGGAGGAGGGCCCTGCTGCTGTTGTGGCGCCCGAGCAACACGACCATCTTGCAGCCAGTGCTGGTGGTGAGCATCGGTACCAGCCCCACGACGGCGCCGCCGGTGCTGCCGTGCTTGGTCCGACGCCCCAAGCCCGAGAGGGCCGGAGGCGGGGGGATTTAGACACGTCCCCCCCCAACGAGGCGGGCACCTTCTGCGCCTACGACCTCGCCGACGGGAGCCCAGCCGTCGAGCCGCACTGGATGAAGAAAGGAGCGCAGGAGAGGGGGAGGGGAAGGAGACAGGGCGGTAGATGGCCGGGGAAGAAGACCGGCCGCGTGGTCGTTCGTGGCAGCGGCGGCGATGCCTCGACTGGCGCACCGACGCATCACCGGATCGAGCGTCATCGGGGCCGGTCGCCTCCTGGCGGCTGAGATCCGGAGGTGAGGGTGAGTTCATGCGTGTGGACCGCGGTTGAATACTGAAAACTACGGGGGGGCAGTTTTAAAAAATAACCTGAACGAAACGTTTTTAACTCATGGAAGGACCGTGGGTTGATTTTTAAGAAATAGAAGGGCCTTTCTGCAAAAATGCCAGAGACGGACGACAGAAGTGCTCCGCGCTTTATTATTAGGGAAGATTCACACAAAAACGGTTTTACGGACCAGCCCCTCAAACCCCTCTCAAACGGGTCGACCTATAAAAACATCTACAACTGGATCTTGTAAATCTGAGAATAAATAGCATAAAACTACTAGTTTACATGCTATGATTTTAAAAAATTACCGGATTTTAATTTTTCTCAGAAAACTACTAAACCTGTGGTTCGAAGTTTCAAAAAATCCTAAATCTTCGTTGTTAAAAAATTAAACAGGCTTATGATAGATCGGGCCCGTACCCTAAACGATCAGTCTATTTGACCATGTGTTTGACCGTCAAATGACATGTAGGGCCTACATGTCAGTGTCTAAAAAAGCAATCAGGTCCTCAGAAGTCTTCTAAAAAGCAATCAGGTCCTTGAAATATTTTTGCAAAAAGCAATCAGGTCCCTCCTCCAGAGCCGGAGGAGTTGTGCCCGCGGCAGCCATGAGCTCGACCCCGAGCACTCTGCACGAAATCGTGACGCTGGCTCCTCACGGCGACGAGCCACGCCCGCAGCGGCCGGATCGACGCCGTGCATCACCTACGGACGACGAGCCGCAACCGGATCCAAGCCATTCCGCTCCTATGGTCGCCGCCACTCCGTGCCTTGCATGCGGCCGGTGAGCCACAGCCAAATCCACGTCGTTCCTCACGTGCGGCCGCCGTCACGCCCTGCTTCGTGTGCACCGGCCGCTATGCCATGCCTCCCATGTGTCCGCTGCCATGCCATGCCTTCCCTGCTTCGCATGCGGCAGCCACCGATGCCCTGCGTCCCCTGCCCCCTCGTCGCTAACTCCACCAACATGAGCTCCAGCGAGCACCTCCCACGCCACGGGGAGGCTGAGGAGGGGAGGAAGGGTCGCTGTCAGCCCGGGAGGCACGGGGGAGAGAAGAGTTGAGACAGAGAGGAAGAAGAAAGAGAGGAGGAAGATGAAACTCACATGTGGGACCTACATGTGAGTTAACGGTCAAACACACGGTCAAATAGACGGATCGTTTAGGTGTCGGCCCGACCTGTCATAAACCTGTTTAATTTTTTAACAACGATGATTTGGGGTTTTTTGAAACAGCGAACCACACATTTGATAGTTTTTAAATTAAAATTCGATAGTTTTTTGGAACCATAGCCTCTAAACTAGTATTCTTATGTTATTTACTTCAAATTCGATCCCTTAAACGCCCGCGCAGCGTCCGGTCACTCATTGGACGTGTCTCTTATTTGTCCGTTCGTGGAGCCACACTTCTCATATTTTTTCTCGTATGTCCGATCACTTGCAAGTGATTAATGGAGAGAAAGTGAGAGAAAGAAAAGAATGAATAAGAAAATAAAAAGATGGTCCGAGGTAGGGTCACGTCTTATGTAGCGAATTGACCGGGCGAGTCCGTGAACCCCCTATCCTCCCCATATTTGAGATGGATATGAGGATTCGCGAACAACCCATACATATAAGGACGATATGAGGGGTGTGGTTGGATCATTTTAAATATATGCGGTGTCGGGTTTTCATAGCATTGGCACAAGTGCATGTTTGTTGTATAGAAATGACATTTTCCACTTAACTTTGTCTTTTTTATTTACCTTCTTGACACAAGTGATTTTTTGTTGAGTAGAAATGACGTTTCTCGCTTCTCTCGGTCTTTTTGCTTGCCTTTTTGGCATAGTTGCTTGTTTGCTTGCTCGACTCGTCCAAAGTCATGATATTTTTATTATAAAACTATTTTTTATAATACAAAATAATTTACAAAAATAATTGAAGATACAAATTTGATCCGTGTGTAGCTATCATCATGGCTAGCAAATTATTTCCGTTAGCCTTAATTATACTAATGAGTGCACGAACATTTATTAAGTTTCCTTTTATCAATAAATCGATGTATTCTTCTTCGGAATATCAAAATGAGCATCACCTTCCTATATACATGATCATCTCAATAAGCTACCAAAATTGAATCAAATAGGTTGACAAAGCCAAACGAAAACAAGAACATACCCCGTCATTATTTCATTTGAAGAATACCCATCGGGGTGTTGCGGCATGCTAGATGTTAGCTGCAGCATTGTGAGTGTGTGCAGTCATCGCATTATATGAGCAGCATCGGCGAGCCGTTGCACGAGCGCCGAGCCCGGGTGACGACCGGCCGAGTCCTTGTCGGTAAACCGACGACAGCGGCCGAAGGACGAACCAATATCTACATGCGGCGCTCGGGCTTTGCCGGGGTTGTCCGGGGTGCTCCCCGACCAATCCATGGCTTGCGCAGCCGCTGGTGGCCGGAAATGCCAAATCCGACGACCGCGACAAACAACCGCTGATCTGCAACTTTTAGGTCGGCCGAAGCAGCAGGAAGTGGTCGAGGTCAATCTCGGGCATGTGGCGGCCTGCCGGCATGATCCCGACGGCTGGTATGGCCGAAATCATAGGCGGCGGCCCAAAGGTGGTGGGTGGGGGAAAAACACGGGATGAAATCCCCCCCCCCCTGTTGGGGAACGTCGCATGGGAAACAAAAAATTTCCTACGCGCACGAAGACCTATCATGGTGATGTCCATCTACGAGAGGGGATGATTGATCTACGTACCCTTGTAGATCGCACAGCAGAAGCGTTAGAGAACGCGGTTGATGTAGTGGAACGTCCTCACGTCCCTCGATCCGCCCCGCGAACAATCCCGCGATCAGTCCCACGATCTAGTACCGAACGGACGGCACCTCCGCGTTCAGCACACGTACAGCTCGACGATGATCTCGGCCTTCTTGATCCAGCAAGAGAGACAGAGAGGTAGAAGAGTTCTCCGGCAGCGTGACGGCGCTCCGGAGGTTGGTGATGATCTTGTCTCAGCAGGGCTCCGCCCGAGCTCCGCAGAAACACGATCTAGAGGAAAAACTATGGAGGTATGTGGTCGGGCAGCCGTGAGAAAGTCGTCTCAAATCTGCCCTAAAAGCCCCATATATATAGGAGGAGGGAGGGGGACCTTGCCTTGGGGTCCAAGGGATCCCCAAGGGGTCGGCCGAGCCAGGGGGGAGGACTCTCCCCCCCCCAAACCGAGTCCTACTTGGTTTGGTGGGAGGGAGTCCTTCCCCCTTCCCACTTCTTCCTTTTTTTTCCTTTCCTTTGATTTTTTCTCCCTTGGCGCATAGGGGATTGGTGGGCTGTCCCACCAGCCCACTAAGGGCTGGTGTGACCCCCCCCCAAATGCCTATGGGCTTCCCCGGAGTGGGTTGCCCCCCTCCGGTGAACTCCCGGAACCCATTCGTCATTCCCGGTACATTCCCGGTAACTCCGAAAACCTTCCGGTAATCAAATGAGGTCATCCTATATATCAATCTTCGTTTCCGGACCATTCCGGAAACCCTCGTGACGTCCGTGATCTCATCCGGGACTCCGAACAACATTCGGTAACCAACCATATAACTCAAATACGCATAAAACAACGTCGAACCTTAAGTGTGCAGACCCTGCGGGTTCGAGAACTATGTAGACATGACCCGAGAGACTCCTCGGTCAATATCCAACAGCGGGACCTGGATGCCCATATTGGATCCTACATATTCTACGAAGATCTTATCGTTTGAACCTCAGTGCCAAGGATTCGTATAATCCCGTATGTCATTCCCTTTGTCCTTCGGTATGTTACTTGCCCGAGATTCGATCGTCAGTATCCGCATACCTATTTCAATCTCGTTTACCGGCAAGTCTCTTTACTCGTTCCGTAATACAAGATCCAGCAACTTACACTAAGTTACATTGCTTGCAAGGCTTGTGTGTGATGTTGTATTACCGAGTGGGCCCCGAGATACCTCTCCGTCACACGGAGTGACAAATCCCAGTCTTGATCCATACTAACTCAACTAACACCTTCGGAGATACCTGTAGAGCATCTTTATAGTCACCCAGTTACGTTGCGACGTTTGATACACACAAAGCATTCCTCCGGTGTCAGTGAGTTATATGATCTCATGGTCATAGGAATAAATACTTGACACGCAGAAAACAGTAGCAACAAAATGACACGATCAACATGCTATGTCTATTAGTTTGGGTCTAGTCCATCACATGATTCTCCTAATGATGTGATCCCGTTATCAAGTGACAACACTTGCCTATGGCCAGGAAACCTTGACCATCTTTTGAACAACGAGCTAGTCAACTAGAGGCTTACTAGGGACAGTGTTTTGTCTATGTATCCACACAAGTATTGTGTTTCCAATCAATACAATTATAGCATGGATAATAAACGATTATCATGAACTAAGAAATATAATAATAACTAATTTATTATTGCCTCTAGGGCATATTTCCAACAGTCTCCCACTTGCACTAGAGTCAATAATCTAGTTCACATCACCATGTGATTCCAACGAATCCAACACCCATATAGTTATGTGGTCTGATCACGTCTTGCTCGTGAGAGAGGTTTTAGTCAACGGTTCTGAAACTTTCAGATCCATGCGTTCTTTACAAATCTTTATGTCATTTTATAGATGCTGCTACTACATGCTATTCGGAAATGCTCCAAATATCTACTCTACTATACGAATCTGTTTCACTACTCATAGTTATTCGGATTAGTGTCAAAGCTTACATCGGCGTAACCCTTTACGACGAACTCTTCAACCACCTCCATAATCAAGAAAAATTCCTTAGTCCATTAGTTACTAAGGATAAATTTTGACCGCTGCTAGTGATTCAATCATGGATCACTCTCTGTACCTCTCAACATACTTTGAGTCAAGGCACACATCAGGTGCGGTACAAAGCATGGCATACTTTAGATTCTACGGCTAAGGCATAGAAGACGACCTTCGTCTATTCTCTTTATTCTGCCGGGGTCGAGTTTTGAGTCTTACTCAAATTCACACCTCACAACGCAACCAAGAACTCCTTCTTTGCTGATCTATTTTGAACTCCTTTCAAAAACTTGTCAAGGCATGCATCTTGTTGAAAACTTCCATTAAGCGCTTTTCGATCTATCTCCATAGATCTTTGATGCTCAACGTTCAAGTAGTGTAATCCAGGTACTCCTTTGAAAACTTCTTTCAAAACAACCTTGTATGCTTTACAGAAATTCTACATTACTTCTGATCCACAATATGTCAACCACATATACCTATCAGAAATTCTATAGTGCTCCCACTCACTTCTTTGGAAATACAAGTTTCTCATAAACCTTGTACAAACCCAAAATCCTTGATCATCTCATCAAAGTGTATATTCCAACTCCGAGATGCTTGCACCAGTCCATTGAAGGATCACTGGAGCTTGCATACTTGCTAGTATCTTTAGGATCGACAAAACCTTCTGGTTGTATCACATACAATGTTTGCTCAAGGAAACCGTCGAGGAAACAATGTTTTGACATCCTACGTGCAATATTTCATAAATAATGCATCAACAACTAACATAATTCTAACAGACCTTTAGCATCCCTACGAGTGAGAAAGTCTCATCATAGTCAACTGTTTGATCTTGTCGAAAACATCTTTGCGACAAGTCGAGCTTTTCTTAATAGTGACTTATCACCTATCATCGTCTGTCTTCTTTTAAAGATCCATCTTTACTCAATAGTCCTATGACCATCAAGTAATTCTTCCAAAGTCTACACTTTGGTTTCATACATGGATCCTCTCTCGGATTTCATGGCTTCCAGCCATTTGTCGGAATCCGGGCCCACCATCGCTTTCTCCATAACTCGTAGGTTCACTGTTGCTCAACAACATGACCTCCAAGACAGGGTTACCGTACCACTCTGCAGCAGTACGCGACCTTGTCGACCTACGAGGTTTGTAGTAACTTGATTCGAAGCTCAATGATCATCATCATCAGCTTCCACTTCAATTGGTGTAGGCGCCGAATGAACAACTTCCTGCGCCCTGCTACACACTGGCTGAAGTGATGGTTCAATAACCTCATCAAGTTCTACTACCCTCCCACTCAATTCTTTCGAGAGAAACCTTTCCACGAGAAAGGATCCGTTTCTAGAAACAAACACTTTGCTTTTGGATCTGAGATAGGAGATGTACCCAACTGTTTTGGATATCCTATGAAGATGCATTTATCCGCTTTGGGTTCGAGCTTATCAGACTGAAACTTTTTCACATAAGTGTCGAAACCCCAAACTTTCAAGAAACGACAGTTTAGATTTCTCTAAACCTCAGTCTATACTGTGTTGAAAGGATCGATATGGTTGGCTAGAGGGGGGGGGGTGAATAGACAACGACCACTTTTTAATTAATCTTAACAAGTTAAGGTAAACATTATACGGGTTCACAAATAATATGACAAAGAGGTGACCCCTATAAAAGCTATCAACAAGACCTATTAAGACAAGTAAGATATTGTAACAAGGAAAAGCAACTACAAAGTAAAGGTTAGAGATAACCACAAGTGGAACCGATGGAGACGAGGATGTGTTACCGAAGTTCCTTCCCTTTGACAGGAAGTACGTCTCCGTTGGAGCGGTGTGGAGGCACAATGCTCCCCAAAAAGCCACTAAGGCCACCGTATTCTCCTCACGCCCTCGCACGATGCAAGGTACCGTGATTCCACTATAGGTGCCCTTGAAGGCGGCGACCGAACCTTTACAAACAAGGTTGGGGCAACTCCACACAAAGCTTGGAGGCTCCCAACAAGACCACGAAGCTTCACCACAATGGAATATGGCTTCGAGGTGACCTCAACCGTCTAGGATGCTCAAACACCCAAGAGTAACAAGATCCGCAAGGGATAGGTGGGGGAATCAACTTTTCTCTCGGTGGAAGTGTGGATCTAGGCCTTCTCAACCAATCCCTAAAGAATCAACAAGTTTGATTGGCTAGGGAGAGAGATCGGGCACTTTTAAGCTTGTGGAGCAACAATGGAGCTTAGAGAGGTAAGAGATGGGGTTCCTCAGCTAGAAGAACCCTTTATATAGTGGGGGGAAAATTCAGACCGTTTTCCCACTCTCTGCCCGAGATCCAGCGGTACTACCGCTGGGAAGGAGCGGTACTACCGCTGCCTGGCGGTACTACCGCTGCATGCAGCGGTACTACCGCTGGGGCCTCCAGCGGTACTACCGCTGGCACCAGCGGTACTACCGCTGGGGCTTCCAGCGGTACTACCGCTGGCCCTTGGTAGTGTATAAACACTACTACCGCCGAGAAAGTCTTCGCAAAAGGGTCCGTCCACGAACTACCGCTAGGTAGGTGGAACAGGGCACCTGGAGCGGTACTACCGCTGACCAGGGGCGGTACTACCGCTGGCCAGCGGTACTACCGCTGAACAGGGGCGGTACTACCGCCAGCCAGCGGTACTACCGCTGGATGCAGCGGTACTACCGCTGGGACCAGCGGTACTACCGCTGGGGACCATTTTGCCGAGACGCAAGGAACAAACAGGCGAGGGCCGCTCCAAGGATAAAGGAAAGGGAGAAAATAGAGGTGTGCGTGTGCAAAGATAGATTCCACCCAAACCTTTCCACTACGGATCCCCTCTTAATAGTACGGCTTTCCTATGAATCAAATGAAGAGAATCTAGGATAGCGCCGTGCTTCCGTTCCCGAAGAGAGGAGTCGTGTCGTCTTGTGCCGTTGACGAATTTTGCCTGAAACCTTGACACACACGATTAGTCCTGTATGGTACTGTCATCAATCACCAAAATTACTTACGCATAAATTATGCCTCAACAATCTCCCCCTTTTTGGTGGATTGATGACAATACCGGATTTGCAAGGATAATAATATGAGAATAAAAAGGATGGAGATATATGACATATGACTCACAGCCTATGATGGAAATAAATCTAAACTCACATAGGGTAGATCATGTCTCACACACGATAGCAAACAAAGCAAACCAAGTTCAAAGCAAATCAGCAAAGCAATGTAAAGTTCGAATGAAATCAAATCCCTAGACTCTCTCCCCCTTTGGCACAAGACACCAAAAAGGGGCACACCTAATGTCACAGGTAGCTACTCCTCGTCCTCAGGATCACCAGACTCGTCGGTCCCCTCCTGGTCAGTCTCCTCCTCATCTTCCGCCTCATCACCCGACCACTGGTACCCCTGAGCCTGCATCCAGGTGGCCTCCGGCGTGATGTCGTCCTCTGAGCCACTGGAGATGTCCACATCCAAGGTCCTGAGAACACGCTTATGCCTCTGGCGGCTCTGCTTCTCAGCCACGTGTGACTGATACTGACCCTTGGCCTGCATACAGAAGAGAGTCTTCATCTTGTCCTGCAACTTGATAGCCCAAGATGGCATGGCAGACGAGCGGGGCTGAGAGGCAGGTCCTCTACCCGCAGCGGTCTCTGTATCTGTGTCCATTTGCTGAGAGGAGGAAGATGGGTTGGTCCACTTATCCTTGATGCGCAGCTTGATTGGGTCATGCACAATATAGTCAGACTGTGCGTAGAGCACCTCACCCGGATACGCCTGTTGCCACTTGTGGCAGATGTAAGCAAACAGGTAAGGCCCGTAGATAGGGACCTTACGGTTGATAATGCAGTTCCATAGTTCTGTGAACATCACATCTGCAATATCCAATTGAGCAGACTCCACAGACATAGCCTCCTCACATAGTAACAACATCTCAGCCAAGACGCCATGGACCTCATCGAAGTTACCACTCCGAGGGAAGAGGGTGTTCCGAAAGATGCGGTGCATAATGTCCAGGTGCTTGGGAAGCACCCCCTTCCTCAGATATAGTGGCTGCAGTCTGTCCTTTGCAAGGCCTTATCCGCGGGGACTGGAGCGTGAGGACGCAGCCCAAGAGGGGTGTCAGCACCCTGAAAATCAATGTGCAAGAACTGCATGAACTCTGACCAGGAACCAGTCATCTTCTGTGACCCAGTCATCCAAATCATGGAGCGCTGTTCATCATGGGAGAAATGAACAGTGACGTAGAACTGAGCAACTGCCGTGGGATCAAAATCTGTCTTGAAGGTGATGATGTTTTTGAGCCCCATCTTGTCAATCAAAGCAAGAGCATCACCAAAGTAATCTGTATGCCGCTGAAGATGTGCCAAATCAATCCACTGGACAGAGATGTAATTCTTCTTGAAGTTTCCAATGACATCTCGATATATCCTGCAATGGTCCTTAACCCAGACATTTTCAACTCCCTCGATCGTCTCCCTCTCCTGGAGATAGTGGTTCTTGGTGCGAAACTGCAGAAACTCTTTAGGAGACATTGCTCGGATGTTCACCCTCTTGTCCTTGTGGGCAACCTTCTTGAAGGACTTCTTCTTAGGGGGGAGACCAGACGTGGCAGACCCCTCGGGCGCCTCTGTGTTGCGAAACTGTTTGGATGCCGTGTCCCGTGGGGGGTTCGAACGGCGAGCAGAGCCACCTGTGACACAGACCACAAAGCGAAAAAAGAGGCAACACGAAAAGTCAAGGCAATGGATCTTGAAAGTGCAGAGAAAAGAAACAAAAGAAAACATGCATTGCTAAGCCCAAGAAGAAAACACCGTGAATGCTCCTGGCGGTAGTACCGCCACACCTGGCGGTAGTACCGTCAGTCCTGGCGGTAGTACCGCCAGCTCTGGCGGTAGTACTGCTGGGAGTCCTGGCGGTAGTACCGCCAGTCCTGGCGGTAGTACCGCTGGGGTCATAGCGGTAGTACCGCTACCCCTGGCGGTAGTACCGCTGGGGCCTAGCGGTAGTACCGCTAGCCCTAGCGGTAGTACCGCTACCCCTGGCGGTAGTACCGCTGGGGCCTAGCGGTAGTACCGCTAGCCCTAGCGGTAGTACCACTGGGGGTTTTGACTGTCAGATCTAGACATATAAAACTCGTATTCTAGGGCATGGACTGAATATATAATCATTAATACGTATACATCAGCCCTATTGTCAAACGGAACACATAGTAACACGAGGTACAAACATGCATAGGCAAGAGAGAGCACGTTTTAGATCTAATCAAAAAGGTTCAAATATCCGATCTAAGACGATGAAACCCTAAACCACGGCAGCAATCTTAGCAACAAGCCATTGGATCAACAAGATGAATGCAATCCCCAATGCTCCTAACCCTAGAACACGAAAAACAACCAAATAGAAGAGGGGAGGAGCTTTTGTTACCGGGATTCATGGCTTTGGAGGAGGAAGAAGAAGTAAATCAGCCTTTCCACACCAACGGGAAGAGAGGGCTCCTCCAAGAAAGATCCAAACAGCGGGTTTTCGGGGTAGGGGAGGGAGGAGCCGCGAGGAAGAAGAAACAGATTGAAAATCGGGCTCCCCCTCCCTTTATATAGCCCAAGGGGTATGGGTAGCGGTAGTACCGCTGGGTCCAGCGGTAGTACCGCTGACCTGGCGGTAGTACCGCTGGAGTGCAGCGGTAGTACCGCTGACCTGGCGGTAGTACCGCTGGAGTGCAGCGGTAGTACCGCTGGCGGTCCTGGCGGTAGTACCGCTCCCCCTAGCGGTAGTACCGCTCCCCTCGAAACCCTAGAAATATTCCGGCCGGCCGAGTTAGATTTTGAACTCTGGCGGTAGTACCGCTACCCATGGCGGTAGTACCGCTGGGGTCCTGGCGGTAGTACCGCTACCCATGGCGGTAGTACCGCTGGGGTCCTGGCGGTAGTACCGCTACCCCTGGCGGTAGTACCGCTGGGGTCCTGGCGGTAGTACCGCTACCCCTGGCGGTAGTACCGCTGTACATGTTTCAGCACGGCCAAGGAAAGCGGGAAAAACTTGGGCACATGACAAGTGAGTAAAAAGGGATGACTTCTAAGAAAAGGTATCGACTTGTCATTGTATATCCTCTCCTTTATACGCAAGAGAGGATGGAGGGGCGGTGGCCGAGGCCACCTATGTTTGAGACAATGGTATGACACCGCGAAGAATTATCCTTGGGTTCATGACCAATGCTCGTCTTTGAGGCACAAGTGCCATTTGACAATGGCTAAAGTGAAAGACTAGATTGATTTACGCATAATGGGGGGAGGGAGAGTTCATTGAGAGAACAACACTCCCCCTATGTCCATGCCTACATCTAGACCAAGATGGAATGTGAAGTGAGGTGCAATATGCCTAGTTTCAATCCACATTACTCGAATCAATGATATTTAGCTCATGCCTTAACTCCCGGAACCTTGCTTCATCAAGTGGCTTGGTGAAAATATCTGCAAGTTGCTCTTCAGTGTGAATGAAGTGAACCTCAATATCACCTAGCTTGATATGTTCACGGATGAAGTGATGACGAATATCAATATGTTTGGTTTTGCTATGTTGCACTGGGTTGAGGGAGATCTTGATGGCGCTTTGATTGTCACATAGAAGAGGCACTTTGTCACAAGTGACACCATAATCCTTTAAAGTTTGCCTCATCCATAACAATTGTGCACAACAACTTGCAGCTGCCACATACTCAGCTTCGGTGGATGATAAGGAGACACAGTTCTGCTTCTTTGACGACCAACTTACCAAAGAGCGACCAAGGAATTGGCACCCTCCAGATGTTGACTTCCTCTCCACACAATCTCCAGCCCAGTCTGAGTCAGAATAGCCAACTAGATTGAAGTTTGCTCCTTTGGGATACCAGAGGCCAAAGTTTGGGGTATGAGCCAAATATCGAAAGATTCGTTTGACAGCCATGTAATGACTTTCTTTTGGTGCGGATTGAAACCGTGCACATATCCCTACACTCAACATAATATCCGGTCTAGATGCACAAAGGTAAAGGAGGGATCCAATCATGGAGCGGTATACCTTTTGATCCACTGCTTTACCATTGGGATCACTGTCAAGCTTGCATCTGGTTGGCATGGGAAACTTGACCGGTTTGACATCTTCGAGCTCGAACCGTTTGAGCATGTCTTGAGTGTACTTGGCTTGTTTGATGAATATCCCTTCTAGACCTTGCTTAATCTCGAATCCGAGAAAAAACTTCAACTCTCCCATCATGGACATCTCAAACTTCTCAGTCATTAGCGCGGCAAATTCTTCATTGAATGAAATGTTAGGAGAGCCAAAGATAATATCATCAACATATAGTTGGCATATGAACAAATCCCCTTTAACCCTCTTAGTAAAAAGAGTGGGATCAATCTTCCCAATTTCAAACCCACGATCTTGTAACAACTCAGTAAGGTACTCATACCACGCGCGTGGGGCTTGTTTAAGACCATAGAGTGCCTTATTGAGTTTGTACACATGATTTGGGAGCTTGGGATGTTCGAATCCCGGGGGTTGTTTGACATATACCAACTCATTTAAAGGACCATTAAGAAATGCACTTTTCACATCCATTTGCTGTAATTTGAAGTTATGATGAGAGGCAAAAGCAAGTAGCATGCGAATAGATTCTAGACGAGCGACAGGGGCAAAGGTTTCACCGTAGTCGATACCCTCGACTTGGGAGTAGCCTTGAGCCACCAATCTTGCCTTGTTTTGAATCACAATTCCATTTGCATCTTGCTTGTTCTTGAATATCCATTTGGTCCCGATGACATTATGTTCCTTCGTTGGTCGTGGCACTAGATCCCATACTTGGTTGCGCTCGAAGTTGTTAAGTTCTTCGTGCATGGCCATAAGCCAATCCTCATCATCGAGCGCTTCCTGTACCTGTTGAGGTTCACAATACGAGACAAACGCGTGATGCTCACAATAATTCCAAAGTTGTTGACGGGTAGATACTCCCCTTTTTAAACTACCAAGAACATTCTTCATAAGATGTGACTTGGCTTTCAGCTTGTTCGCATTCTTGGCTGCTCGACGCTCCAAGAGTTCTTCATTAGATAACAGAGGAGCATCGACTTGTATCTTTTGTTTGCCCTTGCGTCTTGAGCCGGTTGTTTGAGCTCCAGAAGGGAATTGTGAGACAGTCTCCTGATCACTTTGTCCTTCGACTTGAGCAGGTTCACTAGTTTGATCTTGTATTAGTGGTTGCTCTTGATCTTGATCTCGTGTTGGTTCAAGGTCTTGGGGCAGTGCTTGAGTGGGCATATCACCATTGTTAGACAATTGATCTTGACCGAGAGCTTGATCAACTTGTTGAGAGTCTTCTCTTTGTTCATCGGAAGCGTGTGGGGCTTGTGGGGGTGATGGCTCCACTTGAGTAGAGCATTGTCCTTCTCCTTCGGCCATAAGGGCTTCCTCAATGGGGAGTATTTGACCAATCCCCATTCTTCTTATGGCTTCGGGAGGAATTTCATCACCTATATCACAAAGACCACTTTGCTCCACTTGGGAGCCATTATTTTCGTCAAACTCCACGTTACACGTCTCCTCAATTAGTCCGGTGGACTTGTTGAGGACACGGTAAGCATGAGAGTTTGTAGCATAACCAACAAAGATACCCTCATGTTCTCTAGAGTCAAATTTAGCTAACCGAGCTCCCTTTTTAAGAATGAAACACTTACAACCGAATACCCGGAAGTACTTGAGATTGGGTTTGTTTCCAGTTAGAATCTCATACGGAGTCTTGTTCAAGCCTTTGCGGATGTAGAGCCGATTGGACGCATGACATGCTGTGTTGATGGCCTCTGCCCAGAAGTTGTATGGAGATTTGAATTCTGCCATCATTGTTCTTGCAGCGTCTATCAAGGTCCGGTTCTTCCTTTCTGCCACGCCGTTTTGCTGAGGGGTATATGGTGCAGAATATTGGTGCTTTATTCCCTCATCACCTAGAAACTCATCTAGGGTATAGTTCTTGAACTCGGTGCCGTTGTCACTCCTAATCATCAAGATCTTTGCTTCATGTTGACGTTGCGCTTCATTGGCAAAGTTGATGACCGTTTGTTGAGTTTCACTCTTCCTTTTAAGAAATATACCCAGGTATATCTTGAGTAGTCGTCAACAATTACTAAGCAATACTTTCTGCCTCCAAGACTATCGAATGTTGGAGGACCAAACAGATCCATGTGAAGAAGTTCCAATGGCCTCTTAGTGTAGATAAGAGTTGATGGACGATGAGCAGTTTCATGAATCTTTCCTTCAATGCAAGCACTGCAAACACGATCTTTAGCAAAGCTCACATTTGTTAGTCCACGAACATGGTCCCCTGTCAGAAGACTTTGCAAAGACCTCATATTGACATGAGCTAAACGGCGATGCCAAAGCCAGCCCACGTCAACTTTAGCCATTAGACATGTCGCAGTCTTAGTGGGTCGCTTTGAAAAGTTTACCACATAGAGACCATTTTCGACATGTCCAACATAGGCTACTTTAAGAGTCTTGCTCCTTAGGAGGACCACAGTGTCAATATTAAAGAATGTGGAAAAACCCATGATTGCAAGTTGACGAACGGAAAGTAAATTGTAGGCAAGAGACTCAACAAGCATGACCTTCTCAATAGACAAATCTTGAGAGACGACCACCTTACCAAATCCCAATACCTTTGACGAGGATGCATCAGCGAATTGGACATGGGTAGGCATAGATGGAGAAGGGTGCACATCCACCACTAAGTCCTTGCTTCCGGTCATATGATTTGTTGCTCCACTATCGAGCAACCATGACACCCCACCGGAAGCAAACTCCTGCAATAGATCAAGGCTTGGTTTTAGGTACCCATTTTTTAATGGGTCCTTTCATGTTAGAGACAAGGGTCTTAGGAACCCAGATAGCCCATTCAATATCTTCATCGTAGGAACCAATAAATCTGGCATAAACATGCCCATCACTAGCACAACATAACACATAAGAGGAATTGAGTTTGCCGGCTGTGTTAGTAGGAGCGGCTTTGCCCTTCTTGAGGTTCCCATAGTCCACCTTGTTCCTGTTCACCTTCTGAGTACCCTCACCCTCCTTGACAAAGATGTCCATGAGGGTGAGAGATCGTTTTCTCTTGTTCTTCCTTTTACCTTTTGACTTGGAGGTAAGTCCAATTCCTTCCTTTCCTACGACACCCTTTTGAGTGCTCAAGAGATCGTTCAGACTCTTCTCACCTTGTCTGCATGACACAAGGCCCTTCTCAAGTTTCTCCTTTAACTTGGCATTTTCTTCCACAAGATGAACATGCTCACAACAAGGGTTAGTTGCACAAGTATTATCAATTAGCACAAAGGGAGGACAAGTAGAGATCTCCTTGGTAAGCTTTGCTTGGAGTTGATCATGAGACTCTTTCAGAGCGAAATGAACACCTTTCAAGGCTTTGTGGGCCTTGTCAAGTATGTCAAACTCTTCTTTGAGTCTGTCACGGCCAACCTCAAGAGCATACCTTTCAGATTTAAGCATGCGAGTAAGAACAACATCATGATCCAGTTTCTTTTGCATTTTAGTGCAGTCATCGTTATATGACTCCTCAAGAGCCAGACGAAGAGTGCGCTCTTCTTCAAGAGTACTAGATAATTCGGCAATTTCATCGGCATAGTCACGACTATGTCCATGAAGCTCGGAGATGGTCTCCTCATGAGACTCAATAAGGTCAGTGGCCTCACCCAATTGTTCCAAGAGAGCAACAAAATGCTTCTTGGTTTCTCCCTTAATAGTGCATAGAAACTTATCAAGATCATGTTCATTAAGTTCTCCAACATCACTATCTTCTACACAATTTAACAATGAAGGAGTAGAAGTAATGTTGGTCTTAATGATAGAAGTTACCTGATTGGTACCTTTTGCCATGAGGCACTTGGTGATGTGGTTCTCGTTGGGGGCGTTGAAAAGAGACACCTTCTGGGAAGGGGTAGTGGCTATAGCAACAGTTGCCGTTGCCACTGTATCATCATCATCATCATCATCAGAAGGATACTCCTCCAGGGCCACCATTCCTTTTGGGTGAGGTTTCTTCACAAAGTTGTTCTTGATTGGAAATGATTTGGCTTTGTCTTTGCGAATGAGCTTGCCTCCATTGTCTTCTCTCTTCTCATATGGACATTCTGCCACGAAGTGACTCACGTTGCCACAGTTATAGCATGTCCTTACTCGTTGTTTGGGTTTGAAACCACTTGAGTTGTTCTTGTTGAAGGTTGGTCTTGAGTTCCTTTTATTTCCCCAGAATTGCCTTGATGCAAGAGCCATGTGCTCATGATAGGCATACTTTGTGTCTTCCGGGCAGCTCTCCTCTTCCTCATCTTCTTCTTCTTCTTCAAGCATTACTCTTGCTTTCAACGCAAGTTTGGGTGAAGTGATTTTTGATCGGACACGAGCAAGTGCATTGTCGGCAGTTTCGTTCATGATTGACATTGCAATGAACTCATCCAACACTTCACTGGAAGACAAAGAGTGAAAGTCTGGCCGCTGACGAATGACAGATGACATGGCTTTGTTGAAAGGCATGATGGCTTTGAGAAACTTGCGTTTGACCCAAGTGTCATCCACATCCTTACTTCCATGATCCTTTAGTGCCACGGCAATAGCAGTCACCCTCCGATAGAGATCACGAGGGTCCTCTTCTTCCTTCATCACAAACTCATCGGCCTGATCAAGTATCACTTCATAGTTGGATCGTTGAATACTTGAGCTTCCCTTATACAACACCATAATATGCTCCCAACAATCCTTGGCCAATGTGAAGGGACGTAAGTGGGGAAGATCTTCAGGTGGCACAGCAGACTGAAGGATAAACAGCGCAGAGTGATTATATTGATTGTCTGCATCTTCTCTTGGAGTGAGGTTGCTTGGGTCATGGGGGTAATATCCTTGCTCAATAATTCTCCACAAGTTTGTTGAGCTGTGATTCAAATGAGACTTAATAGAAAATACCCAGTTAGCAAAGTCACCTTTCACAAGTTTAGGAGGAGGACCAACAGGATTAAGACGAGGTGCGAGAACGGGTCCTCCATAAATCATGGGAGGTGGAACAGAGGCATGTGTTCCAGTCCCATCCTTTTCGTGAGGTGAAGCAGGTTGCATACCTTTAGCCGCTTCCTTAGAGGAGTTGGCCTCCGAATCGGAAATGGTGGGTTTAACCACTAAAGCCGGTTCGGGTGAACTTCTAAGACCGTCAATTAATTCCTTAAGCATGGTTTTGACTTCGCTCGTCAAGGACGTCTTGAGGGCTGCCATAGCCGTATTCAAGTCGTCCCTTGTGACCGAAGTCAAGTCCATGCCCTCGGGTTGCCCATGGTTCACTTCCTCTTCGCCTTCCATACTCTTCGGGTGGTTAAACCCTTAATAAAGAGACGTGGCTCTGATACCAATTGAAAGGATCGATATGGTTGGCTAGAGGGGGGGGGGTGAATAGACAACGACCACTTTTTAATTAATCTTAACAAGTTAAGGTAAACATTATACGGGTTCACAAATAATATGACAAAGAGGTGACCCCTATAAAAGCTATCAACAAGACCTATTAAGACAAGTAAGATATTGTAACAAGGAAAAGCAACTACAAAGTAAAGGTTAGAGATAGCCACAAGTGGAACCGATGGAGACGAGGATGTGTTACCGAAGTTCCTTCCCTTTGACAGGAAGTACGTCTCCATTGGAGCGGTGTGGAGGCACAATGCTCCCCAAAAAGCCACTAAGGCCACCGTATTCTCCTCACGCCCTCGCACGATGAAAGGTACCGTGATTCCACTATAGGTGCCCTTGAAGGCGGCGACCGAACCTTTACAAACAAGGTTGGGGCAACTCCACACAAAGCTTGGAGGCTCCCAACAAGACCACGAAGCTTCACCACAATGGAATATGGCTTCGAGGTGACCTCAACCGTCTAGGATGCTCAAACACCCAAGAGTAACAAGATCCGCAAGGGATAGGTGGGGGAATCAACTTTTCTCTCGGTGGAAGTGTGGATCTAGGCCTTCTCAACCAATCCCTAAAGAATCAACAAGTTTGATTGGCTAGGGAGAGAGATCGGGCACTTTTAAGCTTGTGGAGCAACAATGGAGCTTAGAGAGGTAAGAGATGGGGTTCCTCAGCTAGAAGAACCCTTTATATAGTGGGGGGAAAATTCAGACCGTTTTCCCACTCTCTGCCCGAGATCCAGCGGTACTACCGCTGGGAAGGAGCGGTACTACCGCTGGGGCCTCCAGCGGTACTACCGCTGGCACCAGCGGTACTACCGCTGGGGCTTCCAGCGGTACTACCGCTGGAACCAGCGGTACTACCGCTGGCCCTTGGTAGTGTATAAACACTACTACCGCCGAGAAAGTCTTCGCAAAAGGGTCCGTCCACGAACTACCGCTAGGTAGGTGGAACAGGGCACCTGGAGCGGTACTACCGCTGACCAGGGGCGGTACTACCGCTGGCCAGCGGTACTACCGCTGAACAGGGGCGGTACTACCGCCAGCCAGCGGTACTACCGCTGGGACCAGCGGTACTACCGCTGGGGACCATTTTGCCGAGACGCAAGGAACAAACAGGCGAGGGCCGCTCCAAGGATAAAGGAAAGGGAGAAAATAGAGGTGTGCGTGTGCAAAGATAGATTCCACCCAAACCTTTCCACTACGGATCCCCTCTTAATAGTACGACTTTCCTATGACTCAAATGAAGAGAATCCAGGATAGCGCCGTGCTTCCGTTCCCGAAGAGAGGAGTCGTGTCGTCTTGTGCCGTTGACGAATTTTGCCTGAAACCTTGACACACACGATTAGTCCTGTATGGTACTGTCATCAATCACCAAAATTACTTACGCATAAATTATGCCTCAACATGTGTCATCTCAGCGGAAATACGCGGTGCCCTATTTAAAGTGAGTGCGGTTGTCTCTAATGCATAACCCATAAACGATAGTGGTAATTCGATAAGAGACATCATAGTATGCATCATACCAAATAGTGCGTGGCTATGATGTTCAGACACATCATCACACTATGATGTTCCAGGTGGCATGAACTGCGAAACAACTTCCACATTGTCTTAACTGCGTACCAAAACTCGTAACTGAGATATTCATTTCTATGATCATATCGTAGACAGTTTATCCTCTTGTTACGACGAACTTCACTCTGAAACAGAATTGAACCTTTCAATATTTCAGACTTGTGATTCATTAAGTAAATACTCTAGTATCTACTCAAATCGTCAGTGAAGTAAGAACATAATGATATCCACTGCGTGCCTCAGCACCCATTGGACTGCATACATCAAAATGTATCACTTCCAACAAGTTACTATCCTATTTCATCTCAATGAAAACAAGGCCTTGCTCACGTGGTATGATTTGCATGTCACTAGTGATTCAAAATCAGGTGAGTACAAAGATCCATCAGCATGGAGCCTCTTCATGCAATTTATACTAACATGACTCAAGCGGCAGTTCCACAAGTAAGTGGTACTATCATTATTAACTCGTATCTTTTGGCACCAATGTGTAACACTACAATCGAGATTCAATAAACCATTGAAGGTGATCAGTCAAGCAAATAGAGTAACCATTATTCTCTTTGAATGAATAATCATATTGCAATAAACATGATCCAATCATGTTCACGCTTAACGCAAACACAAAATAACAATTATTTAGGTTCAACACCAATCCCGATGGTAGAGGGAGCGTGCGACGTTTGATTATATCAACCTTGGAAACACTTCCAACACGTATCGTCACCTCGTCTTTCGCTAGTCTCCGTTTATGCCGTAGCTTTCATTTCGCGTTACTAATCACTTAGCAACCGAACCGGTATCCAATACCCTCGTGCTACTAGGAGTACTAGTAAAGTACACATCAACATTATGTATATCAAATATACTTCTCTCGATTTTTGCCAGCCTTCTTATCCACCAAGTATCTAGAGTTGCTCCGCCTCAGTGACTGTTCCCCTTATTACAGAAGCACTTAGTCTCGGGTTTTGGGTTTAATCTTGGGTCTCTTCATTAGTGCAGCAACTGTTTTGCCGTTTCACGAAGTATCCCTTCTAGCCCTTGCCTTTCTTGAAACTTAGTGGTTTTACTAACCATCAACTATTGATGCTCCTTCTTGATTTCTACTTCCGCAGTGTCAAACATCGCGAATCACTCAAAAGATCATAGTATCTATCCTTGATATGTTATAGTTCATCACGAAGCTCTCATAGCTTGGTGGCAGTGACTTTGGAGAACCATCACTATCTCATCTGGAAGATTAACTCCCACTTGATTCAAGCGATTGTCGTACTCAGACAATCTGAGCACATGCTCAACGATTGAGCTTTTCTCCTTTACTTTGTGGACAAAGAATCTTGTTTGGAGGTCTCGTACCTCTTAACAAGGGCACAAGCATGAAATCACAATTTCATCTCTTCGGAACATCACTTATGTTCCGTGACGTTTTACAACGTTTTCGGCGCCTTGCTTCTAAGCCATCAAGTATCTTGCACTGAACTATCGTGTAGTCATCAGTAACGTGTATGTCGGATGTTCATAGCATCCACAGACGACGCTCGAGGTGCAGCACACCGAGTGGTGCATTAAGGACATAAGCCTTCTGCGTAGCAACGAGGACAATCCTCGGTTTTACAGACTCAGTCTGCAAAGGTTGCTACTATTATTTTTCAACTAAATTTTCTCTAGGAACATATAAAAACAGTAGAGCTATAGCGCAAGCTACATCGTAATTCGCAAAGACCATTAGACTATGTTCATGACAATTAGTTCAATTAATCATATTACTTAAGAACTCCCACTCAAAAAGTACATCTCTCTAGTCATTTGAGTGGTACATGATCCAAATTCGCTATCTCAAGTCCGATCATCACGTGAGTCGAGAATAGTTTCAGTGGTAAGCATCCCTATGCTAATCATATCAACTATACGATTCATGCTCGACCTTTCGGTCTCATGTGTTCCGAGGCCATGTCTGCACATGCTAGGCTCGTCAAGCTTAACCCGAGTGTTCCGCGTGTGCAACTGTTTTGCACCCGTTGTATGCGAACGTTGAGTCTATCACACCCGATCATCACGTGGTGTCTCGAAACGAAGAACTGTCGCAACGGTGCACAGTCGGGGAGAACACAATTTCGTCTTGAAATTTTAGTGAGAGATCACCTCATAATGCTACCGTCGTTCTAAGCAAAATAAGGTGCATAAAAGGATTAACATCACATGCAATTCATAAGTGACATGATATGGCCATCATCACGTGCTTCTTGATCTCCATCACCAAAGCACCGGCACGATCTTCTTGTCACCGGTGCCACACCATGATCATCCATCAACGTGTTGCCATCGGGGTTGTCGTGCTACTTATGCTATTACTACTAAAGCTACATCCTAGCAAAATAGTAAACACATCTGCAAGCACATATGTTAGTATAAAGACAACCCTATGGCTCCTGCCGGTTGCCGTACCATCGACGTGCAAGTCGATATTTCTATTACAACATGATCATCTCATACATACAATATATCACATCACATCATTGGCCATATCACATCACAATCATACCCTGCAAAAACAAGTTAGACGTCCTCTAATTTTGTTGTTGCATGTTTTACGTGGTGACCAAGGGTATCTAGTAGGATCGCATCTTACTTACGCAAACACCACAACGGAGATATATGAATTGCTATTTAACCTCATCCAAGGACCTCCTCGGTCAAATCCGATTCAACTAAAGTTGGAGAAACCGTCACTTGCCAGTCATCTTTGAGCAAAGGGGGTTACTCGTAACGATGAAACCAGTCTCTCGTAAGCGTACGAGTAATGTCGGTCCAAGCCGCTTCAATCCAACAATACCGCGGAATCAAAAAAGGACTAAGGAGGGCAGCAAAACGCACATCACCGCCCACAAAACCTTTTGTGTTCTACTCGAGAAGACATCTACGCATGAACCTAGCTCATGATGCCACTGTTGGGGAACGTCGCATGGGAAACAAAAATTTTCCTACGCGCACGAAGACCTATCATGGTGATGTCCATCTACGAGAGGGGATGAGTGATCTACGTACCCTTGTAGATCGCACAGCAGAAGCGTTAGAGAACGCGGTTGATGTAGTGGAACGTCCTCACGTCCCTCGATCCGCCCCGCGAACAATCCCGCGATCAGTCCCACGATCTAGTACCGAACGGACGGCACCTCCGCGTTCAGCACACGTACAGCTCGACGATGATCTCGGCCTTCTTGATCCAGCAAGAGAGACGGAGAGGTAGAAGAGTTCTCCGGCAGCGTGACGGCGCTCCGGAGGTTGGTGATGATCTTGTCTCAGCAGGGCTCCGCCCGAGCTCCGCAGAAACACGATCTAGAGGAAAAACTATGGAGGTATGTGGTCGGGCAGCCGTGAGAAAGTCGTCTCAAATCTGCCCTAAAAGCCCCATATATATAGGAGGAGGGAGGGGGACCTTGCCTTGGGGTCCAAGGGATCCCCAAGGGGTCGGCCGAGCCAGGGGGGAGGACTCTCCCCCCCAAACCGAGTCCTACTTGGTTTGGTGGGAGGGAGTCCTTCCCCCTTCCCACTTCTTCCTTTTTTTTCCTTTCCTTTGATTTTTTCTCCCTTGGCGCATAGGGGATTGGTGGGCTGTCCCACCAGCCCACTAAGGGCTGGTGTGACCCCCCCCCAAATGCCTATGGGCTTCCCCGGAGTGGGTTGCCCCCCTCCGGTGAACTCCCGGAACCCATTCGTCATTCCCGGTACATTCCCGGTAACTCCGAAAACCTTCCGGTAATCAAATGAGGTCATCCTATATATCAATCTTCGTTTCCGGACCATTCCGGAAACCCTCGTGACGTCCGTGATCTCATCCGGGACTCCGAACAACATTCGGTAACCAACCATATAAATCAAATACGCATAAAACAACGTCGAACCTTAAGTGTGCAGACCCTGCGGGTTCGAGAACTATGTAGACATGACCCGAGAGACTCCTCGGTCAATATCCAACAGCGGGACCTGGATGCCCATATTGGATCCTACATATTCTACGAAGATCTTATCGTTTGAACCTCAGTGCCAAGGATTCGTATAATCCCGTATGTCATTCCCTTTGTCCTTCGGTATGTTACTTGCCCGAGATTCGATCGTCAGTATCCGCATACCTATTTCAATCTCGTTTACCGGCAAGTCTCTTTACTCGTTCCGTAATACAAGATCCAGCAACTTACACTAAGTTACATTGCTTGCAAGGCTTGTGTGTGATGTTGTATTACCGAGTGGGCCCGAGATACCTCTCCGTCACACGGAGTGACAAATCCCAGTCTTGATCCATACTAACTCAACTAACACCTTCGGAGATACCTGTAGAGCATCTTTATAGTCACCCAGTTACGTTGCGACGTTTGATACACACAAAGCATTCCTCCGGTGTCAGTGAGTTATATGATCTCATGGTCATAGGAATAAATACTTGACACGCAGAAAACAGTAGCAACAAAATGACACGATCAACATGCTATGTCTATTAGTTTGGGTCTAGTCCATCACATGATTCTCCTAATGATGTGATCCCGTTATCAAGTGACAACACTTGCCTATGGCCAGGAAACCTTGACCATCTTTTGAACAACGAGCTAGTCAACTAGAGGCTTACTAGGGACAGTGTTTTGTCTATGTATCCACACAAGTATTGTGTTTCCAATCAATACAATTATAGCATGGATAATAAACGATTATCATGAACTAAGAAATATAATAATAACTAATTTATTATTGCCTCTAGGGCATATTTCCAACACCCCCCCCACCAACTTCTCCTGCCATATGGAGGGCACCGACGGGGCAAGGGGGAGAACCTGTGGTTTCACGGGTTGGGGTGGGAATTTTGCCGCTGCCCACAAAAATATTTACGGGTCCGACACGTTTACGGGGTGTGATCGGCCAGCTTATTTCACGCGGACCCGTATTTTAATAATTATTTTACGAATCGGGGCATTATACGAGGTTTGCTAGAGATTCTCTTAGAGAAACTCCAACGGTGTGATTCAAAACGAACGTACAGTTTGTTTTTTTTATCCGTTTTGGTTGTCATGTTTGTTCCATTTTTCATTTGGATCGATCATGCGCGCAATGCATCTATCCTTTTTTTGACCGCACGGCTGGCTTGTGAACATTTTTTGATTATTTTACCATATATGTATAAATTCTAACCCTAATTTAACACAGTTTAATAATTTTTTTTGCATAATTCTAGAACGATATAAATATCTCCTAGTTTACAAGTCAAATGAACATTAAATTGCCTCAAATACATTTGAAAAGAAAGGTGTCGCATACATCTATTGGTTGCCAATATGAATCTAAGATATTTTGCAGTTGAATATGAGTTTTTCAATCATGTATGTGATGATGAAACTCAATGAATTGTAACGTTGTCGCTCGCTCCTCCATGCTGGGACATAATATTGCCATCCTAAAACTCAAACCCTTGATCGTAGAGACGTTATGTGCGCTCATCCTTTACGATCATGTTGTGCATGTCACGTTGGCAGTCATCACATCCAAAGCTTCTCGATGCTCCAAGTTCTTGTAAGATACCGAACAATGCCCCGTCGAGATTGCGGAACACCAAAGACACGCTTCATATCCTTTCTAGTGTTCTTTTGCTCTTGAACAAATCTCTTTCTCTTCTCTCCTATAGGATGTGGATTGTTTTGACAAGAATAGTCCACTATGGATAGATACCGTCAGCTATATAGCATCCATTGTTGTGGTGGTGGTCATTGGTCTCAACATTGACCTTCGGGCAATTGCCTTCTTTTAACCTAGCAAACTCCGGAGAGCGCCGTAGCACATTGATGTCATTGTGAGAGTCGGTCGTGCCGAAGAAAGAGTGTCACATTCAGAGATCTTGTGAAGCAACGGCCTCAAGTATGACAGTGCAAGCTCGGACATGGCCCTCACTATTGCTCCCGCCAAGTAGAACGGTAGTTTTTCCACTTCTAGTGCATACAATCTATGCTATCAAGCATCCCGGGAACCCCGGCTGGCATTCACTGCCAACAATCGTGTTATATCAGCAACATTTGACTCTCTCAAGTACTCCGGCCCAAACACAACTATGACAGCCCTGTAGAACCTATACATGGACTCAAAGACAGGTGAACTCACTCATCCGGACATATTCATCAATGAGATCACCGAAAACTCCGTATGCAAGCATTCGAATGGCAACAACGCATTTATAATAAGAGGGTAAGGCAATCTTCCCAAGGACATCAGTCTTGCACTGAAAATATTTATCGTGCCCCACCAACCCCTCCTGAATACGGTTAAACACATGCCTAGCCATACGAAAACGACATCGAAACATATGATGTTTGAAGAGATGGTTTGGGTTCTCGAATTAGTCGTTCCAGAGTAGGAGATGGTCGCTCTCCCGGTTGCGATTCAAGGCTAGCGTGTGTCCCGGTATCGGGCCACTAAACAATGGCCACTGCCTACTTAGATGGTCATGGACGACCAACACAACTGCCACGATCTCTTCATCATCGGATGAAGAATCATCTAAATCCCGAAGAACGTTGTAGAAAAATAACTCGTCGTCAGAATCTATTTATATACCTTGCGGGTGGCGTGGAAGATGTCGGGCGGTGAAGAGCCTCACACCCCCACCAAGATAAGCTAGGAACTGCGTGGCGACGCCGGCAGATGAGGTGGCTGGGAGGGTGCCCTATCTATGGATGGCGACGTCGACGGAACTGTGGGGCGACGACAAAAGGTGAGACGGTCGGGTGAGTCGGAGACGATGGGGAAAGAGAAGACTAGCGTGCGTGCAACCTTCTATCAGGCCAGGGAAAAGCGGGCGTCACACACGTCCGTCTTGTGTCTTCGTCGATGCAAATGGGATCCATATTTGGGTCGGTCTAAATTTAGACCTTAAATGAATGACAGGAGGACAAAAAGGGAGATGTGTTCGTTTGTATCATTGCATTAGGTTAAATTTTACGTCTACAACGATTTAAATGAACACGAACGAAAGAAATGGATCACCCGGTTGTTGAAGCTGATCTAAGCGAGCCCACCCACGCATGTGGCGAATACCGGCTGCTATCGCAACTTGTATATGCCCACACACTAACACAGAATTA
Organism: Hordeum vulgare subsp. vulgare; assembly: GCF_904849725.1. NCBI lineage: Eukaryota > Viridiplantae > Streptophyta > Magnoliopsida > Poales > Poaceae > Hordeum > Hordeum vulgare. The sequence continues at coordinate 442,170,488 of NC_058522.1, read as the reverse complement.
TGTATTGACAGTGTGCCTGAATTTTGTTATGCGCAGCGAATAGATGTGCGCACCACTGTCACGATGGATTCCATCTCCGTTGCATAGAAAAGCGCAGTTATGAAAAAAAGAATGACCCAAGAGTCCCTAACCGAGCTCCCAGAAGTTGACTAGATTAAATTGTTTTCCAGTAGAGTAAATCCAAGCAACTAGGACGGCTGCCATGGATTGGATTGGATTGGACATCTATACGGGTGTGTTCGGTTTGAGGATCAAAATGCATGGAATGTCATGGTTCCATTCCGGATGCATGGGTTGGTTCCATTCTTGTGTTCGGTTGGACATAAAAAATGACATGGGTTGATTTCGTCCATGTGTTTGGTTTGGGAGGTAAAATGAGAAAAATCTCATTCCACTCACCTCTTCATATGAATGGTGAGATAACCTCTAATGTGCTCATATATATCTCAGATTTGGACAACATATAATTTAAAATTTTAACAGCATTTTCTTTGTATTTTCAACAAGCAATTTAATAGTATATGATCACAAGTCAAACAAATATATAACAACATATATAACAGATTTTCAATAGAAATATCATAAGATGCAACAGTATCACAAGGTCATCATCGAAAAGAAATATTGTTCATTACAATCTTTGTCGGTCTCTTTCATGCATAGGGCCATAGGAAATGCAAACTCTCCTCTTCCTTATTATGGCACGAACAATTACCGCCACTGCAGCAAGAACCACAAAAACAGCAGCACCCCTAATCATCCTCTTCCTTCTATTCACCCTCTTGACCATCTACAATGCATGGACTCTATCAAACATAACAACAGCAAGAAGCCTAGCTTTTCCTAGTACAAGAAAAGTGGAGGGATGGTGCTGGCCAACAAGATGCATACCTTCAGGAGGAGGAGGGGCTGCTGCAGCTCGACGAAGATGGGGTCGGCGCGGCGGGTCGGGCTGGGAGGAGGAGGGCCTGCTGCAGCTCGACGAAGATGGTGTCGGCGCGGTTCTTTCCCCGCCGGTGGTCGTCGTCTCACCGTCGGTCAAGAGCGGCGGCTGGGAGGGGAGAGCGGCGGCTGGGAGGGAAGAGCGGCGGCTGGGAGGGCGGCTGGGAGGGGAGAGCGACGGATGGGAGGGAAGAGCGGCGGCTGGGAGGGCGGCTGGAAGGGGAGAGCGGCGGCTGGGAGGGAGAGGGAGAGGATAGGGTTCAGGGGTGGGACGTCCTCGGGGGTGAGGGGGTGAGCGGTGAGGCTTTGTTTTTTTTTCTTTTCTTTTGCGTTTAATCGATGAATAACGAGCCGATTCCAACGTTTTCCACGCATCGGTAGATGAAGCATCTTTAAGGAATATCCATTGCATGCGGACGGTTCAGTTCCGGATGAAAACACAAGTGAACACGAGGATAGGCTGCCAGGGACGAAATCAACCCATCCCATAACACCTTATCCTCAAACTGAACACACCCTACGAGAATCGAATAAGGTCTGGCTCAGCGCTCGCCCGGGTGGCTCCTTGTCGCTTTATGCCACACTATATTAACGATTCTTTGGTCAAATCAGCTTTGTTATTGCAGTCTGGCCGGGGAAACTGATTCGTGTAGGAGTGGCTGTGCTGCGCGCTCATCGTTAGCCATCTGGTCATTATCTGCGCTACTTGGATTGTTTATCGGTGATGAAACTTCTCAAACTCTCGATCTGTGCCGTGATCCGTACATTTGATTAGGCAAAGAATGCCTGAAAATCGATTGAAATTATTTAACTGTCTTAATACGGAACAATATACATGTTTTACACATATATACCTTTGTGGATCCTTTATATGTCTGTCTACCTATTACTCCCTCCGTTCTTAAATATAAGTCTTTAAAGAGTTTCATTAAGGGTCTACATACGGAGCAAAATGAATGAATCTAAAAACATGTCTATATACATTCGTATGTAGTCCCTTAATGAAACCTCTAGAAAGACTTATATTTAGGAACGAAGGGAGTACATGTCATACATCCCTCATTATATTACATACTTCATTTCGAAACATCCTTGCATTATTTTTGAATTTATTTCAGATTTTTTGACGATACGTTTTCAAAAGAAGAAGGTTTATTCATCAACGACGAGACGCCTGTGATGACTTCGTAAATCTTAAAATGATATGCCGGTTCAGTCTCTCAAACGTGTTTATAGAAATAACGTGTGCCGTGTGTGTGTGCGTTCATAGAGATGAATATATGTATGTGTATATTAATGTTTGCATTTGTATTGTGTTAAAAAGTTTGACTTCTCTTTCATTGTTCGCCGCCTTCTTCCTTGGTCGCTACCGTGTTCTTCTATTATGTTTGACTTCTCTTTCTTTCTTTCTTTTATATTTTTTTCCTTTTTTATCTCATTTTTGCTCATGCGTTTCTGTTGTCATGTCCGCCATGATTCATGCATCGTTCTTCATGTTAAAAAGATTCTCTCTATTTTTCTCATGCTTTTGTGTTCTCTTGTGTCAAATATGCATTCTTTTATCTGCAACACTTGCGTCATTGTATTATCAAATATCTATTTTCTGAAAAGGCTTTGATGTGATTTTCTTAATTTTAGGGTTTAGACCACGTAGCATTTTGTTTTCATTCTTGAAAGTGAACTTCGTTTTCTATCATTTCATTTTATTTTCAGTGTTTATTTTTGTTATTCTTACAGCCTACAGCTTAAGTTTTGGGTCTTGATTGTGCATTTTTTCGTGGACCATTTGCCAATCATTTATCACTGCCTAATACTAATATTTGCGAGGCGTACAGTCACACGAGGCGTCTTCTTTCTGTGGACTTCTTCCCCATCTTCTTCTTTGTTTCTACCCTCATCTTGTAGATATGTTCTGTTCAAAAGCTTACCAGACATTTCTGCCAACGTTTCTGGGATGCCGGTGTCAACTATAGTTGACGAGGATGATTGCGTCTGCCATTGATTTCGGCCAACAGAACCACAGGAAAAAACCATAGGCGACCCCAATACAATTCATCTAAAGATAATAAATAATTATGTATCCTTGTTAATATCATCAAATCATATTCGAGTACTAAATTGCTTGTTTGTATTCTAGTACTTCCTTCGCTCCTAAATATAAGTTTTTTACAGGTTTCATTAGGAGACTACATACAAATGTATATAGATATATTTTAAAATATAGATTCACACATCTTGTTCCGTATGTAATTCCTTAATGAAATCTCTAAAAAGACTTATATTTAAGAACGGACAAAGTAGTGCCCAGTTTGCAAGGACCACAGAGGGCCAGTTCTTTTCACCTCATAATTTTTGAATATCATAATTCAGGGAAACTGCCGCAGAATCGTGTGGCCACAGAATTGTGTGTCCAGTTCTTTCTGTAATTCTAACATGTAATTGTTGTATGATTTGTATGTTGAAATGTTTGAAACGCCCCTAGATTAAAATGGAGAAGGGGGGCGGCAACGCAGGGTGGCGGCCCGGCGGCGCAAGAGCGGGATGGTCGGGCGGGAAGGCGTCGAGATGTGGCGGCCCGGCGGGAAGGAGAGGAGGAGAAGGGGTGGCGGCGGTGCAAGGTGGCGGCCTGTCAACGCATGAGCAGGGTGACCGAGTGGGGAGACGTCGAGATGTGGCGGTCCGGCGGGATGGAGAGGAGGAGAAGGGGCGGTGGCGGCGCAGGAGCGGGGTGCCCGGGTGGGGAGGCGTCGAGATGTAGCGGCCCGACGACACAGGGTGGTGGCCCGACAACGCAGGAGCAGGGTGCCCGGGCGGGGAGGCGTCGAGGTGTGGCAGCCCTGCGGGATGGAGATGAGGAGAAAGGGCGGTGGGGGCACAGGGTGGCGGCCTAGCTGCGTAGGACTAGTGTGGCCTGTCTGGGGAGGCGGCGGCGCAGGGTGGCGGGGATCTGACGGCTGGCGGCGGCACTAGGGTGGGGGGAACGAAACGGGAGGCTCTGTTTTGGCCCTGTTGCAGTCTGGCCCGAGTGGCAATTTGAACGTAATATCGTCATCCAATAGGGGTAGAGTTCAAAATGAAAGGTTTTCTTTTAAGGGGCTGGCTAGAATTGCCAGAATTGCCAGGTTCTCACAATTCTGAAATACACTAGTAATTATGGTAATTCTTAGATAATTCCTCGGAAAGCAACGAGTTCTTTTGCGACTGTAATTTTCCGGACAGTAATTCTTCAGAATTGAGTCAAAAGAACTGGCCGAGAGGCTTATGCAACCAAGAAAATGTTTTCAAGAACCATTGCTTTTTTCTTGACATGATTGCAAAGAAAGAACAACATGTTTGAAATAATTTTCCGAATCTTCTTCATCAGATGTAGATTTCATTGCTTATTAACTGGACAAAATGTAGAACCAATATGGTTCCAATTGCATCCTGAATTGTAACAACTCGTACCCACATTCTACCACACGACACTTATTTTATTACAATATTAAGCCTACATATACTTCTTTGAAATCCTGATAGTTTTCTTTGTTATCAATATTCTCTTTGTAATTTCTATGATCAACGGTTTTTCTTATTTCCATTTTACTGTATTATGGCCTACGTTGCTACAAATGACTCGCGAAAACAAATCATTCTTACAAGATATGTTCCAACTAAACTTACACATATGCTTTATGTAAAATAAGGATTCACCTTCATTTTTCATGCTAGCAGTAATTAACAAAAAACTTCTTTCCCTACGAGCATATCCAAACATATTTTTATGTCTGCACCACCTCCAGTTCTGTGACAAATCGTCTCACATCACAGTTTCATCATAAATGCTTCGTACGGCCGGATGTAGTTACTTCCACTTTTGTTTGGTATGTTGTAGGTAGTATATATCATATCATAGAGTATGTATGCGTAGTATGTAGTATATAAGAATATTTAGATATTATATATACTACTTTTAGGTAGTATGTACCATATTTTTTTCATACTTATTTTTACGTACAAATATGTACGTATTTCATAATATTATAAAAACTATGGATTAACTATTTTTTTTCCAGGTAACATACTTTGTACTATCTTAGATATAGTATGTGATGAAAGGATCGATATGGATGACTGGGGGGGGGGGGGGGGGGTGAATAGGCAACTAACAAATTTAAAACTTTTCTTTAAACAAATTAGGTTTAGCAACAAATAGGTTGTCTAGATATGCAACTAAGTGAGCAACCTATATGATGCTAACAACAATAATAATAAGCAAGTAGTAAATACAAGTAAAGGTAAGAAATAACCACAAGCGGAACCGATGAAGATGAGGATGTGGGTTCGAAGTTCCTTCCCTTTAAAGGGAAGTACGTTTCCGTTGGAGAGGTGTGGAGGCACAATGCTTCCCAAGACGCCACTAAGGCCACCGTATTCTCCTCATGCTCTCACACAATGCGAGGTGTCGTGATTCCATTAAGTGGTGCCCTTGAAGGTGGCGACTAAACCTTTACAAACAAGGTTGAGGCAATCTCCACAACTTAATTGGAGGTTCCCAACAAGACCACGAAGCTTCACCACAATGGAATATGGCTTTACGGTGACCTCTTCCGTCTAGGGTGCTCAAACACCCAAGCGTAACAAGATCCGCGAGGGATTAATGGGGAACAACTTTTCTCTTGGTGGAAGTGTGGGGGAGGGACTTCTCCTCCAAACCCTAGAGAATCAACAAGAGTTGATTGCTAGGGAGGGTGACCGGGCAAGTTTGAGCTTTTGCAGCAACAATGGAGCTGGTGCGAGAAAAGGTGAGATCTCCTTGGGGAAGAAGACCCCTATTTATAGCGGGGGGGCGGGAATCTGGCCGTTACCAGCCCTTTACTGGCCCAACTAAGCATAGTACTGTGCACCAGGGGCGGTACTACCGTCCAGTAGGGGCGGTACTTCTGCTGACCCAGGATGAGGGGTGGTAGGAAGCCAGAGAGAAAAATAATTAGCGGAAGTGGGTGCGACAGTAGGGGCGATAGTACCGCTGGAGCAGTACTACCGCTCCCCCTGGGCGGTACTTTCGCTCAACAGAATAAAAAGCCCCCTCCCCGTGACACCAGAGAAGAAAAACAAGCGGAAGAGGGTCCGGCTTTGTGAGCGGTACTACCGCTCACCAGGGCGGTACTTTCGCTTCTGAAACTTCCTGGGCACTATATCAGGGTAGCACCCTTGCTTCGGAAAAGGGATGTTGAGCAAGAATGAGAGATAGTGTTCCACCCAACTATTCCAAACGCGGATCCCCTCTTGATAGTACGAGATTACCTATGACTCCGGTCCACCAACCCTTAATCAATAGCTAAGAAAAGCCTTCACTTTCACTTACTAAGGGGAATATAACCGTCTCATGTCACATGATAATTCTGTGAAAGCATATCGCACACGGTTAGTACGTAAAGGGTATCGTCATCAACCACCAAAATTACTTAGGAGAAATTGTGCTCTTACAATCTCGCCCTTTTTGTTGTGTTGATGACAATACGAGTTTTGCCAAAAAATGAACTAAGAAGACTTAGGCAATCCCAAAACCTACAAAATATAGACGGGCTCCCCCTAGATGTGTGCTCTATTTGAATATGCTTTTGGAATGCAAAGAGCACACACTAGAATCAATACTACCCCTATATTTTATAGACAAGGCTATATACTTGCGTGAACAAAATGTAATAAAATAGATAAGCAAGCATATTATAACGGTAAAGACATAACATGATAGATGGGGTAGCATATGTCTTACACCACACATAAGTTCACACAAGTCTTGGACAAATGCAAACCAAAGCAAGCAATAAACGAGTTCACGAGATAGAGAAAACAAAATCAAATAAACACACTCGTGACTCAGCAAGGCAAATCCATCTTAAACTAAGATACTTTCTCCCCCTTTGACATCGGGACACCAAAAAGAGAAGATAGGAGAAGCTCAGTAGTCCTCGTCATCATCTCCCTCAGACTCATCCTCCTCAGCAAACACCTCCTCCTCAGCACACACCTCCTCCTTAGACTCCGTCCACTGACAGTTGGCCTTTAACCAGTCCTCCTTATTAGTGATCTTGCCCTCTCAACCGTTGTGGACATCAAGGCCAATCTTCCGCATTATCATCTTGTCACGGCTGCGCGCTTTCTTGGCATCGACATGTGCCCTGTACTGACCCTTTGCCTGGAAGCAAAAAAGAGCCTTCACCTTCTTCCTGAGCTTGGAGGCCCAAGAAGGTTTAGGCTTAGGATACATGCTTAGGGCTTAAGATCTGCAATTCTTCATTAATATATCATAATTAGTGTTGTACATTACTCTAAATGAAAGCATTCATATTTCAAAATATTTCATTTTCATGTCAATTCATTGTGAATCAATAAACACACTTTTCATTACCAAAAAATGAAATTAGAATTATAAGAGCTTACGTTCCTTTAACTATTATTTTCTTGAGTACGAAAATATGATACCTAGGAGGTGCTTGCCTCTAGATGAAGGACAGCGATTCACTTACAACTACTTATGTTTTCAACTTTGTCATTATGGAGGACATATAATCTTCAAATATATCAAAGGAACAACATACTCAAGTGTAATTAACTTATGTTCACAGACCACTTATTAGACACTTCACTCCTGAAAGATTGTTAGTATTTTTGTTTACAATGTACTATTCTACTTCAAAATTTTATGTTTTGTATCCAAAACTTGCTTACCACAATAAAGGTTATTGTTCTTCTTCATCCGAGATATCTAATTTGTCACGTAACGTTTCATTTCATTTGATATTCACTGTGAACATTTCATCTGGAAATTAAGTCTTTAAGTGTGGGAACCGTTCAGTTGGTTCCTTTGTAGACTTAACATAATAAATTCACTCCTTATTTAAGCAAATTGTATTGAAACAAAACAAATCAAAACGTTGCAACACTTTTCATGTACTCGTTAGTTTTTATTACTACATAATTATATATACCATTTGTTGCAACTATTAAAAATTCATACAAACTTCATAAGAAGTTTAAAGTCATGATGCACAACTTTAGTATTGAATATCTATGTTATTACATAAATATATATACGAAAACTTGTGTTACTCAAGTTTGTGTCTCCAAACCTTAGTTCCACTACAACGTCATATATATGAGTGATACATCTCTAACGTATCTACATTTTTATTTGTTCCATGTTACTATATTATCAATCTTGGATACTTTATATATAATTATATGCTATTTATATCATTTGAGGGACTAACCTATTAACCCAGTGCGAGTTCCTGTTTTTTTGCATGTTTTTTACCTTTTCAAGAAACAATACCAGATGGAATCCAAACACGATGAAACTTTACGTTTTTTTACGTAAAGAGACACTAGAAGCTTCATGAGGAGATCAAATGAGTTACAGGCTTGCATGGCGTGCCCAGGAGGGTAGGGCGCGCTGAAAGGACGTGGATATCGCCTAGAGGGGGTGAATAGGCGCTTTAAAATAATTATGATTTAGGCTTGAACAAATGTGGAATAAAACTAACGTTTAATTTGCCAAGCACAAAACCTAAAACAACTAGGCTCACCTATGTGCACCAACAACTTATGGTAAGCAAGATAAACAACTAAGTGATAGCAAGATATATAACAAGAAACAATATGGCTATCACAAAGTAAAGTGCATAAGTAAAAGGCTCGGGTAAGAGATAACCGAGGCATGCGAAGACGATGATGTATCCCGAAGTTCACACCCTTGAGGATGCTAATCTCCGTTTGGAGCGGTGTGGAGGCACAATGCTCCCCAAGATGCCACTAAGGCCATCATAATCTCCTCACGCCGTTGCACAATGCAAAATGTCGTGATTCCACTAAGGGATCCTTGAGAGCGGTCATCGAACCCGTACAAAGAAGGTTGGGGCAATCTCCACAACTTAATTGGTGGCTCCCAACAACACCATGAAGCTTCACCACAATGGACTTTGGCTCCGTGATGACCTCAAATGCTCGGGGCAATCTCCATAACTTAATTGAAGAACCCGGTGCTTGCCCGGACCTTTACACCACAATGATTGAGCTCCAAGGCACCACGAATCTTCTAGGACTCCAAAGCATCTACGAAGAACAATTTCACTTCCACGTATCACCGTGGAGAACTCAAACCGATGCAACTAATCCAATGGCAAGAACACACGAAGTGGTCAAGTCCCTCACACTCAAATCCCTCCACAATAACAAAAGCTATGGAGGAATAAGAGAGGAAGAAAAAGGATCTCACAAAGAACTCCAAGATCAAAATCCAAGGGGTTCCCCTCACATAGAGGAGAAAGTGATTGGTGGAGATGTGGATCTATATCTCCTCTCTCTTTTCCCTCAAGAACTAGCAAGAATAATTGGAGGGATAGAGAGTTAGTAAGCTCTAAGAAGGTCAACAATAGGGGCAAAAATGAGCTCAAGAGTTGGGGAAGCATTGGGGAAGAAGACCCCCTTAAATAGGTCCCCACAAATCTGCCTCTTATGCGCAGAAGTACACATGGACGGTACAACCGGTTTCTAGGGCGGTACAACCGGGCTGCCTATTTTAGCGGTACAACCTCCCAGCCACCGCTCAACAACCGGACCACAACAGAAGGTTGGCCAGCGGTTCCACCTGCCACGACTGCTGGGCACGGCTAAGTCCCAAGCGGTACAACCACTAAGAACACTAGTAGTACCAGCTATATTAATATAGCGCTACAACCGGGCCACCACCGCCCAACCACCGCAGCACAACAGAACCGTGCCCGGTTGTGGACCGGTGCTAGGCCGCTTCAACCGCCCGGGGCAACGGTACAACCGCTCGAAGAATATAGTAAATACGAGAACTACCATAACTTCTGCAAATGAGCTCCGAATTGAGCAAACTCAAGCTTGTTGGAAATCTTAAGAAGAGGCAGTTATGAAGAAGGCCAATGATATAGAGATGTGAAACCTCTATTAATGAAGAACCGGCAAAAAATCCAACATTGCAAACATCATAGAAGATGCACATGAACTCCACTTTCAATGAACTCGAGCTTGTCATAAAGATGACCATAAGCTCTAAAACTCACAAAGAGAAACACCAAACATGAACCAAGAAATACGATGCAAGGATGCAAATGGTTTGAGCTCAACATGAGCTACTCACTTGAGAGCCCCGCTTGACAGTACGACAATCTATCCTAAAATAGAAAAACTTATCAAGGGCAAACCTATACCTTGCACATAGTCCACTTGACCTATATGATGACGATCTTGACTTCCTCAAGATGGACCACATTTCTTGATTGTGTTGGCTTGATGAAGACTAGTTGATTGCTCCCCCATACTCACTAAGGGTTAGCCACTATTCACCACATCTTCACAAGTCCATTGCCACCACAATGGGTGGCAAGCTTCAAGCATGATATTTTTGTGATGCTCTACTTGAACTTGCACACCGCAATCTTGATGACGATCACCACTTGACGTCATCCTCCATGGGTTGTTTGAGATCTTCCTCTTGACACAAGCCCATGGAAACACACCTAACCCCACATAGAACTCACACGAAGACATGGGTTAGTACACAAAGCGTAATGGACAATGCTTACCATACCATGGGATCACTTGATCCCTCTCGGTACATCTCTTACGCTTTGTGTGTTGATCAACATGATTCACTCTTTGACTTAGTCTTGATCAACCGTGTGTCTTCATGATCAATATTTGGATAAAACCTTGAATGCCACCTTGCTCATCATATAAACTCCTTGAAACAAACACATGGACTTCAAGAAGTGCCTATGGACAAATCCTACAAATATAACTTAAGGCAACCATTAGTCCATATGGATTGTCATAAATTACCAAAACCACATGTGAAGAAATATGCTCTAACACGCGCCATGTAGGCTCGTGTCTCCCTCAGACAGTGTAAGGGCATATTTCCATCTTACTGGTTTTGGTGATTGATGACAATGCATTTGCATACTAATTGTGTGTATTAAGCCGTTCAGTTATTTCATCATATGGCACAAGATGATTCTTGCCCCTTAGTGGATTAGAGTGAAGACGATTTCTTTCATGCGTTTCATTTTCGGTGGATTTGAGTCGTAGGAGAACCGTACTATTAAGAGAGGGGTACGCATAGGAACAGTTTGAGTGGAATCAACACGTACACATTCATTTGCACCCATGTTAATTTCCCGCACATCTTTGGAGCTTCGACGTTGTCTTTGTTCTGGTCCGGAAGGAACCAAGCGGAAGTACCACACAAGGCAGTGGTACTACCCCTTATCTGCGGTAGTACCGCTCTAGGCAACGGTATGTGACGCACTCGGTTTAATCGTACGCTAATCATACACGCACATGCGTACGATCAAACCCAAGGACTCATGGGAAGATATCACAACACAACTCTAGACACAAATAAAATAATACAAGCTTCATATTACAAGCCAGGGGCCTCGAGGGCTAGAATACAGAAGCTCGATAAGCACATGAGTCAGCGAAAGCAACAACATCTGAGTACGGACATTAAACATGGGGTGCCTTAGAGAAGGCTAGCACAAAAGAAACACGATCGAACGAGGCGAGGCCTCCTGCCTGGGAACCTCCTAAACTACTCCTATCTTCAGCGGCCTCCATGAAGAAGACACCACCGGGATGGCAGACTTCGGCAGGAAACTCCACTCCTGGGCTCCATCATCTGGTCGCAGCAACGGATCAAGGGGAAAAGGGGGAGCAAAGCAACGGTGAGTACTCATCCAAAGTACTCGCAAGACTTACATCAAAACTATGCTAAGTATGCATCAGTATCAAAGAAGGGGGTTGGTTATATGTGGACTGACTACAACAATACAAGAATAGAGAGAGAAGGCCTAGTCCTATCGAAGGCTAGCATCTTCAGAGTCTTGCAGCAATAGACGAGAATAGATCAAGGTAACACAAATTAATAGTCATATTGTTGCAGCGGTATTAAAGAGAGGTCACGCCCAGAGATCCTCCCTCCACTCCCTGCGAGGAAGCAATCCCGAGGCAACTAATTCTAGTTAAGTAAGAATTGTAGTTGTATAAGATCAGGACACAACTCCAGGTCGTCCTGTAACCGTCGACATGGCTATTCGAATAGTTAATTTTCATCCCTGCAAGGGTGCACCACATGTCCCATTGATACATCTCCATCGTATCTACTTTTCCAAACTCTTTTTTGCCCTTGTTTTGGACTCTAATTTGCATGATTTGAATGGAACTAACCTGGACCGACGCTGTTTTCAGCAGAATTGCCTTGGTGTTATTTTCGTGCAGAAATCAAAGTTCTCCAAACGTCCTGAAAATTTATGGGGAACAGTTTTGGAAAATATCAAAAAATACCTGCGTCAAGCTCCACTTCAGGGGGTGGGCCAGTGGGCCACAAGCCCCTGCTCCGCCACCACGCCCCTGGTGGCGTGGTGCAGGCTTGTGGGGCCCACACGCACCTTCCGCCCCCAACTCCTGCTCTATAAGTTGCCTTTCGTCCCAGAAAAAAAGAGAAATTTTCACTGCGTTTACGATATGGAGGCGCCACCACCTCCTGTTCTTCATCAGGAGGGCAGATCTGGAGTCCGTCTTGGGCTCCGGAGAGGGGAAATCGTCGCCATCGTCAGCATCAACCTTCTTCCCTCTCCAATTCCATGAAGATCTTCGTCGTTCGTGAGTAATCTATTCGTAGTCTCGATGGGCGGTGATGAGTAGGATGAGATCTATCATGTAATCGAGTTAGTTTTGATGGGGATTGATCCCTAGTATCCACTATGTTCTAAGATTGATGTTGCTACTACTTTTCCATGCTTAATGCTTGTCACTAGGGCCCGAGTGCCATGATTTCAGATGTGAAATTATTATGTTGTCACCAATATATGTGTGTTTTAGATCCGATCTTGCAAGTAGTAGTTACCTACTATGTGTTATGATCCGGCAACCCTGGAGTGACAATAACCGGAACCACTCCCGGTGATGACCATAGTTTGAGGAGTTCATGTGTTCACCAAGTGCTAATGCGTTGGTCCGGTTCTTTATTAAAAGGAGAACCTTAATATCTCGTAGTTTCCTTTTGGACCCCGCTGCCACGGGAGGGATGGACAATAGATGTCATGCAAGTTCTTTTCCCTAAGCACGTATGACGACACACGGAATGCATGCCTACATCACATTGACGAACGGGAGCTAGCCACATATCTCTCCGTGTTATAGCTGTTGCATGATGAACATCATCCAAACAAATCACCGACCCATTGCCTATGAGTTTGTCCTACTACTGCTATTACTTGTCTTGCTCTGCTGCTGCTACTACTGTTGCTACTGCTTTTACTTGTCTTGCTCTGCTGCTACTGTTGCTACTATTGTCGCTTGGTACTGTTGCTACTTGCTACTGCTGTCACTACTGTTGTTCCTTGCTGCTGCTATTGCTCGTTACACTGTCGTTACTCGTTACTTTGCTGTTACTACTGTGCTTGCAGATACTAATCTTTCAGGTGTGGTTGAATCTGACAAATTTAGCTACTAATACTTGAGAGTATTCTCTCACCTCCCGTCGTGCAAACCAACAAATTGGGTCGAATACTCTACCCTCAAAAACTGCTGTGAACTCACGCGTTGGTGGGCCATCAACAACATTCTTCTAGTTCCGTTACTGGGAAGTGCTTTCAACATTCTTCTGGTGCTGTTGCACGAGAAGGATTATTGTCATAAGCATTCGTCTAGCTAACGCTAGAGATTGCAGATCAGCATTTTTCTGGCGCCGTTGCCGGGGAGGTATTGCTATATTCTCTGAGTCACTTGGGATTTATATCTGCTGATCACTATGAAGAATCTGAAGGATCCGAAAACCAAAGTCTTGCCCTCAACTACGAGGGGAGGTAAGGAATTGCCATCTAGCTCTGCACTTGATTCACCTTCAGTTATGAGTAAGTTTGCGACGTCACCTCCTGCTAGAAATCTTGATATGTCGCCTATGCCTGATGATGCTATGCTTGATACAATGCATGATGATACTATGCCTGATACTGCTAGAGATGCTATGTCTGATGATACAAGAGATGATACTGCTAGAGATGCTATGATTGATACTGCTTTGCCTGATGATGCTAGAGATGCTATTTTGCGTGATGATACTATGCTTGATACTGCTAGAGATGCTCCTTTGCGTGATGTTCCATTAGGAGTGTTCCTTGATGCTCATATTGCTAGAGTTACAGCCAATGCTCGTGATGCTTCTGAAACTACCAATACTATTGAGATAGAACCTGCTTTTGCTCCTGCTAGATCTAGCTCTCCTAGATATGAATTGCCTGATATACCTGAGGGTTACGTTATGGAGGGAGAGAGAGCTGAGGATTTTCTTGCGTGTAAGGATGCCTATGACGCTGAGAAATTACTTCTCAAGTGGAAAGAAAAATCTCGGGAAGCTAGGATGAAAAATGACCCGAAGTTTGCCACTTAGCCTATCTTTGTCACCGATAAGGATTATGAATTCTTTGTCGACCCTCAGATAATCTCTCTAGTCGAATCTGATCCTTTTCACTGTTATGAGTCTGAGATGGTCATAGCCCATCTTGCCAAACTATCCGAAATAGCCAACCTTTTCACTAATGAGGAGAAGATCCGCCACTACTATATCCTTAAGCTGTTTCCTTTCTCTCTAAAGGATGACGCTAAAGTCTGGTTCACCTCCCTTGCTCCTGGATGTGTGCGTAGTCCCCAGTAGATGGTCTATTACTTCTGTGAGAAATATTTCCTTGCCCATAAGAAGCAAGCTGCCTTGCAGGAAATATAGAACTTTGCTCAACTCCAAGAAGAGAGTCTTCCACAAGCTTGGGGGAGGCTCGTCCAGCTACAGAATGCTTTGCCTGATCATCCTCTTAAGAAGAACGAGATACTTGATATCCTCTATAACGGACTTACCGATGCCTCTAGATACCACCTAGATAGTTGTGCCAGTTGTGTTTTTAGGGAACGAACTGTGGAACAAGCTGAGACCCTACTGAATAACCTCTTGATCAACGATAATGCTTTGACTATTCCCGAACCACCTCCTAAGCCAACTCCTAAGAAAAGAGGTATTCTATTCCTCAGTCCCGAAGATATGCAAGAAGCCAAGAAATCTATGCAAGGGAAAGGCATTAGATCTGAAGATGTCAAAAATCTACCACCTAACGAAGAGATCCATGGTCTTGATAACCCGATACGGGTAGTGGAAGTGAATTCTCTGCGTAGGTTTGATGAGAGTGATGTTCCTTTTGATAAACCTGCTAGCCTATGCTTTGATGAATTTGACAACTTTGTTGCTAAACAACAGAGTTTCAATGATTATGTTAGCAGACATTTGGAACAAAGTACTCGTATGCTTAGCCATCTAAGTGCTTGTGTAGACAGAAATGTCCATGCTCTGAAGCTTCTGAGTAAACATGCCTCTATGATTACTACTCAGGTAGAACAAGTACTTAAAGCTCAGAATGACCTGCTCAATGAATTAAATGACAACTCTGTCAGAGTCATTACTAAAGGAGGCAAAATGACTCAGGAACCTTTGTATCCTGAAGGTCATCCTAAGAGAATTGATCAAGATTCTCAAGGAATCAATGCTGATACACCTAGTCATCCTAAGGAGAAGAAGAAGGATGATAGAAACCTGCACGCTAGTTCACCAAATACTGCCACACCTGAAGAACCTAATGATATTTCCGCGTCTGATGCAGAAACACAATCAGGTGATGAACATGAACCTGGTGATAATATGGACAGTGATGTTCATAATAATGCTCAACCTAGCCATGTTGAGGATGTGGAGATTGAACAGGTTGATCCTGATAATGAACAACCTAAGAGATACGACAAGAATGACTTCACTGCTAGGAAGCATGGTAAAGAAAGGGAGCCATGGGTTCAGAGACCTGTGCCCTTTCCTCCTAAGCCACCCAAGAAAAAGGATGATGAGGATTTTGAGCGCTTCGTTGAGATGATAAGACCCGTCTTTCTGCAGATGCGGTTAACTGATATGCTCAAGATGTATCCGTATGCCAAGTACATTAAATATATCGTGACTAATGAACGGAAGATACCAGATCTTGAGATCTCCACCATGCTTGCCAGCTACACTTTTAAAGGTGGACCTCCTAAGAAACTTGGTGATCCCGGAGTGCCCACTATACCTTGCTCCATTAAAGGAAACTATGTAAGAACTGCCTTATGTGACCTTGGAGCCGGTGTTAGTGTTATGCCGCTTTCTCTTTATCATAGACTTGAGTTGGATAAGTTGACACACACTAAAATTTCTCTGCAAATGGCCGACAAATCAACTGCTTTCCCTATCGGCATTTGCGAGGATGTGCCTGTTGTGGTTGCTAATACCACTATCTTAACAAACTTTGTTATCTTGGATATTCCCGAGGACGATGACATGGCTATCATCCTCGGAAGACCCTTTTTAAACACTGCAGGGGCTGTTATAGATTGCAACAAAGGCAATGTCACTTTCCATGTCAACGATAATGAGCACACCGTGCACTTTCCGAAGAAATGATATCCGGTACATTGCATCAATGCTATCGAAAAGACTTCATCGATTCTTATTGGGAGCTTTGAATGCCTTATTCCTCGTGTCAAGATGAAGTATGATTTGCTTGTTGGGGAGATACATATCCCCATTGAGGTGACTTAGTGGCGATTCGAAAATTCTCCGTTCTCTCTTGCGATTCGAGAAGGTTTGGTCATAAGGACTTGATCAATCCCATTGACGGATTTCTTTCGATGACCATGAAACGGATGAATCAAAGAGTCACATACCTCTGTTTTGAGTCTTCATTTTCTTTTATTTAGAAGAAAAATGATAGAATTAGTTTAGTTTTTCCTGTTTTCTGTTTTAGCGTCGCGGAGAAAAATACCTTGAAAATAAAAGTTCTCCGATGGTCCTGAAAATTTAGTATGATTTTTTCTGGAATTTTAGAAAATTTCTGGGCCTGAGAGCTGGCCTGGGGGCCTGACCTGTGGGCCACAATCCCTTGCTCCGCCACCACCCCCCTGGTGGTGTGGTGGAAGCTTGTGGGGCCCACAGACACCCCCTCCACTCATTCCAGCTCCCAGCCTCTTCCTCCACCTCCAGAAAAAATTGTTTCACAGCTCAAACCCGTGTTCTTGCTCATTTGGCTGTGATTTTCGATCTCCTTGCTCAAAGCACCATCCTCCGAACCGTTTTGGGGAAATTGCTCCTTGGTAAGTGACTCCTCCATTGGTCCAATTAGTTTTTGCTCTAGTGCTTTATCCTCGCGTATTCTTGCTACCTTGGTGACCCTGTTCTTGAGCTAGAAATGTTGATTTTAGTTGGTCCCAAGTAGTTTTAGCACGTGATACTGTCTCTAGGCACTAGTAGGAGTAGTTGCTACAAGGTGTGGTGGGTCTTTATTCAGTTTTCTCTTGAACTTCAAAAATTTCAGCATAAGGAAATTATGTTCAGGAGGAAGTTTCATGGTGGTTCCTCAAGTAAGAAGGGTCCTCGTCTCTCCTTTCGGGAGCCCGGACCTTTTCAACTAAGGGACGCACCGGTACAACCATGTGAATGGCCTTCCGATGAGTTCATGATCGAAGCAGGTTTCAAGGATGAGTTTGATACACTTGTCCGCAATGCCGGGTCAGAAGAATTCCTCTCAGATAAATGTAGTATGCTTTGCTCACTGCCTCTTTCGTGCGTAGATTTAAATTTTTAGCTGGCCGTGAATCATCCATACTGTTTGACCTCTACGATAAATCCTATACCGTGGATCTGGAGGATTTCAATAGGAATTGCAAGATACCCGATTGGGGTAGTGTTAATGATCCTCCTAAGTCTTCGGTCAGAGACTTTGTCTCCAGTATAACTGTGGGAGAAACCAGAGATATCACGCAAGGCACCATAGGAAGCATCCATTTCCCTGCCTTGCACTACCTTGCCCTCTTCATAGGTAGGTGCATTAACGGCAAGGGTGCACATTGTCACCTATGTGCTTT
Organism: Hordeum vulgare subsp. vulgare; assembly: GCF_904849725.1. NCBI lineage: Eukaryota > Viridiplantae > Streptophyta > Magnoliopsida > Poales > Poaceae > Hordeum > Hordeum vulgare. Next base: position 442,152,542 of record NC_058522.1, on the reverse strand, counting down.
CGACCTTAGTATCCTTAAGAGCGCAGTAACAGGAGACAGGAGCTTCAATATGGGAGCTATTATAGCAAGGAGGCTAAATAAAAATGCCACTGAGGGGGATTTCTTTGGTGGAGTTTATGCTACACGCTTAGCAAATCTTCTTGGAGTATCCATCCGTCCAGAAGACCCTCCTCTCCGTACAACCTACCTTGATCGTGTTGCTCTAACACACTACCAGTTCCTCGAGAGAGATCATGGATCCCTCCTATACCGCTTGATATTTAACCGACATCGTGTTTTCCATATTACCCTTCCTGCTCCTGCTTTCTTTGACTTTCAGGTTAAACGAAGATACTACATAACCATAGGAGAGGCAGAGGAGTATGAGAGGGAGGCGACGACTTCTCGACTTCGTGAGGCAGCTATTCAAGAAGTGGCTGCAGCACTCCCGTATAACACCCATTATGACTTTGGGTTTCGCCAGGATCATCCATGGGAGTAGACCAAGCTAGGCCAAAAGCCTAAGCTTGGGGGAGTACGTGTTCTCACCGACTTTATATTCATGCTTATGCTTTCACTTTGTTAGCCGGTGTTTACACTTTGCCACTGTATTATCCATGTTAGTTTCTTTTCGTTTTCTTGTTTTCTTGTTTTGTGTCCTTTTGAGAAAACCCAAAAAGAATTTTCTTTCTTCTTTTGCTTGTTGGGAGCTTTCCCGTGTAAATAGTTTTCTTTTTCTTTGTGTCAAGGTAGAAGATATTGGTTACAATGTTTAGTGGTTCTTACATGCTTACCTGTTTAGCTTTCAAAGAGCCATATTACTTTGTCTTATCCTTTGTGTTTGCCTGCAGATTCAGCTTAGTCCAATGCGCTTATTATTGTTCACATCATTCGATCGTGCAAATGAAAGGCAAGAATGATGATATATGATGGAGTGACTGAGACTGAAAAGCTGGTATGAACTCTATCTATTTTGTTTTTGTAAATATGACTAGCTTGTCGACCCAAATTTAGCTTTGTTGTGAGAGAACCATGTTTGCAATGACAACTTAGAGATCATAGTTTCTGATGCCATGCTTATTTAGCTGAGAGCTTATAATGGTTTGTCTTGGATGCCAACATAGATTTTGAGATGACTATGATGTAGTATGATAGGATGGTATTCTCCTTTGAATGTTTCAAGTGGCTTGACTTGGCGCATGTTCATGCATGTAGTTGAAACAAAATCAACATAGCCTCTATGATGTTCGTATTCATGGTGATTTATATCCTGCTCATGCTTGCATTTAATGTTAGTCAAACTCATTGCATCTTGATGAATGTTGTCACTCTCTAGTTGGTCGCTTCCTAGTCTTTTGCTAGCCTTCACTTGTACTAAGCGGAAATACTACTTGTGCATCCACTTCCATAAACCCAAATGTTTTCCCTTGAGAGTCCACCATATCTACCTATTTGCGGTATCTACCTGCCGTTCCAAGTAAATTTGCATGTGCCACTCTCTAAACCTTCAAGAAATAAATCTGTTTTGCATGCCCGAACCGCTCATGTGGTGACAGAGGGCTATTGGTATCTTCCATGCTAGGAGTGTTATCCTCGACATGAGTTTATTCACAGTCATTCACGAGAAAGGGGTCGGTATTTGGGATGCCCAGACTCCCCCCGGATTGATGTTAGTATGGACGGTACCCGAGGATTCGGCTAGCCGTAGAGTGTGATTGATTGGTGGTGGGGGAGTTAAAACTTTACTTTTCTGTTTGGGAACCGCCTATAGCATGAGTAGCATGGAAGATATTGAGAACTCTTGGTCATTGTGTTGACAATGAAAGCATGCCACCCAAAATTATTATCTCTGTTTTCAAAGCTTGAGCCGTGGCACCTCTGCAAATCAATGCTTCCCTCTGCGAAGGGCATGTCTATTTATTTTCCTGTTGAGTCATCCTCCTCTTATATAAGCACCAATTAGAGAGCACCTCTGTCATTTTTATGCTTTGCTTTTGATTGATATTGAGTATGACTGTGACTGGATCTTCGTTGCTATGAATTACAATGTTTAGTCAGCCCTTGATCTTTGAAAGTGCTTTGCATTTATGTTTTGCGGTCTCAGAAAGAGCTAACGAGATACCACCTATTCATATTGCTTCATGCCTGTTTTGATTGAAGTGTTGGTATTTGAAACTCATTATTATTTGCTCGTTAGCTGATTATGCCATTGATATTAGTTTACCGTGAGACCTTTGTGTCATTTTTTTTTGTGGTTAACTTGTGATCTTGCTAAAACTCTGGTTATGAGTTAGACATAGTTGCAACAACAAGATCAAACAGAGTTTGTCAAAGTTTTTCTTTCTCTCTCAGTTTGTCAACTGAGTTGCTTGAGGACAAGCAAGGTTTTAAGCTTGGGGGAGTTGATACGTCTCCATCGTATCTACTTTTCCAAACTCTTTTTGCCCTTGTTTTGGACTCTAATTTGCATGATTTGAATGGAACTAACCTGGAGTGACGTTGTTTTCAGCAGAATTGCCTTGGTGTTATTTTTGTGCAGAAATGAAAGTTCTCCAAACGCCCTGAAAATTTACGGGGAGCAGTTTTGGAAAATATCAAAAATATCTGCGCCAAGCTCCACCTCAGGGGGTGGGCCAGTGGGCCACAAGCCCCTGCTCCGCCACCCCCCTGGTGGCGTGGTGCAGGCTTGTGGGGCCCACATGCACCTTCCGCCCCTAACTCCAACTCTATAAGTTGCCTTTTGTCCCAGAAAAAATAAAAAAGAGAAGTTTTCACTGCGTTTACGATACGAAGGCGCCGCCACCTCGTGTTCTTCATCTGGAGGGCAGATTTGGAGTCCGTCTTGGGCTCCGGAGAGGGGAAATCGTCGCCATCGTCATCATCAACCTTCTTCCCTCTCCAATTCCATGAAGCTCTTCGTCGTTCGTGAGTAATCTATTCGTAGGCTCGCTGGGCGGTGATGAGTAGGATGAGATCTATCATGTAATCGAGTTAGTTTTGATGGGGATTGATCCCTAGTATCCACTATGTTCTGAGATTGATGTTGCTACTACTTTGCCATTCTTAATGCTTGTCACTAGGGCCCGAGTGCCATGATTTGAGATCTGAAATTATTATGTTGTCACCAATATATGTGTGTTTTAGATCCGATCTTGCAAGTTGTAGTTACCTACTATGTGTTATGATCCGACAACCCCGGAGTGACAATAACCGGAACCACTCCCGGTGATGACCATAGTTTCAGGAGTTCATGTGTTCACCAAGTGCTAATGCATTGGTCCGGTTCTTTATTAAAAGGAGAACCTTAATATCCCGTAGTTTCCTTTTGGACCCCGCTGCCACGGGAGGGATGGACAATAGATGTCATGCAAGTTCTTTTCCCTAAGCACGTATGACGACACACGGAATGCATGCCTACATCACATTGACGAACGGGAGCTAGCCACATATCTCTCCGTGTTATAGCCGTTGCATGATGAATATCATCCAAAAAAATGACCGACCCATTGCCTACGAGTTTGTCCTACTACTGTTGTTACTTGTCTTGCTCTGCTGCTGCTACTACTGTTGCTACTTCTGTTACTTGTCTTGCTCTGCTGCTACTGTTGCTACTTGCTACTGCTGTCACTACTGCTGTTCCTTGCCGCTGCTATTGCTCGTTACACTGCCGTTACTCGTTACTTTGCTGTTCCTACTGTGCTTGCAGATACTAATCTTTCAGGTGTGGTTGAATCTGACAAATTCAACTGCTAATACTTGAGAGATTCTCTCACCTCCCGCCGTGCAAACCAACAAATTGGGTCGAATACTTTACCCTCGAAAACTTCTGCGAACCCACGCGCTGGTGGGCCATCAACAACATTCTTCTGCTTCCGTTACTGGGAAGTGCTTTCAGCATTCTTCTGGTGCTGTTGCAGGAGAAGGTTTGTTGTCATAAGCATTCGTCTAGCTAACGCCAGAGATTGTAGATCACCCGTCACGCTCAATAATACTCTGACCGGACACACTTTTCTGGGTCCTACCCGGCCTCGGAATATCGACACGTCGCAGCCCCACCTAAGACTAATGAGAGAGGCCAGCCCGCCGGTCTAACTCCTAAGCACAAAGGGTTCGTGGGCCCAGTTCCCCTTCACGCTCCTGAATGTGGCGTGGGCGGCCGACGTAAGTCCTAGCATCCCTTAATCACAAGCGCGATGCATCTCGCGACCACTCGGGCGCGCGCTGCTACATTGCTGACATCTGAAAAGCTTCGGCTGATACCGCGACGCCGAGTACCCATAATTCTTCCCGCGTAGCCGGTTAGTGCGAAAAGGTCTCCGACCAACCCAGATCAAATACCCAAATCCATTATCATTTTAATTAGGCCATCAACACAATCTCGCGGGAATCCACCCGTCTGTCAACTAATCACCATTGATCCAAGTAACATGGTCGAGTAATTGTGTGGTTGTAACATCGGGGGGAATCTGAGGTATCACCCTCGTTGGATTCCGAACGATGTATCCGTCAAGGTGGGCTTAGAGGAATCACCCTCGGGGGTCCCACACTTGAGGGGTTGCATGGCAGAGGCATCGTCGGGAATGGTGAAAGAGGAATCACCCTCGATAACTGATACGTCTCCATCGTATCTACTTTTCCAAACTCTTCTGCCCTTGTTTTGGACTCTAATTTGCATGATTTGAATGGAACTAACCTGGACTGACGCTGTTTTCAGCAGAATTGCCTTGGTGTTGTTTTTTTGCAGAAATGAAAGTTCTCCGAACGTCCTAAAAATTTACGGAGATTATTTCTGGAAAATTTGAAAAATACATGCGCAAAGATCCACCAGAGGGGATGGGCCAGTGGGCCACAAGCCTTGTAGCCGCCACCCCCTCGTGGCGGCTAACAAGCTTGTGGGGCCCTCGTGGCTCTGCCGCCCCCAATCTCAGCTCTATAAATTCACTTTCATCCCAGAAAAAATAAAAAGAGAAGATTTCGTCGCGTTTACGATACGGAGGCGCCGCCACATCCTGTTCTTCATCTGGAGGGCAGATCTGGAGTCCGTTTTGGGCTCCGGAGAGGGGAAATCGTCACCATCATCATCATCAACCTTCTTCCCTCTCCAATTCCATGAAGCTCTTCATCGTTCGTGAGTAATCTATTCGTAGGCTCACTGGGCGGTGATGAGTAGGATGAGATCTTGATGTCTACTACGCAACCTTCTCCTTGTAGACGTTGTTGGGCCTCCAAGTGCAGAGGGTTGTAGGACAGTAGCAATTTTCCCTCAAGTGGGTGACCTAAGGTTTACAATCCGCAGGAGGCGTAGGATGAAGATGGTCTCTCTCAAGTAACCCTGCAACCAAATAACAAAGAGTCTCTTGTGTCCCCAACACACCTAATACAATGGTAAGTTGTATAGGTGCACTAGTTTGGCGAAGAGATGGTGATAGAAGTGCAATATCGATGGTAGATATAGGTTTTTGTAATCTGAAATTACAAAAACAGCAAGGTAACAAATGGTAAAAGTGAGCACGAACGGTATTGCAATGCGTGGAAACAAGGCTTAGGGTTCATACTTTCACTAGTGAAGTTCTCTCAACAATGATAACATAATTGGATCATATAACTAGCCCTCAACATGCAACAAAGAGTCACTCCAAAGTCACTAATAGCGGAGAACAAACGAAGAGATTATTGTCGGGTACGAAACCACCACAAAGTTATTCTTTCTGATCGATCTATCATAGAGTTCGTACTAGAATAACACCTTAAGATACATATAAACCAAGAACCTAATGTCACCTAGATACTCCATTGTCACCTCAAGTATCCGCGGGTATGATTATACGATATGCATCACACAATCTCAGAATCATCTATTCAACCAACACATAGAACTTCAAAGAGTGCCCCAAAGTTTCTACCAGAGAGTCAAAACGTGTGCCAACCCCTGTGCATAGGTTCCCAATGTCACGAACCCGCAAGTTGATCACCAAAACATACATCAAGTACTCACATGAATCCAACATGTGCCAACCCATATGCATAGGTTCCCAATGTCACAAACCTGCAAGTTGATCACAGCAGATAGACACGTGCAAGACATACATCAAGTGTTCTCAAAGACTCAATCCGATAAGATAACTCCAAAGGGGAAACTCAATTCATTACAAGAGGGAGAGGGGGAAGAACATCATAAGATCCAACTATAGTAGCAAAGCCCATGGTACATCGAGATCAAGGCATCTCAAAAACACGAGAGAGAGAGAGAGCAAACACATAGCTACTGGTACATACCCTCAGCCCCGAGGGAGAACTACTCCCTCCTCGTCATGGAGATCATCGGGATGATGAAGATGGCCACCGGAGATGGATTCCCCCACCGGCAGGGTGCCGGAACGGGCTCCAGATTGGTTTTTGGTGGCTATAGAGGCTTGCGGCGGCGGAACTCCCGATCTAGGTTTCTTTTTGGGGGTTTCTGAATTTATAGGAATTTATGGCGATGGAATTACGTCGGTTGGGCCCACGAGGAAGTCACAAGCCTGCCCTCGGCCACCTAGGGGGGTGGTGGCGGCGTCAGGGCTTGTGACTCCCTCGTGGCCCATCTGGCCTTCTTCCAAAGCTTCGTGGGTCTCTTTTGGTCCAAAAAAATCATCGTAAAGTTTCATTCCATTTGGGCTCTGTCTGAAAATGGGCCAAAAACACGGAAAAAACAGAAACTGGCACTTGGCACTGAGTTAATAGATTAGTCCCCAAAAAGATGTAAAATAGCATATTCATGCATATAAAACATCCAAAGTTGACAATATAATAGCATGGAACCATAAAAAATTATAGATACGTTGGAGACGTATCAAGCATCCCCAAGCTTAACTCCTGCTAGTCCTCGAGTAGGGAAGTGATAAAGAATGAATTTTTGATGTTGCATGCTACCTAGCATAGTTGTCCTTTGTAACTTCTCTCACGTGACATGAATGTTCAGATCCGTTAGATTCAAAACAATAGTTTGCTATTGACGTGGAAACAATAATTATTCAAGCAAACTAGCAAGGTAATCATGAACTTTCAAAATAACAAGGCCAAAAGAAAGTTATCCCTACAAAAGCATATAGTCTGGCTATGCTCTATCATCATTGCACAAGGAATTTAAATCATGCACAACCCCGGTATTGGCCAAGTAATTGTTTCACACCTTTACTTTCTCAAACCTTTTCAACTCTCACGCAGTACATGAGCACGAGCCATGGTTATAGCACTATAAGTGGTGTGGAGTGTGGTGGAGGTTGCAAGACAAAAAATGAGAAGATGCTCACATTAACTAGGCATATCAATAAGCTGTGGAGATGCTCATCAATAGATATCAATGTGAATGAGTAGGGATTGCCGTACAAATGATGCACTAGAGCTAAGAGTATGTGAAAGCTCTTAAAGAAAACTAGTGGGTGTGCATCCAACTTGCTTGCTCACGAAGACCTAAGGCAATTTTGAGGAAGCCCATCATAGGAATATACAAGCCAAGTTATATAATGAAAATTTCCCACTAGCTATATGGTGGTGACAAAACGAGAGACTCTCAATCATGAAGATCATGGTGCTTAATAAGCACAAGTGTGGAAGGATAGCAGCATTGTCCCTTCTCTCTTTTTCTCTCATTTTTTTGTGGGCTCTATGGCCTCTTTTTTTTGGGTGGGCATCTTTGGCCTCTTTTATTTCCTCACATGGGACAATGCTCCATCAACGATGATTATCACACTTTCAACTCAAAACTTAGAGCAACGATGACTCTATATGGAATGCCTTCGGTAGTGTACCGTGACAATGATCTAGCATGGCATAGACATTAATGGAAACATCATGCTAGCTATCTTTCGATCATGCAATGGCAATGTAGACTTGGTGGCACATGTCATGATAGTAGTTGCATGGCAATATATCTCGGAATTACTTTGAAAAAGCCATAGTAGGTAGGTATGGTGGCTGTTTTGAGGAAGGCTAATGGTGGGTTTTGTGCACCGGCGAAAGTTGCACGACACTAAGAAGATAGTGATGGTGGAAGGTGAAAGTGCATTTAAACTATGGACTCAACATTAGTCATGAAGAACTCATATACTTGTTGCAAAAGTTTTATTAGTAATCGAAACAAAGCATTCAACGCATACTCCTAGGGGAAGGGTTAGTAGGTATAAACCATCGCGCGATCCCGACCGCCACGCAAAGGATGACAATCAATAGACTAATCATGCTCAGGTTTCATCACATAGCGGTTCACCATACGTGCATGCTACGGGAATCACTAACTTCAACACAAGTATTTCTAGATCCACAACACCTTACTAGCATGACTTCAATATTACCAAAACCACAACTCAAAACAGATTGAGATAAATCAAACTTCTCTAACTATTCAATGCACATGAAGGTGGAAGTTTTCGTATCCCTTTGGATAACTACCCCATTTGAGACTACTTTCAAAGCATAGATCAACTACCAAGCCACGCACCACTGCGCTCTAAAAGATATAAGTTAAGCACATAGAGCAAAAGTATCTAGCTCAATAGATATAAGTGAAGCACATGTGAGCTGAATTGTCTACCAAAGGATATAAGTGAAGATCGACAAAATCACGGTGAGTGCATGTCTCTCTCTCTAGGCGTTCAGAAAGGATGATTGTGACACAACCAAAAAAATAGAAGACTCCTATGATACAAGATGCTCCAAGCAAAAACACATAACATGTGGTGAATAAAAATATAGCCCCAAGTAACGTTACCGATGGATTGAAGACGAAAGAGGGGATGCCTTCCCGGGGCATCCCCAAGCTTAGGATTTTACGGCATCCTTGAATCTCTTGGGTTGCCTTGGATATCCCCAAGACTGAGCTCTTGCCACTCTTTATCTCTTTGTCCATAAGAACTTCGCCCAAAACATAAAAACTTCACAACACGAAACTTAAACAAAAACTCGTGATAACATTAGTATGAGAAAGCAAACCACCACATCCTTAGGTACTGTAGAAAACTTAAATTCTACTTATGCTGATGTTGGGTTACTTTATTTTCAATCTTCCATGGCTAATACCCTCCGATACTATCCATAATTTCATCAAAATAAGCAACCAACACAACAAAAACATAATCTGTTAACAGCAGACCAGTCTGTAGCAATCTGTATATTTCTTATACCTCCGGTATATCAAAAATTCTGAAACATTACGACAATCTCAAGAATTTGCGTAGCAATCAGCAGAAAAAAGAAGCAACTCAAAATCCTTACAGAAAAAATGAAAATTCTTTTCGTGAGCACAAAGTTTCTGTCTTTTCCAGCATGACCAAACGATCATCCCCAAGACTAATCATAACGGTTTTGCTTGGCACAAACGCAAAAAGAAACACAAAAAACACAATCATAACAGAATTATGGAAGTGTGAAGAAAACAAAACAGGAAGAAAAAAGCAAAGAAAAATTTATTCATTGGGTTGCCTCCAAACAAGCGCTATCGTTTAACGCCCTTAGCTAGGCATTGATTTGAATGATGCTCACATAAAAGGTAAGGACTGAAACACAACGAGAGCATCATGGAGCAAACGGCTAGCACATTTAAGTCTAATCCACTTCCTATGCATAGGGATTTTGTGATCAAACAATTTATTGGAGCAAGAATCAACTAGCATAGGAAGGCAAAACAAGCATAGCTTTAAAAATTTCAACATATGGAGAGGAAGCTTGATACTATTGCAATAAGTAGAAGCATATGATCCTATCTCATAGTAATTTTCAGTAGCATCATGAATGAATTCAACAATATAACCAACAGCTAAGGCTTTCTTTTCATGATCTACAAGCATAGGAATTATACTACTCTCCACATAAGGAAATCTATTCTCAAGAATAGTAGTGGGAGTATCGTAAAAGACTTGAGCACTACAAATTGTGTCCACAATGAAAAAGCAAGGTTTAGCAAAGGGGGTTTCGAAAGTATGACAAGTTTTATCATGCCTCTTCTTCAAAGCATAAGTATCCTCACCATAATCATCATAGATAAGGGGCATGATTTCATCAAAATAATTTTGATCATTCAAAGTGGAAGAACTAAAAAGATCATCTTTATCAAATATAGCATCCCCAAGCTTGTGGCTTTGCATATCATTAGCATCATGGGTATTCAAAGAATTCCTGCTAAGAACATTGCAATCATGCTCATCATTCACATATTCTATGCCAAGAATTCTATGTAATTCTTCTTTCAGCACTTGAGCACAATTTTCCTTCCCATCATGCTCACGAAAGACATTGAAAAGATGGAGCATATGATGCATCCTCAATTCCATTTTTTTGTAGTTTTATAGTGAAAGAACAAGAAACAAATAGATTCGATTGCAAGATCTAAAGATATACCTTCAAGCGCTAACCTCCCCGGCAACGGCGCCAGAAAAGAGCTTCGTTGACGGGATGTTAGCGCCGCTTACCTAGCCTCCCCGGCAACGGCACCAGAAAAGAGCTTGATGTCTACTACGCAACCTTCTCCTTGTAGACGTTGTTGGGCCTCCAAGTGCAGAGGTTTGTAGGACAGTAGCAATTTTCCCTCAAGTGAGTGACCTAAGGTTTATCAATCCGTGGGAGGCGTAGGATGAAGATGGTCTCTCTCAAGCAACCCTGCAACCAAATAACAAAGAGTATCTTGTGTCACCAACACACCCAATACAATGGTAAATTGTATAGGTGCACTAATTCGGCGAAGAGATGGTGAAACAAGTGCAATATGGATGGTAGATATAGGTTTTTGTAATCTGAAATTACAAAAACAGCAAGGTAACAAGTAACAAAAGTGAGCACGAATGGTATTGCAATGCGTGGAAACAAGGCCTAGGGTTCATACTTTCACTAGTGAAGTTCTCTCAACAATGATAACATAATTGGATCATATAACTAGCCCTCAACATGCAACAAAGAGTCACTCCAAAGTCACTAATAGTGGGGAACAAACGAAGAGATTATTATCGGGTACGAAACCACCACAAAGTTATTCTTTCTGATCGATCTATCATAGAGTTCGTACTAGAATAAAACCTTAAGATACATATAAACGAAGAACCTAATGTCACCTAGATACTCCATTGTCACCTCAAGTATCCGCGGGTATGATTATACGATATGCATCACACAATCTCAGAATCATCTATTCAACCAACACATAGAACTTCAAAGAGTGCCCCAAAGTTTCTACCAGAGAGTCAAAACGTGTGCCAACCCCTATGCATAGGTTCCCAATGTCACGAACCCGCAAGTTGATCACCAAAACATACATCAAGTACTCACATAAATCCAACGTGTGCCAACCCATATGCATAGGTTCCCAATGTCACAAACCCGCAAGTTGATCACAGCAGATAGACACGTGCAAGACATACATCAAGTGTTCTCAAAGACTCAATCCGATAAGATAACTCCAAAGGGGAAACTCAATTCATTACAAGAGGGAGAGGGGGAAGAACATCATAAGATCCAACTATAGTAGCAAAGCCCATGGTACATCGAGATCAAGACATCTCAAGAACACGAGAGAGAGAGAGATCAAATACATAGCTACTGGTACATACCCTCAGCCCCGAGGGAGAACTACTCCCTCCTCGTCATGGAGATCGCCGGGATGATGAAGATGGCCACCGGAGATGGATTCCCCCTCCGGCAGGGTGCCAGAACGGGCTCCAGATTGGTTTTTGGTGGCTACAGAAGCTTGCGGCGGCGGAACTCCCGATCTAGGTTTCTTTTTGGGGGTTTCTGAATTTATAGGTATTTATGGCGATGGAATTGCGTCAGTTGGGCCCATGAGGAGGTCACAAGCGTGCGCGACACCACCGGGGGGAGGGGGGTGGCGGCGTGAGGGCTTATGACTCCCTCGTGGCCCATCTGGCCTTCTCCCAAAGCTTTGGGGGTCTCTTTTGGTCCAAAAAAATCATCGTAAAGTTTCATTCCATTTGGACTCCGTTTGAAAATGGGCCAAAAACACTGAAAAAAAACAGAAACTGGCACTTGGCACTGAGTTAATAGGTTAGTCCCAAAAAGATATAAAATAGCATATTCATGCATATAAAACATCCAAAGTTGACAAGATAATAGCTTGGAACCATCAAAAATTACAGATACGTTCGAGACGTATTAGTGGTTGATGTTGGTTGTCCTACTGCAACAAAAGACCTTCCAATGGCACCAGAAATAGGTGTGTCGACGGCACCAGGAATCCTTCTGCTACGGCTACGCCTTAAGGGACTTCCTAGGCAAATAGGCAAAGGATTTCCCCCATGGCCTTGGAGCCTTGCGTTGGTGTTCCCTCGAAGCGGAAAGGGTGATGTAGCGCAACGATAGTAAGTATTTCCCTCAGTTTGAGAACCAAGGTATCGATCCAGTGAAGGAGTATCACAAGAGCCTGCACAAACACAAAGAACCTGCTCCCAACGCTATGAAGGGGTTGTCAATCCCTTATAGATTGTTCGCCAAGTGAGAACTGAAAGCAACAAAGTAACAAAGCAAAGTAAAAGCGGAGCTGTAAATGATAGATGTGAATAGACCCGGGGGCCGTAGTGTTTACTAGTGGCTTCTCTCATGAAAGCAAGTAGACGGTGGGTGAACAAATTACTGTCGAGCAATTGATAGAACCGCGCAAAGTTGTGACGATATCTATGGCAATGATTATATCTATAGGCATCACGTCCAAAACAAGTACACCGATACTGTCTGCATCTACTACTATTACTCCACACGTCGACCGCTATCCAGCATGCATCTAGTGTATTAAGTCCAAAAGAACAGAGTAACGCCTTAAGCAAGATGACATGATGTAGATGGACAATCTCATATCAACGACAGAGCCCATCTTGTTACCCTTGATGGCAACTACTCAATGTGTGCCTTGCTGCCGCTACTGTCACTAGGAAAGGTCACCACATGGTAAGAACCCAAGACCAAGCACTTCTCCCATTGCAAGAATCATAGATCTAGTTGGCCAAACAAAGCCCAAGACTCAGAGAGACTTACAAGGATATCAAATCATGCATATAAGAAATCAGCAAAGACTCAAATATATATCATAGATAATCTGATCACAAATCCACAATTCATCGGATCTCGACAAACACACCGCCAAAGAAGATTACATCGGATAGATCTCCATGAAGATCATGGAGAACTTTGTATTGAAGATCCAAGAGAGAGAAGAAGCCATCTAGCTACTAACTATGGACCCGTAGGTCTGAAGTGAACTACTCACCAGTCATTGGAGGGGCGATGATGATAATGAAGAAGGCCTCCAACTCCAAAGTCCCCTCCAGCAGGGCGCCGGGAAGGGTCTCCATATGAGATCTCGCGGAAACGGAAGCTTGCGGCGGTGGAAAAGTATTTTCGAGGCTTCCCTGATTTTTTGCAGTATTTTAAGGAATATATAGGCCAAAGATCTAGGTGAGGGGGCGCCAGGGTGGCTACAAGCCCTGCCACCGCCGCCTCCCCCTGGTGGCGGAGTGGGGGCTTGAGGGCTCCCTAGAGACCTCCTGGCTTGGCCGACAAGCCCCCTGATCTTCTTCCGTTCGGAAAAAAATCATTTCGGGGATTTTATTCCGTTTGGACTCCGTTCCAAAATCAGATCTGGAAAGAGCCAAAAACATAGAAAAAATAGGAACTGGCACTTGACACTGAATTAATAAGTTAGTCCCAAAAAAGATGTAAAAGGTACATAAAACATCCAAAGATGACAAGATAACAACGTGAAACCATCAAAAATTATAGATACGTTTGAGACGTATCAAGCATCCCCAAGCTTAACTCTTGCTCGTCCTCGAGTAGGGAAGTGATAAAGAATGAATTTTTGAGGCTTTCATGCTACCTAGCATAGATGTCCTTTGTAACTCCTCTTATGTGACGTGAATGTTCAGATCCATTAGATTCAAAACAATAGTTTGCTATTGACGTGGAAACAATAATAGTTCAAGCAAACTAGCAAGGTAATCATGAATTTCAAAATAACAAGGCCAAAAGGAAGTTATCCCTACAAAATCATATAGTCTGGCTATGCTCTATCATCATTGCACAACGAATTTAAATCATGCACAACCCCGGTATTGGCCAAGTAATTGTTTCACACCTTTACTTTCTCAAACCTTTTCAACTTTCACGCAATACATGAGCGTGAGCCATGGTTTTAGCACTATAAGTGGTGTAGAGTGTGGTGGAGGTTGCAAGACAAAAAAGGAGAAGATGGTCACATTAACTAGGCATATCAATGAGATGTGGAGATGCTCATCAATAGGTATCAATGTGAATGAGTAGGGATTGTCATACAAATGATGCACTAGAGCTACGAGTATGTGAAAGCTATTAAAGAAAACTAGTGGGTGTGCATCCAACTTGCTTGCTCACGAAGACCTAAGGCAATTTTTGGGAAGTCTATCATTCGAATATACAAGCCAAGTTATATAATGAAAATTTCCCACTAGCTATATGGTGGTGACAAAATGAGAGACTCTCAATCATGAAGATCATGGTGCTTAATATGCACAAGTGTGGAAAAGGTGGTAGCATTGTCCCTTCTCTCTTTTTCTCTCATTTTTTTGGTGGGCTCTTTGACCTATTTTTATTTTATTTTGGTGGGCTTCTTTGGCCTCTTTTATTTCCTCACATGTGACAATGCTCCATTAAGGATGATCATCACACTTTCAACTCGAAACTTAGAGCAACAATGACTCTATATGGAATGCCTTCGGTAGTGTACCGTGACAATGATCTAGCATGGCATAGACATTAATGGAAACATCATGGTAGCTATCTTACGATCATGCAATGGCAATGTAGATGTGGTGGCACATGTCATGGTGGTAGTTGAATGGCAATATATCTCAGATTGACTTTGAAAAAGCCATAGTAGGTAGGTATGGTGGCTGTTTTGAGGGAGGCTAATGGTGGGTTTTGTGCACCGGCAAAAGTTGCACGGCACTAAGAAGACAGTGATGTCTAAACCATGGACTCAACATTAATCATGAAGAACTCATATACTTGTTGCAAAAGTTTTATTAGTAATCGAAACAAAGCATTCAAGGCATACTACTAGGGGAAGGGTTGGTAGGTATAAACCATCGCGCGATCCCGACCGCCACGCAAAAATCATGCTCAGATTTTTATAAGACTAATCATGCTCAGATTTCATCACATAGCGGTTCACCATACGTGCATGCTATGGGAATCACTAACTTCAACACAAGTATTTCTAGATCCACAACACCTTACTAGCATAACTTCAATATTACCAAAACCACAACTCAAAACTAATTGAGAGGAATCAAACTTCTCTAACTATTCAATGCACATGAAGGTGGAAGTTTTCGTATCCCTTTGGATAACTACCCCTTTTGAGAATACTTTCAAAGCATAGATCAACTACCAAGTCACGCATCGCTGCGCTCTAAAAGATATAAGTGAAGCACACAGAGCAAAAGTATCTAGCTCAAAGATATAAGTGAAGCACATGTGAGCTGAATTGTCTACCAAAAGATATAAGTGAAGCTCGACAAAATTACGGTGAGTGCATGTATCTATCTCTAGGTGTGAAGCAAGGATGATTGTGACACAACAAAAATAAAAGACTCCTACTATACAAGAAGCTCCAAACAAAAACACATAACATGTGGTGAATAAAAATATAGCCCCAAGTAACGTTACCGATGGATTGAAGACGAGAGAGGGGATGCCTTCCTGGGGCATCCCCAAGCTTAGGATTTTAGGGCATCCTTGAATCTCTTGGGGTGACTTGGGAATCCCCAAGCTTGAGCTCTTGCCACTCGTTATCTCTTTGTCCATAAGAACTTCACCCAAAACTTGAAAACTTCACGACACGAAACTTAAACAGAAACTCGTGATAACATTAGTATGAGAAAGCAAACCACCACTTCTTAGGTACTGTAGCAAACTTAAATTCTACTTATGCTGATGTTGGGTTACTGTATTTTCAATCTTCCATGGCTAATACCGCCCGATACTATCCATAGTCTCATCAAAATAAGCAACCAACACAACAAAAACAGAATCTGTTAATAGCAGACCAGTTTGTAGCAATCTCTATATTTCGTATACCTCTGGTACTTCAAAAATTCTGAAAAATTACGACAGTCTTAAGAATTTGCGTAGCAATCAGAAGAAGAACGAATCAACTCAAAATCTCTTACGAAAAAAAATGAAAATTCTTTTCGTGAGCACAAAGTTTCTGTCTTTTCCAGCATGACCAAACGATCATCCCCAAGACTAATCATAACGGTTTTGCTTGGAACAAACGCAAAAAGAAACTCAAAAAACACAATCATAACAGAATTATGAAAGTGTAGAATACACAAAACAGAAAGAAAAAGGATAGATTCGTTGGGTTGCCTCCCAACAAGCGCTTTTGTTTAACGCCCTTAGCTAGGCAAAAAGTGATGGAATCACGTATAGTCATCTTTGGTGCTCAAACCATAAGTAGCCCTCATCATAGATTCATAAGGCAATCTTATTTTCTTTCTAGGAAAGTGCTCCATGCCCTTCTTCAAACGAAATTGAAATCTAATATTCCCTTCCTTCATATCGATGATAGCACCAATAGTCCTTAGGAAAGGTCTACCAAGAATAATGGGACATGAATGATTGCAATCTATGTCAAGTACAATGAAATCCACGGGTACATAGTTCTTATTTGCAAAAATAAGAACATCATCGATCCTTTCCGTGGGTTTCTTGACAATAGAATCCGCAAGATGCAAATTAAGAGAACACTCTTCAATCTCATGAAAACCAAGAATATCACATAAAGACTTTGGAATCGCGGAAACACTAGCACCCAAATCACACAAAGCATTGCACTCATAGTTTTTGATCTTGATTTTGATAGTAGGTTCCCACTCATCATGAAGTTTTCTAGGTATAGAGACTTCAAGTTCGAGCTTCTCTTCAAGAGATTTCATCATAGCATCTAAGATATGCGCGGTAAAGGTTTTGCTTTGGCTATAAGCATGTGGAGAGTTTGCAATGGATTGCATCAAAGAAATGCATTCAAACAAGGAGCAATTATCATAATTGAATTCCTTGAAATCCAAAGTGGGAGTTTCATTACTACCCAAAATTTTGACTTCTTCTACTCCACTCTCCACACCTTTATCATCAAGATAGGTGGACCCCGAATCATTGGGGCGTTTTTCAACCAAAGTGGATTCATATCCAGCCCCTCCATAAATAGGTTTGACACGCGAAAACAAAGATTCAAGAGGAGACACACCAATCACTTTAAGATCCTCGTGATTTGCATCACGAGAACACACCCTTTTAAACCATTCATGTCTAGCGCGAATTTGGGCGGTTCTTTCTTTGCTCTCATTCATGGAGATACGCATAGCTTTCAAAGTTTCATCCAAGTTGACCTTGGGAGGAGTGCATCTAACTTTCAAAGCATCAATATCAAAAGACATCCTATCAACGCTCTTAGCCAAATCGTCTATTTTGAGTAGTTTTTCCTCTATGGACGCATTGAAAATCTTTTGAGAGTTAATGAACTCTTTGATATTACTCTCTAAATAAGAGGGTTATTTGTTGTGATTTCCATAAGTGTTCTTGTAGGAATTGCCATAATTGTTAGAGGAGTTACTAGGAAAAGGCCTAGGAACATAGTTTCCTCTAAAAGCATTGTTGTTGACAAAATTGTTCCTACCAACAAAGTTCACGTCCAAACTAGCGTTGCTACTCTCAATCAAAGAAGATAGTGGCATGTCATTAGGATCTACGGTAGCGTTTCTACTAGCAACCAAATTCATCAACTCGTCCATCTTAGCACTAAGCGAGTTAATTTCTTCTATAGCGTTCACCTTTTTGCTAGCAGGCGACCTTTCAGTGTGCCACTGAGAGTAGTTGGTCATGATATTGTCTAGGAGTTTTGTAGCGTCTCCTAACGTGATTTCCATGAATGTTCCACCTGAGGCGGAGTCCAAGATATTGCGAGAAGCGAAATTCAAGCCAGCGTAAAAGATTTGTATAATCATCCACAAACTCAAGTCATGAGCGGGACAATTTCTAATCATAAGCTTCATCCTCTCCCAAGATTGTGCAATGTGTTCATGATCAAGTTGCTTGAAATTCATGATATCGTTACGTAAGGAGATGATCTTAGCCGGCGGAAAATACTTGGATATGTAAGCATCTTTGCACTTATCCCAAGAATCGATACTATTTTTAGGCAAAGAAGAAAACCAAGTTTTTGCGTGATCTCGCAACGAGAAAGGAAAAAGTTTCAACTTAATCACGTCATTATCCACATCTCTTTTCCTTTGCATATCACAAAGCTCAATGAAGGTAGTGAGATGGGATGCGGCATCTTCACTAGGAAGGCGAGAGAATTGCTCTTTCATAACAAGTTTCAGCAGAGCTGCGTTGATTTCATACGATTCCGCACTAGTGGCGGGAGCAATCGGAGTACTAATAAAATCATTATTATTAGTGCTCGAGAAGTCGCAAAGTTTGGTGTTTTCAGCCATGATAACTTCAACAAACAAACAAGCACACAAGCAAGCAAGAAAACTAGCAAAGGAAAACGGCAAAGGCAAAAGAAAACGACAAAGGAGAAAGGCAAATGAAAACGACAAATGTGAAGTGGGGGAGAGGAAAACGAGAGGCAACTGGCAAAAAAAGTAAATGCAAGAGATGAGTTTGTGAGACCTACTTGGATAGATCTTGATCTCTCCTCCCCAGCAACGGCGCCAGAAATACTTCTGATGTTGGTTGTGCTACTACAACAAAAGACCTTCCAATGGCGCCAGAAATAGGTGTGTCGACGGCACCAGGAATCCTTCTGCTACGGCTACGCCTTAAGGGACTTCCTAGGTAAATAGGCAAAGGATTTCCCCCATGGCCTTGGAGCCTTGCGTTGGTATTCCCTCGAAGCAGAAAGGGTGATGTAGCGCAACGATAGTAAGTATTTCCCTCAGTTTGAGAACCAAGGTATCGATCCAGTGAAGGAGTATCACAAGAGCCTGCACAAACACAAAGAACCTGCTCCCAACGCTATGAAGGGGTTGTCAATCCCTTATAGATTGTTCGCCAAGTGAGAACTGAAAGCAACAAAGTAAGAAGGCAAAGTAAAAGCGGAGGTGTAAATGATAGATGTGAATAGACCCGGGGGCCGTAGTGTTTACTAGTGGCTTCTCTCATGAAAGCAAGTAGACGGTGGGTGAACAAATTACTGTCGAGCAATTGATAGAACCGCGCAAAGTCGTGACGATATCTATGGCAATGATTATATCTATAGGCATCACGTCCAAAACAAGTACACCGATACTGTCTGCATCTACTACTATTACTCCACACGTCGACCGCTATCCAGCATGCATCTAGTGTATTAAGTCCAAAAGAACAGAGTAACGCCTTAAGCAAGATGACATGATGTAGATGGGCAATCTCATATCAACGACAGATCCCATCTTGTTACCCTTGATGGCAACTACTCAATGTGTGCCTTGCTGCCCCTACTGTCACTGGGAAAGGTCACCACATGGTAAGAACCCAAAACCAAGCACTTCTCCCATTGCAAGAATCATAGATCTAGTTGGCCAAACAAAACCCAAGACTCGGAGAGACTTACAAGGATATCAAATCATGCATATAAGAAATCAGCAAAGACTCAAATATATATCATAGATAATCTGATCACAAATCCACAATTCATCGGATCTCGACAAACACACCGCCAAAGAAGATTACATCGGATAGATCTCCATGAAGATCATGGAGAACTTTGTATTGAAAATCAAAGAGAGAGAAGAAGCCATCTAGCTACTAACTACGGACCCGTAGGTCTGAAGTGAACTACTCACAAGTCATTGGAGGGGCGATGATGATGATGAAGAAGCCCTCCAACTCCAAAGTCCCCTCCGGCGGGGCGTCGGGAAGGGTCCCCAGATGAGATCTCGCGGAAACGGAAGCTTGCGGCGGCGGAAAAGTATTTTCGAAGCTCCCGTGATTTTTTCTTGTATTTTAGGGAATATATAGGCCAAAGATCTAGGTCAGGGGGGAGCCAGGGTGGCCACAAGCCCTACCACCGCAGCCTCCCCTGGTGGCGGAGTGGGGGCTTGAGGGCTCCCTAGAGACCTCCTGGCTTGGCCGACAAGCCCCCTGATCTTCTTCCGTTCGGAAAAAAATCATTTCGGGGATTTTATTCCGTTTGGTCTCCGTTCCAAAATCAGATCTGAAAAGAGCCAAAAACACAGAAAAAACAGGAACTGGCACTTGGCACTGAATTAATAAGTTAGTCCCAAAAAAGATATAGAAGGTACATAAAACATCCAAAGATGACAAGATAACAGCGAGAAACCATCAAAAATTATAGATACGTTTGAGACGTATCAGTGGTCACATTGACTAGGCATATCAATAAGCTATGGAGATGCTCATCAATAGATATGAATGTGAATGAGTAGGGATTGCCATACAAATCATGCACTAGAGCTAAGAGTAAGTGAAAGCTCTTAAAGAAAACTAGTGGGTGTGCATCCAACTTGCTTGCTCACGAAGACCTAAGGCAATTTTGAGGAAGCCTATCATTGGAATATACAAGCCAAGTTATATAATGAAAATTTCCCACTAGCTATATGTTGGTGACAAAACGAGAGACTCTCAATCATGAAGATCTTGGTGCTTAATATGCACAAGTGTGGAAAAGTGGTAGCATTGTCCCTTCTCTCTTTTTCTCTCATATTTTTTTTGGTGGGCTCTTTGGCCTCTTTTTTTTTGGTGGGCATCTTTGGCCTCTTTTATTTCCTCACATGGGACAATGCTCCATCAATGATGATCATCACACTTTCAACTCAAAACTTAGAGCAACGATGACTCTATATGGAATGCCTTCGGTAGTGTACCATGACAATGATCTAGCATGGCATAGACATTAATGGAAACATCATGCTAGCTATCTTACGATCATGCAATGGCAATGTAGACGTGGTGGCACATGTCATGGTGGTAGTTGCATGGCAATATATCTCGGAATGACTTTCAAAAGCAATAGTAGGTAGGTATGGTGGCTGTTTTGAGGGAGGCTAATGGTGGGTTTTGTGCACCGGCAAAAGTTGCACGACACTAAGAAGATAGTGATGGTGGAAGGTGAAAGTGCATCTAAACCATGGACTCAACATTAGTCATGAAGAACTCATATACTTGTTGCAAAATTTTTATTAGTAATCGAAATAAAGCATTCAACGCATACTCCTAGGGGAAGGGTTGGTAGGTATAATCCATCGCGCGATCTCGACCGCCACGCAAAGGATGACAATAAAAAGAATAATCATGCTCAGACTTCATCACATAGCGGTTCACCATACGTGCATGCTATGGGAATCACTAGCTTCAACACAAGTATTTCTTGATCCACAACACCTTACTAGCATAACTTGAATATTACAAAAACCACAACTCAAAACTAATTGAGATGAATCAAGCTTCTGTAACTATTCAATGCACATGAAGGTGGAAGTTTTCGTATCCCTTTGGATAACTACCCCTTTTGAGACTACTTTCAAAGCATAGATCAACTACGAAGCCACGCACAGCTGCGCTCTAAAAGATATAAGTGAAGCACATAGAGCAAAGGCATCTAGCTCAAAAGATATAAGTGAAGCACATGTGAGCTGAATTGTCTACCAAAGGATATAAGTGAAGCTCGACAAAATCACGGTGAGTGCATGTTTATCTCTCTAGGTGTGCAACAAGGATGATTGTGACACAACAAAAAAAATAAAAGACTCCTACGATACAAGACTCTCCAAGAGAAACACATAACATGTGGTGAATAAAAATATAACTCCAAGTAACATTACCGATGGATTGAAGACGAAAGAGGGGATGCCTTCCCGGGGCATCCCCAAGATTAGGCTTTTACGGCATCCTTGAATCTCTTGGGATGCCTTGGGCATCCCCAAGCTTGAGCTCTAGCCACTCTTTATCTCTTTGTCCATAAGAACTTCACCCAAAACTTGAAAACTTCACAACACGAAACTTAAACAGAAACTCGTGATAACATTAGTATAAGAAAGCAAATCACCACTTCCTTAGGTACTGTAGCAAACTTAAGTTCTACTTATGTTGGTGTTGGGTTGTTGTATTTTCACTTTTCCATGGCTAGTGCCCTCCGATACTATCCATAGTTTCATCAAAATAAGCAACCAACACAACAAAAACAGAATTTGTTAACAGCAGATCAGTCTGTAGCAATCTATATACTTCGTATACTTCTGGTACTTCAAAAAATCTAAACAATTACGACAGTCTGAAGAATTTGTGTAGAAATCAGGAGAAAAAATAATCAACTCAAAAGCTCGTACATAAAAAAAATTTAAAATTCTTTTCGTGAGCAGAAAGTTTTTGTCTTTTCCAACATGACCAAACGATCATCCCCAAGACTAATCATAACGGTTTTGCTTGGCACAAACGCAAAAAGAAACACAAAAGACACAATCTTAACGGAATTATGATGGTGTGGAGAAAACAAAACAGGAAGCAAAAAAGCAAAGAAAAATTTATTCATTGGGTTTCCTCCCAACAAGCGCTATCGTTTAACGCCCTTAGCTAGGCATTGATTTCAATGACGCTCACATAAAAGGTAAGGATTGAAACACAACGAGAGCATCATGGAGCAAATGGCTAGCACATTTAAGTCTAACCCACTTCCTATGCATAGGGATTTTGTGATCAAACAATTTATTGGAGCAAGAATCAACTAGCATAGGAAGGCAAAACAAGCATAGCTTCAAAAATTTCAACATATGGAGAGGAAGCTTGATACTATTGCAATAAGTAGTAGCATATGATCCTCGCTCATAGTAATTTTCAGTAGCATCATGAATGAATTCAACAATATAACCATCACCTAAAGCTTTCTTTTCATGATCTACAGGCATAGAAATTTTACTACTCTCCACATAAGGAAATCTATTCTCAAGAGTAGTAGTGGGAGTATCGTAAAAGACTTGAGCACTACAAATTTTGTCCACAATGAGAAAGCAAGGTTTAGCAAAGTGGTTTTCGATAGCATGACAAGCTTAATCATCCCTCTTCTTCAAAGCATAAGTATCCTCACAATAATCATCATAGATAGGGGGCATGCTTTCATAAAAATAATTTTGATCATTCAAAGTGGAAGAACTAAAAAGATCATCTTCATCAAATATAGCATCGCCAAGCTTGTGGCTTTGCATATCATTAGCATCATGGGCATTCATAGAATTAATGCTAACAACATTGCAATCATGCTCATCATTCACATATTCTATGCCAAGCATTCTATGTAATTCTTCTTTCAGCACTTGAGCACAATTTTCCTTCTCATCATGCTCACGA
This sequence comes from Hordeum vulgare subsp. vulgare, assembly GCF_904849725.1. Lineage (NCBI taxonomy): Eukaryota > Viridiplantae > Streptophyta > Magnoliopsida > Poales > Poaceae > Hordeum > Hordeum vulgare. The sequence goes on along the minus strand of NC_058522.1, from coordinate 442,129,199 downwards.
AAGACATTGAAAAGATGGAGCATATGAGGCATCCTAAATTCCTTTTTTTTTGTAATTTTCAGCGAAAGAACAAGAAACAAAAAGATTCGATTGCAAGATCTAAAGATATACCTTCAAGCGCTAACCTCCCCGGCAACGGCGCCAGAAAAGAGCTTGATGTCTACTACGCAACCTTCTCCTTGTAGATGTTGTTGGGCCTCCAAGTGCAGAGGGTTGTAGGACAGTAGCAATTTTCCCTCAAGTGGGTGACCTAAGGTTTATCAATCCGCGGGAGGCGTAGGATGAAGATGGTCTCTCTCAAGCAACCCTGAAACCAAATAACAAAGAGTCTCTTGTGTCCCCAACACACCTAATACAATGGTAAGTTGTATAGGTGCACTAGTTCGGCGAAGAGATGGTGATACAAGTGCAATATGGATGGTAGATATAGGTTTTTGTAATCTGAAATTACAAAAACATCTAGGTAAAAAATGGTAAAAGTGAGCACGAACGATATTGCAATGCGTTGAAACAAGGCCTAGGGTTCATACTTTCACTAGTGAAGTTCTCTCAACAATGATAACATAATTGGATCATATAACTAGCCCTCAACATGCAACAAAGAGTCACTCCAAAGTCACTAATAGCGGAGAACAAACGAAGAGATTATTGTCGGGTACGAAACCACCACAGAGTTATTCTTTCTGACCAATCTATTCAAGAGTTCGTACTAGAATAACACCTGAAGGTACATATCAACCAAGACCCTAATGTCACCTTGATACTCCATTGTCATCTCAAGTATCCGCGGGTATGATTATACGATATGGATCACACAATCTCAGAATCATGTATTCAACCAACACATAGAACTTCAAAGAGTGCCCCAAAGTTTCTACAAGAGAGTCAAAACGTGTGCCAACCCCTGTGCATAGGTTCCCAATGTCACAAACGCGCAAGTTGATCACCAAAACATACATCAAGTACTCACATGAATCCAACGTGTGCCAACCCATATGCATAGGTTCCCAATGTCACAAACCCGCAAGTTGATAACAGTAGATAGACACGTGCAAGACATACATCAAGTGTTCTCAAAGACTCAATCCGATTAGATAACTCCAAAGGGGAAACTCAATTCATTACAAGAGGGAGAGGGGGAAGAACATCATAATATCCAACTATAGTAGCAAAGCCCATGGTACATCGAGATCAAGGCATCTCAAGAACACGAGAGAGAGAGATCAAACACATAGCTACTGGTACATACCCTGAGCCCCACGGGAGAACTACTCCCTCCTCGTCATGGTGATCGTCGGGATGATGAAGATGGCCACCGGAGATGGATTCCCCCTCCGGCAGGGTGCCGGAACGGGCTCCAGATTGGTTTTTGGTGGCTACAGAGGCTTGCAGCGGCGGAACTCCCGATCTAGGTTTCTTTTTGGGGGTTTCTCAATTTATAAGAATTTATGGCGGTGGAATTACGTCAGTTGGGCCCACGAGGAGGTCACAAGCCTGCCCTGCGCCACCTAGGGTGGTGGTGGCGGCGTGAGGTCTTGTGACTCCCTCGTGGCTCTTCTAGCCTTCTTCCAAAGCTTCGGGGGTCTCTTTTGGTCCAAAAAAAAATCATCGTAAAGTTTCATTCCATTTGGACTGTGTGTGTAAATAGGCCAAAAACACGAAAAAAACAGAAAGTGGCACTTGGCACTGAGTTAATAGGTTAGTCCCAAAAAGATATAAAATAGCATATTCATGCATATAAAACATCCAAAGTTGACAAGATAATTGCATGGAACCATAAAAAATTATAGATACGTTGGAGACGTATCAGATCTATCATGTAATCGAGTTAGTTTTGATGGGGATTGATCCCTAGTATCCACTATGTTCTGAGATTGATGTTCCTACTACTTTGTCATGCTTAATGCTTGTCACTAGGGCCCGAGTGCCATGATTTCAGATATGAAATTATTATGTTGTCACCAATATATGTGTGTTTTAGATCCGATCTTGCAAGTTGTAGTTACCTACTATGTGTTATGACCCGGCAACCCCGGAGTGACAATAACTGGAACCACTCCTGGTGATGATCATAGTTTGAGGAGTCTATGTGTTCACCAAGTGCTAATGCGTTGGTCTGGTTCTCTATTAAAAGGAGAACCTTAATATCCCGTAGTTTCCTTTTGGACCCCGCTGCCACGGGAGGGATGGACAATAGATGTCATGGAAGTTCTTTTCCCTAAGTACGTATGACGACACACGGAATGCATGCCTACATCACATTGACGAACGGGAGCTAGCCACATATCTCTCCGCGTTATAACTGTTGCATGATGAATATCATCCAAACAAATCATCGACCCATTGCCTACGAGTTTGTCCCACTGCTGTTGTTACTTGTTTTGCTCTGCTGCTGTTACTACTGTTGATCTGGTGTTACTTGCTACTCTTACTACTTGCTGCTGCTGCCACTACTGTTACTTTGCTTGTAGATATTAATCTTTCAGGTGTGGTTGAATCTGACACATTCAACTACTAATACTCGAGAGTATCCTCTCACTTCCTTTAGCGAAACAACAAATTGGGTTGAATACTCTACCCTCGAAAACTGCCTCGATCCCACGCGCTGGTGGGTTATTGCAAGACAATTTCTAATTGTTGAGCAATCGAGAATAGCACCCGTCTAGCAATTGCCAGAGAGTGCAGTCAGCATTTTTCTGGCGCCGTTTCCGGGGAGGTTTTGATATATTCTCTGAGTCACTTGGGATTTATATCTGCTGATCACTATGAAGAATCTGAAGGATCCGAAGACCAAAGTCTTGCCCTCAACTACGAGGGGAGGTAAGGAACTGTCATCTAGCTCTGCACTTGATTCACCTTCAGTTATGAGTAAGTTTGCGACATCACCTCCTGCTAGAAATCTTGATATGTCGCCTGTGCTTGATGATGCTTATGATGCTGCTAGAGATGTTATGCCTGATATTGCTTTGCCTTATACTGCTAGAGATGATATGCCTGATACTGCTTTGCCTGATGATGCTGGAGATGCTATTATGCCTGATGATGCTATGCTTGATACTGCTAGAGATACTACTTTGCCTGATGTTCCACTAGGGGTGTTCCTTGATGCTCATATTTCTAGAGTTACTGCCAATGCACGTGATGCTTCTGAAACCACCGATACTATTGAGATAGAACCTGCTTTTGCTCCTGCTAGATCTATCTCTCCTAGATATGAATTGCCTGATATACCTCAGGGTTATGTTATGGAGGGAGAGATAGATGAGGATTTTCTTGCGTGTAAGGATGCCTATGACACTGAGAAATTACTTCTCAAGTGGAAGGAAAAATCTCTGAAAGCTAGGATGAAATACGACCCGAAGTTTGCCACTTCACCTATCTTTATCACCGATAAGGATTATGAATTCTTTGTCGATCTTGAGATAATCTCTCTAGTCGAATCTGATCCTTTCCACGGTTATGATTCTGAGACGGTCATAGCCCATCTTACCAAACTACACGATATAGCCACCCTTTTCACTAGTGAGGAGAAGATCCGCCACTATTATATCCTTAAGTTGTTTCCTTTCTTTCTAAAGGATGACGCTAAAGCCTGGTTCACCTCTCTTGTTCCTAGATGTGTGAGTAGTCCCCAGGATATGGTCTATTACTTCCGTGAGAAATATTTCCCTGCCCATAAGAAGCAAGCTGCCTTGCAGGAAATATACAAATTTTCTCAACTCCAAGAAGAGAGTCTCCCACAAGCTTGGGGGAGTCTCGTCCAGCTACAAAATGCTTTGGCTGATCATCCTCTTAAGAAGAACGAGATACTTGATATCTTCTATAGCGGACTTACCGATGCCTCTAGAGACCACCTAGATAGTTGTGCCGATTGTGTTTTTAGGGAACGAACTGTAGAACAAGCTGAGACCCTACAGAATAACATCTTGATCAACGATAATGCTTGGACTATTCCCGAACCACCTCCTAAGCCAACTCCGAAGAAAAGAGGTATTCTATTCTTCAGTCCCGAAGATATGCAAGAAGCCAAGAAATCTATGCAAGAGAAAGGTATTAGATCTGAAGATGTGAAAAATCTACCACCTATCGAAGAGATCCATGGTCTCGATAACCCGATGCAGGTAGTAGAAGTAAATTCTCTGCGTAGGTTTGATGAGAGAGATATTCCTTTTGACAAACCTGCTAGCCTATGCTTTGATGAATTTGACAACTTTGTTGCCAAGCAACAGAGTTTCAATGTTTATGTTAGCAGACATTTGGAACAAAGTACTCGTATGCTTAGCCATTTAAGTGCTTGTGTAGACAGAAATGTCAATGATCTGAAGCTTCTGAGTAAACATGCCTCTACAATTACTACTCAGGTAGAACAATTACTTAAAGCTAAGAATGACATGCTCAATAAATTAAATGACAACTCTGTCAGAGTCATCACTAGAGGGGGCAAAATGACTCAGGAACCTTTGTATCCTGAAGGCCATCCTAAGAGAATTGATCAAGATTCTCAAGGAATTAACGTTGATACACCCAGTTATCCTAAGGAGAAGAAGAAGGATGATAGAAACCTACATGCCAGTTCACCAAATACTGTCACACCTGAAGAACCTAATGATATTTCCGCGTCTGATGCAGAAACACAATCTGGTGATGAACATGAACCTGGTGAAAATATGGACAGTGATGTTCCTAATAATGCTCAACCTAGCAATGATAAGGATGTGGAGATTGAACCTACGGTTAATCCTGATAACCCAGAACCTCAGAGATACGATAAGAATGACTTCACTGCTAGGAAGCATGGTAGAGAAAGGGAGCCATGGGTTCAGAGACCTATGCCCTTTCTGTTGGGGAACGTCGCATGGGAAACAAAAAAATTCCTACGCGCACGAAGACCTATCATGGTGATGTCCATCTATGAGAGGGGATTTCCGATCTACTTACCCTTGTAGATCGCACAGCAGAAGCATTAGGAAACGCGGTTGATGTAGTGGAACGTCCTCACGTCCGTTGATCCGCCCCGCGAACCGTCCCAAGAACCGTCCCGCGATCCGTCCCACGATCCGCTCCGATCTAGTGCCGAACGGACGGCACCTCCGCGTTCAACACACGTATAGCTCGATGATGATCTCGGCCTTCTTGATCCAGCAAGAGATACGGAGAGGTAGATGAGTTCTCCGGCAGCATGACGGCGCTCCGGAGGTTGGTGGTGATCTAATCTCAGCAGGGCTCCGCCCGAGCTCCGCAGAAACGCGATCTAGAGGAAAAACCATGGAGGTATGTGGTCGGGCTGCCGTGGCAAAAGTTGTCACAAATCAGCCCTAAAACCCCACTATATAGAGGAGGGATGGAGGGGAGGAGGCAGCCTCAAAACCTAAAGGTTTGGCTGAAATTGGAGGTGGAGGAGTCCTACTCCAATCCTACTTGGAGTAGGATTCCACCTTCCCACTTGGAAACTCTTTCCACCTTGTGTTTTTTCCTTCTCAAACCTTATGGGCCTTAGTGGGAACTTATTCCAGCCCACTAGGGGCTGGTTTATCTCTTCCCATAGCCCATGAGACCCCTTGGGGCGTGACACCCCTCTCGATGGTCCCCGTCACCCCTCCCGGCACTCCCGGTACACTACCGATGAGCCCGAAACTTTTCCGGTAATGCCTAAAAACTTTCCGGTAACCAAATGAGGTCATCCTATATATCAATCTTCGTCTCCGGACCATTCCTGAAACCCTCGTGACGTCCATGATCTCATCCGGGACTCCGAACAACATTCGGTAACCAACCATATAACTCAAATACGCATAAAGCAACGTCGAACCTTAAGTGTGCAGACCCTGCGGGTTCGAGAACTATGTAGACATGACCCGAGAGACTCCTCGGTCAATATCCAATAGCGGGACCTGGATGCCCATATTGTATCCTACATATTCTACGAAGATCTTATCCTTTGAACCTCAGTGACAAGGATTCATATAATCCCGTATGTCATTCCCTTTGTCCTTCGGTATGTTACTTGCCTGAGATTCGATCGTCAGTATCCGCATACCTATTTCAATCTCGTTTACCGGCAAGTCTCTTTACTCGTTCCGTAATACAAGATCCCACAACTTACACTAAGTCACATTGCTTGCAAGGCTTGTGTGTGATGTTGTATTACCGAGTGGGCCCCGAGATACCTCTCCGTCATACGGAGTGACAAATCCCAGTCTTGATCCATACTAACTCAACGAACACCTTCAGAGATACCTGTAGAGCATCTTTATAGTCACCCAGTTACGTTGCGACGTTTGATACACACAAAGCATTCCTCCGGTGCCAGTGAGTTATATGATCTCATGGTCATAGGAACAAATACTTGACACGCAGAAAACAGTAGCAACAAAATGACACGATCAACATGCTACATCTATTAGTTTGGGTCTAGTCCATCACATGATTCTCCTAATGATGTGATCCCGTTATCAAGTAACAACACCTGCCTATGGCCACGAAACCTTGACCATCTTTGATCAACGAGCTAGTCAACTAGAGGCTTACCAGGGACAGTGTTTTGTCTATGTATCCACACAAGTATTGTGTTTCCAATCAATACAATTATAGCATGGATAATAAACGATTATCATGAACCAAGAAATATAATAATAACTAATTATTATTGCCTCTAGGGCATATTTCCAACAGTCTCCCACTTGCACTAGAGTCAATAATCTAGTTCACACCACCATGTGATTTCAACGAATCCAACACCCATATAGTTCTGGGGTCTGATCACATCTTGCTCGTGAGAGAGGTTTTAGTCAACGGTTCTGAAACTTTCAGATCCGTGCGTTCTTTACAAATCTTTATGTCATCTTATAGATGCTGCTACTATATGCTATTCGGAAATGCTCCAAATATCTACTCTACTATACGAATCCGTTTCACTACTCATAGTTATTCGGATTAGTGTCAAAGCTTGCATCGACGTAACCCTTTACGACGAACTCTTTAACCACCTCCATAATCGAGAAAAATTCCTTAGTCTATTTAGTTACTAAGGATAACTTTGACCGCTGATCAGTGATTCAATCCTGGATCACTCTGTGTACCTCTTAACAGACTTGCTGCAAGGCACACATCAGGTGCGGTACTCAGCATGGCATACTTTAGAGTCTACGGCTAAGGCATAGAAGACGACCTTCGTCTATTCTCTTTATTCTGCCGTGTTCGGGTTTTGAGTCTTACTCAAATTCACACCTTACAATGCAACCAAGAACTCCTTCTTTGCTGATCTATTTTGAACTCCTTCAAAAACTTGTCAAGGCATGCATCTTGTTGAAACTTCCATTAAGCGCTTTTGATCTATCTCCATAGATCTTTGATGATCAACGTTCAAGTAGCGCAATCCAGGTATTCCTTTGAAAACTCCTTTCAAACAACCTTGTATGCTTTACAGAAATTCTACATTACTTCTGATCCACAATATGTCAACCACATATACTTATCAGAAATTCTATAGTGCTCCCACTCACTTCTTTGGAAATACAAGTTTCTCATAAACCTTGTACAAACCCAAAATCTTTGATCATCTCATCAAAGTGTATATTCCAACTCCGAGATGCTTGCACCAGTCCATTGAAGGATCGCTGGAGCTTGCATACTTGCTAGTATCTTTAGGATCGACAAAACCTCCTGGTTGTATCACATACAATGTTTGCTCAAGGAAACCGTCGAGGAAACAATGTTTTGACATCCTATGTGCAATATTTCATAAATAATGCAACAACTACTAACATAATTCTAACCGACTTTTAGCATCGCTACGAGTGAGAAAGGCTCATCATAGTCAACTGTTTGATCTTGTCGGAAACATCTTTGCGACAAGTCGAGCTTTTCTTAATAGTGACTTATCACCATCATCGTCTGTCTTCCTTTTAAAGATCCATCTTTACTCAATAGTCCTATGACCATCAAGTAGTTCTTCCAAAGTCTACACTTTGTTTTCATACATGGATCCTCTCTCGGATTTAATGGTGTCCAGCCATTTGTCGGAATCCGGGCGCACCATTGCTATCTCCATAACTCGTAGGTTCACTGTTGCTCAACAACATGACCTCCAAGACATGGTTACCGTACCACTCTGCAGTAGTACGCGACCTTGTCATCCTACGAGGTTTGTAGTAACTTGATCCGATGCTCGATGATCACCATCATCAGCTTTCACTTCAATTGGTGTAGGCGCCACAGGAACAACTTCCTACGCCCTGCTACACACTGGTTGAAGTGATGGTTCAATAACCTCATCAAGTTCTACCACCCTGCCACTCAATTCTTTCGAGAGAATACTTTCCTCGATAAAGGATCCTTTTTCTAGAAATAAACACTTTGTTTTCGGATCTGAGATAGGAGATGTACCCAACTATTTTGGATATCCTATGAAGATGCATTTATCCGCTTTGGGTTCGAGCTTATCAGACTGAAACTTTTTCACACAAGTGTCGAAGCCCCAAACTTTCAAGAAACGACAGTTTAGATTTCTCTAAACCTCAGTCTATACTGTGTCATCTCAACGGAAATACGCGGTGCCTTATTTAAAGTGAATGCAGTTGTCTCTAATGCATAACCCATAAACGATAGTGGTAATTCGATAAGAGACATCATAGCATGCACCATCCCAAATAGTGCGTAGCTATGACGTTCAGACATATCATCACACCATGATGTTCCAGGTGGCATGAACTGCGAAACAATTTCCACATTGTCTTAACTGCGTACCAAAACTCGTAACTCAGATATTCATTTCTATGATCATATCGTAGACAGTTTATCCTCTTGTTACGACGAACTTCACTCCGAAACAGAATTGAACTTTTCAATATTTCAGACTTGTGATTCATTAAGTAAATACTCTTGTATCTACTCAAATCATCATTGAAGTAAGAACATAATGATATCCACTACGTGCCTCAGCAGCCATTGGACTGCATATATCAAAATGTATCACTTCCAACAAGTTACTATCTTGTTTCATCTCAATGAAAACAAGGCCTTGCTCATGTGGTATGATTTGCATGTCACTAGTGATTCAAAATCAAGTGAGTATAAAGATCCATCAACATGGAGCCTCTTCATGCAATTTATACCAACATGACTCAAGCGGCAGTGCCACAAGTAAGTGGTACTATCATCATTACCTCGTATCTTTTGGCACCAATATCATGAACATGTGTAACACTACGATCGAGATTCAATAAACCATTAAAGGTGATTATTCAAGCAAATAGAGTAACCATTAATCTCTTTAAATGAATAATCGTATTGCAATAAACACGATCCAATCATGTTCATGCTTAACGCAAGCACCAAATAACAATTATTTAGGTTTAACACCAATACCGATGGTAGAGGGAGCGTGCAACGTTTGATCATATCATCCTTGGAAACACTTCCAACACGTATCGTCACCTCGCCTTTAGCTAGTCTCCGTTTATGCCATAGCTTTCATTTCGTGTTACTAATCACTTAGCAACTGAACCGGTATCCAATACCCTCGTGCTACTAGGAGTACTAGTAAAGTACACATCAACATCATGTATATCAAATATACTTCTTTCGACTTTTGCCAGCCTTCTTATCTACCAAGTATCTAGAGTTGCTCCGCCTCAGTGACCGTTCCCCTCATAAGAGAAGCACTTAGTCCCGGGCTTGGGTTCAATCTGGGGTCTCTTCATTAGTGCAGCAACTGCTTTGCCGTTTCACAAGTATCCCTTCTAGCCCTTGCCTTTCTCGAAACTTAGTGGTTTTACTAACCATCAACTATTGATGCTCCTTCTTGATTTCTACTCTCGCAGTGTCAAACATCGCGAATCGCTCAAGGATCATTGTATCTATCCTTGATATTTTATAGTTCATCACAAAGCTCTCACAACTTGGTGGCAGTGACTTTGGAGAACCATCACTATTTTATCTGGAAGATCAACTCCCACTTGATTCAAGCGATTGTCGTACTCAGATAATCTGAGCACACGCTCAACGATTGAGATTTTCTCCTTTACTTCGTGGACAAAGAATCTTGTCGGAGGTCTCATACCTCTTAACAAGGGCACAAGCATGAAATCACAATTTCATCTCTTTAGAACATCTCTTATGTTCCGTGACGTTTCAAAACGTCTTCGGCGCCTTGCTTCTAAGCCATTAAGTATTTTGTACCGAACTATCGTGTATCATCAGAAACGTGTATGTCGGATGTTCACAACATCTACAGACGACACTCGAGGTGCAGCACACCGAGTGGTGCATTAAGGACATAAGCCTTCTGCGCAGCAACGAGGACAATCCTCGGTTTTACATACTTAGTCTGCAAAGTTTGCTACTATCAACTTTCAACTAAATTTTCTCTAGGAACATATAAAAACAGTAGAGCTATAACGCAAGCTACATCGTAATTTGCAAAGACCATTAGACTATGTTCATGACAATTAGTTAAATTAATCATATTACTTAAGAACTCCCACTCAAAAAGTACATCTCTCTAGTCATTTGAGTGGTACATGATCCAAATCCACTATCTCAAGTCCGATCATCACGCGAGTCGAGAATAGTTTCAGTGGTAAGCATCTCTATGCTAATCATATCAATTATACGATTCATGCTCGACCTTTCGGTCTCATGTGTGCCGAGGCCATGTCTGCACATGCTAGGCTCGTCAAGCTTAACCCGAGTGTTCCGCGTGTGCAATTGTTTTGCACCCGTTGTATGTGAACATTGAGTCTATCACACCCGATCATCACGTGGTGTCTCGAAACTATAGTTTGGAGAAACCGACACTCGCCGGTCATCTATGAGCAACGGAGTTACTCGTAGCGATGAAACCAGTCTCTCGTAAGCGTACGAGTAATGTCGGTCCGAGCCGCTTCGATTCAACAATACCGCGGAATCAAGAAAATACTAAGGAGGGCAGCAAAACGCACATCACCGCCCACAAAAACTTTTGTGTTCTACTCGAGAAGACATCTACGCATGAACCTAGCTCTGATACCACTCTTGGGGAACGTCGCATGGGAAACAAAAATTTTGCTACGCGCACGAAGACCTATCATGGTGATGTCCATCTACGAGAGGGGATTTCCGATCTACGTACCCTTGTAGATCGCACAGCAGAAGCGTTAGGAAACGCGGTTGATGTAGTGGAACGTCCTCATGTCCCTCGATCCGCCCCGCGAACCATCCCACAAACCGTCCCGCGATCCGTCCCACGATCCGCTCCGATCTAGTGCCGAACGGACGGCACCTCCGCGTTCAGCACATGTAGAACTCGACGATGATCTCAGCCTTCTTGATCCAGCAAGAGAGACGGAGAGGTAGATGAGTTCTCCGGCAGCGTGACGGAGCTCCGGAGGTTGGTGGTGATCTAATCTCAGCACGGCTCCGCCCGAGCTCCGCAGAAACGCGATCTAGAGGAAAAACCGTGGAGGTATGTGGTCGGGCTGCCGTGGCAAAAGTTGTCACAAATCAGCCCTAAAACCCCACTATATATAGGAGGGAGGGAGGGGAGGAGGCAGCCTCAAAACCTAATGGTTTGGCCGAAATTGGAGGTGGAGGAGTCCTACTCCAATCCTACTTGGAGTAGGATTCCACCTTCCCACTTGGAAACTCTTTCCACCTTGTGTTTTTTCCTTCTCAAACCTTATGGGCCTTAGTGGGAACTTATTCCAGCCCACTAGGGGCTGGTTTATCTCTTCCCATAGCCCATGAGACTCTTGGGGCGTGACACCCCTCTCGATGTCCCCGTCACCCCTCCCGGCACTCCCGGTACACTACCGATGAGCCCGAAACTTTTCCGGTAATGCCCGAAAACTTTCCGGTAACCAAATGAGGTCATCCTATATATCAATCTTCGTCTCCGGACCATTCCGGAAACCCTCGTGACGTCAGTGATCTCATACGGGACTCCGAACAACATTCGGTAACCAACCATATAACTCAAATACGCATAAAGCAACGTCGAACCTTAAGTGTGCAGACCCTGCGGGTTCGAGAACTATGTAGACATGACCCGAGAGACTCCTCGGTCAATATCCAATAGCGGGACCTGGATGCCCATATTGGATCCTACATATTCTACGAAGATCTTATCCTTTGAACCTCAGTGCCAAGGATTCATATAATCCCGTATGTCATTCCCTTTGTCCTTCGGTATGTTACTTGCCTAAGATTCGATCGTCAGAATCCGCATGCCTATTTCAATCTCATTTACTGGCAAGTCTCTTTACTCGTTCCATAATACAAGATCCCGCAACTTACACTAAGTCACATTGCTTGCAAGGCTTGTGTGTGTTGTTGTATTACCGAGTGGGTCCCGAGATACCTCTCCGTCATACGGAGTGACAAATCCCAGTCTTGATCCATACTAACTCAACGAACACCTTCGGAGATACCTGTAGAGCATCTTTATAGTCACCCAGTTACGTTGCGACGTTTGATACACACAAAGCATTCCTCCGGTGTCAGTGAGTTATATGATCTCATTGTCATAGGAACAAATACTTGACACGCAGAAAATAGTAGCAACAAAATGACACGATCAACATGCTACATCTATTAGTTTGGGTCTAGTCCATCACATGATTATCCTAATGATGTGATCCCGTTATCAAGTAACAACACTTGCCTATGGCCACGAAACCTTGACCATCTTTGATCAACGAGCTAGTCAACTAGAGGCTTACTAGGGACAGTGTTTTGTCTATGTATCCACACAAGTATTGTGTTTCCAATCAATACAATTATAGCATGGATAATAAACGATTATCATGAACAAAGAAATATAATATTAACTAATTATTATTGCCTCTAGGGCATATTTCCAACACTTTCCTCCTAAGCCATCCAAGAAATAGGATGATGAGGATTTTGAGCGCCTTGTTGAGATGATAAGACCCATCTTTCTGCAGATGCGGTTAACTGATATGCTCAAAATGTCTCCGTATGCCAAGTACATGAAAGATATCGTGACTAATAAACGGAAGATACGAGATCTTGAGATCTCCACCATGCTTGCCAATTATACTTTCAAGGGTGGAACTCCTAAGAAACTTGGTGATCCCGGAGTGCCCACTATACCTTGCTCCATTAAAGGAAACTACGTAAGAACTGCCTTATGTGACCTTGGAGCCGGTGTTAGTGTTATGCCGCTCTCTCTTTATCATAGACTTGAATTGGATAAGTTGACACCCACTGAAATTTCTCTGCAAATGGCCGACAAATCAACTTCTTTCCCTATCAGCATTTGCGAGGATGTGCCTGTTGTGGTTGCTAATACTACTATCTTAACAGACTTTGTTATCTTGGATATTCCCGAGGACGATGCCATGGCTGTCATCCTCGGATGACCCTTTTTAAACACTCCAGGGGCTGTTATAGATTGCAACGAAGGCAATGTCACTTTCCATGTCAACAGTGCACTTTCCGAAGAAACGATATCAAGTGCATTGCATCAATGTTATCGAAAATACTTCATCGATTCTCATTGGGAGCTTTGAATGCCCTATTCCTCGTGTCAAGATGAAGTATGATTTGCTTGTTGGGGAGATACATATCCCCATTGAGGTGACTTAGTGGCTATTCGAAAATTCTCCGTTCTCTCTTGCAATCCGAGAAGGTTTTGTCATGAGGACTTGATCAACCCTATTGACGGATTTCTTTCGATGACCATGAAATGGATGAATCAAGAGTCACATACCTCTGTTTTGAGCTTTCATTTTCTGTTGCTTAGAAGAAAAATGATAGATTTAGTTTAGTTTTACCTGTTTTCTGTTTTAGCGTCCCGGAGAATAATACCCCGAAAATAAAAGTTCTCCGATGGTCCTGAAAATCTAGTATGATTTTTTCTGGAATATTTGAAAAATACTGGGCCTGAGAGCTAGCCTGGGGGCCTGACCAGTGGGCCACAAGCCCTGCAGCCGCCACCCCCGTGGTGGCGGCTAGCAAGCTTGTGGGGTCCACAGGGACCCCCTCCACTCATTCCAACTCCCATCCTCTTCTTCCACCTCTAGAAAAAATTGTTTCACAGCTCAAACCCGTGTTCTTGCTCATTTAGCTATGATTTTCGATCTCCTTGCTCAAAGCACCATGCTCCGAACCGTTTTGGGGGAAATTACTCCTTGGTAATTGACTCCTCCATTGGTCCAATTAGTTTTTGCTCTAGTGCTTTATCCTTCGCATATTCTTGCTACCTTGGTGACCCTGTTCTTGAGCTAGAAATGTTGATTTTAGCTGGTCCCGAGTAGTTTTAGCGCGTGATACGGTCTCTAGGCACTAGTAGGAGTAGTTGCTACAAGTTTGTCTAATCTTTATTCACTTTTCTTTCGAAGTCTCTAAAAATTTCAGAATTTTTCAGAGCTAGAAGAAGGAAAAGATGAGGAGGTTCTTGAGAGGCTCTTCAAGCCGTAACCCCAAGGAGGATGAGAGGAACCATCCCAAGTACGTAATCCCTCGAGTCATACAAGTTCGAGTGTGCGAGTGGCCAAGTGATGCATTTTTGCGCGCCGCTGGGCTTTATGAAGACTTTTATTACTTGGTGGAGAACGCAGGTCTTACTGCGTTCGTCGAAGATAAGTGCTCGCAATACCTCCTCCTCACCAACATTTTCGTTCAAAGCTTCAACTTTTATCCGAGGAAGAATCCTCCCATGGTTGAGTTCATGATATACGATGTCCCCAGTGCATGACGCTACAGGATTTTTGCAATGTATGCAAATTACCTTATGTTGGGGATATCCGTGACCCTCGTCCACGGGACTTGGAGGATTTCATTGGTATTATTGCTGTTGGAGAGGAGAGAGGAGTGTCTCGCGCTAGAATTGCTAGCATACATTTTCCTGTGCTTCGGTACTTCTCATTATTTGTGGGAAAATGTTTGATTGGCCATGGGGAGGCTGGATCACTTAGTTCTCCAGACCTTGCGGTTTTGCGCGAAAGCCTTTATAACGATAAGACTTATAGCCTAGGTGCTATAGTAGCCCAGCGGTTGAACACCAACCGTTCCAAGGGTGTCGTCTATGGAGGTATCTATGCAACCCATCTTGCCAGACATATTGAGATACATATTAGACAGGGAGAGGAAGGAGAGATGCTTCTCCTGAGAAATATCTGGATTATGACAACATGGTTCGCCATGATTTTCTGGATAGAGATGCTAGTAGACGGATGATTTATAACCTGGTATTTAGTCAGGGTACTCGAGAGACTATTACTTTGCCTGCTTCTTCTTTGTTCGATCTTCATGCAGGTAGGTACACTATTATGCCTTCGTACATCTATGCATATTGGGGTTTGGCCCAACCACAGGTGCCCGTGCCCGAGCCGCCAGTCGAGTACCAGACGCCAGTTTATCAGTGGGAGCCAGAGGAGCTCACACAGCAGTGGCATCCACGGTCTGCTCCAGAGTATCCCGGAGCTGGTTATTTCCCACCTTGGGAGTAGACCAAGCTAGGCTAAAAGCCTAAGCTTGGGGGAGTACGTGTTCTCACCGACTTTACATTCATGCTTATGCTTTCACTTTGTTAGCCCGTGTTTACACTTTGCCACTGTATTATCCATGCTAGTTTATTTTCGTTTTCTTGTTTTGTGTCCTTTTGAGAAAACCCAAAAATATTTTTCTTTCTTCTTTTGCTTGTTGGGAGCTTTCCCGTGTAAATAGTTTTCTTTTTCTTTGGGTCAAGGTAGAAGATATTGGTTACAATGTTTAGTGGTTCTTGCGTGCATACCTGTTTAGCTTTCAAAGAGCCATATTACTTTGTCTTCTCCTTTGTGTTTGCCTGCAGATTCAGCTTAGTCCATTGCACGAACACTCTTATTATTGTTCACATCGTTCGATCGTGCAAATGAAAGGGAATAATGATGATATATGATGAAGTGACTCAGACTGGAAAAGCTGGTATGAACTCTATCTATTTTATTTTTGGAAATATGACTAGCTTGTCCTAGATTCAGCTTTGTTGTTGGAGAACCATGTTTGTAATGACAACTTAGAGATCATAGTTTCTGATGCCATGCTTAACTAGCTGAGAGCTTATAATGGTTTGTCTTGAATGCCAACACAGATTTTGAGATGACTATGTTGTAGTATGATAGGATGGTATTCTCCTTTGAATGATTCAAGTGGCTTGACTTGGCGCATGTTCATGCATGTAGTTGAAACAAAATCAACATAGCCTCTATGATGTTCGTGTTCATGGTGATTTATATCATGTTCATGCTTGCATTCAATGTTAGTCAAACTCACTGCATCTTGATGACTGTTGTCGCTCTCTAGTTGGTCGCTTCCGAGTCTTTTGCTAGCCTTCACTTGTACTGAGCGGAATACTTCTTGTGCATCCACTTCCATAAACCCAAAAGTTTTTCCATGAGAGTCCACCATACCTACCTATTTGTGGTATCTACCTGCCGTTCCAAGTAAATTTGCATGTGTCACTCTCTAAACCTTCAAGAAATAATCTGTTTTGCATGCCCGAACCGCTCATGTGGTGATAGGGGGCTATTGGTATCTTCCATGCTAGGAGTGTTATCCTCGACATCTGTTTATTCACTATCATTCACGAGAAAGGGGTCGGTAATTGGAATGCCCAGTTCCACGTTTAAATCGAAAACATAACTGTAAAACAAGACTCCCCCCAGATTGATGTTAGTATCGACGGTACCCGAGGATTCAGCTCGCCGTGGAGTGTGATTGATTGGTGGTGGGGGAGTTAAAACTTTACTTTTTTGTTTGGGAACCACCTATAGCATGAGTAGCATGGAAGATATTTAGAACTCTTGGTCATTGCGTTGACAATGAAAGCATGCCACCCAAAATTATTATCTCTGTTTTCAAAGCTTGAGCTCTGGGACCTCTGCAAATCAATGCTTCCCTCTGCGAAGGGCCTGTCTATTTATTTTCCTGTTGAGTCATCCTCCTCTTATATAAGCACCAATGAGAGAGCACCTTGTCATTTTTATGCTTTGCTTTTGATTGATATTGAGTATGACTATGACTGGATCTTCGTTGCTATGAATTACAATGTTTAGTCAGCCCTTGATCTTTGAAAGTGCTCTGCATTTATGTTTTGCGGTCTCAGAAAGAGCTAACGAGATACCACCTATTCATATTACTTCATGCTTGTTTTGATTGAAGTGTTGGTATTTGAAACTCATTATTGTTTGCTCGTTAGCTGATTATGCCATCGATATTAGTTTACCGTGAGACCTTTGTGTCACTTGCTTATGTGGTTAACTTGTGATCTTCCTGAAATTCTTGTTAAGAGTTAGACATAGTTGCAACAACAAGATCAAACATAGTTTCTCAAAGTTTTTCTTTCTCTCTCAGTTTGTCAACTGAGTTGCTTGAGGACAAGCAAGGTTTTAAGCTTGGGGAAGTTGATACGTCTCCATCATATCTACTTTTCCAAACTCTTTTGCCCTTGCTTTGGACTCTAATTTGCATGATTTGAATGGAACTAACCTGGACTGACGTTGTTTTCAGCAGAATTGCCTTGGTGTTGTTTTTGTGCAGAAATGAAAGTTCTCCGAACGTCCTGAAAAATTACGGAGATTATTTCTGGAAAATATGAAAAATACCTGCGCAAAGATCCACTGGAGGGGATGGGCCAGTGGGCCACAAGCCCTGTAGACGCCACCCCCTGGTGGCGGTTAGCAAACTTGTGGGGCCCACGTGGCTCTGCCGCCCCCAATCTCAGCTCTATAAATTCACTTTCGTCCCAGAAAAAATAAAAAGAGTAGATTTCGTCGCGTTTACGATACGGACGCGCCGCCACATCCTGTTCTTCATCTAGAGGGCAGATCTGGAGTCCGTTTTGGGCTCCAAAGAGGGGAAATCG
This sequence comes from Hordeum vulgare subsp. vulgare, assembly GCF_904849725.1. Classification (NCBI taxonomy): domain Eukaryota; kingdom Viridiplantae; phylum Streptophyta; class Magnoliopsida; order Poales; family Poaceae; genus Hordeum; species Hordeum vulgare. The sequence goes on along the minus strand of NC_058522.1, from coordinate 442,111,354 downwards.
TCGCCATCGTCATCATCAACCTTCTTCCCTCTCCAATTACATGAAGCTCTTCATCGTTCGTGAGTAATCTATTCGTAGGCTTGCTGGGCGGTGATGAGTAGGATGATATCTATAATGTAATTGAGTTAGTTTTGATGGGGATTGATCCCTAGTATCCACTATGTTCTGAGTTTGATGTTGCTACTACTTTGTCGTGCTTAATGCTTGTTACTAGGGCCCAAGTGCCATGATTTCAGATCTGAAATTATTATGTTGTCACCAATATATGTGTGTTTTAGATCCGATCTTGCAAGTTCTAGTTACCTACTATGTGTTATGAACCGGCAACCCCGGAGTGACAATAACCGGAACCACTCCCGGTGATGATCATAGTTTGAGGAGTTCATGTGTTCACCAAGTGCTAATGCGTTGGTCCGGTTCTTTATTAAAAGGAGAACCTTAATATCCCGTAGTTTCCTTTTGGACCCTGCTGCCACGGGAGGGATGGACAATAGATGTCATGCAAGTTCTTTTCCCTAAGCACGTATGACGACACACGGAATGCATGCCTACATCACATTGACGAACGGGAGCAATCGAGAATAGCACCCGTCTAGCAATTGCTAGAGAGTGCAGTCAATAACCACGACCGACTAGCTATACTACAGAGATATCATCAGGAGTACTTAGCGAGGTGTCACCCTCGGTACCCGATAGTATCTCTGTAGCGCCGTACAACTAAGGGGGGTGTATGTGTTGTGTCGGGTCTGGCTCGTCGATCAGGGACCGAGATATGAAAACAAGCGGGGCAAGTGGACTACGGGGTCAGAGGGGATGACTGCTCCACCTATACTAAGCAGATTTAAAGTATAGTGCTGAAAGTAGCAGTTCATCAAAAACAGGCTATGCATCAGATATAGGAGCTAACTACAAAGTAGCAAAATACTAATGCAAGCAGTAGGAAGAAAGACATAGGCGATATAGGTATGATCAAGGGGGCTTTGCTTGCCTTGCTACTCTGCGGCAAAGGACTGATCGGCAGGGTCGTAGATGTACCCGACAACAGCGTCAGTCTCGGGGTCTACCGGTAAGAAGAGGGGGAAGAAACAATAGATAATAGCACCAGATGCGACACGATGCATGACATGGCAAGATGCAGGCTAGACATGAGCTAACGCAGTAACATCCGTCATAGACGGGTCGGAAGAATATCTAACGATATTTTTCGGGTCTCGGGCTACTACCGGTCAGACTAGAAACGATGGAAATGTTCCATGTTTGCTATGCTAGGGACGCGTGACACCCGAATGGACGATGTATCCGGGTTCGTCTCGTTCTGCTAATCAACTTTCATGTTGAAAATATTTTGATCTGACTTACGGATTAATTAATATTATTTTTTAAAGTTTTATTCAATAATTAGGAATTAAAAACAAATTTAATTAATTTGGTTAAAAGCAATTATGAGATCAGCATGATGTCATGCTGACATCAACACTTGACTGGTCAACTGACCAGTGGGTCCCATGCGTCATAGACACAAGTTTTAATTAAGATTAAATACTAATTAATTAGATTAATTTAGTGGGGGACCCACGTGTCATACGCTAATTATTCTAATTACCCAATTAATTACTTAAATAATATATCTATTTATTTATTTAATAAAAAATGTATTTTTAATTTTATATTTTTAATTTTCACATTTCTTTAAAAGAGGGTGTGGGGCCTCCCTGTCATAGACAGCGGGGTGGGTTGGCCCCACCGGTAAGTGGCTTAGGTGACATACACATTTTACCTACACATACATATCCACATAATTAACGTATTCCGCCAAATAGTGACATACATAAATACATGCATACGTGCATCTCATACATACAAAATATGTACGACATCTAATACATACATACATACGCAATACATCATTTATTTTTATTTCTTTCTTTTCATCTCCTCTCCTAACTCTTTCTGCTAACAAAGACGCTCAAACTCTCAACCTCACAGAGAGAGAGGAACATCTCCAACATCGCCTAATCGATCCTAACGACGTCGGAACGGAGCGCCTTTTGCTGGGATGGAACCGGGACGGCGCGAGGAAGGAGATGGTGGGAGGAGCCCGAAGAGGGCTCACCGACGTTGACGAGAGGGCCCGGTGAAGATGGAGTTCTCGGGAGGCGGAGGAGACGGCGAGAAGGAGGACGTGGCGGTGACGGTTTCGGTGAGGATGATGCCGGCGAGGGTCGCCGGAGGGCCACGTGAGGCGCCCCGGTGGAGGTGAGGCAGGGAGTCGCTGGATCCGGCCCGGAGGAGGGGGCCGGCGGGGAGAGGGAGACCTCCCTGCTCGATCCCTCCTGGATCGAGCGGGAGGGAGGGGTCGCCGGATGGTGCTGGGGCTCCGGCCAGGGTTGGTGACATAGGGGGGCGAGGTGGAGGCACAGGAGATGGGGCTCGGTCTCAGTGGGAGACCGAGGGAGGGGCTGTCGTGGGGAGTTGCCCTGGGGAGGGGGTGGCCGAGGAGGGATCGAGGATCTAGGGCTGGGGCCTCGGTTGGTAGGTGGGATGGAGCGAGCGGGCAGGGGCTCGATGGGAGGGGGCGATCTGGGAGGCTGTGGGGCTCTCTCTCGTGGGGAGGCTGAGAGAGATACCGAGAGGAGGGAGGTGTCCTTCTGGGGGAGGGACGGTTAGGCTGAGAGGAGGGTGAGGCTCGGTGCAGGGGGTTAGCGGTAGGTGGGGGGCTGCGTCGGTGGGGGGTGCTGGGTGTCGGTCGGATTACCAGGGGCGAGCGGGGGGACGTGGGGTTGGTGGGGCTCGGTAGGAGTTAGGTGGGGGAGAGATCGAGAGGTAGGGCCTCGTGGTGGGGTTGTCGAGGGGTAGGTGGGGGAGGGGGGTTTCCTCCCGAGGGGAGGGAGCTACGAGCTGGGGGTCTCATGCGGGGGTGGGGGGGCGTGGGGCGATCCCCTCGTGGGAAGGGACCTCGGTGGCTGCGGCAGGTGGGACTGGCGCGGGACGCTAGGGTTTGGGTGAGTGTGGCCGGCTGGGCCACTTTGGCCCAGTCGGCCAGGGGCTCTGTTGCCTTTTTTTTCTTTTACTTTATGTTATTCTATTATTATTACTATTATTATTATTATTATTTATATATATATCTTTCTGTTCTAATTATATAGGACTTTTAATATTATTAAAAATGTCCGATTCAATTTTATAACTTATTAGGGAATTTCAATAACTCTCCCGACATTTTTACTTAACATCACAAATGTTTCTCGTTCGACTTTATTTTTTAATTTCGAACTCGATTTGGTTTTCGACTAACACGAGATCAACAATAGAATTTATGATGACGTGGCTTCATTAGCGTGGGATTACTGCCGCTTGACTACAGGGGTTACTGTAGCACAAATTCGGGGATGTCACACGGTACTACCTATTATCTGCGGTACTACCGCTCCAGGCAACGGTAGTATCGCTTATGAGCGGTAGTGACATTGTCCAATGTCGCGTGTTCTACCGCTCGCTTTAAGGTCTCGTCATTTTTCATGTCGTACTGAGCGGTTTCTGACCGATAATACGACACGATAGTACCGCACCCGAGCAGTATTACTGCCTATTACTTCCGCGCCACTTCCTCCCTTCTTTCCGGGCCTGGAACCCTTATCGGACTGTGAGCGGTAGTAGGAAGCGATATTACCTCTTATTTGCGGTAGTACCACTTTGGGCAGCGATAGTACCGTTCTGGGCAGTGGTAGTACTGCTTTGGTGGAACTTCCATAGCTTCTACTTCCTTTATGTGTCCGTGAAGCTACTTCACTGCAACCCCAATGCTAGTACCACTGGGGTGAGCGGTAGTACCGCTCCGGTGGCGCTATCGCCACATGCCCTCATGCCATTGCACTGTGTGGCCAGCTCTGTTGCCTGAACTGTAGTACCGCTCTGAGGAGTGGTAGTACCGCTTGTGTGCCAGTTGAGTGGGGATAACGGTTGGATTTGTCCCCCCACTCGATAAAGGGGGTCTTCTTCCCCAAGAAGACCACCTCTCCTAACCCTAAGCTCCATTGTTGCTTCAAGCTCTATTTTCGCCCGATCTCTCTCCCTAGACAACCCAATGTGTTGATCTTCTAGGCTTTGCTTGAGAGGGCCTTGATCTACACTTCTACCAAGAGAAATTTGATCGCCTTACTAATCCCTTGCAGATCTTATTACTCTTGGGTGTTTGAGCACCCTAGATGGTTGACGTCATCTTGGATCCACAATCCAATTGGGTGAAGCTTCAACGTGTTGTTGGGAGCCTCCAATTAATTTATGGAGATTGCCCCAACCTTGTTTGTAAAGGTTTGATCTTCGCCTTCAAGTGCACCACTAGTGGAATCGTGGCATCTCGCATTGTTTGAGGGCATGAGGAGAATACGGTGGCCCTAGTGACTTCTTGGGGGAATTGTGCCTCCAAACCGCTCCAGCGGAGACGTACTTCCCCTCAAAGGGAAGGAACTTTGGTAATAGATCCTCGTCTCCATCGGTTCCACTTGTGGTTATCTCTCACCTTTACTTTATGCAAGCTTTTCTTATGATGTGCTCCTTTGCTTGCTTTTTCTTTTTGTGTTTGTTGTTAGCATCATATAGGTTGTTCACCTAGTTGCATATCTAGACCACCTATTTGTTGCTAAACCTAATTTGTTAAAAAAATATTAAAAATTGTTAGTTGCCTATTCACCCCCTCTAGTGAACCATATCGATCCTTTCAATTGACATGAGAGCTACGTCTCCTTATTAAGGGTTTTACCACCGGACGAGTATGGTTGACGACGGGGATCGGGTTGTGGACTTACCCTAGGCCGAGGGAGTGAATATGGTATATCGTGAGGATTTAAATGAGGCAATTGCCTCACTTAAATCCACTATGACAAGCGAGGTCAACTCCTTGTTTAAAGAATTCCTGGATGGTCTCAAACTCTCTACATATCCATTGCTAGTGGTCAGTCCCACTAACTCAGAGTCGGATGCCTACTCCGGAAAGGTGGGGGCTAGTAGTGGTAAGGATAAATTGCCTCAAGGAAAGGACATGATGGAAACCTTTCCCTCGGTTCCCCCTCCCACGGTGTATGGAGGACCGGTACACGTACCTCATATTCATAATCTAGGTCCTCCTCCTAAGCTTTTGAAAAATGATTTCGCTAACTGGGTTTTTCGTATCAAGTATCATTCGAATCACAACTCTATTCATCGTTGGAGAATCATTGAGCAAGGATACTTCCTGCATGATCCAGGCAAGCTCACCCCAAGAGAAGAGGCACATGCTACCTCTTGAGCTTGCGTTGGTTTTCCCTTGAAGAGGAAAGGGTGATGCAGTGAAGTAGATAAGTATTTCCCTCAGTTTGTTGAGAACCAAGGTATCAATCTAGTAGGAGGAACAAACAAGACTCCAATAGTAGTACCTACACAAATAATTAAACACTTGCACCCAACGCTATAAAGGGATTGTCAATCTCTTTAGAGTTATTTGCAAGGATGAGACCTGATAGAGATAGATATAAAATATTGATAGATCAGAAAGTAAAACTAAAGGAAATAAGTTGTAGCAATGTATTTTTGGTATTTTTGTTTTGTAGATCTGAAAATATGATACGAAAAATAGACCCGGGGGCCATAGGTGTCACTAGAGGCTTCTCTCCTAAAGGAAAATAATACGGTGGGTGAAAAATTTACTGTTGAGGAATTGATATAAAATCAAACAATTATGAAGATATCCAAGGCAATGATTATGCATATAGGAATCACGTATGTATCAAGTAGACCAAAACGATTCTGCATCTACTACTATTACCCCACACATCGACCGACTCGTGCGTGCATCTAGAGTATTAAGTTCATGAAGAACAGAGTAATGCATTAAATAAGATGACATGATGTAGAGGGATAAACTCAAGAAATATAATGAAAACCCCATCTTTTTACCCTTGATTGCAACAATACAATACGTGCCTCGCTACCCCTACTGTCACTCGGTGAGGACACCGCAAGGTTGAACCCAAAACTAAGCACTTCTCCCATTGCAAGAATTACCAATCTAGTTGGCTAAACCAAACAAATAATTCGAAGAGACTTGCAAAGATATGAAATCATGTGTATAAGAATTCAGAAGAGACTCAAATAATATTCATGGATAATCTGAACATAAACTCACAATTCATCTGATCTCAACAAACACACCACAAAAGTGTATTACATCGGATAGATCTCCATGAAGAACATGGTACTGAAGATCAAAGAGAGAGAAGAATTCATCTGGATACTAGCTATGGACCTGTATGTCTGTGGTGAACTACTCACACATCATGGGAGGGGCAATGGAGTTGATGTAGATGCTCTCCGTGATCAATTCCCTCTCCGGGAGATTACCTGAAAAGGCTCCCACATTGGATCTCTTGGGATCAGAGGCTCCCAACGGCGTAAAAGTATTCTCATTTCTCTTTTTGGTGTTTTTGGAATATGTGGGAATTTATTGGCCAAGAATTAGGGTTAGGAGACCTGCAGGGGGCCCACAAGCCAGGGGTGCGACCACCCCAAGGGCGCGCCCTGCAGGTTTGTGGCCTCCCGACAACTGCCTTGCCCCCTAGTCCAAGTCTGTTGCATGTCTTCTGGTCCACAAAAAATCTTTCCAGAGATTTTATTCCGTTTGGACTCCGTTTAATATTCCTTATCTGCAATATTCAAATACGTGGAAAAAATAAAAACTGGCACTAGGCTCTAGATTAATAGGTTAATACCAAAAATAATATAAAACAACATGTAAATGCATATAAAACATCCAAAACATATAATATCATAGCATGGAACAATAAAAAAATTATAGATACGTTGGAGATGTATGAGCATCCCTAAGCTTAATTCCTGCTCGTCCTCGAGTAGGTAAATGATAAAAATAGAATTTTTGATGTGGAATGCTACCTAACATATTTATCCATATAATATTCTCTAATGTGGTATGAATATTCAGATCCATAAGACTCAAAACACAATTCTATATTGACATAAAAACAATAATAGTTCAAGCATACTAATAAGGCAATTGCTTCCTTTTGAAATAGCATGGTCTTAGAAAGTTATCCCTACAAAATCATATGGTCTGGCTATGCTCCATCTTCACCACACAAAGTATCTAAATCATGCACAACCCCGGTGAAAATCAAGCAATTGTTTCACACATTTTATGTTCTCAAACCTTTTCAACTCTCACGCAATACATGAACGTGAGCCATGGATATAGCACTATAGGTGGAATAGAAGGTGGTGGAGGTTGCAAAAACAAAGGAAGAAGATAGTCTCACATCAACTAGGCATATCAACGGGCTATGGAGATGTCCATCAATAGATATTAATGTTAGTGAGTAGGGATTTCCATGCAACAAATGCACTAGAGCTATAAGTGTATGAAAGCTCAAAGAGAAAACTAAGTGGTTGTGCAAAAGATGTGTACCACTACTTATATGAAAGTGACAACATAGGAGACTCTCTATGAAGAACATGGTGCTCATTTGAAGCACAAGTGTGGAAAAAGATAGTAGCATTGTCCCTTCTCTCTTTCTCTCATTTTCATTTTTTTTTATGGGCTTCTGTGGCCTCTTTTATTTTTTATGGGCTTCGTTGGCCTCTTTTATTTTTTTGTGAAGTACGGAGACTCATACCAACTTGTGAGGGAATCATAGCTTCCACCATCCTTTTTCTCACACGGGATAATGCTCTAATAATGCAAAAAACATCACATTTTTATTTACTTACAACTCGATAGCTAGAACAAAGTATGACTCTACAAGCAATATGGAAGTGATGGTGCGTGTCATAAAAACGGGACAGTGGTGTTGCATGACAATATATCTCGGAATGGCTATGGAAATGCCATAATAGGTAGGTATGGTGGCTATTTTGAGGAAAATATATGGTGGCTGTTTTGAGGAAGGTGGGTTTAATGTACCGGCGGAAGTTGCACGATACTAGAGAGGCTAGCAAATGTGGAAGGGTGAGAGTGCGTATAATCCATGAACTCAACATTAGTCATAAAGAACTCACATACTTATTACAAAAGCCTATTAGTTACCGAAGCAAAGTATTAGACACATGCTCATAGGAGAAGGGTTGTTAGGAGTTAACCATCGCGCGATCCCGACCTCTACACAAAGATTGACAATCATTAAACAAGTCATGCTCCGACTTCATCACATAACGGTTCACCATACGTGCATGCTACGGGAATCACAAGCTTCAATACAAGTATTTTTTCTAATTCACAATTACTGTAGCGACCCGACTCAAGACGAGTCAAGCCTCTGTGTTTCTGTGCCATCCCTGGATCAGTATGCTGGCACACACAGTACATCAATGTATATATCAAAGTGCAATCACAAGTAAATAGCGTAAAACGGATATATACCTTAAATTATCTCAGCGGAAGCGGTCAAGGGAGTGGAGTCCCAATAAACACCAACGGCAAGTTGAGTGTAGACCGTAACCCGGAATCATACTCTTACTCGTCGAGGAAAAATATCTGCAACATGATACGTTGCAGCCGTGTAGGTCAGCATATTGAATATGCCGGCAAGTCACATAAGAGCGGGGTAAAGTAATAATCAACTATCTCTACATGCATATTTGGTCGATGGAGCTAAGTTTTGCATAAAGCCAGTTTTATCCAACAACAAGAGGGGTTGAAAGCAAAATGTTACTACAAGGTTTGTTGTTAACGAGATGGTTCCGCCAACCAGTTCTCGTACCCGAGTTGTCAATAATTACCCTCATCAAATATATATAATGGTGTTGAGAAATCCATATAACTTCAGTTCCTTTGGCTCAAGTTGTCCATTACCGTGGACACGGCTAATCGATTAGGTTTGAGTAATCTGCAGAGTTTTGCACACGTTCCCCACAAGATTTGATCGCCTCCGTGTATGTCCTCGCACTTCAGGGTGTTTGAAGACCGGATGATCAAAACATGGTCTTTCAAAGGGTCCCTCTGAATCCCTGTCGGTGCCCATCCATTCCTACCGTTCGTCTACATCTGCTAGCACCGCCTGTCCAGAGTCGCTGCGTTGTCCAACCAAGCCAGAGCCCATAATGACTTGTGGCTGTGCAGGTAAGCCTTGGGTCTTGAAAATATCCGTCCGTCTCTTTGAGCCTGGGTGAAGCTTTCGCAGGATGTCATGGCCTCTCCAGCATCCCGGGTCATCCACTGGGTTCTCCAGGGAGCCGATCAACCGTCCTTCATCCAGAGTTGCATTGCGTCTGAGGTCTTGAAAATCTTGTCTTAACCGGTCTTGATTATTTAATCAACCTCGCATCACTCGTGTTATGCACTCAACCGAAATCCCGTCTACTCAAGCATAGCAATATGAAATCTGTCGTCCCGGGGCCAAGTATCGGGGTTGTTGTGTGCCTACCACATGATACTACAATCTATACTACAATTTCCAAGTACCTAAGCAGCATGCAATTGGGCATAGGATGGTAGAACTACGATGCATAAAACATAGGTGATAGTATGATCAAAGTGACTTGCCTGGTATTACTTGATGAAGACAGTCGCTCTCAAAATCCTGATAATTCTACTCGCCACACTCCGAGCAATCTATCGTAAACAAATATCATTCAATAAACATTCATGCCAAAAAGGAAGAACCAAAAGATCATAAGAACAAAACATGTCTTTGTGCAAAATAACAACGTACTAAGGTTTAATAAAAAGGTCCTAAGTGTGTTGTCAAGTGAAGGTGCATGAATGAGATCAAAAGAGTTAATGGACGATGAACTATTGCTATATAAGCTCGAATTGCATACACTATGGGAGATGATAAAAAATATTGGGAGAACAACATGAATGTTATTTGACAAATAGTATAAGACATACGAATTTATTTGTAGAAAGAATTTCTTGAAATGGAGCACTACAACGCAAGTTATAGCGAATTGAAGTATGAATTGAATTTGCATTCAAAAGGTCAAGAGAAGTTGAACTGAAGTACGATGGTTACGTACAAAAATATATGACATGAGTGTTTAGGGGTAAAAGGAATCAATTGAAAAGGTGGTACGATTTGCAAGATAAGATCAAATGAATGTTCGAATACAAATTTGAATCGCTCAAATTTGTAATGTTCAAAGGTCAAAACTAATGATGCTACTGGATATAGTAGATCAATATGAGCGTGTAGAAAAAAGAATTACTAGATTTGAACTAGCGGATCAAAAGATACAAATACGTCAATATAACATTGAATCGGCTTACAATGATGTGAACACTTTTGGGCACTAATAGATAAATCTGATTTGATCAAAATTATAAGTTGAAAAGTTAGTACTAATGATACAAACAGGAAGATTACTTTGATACGAATCCGACGCAATTGGATTCATCTAAAACGGAGCTACGGATAAAAAGATATGATCAAAAGAAGTTTGAATATGAATATGAACAAATTTCGAAATTTGAAAATTTCAAAAAAAGTTGATATGATAGGTTCATCGGATAGGTGGGATCAAGACGAAACTCTAGGCGTTGGTTTCATCTAATTCGGATAAACGAGTAAAAAGTTATGGCTATTTGAAAAATCAGGGCCAAGCTGTTTTACGGAAGAAAAGTGCTATGTCTAAAAGATTTTCTAGTACTAATGTGTAAATACGAAGACTAAATAATATATCTAATTACTCTACCGTATACTAGTGTAGGAATACTAGTCTAGAAATAATAAACTACGGGAGTATAAAAAAATACGAAGAAAAATACCTTTAGAATGCAGAGTAAGAATTAATTCCAATGAGGAGACGACTTCCAGAAATCCCGTCGAAGAGAAGGAAAAAAATATTTTTTCTTAATAAATCTAGTTAAACCAAAATATTAATTTAACCCGAAATAGATGATTTTTGGATGCTCCTATGGGTCTATATTTATAGGTGAAAGGGAGGTGTAAAGTTCCATAGATAAACAATGTGGGACTAAACATATACGTAGTGTAGGGAAATTAGAAAGAAAAGAAAAGAGTGCCGCATGGGCCAGGATTTGGCCAACCGTGGTAAGTACCGGCCAGCCGCGGCCCCCTTTTTTTTTGCGAACGAATAATTTTTTTTAAAACAAAGAAGAAAAACATATAAATGAAAAAGAGAGAACATTTTATATAGACATATTATATACCAAAATTTTCAGAATAAAATTTTCTAAAACATGAACATATTTTTAAAACCAAAAAAATACTTTTTTAAAAAAATATTTTTTTGCAATAACTTTAAAATGAAAAGGAATTTAAATTTCAAATAAATTGCAAATACTTAAAATTTGAATCAAGACATTGTCCCTGATTTTGGAGGGTCATTTTTCTCCTCTCGTTTGATTTTTTGTCAAAGGGTTTTGAAAATATTCAAACTCAAAATTGAAAAGGGATTCAAAATAGAAAATTTTGGGAAAGTCATTTTATTCCCTCTCATTTTTTTGAAAAGTTTCTAATTCCACTCAAGTTTCAATCACTCAAACAAACAAACAATCAATCTAATAATTATATTAACATTCCAAAATTTATAATTTTGGGATGTTACAAACTACCACACTTAAAATGAATCTCGTCCTGGAGATTCGAAGAGGCTAGAAAGAAAAGGTTATGGTTTGGGGGGGTCTTCTAACAAATATAGTCTCCTGCAAAGTGGGGTGCTACCACACTTAAAATGAGAGTTACTGATCGCTCAAATTATTAACAATCCTATGGGGTCTTGGCATCTCGCTCGTCACATTCTTCATGGTAACTTCTTTGGTGAAGTTCTTCCATTATATTCATAATGTTTCCATCAAAATCGAGGGTTCTTCTATTGATATAAGATTCTTCCGTCACTGGGTCTTCTTAACTGACAAGTCTCGTGACCATTCTAAATAAACTATCGATGATTCTCATGGTGGTCTACCATTTGTGGTTATCCTGCAGAGAGAAGGGTCTTGGCTTCATCCTCACCGTAAAATTTCCTACGCGTGACAACAAGTGCCATGTACATGGGCTTTCATTATACCATTCTAAGGCTCAATCAAAAGCTTCAAAGGACGTCGTCTCTCACTATGGGTAAGTCTCTCAGATTTACCTTTCTGAATAGCAAGAGAATGATAATAGTAAGTCATCATGGTGGCCAAGCCATGTCGCACTGAAATCATTACCTTGTATAAGGTTTAGTGAATCTCGTATACTAACACTTGGGCATCCTCACAAGCATTGTAGAGTTTCTCTTGTCCACGAACGAAGTTTGGATAAACCATTGGTTCTGCAAGCTGAACAAAACATCTATCATTTCTTCACCACTCTCAGGTTGTCGTATGCTCCTAAGAAAATGTTTGCTAATACAAGTTTCCTTCTCCAAAAAAATAGTACTTGATCCTTGTTAGTCCCGGGGTCTGTGGGTTTCAGGCATACTTGGGGTAAATGTGACACGCCGCTAGGTAGTGGGTGGTTCCTTCACACAAGAAACAAGTCACCTGACTAGTTGGGCATTCCTCAGTTGGGTGATTTTCTTCACAATGAGTGCATCCATCCTTCTGTTCTTCCTGGGTGTTTCCTATTTCTCCATAGATCTTGCATGCACAAGGCTTCTTCATCGGGCTTATCATAGCACTTCTGAATAAGTCGGGATCTTAACAAAGTCTTCTTGAATTCGTCCCAAGTTTCTGCTCCACTAAATCCTTGTATGGCATGGTGCATTTTCCACCAGATTGCAGCACTTTGTGTAAAGTACCGAAGAGCGTGTTCCACTTCATACTTCCTTGAGATCAAGTTGCTCCCGAAGTGGTTCTCCATGTTTTGAATCCATATTTCAGCCTCCGACTGGGTCATTGGTCCAGAGACTACAAGTCCAGCTTCATACTCCATCTGGTAGGGTTGAGGTTTTGGGGATGAGACGGGTAAGAGAGGGAGGGAGATACACACAATGCAAACAATATTTTTGAGAATAGGTTTTAGTTGTGGCCGTTGGAAAACACACACCAATGACGGCTCACAAATCATCGTAACTAACGTGGGTATATAATTGGGGTTTGGACTTCTAATGGTCATATAAATATTCGAACGCTTCAGGGTCTTCGAGTTCTTCGGGTCTTGAGAGTCTTGAATTTGTGTAGCTTCAATTGCATGATGAAATCCTCTTTACTTTGAAGTGGAACTCCGTTGATTCTTCATGAGGTCAGAGGGGTAAGGGGATTGTATAACTATTTGTGGTGAGAGAGAACATTTGATGAAATCAGAAGAGATGAGAAGTGAAAGGTGTTCTTGAAAATAAGATTTTTGAGAGATCCTATCCAAGGAAGTTTCCAGTTTCTAGGGTCACGTCCTACAGTCAACATGTGCTCTGATACCATCTCTGTAGCGACCCGACTCAAGACGAGTCAAGCCTCTGTGTTTCTGTGCCATCCCTGGATCAGTATGCTGGCACACACAGTACATCAATGTATATATCAAAGTGCAATCACATGTAAATAGCGTAAAACGGATATATACCTTAAATTATCTCAGCGGAAGCGGTCAAGGGAGTGGAGTCCCAATAAACACCAACGGCAAGTTGAGTGTAGACCGTAACCCGGAATCGTACTCTTACTCGTCGAGGAAAAATATCTGCAACATGATACGTTGCAGCCGTGTAGGTCAGCATATTGAATATGCCGGCAAGTCACATAAGAGCGGGGTAAAGTAATAATCAACTATCTCTACATGCATATTTGGTCGGTGGAGCTAAGTTTTGCATAAAGCCAGTTTTATCCAACAACAAGAGGGGTTGAAAGCAAAATGTTACTACAAGGTTTGTTGTTAACGAGATGGTTCCGCCAACCAGTTCTCGTACCCGAGTTGTCAATAATTACCCTCATCAAATATATATAATGGTGTTGAGAAATCCATATAACTTCAGTTCCTTTGGCTCAAGTTGTCCATGACCGTGGACACGGCTAATCGATTAGGTTTGAGTAATCTGCAGAGTTTTTCACACGTTCCCCACAAGATTTGATCGCCTCCGTGTATGTCCTCGCACTTCAGGGTGTTTGAAGACCGGATGATCAAAACATGGTCTTTCAACGGGTCCCTCTGAATCCCTGTCGGTGCCCATCCATTCCTACCGTTCGTCTACATCTCCTAGCACCGCCTGTCCAGAGTCGCTGCGTTGTCCAACCAAGCCAGAGCCCATAATGACTTGTGGCTGTGCAGGTAAGCCTTGGGTCTTGAAAATATCCGTCCGTCTCTTTGAGCCTGGGTGAAGCTTTCCGCAGGATGTCATGGCCTCTCCAGCATCCCGGGCCATCCACTCGGTTCTCTAGGGAGCCGATCAACCGTCCTTCATCCAGAGTTGCATTGCGTCCGAGGTCTTGAAAATCTTGTCTTAACCGGTCTTGATTATTTAATCAACCTCGCATCACTCGTGTTATGCACTCAACCGAAATCCCGTCTACTCAAGCATAGCAATATGAAATTTGTCGTCCCGGGGCCAAGTATCGGGGTTGTTGTCTGCGTACCACATGATACTACAATCTATACTACAATTTCCAAGTACCTAAGCAGCATGCAATTGGGCATAGGATGGTAGAACTACGATGCATAAAACATAGGTGATAGTATGATCAAAGTGACTTGCCTGCTATTACTTGATGAAGACAGTCGCTCTCAAAATCCTGATAATTCTACTCGCCACACTCCGAGCAATCTATCGTAAACAAATATCATTCAATAAACATTCATGCCAAAAAGGAAGAACCAAAAGAACATAAGAACAAAACATGTCTTTGTGCAAAATAACAACGTACTAAGGTTTAATAAAAAGGTCCTAAGTGTGTTGTAAAGTGAAGGTACATGAATGAGATCAAAAGAGTTAATGGACGATGAACTATTGCTATATAAGCTCGACTTGCATACACTATGGGAGATGATCAAAAATATTGGGAGAACAATATGAATGTTATTTGACAAATAGTATAAGACACACGAATTTATTTGTAGAAAGAATTTCTTGAAATGGAGCACTACAACGCAAGTTATAGCGAATTGAAGGTAGAATTGAATTTGCATTCAAAAGGTCAAGAGAAGTTGAACTGAAGTACGATGGTTACGTACAAAAATGTATGACATGAGTGTTTAGGGGTAAAAGGAATCAATTGAAAAGGTGGTACGATTTGCAAGATAAGATCAAATGAATGTTCGAATACAAATTTGAATCGCTCAAATTTGTAAGGTTCAAAGGTCAAAACTAATGATGCTACTGGATATAGGAGATCAATATGAGCGTGTAGAAAAAAGAATTACTAGATTTGAACTAGCGGATCAAAAGATACAAATACGTCAATATAACATTGAATCGGCTTACAATGATGTGAACACTTTTGGGCACTAATAGATAAATCTGATTTGATCAAAATTATAAGTTGAAAAGTTAGAACTAATGATACAAACAGGAAGATTACTTTGATACGAATCCGACGCAATTGGATTCATCTAAAACGGAGCTACGGATAAAAAGATATGATCAAAAGAAGTTTGAGTATGAATATCAACAAATTTCGAAATTTGAAAATTTTAAAAAAAGTTGATATGATAGGTTCATCGGATAGGTGGGATCAAGACGAAACTCTAGGCGTTGGTTTCATCTAATTCGGATAAACGAGTAAAAAGTTATGGCTATTTGAAAAATAAGGGCCAAGCTGTTTTACGGAAGAAAAGTGCTATGTCTAAAAGATTTTCTAGTACTAATGTGTAAATACGAAGACTAAATAATATATCTAATTACTCTACCGTATACTAGTGTAGGAATACTAGTCTAGAAATAATAAACTACGAGAGTATAAAAAAATACGAAGAAAAATACCTTTAGAATGGAGAGTAAGAATTAATTCCAATGAGGAGACGACTTCCAGAAATCCCGCCGAAGAGAAGGAAAAAAATATTTTTATTTAATAAATCTAGTTAAACCAAAATATTGATTTAACCCGAAATAGATGATTTTTGGATGCTCCTATGGGTCTATATTTATAGGTGAAAGGGAGGTGTAAAGGTCCATAGATAAACAATGTGGGACTAAACATATACGTAGTGTAGGGAAATTACAAAGAAAAGAAAAGAGTGCCGCATGGGCCAGGATTTGGCCACCGTGGTAAGTACCGGCCAACCGCGGCCCTCCTTTTTTTTGCGAACGAACAATTTTTTTAAACAAAGAAGAAAAACATATAAATGAAAAAGAGAGAACATTTTATATAGACATATTGTATACCAAAATTTTCAGAATAAAATTTTCTAAAACATGAACATATTTTTAAAACCAAAAAAATACTTTTAAAAAAAATATATTTTTTTGCAATAACTTTAAAATGAAAAGGAATTTAAATTTCAAATAAATTGCAAATACTTAAAATTTGAATCAAGACATTGTCTCTGATTTTGGAGGGTCATTTTCCTCCTCTCGTTTGATTTTTTTTTCAAAGGGTTTTGAAAATATTCAAACTCAAAATTGAAAAGGGATTCAAAATAGAAAATTTTGGGAAAGTCATTTTATTCCCTCTCATTTTTTTGAAAAGTTTCAAATTCCACTCAAGTTTCAATCACTCAAACAAACAAACAATCAATCTAATAATTATATTAACATTCCAAAATATATAATTTTGGGATGTTACAATTACCTACTAGCATGACTCTCATATCACCATCCTCACATCTCAAAACTATATGCAAGGAATCAAACTTCTCATCATATTCAATGCATTTAATATGAAAGTTTTTATTATATCCCTTTTTAGATGCCTATTGTATTACGACCAAATTCATAACCTAAGCCAATTACCATGCTGTTTAAAGAACTCTCAAAATAATATAAGTGAAGTACAAGAGTTTAATAATTCCACAACACCGCCGTTCTTTGAAAGATATAAGTGAAGTACTAGAGCAACATTGCATAGCTCAAAAGATATAAGTGAAGCATAAAGAGTATTCTAATAAATTCACGATTCAGTGTCTCTATCTCTCTCAAAAGATATGTGCAGAAAGGATGATTGTGGCAAACTGAAAAGTAAATACTCATATCATACAAGATGCTCCAAGCAAAACACATATCATGTGGTGAATAAAAATATAGCCTTAAGTAAATTTACCGATGGATTGAAGACGAAAGAGGGGATGCCCTCCGGGGCATCCCAAAGCTTAGGCTATTTGGTATCCTTGAATATGACTTGGGGTTCCTTGGGAATCCCCAATATTAGGCTCTTGGAATTCCTTATTCCATAGTCCATCAAATCTTTACCCAAAACTTGAAAACTTCACAACACAAAACTCGACAGAAAACTCGTGAGATCCGTTAGTATAAGAATAATAAATCACCACTTAGGTACTGTTGTGAACTCATTATTTATTTATATTAATGTAATATTTAATGTATTCTAACTTATCCATGGTTCATACCCCCGATACAACCCATAGATTCATCAAAATAAGCAAACAACACAAAAAACTGAATGTGTCAAAAACAGAACAGTCTGAAGCAATCTGTTTACTTTGAATACTTATGTAACTCCAAAAATTCTAAAAAAATAGGAAGATATGGGAACTTTGTAAACCAATCTTGTGTAAAACATTCAGATCAAAAACACGTTCCAGCGAATTTATAAAATTCCTGGACTGAGAGCGAAAGATTCTATTTTTCAGCAAAATCAACTTGCAAGCACCATAGGCCATCTCAAAGGTTTTACTTGACTCAAACACTAATTAAAACAATAGAACAAAATTATTACAGAGGTAATAATCTGTGCAGCACTCAAAAACATAAGAAAAGCAAAACAAATCAAATTGGGTTGCCTCCCAACAAGCGCAAGTGTTTAACGCCCTTAGCTAGGCATAATGCAATAGATCTAGGTATTATGATCTTTGGTATGCAATCCATAGGCAGATCTCATTATAGATTCATAAGGTAATCTTATTTTATTTTAGGAAATTTCTCCATGCCTTTATTTAATGGGAATTGGAATCTAATATTACATTCCTTCATGTCAACAATTGCACCAATCGTTCTCAGGAAGGGTCTACCAAGAACAATGAAATCTACGGGCACATAATTCCTGTTAGCAACAATAAGAACATCATTAATCCTTTTTGCAGGTTTCTTAATTGTGGAATCCTCTAGATGCAAATTTAGAGAACAATCATCCAATTCATGGAATCCTAACACAACACATCAATTTTTTGGAATTGTGGAAATGCTAGCACCCAATTCACACAAAGCATGGCACTCATAATCTTTAATTTTAATTTAGTGGTAGTTTCCCACTCGTAATAAAGTTTTCTAGGTATAGAGACTTCCAACTCAAGTTTCTCTTCAAAAGATTTTATCATGGCATCCACAATATGTTTAGTAAAAGCCTTGTTTTGATTATAAGCATGTGGATAATTTAACATGGATTGCAACAAGGAAACACAATCAATTAAAGAGCAACTATCGTAATTAAAATCCTTGAAACCCGAAAGAGTGGGCTCATTGCTATTTAAAGTTTTGACCTCTTCCATCCCACTTTTATCAATCTTATCACTAAGATCTATGAAATATGTGTCATTGGGACGCCTTTTAGCTAAAGTTGACTCATCTCCAGTCCCATATTTTCAGGTTTTATGCTAGAAAACAAAGATTCAATAGGTCTCACACTAATCACTTTTAGTTCTTCATCAATATCATCACGAGAAAACACGTTTTCAAGCCATTCATGCAAAGCACGTATTCTAACGGTTCTTACTTTACACTCATCAATAGAAATTCTCATAGCTTTTAAAGGCTCATTAATATCATGCTTGGGTGGAATAGATCTAATTTTTAAAGAATCAATCTCAAGAGAAATTCTATCAACGTTCCTAGCTAAATCATCTATCTTGAGCAACTTTTCTTCAATCATAGCATTGAAACCTTTTTGAGAGCTAATGAATTCTTTAATATTATTCTCAAGATCAGAGGGCATCTTATTATAATTTCCATAAGAAATGTTGTAGGAATTACCATAATTATTAGAGGAATTACTAGGGAACGGCCTATGATTCAAATTACCTCTATACGAGTTATTGCCAAAATTGTTCCTACCAACAAAATTCACATCCATAGATTCATCAGTATTTCCAATCAAAGGAGAAAAGGGCATATCATTGGGATCAATAGGAGCACTCTTACTAGCAAACAATTTCATTAATTCATCCATCTTTCCACTCAAAGTATTTATTTCTTCCATAACATGCACCATTTTACTAGTAGGAGATCTTTCGGTATGCCACTAAGAGTAATTTGCCATAATATTATCTAGGAGTTTAGTAGCTTCTCCTAATGTGATTTCCATAAAAGTACCACCCGCGACCGTATCTAAAAGATTTCTAGAAGGAAAATTCAACCCCGCATAAAAAAAGTGTATAATCATCCATAAACTCAAACCATGTGCGGGGCAATTCCTAATCATTAATTTAATCCTCTCTCAAGATTGTGCAACATGCTCATGATCAAGTTGCTTAAAATTCATTATATCATTCCTAAGGGAGATAAAAGCATATTTACACTTATTCCATGAATCAATACTATTTTTAGGTAAAGATGAAAACCAAATTTTGGCACGATCTCATAAGGAGAAAGCAAATAGCTTTAATTTAACAATTTCATTATCCACATCTTTCTTATTTCGCATATCACACAACTCAACGAAAGTATCTAGATGGGATGCGACATCTTCACTAGGAAGGCCAGAAAATTGTTCTTTCATAACAAGATTGAGTAAAGCGGCATTAATTTCATAAGATTCCGCACTAGTGGTGGGAGCAATCGGAGTACTAAAAAAATCATTATTATTAGTAGTGGAAAAATCACATAACTTGGTATTCTCTTGGGCCATCGTGACAAAGCAATCTATCACACAAGCAAGCAAACAAAAAGATGAACGGAAAAAGGGCGAATAAAAAGGAAAATCTTTTTAATATTTTCTGAAAAATATTTTTAGAAGTGGGGGAGAGGAAAACGAGAGGCAAATTGCAAATGAATTAAATGCAAGAGATGAGTTTGTGATGGGTACTTGGTGATCTTGCGATGTATCCTCCCCGACAATGACGCGAGAAATTGGCAATTTGACAGGAAAGTTCTTGTCTTGTGTTGCTATGTATCCTCCCTGGCAACAGCGCCAGAAATTGGCAAGTTGACGAGAAAGTTCTTGTCTTGTCTTGCTATGTATCCTTCCCGGCAACGGTGCCAAAAATCCTTCTTGCTACCTCTTGAGCTTGCGTTGGTTTCCCCTTGAAGAGGAAAGGGTGATGCAGCAAAGTAGATAAGTATTTCCCTCAGTTTGTTGAGAACCAAGGTATCAATCCAGTAGGAGGAACAAACAAGACTCCAATGGTAGTACCTACACAAATAATCAAACACTTGCACCCAACGCTATAAAGGGGTTATCAATCCCTTCAGAGTTATTTGCAAGGATGATATCTGATAGAGATAAATCTAAAATATTGATAGATCTGAAAATAAAATTAAAGTAAATAAATTGCAGCAAAGTATTTTTGGTTTATAGATCTGAAAATATGATATGGAAAATAGACCCCGGGGCCATAGGTTTCACTAGAGGCTTCTCTCCTACAGGAAAATAATACGGTGGGTGAACAAATTACTGTTGAGCAATTGATAGAAAATAAAATAATTAGGAAGATATCCAAGGCAATGATTATGCATATAGGAATCACGTCCATATCAAGTAGACCAAAATGATTGTGCATCTACTACTATTACTCCACACGTCGACCTACTCCTGCCTGCATCTAGTGTATTAAGTTCATGAAGAATAGAGTAACACATTAAGTAAGATGACATGATGTAGAGGAATAAACTCAAGAAATATGATGAAAACCCCATCTTTTTACCTTTGATGGAAACAATACAATACGTGCCTCGCTACCCCTACTATCACTGGGTGACGACACCGCAAGATTGAACCCAAAATTAAGCACTTCTCCCATTGCAAGAATTACCAATCTAGTTGGCCAAACCAAACAAATAATTCGATGAGACTTGCGAAGATATGAAATCATGCATATAAGAATTCAGAAGAGACTCAAATAATATTCATGGATAATCTTAACATAAACTCATAATTCATCGGATCTCAACAAACACACCGCAAAATAGTATTACATCGGATATATCTCCATGAAGATCATGAAGAACATGGTATTGAAGATCAAAGAGAGAGAAGAAGTCGTGTGTCTACTAGCTATGGACCCGTAGGTATGTGGTGAACTACTCACACATCATGGGGAGGGGGGCAATGGAGTTAATGTAGATGCCCTCCGTGACCAGTTCCTTCTCCGGCAGATTACCGGAAACGGTTCCCGTATTGGATCTCTCGGGAACACAGGCTCCCGACGGCGTAAAAGTATTCTCGTTTCTCTTTTTTGCGTTTCTGGAATATTTGGGAATTTATAGGCCCACAAGCTAGGGGCGCGACCACCCCCAAGGCGCGCCCTGCAGGCTTGTGGCCTCCCGGCAACTGCCTTGCCCGCTACTCCAAGTCTGTTACGTGTCTTCTGGTCCAGAAAAAATATTTCCGGAGATTTTATTCAGTTCGGACTCCGTTTAATATTCCTTATCTGCAATATTCAAAAACGTGGAAAAAACAGAAACTAGCACTAGGCTCTAGATTGATATGTTAGTCCCAAAAATAATATAAAACAGCATATAAATGCATATAGAACATCCAGAACATATAATATAATAGCATGGAACAATCAAAAATTATAGATACGTTGGAGACGTATGAGGACACAATCAACTCAATCACTCTACCTTGTTCATCCTTATATCCAGGGTGCCTCGAGAAGAGCTAGCTCACTTTTGTCCTTCCACTAATTCAAAGGATTGTTGGGAACACATTGTATCTTTTTATAAGGGAGGCTCAAGTATTCAACGGTCCTACTTTGAGGTGGTTCTTGATGAGGATGATGAGTTTGTGATGATTGATGATGAGGACCCTCATGAGCTTTATGGGTGATTGACAACTGATACGTCCATTTAGCATCATGAATTTTTATCGATATTTATGTTATTATTGTCCATTATTCCTCATCACAATACAATTATTATGCGTTTTCTCTCTGAATATGCAAGGTACATCACCAGGAGGGTAATTACTGGAAACTGGAATTCTAGACCTGAAAACCAAGAAAATGGCTGAAAATTCACTGAAATCCAAATGACCTGAAACTTCATGGAGAATTTTTATGGAATATATAAGAATTATTGGGCCCAAAAAATACCAGAGGGTCCATTTGTTGTCCACAAGCCAACGGGGCGCGCACCCTCGCGGGCATGCCCTGTTGCCTTGTGGGTCCCCAGCAGGTCTCCAGAGCCCCTCTTATCTTATATGGTGCGTTTTACCCTACAAAAAATCATAAGGATACTTTCTTAACAAAGCGCTGCCATCTTGAGGCGGAAACCAGGGTAGAGGCCCTTTTTTCTCCAGTAGAGAGATTCTGTTGGGGAAACTTCCCTCTCAGAAAGGGAAATTGAAGCCATCGCCATCACCAATGTTTCCTCCATCATGGGAGGACCAATTTTCATAAACATCTTCACTAGCACCATCTCATCTCAAATCTTAGTTCATCTTTTATATTTAATCTTTGTCTCAAAACCTCAAATTGGTACATGTGGGTTACTAGCAGTGTCGATTACATCTTGTAGTTGATGCTTGTTGGTTTACTTGGTGAAAGATATTATGTTCAGATCCTTGATAACTATTATTATACCTCTGATCATTAACATGTTGATGAGGTGTGAGTGTTTACTATTTTTCCTGATGACATGGGAGAAGTCTTGTTATAATTAATCATGTGAAGTTGGTCTTCATTTGATATTTTGATGATGTGTACGTTGTTGCTTCTCTTAGTGGTGTTGTGTGAACATCGACTGCACGACACTTCACCATGATATGGGACTAAGGGAAGGCACCGTGGAGTAACAAGTAGATGATGGGTTGTGAGAGTGATAGAAGCTTAAAACCAATTTTATGTGTTGCTTCATAAGGGGCTAATTTGGATCCACACATTTCCTGCTATGGTTAGATTTATCTTAATTCTTCTTTCACAGTTGCAGATGCTTGGGAGAGAGGGTAATCATAAGTGGGTTGCTTGTTCAAGTAAGAACAACACCTTAGCACCGGTCCACCCACATATCAAATTATCAAAGTAACGAACGTGAATCAACTAAACATGATGAACATGACTCGATAAAAATTCACATGTCTCCTCCGAGCGCTTGCTTCATATAAGAATACTTTCAGGCCTTTCCTTTGCTATAAAAAGGATTGAGATATCTTTCTACACACTTGTTACTATTGTTACTTGTCACTTGTTACGATCTATCTTGCTACGAAACTATCTATCATTGTTACTTACAACACTTGCACAGAATACCTTGCTGAAATTGCTTATCATTTCCTTCTACTCCTCGTTGGGTTTGACACTCTTGTTGGAAATATGCCCTAGAGGCAATAATAAATTAGTTATTATTATATTTCTTTGTTCATGATAATCGTTTATTATCCATGCTATAATTGTATTGATTGGAAACACAATACTTGTGTGGATACATAGACAAAACACTGTCCCTAGTAAGCCTCTAGTTGACTAGCTCGTTGATAAAAGATGGCCAAGGTTTCCTGGCCATAGGCAAGTGTTGTTACTTGATAACGGGATCACATCATTAGGAGAATCATGTGATGGACTAGACCCAAACTAATAGACGTAGCATGTTGATCGTGTCATTTTGTTGCTACTGTTTTCTGCGTGTCAAGTATTTGTTCCTATGACCATGAGATCATATAACTCACTGACACCGGAGGAATGCTTTGTGTGTATAAAACGTCGCAACGTAACTGGGTGACTATAAAGATGCTCTACAGGTATCTCCGAAGGTGTTAGTTGAGTTAGTATGGATCGAGACTGGGATTTGTCACTCCGTGTGACGGAGAGGTATCTCGGGGCCCACTCGGTAATACAACATCACACACAAGCCTTGCAAGCAATGTGACTTAGTGTAAGTTGCGGGATCTTGTATTACGGAACGAGTAAACAGACTTGCCGGTAAACGAGATTGAAATAGGTATGCGGATACTGACGATCGAATATCGGGCAAGTAACATACCGAAGGACAAAGGGAATGACATACGGGATTATATGAATCCTTGGCACTGAGGTTCAAACGATAAGATCTTCGTAGAATATGTAGGATCCAATATGGGCATCCAGGTCCCGCTATTGGATATTGACCGAGGAGTCTCTTGGGTCATGTCTACATAGTTCTCGAACCCGCAGGGTCTGCACACTTAAGGTTCGACGTTGTTTTATGCGTATTTGAGTTATATGGTTGGTTACCGAATGTTGTTCGGAGTCCCGGATGAGATCACGGACGTCACGAGGGTTTCCGAAATGGTCCGGAAACGAAGATTGATATATAGGATGACCTCATTTGATTACCGGAAGGTTTTCGGAGTTACCGGGAATGTACCGGGAATGACGAATGGGTTCCGGGAGTTCACCGGGGGGGGGGGGGGCAACCCACCCCGGGGAAGCCCATAGGCCTTGGGGGTGGCACACCAGCCCTTAGTGGGCTGGTGGGACAGCCCAAGAAGGCTCTATGCTCCATAGGAAGAAAATCAAAGAGAAAAGAAAAAAAAGGAGGAGGTGGGAAAGGGAAGAAGGACTCCACCTTCCAAACCAAGTAGGACTCGGTTTGGGAGGGGGAGACGTTCCCCCTTGGCTCGGCCGAAGTGCTTGGGAGTCCTTGGACCCCAAGGCAAGGCCCCCTCTCCCACCTATATATACGGAGGTTTTAGGGCTGATTTGAGATGACTTTTCCACGGCAGCCCAACCACATACCTCCAAAGTTTTTCCTCTAGATCGCGTTTCTGCGGAGCTCGGGCGGAGCCCTGCTGAGACAAGATCATCACCAACCTCCGGAGCGCCGTCACGCTGCCGGAGAACTCTTCTACCTATCCGTCTCTCTTGCTGGATCAAGAAGGCCGAGATCATCGTCGAGTTGTACGTGTGCTGAACGCGGAGGTGCCGTCCGTTCGGCACTAGATCGCGGGACTGTTCGCGGGGCGGATCGAGGGACGTGAGGACGTTCCACTACATCAACCGCGTTCACTAACGCTTCTGCTGTACGGTCTACAAGGGTACGTAGATCACACATCCCCTCTCGTAGATGGACATCTCCATGATAGGTCTTCGTGCGCGTAGAGAATTTTTTGTTTCCCATGCGACGTTCCCCAAC
This sequence comes from Hordeum vulgare subsp. vulgare, assembly GCF_904849725.1. Lineage (NCBI taxonomy): Eukaryota > Viridiplantae > Streptophyta > Magnoliopsida > Poales > Poaceae > Hordeum > Hordeum vulgare. Next base: position 442,086,061 of record NC_058522.1, on the reverse strand, counting down.
AACTCTTACTTATCGAATGGTCTATGATTGATCCCCCATACTTGTGGGTCATCACCAACTCTAGCGGCCGCTCTTCAACATCATGGGAGTAAGGGTACGAATAACAATTGGATCAAGCGTAAGTTTCTCAAGGCCATGTCCTCCGTTATCCGCCAAAGACCGGACTTTCATTCCTTGTCCTCAAGTGATGTGTTGGATGAGTTTATTGCCATGAACATATTGAACAAGACCGACAACAATGCTCTAGCTCGTGTCCAACGGTCAAAGAAATCCTCACCCAACCTTGCTTTGAAGGCCAAGGCTATTCCGAAAGAAGAAGAAGAAAATGAGAAGTGTTGTCCCGAAGACACCAAATATGCTTACCACGAGCACATGGCTGTAGCGACAAGGCAATTTTGGGGCAACAAGAGAAACTCAAGGCCCAACTTATCCAAGAATAATTTTGGGGCAACAAGAGAAACTCAAGGCCCAAACCAACATGTGAGGATTTGGTACAATTGTGGCAATGTGACTCACTTTGTGGTGGATTGTCCATATGAGAAGAAGGAAGACAATGGTGGCAAGCTCATTCCCAAAGACAAAGCCAAGTACTTCCCCAACAAGGTGACTTTGTTAGTGTTTCTAGAAGAGTACGTCTCCGATGACGATGATGAAGAAGATGCAAGTGGTGAAGGAATGGTGATGATCACAGTGGCCATTGCAACCTCTTCTCTAATCAAGATGTCTCTCTTCAACTCCTCCAATGAGAACCACATTGCCAAGTGCCTTATAGCAAAGGCATACAACAAGGTAACCTCCAACATGAAAACTATCATTTCCACTACCCCTTCTTCTACCTAAGTGAATGATATATATTTGTCATACTAACCCATCTCACGAAGTTCTGTTAAATTTTTTGTGTGATTAAAGTTTTCAAGTTTTGTGTGAGATTCCAATATGAGGATAATAAGGAGCATAAAGAACCTAAGATTGGGGATTCCCAAGGCACCCCAAGGTAATATCCAAGGAAGACTCAAGCATCTAAGCTTGGGGATGCCCCGGAAGGCATCCCCTCTCCCATCCCCAACATTATCGGTATATCTTACTTGGAGCTATACGTTTATTCATCACATGATATGTGTTTTTATTGGAGCATAATTTTATATTGTTGTTCTATGTTATATGTTATTTATAATCTTATTTTTCAATAAAAAGTTCCAAGAATTTCCTTTAGAATGCTTGAATTGCATGTGTGATGTGTGCTGTATAAAAACAGAAACTTTTGATGTAGTACTTGAATTATGAGATTTTACTGGAACGTGGAAAGTTTCTCAAATTTTTGCACAGTAATTTGATACAATTTTGTTATCACGTACTAAAGTTTCAAAGTTTTTGGAGATACAGAATTACACGTTTTAAGTAGATTGCTACAAACTGTCCTGTTTAGACAGATTGCTGTCATAGTTTTGTTATCTACTTATGGTATTGTTTCCATGGCCTATATTGGTAGATATAAATTGTGTAAATGATAGTATATAGTACCTAATGTTTGAAAAATATTATACAACTTGCCTTGGCAGTACATGAAGTGTTGATTTACTTTTATGTGCACTAACCTATCTCACGAGCTCTTTCAAGTTTTGTGTGGATGAAGTTTTTGAGACTTAGGTGAAACAAGGATATGAGAGGATTGAACGAGATACAAAAGCTCAAGCTTGGGTATGCCCAAGGCATCCCAAGTAAATATTTCAATAAGTCTCAAGCATCTAAGCTTGGGTATGCTACGCATCCCACCTCTCTTCATCGAACAAATATCGATTAGCCTATGTTGAGCCTAAATTTTTATTTGTCCACATGATATGTGCTATTATTGGAGTCTTTTTTTTGTTTATTTTCTGTTTGCAATAAACTTTCATATCTAAAAATCTTTATTGAGAGAGAGTTTTCACATAGCTACTTAATTGTTTGACTACTCACTGATCTTCAGTTATATCTTTTGAGAGTAGTTTGATTGTTTCCTCTTGTGCTTCACTTATATCCTAGGAGTAAATTGTTAAATGAATTGAATACCATGAAGTTGAAATTATATGTTCATGTCATGCCTAGTAGTAGCTTCACATTGTGTTTATAAAGTGAAATCTTTTGAAGCTTGACAATCACAGTATTGTTCATACAAGCAATTCATGAGTGATTGGTATAAGGATTGTATATAACTGAGCTTCACATCCTAGTAGTAGCTTCACATTGTGTTTATAACTTTCACATATAAATATATTATCTTGTACATCTTATATGATTGTGAATACCCATTAATTATTATCAAACTTGAGCAAATTAGTTGAAGTTGGACCAGGAAGACAACGTAATGAGTTATGGTTGTGTATATTTGCATAGAATTTATTTTGTTATGGATCCTCCAACATGTGGTGTTTTCTTAGGATCTTTTGCTAGACAAAAATTCATACTAAGTAGAGATACTACTTGTGCATCCAAAAACCCATAAACTCAGTTTCTTGCCATGAGTGTCCACCATAGCTACCTATGGATTGAATAAGATCCTTCAAGTAAGTTGTTACCGGTGCAAAAAGACAATAAAAATTGCTTCTAAGTGTGTTTGATCATTTAGTGTAAGAGAAAATTGAGCGTTGTACGAACTTGTGATGTCAAAGTAATAAAAGTGACAGACTGCATAATGAAGGTTGCTATCATAAGGGTAATATGACATGACATTCTTTTGCATCAAGGGATTGTGCATACAAAACCAAAAAGCGCACGACAATATGTGCTTTCCTCTTCGAAGGGCCTATCGTTTACCTTTCTATATTTACTTTTATGCAAGAGTCAATAGTATGCATTCTCATTTGAACCTCAATTATTCTCTTGTTGGCAAGCATCATGTGTTGGGGAAAGATCTAGGCACATATGTCCAGTCAAATATATTTGATAATGACTTATTATTGTTGAAAATTATGTCTATGATAAATGAGTTGGGAGGCGAAACATTAAGCCCTCATCTTTCTCATTGTCTGATGGATGCCATTTGTTCCAAAAATATGTTTTGAGTACTAGCAATCATAGAAGGCTATATGATGATTGAGTATGTGGAGCTCTTACTTAGACTTTGTTGATAATAAGTTGAATTGCAATTGTCTGGTGACTAAGAACATAGGTTGTTAAGTTTCAAGAGAGTTCATTGTTTGAGCCATAACATGTGAATTGGTTGCTTCTTTATCACCATGAGTTTTACGATAAAGTTATTGTTATGATGCCAGGAAACGTGATTGGAATTATCATTGATGAAACTTATGCACTATGCTAGCATTCACACTTCATAGATTATTTCTTTTATCATTTACCTACTCGAGGACGAGTAGGAATTACCCGGCTTGATAGTTCTGACATAAAAACAACATGAAACAAGAACATAGGATTTCTCCATGGTATACAGGTCAAATCATCGGAAGATATATAAAGAATTTTTATAGAAGGAAATACTTGTACTACAAGAAAACGGAGCCAAGAAGGTGCCCGAGGGGCCCACTACCCACTAGAGCGCGCTTGCTCGGGCTCCCGCGCCCTAGTGCCTATTGGGCATCTGGTTTGCCTTCCCTTGTGTTTATAAATTTCCTAATTTTTCTTATATTCCAAAACTAACAAAAAAATACGGATTTTTCGGAGTCCGTTTACTTACCGTATCACATATCTCTTCCATTCAAGGGTTTGGAGTGTTGTGGAAGGTCTCCTTTATGTATTCCTCCGGTGTCATGGTTTGAATAATATATGTTTCAACATTAATAGGTTTACGTGAAATATAGTGTGTTATTCTTTGTCCATTGACCACCTTCGGGTTAGTGCCTTTGATATTATTGATCTTAATAATTCTAGACCGATAAAGTTCTTCGATGATATATGGTCCTTCCGATTTGGAGAGAAGTTTTCCTGCAGAAAAACCTAAGACGAGAATTTTACAATAGAACATATTCACTAACTTTGAATTCTAGCTTTTGCATTTTTTTGTCGTGCCATCTTTTAACTTTTTCTTTGAATAGTTTGGCATTTTCATAAGCATGAGTTCTCCATTCATCTAGTGAGCTAATTCAAATAACCTCTTTTCACCAGCAAGTTTGAAATCATAGTTGAGTTAGTTGACTGCCCAATAAGCCTTATGTTCTAACTCAAGAGTTAAATGACATGCTTTCCATAAACCATTTTATAAGGAGACATACCCATAGGATTTTTATAAGTTGTTCTGTAGGCCCACAATGCATCATCTAATTTCTTAGACCGATTCTTTTGAGACCTATTGACAATCTTTTTTAATATTAATGTTGTTTCTCTATTGGTTAGTTCTACTTGACCGCTAGATTGAGGATGATAGGTGTTGGGGAACATCGCATGGGAAACATAACAATTTCCTACGCTCACCGATATCAATCTATGGAGACTAACATCTATGAGAGGGGGGTGCATTTACATACCCTTGTAGATTGCTAAGCGGAAGCGTATATAACGCGGTTGATGTAGTCGAACGTCTTCACAGTCATATCACGATCCGTCCCGCGATATCATCATGATCCGCCCCGCGATCCCATCACGGTCCATCCCGATCTAGTGTCGAACGGACGTCACCTCCGCGTTCATCACATGTATGGCTCAATGACGATATCCACCTCTTTGATCCAGCAAGTCAGCAGTGGAGAGGTAGATGAGTTCTCCGTTAGCATCACGACACGGTGGTGGTGGTGGAGCTGTTCCGGCACGGCTTCGCCAGGCAATACCGAAACCGATCTAGTGGAGAAAACTGATCTATGGGAGAGATAGGGATGCGTTGTGGCATAGGTCTGTTGCAGCCCTCTCTCACCATCTATATATATAGGGGGGAGGGAAAGGAGGGCAGCGCGCTAGGGTTTTCCCCTAGGGGGCGGCGACCAAGAGAGGGAGGGGCGGCGGCCCATGGGGTGGCTTGCCACCCAAGGTACGGTGGCGCCATCTCCTAGGGTTGGCCCTCCACCACCCCAGCCGCATGGGCCTTAGGTTGGGAGGTGTTCCTGATACGTCCCAAACGTATCTATAATTTCTGCTTGTTCCATGATCTTTTGGGTGACATTGTTATACGTTTTGCTACACTTTTACATTATTTTACACATATTTGGACTAACCTACTAACTCAGTGCACCCAGTGCCAGTTTCTGCCTGCTCATGTCTATTTTGCAGGGGCTTTTACCCAATTTTCCGAAGCCCGAAAAATTCCAGGAAAATATATAACAAATCAGCGTAACGGAAGCTTCCAGACCACCGAAGATGGGCTAGAGGGGGTCCAGGAGCCGTCCAAGCGACTTCCTGGCGCGGCCTACCCCCTGGCCATGCCAGGAGGCCGCCTGGGTGGGTACCACCTCCTCCGATGCCCTCCTTTGGCTTATATTTACTGCTCCGCGAGAAAACGCTTCCATCAGATCCAGAATCGCGAATTTCTCCATCGTTCTGCAGCCGCCGCGCTTCCGAGATCGAGATCGTCAGGAAACCCCTCCCCGGCACCCTGTCGGAGGGAGGATTGACCTTCGGGAGCATCTCCACCACCATGGACGCTTCCCGAACGTGCCGTGAGTAGTCCTCCTTGGACCTTGAGTCCATGACCAGTAGTTATCTGATGTCTTCTCTCCAATCTTGTGCTTCTATGGTTAGTCCTTGTGAGCTTCCCTACATGATCAAGGCATCTATGTAATTCTCTTGCTATTGCTATACTCGGTTTGTTGGGATCCGATGGATTATGAGATTATGTTCAGATTGTTATGAGTTATATATTTGATTATCCTTTTATATTATGTTCCTTAGTGATTCATGCATGTTCTCCGTTGCTATTTATTGCTTTGGCTGGGTAGTAGATTGCAACTCCAAGAGGGAGCGTTATGCATGATTGTGGGTTCATGCCCCTCGATGTCTAGCATGAGTGACAGAAACATAAGACTAGGGGATGTGTCGTTGCCACCAGGGAGAAACCAACGGTGCTTGTGACCACGGTTGCAAGGATTGTTTACCTTACGCATAGTTCGTTAATGCAGTTGACCGTTGCTTTGAGTTTACACTTTGGGTGGGGATCACAACTTAATACCGGCGAGATGTTCTAGATAGATATCTCAAGGTGGATGATTAGTAAGTATATGCTGATGAAAAAACGGTCTACTTGTCTTGGCGTACTGCCCATTACTATTGAACCCTAACTCTCAAGTAGCATAATTAGCATTGTAGTGCGTGCATAATTCTCTCAATTGCCCAACTGTGATTTGTTTTCCCAAGCATAGTTGTTATCGTATTTTGATAGAGAGACATCACTAGTGAACATCATGTGACTCTGGTCCATATCACCATCATTGTTTACACCTCCATCATTTACCGTTTTCATTTGCTTTTCCATTGCAATCACTACTACTTTTCCCGCTTGTGTTTTGATCCTTTGCAAACTACAAGGCCACAGAGATTGACAACCTCTCTGTACTCGTTGGTGGCAAAGTTATTTGTGTGTGTGCAGGTCCACATCTTCTGCTAGCGCCAGGGTGGAAGACACCTACATGTTGATCCTAGGAGTCCTCCTGGTTTGATAAACCTTACACTTCTTGTGTGAGGGAAAACTTGTTGATGGTTACATCTCAACCTTTCACTTGGGGTAACCAACGAGGTGCGAGAAGTATATACATCATCTTGTCATCACTTCCAAGCCCACCAGGGGCTGGTGCGCCTCCCTCACAGCCCATGTGCCACCTCCGTGGCTGGTGGCCCCTTTCGGTGGACCCCGGAACCCTTCCAGCACCCCCGGTACGCTACTATTGATGCACGAACTTTTTCCAGTGGCAAACACGGAACTTCCCATATATCAATATTCACCTCTGGACCATTCTAGAGCTCCTCGTGACGTCCAAGATCACATTTGGGACTCCGAACAACCTTCGATCACCAACATACATAGTTGAACTATACCGAATTGTCACCGAACCATAAGTGTGCACATTCTACGGGTTCGAGAACTATGCAGACATGACCTGAGACACGCTCCAGTCAATAACCAATAGCGGGACCTATATGCCCATATTGGCTCCTACATATTCCACGAAGATCTTTATCGGTCGAACCACGGTGCCAAGGATTCAATCAATCCCGTATACTGTTCCCTTTATCCATCGGTATGTTACTTGCCCGAGATTCGATCGTCGATATCTCCATACCTAGTTCAATCTCGTTACTAGCAACTCTCTTTACTCGTTCCGTAATACAAGATCCCGTGACTAACTCCTTATTCACATTTCTTGCAAGCTCATTACAATGTTTTTTACCGAGTGGGCTCTAGAGATACATCTCCGCCATACGGAGTGACAAATCCTAGTCTCGATTCACGCCAGCCCAACAGACACCTTCAGAGATACCTGTAGAACACCTTTATAGTCACCCAGTTACGCTGTGACGTTTGATACACACAAGGCACCCCTACGGTGCCCGGGAGTTGCATGATCTCATGGTCATAGAAACAAATACTTGAAACACAGAAAACAGTAGCAATAAACTGACATGATCACATGCTACGTTCATAGTTTGGGTCTTGTCCATCACATAATTCTCCTAATGATGTGATCCCGGTATCAAATGACAACTCATGTCCATGGTCCGGAAACCTTGACCATCTTTGATCAACGAGCTAGTCCTTAGAGGCTCACTAGGGACAGTGTGTTCTCTATGTACCCACGAATGTATTTGAGTTTCCAATCAATACAATTATAGCATGGATAATAAATGATTATCATGAACAAAGAAATACAATAATAACTAATTTATTAGTGCCTCTAGGGCATATTTCCAATAGTCTCCCACTTGCACTAGAGTCAATAATCTAGTTCACATCACTATGTGATTCACACCCAATGAGTTTTGGGGTTTATCATGGTTTGGTTGTGAGAGAGGTTTTAGTCAACGGGTCTAAACCTTTCAGATCTGTGTGTGCTTTAAAAATCTCTATGTCATCCTATAGATGTTGTTACCACCACTAGTGGGGACGGGGCCTTTAGCCCCGACCCGTAAGGGGCTTTAGTCCCGGTTCACCAACCGGGACTAAAGGGGTGGGACTAAAGGCCTAACCTTTAGTCCCGGACCTGTTCCAAGCCGGGACTAAAGGTGCTCCACGTGGGCGCCTCGTAGCGCCCTCAGGGGCAGGCCCTTTAGTCCCGGTTCGTTACACGGACCGGGACTAAAGAGTTTCAGATTTTGTTTATTTTTGGGTTTTTTTTGAATGAAATTATTTTTGGGTTTTAGGGTTTTAGGGTTTAGGTGTTCGGGAGATTAACGTGATGCCTCGTTTGGTGTTCGGGAATTAGTTTTCATATAATTCTAAATAGAAATAATTATGAATATATATATAAGATTAACTTATCTTACAAGCGAGCATATATATACAATTATATGGAGATGTGAATTATCGGGACTAGAGCCCGTCTATTCGATTACATGGACGAACATCGGTAATGGCCCCTAGCTACACTAAATCGTCCTTTGTCATCTATAGCTTCCGTCCTCAGAAAGGTCGCAAGCTCCTCTGCAACAGCAATCGCGCGTTGCTCTGGTAGGACCTTCTCCCTCATGGCCGTGTACTATATAAGAAGAGGAGATGAATATGAGTATCAATCATGATAACAAAGAATGACGGGTAAAAATAGAGGTGTGAATGTTCATTGCTTACGTCGAATCTGTGATCCTTGTGCTCAGAGGTAAACGTGCGAATGGTCTCGCAAACATAGTATCCGCATAGATGCGTCCCCCGTGGCTGCTGGTGGCACTTTACGAGAATAGAATATATATATAATCAAAATAATAATCTAGCATCATAAATGTATTGAAAATAGAAGTATATCATACTACTACTTACCTCAGCCGCTCTAAAGGTCAGCTTCTCAGGCTCGATACCGGGAGTCACGCACTTGAACTGCTTCCAAACCCTGCCCGACAAGGATAATGATTTGCAAGTTTTTCATTAATTGATATATCAGAAAATCATCAAAAGAGACCGATAGAGCGCAAGAATGATTGAAATTACCCTTGGAGCATGTCCTGCAGGCTTTGGAACTGTTCCAAGGGTCTCGATAATGGGTCAAAGGCATCAACTCTTCCCTTATCAATTTGAATGTCCAACAGAATCCAATGGAAGCTGCACATGTATATATATATTGTGTGTCAGTAACTTATCAATTACACTTATAAGTGAACGGAGACAACAGAGTAAAGACCCTCACCTGAAGTTGTATGGAAACAGTATGTGGTCACAGAAATTTTGATCTGTTAGAAACCTCAGAAGGTTTTCCTCCGTCTCCTTGGGTTTATCAGTTAGCGTCGCTATATCTATTTTATCTCAGTCAATAAACCCAATATTTAGGATGTTCTTACTTTTACAATCCAGAATCTTCATTCTGCATAATAGAGTACAACTTATATATAGACAATGAATTGAAATAACTAAACAAGTTATATGTAGACAACGAATTGAAAAACTTACAGACAATAGCAACTCATAAGCGATTTGTCGAGGGCGTCGCCATTGTACATCTGGAAGAGTTCATCAAAGTCGATATGGATTTCTTCGGGGCGGCCGTAGTACTCCCGTGGGACACTCACCACGATCATCGTTCTCCCATTCTTTGATTCAATTAAGTACCATGTATGCAAGTAACGCATATTTGTTGGGAGATCATCTTTGCTGACCAAAGGCGCTCCCATGACAAACTGTGGCTTAGGGGCTACCACAGCCTTGGTTAACCTGTCGTCTTGGGAACCCATAATGTCTTCAACCGGGATACCCCATTCATCCGCCCACTTCTTTGCTAATTCCAAATCTTGCCCCTCCACCGGAGGGGGGACATTCTGGAGTAACACCCTGACGGGTGGGATCGACTGTTTGGCCTGTTGTCCAAGCTGAGGAACGTGTGATTTTTTCTTGCTTGTAGTTGAACTTGATTTGCTCCCACTTGCACTTGCACGTGATCTGCTCTTTTTTATTTTCTTCTGCAATGTGCGTGTATAGTCATCAGGCTTATGGTGTAAGTCATACTGTGATGGAAGGTTCGTGAAGTATTTTGCAAATGCTATTTGCTTCTCGGTGTATTCCGGGCGGGGCTCGGGTTCCTTCTTTTTCATCTGCGCATCATGATGTTCCTTTGCTATCCTAGCATTTTCCTCGGGGGTACGATCATAAGGTCTGATAGGAAGATTAGCATGAGGTACCTTTGGGAGGGGCGACAGTTTGCGCTTTGGGGGGCTCCGTCGCTTAGAAATCGTCGGCGGAGCGTTCTTGCTGGCACGCTTCCGCTTAGTATCCGGAGCGGGCGGCGGCGGAGACGGACGCCCCAAGTCCGGCGGCGGTGATCGAGATGTACTCGTGTTGTGCTGGCCGACGTCATGTGGAGGGCTTGGAGGTAATGGAGGTGTAGGTGACCTGCGACGACTCAGAGGCGGTGTTGTCCTTGGGGCCGAGCCTGGAAGCTTGATGTAGTTCTTGTCCCATAGGATGACTCCACCCAGTACTTCTCCGAGTGTTCTCTCATCTTCGGGTCTAGCTATGTCGAGCTCAATATCATGAAACCCCGCCATGATTTCATCCACCCCGACTTTAGCAAAGCCAGCTGGAATCTCACGGCCATGCCAGCATGCATCAGGGCCAGAAGGTAAAGCTTGTCCGACGGCCACCTTCATGGATATGTTCTTGAATTTCTGATGGAGTTCACATGATGTTGACTCCTTGATTCCATCCACGGGGTAGCCGGGACCGCCCTCTATCATTCTTCGTGCATCGTCGGGCGGGGCCTCAGATTCAGCCACGCTGCTTTTCCGCTTAGATGGGGCGTCGGTAATATCAAATGCAGGATCTTCCTGGCGCGCTACTCCTCTAAGCTCATCAATCTGCTTCTGTTGCTCGTTAATCCTGGCAAGCAACTAGTTGAACTTCTCATTCTCCTCATCCTGCTGCCGCTTCTTTGCTCTCTCTCGGCTTTTGTAAGTGTCTTGGTCTCTGGCAAACCCACGCCACCACGGGTAAGAAGGACCGAAGCCTCGCGTTCGTCCTCCATGTTCGTCATTGCCGAGGACTAGTGTGAGCAAATCTTTCTCTCTATCTGCAGTGAACTTTCTTTTTCCCTCCGTAATTTCTTTCACTATCCTTTTCCAATTCTCCCTGGGTATCCTAATACCGTCACTGCAGATGAGGTCCGCTGTTTCTTCGTCGTACGAACCACCATGCGCAAGGAATCAATTTCTTGCTCTCAATTCCCACTCATCACGGAGTGGTTCAGGTACGATGCCTTTAGCTAGCAGATCTTGCTCTTTCTTATCCCACTTTGGGATGGCAGTCTCATAGCCCCCTGGCCCCAGCTTGTGGTGATATTTCTTCTTGTCGGCATTTATCTTGTTCTTTTCTGATAATGCCTGGGCATCTTCTGACTCCTTGTACTCTTGAAATGCCTTCCAGTGATTCACCTGCTTGGCTAGATACCCCTCAAATACTGGCACTTTCTTTGTCTTCAGATAGTTTTTCCATAGCTTCTTCTTCCAGCTACGGAACAGTTCGGCCATCTTCTTTAGAGTCCACTTCTTGACTTTGGCCCTCAGTTTGTCTGCGGCGTCTTCATTCTCACATTCTGGCAGGTTGAAATGTGACATGAGATCATTCCAAAGATTATCTTTGTACCTTTCGGCGACATAGTCACTATCGGCTGCCCCTTTGCGCTTGTTCCACTCCCGAACGCTGATCGGGACGTGATCCCTAACAAGAACTCCCCATTGCTTCTTCAATGTGTCAGCAGCATTCTTAGGAAGGTTGGGTTCGCCCGTAGGCAATATCACCTCAAAGGTGTAATGCGTCCGTGCATCCAATTTCTAGTCGGGCCTCGTTTCGTAGCTTTGCTCGATGTGGAGGCCTAGGAGGGAGAAACATTCGTCAAATGAATGTATATGTATACAATATAGAGCTATCTCCAATATTTTTCACATATTACAAGTGATTGTCGAACTTCATATGTATACCTCGCCGGACTTTATTATTTCTTCACCGGCTTCTCCACCGGCTTCTCCATCAGTGGAGCTATCACCTTCTCCGTCATTGGACCTATCTCCTGCCCCATCGGCTTCATCTTCGTGTCGGTCGACCTCCATTCCATATCCGGAGGGGTGTAGATATGACGACGGAGATTCAGCTGGTTCAACGTCGGGGCCCTCTTTGATTATATCTTCGAGAAGTTCTTCCTCTTCGAGGTTCCTGATATGTGGATCCATAGTTCTGCAAAAAACACACATTTGATTAACTAATAAACTAACAAACTATATAAGAGGGGTTGGAAACTTTGAAGTGTCGTTTTATATAGGAGGACCTTTAGTCCCGGGTCTTGGCTAGAACCTAAACTCTAAAATATGTCTAACAGATTCTCTTAACCTTTAAGGATTTAACAAATTGGCGACATTCTAGATGTGTAGAAAATGATCCTATTTTTCCTGATCTCATCTACCCTTCTATATGTCACATTATTCTATCAGGAACTCCGTTACAAAACAACTTTAGTCCCGGGTCGTGGCTCCACCCGGGACTCCTAGATTTCTGCATAGTATTCAAAGTGGGAGTACTTTTCCAATTTGAGCATTCAATAAGCAAAACCAAATCGTAAAATAAAGTAGTATTCAAATTAGCATGCATTCAATTATAAGCAAATACTTCATCTCTTTTGTCCGTACATCATCGAATATTATCACTAATACTCCTCGAATACTATCATACATATAGCATCACTGATACATCTAGAACCGTAGCGCCCGACGGGTATCGTCGCGGGCGGTGGACACCCAAAGAGAAGGAACCATCACAGGATCATAGCTCTAGTGAGATCCCCAAAGAACCTGCCACGTATGCTCGAACCTGCCCTCCAACGCAACCATGTAGCGACGGACGTGCTCATCCTCCTCGCTGACACGGTGACGTACCACCTCCGCGGTGTCCGGAAGCCTCGGCACCGTCACTGGCCCACGCGTCCGCCACCAAACAAGGATCGGGTCATCAACGGGCTGGCTCCTCACCAACCTACGCCCCCCGGAAGGTAGCACCTCCCAATACCAGCCGGGCGGAGCCCAGTCCCGGACAGGTCCCCTCTGATCAAGCAGGTGTCCTCCGCCGAGTCGACGACGAGGATGCGGGATAGGCATCGTAAAATGAACTAAAAAATAAACTAGTTCTATTAATTTTCTTGCTAAAAATAAACTATTAACACTTCAGCATATACAATAGCAAAATTAAACTATTAACACTTAAGCATATACAATAGCAAAATTAAGCAATAATCTAAGAAACACTATTAACACTTAAGCATATACACTATACAATAGCAAAATTAAATGACAAAAAAAACTATTTCTTCTTCTTGTAACCCTAACCTAATTTTTCCTCTTCTTCTATTTCTCCTCTTCTTCTACTTCTTCTTCTACTTCTACTTCTCCTCTTCTTCTACTACTTCTCCTCTTCTCTTCTTCTACTTCTCCTCTCCTCCTCTTCTAATTTTTTCTCTTCTTCTACTTCTCCTCTTCTTCTATTTTTCCTTTTCTTCTCCTCTCCTCCTCTTCTTATTCTCCTTTTTCTTCTTTTCTTCTCCTCCTCTTCTTATTTTCCTTTTTCCTAATCTTATTTTCTTATTTTTGTTCATATTTCTTCTTCTTGTAACCCTAACCTAATTCTAAATATTACTAACCCTAATAATCTAGCACAAACCTAATAACAATAGGAATTAAATGACAAAAAAAATCTTTTTCTTTTTCTTCTTTTCTTCCCTTTTTCTTCTTTTCTTCTCCTTTTTCTTCTTTTCTTCTCCTTTTTCTTCCTTTCTTCTCCTTTTTCTTCCTTTCTTCTCCTTTTTCTTGTTTTCTTCTCCTTTTTCTTCCTTTCTTCTCCTTTTTCTTCCTTTCTTCCCTTTTTCTTCTTTTCTTCTCCTTTTTCTTCTTTTCTTCTCCTTTTTCTTCTTTTCTTCTCCTTTTTCTACTTTTCTTCTCCTTTTTCTTCCTTTTTTCTCCTTTTTCTCCCTTTCTTCTCATTTTTCTTCCTTTCTTCTCCTCTTTCTTCCTTTCTTCTCCTTTTTCTTCCTTTCTTCTCCTTTTTCTTCCTTTCTTCCATTTTTCTTCCTTTCTTCCATGTTTCTTCTTTTCTTCTCCTTTTTCTTCTTTTCTTCTCCTTTTTCTTCTTTTCTTCTCCTTTTTCTTCTTTCATTCTCATTTTTCTTCTTTTCTTCTACTGGCCGGAGTGTTGGGGAGGAGGGGGCGGGGGGCTTACCGGCCGGAGGTGTCGACGGCGCGCGGCGAGGAGGACGGCGGCGCGCGGCGAGGAGGACGACGGCGACAGCGAAGAGGACGGCACGCGGCAGCGAGGAGGACGGCGGGCAGCCTGACGGCATCGTCGAGGTCGTCGGTGTGCCGCGCCGGGCAAGAGAACGAGAGGAAGAAGAAGAGAAACGAACGATTTGGGTTGGAATTTTTCTAACTCCCGCTTATATAGGTGGATCTTTAGTCCCGGTTCGCGGCTCGAACCAGGACTAAAGACCCCCTTTAGTCCCGGGTGGAGCCACGACCCGAGACTAAAGGCCCTTTTTGGGCAGACCAGAAGGCGGGAAGCAGGGGCCTTTAGTCCCGGTGCGGAGCTCCAACCGGGACTAAAGGGGGTCTTTAGTCCCGGTTGGAGCCACGCACCGGGACTAAAGCCCCTTCTCGGCAGGCGGTAGGCGAGGGGCTTTAGTCCCGGGTCGTGGCTCCACCCGGGACTAAAGCCCCTCCTCGGCTGCACGATAAGTTTAGTCCCACCTCGCCCAGCGAGGGGGACTAACACTTGTTTATAAGCCCCGTCGCAGCTACTCCATCGAGCTCCTCTCTAAAGCACGCTTACGGGCCTAAACTGACTGTAAATTAAAAAATTGAAACTATATTTGAAATTCTGGAGAAAATTAAACCTGAATTCAAAGTGAGGTCACTTTGAATTTAGGTTTAATTTTCTTTACAAATTCTCATACAGTTTCAATTTTTTTCTATTTTCAAAATTAACTATTTTGTTATTTTCAATTAAAAACTATGTTTATTAAAATTCTTTTTGCACATTTGAGAATTTGACAAAACTATGATAATGAAAAGTGTTTGAAATTGAATAAATAATTCAAAACTATTTTCTATTTTCAAAAGTAATTATTTTGACTATCCAAACTATTAACTATTTTGTTATTTTTAATTAAAAACCATGTTTATTAAAATTCTTTTTGCATATTTGAGAATTTGACAAAACTATGATAATGAAAAGTGTTTGAAATTGAATAAATAATTCAAAACTATTTTCTATTTTCAAAAGTAATTATTTTGACTATCCAAACTATTAACTATTTTGTTATTTTCAATTAAAAACTATGTTTATTAAAATTCTTTTTGCATATTTGAGAATTTGACAAAACTATGATAATGAAAAGTGTTTGAAATTGAATAAATAATGCAAAACTATTTTCTATTTTCAAAAGTAATTATTTTGACTATCCAAACTATTAACTATTTTGTTATTTTCAATTAAAAGCTATGTTTATTAAAATTCTTTTTGCATATTTGAGAATTTGACAAAACTATGATAATGAAAAGTGTTTGAAATTGAATAAATAATGCAAAACTATTTTCTATTTTCAAAAGTAATTATTTTGACTATCCATACTATTAATTATTTTCTTATTTTCAATTGAAAAGTGTTTGAAATTGAAAAGCACTACAAATGAACTCTGAAAATGTTGAAAGTTGGCATGCTATCATCATTTCACCCACATAGCATGTGTTAAAAAGTTGAGAGGGCTACGACAAAAACTGGATGCACTTCATGTACAAAATGGACAATCTCTCTCGAAGTATCAGGGTTTCGAAGGAGAACTCATCTCTTACAAAGGGATTTCATTTTTTTAAACTTATTTCAACTCCATACTTTTTCTGTGTTCAAAATGCACCATTCAAAGGCACATCACAAAATTTCAACAATTTCTCACTTCATTTGGTATTCTTCGTGCATTTACTTATTTTTTTTGAGCTAGTTGACCCTGAAATTGAAAAGCACTACAAATGAACTCTGAAAATGTTGAAAGTTGGCATGCTATCATCATTTCACCCACATAGCATGTGTTAAAAAGTTGAGAGGGCTACGACAAAAACTGGATGCACTTCGTGTACAAAAGGGACAATCTCTCTCGAAGTATCAGGGTTTCGAACGAGAACTCATCTCTTACAAAGGGATTTCATTTTTTTGAACTTATTTGAACTCCATACTTTTTGTGTGTTCAAAATGCACCATTCAAAGGCACATCACAAAATTTCAACAATTTCTGACTTCATTTGGTTATCTTCGTGCATTTACTTTTTTTTTTTGAGCTAGCTGACCCTGAAATTGAAAAGCACTACTAATGAACTCTGAAAATGTTGGAAGTTGGCATGCTATCATCATTTCTCCCACATAGCATGCGTTAAAAATTTTAGTGGGCTACGACAAAAACTGGATGCACTTCGTGTACAAAACGGACAATCTCTCTCGAAGTATCAGGGTTTCGAACGAGAACTCATCTCTTACAAAGGGATTTAATTTTTTTGAACTTATTTCAACTCCATACTTTTTGTGTGTTCAAAATGCACCATTCAAAGGCACATCACAAAATTTCAACAATTTCTGACTTCATTTGGTATTCTTCGTGCATTTACTTATTTTTTGAGCTAGTTGACCCTGAAATTGAAAAGCACTACAAATGAACTCTGAAAATGTTGAAAGTTGGCATGCTATCATCATTTCACCCACATAGCATGTGTTAAAAAGTTGAGAGGGCTATGACAAAAACTAGATGCACTTCGTGTACAAAACGGACAATCTCTCTCGAAGTATCAACATTTCTAACAAGAACTCATCTCTTACAAAGGTTTATTAAAATGCTTTTTGCGTATTTGAGAATTTGATAAAACTATGAAAATGAAAAGTGTTTGAAATTTAGTACATTCCATACATGCATTACATAAAAGGTTTAATACATTATTACATTATTGCACCAATATTCCTATCTATTATTTCTGTTTTCTTCTGGGTCGTAGCCATGGAGAATCTTCATCATTCAGTAGGATGCTTGGGTCAGTTTTCACTTTGAAGGGCGGAATTTCATGAAACTTATTATAATCTTCTGACATGTCTGTCTTGTCATCTACTCCCACGATGTTTCTTTTCCCTGAAAGAACTATGTGGCGTTTTGGCTCATCGGACGATATCTTCTTTTGCTGATTTCTTTTTCTCGTTTTTGTAGACATGTCCTTCACATAGAAAACCTGAGCGACATCATTGGCTAGGACAAATGGTTCGTCCATGTACGCAAGATTGTTGAGATCCACTGTTGTCATGCCGTACTTTTGGTCTACAACTACCCGCCTCCTGTCAGCTTCACCCATTTGCACCGAAACAAAGGGATCTTAAAAGTAGGTCCATAGTCAAGTTCCCATATCTCCTCTATGTACTCGTAATATGTTTCCAAACAGTGCCCATTCTCGTCTGTTGCATCAAAGCGGACACCACTATTTTGGTTGGTGCTCTTTTTATCTTGGGCAACCGTGTAAAATGTATTCCCATTTATCTCATACCCTTGGAAAGTACATATAGTCGAAGATGGTGGCCTAGCCAAATAGTACAGCTGATCTCCAACGGTGTCGTCATTCATGAGATGTGTCTGCAACCTACTGCCGAAAGTGTTCTCGTGTTCCCCTTTAATCCAAGAGTCAGCCTTCCCCAGGTTTCCGGAGCGTAGAATATTCTTGTGTCTCACGATATACGGAGCCACCACGGTGGAATTGTGTAGAACTAGGTAGTGTGCTTGAGAGAAAGAATGCCCGTCCGTACATACTTTTGCTTTCCTTCCTAGTGTGCCTTTTCCTGTCAGCCTACCCTCATACCGAGATTCACGAACACCAATCGGCTTAAGGTCAGGAAGAAAGTCCACACAAAACTCAATGACCTCCTCTGTTCCATAGCCCTTGGAGATGCTTGCTTCTGGCCTAGCACAGTTACGAACATATTTCTTTAAGACTCCCATGAACCTCTCGAAGGGGAACATATTGTGTAGAAACACAGGACCGAGAATTCTAATCTCTTCGACTAGGTGAACTAGGAGGTGTGTCATTATATTGAAGAAGGATGGCGGGAACAACAACTCAAAGCTGACCAGACATTGGACCACATCAATCTGTAACCCTGATAGACTTTCTCGATCGATTACCTTATGAGAAATTGCATTGAGGAATGCACATACCTTCACAATTGCCAGGCGAACATTTTCCGGTAGAATTTCCCTCAATGCAACCGGAAGCAATTGCGTCATAAGCACATGGCAGTCATGAGACTTTAGGTTTTGGAATTTTTGTCTTTCATATTTACGATTCCCTTTATATTCGACGAGAAGCTAGTCGGGACCTTGATACTGAAAAGGACTTCAAAGAAGATTTCCTTCTCTTCCTTAGCAAGAGCGTAGCTGGCATGCCCCTGAAACTGCCCTGGATGCATGCCATCTCTTCCTTTATGACTTTCCTGGTCCTCCCGTGCTTCCGGTGTATCTTTTGACTTCCCATTCAAGCCCAGGAAGCCTAGAATATTCACGCAGAGATTCTTCGTCAGGTGCATCACGTCGATTGCCGAGCGGACCTCATGGACTTCCCAGTAGGGTAGCTCCCAAAATATAGATTTCTTCTTCCACATGGGTACGCGCTTATTAGGGCCGTTAGGAACAGGTTGGCTCCCAGGACCCTTTCCAAAGATTACTTTTAAATCTTTGACCATATCAAATACTTCACCACCAGTACGGATGACAGGCTTCCCCCGGGGTTCTACCTTGCCATTGAAATGCTTGCCTTTTTCTTTAAGGGATGCTTGGGCGGAAGAAAACGACGATTGTACGGGTACACATTCTTCCTACATTTGTCCATATATATACTTTCTCTCTGATCCAAACAGTGCGTGCATGCATTGTATCCCTTGTTTGACTGTCCTAAAATGTTACTAAGAGCAGGCCAATCATTGATGGTTAGGAAAAGCAACGCTCGAAGGTCAAATTCCTCTTGTTTGTGCTCGTCCCACACACGTACACCTGGTTCGGCCCACAGCTGTAAAAGTTCATCAACTAATGGCCTTAGGTACACATCAATATCGTTGCAGGGTTGCTTTGGACCTTGGATAAGCACTGGCATCATAATGAACTTCCGCTTCATGCACAACCAAGGAGGAAGGTTGTAGATACATAGAGTAACGGGCCAGGTACTGTGACTGCAACTCTGCTCCCCAAAAGGATTCATGCCATCTGTACTCAGACCTAACCATAAGTTCCTTGCGTCAGCTGCAAATCTCGGGAACTCTCTCTCGATTTTTCTCCACTGCCAACCATCAGCGGTGTGCCTCAACTTATCTTCTTTCATACGATCTTCCATGTGCCATTGCAACAACTTCGCATGATCTTCCATTGCGGTATCAGCATACTCAGGGAACATAGATCGGTAGTTGTCATCGTCGTTCTCTTCTTCTTCATCGTCGTCTTCCATCATAACCCCTCTTTCTCCGTGCTTGGTCCAAATATTATGGCCCGACATAAAACCGGACCGAAGCAGGTGGCTCTGAATGACTCTTGAGGAAGTGTAATCCTTCTCATTCCGACATTCAACACGTGGACAAAACATATACCCACCACCATGCTTGTTCGCATCGGCTGCATCTCGGAAAGAATGCACGCCTTCTCTGTAAGCGGCTGTGCGTCGATCACCGTACATCCATGGATGGCTCATCTGTGTTATACGACAGTATATCAAATACAATCACGAT
This sequence comes from Hordeum vulgare subsp. vulgare, assembly GCF_904849725.1. Classification (NCBI taxonomy): domain Eukaryota; kingdom Viridiplantae; phylum Streptophyta; class Magnoliopsida; order Poales; family Poaceae; genus Hordeum; species Hordeum vulgare. The sequence goes on along the minus strand of NC_058522.1, from coordinate 442,066,182 downwards.
CCTAAAAATTAGCACCGCACGGTCTAAACGAGGAAATATAGTTGCTAACCTTTTAGAATAAGTAGAAATAAAGAGGAAGAGGTTTAAGCGTGGCTCAGGCATCTCATATCATAGTTGTGTTTGGTGAACTGAAGCGGCATCGCTCTAACACACATTTCAACAAACATCTCTAGTGCATGAAAAAAATGGAGAGCTAGCACACACCCACACTCTTCCATCCAAGAAAAATGCAAGGAAGAGGGGAGAGGGGGGCTGTGCTATATATAGGCAGAGGACTTTATTCCCGGTTTGAGACACAAACCGGGACTAAAGGTGGCGCACATGCCGGGTGCAGCCCGCATAGCCCTTTAGTCCCGGTTTGGGACACAAACCGGGACTAAAGGCTCCTTACGGGCCGGGACTAAAGCCTCGAGGGAGGCATTGCGATTTGGGGCGACGTGGTCGGGCCTTTAGTCCCGGCCCAGAGGCAGGCCGGGACTAAAGGGTCCCGGCCAAAGGCCCGTTTTCCACTAGTGCACGCTCCATTTGGAACTATTCCAAATGACTGCTCAATTATACGAATCCGGTTTGCTACTCAAAGTCATCCGGATTGGTGTCAAAGCTTGCATCGACGTAACCCTTTATGATGAAATATTTTATCACCTACACTATCGAGAAAACATTTCCTTAGTCCTCAAGTTACGAAGGGTAATTTTGAACGTTGTCTAGTGATCCATTCCTAGATCACTCTTGTACCCCTTGACCAACTCATGGCAAGGCACACCTTAGGTTTGGTACATAGCATGGCATACTATAGAGCCTACGGCTAAGGCATAGGGGACGACCTTCGTCCTTTCTCTTTCTTCTGTTGTGGTCGTACTTTGAGTCTTACTCAAATTCACACCTTATAATACAGGTAAGAACTCCTTCTTTGACTGATCTGTTTTGAACACCTTCAAAATCTAGTCAAGGTATGTATACATTGAAATTTTATCAAGCGTCTTGATCTATCTCTATAGATATTGATGCTGAAAGTTCAAGTATCTTAATCGAGGGTTTCGTTTGAAGAACACCTTCAAAACAACCCTATATGCTTTACAGAAATCCCACAACATTTCCGATCAACAATATGTCAACCACGTATACTTATCAGAAATTCTATAGCTCCCACTCACTTTCTTGGAAATACAAGTTTCTCATAAACTTTGTAAAACCCCAAAAGCTTTGATCATCACATCAAAACATATATTCCAACTCTGAGATGCTTGATGCAGTCCATAGAAGGATTGCTGGAGCTTGCATACTTGTTAGCATTCATAGGGATGACAAAACCTTCTAGTTGTATCACATACAACCTTTCCTCAAGGAAACCATCGAGGAAACAATATTTTGACATCCATATGCAAGATGTCATAATCGAAAAATGTAGCAACTGCTAACATAATTCCAACAGACTTTAGCATCGCTACGAGTGAGAAAGTCTCATCGTAGACAACTCCTTGAACTTGTCGAAAACATCTTTGTGACAAATCGAGCTTTTTTAAATAGTTACATTTACCATCATTGTTTGTCTTCCTTTTAAAGACCCATTTGTACTAAATAGCCTTACGACCATAAAATAGTTCTTCTAAAGTCAACACTTTGTTTTCAGAGATGGATCCTATCTTGGATATTTATGGCCTCCAGCCATTTGTCGGAATCCGGGCCCAACATCGCTTCTCCATAGCTTGTAGGTTCATTGTTGTCCACCAACATGACTGATACGTCTCCGTTGTATCTACTTTTCCGAACTCTTTTGCCCTTGTTTTGGACTCTAATTTGCATGATTTGAATGGAACTAACCCGGACTGACGCTGTTTTCAGCAAAATTGCCATGGTGTTGTTTTTGTGCAGAAATAAAAGTTCTCGGAATGTCCTGGAAATTTATGGAGAATTTTTCTGGAATAAATGAAAAATACATGCGCAAAGATCCACCGGAGGAGGTGTGCTAGTGGGCCACAAGCCCCTGGGTCGCGACCACCCCCTCTGGCCGCGCCGTGAGGGCTTGTGGGGCCCACGTGGCGCCACCGCCTCCAAACTCAGCTCTATATCTTCCGTCTCGCCGGGAAAAAAATCAGAGAGAAGGATTCATCGCGTATTACGATACGGAGGCGCCGCCACCCCCTGTTCTTCATCCGGAGGGCAGATCTGGAGTTCGTTTTGGGCTCCGGAGAGGGGAAATCGTCGCCATCGTCATCATCAACCTTCCTCCATCGCCAATTCTATGATGCTCTTCATCGTTCGTGAGTAATCTCATCGTAGGCTTGCTGGACGGTGATGAGTTGGATGAGATCTATTATGTAATCGAGTTAGTTTTGACAGGGATTGATCCCTAGTATCCACTATGTTCTGAGATTGATGTTGCTACTACTTTGCCATGCTTAATGCTTGTCACTAGGGCCCGAGTGCCATGATTTCAGATCTGAACCTATTATATTGTCGCCAATATATGTGTGTTTTAGATCCTATCTTGCAAGTTGTAGTCACCTACTATGTTATGACCGGGCAACCCCAGAGTGACAATAGCCGGAACCACTCCCGGAGATGACCATAGTATGAGGAGTTCATGTATTCACCAAATGTTAATGCGTTGGTCCGGTTCTTTATTAAAAGGAGAACCTTAATATCTCGTAGTTTCCATTAGGACCCCGCTGCCACGGGAGGGATGGACAATAGATGTCATGCAAGTTCTTTTCCCCAAGCACGTATGACTACATACATAATACATGCCTATATTAGATTGACGAACTGGAGCTAGTTACATATCTCTCCGTGTTATAGCTGTTACATGATGAATCACATCCATCATACTCATCCATCACCGATCCACTGCCTATGAGTATTTTACTACTGGTCCTTGCTATGTTACTTTGTCGCTACTACTGTTGCTACTGATGTTCCTTGCTACTGCTGTCACTACTGCTGTTACTTGTTGCTGCTGTCACTACTGATGTTACTTGCTGCTTTGCTGTTACCTGCTGCAAGATTCTTTCGACACCGTTGCTGGGGAAGAATAGTCCCCCGTCAACGTGCTATTTACTGGCGCCATTGATACAACAGTTAGGAATAGTCTGCCGTCAACAGATCTTTTTCTGACACCGTTGCTATCATACCACTTTGCTACTGATACTTTGCTTGCAGACACTAATCTTTCAGGTGTGGTTGAATCTGACAAACTCAGCTGCTAATACTTGAGAATATTCTTTCGCTTCCCCTTGAGTCGAATCAATAAATTTGGGTTGAATACTCTACCCTCGAAAACTGTTGCGATCCCCTACACTTGTGGGTTATCAATGACCTCTAAGATAGGATTATCGTAACACTCTAGAGCAGTACGTGTCCTTGTCAGCCTACGAGGTTTGGTAGTAACTTGAAATGAAGCTTTATGATCACCATCATCAACTTCCACTTCAACTGGTGTAGGCGCCATAGGAAAAACTTCATGTGCCCTTCTACTCTCTGGTTGAAGTGACGGTTCAAAAACCTCATCAAGTTCTACCATCCTCCCACTCAACTCTTTCGAGAGAAACTCTTTCTTGAGAAAGGACCTGTTTCCATCAACAAGCACTTTGCTTTTGGATCTAAGATAGGAGATATACCCAACTGATTCATTTGGTTATCCTATGAAGATGAAACTATCTGCTTTGGGTTCGAGCTTATCAGGCTAAAGCCTTTTGACATAAACATCGTAGCCCCAAACTCTAAGAAATGACAGCTTAGGTTTCTCCAAGCCATAGTTCATACGGTGTCATCTCAACGAAATTACGTGGTGCCCTATTAAAGTGAATGTGGTTTTCTCTCATGCATAACCCCAAAAAATAGTGGTAATTCGATAAGAGCCATCATAGTATGCACCATATCCAACACGGCGCGGCTACGATGTTCAGACACACCATCACACTATGGTGTTCTAGGTGGCATGAGTTGCAAAACAATTTCCACATTGTATAGCAAACTCGCAACTCAGATATTCATCTCTACGATCATAGCGTAGACATTTCATCCTCTTGTCACGACGATCTTCAACTTCACTCTGAAATTGCTTGAACTTTTCAATAATTCAGACTCGTGATTCATCAAGTAAATACACGTGTATCTACTCAAATCATCTATGAAGTAAGAACATAACGATATCCACTGCATGCCTCACCACTCATTGGACTGCATACATCAAAATGTATTATTTCCAATAATTCACTTACTCGTTCCATCTCACTCGAAAACGAGTCCTTGAGTCATCTTGCCCATGTGGCATGCTTTGCATGTCTCAAGTGATTCAAAATCAAGTGAGTCCAAAAGATCCATCTATTGTAAATATGCCCTACAAGCAATAATAAATTAGTTATTATTATATTTCCTTGTTCATGATAATCGTTTATTATCCATGGTATAATTGTATTTATTGGAAACTCAAAGACATGTGTGAGTATATAGACAACACACTGTCCCTAGTGATCCTCTAAGGACTAGCTCGTTGACCAAACATGGTCAAGGTTTCCTGGCCATAGACATGAGTTGTCATTTGATAACAGGGTCACATCATTAGGAGAATTATGTGATGGACAAGACCCAAACTATAAATGTAGCATGTGATCGTGTCAGTTTATTGCTGCTGTTTTCTGCGTGTCAAGTATCTGTTTCTATGACCATGAGATAATGCAACTCCTGGGCACCGGAGGAATGCCTTGTGTGTATCAAACATCACAACATAACTGGGTGACTATAAAGGTGCTCTACAGGTATCTCCAAAGGTGTTTGTTGGCTTGGCATGGATCAAGACTGGGATTTGTCACTCCTTATGACAAAGAGGTATCTCTAGGGCCCACTCGGTAATACAACATCACAACAAGCCTGTATGACGGAGAGGTATCTCAAGGGCCCACTCAGTAATACAACATCACAACAAGCCTTGCAAGCAATGTGACTAAGGAGTTAGTCATGGTATTTTGTATTACGGAACGAGTAAAGAGACTTGTGTGTAACGAGATTGAACTAGGTATGGAGATACCGACGATCGAATCTCGGACAAGTAACACACCGATGGACAAAGGGAATGGTATATGGGATTAACTAAATCCTTGACATAGAGGTTCGACCGATAAATATCTTCATTGAATATGTAGGAACCAATATGGGCATCCAGGTCCCGCAATTGGTTATTGACCAGAGAGTGTCTCAATCATGTCTGCATAGTTCTCGAACCCGCACGGTGTGCACACTTAAGGTTCGGTGACGTTTTGGTATAGTTGAGTTGTGTATATTGGTGACCGAAGGTTGTTTGGAGTCTCGGATGAGATCTCAGACGTCATGAGGAGTTAGGTAATGGTCCAGATACGAAGATTGATATATAGGAAGGGGTGTTTGGGCTCTGGAATGGTTTCGGGCATTTCCGGTAGTGTACCGGGAATGGCGAATGGGTTCCGGGGGTCCACCGGGAAAAGTCCACGCACCCAGGGGGCACATGGTCCTAAGAGGTGGCGCACTAGCCCTTAGTGGGCTGGGCAGCCATCCCCTAAAGTCCCTTGCGCCAAGGAGGTGGGGGGAGGCCAAAGTGGGAGGGAGTCCTACTAGGAGTAGGACTCCACCTCCGTTAGTGGTGGAGGATTCCTCTTCTTTGGTGCGGCCGGCCAACCCTAGGGGAAACCCTAGGGAGCCAACCCTTCCCCCTCCCTCCTATATATACTAGAGGGGAGAGAGGTAAGCCAACACACAATTGAAGGCGCATCCCCTCTCCCTCCCTCTACTTCGTTCTTCCTCTAGATTAGGTTCGGCAGTGCACGACGAAGCCCTGCCGGATCAGCTCCACCAACATCACCGCCACGCCGTTAGGCTGTCGAAGAACTCAGCTACCTGTCTGCCCCCTCTTGCTGGATCAAGAAGGCGGAAATCGTCATCGAGCTGTACGTGTGCGGAACGTGTAGGTGTCATCCGTTCGGCACTAGATCGGGATGAATCGTGATGGGATCACGGGACAGATTGTGATGAGATCACGGGACGGACTGCAATTGGGATCACGAAGATGTTCGACTACATCAACAACATTATATACGCTTCCGCTTAGCGATCTTCAAGGGTATGTAGATACAATCTCTCCTCTGGTATATGGTCATCACCATGGATAGATCTTATGTGTGCGTAGGAAAAAAATTGTTCCCCATGCAACTTTCCCCAACAGTGGCATCATGAGCTAGGTCTATGCGTAGATGACATCACGAGTAGAACACAAAGGAGTTTGTGGGCGTTGATATTCAGATTGCTTCCCTCCTTAGTATTTTCTGGACTCACGGTACTGTTGGGAAGCGGCCCGGACCAACATTATTCGTACGCTTACGAGAGACTGGTACCATCAACTGACATGCAACTTGTTGCATAAAGATGGCTGGCAGGTGTCTGTTTCTCCTACTCTAGTTGAATCAGATTTGACACAGGCTACCTTTGAAGAAGGTTAAATAGAAACTTGTATATCACCGTTGTGGTTTTGCGCAGGTAAGGATCGTTCTTGCTAGATACACATAGCAGCAACGTAAAACATGCAACAACAAATTAGAGGAGCTTTAAGTGTCTCTTTTGGGGCTTTAAAAATGTTCATATTCTTTGGTAATTCTTTTAAATATTTGTGGGTGACAACCGTCACCTATCAGAAGTTATTTTCCTTTTTGTTTTAATTTAAAACATGGTCTTATTCAATAAAAAAAATTAATTTACTTAGCTCTAAAATGCCTCCTTTATTTTTATAAATAGGAGCAGCATTTTAGAGACTTATATTTATTTTCATTTTCATTCCTTTTATTCTGTTTTTACTTCCCTACTTTTACTCCAAAACTATTTTGAATTATTTGTAAAACAAAACCAGCAATTTGTTTGAAAAGAGAGGTGAGGCAGTTGGATGGGCTCCTGGCCCATGGCTTTCTTCCTCGCGCTAGAGCCCACACTCCTTTCCTTCTTCCTCCTCCTCACGGCGTGTTCCCCTTTGCTGATTTCTGTCGGAGTGCAGAGAGAGAGAGAGAGGTCGCGCCAACACCGTCAGCCATCCCATCAGCGCCTATTTAGAGCCTCCCCCTCGGCGTGCGTGCTAGGATTCCCTCTCCTCCGCCACCAGCCCCTCTTCCTCCTTCTTTTCCCCCTCTGCAGGTAAGAGATTCAGAGAATTTCAGAGAGAGAGAGAGGTTCACACAGAGCGTCGTCGCGTCGTCGTCATCCCTCCCCTCTTCGCTGTGCTTACCCGTCGAGTCCAAGCACACAGGGAGGATGTTGGATCCTCCCTCGTCCCATTCCTGGCGCTAGGAGGGTGGATCCCCTCCTCTGTCGGCCCCTCCTTGTCGTCCTCGTAAAGAGACGGAAGGAGGCAGATAACGTCGCCATCGCCCCTGCCTCTTCTTCCTTCTTCTCGGTGTCAAGCACGGCTCCGAGCAGCCCCAGGGTGAGCGCCGTCCCACTCTCTTCTCTCCCGCGTGTAGAATCTCCCCACTGCGTGTCGTAGATCGCCGGTTCGAGCTCCGTTCGGGCCAGAGCAGAGGCCGCGTCGAGCCGCCGCTACGGGGTGCCTCCCGTGGAGTTAGGCACGGGAATGGACCCCCTAGGGTTCCTGCATCCCCGCCGGTCCCTAGGAGCAGCCGTCATTGCCGCATCATCGCCAGAGCCGAGCTCCTTGTTCCCTGGTCTGGAGGTAGAAGACGATGTGTAGGTGTCGTGTAGTTTAGCTTGTCTAGGACAGAACCCCTTCTAGTTCAGAACCCCCCTTGTAACCCAATGGTTCCAGCGCCACGCCCCGACCAGAGAAGTCGTGGGTTCGATTCCCGCGGGTGCCCCTTTTTATTTCTTGTTTTCCTACCTGTTGCGGATAGCAGTGCGGATAGCTTAGCTCGTTAGCCTCCCCTCTGTGGTCAGACTCGAGGCTGTAGCGCACTCGTGTGGTGTCGCATGTGCAAGAACGAGGGCAGGGTTCGAATCTCCCATGGCCCCTTTTATCGTTTATTTTTCCCCTAAGTGTTGCAACTTATGTTTTCATGCCCTGTTTAGAGGTTTGTATTAAGTAGAGCTTTGATCTATTGATGTTGATCCCTTGGTAGATGGTAGTGGGTGAACTCCTCTACAATGTGGGACATATATTTTGTTCATAGGTTTTTGCATATTGCTATTACACCTTGTCAAAGTGGGCACTTGACTGAAAATGACAGTATTGAGAAAAACTGTGAATTTCACTAAGTGTGGGAATCTGGAGTTATTTTCTTGCGATGTTGTGTTGTTCTTATTTGCTACTCTGTTGGGAATTAGCCCAAGCAACAAACTAATGTTTGTTTTCTGGTATGTTTGACTATCTCTCTGTCAAATTTCATGCTTAGACACCTCCTGTAGATATCATTTTGGAGGATGCCAAAATGCTTCAGAGCATAAGCAGCTGGTGAAAATCTGTAATTTTCACAAAGTCCCAATCTGTGATATTTTGTCCAAGTTAGAGGCTGTATATCTGCTGATTTGTGATCCCTTTGCCTTAGCTTCTTGTTAGAGGTTGTAATGCAGTTGGGTGGATTCAGTTTCATGTCTTGTTTTAATTATTTAGAGGGTTGTAGCTGATGTAGATCTTGTAGTCAAAGTGCTATGTTGCTGTTAAAAACAGATTGGTGTCAAACTGGTTTTTGAGCTTGTGTGAGCTATGGTTGATGGTTTTGTGTGTTCTCAAACACCATTCCACTTGTATTTTGGTGCTTGTTCATTTCGCAATCTGGTTACACCAGTGAGTGCCCATATAATTGTGTTTGTGGCTGTTTTGATCCCGTAGGCCTTCGTAACTTGTTTTATAGTTTCCGGTTGATCCGAGACTCCGTTCATGACTTTCTTTATAGGTTTTTGCATCATTTTCTCGTGATGCATATGATCATGCCATATTCATGCATGTCAAGAGAACTTAACATGAGATTCTGTCCAAAATATAAACAACTCAACTAATGCATGTGAAAGTGACTAGAATAGAGGTGCATACCGTCTTCTTCACACATGCATCATATTGGTTGTTGCATTATGTTTTTCTGGTGTTTATTTTCTGTTATATTATCTTTGGGTAGCATCGGGAACGGAGAGCGAGTACGTGGATTCTGGAGAGTTCGTGCAGGAAGAACAAGAGCTGTTCCAGTCTGAAGAAATCACATGCAAGATGACCGTGACCTTGACACCGTTTCTAGCTTTGTTATGCTTAGAATCACGTTTCCTTCGTTACATGCCCTCTTCCTACCACATGATATATATGCCATCCGTCTTTGCATGAAACCTCAAACACTTCCCTTTCCTAGCAAATATTGTTTGGCTAAGTAGGCTTGCTCAACCACTAATGGATAGCATTGCTAGTTGCAGGTGCCAGCTGGTCCATGTGATAACATGGGCAAATTGATATCATTATGTTTAACTACTATTTATTTAATGCACCTATATACTTGGTAAATAACGGAAGGCCTAGCCTTTTGCTGGGTGATTTGTTCCGTTGTTGCCGCCTTAGTTTCGGCTACCGGTGTTTTATTCCATAACTGAGCGCTCCTAACACGTTCGGGGTTGTTATGGGGACCCCCTAGATAAATCACATAGTGTTAAGGCTTGTTTGGCAGGACCCAACATTAGTTTTTGTTGCTATAACTTAATAATAAAATGCATAGGGAATAGCTACCCCGAGGAATTAATCAACAACCTGGGTCGGTGCTCCTCATGAGTGTTGGTCCAAATTGGGCAGACTGCGGGGCCACCGCAAGGAAACTTGAGGTCTGGTACCGTGTAGGCTTTCCCACCGGTCGTGTCCTGAGACTGAGATACGCAGCTCTTATCGGGGCCATCGACACGTCGGGCGGTCTTGCTGGATTTGTCTTACGTTAGCGATATATCTTGCGCATTGGGAATTCCGGTGAAACTTTGGGTCTCCTCAAAGTTGAGGTTTTCCTCTAAGGAATCCGACGAGATCACGAGTTTCGTGATAGAGGATGACTATGCAGTCTGTGGTAATTTGTGATGGACTAGTTGGAGCAGCCCTGCAGGGTTTAATCTTTCGGAAACCCGTGCCCGTGGTTATGTGGCACATATGGATATTTTGTTAACATCCGGTTCTAGACAACTTAAAGTAATTCTAATAAAACTGCCAACTGAGTGCGTAACCGTGACTATCTCTTTCATTCTCTGATCGAGAACACGGTAGTGTTATGCCTGACGTAAGTAGGTGTTCAGGATCACTTAGTGATCAATCTAGTCTTTGACCGACTTGCGTAGACCACCATATGTTTACTCTGATCATCGTAAGGTAGCCACCATATACGCTTAGGTTGCTGCAAACCCATACACTTAACCTTCCTCACCCATTCACTCGGCTAGATTCGATATCAAGGTCATTCTATTGCTGAGTCCTCGTGGCTCACGGTTTACTACAAACACCCACAGGTACAGGTACGCATGATGCACGAGATCTCGATGACAGCTAGTCGAAGTGGGAGTTCAATGAGGACTCTGGCAGAATGTACGTGACTTATCCGGAGGACTAGAGGCCGTGGTCGTGATCGTGGGGCCAGCATGTGGGATATCATAGCTTTATCTGTTTTTATCTTCTCCGTAGCTGGACTATACCATGTTCTAAATAAGTGTGCATGTACGACTATATGAATATGTTCTTATCAGATGGCAAGTGTATGCCCTACTTGTCACTCTTTCAGTTATGTAATGTTATGATTATCTCGCTTGCGAAACGTGTAGATGCGCCCCTTTCCCCTTTTGAGGCCTCGCCCCCAAATAAGAAAAGGGCCGCATCTTAGTCGTTACAAGTTGGTAATCAGAGCCTTACGACCATAGGAGCCTTTGTGTGATCGAACTTGGCCGAATCGAGTGTAGAAAAACTATCTGAGTCTTAGTTATATCGGAGAGTAGGTTTCTTTTTTCTCCTCTTCTATGCTCTGGTGAGGTTCACGACTTAGGAAATCTTAATTCTACTCTTCTTCTCGCTCAAATTTGTTTTAGGATCACGCGGATATTTTGGAATATGTATGATGTCGATGTGATAGAATTCTGTCTTGGTGCCTCCTGTCTGACTTGATTTCTTCCGGGGAGTTGAGCTCCACGGGATTCTTGAGCACATCACTATCATTCAGATTTCTTAGTATCTCAGGACGGAGGATGTTCGTAATTGCTTCAATACTAGTAGTGACGAGAGGAGTCCGGCTTCCCCAGTACTGGTGGAGAGAGTTCCGGATGTATCGCCACACTTAGTATCGTTGTGATTACGAGGGCGAACGAAAAAGGCAAACGAAAAAGGCAAATTGGTGAAGTGGGGGAGAGGAAAACGAGAGGCAACTGGCAAACAAAGTAAATGCAAGAGATGAGTTTGCGACACATACTTGGATGAGTTCTTGACTTGATCCTCCCCGGCGACGGCGCCAGAAATCCTTCTGCTACTTCTCAAACAACAACACCAGAAATTGACACGTTGACGGAGACTGGGCTTGCGTTGGTTTTTCCCTTGAAGAACAAAGGGTGATGCAACACAAGAGCAGTAAGTATTTCCCTCAGTTTGAGAATCAATGTATCGATCCAGAAGGAGGGTCTCGTCAAGTACAGAGTACCTACGCAAACACAAACAAGCTTGCACCCAACGCTTCAAAGGGGTTGTCAATCCCTTCAAGATTGTTTGCAAAGTGAGATCTGAAGGCGGAAAGTGCAACGAAGTAAAAAGTGTAAGGCTGAAAATATGGTGTGGAGTAAACCTTGGGGGCCATAGTGTTCACTAGAGGCTTCTCTCAAAATAGCAAATATCACGGTGGGTGAACAAATTACTGTCGAGCAATTGATAGAACCGCGCAAAGTCATGACAATATCTAAGGCAATGATCATACATATAGGCATCACGTCCGAGACAAGTAGACCGACACTTTCTGCATCTACTACTATTACTCCACACATCGACTGATAGGCAGCATGCATCTAGTGTATTGAGTTCATGACGAACAGAGTAACGCATTAAGCAAGATGACATGATGTAGAGGGATAATCTCAAACCAATGATGAAAACCCCATCTTTTTACCCTTGATGGCAACAACACGATGTGTGCCTCACTACCCCTTCTGTCACTGGGTGATGTCACCGCACGGTATGAACCCAAAACCAAGCACTTCTCCATTGCAAGAATCATAGATCTAGTTGGCCAGACAAAACCCACAACTCGAAGAGAATTACAAGGATATGAAATCATGCATAAGAGAGATCAGAAGAAACTCAAATAAGATTCATAGATAATTTGATCATAAATCCACAATTCATCGGATCTCAACAAACACACCGCAAAAGAAGATTACATCGGATAGATCTCCATGAAGATCAGGGAGAACTTTGTATTGAAGATCCAAGAGAGAGAAGAAGCCATCTAGTTACTAGCTATGGACCCGTAGGTCTATGGTGAACTACTCACGCATCATCGGAGAGGTCATGGTGTTGATGAAGAAGCCCTCCGTATCCGAATCTCCCCTCCGGCAAGGCACCAGAACATGCCCCAGATGGGATCTTGCGCAGAGAGAAGCTTGCGGCGGCGAAAAAGTACTTTCGATGATCTCCTGATATTTTGGGATTTTTAGGGAATTTATAGGCGCAACCCCTAGGGCAGAGGGCTCCCAGGGGGCCCACAAGCCTGTGGGCCACGGCCTCCCCCTGGCCGCGGGGTGGGGGCTTGTGGGGCCCCTGAGGCTCCCCTGCCATGGCTCTCACGCTTCCCGATCTTATTCCATTCCGGAAAAAATCTTTCCGGGGATTTTCTTCCATTTGGACTCCGTTTCCAAATCTCTTCTGAAAGGGGTCAAAAACATGGAAAAAAACAGAAACTGACACTTGGCACTGAGTTAATAAGTTAGTCCCAAAAAATATATAAAAGGCATGCATAACATCCAAAGTTTGACAAGATAATAGCATGAAACCATCAAAAATTATAGATACGTTGGAGACGTATCAAGCATCCCCAAGCTTAACTCCTGCTCGTCCTCGAGTAGGGAAGTGATAAAGAATGAATTTTTGATATGGAATGCTACCTAGCATAGTTTTCCTTTGCAACTTCTTTCACGTGACATGAATGTTCAGATCCGTAAGATTCAAAACAATAGTTTGCCATTGACATGAAAACAATAATACTTCAAGCAAACTAGCACGGTAATCATGAACTTTCAAAATAACAAGGCCAAATAATGTTATCCCTACAAAATCATATAGTCTGGCTATGCTCCATCATCCTCACACAACTAATGTAAATCATGCACAACCCCAGTATTGGCCAAGTAATTGTTTTCGCACTCTTACTTTCTCAAACTTTTTATAACTATCACGCAATACATGAGCGTGAGCCATGGATATAGCACTATAGGTGGAATAGAGTGTGGTGGTGGTGGTGAGACAAAAAGGAGGAGATGGCCACATTGACTCGGCATATCAAAGGGTTATGGAGATGCCCATTAATAGATATCAATGTGAATGAGTAGGGATTGCCATACAAGAGAAGCACTAGAGCTATAAGTATGTGAAAGTTCAAACGGAGAACTAGTGGGTGTGCATCCAACTTGCTTGCTCACGAAGACCTAGGGCAATTTTGAGGAAGCCCATCATTGGAATATACAAGCCAAGTTATATAATGAAGATCCACACTAGCATACGGTAGTGACAAAGCAAGAATCTCTCAATCATGAAGAACATGGTGCTATCATGAAGCACAAGTGTGGAAAAAGATAGTAGCATTGTCCCTTCTCTCTTTTTCTCTATTTTTTCATTTGGGCTCTTAGGCCTCTCTTTTTTCTCCTTTTTTTATTCTTGGGCTCTTTGGCCTTTTTTTTATTTCCTCACATGCGACAATGCTCTAATAATGATGATCATCACACTTTTATTTACTCGCAGCTCAAAATGATGATGATGACTCCATAGGAAATGCCTCCGACAATGTATCGGGATGTGCAACGATCTAGCAAGGCGTATGACGTTGAAACATCTCGCTAGCTATCTTATGATCATGCAATGGCAATATGAGAGTGACGGAACAAGTCATGAGACGGAATGGTGGGAGTTGCATGGCAATATATCTCGGAATGGCTATGAAAATGCCATAGTAGGTAGGTATGGTGGCTGTTTTGAGGAAGGAATTTGGTGGGTTTGTGCACCGGCGAGAATTGCGCGGTACTAGAGAGGCTAGCAATGGTGGGAGGTGAAAGTGAATCTATACCATGGACTCACATTAGTCATGAAGAACTCACATACTTGTTGCGAAAGTTTTTATTAGTAATCGAAACAAAGTGCTAAACGCATACTCCGAGGGGAAGGGTTGGTAGGTGTTAACCATCGCGCGATCCCGACCTCAACACAAAGGATGACAACCAATAGATCAATTATGCTCTGACTTCCTAACATAGCGGTTCACCATACGTGCATTCTACGGGAATCACTAACTTCAACACAAGTATTTCTAGATTCACAACACCCTACTAACATAGCTCTTAATATTACCGAATCCACGTCTCAAAACTAATTGAGAGGAATCAAAACTTCTCTTTCTATTCAATGCACATGAAGATGGAGGTTTTTGCACCCTCTTTGGGTATCTATCACCTTTGGGACTACTTTCGTAGCATAAGCCAACTACCAAATCACGCACCGCCGTGCTCTAAAGATGTAAGTGAAGCACAAGAACAAAAGTATCTAGCTCAAAAGATATTAGTGAAGCACTATGAGCATTCTAGCAAAATCACGATGAGTGCATCTCTCTCTCTCTCAAAAAGGTGTGCATCAAGGATGATTGTGACACAACAAAGGAAAAGACTCCTAAGATACAAGACGCTCCAAGCAAAACACATATCATGTGGTGAATAAAAATATAGCTCCATGTAATGTTACCGATGGATTGAAGACGAAAGAGGGGATGCCTTCCCGGGGCATCCCGAAGCATAGCATTTTTGGTGTCCTTGAATTTGGCTTGGGATGCCTTGGGCATCCCCAAGCTTGAGATCTTTCCACTCCTTATCTCATCGTCCATGAGAACATCACCCAAAACTTGAAAACTTCACAACACAAAACTTAAACAGAAACTCGTGATAACATTAGCACAAGAAAACAAACTACCACTTCTTTTGGTACTATATCAAACTTGAATTCTATCTATATTGATGTTGGGCTACTGTATTCTCACTTTTCCATGGCTAGTACCCCCCGATACTAACCATAGTTTCATCAAAAGAAGCAACCAACTCAACAAAAACAGAATCTGTCAAAAACAGACCAGTCTTTAACAATCTGTATACTTCGTATACTTCTCGTACCTCAACAAATCTGAAAAATTACGACGGCCTGGGAAAAAAGCATATCTATTGGCAGCACAAAGAATCAACTCAAAATCTCTTTCGGAATAAAAATGAAAAATCATCTCATGAGCGAAAAGTTTCTATCTTTTTTCCAGCAGGATCAAACAACCATTACCAAGACTAGTCATAAAGGTTTTGATTGGCTCAAACACAAAAAGAAACACAAAAAACACAATCACAACAGAATTATGACAGTGTGGATGCGACAAAACAGAAGAAAAATATATATTCATTGGGTTGCCTCCCAACAAGCGCTACTGTTTAACGCCCTTAGCTAGGCATTGATAATTCAATGATGCTCACACAAAAGACAAGAATTGAAGCACAACGAGAGCATCATAAAGCTTGTGAAAATCACATCTAAGTCTAACATACTTCCTATGCATAGGCATTTTATAGGAAAACAGATTGTCAAGACAACCAATAGTTACCATATGCAAGGAAGAAGAAAGAGACAATAGCAATCTCAACATAACGAGAGGTGTTTTAGTGATATGAAAGTTTCTACCACCATATTTTCCTCTCTCATAATAATTACATGTGGATCATATTCGAATTCAACAATGTAACTATCACATAGGATACTATTTTCATGATCCACATGCATGCAAAGTTGACGCTCTTCAAAAATAGTGGGATTATCATCAACTAAAGTCATGACTTCTCCAAACCCACTTTCAATAATATTGCAAATATCATATTCATCATGAGGCTTAAACAAATTTTCAAGATCATAAGAAAAATCATCTCCCCACTCATGATCATTGCAACAAGTAGTGGACATAGCAAAACTAGCATACCCAAGCTTAGGGTTTTGCATATTTTTAGCATGATTGTCACTAATAGAATTTATAGTGAAACCATTGCAATCATGCTTTTCATCCAAGGAGCCCTCGTGAATCACTTCATAAATTTCTTCCACACAATTTTCAGATTCACGCATCTCAAGCAAAACTCCATAAAGATAGTCAAGTGCACTCAACTCACTAGCAATTGGATCAACATAATTGGATCTCTTAAAGAGATTAGCAAGTGGATGAGGATCCATATCACTAGATTTTCAGCAAGCGAAGATGCAAGCATATAGAAGGCACATGGCACACAAGCGAGCAGAAAGCAAGCGAGAGAAAAGGGCGAACGAAAAGGCGAACGAAAAAGGCAAACGAAAAAGGCAAATTGGTGAAATGGGGGAGAGGAAAACGAGAGGCAACTGGTAAACATAGTTAATGCAAGAGATGAGTTTGCGACACCTACTTGGATGAGTTCTTGACTTGATCCTCCCCGGCAACGGCGCCATAAATCCTTCTGCTACTTCTCAAACAACAGCGCCAGAAATTGACACGTTGACGGAGACTGGGCTTGCGTTGGTTTTTCCCTTGAAGAGGAAAGGGTGATGCAGCACAGGAGCAGTAAGTATTTCCCTCAGTTTGAGAACCAAGGTATCGATCCAGAAGGAGGGTCTCGTCAAGTCCAGAGTACCTGCGCAAACACAAACAAGCTTGCACCCAACGCTTCAAAGGGGTTGTCAATCCCTTCAAGATTGTTTGCAAAGTGAGATCTGAAGGCAGAAAGTGCAACGAAGTAAAAAGTGTAAGGCTGAAAATATGGTGTGGAGTAGACCCTGGGGGCCATAGTGTTCACTAGAGGCTTCTCTCAAAATAGCAAATATCACGGTGGGTGAACAAATTACTGTCGAGACATTGATAGAACCGCGCAAAGTCATGACGATATCTAAGGCAATGATCATACATATAGGCATCACGTCCGAGACAAGTAGACCGATACTTTCTGCATCTACTACTATTACTCCACACATCGACCGCTATCCTGCATGCATCTAGTGTATTGAGTTCATGACGAACAGAGTAAGGCCTTAAGCAGGATGACATGATGTAGAGGGATAATCTCAAACCAATGATGAAAACCCCCATCTTTTTACCCTTGATGGAAACAACATGATGCGTGCCTCGCTACCCCTTCTGTCACTGGGTGAGGTCACCGCACGGTATGAACCCAAAACCAAGCACTTCTCCGATTGCAAGAATCATAGATCTAGTTGGCCAGACAAAACCCACAACTCGAAGAGAATTACAAGGATATGAAATCATGCATAAGAGAGATCAGAAGAAACTCAAATAAGATTCATAGATAATCTAATCATAAATCCACAATTCATCGGATCTCGACAAACACACCGCAAAATAAGATTACATCGGATAGATCTCCATGAAGATCATGGAGAACTTTGTATTGGAGATCCAAGAGAGAGAAGAAGCCATCTAGTTACTAGCTATGGACCCGTAGGTCTATGGTGAACTACTCATGCATCATTGGAGAGGTCATGGTGTTGATAAAGAAGCCCTCCGTATCCGAATCTCCCCTTCGGCAGGGCACCAAAACGTGCCCCAGATGGGATCTTGTGGAGAGAGAAGCTTGCGGCGGCGGAAAAGTACTTTCGATGATCTCCTGATTTTTTTTGGGGATTTTTAGGGAATTTATAGGCGCAACCCTAGGGCAGAGGGTGCACAGGGGGCCCACAAGCCTGTGGGCCGTGGCCTCCCCCTGGCCGCAGGGTGGGGGCTTGTGGGGCTCGTGAGGCTCCCCTGCCTTGGCTCTGAAGCTACCCGATCTTCTTCCGTTCCGAAAAAAATATTTTCGGGGATTTTCTTCTGTTTGGACTCTGTTTCAAAATCTCCTCTGAAAGGGGTCAAAAACATGGAAAAAACAGGAACTGGCACTTGGCACTGAGTTAATAAGTTAGTCCCAAAAAATATATAAAAGGCATGCATAACATCCAAAGTTTGACAAGATAATAGCATGAAACCATCAAAAATTATAGATACGTTGGAGACGTATCACTTCTCTGAATCAATTCCTGGCAAACCAGCCGAAGTCCTTCACGTCTTTCGACTAGCCATTCGACGTTGAGGACTGGATTCGTGAAATGAACAAACACTTTGATTGCAGCAATGTCCGGCCAGAGGACTTCGTCAAGTTTGCAACATTTCAGCTCAAGGGGCAGGCAACAGTATGGTGGCAAGAGTTGAAGGACTCCAGGGGAGGCAGAATGATAAGTTGGGACGATTTTAGCAAAGATCTCAGGTCTCACTATATCCCATCTAGCTTTGTGGAAGAGATGCGTGAGAAGTTCAGACGCTTGAAGCAAGGAGGATCCTCTGTGTACAAGTACAACGTCGAGTTGCACGAGCTTGCTCGATATGCTTTGCAGGACATTCCCGATCAGAAGAGAAAGATCTATCAGTTCAGAGGTGGTTTGAGAGAGTAGTTGCAGTTGGCCCTTGCTTTGCACGATCCCGATGAGTTTGATAAGTTCTAAAATATGGCTCTCAGGGCTGAAGCAGCTTTGCTCAAAGTTGAGAATTCGAGGAAGCGTTTCAGAGACTCCAGTAACTCGCCTTCAACACAGGTGGTCCAGAAGCAACAGAAATATTGGTTGTCTCCTCCTCCTCGACATATTCAGCAGTTCAAGCAGTCAGGTGGTCGTGGTTCTACCCACCCACCCAACCCAGCTTTCCAGTAGAGGTTTCAGCAGCAGAAGCAAGGGAATCCTCAAGTGCAATTCCTGTTAGGCAACATTGCATGGGAAACACAAATTTTCCTACGCACACGAAGACCTATCATGGTGATGTCCATCTACGAGAGGAGATTTGGATCTACGTACCCTTATAGATCGCACAACAAGAAGCGTTAAGAAACGCGGTTGATGTAGTGGAACGTCTTCACGTCCCTCGAACCGCCCCACGAACCGTCCCGCGATCCGTCCCATGATCCATCCCGCGATCCGTCACACGACCCGTCTTGCGATCCGTCTTCATGTTCCGTTCCGATCTAGTGCCGAACGGACGACACCTCCACGTTCAGCACACGTACAGCTCGATGACGTTCTCCACCTTCTTGATCCAGCAAGTGGGGGTGGAGAGGTAGAAGAGTTCTCCGGCAGCATGACGGCGCTCCGATGGTGGTGACGATCTAATCCTGCAGGGCTCCGCCCGAGCTCCGCAGAAATACGATCTAGAGGAATAACTATGGTGTCTAGATGTGAGTTGCACGTGGCAAAAAGTTGTATCAAATCAGCCCTAAATCACCACTATATATAGGAGGGAGGGAGGGGAGGAGGCAGCCTCAAAACCTCAAGGTTTAGCCGAAATTGGAGGTGGAGGAGCCCTACTCCAATCCTACTTGGAGTAGGATTCCACCTTCCCACTTGGAAACTCTTTCCACCTTGTGTTTTTAACTTCTCAAACCTCATGGGCCTTAGTGGGAACTTATTCCAGCCCACTAGGGACTATTTTATCTCTTCCCATAGCCCGTGAGACCCCTTGGGGCGTGACACCCCTCCCGATGGTCCCCGGCACCCCTCCCGGTACACTACCGCTGAGCCCAAAACTTTTCCGGTGACCAAAACATGACTTCCTATATATTAATATTTATGACCGGACCATGACGGAGTTCCTCGTGACGTCCTGGATCTCATCCGGCACTCCAAACAACTTTCGGTTACCAACACCTATAACTTAACTATACTGAAACGTCACAGAACCTTAAGTGTGCAGACCCTGCGGGTTCGAGAACTATGCAGACATGACCTGAGACACTCTCCGATCAATATCCAATAGCGGGACCTGAATGCCCATATTGGATCCTACATATTCTACGAAGATCTTATTGGTTGAACCTCTATGTCAAGGATTCAGTTAATCCCGTATGATGTTCCCTTTGTCCTTCGGTATGTTACCTACCCGAGATTCGGTCGTCGGTATCTTCATACCTAGTTCAATCTCGTTACTCGCAAGTCCCTTTACTCGTTACGTAATACAAGATCCCGTAACTAACTCATTAGTCACATTGCTTGCAAGGCTTGTTGTGATGTTATATTACCGAGTGGGCCCCGAGATACCTCTCCGTCACACGAAGTGCCAAATCCCAGTCTTGATCCATGCCAACCCAACTAACACCTTTGGAGATATCTGTAGAGCACCTTTATAGTCACCCAGTTACGTTGCAACATTTGATACACACAAGGTATCGCTCCAGTGTCCGGGAGTTGCATGATCTCATGGTCATTGGAACAGATACATTGACATGTAGAAAACAGTAGCAATAAACTGACACGATCATATGCTACGTTTATAGTTTGGGTCTTGTCCATCACATCATTCTCCTAATGATGTGATCCCGTTATCAAGTGACAACACTTACCTATGGCCAGGAAATCTTGACCATCTTTGTTCAACGAACTAGTCAACTAGAGGCTCACTAGGTACAGTATGTTGTCTATGTATCCACACATGTATTTGAGTTTCCAATCAATACAATTCTAGCATGGATAATAAACGATTATTATGAACAAGGAAATATAACAATAACCAATTTATTATTGCCTCTAGGTCATATTTACAACAGTCTCCCACTTGCACTAGAGTCAATAATCTAGTTCACATCACCATGTGATTTCAACGAATCCAACACCCATATAGTTCTCGGGTCTGATCACGTCTTGATCGTGAGAGAGGTTTTAGTCAATGGTTCTGAATCTTTCAGATTCGTGTGTGCTTTACAAATATTTATGTCATCTTATAGATGTTGCTACTACGTGCTATTCAGAAATACTCCAAATATCTACTCTACTATACGAATCCGCTTTACTACTCATAGTTATTCGGATCAGTGTAAAAGCTTGCATCAACGTAACCCTTTATGACAAACTCTTTAACCACCTCCATAATCGAGAAAAAAAATCCTTAGTCTATTAGTTACTAAGGATAACTTTGACCGATGTTCAGTGATTCAATCCTGGATCATTCTCTGTACCTCTTAACAGACTTGTGACAAGGCACACATCAGGTGCGGTACACAACATGGCATACTGTAGAGTCTACGGCTAAGGCATAGGGGACGACCTTCGTCCTTTCTCTTTCTTCTGCCCTGGTCAGGATTTGGAGTCTTACTCAAATTCACACCTTACAACACAGCTAAGAACTCCTTCTTTGCTGATCTATTTTGAACTCCTTCAAAAACTTGTCAAGGCCTGCATTTTGTTGAAACTTCTATTAAGCCTTTCGATCTATCTCCATAGATCTTGATGCTCAATGTTCAAGTAGCTCAATTCAGGTTTTCCTTTGAAAAACCCCTTTCAAACAACCTTTATTCTTTACAGAAATTCTACATTACTTTCGATCAACAATATGTCAACCACATATACTTTATCAGAAATACTATAGTGCTCCCACTCACTTCTTTGGAAATACAAGTTACTCATAAACCTTGTACAAACCCAAAAGCTTTGATCATCTCATCAAAGCGTATATTCCAACTCCGAGATGCTTGCACCAGTCCATAAAAGGATCACTGGAGCTTGCATACTTGTTAGTATCCTTAGGATCGACAAACCTTCTGATTGTATCACATACAATCTTTCTTCAAGGAAACCGTCGAGGAAACAATGTTTTGACTTCCTATGTGCAATATTTCACAAATAATGCAGCAACTATTAACATAATTCCAATATACTTTTAGCATCACTACGAGTGAGAAAGTCACCTCATAGTCAACTCTTTGATCTTGTCGAAAACATCTTTGCGACAAGTCGAGCTTTTCTTAATAGTGACTTATCACCGTCGTCGTCTGTCTTCCTTTTAAAGATCCATGTTTACTTAATAGTCTTACTACCATCAAGTAGTTCTTCCAAAGTCTACATTTTGTTTTATACATGGATCCTCTCTTGGATTTCATGGCCTCTAGCCATTTGTCGGAATTCGGGCCCACCATTGCTTCTCCATAACTGGTAGGTTCATTGTTGTTCAACAACATAACCTCCAAGACAGGGTTACCATACCACTCTGTAGTAGTACACGACCTTTGTCGACCTACGAGGTTTGTAGTAATTTGATTCGAAGCTCTAATGATCACCATCATCAGCTCCCACTTTAATTGGTGTAGGCGCCACAGGAACATCTTCCTGCGCCCTGGTACACACTGGTTGAAGTGCGGTTCACTAACCTCATCAAGTTCCACCACCCTCCCACTCAATTCTTTCGAGAGAAACCTTTCCTCGAGAAAGGACCCGTTTCTAGAAACAAACACTTTGCTTCCGGATCTGAG
This sequence comes from Hordeum vulgare subsp. vulgare, assembly GCF_904849725.1. NCBI lineage: Eukaryota > Viridiplantae > Streptophyta > Magnoliopsida > Poales > Poaceae > Hordeum > Hordeum vulgare. The sequence continues at coordinate 442,043,697 of NC_058522.1, read as the reverse complement.
ATATGGGATGTATCCAATTGTTTTGGATATCCTATGAAGATGCATTTATCCTCTTTGGGTTCGAGCTTATCAGACTGAAACTTTTTCACATAAGCGTCACAGCCCCAAACTTTCAAGAAATGACAACTCAGGTTTCTCCAAGCCATAGTCTATACTGTGTCATCTCAAAGGAAATACACGGTGCCCTATTTAAAGTGAATGCGGTTGTCTCTAATGCATAACCCATAAACGATAGTGGCAATTCGATAAGAGACATCATAGTATGCAACATATCAAAATAGGGCGTGGCTATGACGTTCGGACACACCATCACACTTTGGTGTTCTAGGTCGCATGTATTGCGAAACAATTTCCACATAGTCATAACTGTGTACCAAAACTCGCAACTCAGATATTCATCTCTGTGATCATATCGTAGACAGTTTATCCTCTTGTCACGACGATCTTCACTCTGAAATAGCTTTGAACTTTTCAATATTTCAGACTTGTGATTCATCAAGTAAATACTCATGTGTCTACTCAAATCGTCAGTGAAGTAAGAACATAACGATATCCACTACGTGCCTGAGCACTCATTGGACTGCACACATAAAAAATGTATTACTCCCAACAAGTTACTCTCTTGTTTCATGTGGCATGATTTGCATGTCTCAAGTGATTCAAAATCAAGTGAGTCCAAACGATCCATCTCTATGGAGCTTCTTCATGCATTTATACCAACATGACTCAAGTGGCAGTGCCATAAGTAAATGGTACTATCATTATTACTTTGTATCTTTTGGCACCAATATTATGAACATTTGTAGCACTACGATCGAGATTCAATAAACCATTGAAGGGTAATTATTCAAGCAAATAGAAAAACTATTATTCTCTTTGAATGAATAATCGTATTGCAATAAACACGATCCAATCATGTTCATGCTCAATGCAAACACCAAATAACAATTATTTAGGTTTTATCACCAATCCCGATGATAGAGGGAGCGTGCGATGTTTGATCACATCAACCTTGGAAACACTCCCAACACTTATCGTCACCTCGCCTTTAGCTAGTCTCCGTTTATACCATAGCTTTCGTTTCGTGTTACTAGTCACTTAGCAACCGAACTGGTATCCAATACCCTCGTGCTACTAGGAGTACTAGTAAAGTACACATCAATATCTTGTATATCAAATATGCTTATGTCGACTTTGCCAGCCTTCTTATGTACCAAGCATCTAGGGTAGCTCCGCCTCAGTGACCGTTCCCCTCATAACAGAAGCACTTAGTCTCGGGTTTGGGTTCAATCCAGGGTTTCTTCATTAGAGCGGCAACTGGTTTGCTGTTTCATGAAGTATCCCTTCTAGCCCTTGCCTTTCTTGAAACTAGTGGTTTTACTAACCATCAACAATTGATGCTCCTTCTTGATTTCTACTCTTGCAGTGTCAAACATGGCGAATCACTCAAGGATCATCATATCTATCCTTGTTATGTTTATAGTTCATCACGAAGCTCTAGCAGCTTGGTGGCAGTGACTTTGGAGAACCATCACTATCTCATCTGGAAGATTAACTCCCACTTGATTCAAGCGATTGTTGTACTCAGAAAATCTGAGAACATGCTCAATAATTTGAGTTTTTGTCCTCTACTTTTTAGACAAAGAATCTTGTCGGAGGTCTCACACCTCTCAACAATGGCACGAGCATGAAATCTCAATTTCATCTCCTAGAACATCTCTTATGTTCCCCGATGTTTCAAAACGTCTTCGGCGCCTTGCTTCTAAGCCATTAAGTATCACACGATAAACTATCACGTAGTCATCAAAACGTGTATGTCACATGTTCGCAACATCCACAGATGACGCTCGAGGTGCATCACACCGAGTGGTGCATTAAGGACATATGCCTTCTGCGTAGCAATGAGGACAATCCTCAGTTTTACGGACTTAGTCCGTCATGTTGCTATTATCAACTTTCAACTAAATTTTCTCTAGGCTCATATAAAAACAGTAGAGCTATAGCGCAAGCTACATCATAATTCGCAAAGACCTTTTGACTATGTTCATGATAATTAGAATTTAACTAATCAAATTACTTAATGAACTCCCACTCAAAAAGTACATCTCTCTAGTCATTTGAGTGGTACATGATCCAAATCCACTAACTCAAGTCCGATCATCACGTGAGTTGAGAATAGTTTCAGTGGTAAGCATCTCTATGCTAATCATATCATCTATACGATTCATGCTCGACCTTTCGTTCTCTTGTGTTCGGAGGCCATGTATGCACATGCTAGGCTCGTCAAGTTTAACCCGAGTGTTCCGCGTGTGCAACTTTTTTGCACCCGTTGTATGTGAACGTTGAGTCTATCACACCCGATCATCACGTGGTGTCTCGAAACGAAGAACTGTCGCAACGGTGCACAGTCAGGGAGAACACAATTTCGTCTTGAAATTTTAGTGAGAGATCACCTCATAATGCTACCGTCGTTCTAAGAAAAATAAGGTGCATAAAAGGATTAACATCACATGCAATTCATAAGTGACATGATATGGCCATCATCTTGTGCTTCTTAATCTCCATCACCAAAGCACCGCACGATCTTCTTGTCACCGGCGCCAGACCATGATCTCCATCAACGTGTCGCCATCGAGGTTGTCACGCTACTTATGCTATTACTACTAAAGCGACATCCTAGCAATATACTAAACGCATCAGCAAACACAAACGTTAGTTTAAAGACAACCCTATGGCTCCTGTCGGTTGTCGTACCATCGACGTGCAAGTTGATATTAACTATTACAACATGATCGTCGGTATTAACTATTACAACATGATCATCTCATACATAAAATATATATCAACATGTCTTTGGCCATATCATATCACAACATACCCTGCAAAAACAAGTTAGATGTCCTATAATTTGTTGTTGTATGTTTTACGTGTCTGCTATGGGTATCTAGTAAGAATGCTTCTTACCTACGCAAAACCACAAGGTGATATGCAAGTTGCTATTTAACCTTATACAAGGACAACCTCTGTCAAATCTGATTCAACTAAAGTAGGAGAGACAGAAACCCGCCAGCCATGTTTATGCAACAAGTTGCATGTTAGTCGATGGAACTGGTCTCTCGTACATGGACGAGTAAAGGTGGTCTGGACCGTTTCATCCCACAATACCGCTGAACCAAGAAAGTACTAAGGAGGGAAGCAATCTGAATATAAATGCCCACAAACTCCTTTGTGCTCTACTCGTGATGTCATCTACGCATAGACCTAGCTGATGATGCCACTGTTGGGGAACGTCGCATGGGAAACAAAAAAAATCCTACGCTCACCAAGATCAATCTATGGAGACTAACATCTATGAGAGGGGGGTGCATCTACATACCCTTGGAGATCGCTAAGAGGAAGCGCATATAACGCAGTTGATGTAGTCGAATGTCTTTGCGATCCAATCACGATCCGTCCCGCGATCTCATCACAATCCATCTCGCGCATCACGATCCATCCCGATCTAGTGTCGAACAAACGACACCTCTGCGTTTAGCACACGTATAGCTCGATGACGATCTCCACCTCCTTGATCTAGAAAGCGAGTGGTGGAGAGGTAGATGAGTTCTTCATGAGCACAACGGCATGGCGACGGTGGTGGTGGAGTTGTTCTGGCAGGGCTTCGTCAAGCAATACCGGAACTGATCTAGTGGAGAAAACTGATCTATGGGAGAGATAGGGTTCCGCCGTGGCATATGTGTGTTGCATACCTCTCTCCCCCTCTATATATAGGGGGAAGAGAGAGGAGGGATGTGCCCTTGGATTTTCCCCTAGGGGGGCGGCCCATGGGTTGGCTTGCCACCCAAGTTAGGGTGGTGCCACCTCCTAGGGTTCGCCCTCGAGCAGCCCAGCTGCATGGGCCTTAGGTGGGGAGGTGTGCCCAGCCCACCAGGGGCTGGTGCGCATAGCCCACAGCCCATGTGGCCCCTTCCGTGGACCCTCGGAACCCTTACGGCGCCCCCGGTATGGTACCGGTGACGTGCGAACTTTTTTCGGTGACCAACACAGAACTTCCCATATATCAATATTTACCTCTGGACCATTCTGGAGCTCCTCGTGACGTCCTGGATCACATCTGGGACTTCGAACAACCTTTGGTCACCAACATACATAACTCAACTATACTGAATTGTCACCAAACCTTAAGTGTGCAGACCTTACGGGTTCGAGAACTATGTAGACATGACCTGAGACACTCTCCGGTCAATAACCAATAAAGGGACCTGGATGCCCATATTAGCTCCTACATATTCTACGGAGATCTTTATCGGTCGAACCACGATGCTAAGGATACAATCAATCTCGTGTATTGTTCCCTTTGTACATCAGTATGTTACTTGCCCGAGATTCGATCGTCAGTATCTCCATACCTAGTTCAATCTCGTTGCCGGCAGGTCTCTTTACTCGTTCCGTAATACAAGATCCGTGACTAACTCCTTAGTCACATTGGTTGCAAGCTCATTATGATGTTGTATTACCGAGTGGGCCCTCGAGATACCTCTCTGTCATACGGAGTGACAAATCCTAGTCTTGATTCACGCCAACCCAACAAATACCTTCGGAGATACCTGTAGAGCACCTTTATAGTCACCCAGTTACGTTGTGACATTTGATACACACAAGGCACCCCTCCAGTGCTCAAGATTTGCATGATCTCATGGTCATAGAAATAGTTACTTGACATGCAGAAAACAGTAGCAATAAACTGACAAATCACATGCTACGTTCATAGTTTGGGTCTTGTCCATCACATAATTCTCCTAATTATGTGATCTCGTTATCAAATGACAACTCATGTCTATGGTCAGGAAACCATGACCATCTTTGATCAACGAGCTAGTCCTTAGAGGCTCACTAGGGATAGTGTGTTATCTATGTACCCACACATGTATTTGAGTTTCCAATCAATACAATTATAGCATCGATAATAAATGATTATCATGAACAAGGAAATATAATAATAACTAATTTATTATTGACTCTGGGGCATATTTCCAACAATAGGGAGATGCATTTCTATGGTTAACATAATATCTAGTAAGCAACTTACGAAAAGCACCATGAATAAAACGTGAACCACCATTAGTCATGAAGTATCTAGGAACTGCAAAACGTGGGAAAATAACTTCCTTCAGCATTTTAATAGAGGTGTTATGATGAGCACTACTAGTTGGAATTGCTTCTTCCCTCTTAGTGACATAATCAACAACAACTAAAATTTGTGTATACCCATTAGAGGAAGGAAAAGGTCCCATAAAATCAAATCCATAAACATCGAATGGTTCAATAACAAGTGAATAATTCATAGGCATTTCTTGAAGTCTACCAATATTACCAATTCTTTGGCATTCATCACAAGAGAGGAAAAACTTACGAGCGTCTTTGAAAACTGTAGGCCAATAAAATCCAGAGAGTAATAACTTGTGTGCAGTTCTATCTCCCGCATGGTGTCCTCCATAAGCCTCGGAGTGACACTTCTGAAGGATTTGTTCATGTTCATGCTCAGGTATACAACATCTAATAATACCATCTACTCCTTCTTTATAAAGATGTGGGACATCCCAAAAGTAATGTCTTAAATCAAAGAAGAATTTTCTCTTTTGCTAATAGGTGAGACTAGGTGGTATGTATTTAGCAACAATGTAATTAGCATAATCAGAAAACCACGATGTGTTATGAGAAACATTGACCATAGCTAGTTGTTCATCACGGAAGCTATCATCAATAGGTAGTGGGTCATCAAGAACATTTTCTAACCTAGACAAGTTATCAGCTATGGGGTTCTCACCTCCTTTCCTATCAATGATGTGCAAATCAAATTCTTGTAACAAAAGAACCCACCTAGTACGTCTGAGCTTAGCATCTTTATTTTCCATAAGATATTTAATAACATCATGATCAGTGTGAATAATAACTTTAGAATCAACAATGTAAGATATTTAATACTACTGCTAAGAATTCTTTTTCAGTAGTAGCATAATTTCTCTAGGCACTCTCTAGAGTTTTAATAGCATAACAGATAATATTTAATTTCTTATCAACCTTTTGTCCTAGAATAACACCAACAACATAATCACTAACATCACACATGATTTCAGAAGGCAAGTTCCAATTAGGTGGTTGAACAACAGGTGCAGAAGTTAAAGCTTTATTAAGTGTTTCAAAGGCTTCTACACAGTCATCATCAAAAATGAAAGGAATATCCGTCTATAATAAATTGGTGAAAGGTCTAGAAATTTTAGATAAGTCTTTAATAAACCTCCTATAGGAACCAACATGACCAAGGAAACTACGGATACCTTTAATATCTTTCGGACATGGAATCTTCTCAATTGCATCAACTTTAGCCTTATCCACCTCAATACCCCGTCCGGAAATTTTATGACCCAAGACAATACCTTCATTTTGTTGGAAATATGCCCTAGAGGCACTGATAAAATAGTTATTATTATATTTCCTGTTTCAAGATAATTGTTTATTATCCATGCTATAATTGTATTGAATGAAAGCATAGATACATGTGTGGATATATAGACAAAACAATGTCCCTAGTAAACCTCTAGTTGACTAGCCAATTGATCAAGGATGGTTAAGGTTTTCTGACCATATGCAAGTGTTGTCACTTGATGACTGGATCACATCATTAGGAGAATGATGTGATGGACGAGACCCAAATTATAAACGTAGCATGTGATCGTGTCATTTTGTTGCTATTGTTTTCTGCGTGTCAAGTATTCATTCCTATGACCATGGGGTCATGTAACTCACTGACACCGGAGGAATACCTTGTGTGTATCAAACGTCGCAACGTTACTGGGTGACTATAAAGGTGCTCTAGAGGTATCTCCGAAGGTGTCCGTTGAGTTAGCATGGATCAAGACTGGGATTTGTCACTCCGTGTGACGGAGAGGCATCTCGGTGCCCACTCGGTAATACAACATCACATATAAGCCTTGCAAGCAATGTGACTAAAGTGTTAGTCACGGGATCTTGTGTTATGGAACGAGTAAAGAGACTTGCCGGTAACGAGATTGAAATAGGTATAGGGATATCGACGATAAAATCTCGGGCAAGTAACATAACGAAGGACAAAGGGAATGTTGTACGGGAGTATATGAATCCTTGGCACAGAGGTTTAACCGACAAGATCTTCATAGAATATGTAGGATCCAATAGGGACATCCAGGTCCCGCTGTTGGATATTGACAGGGGAGTGTCTTAGGTCATGTCTGCATAGTTCTCGAACCCGCAGGGTCTGCACACTTAAGGTTCGGTGACGTTTCAGTATAGTTGAGTTATGAATGTTGGTGGCCGAAGGTTGTTCGGAGTCCCGGATGAGATCACGGACGTCACGGGAGTTTCTGGAATGGTCCGTAAACGAAGATTGATATATAGGATGGTTTCATTTGGTCTCCGGAAAGATTTCGGGCATTACCGGCAGTGTACCGGGAGTGACGAATGGGTTCCCGGTTTTCACCGGGAGGGGCCCACCCACCTGGGACTGAGCCTAATAGCCCAAGGGTGGCGCACCAGCCCTTAGTGGGCTGGTGAGGCCAGCCCAAGTGGGCTATGTCGGCTAAGAAAAAAAACAAAGAGAAAAAAGAGGGAGGTGGGAAGGAAGAGGAGGACTCCTCCTTCCCCAAACCGAATTGGAGTTGGAGTCCTCCTCCTCCTTTCGGTTGGCGCATCCCCTCATCCTATATATACTAGAGGTTTTAGGGTTTTCGAGACAACTTTTTCCACGTGCAAATCAAACCTCTACTTCATAGTTCTTCCTCTAGATCGGTTTTCTACGGAGCTCGGGCAGAATCCTGCATGAATAGATCATCACCATCACCGGCGCACCGTCACGCTGCGGGAGAACTCATCTACTTTCCCGTCTCTCTTGCTGGATCAAGAAAGCGGAGATCGTCATCGAGCTGTACGTGTGCTGAAAGTGGAGGTGTCGTCCATTCGGCGCTAGATTGGAACGGATCGTGGGACGACGGTGATTTGAATCACGAAGCTATACCACTACATCAACCGCGTTTCTTAATGCTTCCCTCTTAGCGATCTACAAGGGTATGTGGATCCAATCTCCCTCTCGTAGATGAACATCACCATGATAGGTCTTCATGTGCGTAGGAAAATTTTGTTTCCCATGCAACGTTCCCCAACGCAATTACCATAAAGTGGCACTTCTCCCAATTCAAGACAAGGTTAGTTTGCTCACATCTGTGCAAAACTCGACCAAGGTTGCTTAAGTAGTGATCAAAATAAGTTCCATAAATGGAGAAATCATCCATGAAAACCTCAAGAATCTTGTCACAAAAATCAGAGAATATAGTAGTCATACATTTTTGAAAGGTAGCAGTTACATAGGTTCCAAAAGGACAAGTAAAGGTGGTTTTCTCTTTATCAAGTTGTGACACGGGTATTGGAGAAAAAACAGCATAACCATCTAGAAAGCAAAAAATGTGTGTGCTTCGATAAACTTTCTAGCATTTGGTCTATGAAAGGTAAAGGATAATGACCTTTTCTAGTAGATTTTTTAATTTTTCTTAAATCAATTACCATACTATAGCCATTTACAATTCGTTGTGTAATGAGTTCATTTTTATCATTAGGAGCAACAGTAATACCTCCTTTCTTAGGAACACAGTGAACGGGACTTACCCATCTACTATCAGCTATGGGATAAATTATACGTGCTCCTAGAAGCTTTAGTATTTCATTTATTACCACTTCTTTCATTGTGGGTTTCAGTCTTCGTTGGTGATCAACAATGGGTTTAGCATCTGGTTCCATATTAATTTTGTGCTGACAAAGAGTGGGACTAATGCCCTTAAGATCATCAAGAGTATACCCAATAGCAGCTCGATTCTTCCTTAAAGTTTTTAACAATCTCTTTTCTTCATGCTTTGTAAAGTTAGCACTAATACTAACATGATATATCTTCTTTTCACCAAGATAAACATATTTCAAAGTGTCAGGTAACTGCTTTAATTCAAACACAGGATCACCCTTGGGTGGAGGAGGACCTCCTAGAGTTTAAACAAGCAAGTTGTGTTTAGGGATAGGTTGTTGTTCAAAGAACATTTTATCTATTTTATTTCTTTCACGCATATGCATATCATTTTCATGGTCTAGCAAAATTTGTTCTAATGGATCAGTAGGAGGAATGGCAATAGAAGCAATACCAATTACTTCATCTTTACTAGGCAAATCTTTATGATGGGGTTGCTTACTCAACTTGGAGAAATTAAACTCATGACACATACCACCAAAATTAACACTGAGAGTTTCCTTTTTGGAATCCATTTTAGCATTGGTAGTGTTCAAGACGGGTCTACCAAATATTATGGGACAAAAATCATGTTTTGGTGAGCCAAGTACTAGAAAATAAATAGGGTATTTTACTTTTCCACACAAGACTTCAACATCTCCAACAATCCCAAGTGGTGTGTTGGTGTCTGTATTAGCAAGTTTAATAGTAAGATTTATGTCTTCTATCTCACGGGGTGCTATCACATGCATGATTTCTTGATTTAAGGTAAAAGGCATAGCACTAACACTAGCACCCATGTCACATAAACCATGATAACAATGATCTCATATTTTGACTAAGACAATAGGCATGCCAGCAACGGGTCTATTTTTATCTTTAGTATCAGGTTTGGCAATTCTAGCACCTTCATCACAGAAATAAAAACACGCCCATCAATATTATCGACCAAGAGATCTTTAACCATAGCAATACTAAGTTCTACCTTCATTTTGTCAGAGGGTTTTGTTGTTCTAACATTACTTTTTTTAACCACGTTTGAAGCTTTAGCATGTTTCTTTATCCTAGCACGGAAAGGTGCTTTCTCAATATAAGCAGTAGGCACAACAGGGTCAACATTGTAAATGATAGTTTCATCCTCAAATTTAATTGGTTCTTAGAATTTTTCTTTAATGGGTGGATGATATTTAAACCATTTATATTTAGGGAGACCAACATGAGTAGCAAAGGTTTCACAAAATGAGGCTACTATCTCACAGTCAAGTCCATATTTAGTGCTAAAATCTTTGAAAGCATCGGTATTCATAAAAGATTTAACGTAATCAAACTCAAGTTTTATACCTGACTCTTTACCTTCTTCGATTTCCCAATCTTCAGAGTTGTATTTAATTCTTTCCCAAAGATCCCACCTGAATTCAATAGTCTTCTTCATAAAATAACCAGAAAAAGAAGTATCGAGCAAGGTTTGATCATTATGAGAAAGCCGAGCATACAAATTCTGAATAATAATTTCTCTTGGGAGCTCATGATTGGGGCATGAATATAACATTGACTTCATCCTCCCCAATGCTAGAGCGATACTTTCTCCTTCACGAGGCCAAAACTTATAGTTAATATTCCGATCACGATGAACAAGATGCATAGGATTTTTTTTTGGTGAAACTCCAATTGCAATCGATTCCAGTTCCAAGATCTTATATCATCACATAACCTATACCATGTCAATGCTTCCCCCCCCCCAAAGATAAAGGGAAAACCTTATTATTGACTTTATCTCCGGATAAACATGCAATCTTAAATAATCCACAAACTTGCACTCTTGCAACCCATCATCTAATAACTACTCCACAATGCATTCCCTTAGGCACAAAGACGGTGAAGTGTTATGTAGTCGACATTCACATAACACCACTAAGGGAATCACAAAATTCATATCATCAAAATATCGAATGAATATCAACTTCACATGACTACTTGCAACATGACTTCTCCCGTGGCCTCAAGAACAAAAGTAACTACTCACAACTGATAATCATGCTCATGATCAAAGACGTATTATATAGCATATTGGATCTGAACATATGATCTTTAACCAAATAAACCACAAAGCATCAACTACAAGATGTAATCAAACTACTAGTCACCCCTCAGGTACCAATCTGAGGTTCCCGTACAAGACTGAGAACAAGAGATGAACTAGGGTTTTGAGAGGAGATCGTGCTGTTGACAATGTTGATGAAGATTGGTATCCCCAAGATGAGAGGGTTGTTGGTGATGATGATGGCCTTGATTTTGCCCTTCGGGAGGGAAGTTCCCCCACGGGAATCGCTCCATGTTGGGCAAAAGTGCTCCTGCCCAAGTTCCTATTGGGGAACGTTGCATGGGAAACAAAAAAAATCCTACGCACACGAAGACCTATCATGGTGATGTTCATCTACGAAAGGGAGATCGGATCCACATATCCCTGTAGATCTCTAAGCGGGAAGCGTTAAGAAATGCGGTTGATGTAGTGGTACAGCTTCGTGATTCAAATCACCATCGTCCCACGATCCGTTCCAATCTAGCACCGAACGGACGATACCTCCGTGTTCAGCACACGTACAACTCGATGAAGATCTCCGCCTTCTTGATCCAGCAAGAGAGACAAGGAAGTAGATGAGTTCTCCGGCAGAGTGATGGTGCGCCGGTGATGGTGATGATCTATTCCTGCAGGGCTCCGCCCGAGCTCCGTAGAAAACTGATCTAGAGGAAGGACTACGAAGTAGAGGTTTGAGTTGCACGTGGCAAAAGTTGTGTCTCAAAAACCCTAAAACCTCTAGTATATATAGGAGGAGTGGAGGGGCTAGCCTTGGGGCTCAAGAGAGCCGCAAGGGAGTCGGCTGAGAGAGGAGAGGAGGACTCCAACTTCAATTCGGTTTGGGGAAGGAGGAGTCCTCCTCTTCCTTCCCACCTCCCTCTTTTTTTGGTTTTTATTTTCCTAGCCGACATAGCCCACTTGGGCTGGCCTCACCAGCCCACTAAGGGCTGGTGCGCCACCCTTGGGCTATTAAGCTCACTCCCGGGTGGGTGGGCCCCTCCCGGTGAAAACCCGGAACCCATTCGTCACTCTCGGTACACTGCTGGTAATGCCCAAAATCTTTCCGTAGACCAAATGAAACCATCCTATATATCAATCTTCGTTTCTGGACCATTTCAGAAACCCTCATTACGTCTGCGATCTCATCTGGGACTCCGAACAACCTTCGGTCACCAAGACCTATAACTCAACTATAATGAAACGTCACCAAACCTTAAGTGTGCAGACCCTGTGGGTTCGAGAACTATGTAGACATGACCTAAGACACTCTCCAGACAATATCCAATAGCGGGTCCTGGATGTCCATATTGGATCCTACATATTCTACGAAGATCTTATCGGTTGAACCTCTGTGCCAAGGATTCATATAATCCCGTATACCATTCCCTTTGTCCTTCGGTATGTTACTTGCCCGAGATTTGATCGTCGTTATCCCTATACCTATTTCAATCTCGTTACCGGCAAGTCTCTTTACTCGTTCTGTAATACAAGATCCCGTGACTAACACTTTAGTCACTGTCGTGGGTATAAGCCTGACAGTAGATGTGTAGGCTACGAAAGGATGGGCAGAGCCTTAGCTACGGTGAGGTTGTATGAGTTCAGGCCCCTCTGCGATGGAGGTACGTCTCAGTGCTCAGGGAGCTCGTTGTCGAGTGGAATATAGAATACAGTGAATTGCTAACCCTTGCACCAGTGGGGGAGGGTGGCTTATATAGAGTGCGCTGCCCTCCACAACGGTCCGGTGTACAGGAGTGGAGTAGTGGCGATTAAATGCCTACGTTACAGGTAACATACGTCTTAAATGCTAATAAAGGCACATGGAAACGTATGACTGTTTCCCTCGAGGGGGGTTACGACGTATAGAGTGGAATCCAGACGGTTAGTTTGATATGCTCCGAATGCTAGTCTCCGACTGGATGATCGGGGATCGGTACCGACTGGATGATGGGAGCTCCTTAGTTCAGTCGGAACTGACTAAGGGCCTTGTCCCTTATGAGGGGTAGTCCTTGGGTAGGACCTTCGGGGCAGGCCTATGACCCTACCCTAGGACTATAACCCCATCATTAGTCCTTGAATGGATTGGGGTTGGAACGACGAAGCGATGCTTGAAGTTCGGATTCGACTGGTAGGGATGTCGCTTTGGCGTTGCTTGCGCGGATCCATTTTACCTTTTCTGACCAACGATCCGAGTGGAAGTATTCGTGAAACAAACTGTCGGTAACCGTGTGCTTCCGAGGTATCTTCTGACGTGACCAGTCAACTGACAGCGGCGGATTTTCTGGGATCCTCAAATTTCGGTTACCGCGCGCTCAGCGGGGATGACGACATCGCGCTCGAGTAGCGCCTGACGCCTCGATTCCCGCGCCTTCATCTTCTCCATTGATATCGCCGCGGTCGATCGGTGGATAAGATTTCGGGGCCACTTGCCAGTGGCCCAGTCGGAACCTTACTTAAATCCCAACGGCGAGGGTTTTTTGTTACGCTCGCCAGACATCTCGCCTTTGCTCCGCTTCCTTCGCCGTCCTCTGTGCACCCCAAGCTTGTTCCTTCTCCATCTCCCTCGCGAATCCGCAGCTCCCGTCATGACAAAGGGGCAGACCAGCAAGCTAGAGGTGCGGAAGAAGAGGGGGAAGGAGGCGGCTCCTGCGCGGAAGCAACGAACGCTTCCGGCGGGGTGGATCCAGGGGGACTTCCTCCCCTCCACGGTGACGGAGGAGGACCTGCTGGAGCTGGTGGAGCACAGGATGATCGCGCACAAATCATGGAGGTTGCCGGCGGAGGGCGAAACCGAGCCGGCGCCCCGGAAGGGGGAGCGCGTCCTGCTGCTCAGCCACGTGCATCGAGGTTTCTCCCTGCCCCCGCACCCTTTCTTCAAAGGCATAATGAACCACTTTGGGGCGCAGCTCCACAACTTTCCCCCGAATGCCATTGCCCATCTCTCTGCTTTCGTAGTCTTGTGTGAGTGCTTCATCGGTTGTCCCCCCATTGGGGGCTTTTCAAACATATCTTCTCTGCTAGGTCCCAAACTATCAAACGACTTAATCAGTCGGATGATAAGTGTTGGGGAACGTAGCATAAATTCAAAATTTTCCTACGCTTATTCAGATCTTCCTATGGAGAGACCAGCAATGAGAGAGGGGTAAGAGCATCTTCATACCTTTGAAGATCGCTAAGCGGAAGCGTTGCTATAACGCGGTTGATGGAGTCGTACTCGCAGCGATTCCGATCTAGTGCCGAACAACGGCACCTCCGCGTTCAACACATGTGCAGCCCGGTGACGTCTCCCGCACCTTGATCCAGCAAGGAGGAGGGAGAGGTTGGGGAAGAAGACCAGCAAAAAGACGGCGTGGTGTTGGTGGAGAGACGAGGTCTCCCGGCAGGGCTTCGCCAAGCGCCGGCAGAGAGGAGGAGGGAGAGGGCAGGGCTGCGAGAGAGAGAGATTAAACCGTGTCTCAAATAGCCCCGAACCTCATCTATATATAGGGGGAGAGGGAGGGGGCGCAGCCCTTAGGGTTCCCACCCCTAAGGGGTGCGGCAGCCCTCAGATGGGGAAGGGGTGGCGGCCAGGGCAAGGGGGAGGGGTGGCGCACCCCTTTGGTGGGCCTAAGGCCCACCTAAATTAGGGTTCCCCCCTCTTTTCCTTTCCCCCTGCGCCATGGGCTGAGTGGGGAGGCATACCAGCCCAACTAGGGGCTGGTTCCCACCCCCACTTAGCCCATCTTACCTCTTGGGGTCGCAGCCCCCCTTCGGTGGTCCGCCGGGACCACCTCCGGTGGTCCCGGTGGTCCCGGTACGTTGCCGGTGATGCCCGAAACACTTCCGGTGTCCGAAACCATCCGTCCTATATATCAATCTTTACCTCCGGACCATTTCGGAGCTCCTCGTGACGTCTGGGATCTCATCCGGGACTCTGAACAACTTTCGGTAATCTCATATAACAATTCCCTATAACCCTAGCGTCATCGAACCTTAAGTGTGTAGACCCTACGGGTTCGGGAGACAGGCAGACATGACCGAGACACCTCTCTGGCCAATAACCATCAGCGGGGTCTGGATACCCATGGTGGCTCCCACTAGCTCCATGATGATCTCATCGGATGAACCACGATGTCAAGGATTCAATCAATCCCGTATACGATTCCCTTTGTCTGTCGGTATAGAACTTGCCCGAGATTCGATCGTCGATATACCTATACCTTGTTCAATCTCGTTACCGGTAAGTCTCTTTACTCGTTCCGTAGCATGTCATCGTGTGACTAACTCCTTAGTCACATTGAGCTCATGATGATGTTCTACCCAGTGGGCCCAGAGATACCTCTCCGTCACACGGAGTGACAAATCCCGATCTCGATTCGTGCCAACCCAACAGACACTTTCGGAGGTACCCGTAGTGCACCTTTATAGTCACCCAGTTACGTTGTGACGTTTGATACACCCAAAGCACTCCTACGGTATCCGGGAGTTGCACAATCTCACGGTCGAAGGAAAAGATACTTGACATTAGAAAAGCATTAGCATACGAACAACACGATCTAGTGCTAGGCTTAGGATTGGGTCTTGTCCACCACATCATTCTCCCAATGATGTGATCCCGTTATCAATGACATCCAATGTCCATGATCAGGAAACCATGATCATCTATTGACTAACGAGCTAGCTAACTAGAGGCTTGCTAGGGACACATTGTGATCTATTCATTCACACATGTATTACTGTTTCCTGTTAATACAATTATAGCATGAACGATAGACGATTATCATGAACAAGGAAATATGATAATAACCATTTTATTATTGCCTCTAGGGCATATTTCCAACAGTCTCCCACTTGCACTAGAGACAATAATCTAGTTACATTGTGATGTATCGAACACCCATAGCATTATGGTGCTGATCATGTTTTGCTCGTGGAAGAGGTTTAGTCAACGGGTTTGCAATATTCAGATCCGTGTGTACTTTACAAATATCTATCACTCCAGTTTGGACATGGTCCTGGATGGAGTTGTAGCGGCGCTTGATGTGCTTCGTCTTCCGGTGAAACCTGGGCTCTTTGGCTATGGCAATGGCTCCAGTGTTATCACAGAAGAGTGTCATAGGACCCGACGCGCTTGGAACCACTCCAAGGTCGGTGATGAGCTCCTTCATCCAAATTCCTTCATGAGCCGCTTTTGAAGCAGCTATGTACTCCGCTTCACATGTAGATGCTGCCACGACTTCTTGCTTGCTGCTGCACCAGCTCACTTCCCCACCATTCAACACATATACGTATCCGGTTTGTGACTTAGAGTCATCCGGATCTGTGTCGAAGCTAGCATCGACGTAACCCTTTACGACGAGCTCTTCGTCACCTCCATAAACGAGAAACATTTCCTTAGGCCTTTTCAGGTACTTAAGGATATTCTTGACCGCTGTCGAGTGTTCCGCACCGGGATTACTTTGGTACCTCCCTACCAAGCTTATCGCAAGGTTTATATCAGGTCTGGTACACAGCATGGCATACATTAGAGAGCCCACGGCTGAAGCGTAGGGAACAGAACTCATCTTCTCTCTATCTGCTGCCGTGGTCGGCGACTGAGTCTTACTCAATCTCATACCTTGTAAAACTGGCAAGAACCCTTTCTTTGAGTTTTCCATATTGAACTTCTTCAATATCTTGTCAAGGTATGTACTTTGCGAAAGACCTATGAGGCGTCTCGATCTATCTCTATAGATCTTGATGCCTAATATGTATGCAGCTTCTCCAAGGTCCTTCATTGAAAAACTCTTGTTCAAATAGGCCTTTATGCTCTCCAGCATCTCTATATCATTCCCCATCAATAATATGTCATCCACATATAGTACGAGGAAAGCTACAGAGCTCCCACTCACTTTCTTGTACAGACAGGCTTCTCCGTAAACCTGTATGAACCCAAACGCCTTAATCACCTCATTAAAGCGAATGTTCCAACTCCGAGATGCTTGCACCAGCCCATAGATGGAGCGCTGGAGCTTGCATACTTTGTTAGCACCTTTAGGATCGACAAAACCTTCTGGTTGCATCATATACAACTCTTCCTTAAGATTCCCGTTAAGGAACGCTGTTTTGACGTCCATTTGCCAAATTTCATAATCATAAAAGGCGGCAATTGCTAACATGATTCGGACTGATTTCAGCTTCGCTACGGGAGAGAAAGTCTCTTCGTAGTCAACTCCTTGAATTTGTCGAAAACCCTTTGCGACAAGTCGAGCTTTGTAAACGGTTACATTACCGTTTGCATCAGTCTTCTTCTTGAAGATCCATTTATTTTCTATGGCTCGCCGTTCATCGGGCAAGTCCACCAAAGTCCATACTTTGTTCTCATACATGGATCCTATCTCGGATTTCATGGCCTCAAGCCATTTGTTGGAATCCGGGCCCGCCATCGCTTCTTCATAGTTCGAAGGTTCACCGTTGTCTAACAACATGATTTCCATCACTGGGTTGCCGTACCACTCTGGTGCGGAGCGTACCCTTGTGGACCTTCGTGGTTCAGTAGTAACTTGATCCGAAGCTTCATGATCATCATCATTAACTTCCTCTTCAGTCGGTGTAGGCACCACAGGAACAACTTCTTGCGCTGCGCTACTTTCCTGTTCGAGAGGGGGTGTAATTACCTCATCAAGTTCTACCTTCCTCCCACTTACTTCTTTCGAGAGAAACTCTTTCTCTAGAAAGGATCCGTTCTTGGCAACAAAGGTTTTACCTTCGGATCTAAGATAGAAGGTATACCCAATAGTTTCCTTAGGGTATCCTATGAATACGCATTTCTCCGCTTTGGGTTCGAGCTTTTCTGGTTGAAGTTTCTTCACATAAGCATCGCAGCCCCAAACTTTAAGAAACGACAACTTAGGTTTCTTGCCAAACCATAGTTCATACGGTGTCGTCTCAACGGATTTAGACGGTGCCCTATTTAAAGTGAATGCTGCAGTTTCTAATGCGTGTCCCCAAAATGATAGTGGCAAGTCGGTGAGAGACATCATAGATCGTACCATATCTAACAAGGTGCGATTACGACGTTCAGACACTCCGTTGCGTTGCGGTGTGCCAGGCGGCGTTAGTTGTGAAACGATTCCACACTTTCTTAGGTGTGTGCCAAACTCGTGACTCAAATATTCTCCTCCACGATCAGATCGTAGACATTTTATTTTTCTGTCACGTTGATTCTCAACCTCACTCTGAAATTCCTTGAACTTTTCAAACGTCTCAGATTTGTGCTTCATTAAGTAGATATACCCATACCTACTCAAATCATCGGTGAGAGTGAGAACATAACGATAACCACCGCGAGCTTCAACGTTCATTGGACCACACACATCAGTATGTATTATTTCCAATAAGTCGGAGGCTCTCTCCATTATTCCTGAGAATGGAGTCTTAGTCATCTTGCCCATGAGGCACGGTTCGCATGTGTCAAATGATTCAAAGTCAAGAGACTCTAGCAGTCCATCAGTATGGAGCTTCTTCATGCGCTTAACGCCGATATGACCAAGGCGGCAGTGCCACAAGTATGTGGGACTATCATTATCAACTTTGCATCTTTTGGTACTCACACTATGAATATGTGTAACATCATGATCGAGATTCATAAAGAATAAACCATTCACCAGCGGAGCATGACCATAAAACATATCACTCATATAAATAGAACAACCATTATTCTCTGACTTAAATGAGTAGCCGTCTCGCATTAAGCAAGACCCCAATACAATGTTCATGCTTAAAGCTGGTACTAGATAACAATTATTAAGGTTTAAAACTAATCCCGATGATGTAGAGGTAGCGTGCCGACGGCGATCACATCGACCTTTGAACCATTCCCGGCGCGCATCGTCACCTCGTCCTTGGCCAGTCTCCGCTTATTTCGCAGTTCCTGCTTTGAGTTGCAAATGTGAGCAACAGCACCGGTATCAAATACCCAGGAGCTACTACGAGCGCTGGTAAGGTAAACATCAATAACATGTATATCATATATACCTTTAACGTTGCCGGCCTTCTTGTCCGCTAAGTATTTGGGGCAGTTCCGCTTCCAGTGACCTTTTCCCTTGCAGTAGAAGCACTCAGTCTCAGGCTTGGGTCCGTTCTTTTTCTTCTTCCCGGCATCTGGTTTACCGGGCGCGGCAACAGCTTTGCCGTCTTTCTTGAAGTTTTTCTTACCCCTGCCTTTCTTGAAACTAGTGGTCTTGTTGACCATCAACACTTGATGCTCCTTCTTGATTTCTACTTCTGCAGACTTGAGCATCGAGTACAACTCGGGAATGGTTTTCTCCATCCCTTGCATGTTGTAGTTAAGCACAAAGCCTTTGTAGCTTGGTGGGAGAGACTGGAGGATTCTGTCAATGATAGCATCATCCGGAAGTTCGACTCCAAGTGAAGTCAGACGACCGTGTAACCCAGACATTTTGAGTATGTGCTCACTGACAGAACTGTTCTCCTCCATCTTACAGCTGAAGAACTTGTCGGAGACTTCATATCTCTCGACACGGGCATGAGCTTGAAATACTAGCTTCAGCTCTTGGAACATCTCATATGCCCCGTGTTGCTCAAAACGTCTTTGGAGCCCCGTTTCTAAACTGTATAACATGCCACACCTGACCAGAGAGTAGTCATCACTTCGCGCTTGCCAGACGTTTAGAACATCCTACGCTGCTACGGGAGCGGGAGGGTCACCTAGCGGCGCATTAAGGACATAAGCCTTTTTAGCTGCTTCAAGGATGAGCTTCAGGTTGCGAACCCAGTCCGCATAGTTGCTACCATCATCTTTCAGCTTGTTTTTCTCTAGGAATGCGTTGAAGTTGAGGTTGACGTTGGACATCTACAATATTTATAAAGACAACTTTTAGACTAAGTTCATGACAATTAAGTTCATTTAATCAAATTAAGTATGAACTCCCACTTAAATCGACATCCCTCTGGTCATCTAAGTGATACATGATCCATGTTGACTAACCCGTGTCCGATCATCACGTGAGACGGACTAGTCACCATGGTGAGCAACTTCATGCTGATCGTATTCAACCATACGACTCATGTTCGACTTTTCGATCTCTTGTATTCGAGGTCATGTCTGTACATGCTAAGCTCGTCGAGTCAACCTAAGTGTTTTGCGTGTGTAAATCTGGCTTACACCCGTTGTATGCGAACGTTAGAATCTATCACACCCGATCATCACGTGGTGCTTCGAGACAACGAACCTTCGCAACGGTGCACACTTAGGGGAATACGTTCTCGAAATTTTAAGAGGGATCATCTTATTATGCTACCGTCGTTTTAAGCAATAAGATGTAAAGCATGATAAACATCACAATGCAATCATATAGTGACATGATATGGCCATTATCATCTTCGCTCATTCGATCTCCATCTTCAGGCATTGCATGATCATCATCGTCACCGGCGTGACACCATGATCTCCATCATCATGATCTCCATCATCGTGTCTCCGTGAAGTCGTCACGCCAACTACTACTATCACTACTACTATGGCTAACCGTTAGCAATGAAGTAAAAGTAGCAAGCACAAGGCGTTGCATCTCATACAATAAATTAAGACAACTCCTATGGCTCCTGCCGGTTGTCATACTCATCGACATGCAAGTCGTGAAACCTATTACAATAACATGATCATCTCATACATCATACATGCAACATCACAACTTTGGCCATATCACATCACATGTCAAACCCTGCAAAAACAAGTTAGACGTCCTCTAATTGTTGTTGCAAGTTTTACGTGGCTGATTTGGGTTTCTAGCAAGAACGCCTTCTTACCTACGTGACAGCCACAACGATGATATTCCAAAGCTATTTACCCTTCATAAGGACCCTTTTCATCAAATCCAATCCGACTAGAGTAGGAGAGACAGACACCCGCTAGCCACCTTTATGCACGATGTGCATGTCTGTCGGTGGAACCAGTCTCACGTAAGCGTACGTGTAAGGTCGGTCCGGGCCGCTTCATCCCACAATACCGCCGGAAAAGAATAAGACTAGTAACGGCAAGCAAATTGACAAACCATCGCCCACAACTTTTGTGTTCTACTCGTGCATAGAATCTACGCATAGAAAACCTGGCTCGGATGCCACTGTTGGGGAACGTAGCATAAATTCAAAATTTTCCTACGCTTATTCAGATCTTCCTATGGAGAGACCAGCAGTGAGAGAGGGGTAAGAGCATCTTCATACCTTTGAAGATCGCTAAGCGGAAGCGTTGCTATAACGCGGTTGATGGAGTCGTATTCGCAGCGATTCCGATCTAGTGCCGAACAACGGCACCTCCGCGTTCAACACACGTGCAGCCCGGTGACGTCTCCCGCACCTTGATCCAGCAAGGAGGAGGGAGAGGTTGGGGAAGAAGACCAGCAACACGACGGCGTGGTGTTGGTGGAGAGACGAGGTCTCCCGGCAGGGCTTCGCCAAGCGCCGGCACAGAGGAGGAGGGAGAGGGCAGAGCTGCGAGAGAGAGAGATTAAACCGTGTCTCAAACAGCCCCGAACCTCATCTATATATAGGGGGAGAGGGAGGGGGCGCAGCCCTTAGGGTTCCAACCCCTAAGGGGTGCGGCAGCCCTCAGATGGGGAAGGGGTGGCGGCCAGGGCAAGGGGGAGGGGTGGCGCACCCCTCTGGTGGGCCTAAGGCCCACCTAAATTAGGGTTCCCCCCTCTTTTCCTTTCCCCCTGCGCCATGGGCTGAGTGGGGAGGCATACCAGCCCAACTAGGGGCTGGTTCCCACCCCCACTTAGCCCATCTTACCTCTTGGGGTCGCAGCCCCCCTTCGGTGGTCCCCCGGGACCACCTCCGGTGGTCCCGGTGGTCCCGGTACGTTGTCGGTGATGCCCGAAACACTTCCGGTGTCCGAAACCATCCGTCCTATATATCAATCTTTACCTCCGGACCATTCCGGAGCTCCTCGTGACGTTCGGGATCTCATCCGGGACTCCGAACAACTTTCGGTAATGTCGTATAACAATTCCCTATAACCCTAGCGTCATCGAACCTTAAGTGTGTAGACCCTACGGGTTCAGGAGACAGGCAGACATGACCGAGACACCTCTCTGGCCAATAACCATCAGCGGGGTCTGGATACCCATGGTGGCTCCCACTAGCTCCACGATGATCTCATCGGATGAACCACGATGTCAAGGATTCAATCAATCCCGTATACGATTCCCTTTGTCTGTCGGTATAGAACTTGCCCGAGATTTGATCGTCGGTATACCTATACTTTGTTCAATCTCGTTACCGGTAAGTCTCTTTACTCGTTCCGTAGCATGTCATCGTGTGACTAACTCCTTAGTCACATTGAGCTCATGATGATGTTCTACCCAGTGGGCCCAGAGATACCTCTCCGTCACACGGAGTGACAAATCCCGATCTCGATTCGTGCCAACCCAACAGACACTTTCGGAGGTACCCGTAGTGCACCTTTATAGTCACCCAGTTACGTTGTGACGTTTGATACACCCAAAGCACTCCTACGGTATCCGGGAGTTGCACAATCTCACGGTCGAAGGAAAAGATACTTGACATTAGAAAAGCATTAGCATACGAACAACACGATCTAGTGCTAGGCTTAGGATTGGGTCTTGTCCACCACATCATTCTCCCAATGATGTGATCCCATTATCAATGACATCCAATGTCCATGATCAGGAAACCATGATCATCTATTGACTAACGAGCTAGCTAACTAGAGGTTTGCTAGGGACACATTGTGATCTATTCATTCACACATGTATTAATGTTTCCTGTTAATACAATTATAGCATGAACGATAGACGATTATCATGAACAAGGAAATATGATAATAACCATTTTATTATTGCCTCTAGGGCATATTTCCAACAATAAGACTCACCTTCTCCAGCTCTGTGGGGGTTTAGGCTTCCAAAAGAAGAGCAAAAGTAGTTATCCCACTCTTCAGCTGAGTGAATCGGTTAAGAACTGGCAGTCGACATGGTTCTACTGCCAGGACGTTGCTTGCCCGAATGCCACGACAGGGCTACCTCCTTTTAGCTTAGATCGACCAGCTCCGCCTAAGCAGCTTGCGCTCACGAAGGCGGAGAAGATGGACATCCAGCCTCTGGTCGACACACTCGTAGATGTCGTCACGAGGGGAGTCACCGGCATAGATTTGCTGGAGGTTTTCCTCGGTCGGCGCATCCAACCACTGCAGGCTCGCGACCACGCCATGTGGCATTGCACGGGACCCGAAGACTCCATTCGGACCAACGTCGAGTGCGTGACTGGGGAGAGAGTGGCGTCGTGGGTGCTCCAGATCACAGGCGCCTGCGAGAACCCCAGAGGGTCCCGGTGAGTGAAGGCTTTCCGCGCGGACAACCCTCCTCCGAACGAGGTGAGTACAACTTGTCGAGTGCATATAACTGTCTTAGATTTATCGCTGTCTTGAATCACCATCTCACGTCTGATGTCACCGACTGTATTTTATGCAGAAGTGGACCAACTGGTTCTCTTACGTCTCGAACGGGAACTCGGCCGAGGAGGAGGAGGAGGGCAGCCAGGAGGGTAGTGTGGAAAGCATCGAGTACGTCTCCGATAGTGGAGAGACGGAGGAGGAATCTGGTGAAGAGGAGGAGGAAAATGAAGAGCAGAACTCGCCACCCCTGCCGCCAGAGCATCGAACCAAGCGCCGACATGAACCTGCAGCTCCCTCGGCCCCTCCAGCATCCTCGAGCGCCCCGCCGATTGTTCCCGTGGTCTCGAGTGCCCGGAGCACCAAAAGGACCAGGGACGCTGCTGCCGAGCCTGCGGGTCAGCCTTCCATGGTGGCCAAGCTGAGCGGGTCTAAACCTCGGAAGGCTTTGCCGCGGATGAGGGTCATCGTTCCCGTCACCTCAACGTAAGTGCATTGTTCTTCTAACTTCTTCTGATATTCAATTGAACTCCTGTTTGATGGTCGAATGAATTTCACTCGACAGAGTTGCTACTTCTGCCACCTCTCCGGCGCGCCAGGGGGATGATCCCATGGACACGGACAATGTTGTCTCATCCCAACCAGGTGCGTCATAGCGATCCTGAGAGTTTACATTATTGCATCATGAATTCTGTCTTCGGTCTTGCCTTTTTTCTGTGATCTCACGCCGTTCGGTCGGGTTTCTCTCAGGGGCGATTTATGTGGATGAGGGTGACCAAGGAAGGTCTGAGCAAGCTGCGGTGCCTGTCCTTGAGGCTGCTCCGCCAGTTACTGCTCTTGCCGCGGACGTGCTACCGACTGAGGTGATGCCGTCGACTGAAGCGGCGCTGGTTGATGCTGAACCGACTGGAGCAAGCCTTGGGATGCCCAAGGAGCCTCCAACGATGCCAGGCCCGTCGAATGTCGAGTACAACGTCCAGCGCCTCCCGGATGATCAGGTGGGAGTGGCCAAGGGGGCCATGGTGCAGGCGGAGCTGATGGCGGGAGAGGCCAAGAAGGCGTACGACTCCATCGCATCCCTGTACCAGCGAAGCTTGGAGCTGCGGGACGATATCCAAGTAAGTGGGCTAGTAAGTATTTACTTTTCTCTTGTAACCCACTGGGTGTGCCCGGATACCATATGATGTTTGCAATGGGTTCACTCTTAGTGAACCTAGTGGGTGTAGTCCCCGAGACTTCTATCGAGTGCTTGCACCGGCAGTTGTCTTTATATACATTGTCTTTGACTTGAGTAGATCCAAAATTAATCTGTTGGAATGCTAACAGTTGGGGCACTCGGAGTACCTCGACTGTATGAGTCCCCGAGAGTAAGTTTACTCAGGTCGGGTAGTATTAGCCTCGTAGGCGTAGGTGTTGTCATGTAGCTCAATAGGGCGGACCTGTTTGAGTTTCATGCCAGTGGGGTCACTCTCAGTGAACCCACTGGGTGTAGTCCCCGAGACCGCTGTTGACTGCTTGCGTCGGCAGGGGTCTGAAGAACTTAGACTTTTTATTGTTGGATTTGTCTGATCGTCTCTTGGCGCTGGCTGGCAGAAAACTTGCGAGATGGGGACAGCGTACGAGACTCTTAGGGCTGAAAAGGTTTAGTTTGCTGGTGAGCTGGATGCAGCGATGGTTGCCATGGCTGGAATGAAGGATGTGCTGGCGGAACAAGAGAAGTTGTTGGAGCAGGCCTGTCAAGCAAACAAGGCACTGACTGCTGAAGTTGAGAAGATGAAAGCGCATAGGGCTGAGCTGATGAGGCAAATGAATGTGCTGAACAAGCGGTGTATAGCGCAGGAAAAATACGTCAGTGATTGGGCCCGGCAGATGACAACACGTCTGGGTGGTAAGTCATGTTTTTCCGAGTGCTTGTGGTATGTGCGTTACACTCGGCGCTTATTGTTTTCTTGTCCTGTGTTTGCAGATTTTTGCATGGACGCTGAGGCTGAAGCAGCTGACGTGGAGCGGTCGATTCGCGAGAACATTCCACTCGGCGAGGACGCCAATCGAGATCTGCTCCGAGCGCACAATCGCCTGGGCAAAGTTGGGCCTTTCATCGGTCGACTGAGAGAAGTCGTCGGCCGGATCGACAAGGAGCTTTGGCCTGAAGACGAGTCTCGGTATGAGATGGAAGGCTTGATGACTCGGCTGGAGGATGTCCCAAACCGAGTGCAGTCATGGAAGAAATCTGCGGCTCGCTGTGGTGCAGACGTTGCGCTGTCCCTAGTCCGAGTGCATTGCAAGGAGATGCGCGAAGAGAAGCTGAAAGCGTTGAAGGTCGCCAACACGAAGAAACTTCGATTCAAAGACTTCATGGAAACCTTCCTTGAGAGTGCCACCCGCATCGCCGACGGGATCGACCTGGACACATTCGTGGAGCCCTCCAGTCCAGGCGCCAATCCGGACGACGCTTAAGAAAACTTTTACCTCGGTATGTCGAGTGTTGGTTGTAAGAAACCTTGGCCACTTTTATTGGCCGTCACATTCTTGGTTCGGTGCGGGTAAGCTTGATCCGCACTGAGTCCACTATCCTTAGGTGAACTTCGAATTTAAATCAAATCTTTTGCTCTTCTGTTGCCAAAGAGTTGTTGACACCATTTTGGCTCGAGTTTTTGTTTGGCTTTTCTTGTTGAAGCCAATGGCAAACATGCGGAGCATGTAATTGTCAGTTTCCTTGACATCTGTGTGAGCCTCAATGAGGGTCTGCTGAGTCGCCGAGTGGATCTGTAGGATACACTCGGAGGTAATAGCGTACTTAGGCGATTCATGATCGCGGCTAAATCTTCGAGTGCAACGATCATGCCGCACTCGAAGCGAGTTGTTACTCATGTAATTGTCAGTGGTCTTGACATCCACATGAGCCTCAATGAGGGTCTGCTACTCATGTAATTGTCAGTGGTCTTGACATCCACATGAGCCTCAATGAGGGTCTGCTGAGTCCCCCAATGTATCTGTAGGATACAGTCGCGGGAAGCTTTCCCATTTCAGCGATTCTTGATCGCAGTTAAGTCTTCGAGTGTGACGAGTAGTGCACGCTCGGAGAAAGTTATTACTTAGGCGATTCTTGATCGCAGCTAAGTCCCCGAGTGCGACATTTAGTGCACACTCGGATAAAGTTAGTACTTAGGCGATTCTTGATCGCAGCTAAGTCTCCGAGTGCGACTTTTAGTGCACACTCGGAGAAAGTTATTACTTAGGCGATTCTTGATCGCAGCTAAGTCCCCAAGTGCGACGTTTAGTGCACACTCGGAGAAAGTTATTACTTAGGCGATTCTTGATCGCAGCTAAGTCCCCGAGTGCGACGTTTAGTGCACACTCGGAGAAAGTTAGTACTTAGGCGATTCTTGATCGCAGCTAAGTCCCCAATTGCGACGTTTAGTGCACACTCGGAGAAAGTGAGTACTTAGGCGATTCTTGATCGCAGCTAAGTCCCCGAGTGCGACGTTTAGTGCACACTCGGAGAAAGTGAGTACTTAGGCGATTCTTGATCGCAGCTAAGTCCCCGAGTGCGACGTTAAGTGCGCACTCGGAGAAAGGTAATGCTTAGGCGATTCTGGATCGCAGCTAAGTCCCCGAGTGTGACGTTTAGTGCACACTAGGAGAAAGTTAATACTTAGGCGATTTTGGATCGCAGCTAAGTCCCCGAGTGTGACGTTAAGTGCGCACTCGGAGAAAGGTAATGCTTAGGCGATTCTGGATGGCAGCTAAGTCCCTGAGTGTGACGTTTAGTGCACACTCAGAGAAAGTTAATACTTAGGCGATTCTGGATCACAGCTAAGTCCCCGAGTGTGACGTTAAGTGCGCACTCGGAGAAAAGTAATGCTTAGGCGATTCTGGATCGCATCTAAGTCCCCGAGTGTGACGTTTAGTGCACACTCGGACAAAGTTAATACTTAGGCGATTCTGGATCGCAGCTAAGTCCCCGAGTGTGACGTTAAGTGCGCACTCGGAGAAAAGTAATGCTTAGGCGATTCTGGATCGCATCTAAGTCCCCGAGTGTGACGTTTAGTGCACACTCGAAGAAAGTTAATACTTAGGCGATTCTGGATCGCAGCTAAGTCCCCTAGTGTGACGTTTAGTGCACACTCGGAGAAAGTTAATACTTAGGCGATTCTGGATCGCAGCTAAGTTTTTTTTTTTTGAGACCGGAGTCTGCGACCGCGGAAGAACTTTGGATCTACAAAAGCTCAGTCTGCTTTATATTATTTCACCAATACTTGTTCTTTACATTGCTTCAGTCGACGGTCACGTGTAGAAGCGCTTCAGGAGATCTCCATTCCATGCTCGCGGCTCGTCTGTCTCCCTGTCGATGTTGTAGTCTGTATGCTCGGTTGTTCAGCACCTTGGAGATGATGAAGGGTCCTTCCCAGGCAGGAGCCAACTTGTGAGGTCTTTGCTGATCCACTCGGAGCACCAGGTCGCCTGCTTGGAACGTGCGACTCCTGACGTGTCGTGCGTGAAAACGCCATAGATCTTGTTGATAAATGGTTGAGCGAGTCAGTGCCATCTCGCGCTCCTCCTCTAGAAGGTCCACTCCGTCTTGCCTTGCTTGTTCTGCGTCAGCTTCGGAGAAGAGTTCGACTTGTGGAGCATTGTGAAGCAAGTCACTCGGAAGGACTGCTTCTGCTCCGTAAACGAGGAAGAACGGTGATTGCCCTGTAGATCTGTTCGGGGTTGTGCGAAGACCCCAAAGCACTGAAGGTAGCTCGGTGACCCATGCGCCAGCGGCATGTCCCACCTCTCTCAGGAGTCGGGGCTTCAAACCTTGCAGAATAAGTCCATTCGCCCGCTCTGCTTGTCCATTGGATTGAGGATGCGCCACGGATGCAAAATCCACTCGGATACCTTGGCTTGCACAGAAACCTTTGAATCTGTCCGAGTCAAAGTTTGTCCCGTTGTCCGTGATTATGTTGTGAGATACACCGAATCTGGAGATGATGTCCCTGACAAACTTGATGGCTATTAGGGCGTCGAGCTTCTTGATGGGCTTGGCTTCAATCCATTTTGTGAACTTGTCGACTGCCACCAACAAATGTGTGTATCCTCCTTGGCCTGTCCTGAACGGACCGACTGTATCTAATCCCCATACTGCAAACGGCCACACAAGAGGGATTGTCTTCAACGCAGATGTTGGCTTGTGGGACTTGTTGGAGTAGAATTGACAGCCTTCACATCGGTCGACCATATCTTTAGCCATTTCGTTTGCCTGCAACCAGAAGAAACCAGCTCTTAATGCTTTGGCGATGATTGCTCTCGAAGAGGCGTGATGACCGCAGGTTCCCGAGTGAATATCTTCCAGGATTAACTATCCCTCCTCTGGGGAGATGCATCGTTGAAGAACGCCTGAAACGCTTTCCTTGTACAACTGGCCATCAATGACAGTGAACGACTTCGACGTGCGGACTATCTTCCTGGCCTGGACTTTGTCTTCTGGTAATTCCTGCCTCAGGATATATGCAATGATCGGCACAGTCCAATCGGGGATGACAGCAAGAATCTCCATGATCAGATCAACCACAGCAGGTACGTCGACTTCAGTCGGATCTGTCGAACTCTTTGGTTGTACTGGTTCCTCTGTGAAAGGATCTTCTTTGACTGAGGGAAGGTGGAGGTGCTCGAGGCAGACATCACTCGGGACTGGTTTCCGAGTGGATCCGAGTTTTGCCAACTCATCAGCTCCTTGGTTCTTCAGTCGCGGAACATGGTGGAGTTCTAGACCTTCAAACTTCTTCTCGAGCTTCCTCACTGCATTGCAGTATGTGGTCATGGTGGGGTTCCTGACGTCCCACTCTTTCATCACTTGATTAACCACCAAATCCGAATCGCCATAGACCATCAGGCGATGGACGCCGAGTGCGATGGCCATACGTAGTCCATAAAGGAGAGCTTCATACTCTGCCTCGTTGTTGGAGGAATCAAAGTGTATCTGCAGCACATATTTGAGTTTGTCGCCCTTTGGCGATACGATCACAACGCCAGCGCCGGAGCCATTCAACATCTTGGACCCATCGAAGAACATTGTCCAATGAGCCGAGTAGATGTGGGTCGGTTGCTGCTGTTCTACCCATTCTGCTATGAAGTCAGCGAGGGCTTGAGACTTTATAGCTTTATTGGCCTCGAACTTGATATCGCAGTACAACATCTCCATTGCCCACTTCGCCACTCGGCCTGATGCATCCCGATTGTGGAGGATTTCCGCCAACGGAGCATCAGAAACGACGGACACCGAGTGGTCTTGGAAATAATGGGCTACCTTCTTTGCAGTCATGTAAATCCCGTAGATAAGTTTTTGATAGTGGGGATACCTCTGCTTGGAAGGAGTGAGGACTTCTGAGACGAAATACACTGGCCGCTGAACTTTGTATGCTTTGCCTTCTTCTTCTCGTTCGACTGTAAGAACAGTGCTGACAACTTGATTTGTAGCCGCGATATACAGAAGAAGGAGCTCTTTACTGAACGGAGCAGTAAGAACCGGCTGGGTGGAAAGTAGGACTTTGAGGTCGTCGAATGCGACTTGGGCTTCGTCTATCCACTCGAAAGTATCTGATTTCTTCATGAGTCGGTACAGAGGAAGTGCTTTCTCGCCGAGTCGACTCATGAACCTGCTCAAAGCCGCTAGGCAACCTGTGAGCCGTTGAACATCGTGTATTCTGACCGGCCTCTCCATTCGGATGATGGTCCCGATCTTTTCGGGGTTGACATCGATCCCTCGTTCAGAAACGAAGAAACCGAGTAACTTTCCGCTGGGAATGCCGAATGAACATTTGGCGGGGTTGAGCTTGATATCGTACCTATGAAGGTTGGCGAATGTTTCTGCCAAGTCAGTCAGCAGGTCGGAACCTTTGCGTGACTTGACTACGATATCATCCATATACGCCTCCACATTCCGACCGATCTGGTCGAGGAGGCATTTTTGGATCATGCGCATAAAGGTAGCTCCTGCATTCTTCAAACCGAATGGCATAGTGATGTAGCAGAAGCACCCGAATGGGGTGATGAAGGCTATTTTTAATTCATCGGGGCCATACAGACGGATCTGATGATAGCCCGAGTAGGCATCAAGAAATGACAAACGCTCGCAACCCGCAGTTGAATCGACAATTTGATCGATGCGGGGGAGCGGAAAATGGTCTTTCGGGCAGACCTTATTGAGGTGCTTGAAGTCGATGCACATTCGGAGCGACTTGTCCTTCTTGGGAACCATGACAACATTAGCGAGCCACTCGGAGTGGTGAACCTCGCGAATGAAGTTGGCTGCCAAAAGCTTGGCTACCTCTTCTCCAATTGCCTTCCTCTTATGCGCGGTGGACCGACGTAGGCGTTCTCGGACAGGCCGAGCGGAGGGATCCACATGCAGTCGGTGCTCAGCCAACTCCCTGGGTACACCTGGCATGTCAGATGGTTTCCATGCGAAGATGTCCCAGTTCTCACGGAGGAATTGGGTGAGCTCGGCTTCCTATTTAGGATCGAGGGTGGTGGAGATGTTCGTTGAGGCAGCAGTGTCGTCCGTCGGGTGGATGCTGACCTTCTTCGTCTCTCCCGCCGACTAGAATGCAGACTTCGAAGCTGGCTTCTTCGAACGCATCAAGTCAGCGGGGTCGACTGTTTTCTTGTACTCGTCAAGCTCGAGGACGGCCATCTGCTGGTCGGCGATTCTTGATCCTTGCTGCAGACACTCTTCGGCCCGCTGTCGATTGCCCGTGATGGTGATCACACCTTTAGGGCCTGGCATCTTCAGCTTCAGGTATACGTAACACCGACGGGCCATGAAACACGCATACGCTGGGCGGCCCAGAATTGCGTGGTAAGCGCTCTAGAAGTCCACCACTTCGAACGTCAGCTTTTCCTTGCGGAAATTCTTGTCGGAGCCGAAAACGACGTCCAACGCGATCTGGCCGAGTGACTTGGCCTTCCGTCCAAGGACGACTCCATGGAACTGCATGCTGCTCTCGCTGAGTTTGGACATCGGAATGCCCATCCCCTTGAGAGTGTCGGCGTACATGATGTTCAAGCCACTGCCGCCGTCCATGAGGACTTTGCGCAGTCGGACCCCCTCCACCACCGGGTCGACGACCAGAGCCTGTCTCCCTGGGGTGGGTACGTGTGCTGGATGATCCGACTGGTCAAAGGTGATCGCAGTCTGAGACCATTTGAGGAACTTGGGGTTGGTAGGGGTGGCCATGTTCACCTCCCTGTTCACCAGCTTCAGTCGACTCTTGCTCTCAACTTCAGCAAAAATGATCAGTGTTGCATGGACTTGGGGGAACGGATCCTCCTTCTCCTCTTCATCCTGTTCATTGTCCTTTTCACTCGGTTGCCCTTCGCTGAACCCCTGGATCAGGAGGCGACACTATCAAGTGGTATGCTTCGCATATATGGGGTTGCCCTCTTCATCCATCTTCGTATGAACCGGACATGGCTGGTCTAGGATGGGGTTATTGAATTGCTTCTTCTTGGGGGTGAACTGAGCCTTCCCTTTGCCCTTGAACTTGGCATTGGTTACGGTTGCAGCTTCTGCCTGCGGAGTGGACGGAGCTTTCTTCTTCTGCTTCCGAGTGTTACTCACATCTCCATCGGCGACTGTTTTCTGCTTGCCGCTTCGGATGCGGTCCTCTTCTTTGCCATTTTGCATAGCGTGCTGCTATCTCCATCATCTTGCTCATGGAGATGTCGCCTGTTCGGCCGAACTTCAGGTACAGATCCCTATACCGCACGCCTGCCTTGAAGGCGCAGACTCCTTGATGCTTTGTGACGTTCTCCACCATGTGGTAGAGAGTTGTCCAACGCTGAATGAAATCACGCATGGGCTCATTCTGCTTCTGGACGCAGTGCTGGAGCTCCACGAGGCCAGCAGGGCGCTTGCACGTCCCTTCGAAGGTCCTGATGAACACTCGGGCCAGATCTGCCCAGCTGTAGATGCTTGAGGGGGCCAACTGGTTCAGCCACGCTCGCGCCGAGCCGTCGAGCATCAGAGGGAGGTGCTTCATGGCGACATGGTCGTCTCCTCCTCCGATCTGGACTGCCACTCGGTAATCATCCAGCCACGTTTCTGGCTTGGACTCTCCTGTAAACTTGCTAATTCCTGTCGCCAATCGGAAGTTGGGAGGGATGTCAGCCGAACGGATGGCTCGACTGAAACACTCGGGACCAGAAACGATGGTCCTGCTTCCACTCGGACGGTCAATATCGTAACCATCGTGGTGGGTTCGGCCCCTGTCGACCCTCCGCTGGGCGATATGCCCTCTCGCGTCGGGCCTTGGGTCGTAAGTATCACCGACTGAACGCCGATCATCATGATGTCGGGGCCCGTAGGGCCCACCCCACGGAGGGGTGCGTGAACGGCGACGATCTTCGGGATTTGTGGAACGGCTGCCTCCCCTGTGTCGCTGACGAGAACCAGGGCTGTGAACTGACCGATGCGTATTCGCATGAACAGAACTATTGTGGATCCTGTTGTGCGACTGGGAGACAGCCGAATTTTGCTGTTGCGCCGTGTGCAACAGGGCGCGGATTTGCTCGATCCCCCTGCCAGCTTCTGAATCAGTCGGCTGAAGGGAATCGACTATCTTGGCAGCAGCACCCAAGTTGAGGAGGGGTATGCGGAACAACTCCACGTTGCTCCGCCGAGTGTGCCGACTGGCAGAACGGTGAGGCGGATGACGCGCGCCGGACGTTTCGCCGATCTCGTGCTCGTTCCGGCCAGCTTGACGGGGATCTTCATGGGAGTTGGCCATGTGTACTTCTGCTGCAGGCCCGCGACCCGCGTACTCGGAAGGAAACTCAGTCGGAACCGAGTCCGAGCGCTGGGACGGCGGGGCAACCACAACCGACTCTAGAACCGCCACTTGTGAAGACGCGTTCTGGCGCGCCTGGGCGTGTTGCACCCAACGCTGGAGCCGCGGACGGCAGGACCGCTTTTTGCGGCGCGTGATGGCTGTGTAGGTCGACACCGGAGCCGACTGCTGGAGAAGAAGAATGTCGCGGGCGCCGGCACGGAAGTGCGTAGCCCCGCGGCGGGGAAGCGCCTCGACGTCGAGAGGGGCGTCCCGAAGCCATGCCGAATTGTCGACGATGAAGGAGAGAGTGCCGAAGAAGATCTCGTGACCCATGCTCGAATATCCACCGGACGACATGACGAAATGATGTAGTCGCAAACTCGCCGGAAGTCGCTTAGACGCCTGCCCCACGGTGGGCGCCAACTGTCGTGGGTATAAGCCTGACAGTAGATGTGTAGGGTACGAAAGGATGGGCAGAGCCTTAGCTACGGCGAGGTTGTATGAGTTCAGGCCCCTCTGCGGTGGAGGTAATAGACCTACGTCTCAGTGCTCAGGGAGCTCGTTGTCGAGTGGAATATAGAATACAGTGAATTGCTAACCCCTGCACCAGTGGGGAAGGGTGGCTTATATAGAGTGCGCTGCCCTCCACAACGGTCCGGTGTACAGGAGTAGAGTAGTGGCGATTAAATGCCTACGTTACAGGTAACGTACGTCTTAAATGCTAATAAATACACATGGAAACGTATGACCGTTTCCCTCCAGGGGGGT
Organism: Hordeum vulgare subsp. vulgare; assembly: GCF_904849725.1. NCBI lineage: Eukaryota > Viridiplantae > Streptophyta > Magnoliopsida > Poales > Poaceae > Hordeum > Hordeum vulgare. Next base: position 442,009,843 of record NC_058522.1, on the reverse strand, counting down.
TACGACGTACAGAGTGGAATCCAGTCAGTTAGTTTGATATGCTCCGAATGCTAGTCTTCGACTGGATGATCGGGGATCGGTACCGACTCGATGATGGGAACTCCTTAGTTCAGTCGGAGCTGACTAAGGGCCTTGTCCCTTATGAGGGGTAGTCCTTGGGTAGGACATTCGGGGCAGGCCTATGACCCTACCCTAGGACCATAACCCCATCAGTCACATTGCTTGCAAGGCTTATATGTGATGTTGTATTACCGAGTGGGCCCCGAGATACCGCTCCGTCACACGGAGTGACAAATCCCAGTCTTGATCCATGCTAACTCAACGAACACCTTCGGAGATACCTGTAGAGCACCTTTATAGTCACCCAGCAACGTTGCGACGTTTGATACACACAAGGTATTCCTCCTATGTCAGTGAGTTACATGATCTCATGGTCATAGGAATGAATACTTGACACGCTAAAACAATAGCAACAAAATGACACGGTCACATGGTACGTTCATAGTTTGGGTCTTGTCCATCACATCATTGTCCTAATGATGTGATCGAGTCATCAAGTGACAACACTTGCAAATGGCCAGAAAACCTTAACCATCCTTGATCAACTGGCTAGTCAACTAGAGGCTCACTAGGGACATTGTTTTGTCTATATATCCACACGTATCTATGCTTTCATTCAATACAATTATAGCACGGATAATAAACGATTATCTTGAAACAGGAAATATAATAATAACTATTTTATCATTGCCTCTAGGGCATATTTCCAACAGTTCCGCCTCGATACGGCGATGCTCCGTACCGAAAGTCCTTTCTTGATTTTTTTTCCAGATCAAAAGTGAATATATACCACAAGATGGTCGCGAGAAGTGGGCTGGGTGGCCCACTACCCACCAGGTCGAGCCAGGGGGCTGGCATTCCCTGGTGCCTAGTGGCCACCTAGCAGCCCCCCTCTGGTACTTCTTCCTTCCAATATTTCTTATTTATTCTATAAAAAATCCTCGTGAAGTTTCAGCCCATTTGGAGATGTGGAGAATAGGTATCTCCGATGTAGCATTTTCAGGTTAAGATTCCATCTGCCGCCATTCTCCCTCTTGGTGTAAACCTTGCATGTTATGAGAGAAAAGGCATTAGAATTACTCCATAAAGTTGTATAATGCATAAAAACACTATAAGTAACAGTAGTAAAGCATGATGCAAAATGGACGTATCAGCTACTATATTATTTCACCCTTCCTCTTCGGGGAGAAACCCAACACAACTCACATGTAGCAGCCAACGTATTATTAACCAACATTACTACAATTAAAATTCGTACAAACTTCATACGATCTTCACACTCATGATACACAAGTTTGTACATACGAAAGTCAACAAGAAATACAATTCACTTAAATCAATAAGTAATCATAATCAATCAACTATGTCGACAAATCATTATAATTGTGACAATTTCTTGAAAGGCACTATGAATTATCCACTTCAATTGTTTGCTTCATGAGTTGATCAACCATGACTCAACCTATGATCTTGTCATAATCTCATCGTCAAGCTATATATAGAAATTTTATCCTCAATCATTCTCTCAAGTTCTTGGCCCATCACTACCAAACTGATTTGCCTAAGCATGGCAACCTCTCAAATCCTCCAAGGGACTCCATCTAGATCATATCTTGCTCATCGGATGGAATTCATCTTGATCATATTTTATTCAATCATTGAACTCACTATAGTTGTGTATCTAGATTTTCATGGCATCCATTCCAAATCCATCTAATCTCCTTATTGCATCACCCGTGGAACATATCTTCGTATTTAGCTTTATGTCATTGTTTCTCCACATGAATTGTCATTCGTTAGCAGCCTCAATGCATATATTGTTTTGTTGGATTTCATCCTTCAATCTACCAATATTCGTCATGCATTTCCTATCTCAATAAAAACATTAACCATAAGGGTTGTCATAAATTATCAAAATGACACATGACAACTAAATGAACTTTCAGGTGCGATGACAACCATGCGTGTGCGTTGGATGCTTTGAGCGTGGCAGCATGGTGTTGTGAGACAATCAGCTCTTGCCTTGAGGACATCGACGATGCCACAACGATGGGTCGTGACGTGTGCTACTAGCGGCGCCATCTACATCATCGAGTTTTCTTCCCAACAACGACCACGACGGAGCAGTGCGCGTGGGCCTTGGGTTCGTGTGCGAGTCACACGGCTGTGAGAGATGGGCTTGGTTGCACGACTGGGTAACAAAGCGATGCATGAAGTGTACACTGCGACGGGTTGATCCGACGTCGTTGTTATGATCCAACAACATGGGAGGGAACCGATCAAAGGCTTATATGTGTCGACCAATGCCTAGTCTCGGCCTAAAAAAGTTTGGTTATCCTATCTTTCACTCGGTTTTTCCCTCCATCTAGAAGTAGATGGGCATCCCCCAAATTCCATGAGGCCTTGTTTGGTACTAGTGCTTTTGAAGAGATTGGTGGAGATAATCCGCCAAGGGATTGGATGAAATCCCAACCTTCACCCAATCCATCCAAATCCCCATTTATCCCCAATACACTAGGTAGGGGTAGTGTATTGGGTATTGAGAAAAATGCACTATAATTTAGGAATTTGAGAAAAAACGTAGGGATGAAATATGTCAAATACACTAGAACCAAATGGTGTTATGGGATGTGTGGGGATTTAGGGGTTTGATCGGGATAATTTCTATAATTTTTCTAAAATACACCAGTACCAAACAAGGCCTGATGGGTTTAGGTTTCGTTTTCACTCGACCTTGTAGCCACATGCCTTGGGAGTGACTTTAGGTCTTCTTTCTGCAGCTATCCAGCGAATGTGAAATAACGATCAAGGACGCTGACTAAATAGAGATGGGACATAAGAGGAGTTACATAAAAACATCATACGAAACATGGGCAAAGATGCCAAATGTTATATGCCTCCCATCTGATGTCCCTACCAAACACCCTATGAAATTTGTATGTGTACGTGTATTGCGACACATTATCTGCGGTCTATCAAAACGGGACCCCTATTTACAATGAGAGATGGATCACTGCAATATATCGAACGCATTGTAATGGGCCTGTAACGTCGTAATTAGGGAATAGTTGTACAGTCGCTTGCCAGCCAGCTCACACGAGCATCTCGAGGCACCTGCAACCACAAGTCGGTGCGATGCTCCACTCTCGAAATATAGGCAAGCCGATCTGCAGTTCTATTCTGCAAACGACGGATATGACATACTACAAGCTCCCTTTCTCTCACACTCTCCTTAATCTCATTTACAATCTGACCTACTACGTACTTGTCTGTCCCTGGGCTCTTCAAAGATTCTACCAAAGAAGGACAGTCGGTCTGAACAATCAGTGGCAATGTTGTATGCTGCAGCGCCATACTAGTGCCCTCCCGGGCTGCCACACACTCAGCTTCCAGGGCACTTGAGCGGTGTTGTAAAAAACAGCATGTAGTAATGTCGAAAATATGTGTTCACCCCCTATTCCTGGCCACCATTGCCGCACCAGCCGTGTGAGCATCTGCATCAAAAGAACAGCCCAAATAATAACGCTCATACATATGGCGTCTCTATACTTTGTCCACATTCTTACTCTTTGTCTGTTCTGCTTTATATGAACCTTGTGTGTTGTGCGGTGGTTAAAACGCTCGTCTACATGATTCACATCGCGCGGTTGTCAGCTGCATCGTATGGGTAGACTAGTCCTTATCCGTACGGACACATTCGAGTCCACGCCGTTTGGTTAAATTGCTTTTCGTCCACACAACTGTGATAGATGACAACTACTATTATGCATATGTGGCACCTAATTAATCACACACGGCAACTATGATTGACCATGCATGATAATTATGATTGGATCTCACGTGGTAACTATGATTTATCATACATAAAAACTATGAGTTAATCATACATGGTAACTACCGTTAATTAGACATGACAACTATGGTTATTCAAAATAGAAAAGTTGCTATGTTTTACAACTAAAGTTGCCATTTACATGTAACTACAGTTGCCATCCTTCAGATAACTAAAGTTGTCATAAAAAATGTTGCAACATAGGACCACACTGTGGGTGTGTAGCACGTGGGTGTGTGGTCGAAAGTAGCTGTTGTTGATGATGATGACTAGTTGTTGTTGAATGTGTGCATGAAATAGTTGTGTCCACATATGGACAGTTTTAGGGGCTGTTTATTTACAGGGAATTTTTGATGTAGGGACTAAAAAGTCTCTTTTAGTCCCGTCTAAACCAAAAATGAGGGACTTTAGGACTAAAAGTGAATATTTGGGACTAAAGAAAGAAGTCCCTAAGGAAGAGTCTTTTTAGGACTTTTTGAGACTTTTTTCAATAGTTCCCCTGCTTTTAGCATGCCATTTAATAACAACTAGTTTATTCATAAAGATAATATGATCTTTTAGCATGTCATTTAATAACCTCTATTCCATGTTTAGTCACTGGAAGCAAACAGGTAGGGACTAGAGACTTTTTAGTTGCGACTAAAAAATGTCTTAGAACTTTTTAAACAAACATGGCCTTAATTAATGTTCGTTCATATAAAACCGTATGAACCGTCTCCTGGGTATACCAGTGTGATCTGATATCCATCATACCAATGTGTGGTGAATATTATAACCCTCTCCCTAACAATAAAGCAAATACGGTTTCTGGTCGTCCGTCATGACATTTTTATAAAAACACCCTTTCATTTCTTCTAAATCACCCGCAGTCCTTTACAGTCCTTTATTAAGTTGAAAAACGTTTCACTTTTACAGAATCACCCTCCCTGCACGATGGGCTCGAGCACCGCGTACTCGCGGGAGCTTCGGGCGCTGGTCGTCGGCGGCTGGTGCCGGCGGTGTCGAGGCAGAAGGAAGTCGGTGCTCCGCCGCCCCTCCTCCTCCTCCTCCCTCCCTCCCCTCCCCCTCCTCCTCCTCCCCTCGTCATGGATAGCGTGGCGGCTTCGCTCCGGCCGCCCCTCCTCCTCCCCTCGCTGATACGAGAATGGGTCTGCGCGCCGCCCCTCCTCCTCCTCCTCCCCTCGCCGAGGATAGCGCGGCGGCTTCACTCCGGTCGCCCCTCCTCCTTCCCTCCCTGATGCGAGAATGGGCCTGCGCGCCACCCCTCCACCTCCCCCCTCCCCTCCCCCCCTCCCCGTCCTCCCCTTGCCGGGGATTGGAATGAGGAACCGGTAAGAACAAAGTGAAGAGATAAGGAGGAATTTTTTTTAAGGGGCTGCTACGCATCTATCGGTGGATATTTATTAAACATCCACCACCTCGACAGCCGTTAGATCTCGCGCGTAGCGTCCGATCCGCTCCTGTACTTAATTCCTGAAACGACGCTCGAGTTGCAGAAACTTTCGCTTTGTTGCAAGAAATAAACTTTGGATCCGTTAATTCCTGAAACAACGGTCGAGTTTCAGAAATAATTTGCTTGTTGCAGAATTTTTTTTCTTCGTCTTTCTGTAACATAAGTATTTTTACGGAAGAATTTTTTGCAACAACGGTCGAGTTTCAGAAAATTTTGCAACGAAAGTCACGTTGTAGAAGCAGGGGCGGCGGGGCGGCGATGGAGGGGCACGCGAGGCCGCGGGCAGACTGGCGGTGCCGCGCGCAGGCCGGCGGCGGAGTGCGGCGGGGCCATAGGCAGGCTGGCGGCGCCGCCGATCAGGGGTGGCGGGCCTTGTGGCAGGCCGGCTGGGCCACGGGCGGGCGACGAGCAGGGGCGGCGACGGAGGGCACACGAGGCCGCGGGCAGGCCGACGCCGGAGGCCGACGGCGGAGGGCGGCGAGCCGTAGCAGGCCGGCGGCGGCGAGGTTGTCGAGGCCAAGGCGGAGGCGGAGACATGGACTGGGCAGTTTTCCGAAACAACGCTTCAGTTACGGAAACAACGATCCAGTTTCAGAAACGATTGCGATGGCGGGATCGAACGGACGAGTAGATGGTGGATGGATCGCGCAGATCCGTCGGTTGAAGGATAGACTTTCCTTTTTTTTTAAGAAGAAGATGAGGAGAAGTTTTCTTTAGGGGTAAAGCAACTTGTTATTCATCAAAAAGCACAAAAAGTGAGATTACATTTGAGTAACGGGATTGCAAAAGTCATATATAACGATCCTGAACTAATGAGAAGGAAAATCTAGCTAACTTATGAGCATCCTTATTGGCTAAACGACTTTCAAAAAAATTACAATAGAAGTTACTTGTTCTGCTTTTAATCTCTTCGATAACGACTGCATGACGCCCCGACTTTCTTTACATATGTCGTATTTATTTGACTATCGCATATTTTTTCTCCCGTTGTAACGCACGGACTCTTTTGCTAGTCAAGAACAATGCAACGACACCGCGGGCCGTTTTTATAAAATTGTAGGATTAGTCAATTCAGAACCCGAAATCCAATTGCCAGTATTGGGAACTGAAATTTGGAATAGTTGCTGCCAGAACAAACATAGGTCAAGAGGAATTTTCTCGACCTGTCCATGTGCACTGACGAACGATCGAGGACTATTGAGCGAGCCGTGGTGCCGGCGGTCTTGCGATGGTTCATGCGCCTTGAATTCTTAGCCCTATGGATCGATCGATCGACGTCATGAACTGACGGCACGATCTGGCTCGATGGCGAGACCTGGCACTGGAAGCGCCGGAGGCTTCCCGCCGGTGATGACAGAGGAGGATAGCATACGATGCGTACTGACGGCGGGACGGCCGATAAATGAATTCTGCATGGAATACTAGGCGCCCGCGCCCTCGCCCGCGCGCTACGTACATGCCGCCGCTTGACCGCTCGGATGGGCAACGGCGGGGCGACTCCGCTGTGCGGCCAGGCGAGACCGAGACGTGCCGGTCGACATTGCAACCCGGCAGACATCCGACATGACCCGGTGTGGCGCCACGTTTCCGGCTGGGCCGGCAATGGGGCGTCCCATCTGAACCTCCGGGTCTTCACCGTTACCCTCAGCAGAAAGGTCAATACTACGCGTTCGCTTGGGGCGCGAGAATTTTTGGAAGTTGGAATGATCTGGCTTGAAAGATCAAGGATTCAGGTCCGGAAAAGAGATAAAATCCGCTCCCTCGGTGACGGTCCATGGAGCTTGTTTGTCTCAACCTTGAGGGGGAGAGGAAGAAGAAGAGAACATTAGCTTAAATTAGTTTCAAAGTCCAATTGTTTTCCTGGCTGTATACTTAGTAATAGATCAGTTTATGAACTGTGATGACGAAGGTCGATTCAGGTAACTTCAGTTTGTACCGGAGCTTCTGTCATTTCTACACCACCAGTGAATGCAGAAATGGCAGAGGCAATGCATTGAAGCAGAGTGTGAGTGTGTGACACAATGCAGGTAACTTCAGTTTGTACCGGAGCGATGGTGGCATGATACAGTCGATATATGTGGAGTGTGTTGATACAAGATTGGAAGAGCCGTCCCAACTCTCCGTGCGTCTTCCCCGCGTCGCCCTCCCTCGCGACACGGGGAAACCCTAGACCGGCGCTGCCACCCACCGTTCCTTCTGTTTTGCCGGCCTGCCGCCACCGGAGGAGCGGTCGGCAAAGACCGTGCCGGCTCCGGTGAAGGTGGCGGCGGGGCCCTTTCGTGTCTCTCGTCTGCGAGCTTGGCGGGATGGCGGCCATGGACTGATGGACGGCACGGGGCCGGGCCAAGGCGGCGCGGGGCTCGCGCGCGCGGCGCTGGGGCCTGGGCGGCGCGCGGCAGGCGGCTTGCTGCTGCGGCGGCGCGCGGCGGGAGGCAGGCTGGGGTGCGGAATGAGGTCAACGCGGCGCGGGGACTCGCGGACTAGCAGGTAACACCGGGCGGCGCGGTGGCCCTCGGCGGCGCACGGTGGACGGATTGCTGCTGCGGTGACGCGGGCGCGCGGGATCCTCGCGGTGAGCGATACCATGGCTTGGTGCGGCCGGATCTGGCACGTCGTTGACGGCCGGATCTAGCGCCCTGCCGGCTGGGGGCGGAGGTGGTTCGGCCAACGGTTTTTGCTTCCAGCGGGTGCGAGTGGCTCCACATCGTGCTTGTGGTCCGCGGTGGCGTGGTCTTGGCACGGCCTCCGGGTTGCTATGGCACGGCGCCACCGGTGGTGCTCCGGAGAGTTTTATGAGGTGCAGCAGGTGGCGTCTGTTGCTCTGATTTGGTGGTGGTGTGTCGGAGACATTGTCTTCGACATAAATGTTCGGCTCCTCGATGGAAGTCATGCTTATTTTCGGTCTGAGCGGATGGAGAATGATGCCCTTGGTATGATTTTTCCTGTTGGAGGCGCCATCGAGGGTCCGACAGCTCTCCTGGCTCCATGTTTTTGTCTCCCGGTGAAAACCTTATGCAATGGTGGCGTCCGTGGTGTCATTATTTCGTTGGAAGCATTGCTTTGGAGCAAAGTCTGGTGATGGAGCACTTGGTTGGTGGTGATGCGGTGGTTTTTGGAGCAGGCAACGTTTGGAAGTGTGTGGAGTCTTTGGTGGTGCTTTCGTTTGGAGCAGGCTGCTTTGGTCGATGAGGAGGGCAACAGAAGCATCCTTCACATGCAATTAGCGTCGGACAAGCTATGTCGGCTTGGCTCGGGAGATTGATGAGGCATAGGTTTTTGCTCTTTCAGACCTATCGTTCCTCTTCGATGTCCTCGAGGTCTGCGGATATGCTCGTGGTTGCCTGATATAAAACGGCGGTTGTCGGTGTGCACTCTTGTAGCAGCGAAGGCGCTTGAGTGTCCAACCAGGTGTGTTGTGGGGGTTTCGCCTTCCGACACCTTGTATGTTTGGTGGTGTTTTAGGTCTAGTCTAGTTAGACGTTGCTATGGTTTTTGCCTAGTTTTCCGCAATAAACTAAGCAGTCTGTTCTTATAATATCTTCTTCTGATCAATGAATTTGGCAGCTGTCCTGACGACATTCAAAAAAAGAAAGATTGGACGAGTGTTTTTTTTTTCTTTTTTAAGTGGCGAGATTGGAAGAGTTGGATCACGCGATTGAGGTCAGTTAATGCGGCCACCTAGTGGAGTACAGAGTACTATACGCCCGTTAACAAATTACTTTTTTTAACATGATACAAACACAAACATTTATGTACATACGCATGCATTCATCCTTATGATCGCACACACGTACATCTTATCTTTATGAGCACGTTCGAAAGACTGAGCCGACATATCATCTTGAAAGGCACCTCGTCATCGATGAAAACGTCTCCTCTCGCTAAATGCGCATCGCCGAAAATCCTGAAATAAATTCAAGAAATAAATGCGAGCACCAGGATTTGATCTTTGATGAACTGAGAATACCACAATCCCTTTAAACATTCAACCACGTGTTGGTTCGTCCGTTAACAAATTACTGAATGTAGTATTACTAAGGTCATTTCGAACCGATCCCAATAACTGATTAGAGGAGTAAAAACATCGATTTAGCTCCTCTAATCGGCATCTAGCTGATCTTCAATCTTCGGTCGGTGTTCGAAGAGGATAATTATTTTCGACCGTGCCCCGCCTTCTTATATTTACTTTATGGCTTGGCGGCTGAGCACAGATTCCCGCTTTCCTCTCTCTTCCTTCCGTCTCCTCTTCCTCTCCTCCCCCCATCCCCGCTGCCCGTGACTTCCCTCGTCGTTATCCTTCGCCCCCCCTATCCTTCCAATGGTCGTACGCGATGGCCGGAGGTCCCCGTCGTCAATCTGTAGCGCGGATCCGCGCCGCCCACGCCCACGGCTCATCGTCAAGCGTCAGATCTGCATGCCGTCACCTTCCAGCTCTCGTCGGCTTCACCCACTTCCTGGAGCTGCCAAAGCCACGACAGTCGCAGAGGGCATACATCAACATCTGCCAGCGGACGCAGGTGGCGGAGATAACCGGTCGGGAGACTCACATGCGAAAGTTGCTCGGCTTCTTCCACATGACGGAGCTCTCCACCCTCGAGTATGACCGGTGGCAGGTTCGATTCCATGGAGCGCAGTCGCGCCTCAACTACCCGTGGTACACTATGCCGGTCCACCTCGCCCTGATGGCGCCGGTTGTGGTGGACGCGGCTACGACTCGAGAGGACCGGAAGGCGAGGGAGTGCATCGCCGCGGAGGAAGCCGATGAGGCTTAAATGGTCAATCTACGCCGACAGCACCCCGAGTTCGTGAAGGCGGAGCGGGCCAACTTCGCAGAGCATGGCAAGGTCATCGTTGGCTTCGATGACGAGGTGCAAGGCAGCGACGAGGAGACGGAGTTCGTCGAGGAGTGGCGGGGGATCTACCCCGACAACGACGACGACGACGGCACCGACCCGGACCCATGTCTCACCGGCGGTGGCCTATCAAGGCAGGATTGGCTCGGCCTTCACTATGGCAAAAAATAAGTAGTCTGCTTTAGTTTTAAGTTTGAAGTTTGAATTAATGTTTGGTTGTGAAGACTAGTTTCAAATTACGTTTAAATGTATGCAAGTTCCGGTTGAATTTCGGTTGAATTTATGTTTACTGCGGTAAGTTTAAGGGATCGCTAGGTCCGACGAAATCTTAGTGAAGTGAATATACTCCATTAAGGTTTTACTCCATTATTTTTAAGGGATCGATTAGAAATGGACTAACTTTTTTAGATAAAATTCTAAGTAAATTATACTCATAAAACATATTTTTCCTTGTTAGCCCTTTGATTGCTCCTTGTTTTGTAGTCGACCAAATTTACATCATTGGGGTACCAAATATGGACAAAGTTAAATCTAGTACTCCACTAGAAATATATTCGAAAAAGGCTGAAAGAAAATAAAAAAATAAAAACCAAGAAAAACTCAGGACATATTTTTTACCAGCACGCTAAGTTTTATTGATGGATTATAATTTTCATTTGTACATAATCAAATTATGAGTGGTGTAACCAAACATGGGAGCCTACATTCAAAGAAAGCATAAACTTAGCTAGATTGTGGCTTCGAAGTTGAAATTCTACATTTGATGCACAAAGAGTCAAATAGCATGCGTGAAAGGTCGAAGACCACTCGTACATACCCTCAGCCCGAGAGTGAACTACTCTCTCCTTGTCATGGCCTTTGTCCGAATGATGAAGATGGTTATCGGAGATGATTTTCCCCCTCCGGCGGGGTCCTGGAAAGGCTCCAGATGGAGTTTTCATCGATATAGAAAGTTGCGGTGGCGGAGCGGAAGTTCTCTATTTATTTTTGAAGGTTTATATATATAGAGAGTTTTTTTTACGTTGGAATCACACTAAACGGAGCCACGTGGCCCCACAAGCCATCAAGGTGCGTCGAGGGGGTGGGCGCGCCCTGTAGGCTTGTGGTCCATGTGTGGCTCCCCTCTGGTGGTTCTTCATTCCAGTATTTTTTATTTTCTTCAGAAAAAATCATAAAAAAGTTTCGAACGATTCTGAAAACTTTTATTTTCTACACAAAAACAACAACACCGTAATTCTGTTGAAAACAAAGTTAGTCTGGGTTAATTCTAAATAAATTATATAAAATGCATCAAAATCATATAAGAGCAACTCTAGCAGACCCCACGTCCCGTCCCGACCCGGAAAATAACTGCCAAAATGCAGGTCGGGACGGGAAAACCTGCCCGACCAGACCCCGCATCCCACCCCGACCCGGAAGTATTTTTGCGGGGCACAGCAAAATCTCGGCCCCAACCCGCGTATTCGCGGGTTTCCACCTTGCCGTTGCGGTGCCCCGCATATGAGCGAAAGCGGTTGATGGGGGGACATTTGAGCCCGCACTTTCCCCCACCAAAGCATATTCCGCGAATATACTCTTTTACAGGTCCGTTTGGGGGGTCTGCATCTGTGCCAGCCCGGGCCAGCCTGCAAAAGCTGTTTTACGTGTACTCCAAACATGTTTTGCGGGCCGGACGAATGCGGGGTCTGCTAGAGTTGCTCTAAAAGTATTATAAACATACGTAAATATGACATGAATATTTCATAAATTATCGATGCATTGAAGACGTATCATGGCTTCCTATGCATAAAAAATATTGAATCTGTTACTGCATCAAGCCTAAAACTTTCCTGCCTTTAACAAGGTTTTTTTTTCTTTTCAGGTTGTGGTGTGAGTGTTCTACGAGGGTGATGTTTGTGTGTTATTGATAATCGTTCTGATGTCTCAAAAAAAGTGCCTTAATTTTTTTCTTTTATATAAACTACATAATTTTTGTACATTTGCACCTTTTCCTTTACCAGCTACAACTTTGCTTTTATACATTTGCTTAGTGCACAACTATCTGTTAGGCTTATGTAACCGAGAAACTGAGCTTTGGGAGATCCAAAATCATTTTAGATGGCACATAATGAGAATAGAATTCATAGTTTCAACCTTGAGGCTTCTCGTGCACAAAAAATAGTGAATCTATTACTGCATCAACTAGGGCTGAAAGGACTGAAATTATTCAGCTTTCTTTTACTATATGTGAGCACAGATATTGTAAATAGTATCATATTTTCTTTACCTTTTCTTTCTTTTCCCTGGATATAGACAGTTGCATCATTTGTTCCAGGAAGAAAGTGGCTTTAATCAGTTGGTGTGATTAACGTAACACTAAATAGATGATTACTTTCATTCAGTTGTGCAAATTCGTATTGTATCCTACATGCATCCCCAAGTGAGTATTGCCGTGAGGAACAACCGTTGATGTTTCTGCCTCGCCTCTGTGACATGCCCAGGTCGAACTGCCCGCTCATGATTCTCCATATTTTGTTCTGGGAAAGTCCATTTTTCGTCCCTCAATTCTTTGGTCTGGCCACTTTTGGTCCTTCAGCTTTAAAACTGTACAAATTGCACCATAAATTTTCAAAAAACCGATCATATTTCGTCACTGCAAGGTTTCGCCGGAGAGTCAATCCGGTTTTGACCACGGAATGAACATTGCACCGATAAACAGTAAATTCAAAAAATAGCAAAAAAATTCTAAAATTTTATGACATCGAAGATAGTCAGGTATGCAAGGTTTGTGTAAATTTTTGTCATGTTTGGACGTTCGATGAGCTCGCGGCAAAAAAACAAAATTAAATATGCTCTGTGATGAACAGTAAATTCAAACAAATGTTAAAAAATAATTAAAAAATCTGTTTTTTTTGCTTCAAAGATGCTCCAGTGTGCAAGGTGCGTGTAAATTTTCATGGTCAAATGACATCCAAGGGTTTGGAAACCATCCGAAGCGGCACGCACACGTATGTTATTTTGTTTTTTGCCACAAGCTCCTCGATGTCATTTGATCAGAAAAAATTGCATGCACCTTACATACCCGAGCATCTTCGATGGCAAAACATTTCAGATTTTTTTGATTGTTTTTGTTATTTTTTGGCCAAGGGTTTCGAACGACCAAACATGACGGAAATTTACACGGACCTTGCGGACCTGACTATCTTCGATGTCATAAAATTTCAGATTTTTTTTTACTATTTTTTTTTGAATTTCTAGTCACCGGTGTACTGCTCATGTCGTACTCAAAACCGGGTTGACTCTGCAGCAAAACCCTACAGTAACAAAAAATGACCGGTTTCGAGAGTTCGTGGTGCAATCTGTCTGGTTTTAGAGTTGAGGGACCAAAAATGGCCAGACCCAAGAGTTGAGGGACGAAAAATGAACTTTTCTCTTTTCTTTTTGATTATTACACCTTGAATTATATTGCATCTGACAAGATCAGTCTCATGATACTTGAAGGGATTAATTCAGTCTTATTGCTAGAGGTTGTTAGTTGCACCTATAAAATATACACCTCCACCCGGTGGCAAGATATTTATTTGAGGCAGATCGTTGTGGTCACCAAATACGGGAGGTAGTGCTGGGCCGATCCGTTTGCAGAGATATGGTGCAACAAGGGAAGGTGATGACATTGGCTCTGTTTTCTTCCTTAATTCAGAGATGCATAGACTAATAGAATTAGGATGGTCCTTAGACATAACAGGAACTTAATTTTGTTCCCTAGGGTTTTCTATCATGGACATGATATTCCATATATTTGTAGATTTGGTAACTATATTTATTAAAGTTAGCTAAATGTTGCATGCACAATGCTTGGGGTTCGGATATTGTGCCTTGATATTTAGTCCTGGTGCCCATGTTTTCTCAAATTAGGTTGCCCGTGCCTTTATATAAATGTGTTGCTTCCATCCATGACTAAGCAGCCCGATTTTAGTTTTTTTCTAAAAGAAGGATGACCCTCGGCCTGTGCATCTGGAAGATGCATGCGGCCATTTTATTGATTATTCTCGAGGACCTTACAGAGTGTTACAACAATATGTCTGAATCCGTCATCTTCGCAACATCTGACGCTACTCCTATTCATATGATGAAGGGGTGCTAGCTGGGCCACATACCCAAACCACTTACCTAAACCTAACATCAAAAGCCGGAAGCCCCAGCCGAGCCGATCTAGCCATCTGCCACATACCAAGTCTAGGACACAAAACCGATATAACGCACTCGTGTGCAGTCGCCGCCATCTTTCAACGGTCCGTCTTCAGAGCAGATATTGAGGCTTCTACCTTGTGTAGCCACTCTGCCATCGACGTCACCATGACGTCAAACAGCTACCTCCTCCTGCGCGAGTCCATCTCCACGCATCGGACGCCGAGTCCCCACAACGTCATGCCGCCGATATCCGCCGCCATCAATGTGTGAGATGAAGCACTGCTCCACCATTCCTCCAGCCAACACTTACTCCAAAACGATGCCCCTAGGAGGGAAGGCGATAAAACGCCATCATCGTCCGATCCAGACCAAGATCTGGGGTTTCCACCAGAGCATCCCGAGCCTGATGACGCAAACAGCAACGTCGTTGCTCCACCAGATGAGTGTCGCCGATGTCACAGCCTCCAAGATGAAGCTGGCCAAAATGCGCCGACATCGAACCGCCGCCACCTCCACCGCCGCTTGAGCAGCCCCCGAGCAACGCCTTCACGAAGGAACACGCCACCGCGGTGTCGTCATCACTTGGAACAAGGGGATCTGACGTTTTCACCTGAGCTCCTGGGAGGGGTGGAAGGAAGGGGATCCTCTGAAGCCTCCAACTAGGGGAACAACACCCAATGGCGCTGCCTTTGGAGTGGCCGCCGCACCATCCAAGGGACTCCCCCGGAACCCTTTCAACCACCAGATCTGCAAGGCCAGCACCCAAGAACATCGAGAAGCCATCAGGGGCCGGATCCGCTGTGGATCGGAGTCAAGGACAAGCAACACCATGGCCACCAGCATCCAATGAGGACCGCCGACGCAGCCGACGCCACCCCCCGCGTTGTTCGGGTCAAAGAGGGCCCCGCTCCCCGCCACTGCTCGTCGAGGCCTGCCCCCTCGCGCCCGACCGCGATCGCCATAGGACACCGCCGTCAACCGTCTAGATCCGCCGCCCACGGAAGAAGGGGAGCCGGGAGAGGGATCCTGATTTTAGGTATGAATGTACAGTTGAGCCATCATTAACTCAATTGCTTTGTGTTACCGTCTTTCAACTTTGTCTATTGTGTTGTCATGGCGATTGTTTGAACAACTGAATATCAAGTTACATCATCATCGTGCAAAGTGGCGACTATGAAGTTTATCAACAAGGCACTTGAATGAAGACACCTATTAGTATGCTTAGTAGTTATTGTTCGGTAGTTGTCTATCCTTTACTATGTTCCTGCTCTTCAGAGGAGAGGGGGGGGGGGGGGGGAGCGGAGGCAAGACCCCCATGGTTCGCCCCCCTAACAATTTCCAGCGGGGACTAGTATTGTTAACTATTATTATTAGGCTTAATTATTTGGCCATTAGCAATTATATAGGCTAAATTTCAAGTGTCAACTGTCAAGCCCAAGATGAATTTACATCGGCTGCTGGACATCGCGTTATTGGAAGCCTAAAAAGAGCTAATCGATCAGGATCAATGATCTAACACACACGCACACCCTCCTGGACTTTTTCTTCTGCGACGCGCTAGGGCTTCATTGTCGCCGCCCCTCCGGCTGTCGGGCGTCACGCTGTCATCTCGTCGCTTGGTGATTAGCAAAGCTGCCGGCCTGCCATGCCATCTATCAGTCGAGTACCCAAGAATAGATTGTACGTACTACTATATTGAATATGACCGGTCGGACAGCGCCGGCATACCCAGTTCCTAACTTGATCCCGTGAATCAGAGACAAGGTATTATGTATTGTCTACAGATTCATACTACTGTATTTGTCACTTGCCAGTCAGTTTCATACAATTATTCTCCATAGGTTCATACTATTATTCTCCACAGATTCATACTAGTATACTTCTCACCCGCCGCTGCTAATATTTGTACATCATCGAGGATGTCTGTGGACTCACTCCCCATTACTCAATGTCACGACATGGCTCACACGCACATTACGCCAACATAAGGTAATCATATCTTGATATCACTAATTACTATTGTTGGCAACAGTTGATTACCAATTAAATAGTACTATTTTGTCTTATTTGTTAGATTGATACTTCCTCTCATCCTCTGTATAGAAATAAAATCGTTTAGAGTAAATCTATTAATAAGAGCATATGAAAACATGTTATAATGAATTTTAAATTTTGTATATTTCAAGAATGAAAAGAAATGGGACCACTAGAAAGTTTGGAAGGCAGAGTATCTTATTAGACATAATAGTCGGACCTTAATCTAATTGATATAGCCGGACCTTAATCTAATTGATATGTGATACGTCTTCATCGTATCTATTTTTCCAAACTCTTTTACCCTTGTTTTGGACTCTAATTTGCATGATTTGAATAAACTAACCCGGACTAACGCTGTTTTCAGCAGAATTGTCGTGGTGTTGTTTTTGCGCAGAAATAAAAATTCTCGGAATGACCTGAAAATTTACGGAGAATTTTTGTGGAATATATAAAAAATACTGGTGCAAGAATCAGCGGAGGAAGTGGAGCGTGGAGCCCACAAGCCCACCAGGCGCGGGCCCCCCTGGCCCCGCCTGGCAGGCTTGTGGGGCCCACAACGCTCCATCGCCTCCAATCTCAGCTCTATTTAGCCTCTTTCGTCCGGAAAAAAACAAGGAGAAGAGTTCATCACGTTTTACGATACGGAGGCGCCGCCATCTCCCGTTCTTCATCTGGAGGGCAGATCTGGAGTCCATTCTGGGTTCCGGAGAGGGAAACGTCGTCATCGTCATTGTCAACCTTCCTTCATCGCCAATTCCATGATGCTCTTCACCGTTCGTGAGTAATCTCTTCGTAGGCTTGCTGGACGGTGATGGGTTGGATGAGATCTATCATGTAATCGAGTTTGTTTTGACGGGGATTGATCCCTAGTATCCACTATGTTCTGAGATTGATGTTGCTACTACTTTGCCATGCTTAATGCTTGTCATAGGACCCGAGTGCCATGATTTCATATCTGAACCTATTATGTTGTCCTCAATATATGTGTGTTCTTGATCCTATCTTGCAAGTTGTAGTCACCTACTATGTGTTATGACCCGGCAACCCCGGAGTGACAATAGCTGGAACCACTCCCGGAGATGACCATAGTATGAGGAGTTCATGTATTTACTAAGTGTTAATGCGTTGGTCTAGTTCTTTATTAAAAGGAGAACCTTAATATCCCGTAGTTTCCATTAGGACCCCGCTGCCACGGGAGGGATGGACAATAGATGTCATGCAAGTTCTTTTCCCTAAGCACGTATGACTATATACGGAATACATGCCTACATTAGATTGACGAACTGGAGCTAGTTACTTATCTCTCCGTGTTATAACTCTTGCACGATGAATAACATCCGGCATAATCATCCATCATCGATCCAATGCCTATGAGTCTTTTACTACTGGTCCTTGCTACGTTACTTTGCTGCTACTGTTGTCACTGCCGCTACTGTTACTCTGTTGCTACTACTGTTACTTTGCTGCTAGTGCTGTCACTGCTGCTACTGTTAGTCTGTTGCTACTCCTGCTATCACACTACCTTGCTACTGATACTTTGCTGCAGATACTAAATCTTTCAGGTGTGGTTGAATTGATAACTCAACTGCTAATACTTGAGAATATTCTTTGGCTTCCCCTTCAGTCGAATCAATAAATTTGGGTTGAATACTCTACCCTCGAAAACTGTTGCGATCCCATATACTTGTGGGTTATCAAGACCTTTTTCTGGCGCTGTTGCCGGGGAAGCACAGCTATATTCTCTGAGTCACTTGGGATTTAAGTTTGCTGGTCACTATGAGGAATCCGATAGATCCAAGAACTAAAGTCTTCCCTCAACTACGAGGACAGGTAAGGAACTGCCATCTAGCTCTGTACTTGGTTCACCTTCAGTTATGAGTATGTTTGCGACACCACCTCCTGCTAGAAATCTTGATATGTCGCCTGTGCTTGATGATGCTACTTGTGATAGCCTGGCTTATTAGGGATGATAGACTACTCATATCAATAGCTTGGAGTAGTTCTAGGATGGGTGACCGACCGGGAAATTCATCCCGGGTGCGCATGAGTGAGGACAAAGTGCGCAGAAAAGACTAGTATTGATATGTGGGGCCAGTCTAGATCCCGCCAGGAGTAACGACCGCCGGCGGATGTGTCCGGGGCGTTACAAGTTTGGTATCAGAGCCGACCCTCGCGGTTACACGGATGTTTGCGGACAAGTGTGCGGTCATGTTGTTCATGACATTTGTGACCCGTCGTGGCACACGTCATGGTACATGTACTGAACTGGATGCACATACGTTTGTGCCAAGAGGGAATGCTCCTGTGGCCCGACGAGGACGTCGGTTCCTTTGAGTGGTGGTGTATGTGATAGCCTGGCTTATTAGGGATGATAGACTACTCATATCAATAAGGAGTTCCTTCTTTTCCGGGAGCTCATTCGAACAGAACTCCCAGGTTAATCGTGCTTGGCTTGGAGTAGTTCTAGGATGGGTGGCCGACCGGGAAGTTCATCCCGGGTACGCATGAGTGAGGACAAAGTGCGCAGAAAAGACTAGTATTGATATGTGGGGCCAGTCTAGTTCTAGGATGGGTGACCGACCGGGAAGTTAATCCCGGGTACGCATGAGTGAGGACAAAGTGCCCCATGATGCTTATGATGATGCTATGCTTGATACTGCTTTGCCACTAGGTGCATTCCTTGATGCACAAATTGCTAGAGTTGCTGCTAGATGTGATGATACTTCTGAAACTGCTAATACTATTGAAGTAGAACCTGCTATTTTTCCTGCTAGAGCTACCTCTCCTAGATATGAATTGCCTGATATGCCTGAGCGTTGTGTTATGGAGGGAGAAATAGCTGAAGATTTTCTTACGTGCAAGGATAGCTATGATGTTGAGAAATTACTGCTCAAGTGGAAAGAAAATTTTTGAACGCTAGGATGAAATACAACCCGAAGTTTGCTACTTTGCCTATATTTGTGACCAATAAGTATTATGAATTCTCTGTCGACCCTGAGTTAATCACTCTGGTCGAATCTGATCCTTTTCACGGTTATGAGTCTGAAACGGTTGTATCCTATCTTACCAAATTGCATGATATAGCCACCCTATTCACTAGTGAGGAAAAGATCCACCACTACTATATCCTCAAGTTATTTCCTTTCTCGCTAAAGGATGATGCTAAGACCTGGTTCACTTCTCTTGCTCCTGGTTGTGTGCGTAGCCCCCAGGATATGGTCTACTACTTCTCTGAAAAATATTTCCCTGCCCATAAGAAGCAAGCTGCCTTGCAGGAAATATACAACTTTGTACAAGTTGAAGAAGAGAGTCTCCCACAAGCTTGGGGGAGGCTCGTCCAGCTGCTGAATGCTTTGCCTGATCACCCTCTTGGGAAGAATGAAATACTTGATATCTTCTATAATGGACTTACCGATGCTTCTAGAGACCACCTAGATAGTTGTGCCAGTTGTGTTTTTAGGGAACGAACTGTAGAACAAGCTGAGATCATATTGAATAATATCTTGTGCAATGAGAATGCTTGGACTATTCCCGAACCACCTCCTAAGCCAACTGCGAAGAAAAGAGGTATTCTATTCCTCAGTCTCGAAGATATGCAAGAAGCTAAGAAATCTATGAAAGAGAAAGGCATTAAATCTGAAGATGTAAAAAATCTACCACCTATCGAAGAGATCCATGGTCTTGATAACCCGATACAGGTAGTAGAAGTAAATTCTCTGCGTAGATTCGATGAGAGTGATACTCCTTTTGATAAACTTGCTAGCTTATGCCTAGATGAATTTGATAACTTTGTTGCCAAACAACAGAGTTTCAATGATTATGTTAGCAGCCAATTGGAACAGAATGCTCATATGCTTAGTCATTTAAGTGCTTGTGTAGACAGAAATGTCAATGATCTTAAGCTTCTGAGTAAACATGCCTCTATGGTTACTACTCAGGTAGAACAAGTACTTAAGGCTCAAAATGACTTGCTCAATGAGTTGAATGACAATTCTGTCAGAGTCGTCACTAGAGGCGGTAGAATGACCCAGGAACCTTTGTATCCTGAGGGTCATCCAAAGAGAATTGAACAAGATTCTCAAGGAGTTAGCACTGATGCACCTAGTCATCCTAGAAAGAAGAAGAAAGATGATAGGAACTTGCACGCTAGCAACCCAGATGTTGTTACCCCTAAGAGTCCAAACGATGTCTCTGTTTCTGATGCTGAAACACAATCTGGTGATGAACATGAGCCTAATGATGATATCGATAGTGATGTTCATGTTGATGCTCAACCTAGCAATGATAAGGATGTGGGGATTGAACCTGTTGATCTTGATAACCCACAGCCTAAGGCTAGGAGATACTATAAGAATGACTTCACTGCTAGGAAGCATGGTAAAGAAAGGGAACCATGGATTCAGAAACCCATGCCCTTTCCTCCCAAACCATCTAAGAAAAAGGATGATGAGGATTTTGAGCGCTTTGTTGAAATGATTAGACCTGTCTTTCTGCAAATGCGTTTGACAGATATGCTCAAAATGTCTCCGTATGCTAAGTACATGAAGGATATTGTGACTAATAAGAGGAGGATACCTGAGGTTGAGATTTCCACCATGCTCACTAATTATACCTTCAAGGGTGGAACTCCTAAGAAACTAGGTGATCCTGGTGTGCCCACTATACCTTGCTCCATTAAAGGCAACTACGTTAGAACTGCGTTATGCGACCTTGGAGCCAGTGTTAGTGTTATGCCTCTTTCTCTTTATCGTAGGCTTGAACTGGATAAGTTGACACCCACTGAAATATCTCTGCAAATGGCCGACAAATCAACTGCTTTCCCTATCGGCATTTGCGTGGATGTGCCTGTTGTGGTTGCGAACGTTACTATCTAAACAGACTTTGTTATTCTGGATATTCCCGAGGACGATGCTATGGCGGTCATCCTCGGAAGACCCTTTTTAAACATTGCAGGGGCTGTTATAGATTGCAACAAAGGCAATGCCACTTTCCATGTCAACGGTAATGAGCATATAGGGCACTTCCCGAAGAAACAATATCGAGTACATTGCATCAATGCTATCGAAAAAACTTCATCGATTCTTATTGGGAGCTTTGAATGCCCTATACCTCCTGTTAAGATGAAGTATGATCTACTTGTTGGGAGATTCACATCCCCATTGAGGTAACCTAGTGGCTATTCGAAAATTCTCTGTCTTATTTTCCGATTCAAAAAAGTTTGTCACGGAGACTTGATCAACCTCATTGACGGATTTCTTTCGATGACCATGAGATGGATGAATCGAGGAGTCACAAACCTCTGTTCCAAGCTTTCACCTTCGGTTGCTTAGAAGAAATATGATAGATTTAGTTTAGTTTTCCCTGTTTTCTGTTTTTGCGTCCCGTAGAAAAGTACCCTAAAAATAAAAGTTCTCCGAATGCCGTGAAAATCAAGTATGATTTTTTCTGGAATTTTTGAAAAATACTGAGACGGAGAGCTAGTCAGGGGGCCGCACCAGTGGGCCACAAGCCCTGGAGGCACGGGCACCCCCCTGGCCGCGCCTGCCTGGCTTGTGGGGCCCACGTGCACCCCCTCCACTCATTCTATCTCCCATCCGCTTCTCCTACCTCCAGAAAAAATCGTTTTGCAGTTCAAACCCGTGTTCTTGCTCTTCTTGCTGGGATTTTCGATCTCCTTGTGCAAAGCACCATTCACCAAGCTGTTTTGAGGAAATTACTCCTTGGTAAGTGACTCCTCCATTGATCCAATTAGTTTTTGCTCTAGTGCCTTATACTTCGCGTATTTTTGCTGCCTTGGTGACCCTGTTCTTGAGCTTTGCATGCTAATTTTAGCTGGTCCCAAATAGTTTTGATGCATAATATGACCTCTAGGCACTTGTGGGAGTAGTTGCTACGAGTTTCGTTGGGCCTTATTCACTTTTCCTTAGAGTCACTAAAATTTCAGAATTTTTCAGAGATAGAAAAGGGAAAAGATGAGGAGGTTCTTAAGAGGCTCTTCAAGCCGTGACCCCAAGGATGATGGAAGTGAGAAGAAGAAGCCCAAATATCCAGTCCCCCGAGTTGCAGAAGTTCGAGCGTGCGAGTGGCCAAGCGATGTGTTCTTACGCGTCGTCGGACTTTATGAGGACTTTTATTACTTGGTGGAGAACGCAGGCCTTACCGCCTTCGTTGAAGATAAGTGTCCGCAATACCTCCTCCTCACTAATTTTTTCATGCAAAGCTTTAACTTCTATCCGAGGAAGAATCCTCCTATGGTTGAGTTCAAATTATATGATATCCCCCAGCGCATGTCACTCCAAGATTTTTGCAATGTTTGCAAATTGCCTTTTGTTGGGGATATTCATGAACCTCGTCCACGGGACTTGGAGGCTTTCATAGATACTATTGATGTAGGAGAGGAGAGAGGAGTGTCTTGCGCCAGAGCTGCTAGCATACATTTTCCCGTGCTTCGGTACTTCTCATTATTCGTGGGAAAATGTTTGATAGGTCGTGGGAAAGCTGGGTCCCTTAGCTCCCCAGATCTTGCGGTCTTGCGCGAAGCCCTTTATAATGATAAAACTTATAGCTTGGGCGCTATAGTAGCTCAACGGTTGAACACGAACCATTCTAAAGGCGTTGTCTATGGAGGTATCTATGCTACCCGTCTTGCGAGACACTTTGAGATACCTATTAGACTGGACGAGGAAGAAGAGATTCTTCTTCCTCAGAGATATCTAGATTATGATAGCATGGTTCACCATGACTTTCTTGATAGAGATATAAATAGAAGGATGATTTATAACCTGGTATTTAGTGAGGGTACTCGTGAGACTATTACTTTGCCTGCTCCTTCTTTGTTCAATCTTCATGCAGGCAGGTACATTATTATGCCCTCGGACATCTACGCATATTGGGGCATAGCCCAACCACAGGTGCCCGTGCCCGAGCCACCAGTCGAGTACCAGACGCCAGTTTATTAGTGGGTGCCAGAGGAGCTCACACAGAGTGGCATCCTCAGTCCACTCCGGAGTACCCCAGAGCTGGTTATTTCCCTCCTTGGGAGTAGACCAACTTAGGCCAAAAGCCTAAGCTTGGGGGAGTACGTGTTTCTCACCGACTTTACATTCTTGCTTATGCTTTCACTTTGTTCGTCGGTGTTCACACTTTGCCACTGTATCATCCATGCTAGTTTATTTTCTTTTTCTCGTTTTCTTTTCGTGTGTTTGTCTAGTTTGAGAAAAAACCAAAAAGATTTTCTTGTTCTTCTTTTGCTTGTTGGGAGCTTTTCCATGTAAATAGTTTTCTTTTTCTTTGGGTCAAGGTAGAAGACCATGGTTACAATGTTTAGTGGCTCTCGCATGCATATCTGTTTATCTGTTAAAGATCCATATTACTCTGTCTTCTCCTTTGTGTTTGCCTGCAGATTCCAGCTTCCAATGCACGAGCACTCTAATTATTGTTCACATCGTTCGGTCGTGCAAGTGAAAGGCAATAATGACGATATATGATGAAGTGACTGGGCCTGGAAAAGCTGGTATGAACTCGATCTATTTTGTTTTTGTAAGTATGACTAGTTCATCGTGCCTGATTCAGCTTTGTTGTGAGAGAAACATGTTTGCAATGACAACTTAGAGATCATAGTTTCTGATGCCATGCTTAATTAGCTAGGAGCTTATAATGGTTTGTCTTGGATGCCAACATGAATTTTGAGATGACTATGATGTAGTATGATAGGATGGTATCCTCCTTTGAATGTTTCAAGTGGCTTGACTTGGCACATGTTTACGCATGTAGTTGAAACAAAATCAACATAGCCTCTATGATATTCATGTTCATGGTGATTTATGTCCTACTCATGCTTGCACTTAATGTTGGTTAATCTTAATGCATTTTGATGACTGTTGTCGCTCTCTAGTTGGTCGCTTCCCAGTCTTTTGCTATCCTTCATTTGTACTAAGCGGGAATACTGCTTGTGCATCCACTTCCATAAACCCAAAGTAGTTCCATATGAGTCCACCATACCTACCTATATGCGGTATCTACCTGCCTTTTCAAGTAAATTTGCATGTGCCGCTCTCTAAACCTTCAAGAAATAATTTGTTTTGCATGCCCGAACCGCTCATGTAGTGACAGGGGCTATCAGTATCTTCCATGCTAGGCATGTTATCCTCGATATGTGTTTATTCACTATCATTCACGAGAAAGGGGCCGGTAATTGGAATGCCCGGTTCCATGCTCAAATTGAAAAGATAATTGCAAACAAAACTCCCCCTGGATTGATGTTGGTATGGATGGCACCCGAGTATTCGGCTAGTCGTGGAGTGTGATTGATCGGTGGTGGGGGAGTCAAAACTTTACTTTTCTGTTTGGGAACCGCCTATAGCATGTTTAGCGTGGAAGATGGTGAGAACTCTTAGTCATTGCGTTGACAATGAAAGCATGCCACCCAAAATTATTATCTCTGTTTTCAAAGCTTGAACTCTGGCACCTCTGCAAATCAATGCTTCCCTCTGCGAAGGGCCTGTCTATTTATGTTCCTGTTGAGTCATCCTCTTCTTATAAAAGCACCAATTAGAGAGCACCTCTGTCATTTTTATGATTTGCTTTTAACTGTGATTGAGTATGACTATGACTGGATCTTCTTTGCCATGAAGTACAATGTTTAGTCAGCCCTTTGTCTTTGAAGGTGCTCTGCATTTATGTTTTGTGGTCTCAGAAAGAGCTAGCGAGATACCATCTGTTTACACTGCTTCATGCTTGTTTTGATTGAAGTGTTGACGTTTGAAACTTATTATTATTTGCTCGCTAGTTGATTATGCCATTGATATGAGTTTATCGTGAGACCAAGATGTCATTTGCTTATGTGGTTTGCTTGTGATCTTGCTGAAATTCTGGATATGAGTTAGACATAGTTGCAACAACAAGATCAAATAGAGTTCGTAAGAGTTTTCTTTTGTCTCTTTCAGTTTGTCAACTGAATTGCTTGAGGACAAGCAAGGTTTTAAGCTTGGGGAGTTGATACGTCTCCATCGTATCTACTTTTCCAAACTCTTTTGCCCTTGTTTTGTACTCTAATTTGCATGATTTGAATGAAACTTACCCGGACTAATGCTGTTTTCAGCAGAATTGCCATGGTGTTGTTTTTGCGCAGAAATAAAAGTTCTCGGAATGACCTGAAAATTTACGGAGAATTTTTGTGGAATATATAAAAAAACTGGCGCAAGAATCAGCGGAGGAAGTAGAGCGTGGAGCCCACAAGCCCACCAAGCGCGGGCCACCCTCGCCGCGCCTGGCAGGCTTGTGGGGCCCACACCGCTCCACCACCTCCAATCTTAGCTCTATTTAGCCTCTTTCGTCCGGGAAAAAATCAAGGAGAAGAGTTCATCGCGTTTTACAATACGGAGGCGCCGCCACCTCCTGTTCTTCATCTGGAGGGCAGATCTGGAGTCCGTTCTGGGCTCCGGAGAGGGGAAATCGTCGTCATCGTCATCGTCATACTTCCTTCATCGCCAATTCTATGATGCTCTTCACCGTTCGTGAGTAATCTCATCGTAGGCTTGCTGGACGGTGATGGGTTGGATGAGATCTATCATGTAATCGAGTTGGTTTTGACGGGAATTGATCCCTAGTATCCACTATGTTTTGAGATTGATGTTGCTACTACTTTGCCATGCTTAATGCTTGTCATTAGGGTCCGAGTGCCATGATTTCAGATCTGAACCTATTATGTTGTCGCCAATATATGTGTGTTCTTGATCCTATCTTGCAAGTTGTAGTCACCTACTATGTGTTATGACCCGGCAACCCCGGAGTGACAATAGCCGGAACCACTCCCGGAGATGACCATAGTATGAGGAGTTCATGTATTCACCAAGTGTTAATGCCTTGGTCCGATTCTTTATTAAAAGGAGAACCTTAATATCCCGTAGTTTCCATTAGGACCCCGCTGCCACGGGAGGGATGGACAATAGATGTCATGCAAGTTCTTTTTCCTAAGCACGTATGACTACATACGGAATACATGCCTACATTAGATTGATGAACTGGAGCTAGTTACTTATCTCTCCGTGTTATAACTGTTGCATGATGAATAACATCCGGCATAATCATCCATCACCGATCCAATTCCTACGAGTCTTTTACTACTGGTCCTTGTTACGTTACTTTACTGCTACTGCTATCACTGCTGCTACTGTTACTGTGTTGCTACTGCTGTTACTTTGCTGCTACTGCTGTCACTACTGCTACTGTTACTCTGTTGCTACTGTTGCTATCACACCACCTTGCTACTGATACTTTGCTGCAGATACTAAATCTTTTAGGTGTGGTTGAATTGACAACTGAACTGCTAATACTTGAGAATATTCTTTGGCTTTCCGGTGAGTCGAATCAATAAATTTGGGTTGAATACTCTACCCTCGAAAACTGTTGCGACCCCCTATACTTGTGGGTTATCAATATGCAAACTGCTGATCCAATTGTTATAGCACTAGTAAAATTGCACAAGTAGGTACATCTCTTGTGTCGTTGTCTTCCTATTAGTGCCTAGATTTTATATCTGCTCTTTCCTCATCTCATTGTGACAGACTTGGTAATTTCGTTAAAAATAGTGAAAAGAGGTTCAGTCGAAGGAGGAAAAAAATTCTCTTGTGACATTGTCTTCGCCCCCCCCCCTATGTGCAAATCCTGCTCTTATTATTTCCTCTTCTATTATAACACTTTTGGTATGGAACTTCATGTCGAGTTGTTGTGTTTTTGATTTCGAACTTCTTGTCAAGTGGTTGCGCTTTTGGTTATGAACTTCCTGTCAAGTGCCTATCTTTTATGGTCTTCTGATGCATTGAAATTGATTCTGTCTTATAGTCTCATGTTGATATTGAAGCACCAGTATGTCTCGCTTCTATCACAAATTGAATATTTCTTCACTTATTGTTTTGTATGAATGCATATGGTAAACCTGAATTACCATTGACTTAGCATTACCTGTTTGACCAAACGTTGGGACCAGCACCCTCGCGTCAAGGTGTGACCCTGATCTAGTACTCACACTATGTATCGATGCTCTAAGGAGTAGTTGTTGGCCGCTATCATGTGATGATGGTAAAGCAGATCTGTCATTGGTAGAGACTATATCCCAAGTCTCCACAAAAAAACCTTGAGCTTTGCTAGTAGTAAGACATTCCACACAGAACGCCAACCATTAGATTAAGTCGTTGACTTTGATGGCTCCGGTCGATTGTCTAGCAAGCTCTCGTAGTTTAGCCTGGTGATAATCAGGATGGGGACCTCCTATGTGACGTCTGCGTACAACAGGCCCGCGTCGCACACAGGAGGAGAGGGGTGGTCGCTCGACTCAGCTAGCCCAGCTTCTATTTTCCTGTTTAATTTTAACGTAATATTGTCTTTTTAAAAATACTTTAATGTTCGAAAACAATTCTTAAATTTTGAAAACATTTTTTGTCATATTTTGAAAATTTCTAAACATTGTTTGCAAAAGAACAAAAATATCATACTTGGGGGAACCTTTCATATTTTGAACAAATGTTGAAAACGCGAACATTTTTTGAAATTCGTAAACATTTTCTGAAACACGAACATTTATCTTAAATTGGGAACAAATTTAGAAAATGAGATTTCTTTATTGGAATTCCTGGACACTTTTTGCATACAAACATTTTTATCAAAATCAGGAACAAATTTTGAGAATGAGACTATTGTTTTGAACATGAGCAAGTTATGAAAATCGTGAATAAAATCTGAAAAGGAGAACAATTTTTAAAACACAGATATTTATATGAAATCATGATTTTTTTGGTTGAAACCAAGAATAATTTCTTAAATCTCTAAATTGTTTTCAAAACACGGACATTTTTGAAAAATCATGCAGTTTGTTTTAATGCGAGATTAATTTTTGAAACACAAACATTTTTGAAAATATGAACGCATTTTGAAAGCAAGAATTTTTTTTGCAATTCCTGACTATTGTTTGAAGCATGAACAATTAAATAAAATTCTGAACAAAATATTGAACATGAGAACTTTTTTAAAATTCAAAAATAAAATAAAATGTGAAACAAAATAAACGGGAAAACATAATATAGAAAAAGGAATGGAAACAAATGAAAACGAAAACAAGAACATATTTATAAAATCCCTAACATTTTTCAAAGTTATGAACAATTTTTGAGACACGATGATTTTTTGAAATTTCAAACATTTTCTCAAAGTAAAAACATTTTTTAAAATTGAAGACCAATTTTATAACATGAACTTAGTTTAAAAAGGATAAAATAACCATGAAATAGAAAAAGGAAAAAAGGAAAAAAGGAAAGGGAAACAGAAAAGAGAACAAGAAACAGATTAACGAAAAAAGAAAACAAAAAAATTCAAAGTAAAAATACAAAAAGAAAAACCAGAAAAAAAAACAGTTTGCAAACTTGTTACAAGGTTCACAAAACCTGTCTGGGACGTACCAGAAGGTTCACAAAACCGGTGCTCTCGAACGCACAAAACCGGTGCTCTCGATATAATGGCCGGTCCATTATACTGGTACAGAGTGTGCTAGGTCGACAATCTGCCCCAAAATGCAGCAAATAGGAATTTTAGCATTTTCTATTTCGCACCACAGGCGCTAGTTAACGTGCATTTTTGTTAACTGGCGCCTGCGGCATTTGTAAATGGGCCAGCCCATCTAGCTGCGGTTTGACTGTTTTTTGAAAATTGTATGAACATATTAGAATATGGATGAATATTTTTAAAGATTTATGAACTTTTTTGAACATCGATGAAATTTTTGAATGTGTCAGCGAAGATTTTTTAAGATTGATGAACTTTTTTGAATATTGATGAACTTTTTGAATTTTGATGAACATCTTTTTGAAAATTGATGAACTTATTTCAGTTCAATATTTTTTTCGAAAATACATGAACTTTCGTTGAATTTTTACGAAATTCTTAAAAATTTAATGAGTTTTTTAAATATTTAATGAACTTTCCTGGTTTGATGAAGTTTTTTTTAATTTTCAATGAACATTTTTTCAAATTAATGATTTTTTCCAAAATTGACGAACCATTTTTCAAGATATGAACCTTTTTGCAAATGGGTGAATCTTTTTATTTAAATCTGTAAACCGTTTTTTTATTTTTTATTTTTATTTTCATAATCAAAACAATTAAAAAATCTAGACAACGTTCTAATGGGCCAGCCCATGCTGACAGCCCGGCAGGCGCCGGATCGTTAATACAGGCCTGTAGCGCTGCATAGGAGGGAAAACCCTATTTAACGCCACAGGCGCCGGTTAAAGGCAAAATCTGCTAACCGGCGCCTGCAGATCTCTGCAATGGGCCGGCTCATTTAGATATCCGTTATAAGCTTTTTTAGCACGTGAACTTTTTTCGAAATTGGCAAAAAAATTTGAAAATAGTTGAATATTTTTTTGAAATCGATGAAGTTTTTTGAAAATTCATGAACATAATTACGAATTCATGAACTTCTTACGAAATCAGTGAACTGTTTTTAAAAATTGATGAACACTGTTTCAAAATCTATGATATTTTTTACGAATTCTGTGAACTTTTTGAAAATTCAAGAGCATATTTCAAATATCGGTGAATATTTTTCATAATCGTTGAATTTTGTTCGCAAATCTAAATTTCTTAAAATTCTGTAATTGTTTTTTGATTTTTTAATAACCAACGAATTTAATATGGGCCGGCCCACGAAGAGGGCCGCTGCAGGCGTCCGTTCCCCTAGTGGCGCCTGAAGCGCTAGGATGTCCCGCATAGGAGCTCCCATTGCTTTTTTTCCTTCAAATTATGTTGTTTATTTGGGCCAGCCAACCTAGAGGATAACTTGGCCCGCCCCACCTTGCGGACATTTCACAGTATGCAATACCTGTTTGTGCTGCCGAGCATGGACCTGTTTTGGGGCATGGCATGCACCTACCTGCCGCTCTTTCCGGCAGGGAGTCATCGCACACATTGCGGGTTGTCCCGACTGGGTCGGTCTAGTTGTTTTCTCTCTCACATAAATCTAATAATTATTTTTTTTCTATTTTTCTGTTTCTATTTTCCTTTTGTTGTTATTTCCTTTCTTTTTTATTTTTTGGTTTGTTTTCTCTTTTTTTTTCTTTTTTCAGTTTTTTATAAAAATGAACAAATGTTGAATCTCCCATTATTGTTTGAAAACATGAACATTTTCACAAACAGAGAACAAATTTGAAAGCTTGAACAAATTTAAAAGCACAAATATTTTCTAAATCTTGAGAACAAATTTTCAAATTGAGAACAATTTTGAGAAATCGTGAACATATTTGGAAGAGCGGACATTTTTTTAATGCACGGCCATTTTCTGAGTCTTGAGAACAGAATTTTGAAACGGAGAAATTTTTTGAAAAACACAGAACAAATTTGGAAGCATGGAAACAAAAATTAACGCATGAATTTTTTTTGTATCGTGAGAACAAATTTTGAAACCTGGAAGAATTTTGAATAATCCTGAACAAATATGGAAGCGTGACCGATTTTTTAAAGCAAGAAGATTTTTTGAATCTTGAGAACAAAATTTTTAAACGGAGAACAATTTTGAAACCCCGAATAAATTCATATTTGGAACATTTTTTAAAACGGAGAACAAATTTGAAAGTGTGCACAAATTTTTAAAGCACGAACAATTTTTAATCTAGAGAATAAAGTTTGAAACGAAGAACAATTTTGAGAAACCCCAAACAAATTTGGAAATGCGAACAATTTTATAAAGCATGAACCATTTTTGAATCTCGAGAACAAGTTTTGAAACCGAGAACTATTTTGAAAAATCCTGAACATTTTTGAAAGCACGACCATTTTTTTAATCTTGAGAACAAATTTTTTGAAGCGGAGAACAATTTTGAAACCCCCCCAAAAAAAATTGGAAACGCGAACTGTTTTTTAAAGCACGAACATTTTTTGAAACTTGAGACCAAATTGTGAAATTGATAAGAATTTTGAAAAATTCTGAAAAAAGTTGGAAGCGAGAACATTTTTGGAAAATCTCGAACATTTTTTGAAGTTATGAATGATTTTGAAAAACGACAACTATTTAAAATTTAGAACATTTTGAAAAAAATATTATTTGTACTTGAAGATTTTCTTTAATAAATCGAGAACATTTTTTGAAAATCTAGAACATTTTTTGAAACAGAAACGGAGAAAAACGAAACAAAAGAGAACAAGGGAAATAAAA
The DNA here is from genome assembly GCF_904849725.1 of Hordeum vulgare subsp. vulgare. Lineage (NCBI taxonomy): Eukaryota > Viridiplantae > Streptophyta > Magnoliopsida > Poales > Poaceae > Hordeum > Hordeum vulgare. The sequence goes on along the minus strand of NC_058522.1, from coordinate 441,978,236 downwards.
AAGAAAAAAAAGAGAACCGGTTCGAGGAACCTTCTAGAAGTCCGAAAAAAGGTTCCCAAAACCGGGATGAGTGAAAGGCGCAAACTGGTCGGTCCATTAAAATCCCTCGCCTCGTTCCCGTGTGCGTTTGCCCAACAACTCGCTGTAGCAAGCGGCAAATAGGAGATTCCCCTATACTATTCATAGCAACACCATCAAAAACTAAGCGGTGAAAGCAAAACAATGTGTGTGTCCTTTCTATCATCAAACTACGTGGACATGTTTTGGTACATTCTTGTTTCCAAAATGTTGGTACATTTGATATTTAAAGTATGATAGGTTTCACAACAAAGTGGCGGTGTAATTGAGAGCCCCCTGGTTGACTCACGGAGGACGAAACCCTAGCCGTCGAGGGCTCTCCTTTCTTCCCTCCCTCCCTCTACAACCGCCAAAGGACGTCGCCGACCTATAGCCCGGGGGGGCAACGAATGTGCCGGGGGCCTCCCTCTCTCCAGCGCCATGGGGGTGGTAGAGGAGCCCCACAACGTGAGGGGGCCCGGCCGATCTAGCCTTGGCGACGTTGCGGGAGTCCCTTCCTTGACCGGCGGTGGCGTGAGCCGGCTCTACCTCAGGTAGAAATGGGTGTGGGCACGACGATAGGGCGTCGGGCATCGGTGTTGGCTGCGTTCGGCGGCGGCTACCGGATCTATGGTGGCGGGCCATCTGACCTCGGATCGGCGGCACTGGTATGAAGGGCCTGCTGGACGGGTCTGCTCCATGCGTGGCGTGGCCTCCACACCGATTTGATCTGGTCGGTGCGGTCTACTCGCTGCATGGTGGCTCAAGTCGGTGGCGACCCATGCACACGATGCTTGATGGAGGTTCGTCGAATGGATCCGGTGAAAACCTCGCTCTCGGCTTTTTGCCAAGACCAACGATGGTGGCACTCTTTTGGGTCGTTACCTCTATCTGCTACCTCCTGGAAAACCATAGATCAGTAGATCGGATGATGGCGGGACTCTGGTGTCGTTTCCCCCTTGGGGGCATCATTCTTGGAGGTGTACACGGGCTCGAGGGAGCAGTGGATGGCTTCTTTCGTGGAGTGGTGCTTCCTCTTACATATCGATGGCGGCGTGGCGAAGTGAAGACTTAGCATTCGATGCCCGGAGATGGACTCGCGTAAGAGTAGGACATTGTGTGGCGTCATGGTGGCGTCGATGGCAGAGAGGCCTGGCAAGGTCGGTGCGTTAGGTTCTTCTCTCAAGATGGATTGGTGGAAGAATACATCAACGACACATGAGAGTTTGTCGGACCGGTCTGTACCCTAAACCCAGTATGTGGTTTAGTTGGGACCTCCGACTTTAGATTTTAGGCTTTCGTGCAATGTCTCTTTGGTAGTAGGATCGGACTATCGCCACCCCTTCATCAAGTAGATAGGAGTAGCGACGATTGTTGCTAGGATGGTGGCATCAGAATACTTGATGTACTACTGATATGTCCATTTTGTATCATGCTTTCATGTTGATATTTATCGTTTTTTGGACTGTTATTATACTTTGTGGAACCATACTTATGCCTTTTCTCTCTTATTTTGCAAGGTTTATTTGAAGAGGGAGAATACGACGGCTGGAATTCTGGACTTCAAAAGGAGCAAGTCTGAGTCCTCTATTCCGCGCAACTCCAAATGCCCTGAAAATCAACGTGGATTTTTTTGGGAATATATAAAAAATATTGGGCGAAAGAAGTGTCAGAGGGGAGCAGCCATGGGCCCACAAGCCTGGTTGCCGCGGCCTACCCCCCTGGCCGCGGCAACAGGGCTTGTGGGCACCCTGGTGGCCCACTGGCCCCCCTCTTTTGCTATATGAAGGGTTTCGTCCGGGAAAAATCAGGATGGAGCTTTTTCGTGGATTCGCCGCCGCCACGAGGCGGAACTTGAGCAGATCCAATCTAGAGCTCCGGCAGGATGATCCTGCCGGGGAAACTTCCCTCCCGGAGGGGGAAATCGTTGCCATCGTCATCACCAACACTCCTCTCATCGTAGGGGAGTCATCTCCACCAACATCTTCATCAGCACCATCTCCTCTCCAAACCCTAGTTCATCTCTTGTAACCAATCTCCGTCTCGCGACTCCGGTTGGTACTTGTAAGGTTGCTAGTAGTGTTGATTACTCTCTGTAGTTGATGCTAGTTGGATTACTTGGTGGAAGAGTTTATGTTCAGATCCTTGATGCTACTCATTACACCTCTGATCATGATTATGATTATGCTTTGTGAGTAGTTACTTTTGTTCCTGAGGACATGGGATAAGTCATGCTGATAATAGTCATGTGAATTTGGTATTCGTTCGGTATTTTGATATGTTGTATGTTTTCTTTTCCTCTAGTGGTGTTATGTGAACGTCGACTACATAACACTTCACCATATTTGTGCCTAGAGGAAGGCATTGGGGAGTAGTAAGTAGATGATGGGTTGCTAGAGTGACAGAAGCTTAAACCCCAGTCTATGCGTAGCTTCGTAAGGGGATGATTTGGATCCACTAGTTTAATGCTATGGTTAGACATTGTCTTAATTCTTCTTTCGTAGTTGCGGATGCTTGCGAGAGCGGTTAATCATAAGTGGGATGCTTTTACAAGTAAGGGCAGTACCCAAGCGCCGGTCCACCCACATATCAAACTATCAAAGTAACGAACGTGAATCATATGAACATGATGAAACTAGCATGACAGAAATTCCCGTGTGTCCTCGGGAGCATTTTTTCTCTTATAAGACTTTGTTCAGGCTTGTCCCTTGCTACAAAAGGGATTGGGCCACTTTGCTGCACCGTTGCTACTACTTGTTACTTTTCGCTTGCTACGTTTCACCTCACTACACCATCACTTGTTACCATTACTTTCAGTGCTTGCAGTTATTACTTTGCTGAAAACCGTTTATCAGAGCCTTCTCCTCCTCGTTGGGTTCGACACTCTTACTTATCGAAAGGACTACGATTGATCCCCTATACTTGTGGGTCATCAAGACTCTTTTCTGGCGCCATTGCCGGGGAGGGAAGCGCCTTTGGTAAGTGGAATTTGGTAAGGAAACATTTATATACTGTGCTGAAATTTATTGTCACTTGTCACTATGGAAACTGTTCCTTTGAGGAGTTTGTTCGGGGTATCTTCACCACTAACGGAAGCACGAGGAGTTGTTCCTCAACCTGAGGTACCTACTGAAAATATATTTTATGAAATTCCTTTGGGTATGCTTGAGAAACTGTTGGCTAATCCTTTTACAGGAGATGGATCATCACATCCAGACTTGCATCCGATCTATGTAGATGAAGTTTGTGGTTTATTTAAGCTTGTTGGTTTGCCCGAGGATGAGGTAAAGAAGAAAGTATTTCCTTTATCTTTGAAGGATAAGGCGTTGACATGGTATAGGCTATGTTTTGATACTGGATCATGGGACTACAATCGGTTTAAATTGGAATTTCATCAAAAGTTTTATCCTATGCATTTAGTACATCGTGATCGGAATTTTATTTATAACTTTTAGCCTCGTGACAGGGAAAGCATAGCTCAAGCTTGGGGGAGGCTTAAATCAATGCTATATTCATGCCCCAATCATGAGCTCTCGAGAGAAATTATCACTCAAAACTTTTATGCTCGGCTTTCTCATGAAGATCGTACCATGCTTGACACTTCTTGTACCGGTTCTTTTATGAAGAAGGATATTGACCACAAGTGGAATTTATTGGAAAGAATCAAACGTAACTCTAAAGATTGGGAGCTTGAAGAAGGTAAGGAGTCAGGTATGAATTTCCAGTTTAATTGCGTTAAATCTTTCATTGAAACAAACACTTCTAGAGATTTTAGCGCTAAGTATGGACTTGACTCTGAGATAGTAGATTCTCTATGTGAATCTTTTGCTGCTCATGTTGATCTTCCCAAAGAAAAGTGGTTTAAGTATCATCCTCTTGTACAAGTCAACATAGTTAAACCCAATCTAGTTGAAGAGAAAGTCATTGCCTTTAGTGATCCTATTGTTCCTTGTGCCTACGCGGAGAAACCACCTTACCCTGCTAGGAAAAAGGATTATTCTAAAGCTCCAACTGTGATATGTAGGGGTTACATTAGACCACTAGCACACCTGAGGAAATTAGAGTTGAACCCAGTGTTGCTATTATCAAAGATCTCTTAGCCGAAGACATAGATGGGCATGTTATCAAATTCTATGAGGACTCCGCTAGAATAGCTAAACCTCACGCGAAAGACAAATACGGACCTGTAGTTGGCCTGCCCGTTGTTTCTGTCAAGATAGGAGATCACTGTTATCATGGTTTATGTGATATGGGTGCTAGTGTTAGTGCAATACCCCGGTCCCTATATGGTGAAATCAAAGATGAGATTGCACCTACTGAGTTAGAACCCATTGATGTCACTATTACGCTAGCTAATAGAGACATTATCTGCCCTCTGGGAATTGTGAGAGACGTAGAAGTCTTGTGTGGTAAGATAGCTTTTGTCCCATCATATTTGGTAGACCCTTTCTCAACACTGTCAATGCTCACATTGATTGCATTAAACAAACTGTCACTGTTAGTTTCGAGGGTGTGTCTCATGAATTTAACTTCTCCAAGTTTGGAAGACAACCCCATGAAAAAGAGTCGTCTGGTAGAGATGAAATCATTGCTCTTGCCTCTATTGTCGTACCTCCTACGGATCCTTTAGAGCAATATCTGCTTGAGCATGAAAATGATATGCATATGGATGAAAGAGATGAGATAGATAAATTTTTTTTAGAAAAATATCCTATTCTCAAGAATAATCTGCCTGTTGAATTGCTTGGGGATCCTCCCCCACCAAAGGGTGATCCTGTGTTCGAGCTAAAACAGTTACCAGATACTCTTAAGTATGCCTATCTTGATGAGAAGGAGATATATCCTGTTATTATTAGTGCTCACCTCTCGAATCACGAAGAGAAGAAGTTATTAAAAACTTTGAGGAAGCACCATGCTGCTATTGGATATACTCTTGATGATCTAAAGGGTATTAGTCCCACTCTATGTCAGCACAACATTAAAACCGATCCTGATTCTAAACAAGTTGCTGATCATCAACGGAGACTAAATCCGAGGATGAAAGAGGTCGTGAGAAAAGAAATATTAAAGCTTCTGGAAGCAGGAATCATTTATCCTGTTGCTCATAGTGATTGGGTAAGTCTAGTACATTGCTGTAACGACCAAGATGCGGTCCTTTCCGATCTGGGGGTCGAGGCCCCGAATAGGAAAGAAGCGCATCTAAGTGTTTTGCAAGCAAGTAAACATAGCGCATAATAATAAATAAAGTAGACAATCTGGGATTCAACTGTCTTCTTATTAAAATACAGAGTACAACGCAGATTCAAACAAGGTAGTTCCGGTACGGACTACAAAACACGGAAAATGCTATGCTACCCGCTGCAGGCCCACGATCACGACCACGGCTCAGTCCTCTGGATAGTTCACGTAAAGGCGATCTGTCTCCTCGTCGTACTGCCACGCCAGCTGGGTGCCGTCGGAATCATCTGCCTCTGGGGTACCTGTACCTGCTGGGAGTTTCGGAGGAATCCGTGAGCCACGGGGACTCAGCAATCTAAGACCTTGGTGCCAGACCTAGTCATGTTAATGGGTAAGGAAGGGATGAAGTGTTTCCGGCTGCTGCATCCTAAGATTGAATAAGTGGCTAGCTTACGCAAAGGGGAAAATGACAATGGTATATGCTAACGATCGAGAACACTTGATCAGAAAGTGATCCTGAACACCTACCTACGTCATTCATAACCCCTCCGTGTTCCCGATCGAAGAGAGATCTTCGAAGGGACAGTCATGGTTACGCACTCAGTTGGCATGTTTATTAGTTTATGTTCAAGTTCTCTAATACCGGATGTTAACAAATATTCCAAGTTGCCACATAACCGCGGGCACGGCTTTCCGAAAAGATTAAACCCTGCAGGGGTGCTCCAACTAGTCCATCACAAACGAACACAGGCCGCAAAGGCATCCTCTATCACGAATCTCGTGATCTCGTCGGATTCCTTAGAGGAAAACCTCAACTATGGGGGAAACCAAAGCTTCACCGGGATTCCGTACGCAAGATATACCGCTAAGGCAAGACAAGACTAGCAGGACCTCCCGACGTGTCGACGACCCTGATAAGAGCCGCGTATCTCAGTCTCAGGACATGCCGGATGAGCGATGGTTACCACGTCAAAACTCCGAGTTGCCCCGGGGAGCGTAATAAGCTGCTCTGGTTTGGACCAACACTCATGAGGAGCACTGGCCCGGGCTGTTGATTAAGAAACCTCGGGGTAGCTATTCCCTATGCAGTTTATTATTAAGTGATTAGCAAATAGTACCAATGTTGGGTCCTGCCGGACAAGCCTTAACACTACGCGATTTATCAAGGGGGTCCCCATAACAACCCCGAACGTGTTAGGAGCGATCAATATGGAATCAAACACCGGTAACCGGTAACTAAGGCAGCAATAACGGAACAAGACACCCGGCAAAAGGCTAGGCCTCCCGTCATTTACCAAATATATAGGTACATTAAATAAATAACAGAAATTAATATAATGATATCAAGCTCATGGCAACTCATGAGTTATAAACACCTGCAACTAACAATGCTAACATTAGTAGCTGAGCAAGCCTACCTAGCCATGCAAATTTGCTAGGAAAGAGTAAGGTGTTTGGGCTCATGGCATATGAAGAGGCAATATATTATCAGTGGTAGGCAGCGAGCAATATGACGTGGAATCGAAACTAACATAACAAGTCTAGATATGGGATCAAGGTCATGTCATCTTGCCTGTGATATCCTCAGCTTGGAATGGTTCTGGATCGTCCTGCACGTACTCTCCTGACTCCACGTAATCGGTCTCCGCTCCCGGTGCTACCCAACACAAGAATGACAGCCAATGAACAGCAGCACCACGAAATGCAACATTCACATGATGCATGAGATGAAAGTTGAGCATGCACCACTATTTCTAACACTAGCACAAGCACGAATAACTACAACAAGTTCCTGGACAGAACTTTGCACTAAACTATTTGGACATGCATGGGAATGATATGAACAGATGCATCTCGTAAAAACGGTGCAAAACCATATAAAGAACTTTGCAAACGGAGCTACGGATCAACGGGAATCAACGAAACCGATATGAAGCCCTACGTGAAAGATTCATCACCACACACACAATTGGCACAAATCTGGTGTTCCCAGGTTGCCAAGACATATATGAACCCAACATGAATGAAATGGAGCAAGGTAGAACACTCCAACAACAATTAAACGCAAACTTTGAACAAAATGTCAAAACTACGCAATCTGCCAGTTTCTGCATCTTAGCTGTTTGAGAGCAACATGCAACATAGCTACAGGTCTTCAAACATGACAAATAATATATGTGGATGTTGCCAACCAAGAATACTACCATCTCCAGCAAGAATCACAGCAAAAGGAATTAAACTCTAGAAGATACAAGGCCACAAACTTTCCCAAAACCATCAGTTCTCAGGGACTTAGTGAAAATTCCTGCACCTGAGTTTCTGTTTCTGTTCTGAAGCTTTTTGACAGCAATCAAAACACAATCTACTGGACTCCAAATGACTTTAAAATTGACAGGAAGCTTCACAACCATACCAGGTTCAAAACACTAGCACTGAACTAAGTCCAGTTCCCAACATAATGACCAGCACAACCTTATTTGCAGGGGAAGAAAATGTTTCCAGCACTCCAGACTTAGTGAAATTTTCAGAGTTCAAAAATCTGGAATTTTCCAGCCACATGCCCACTTTGTCTAGGCATAGTTTGCACACACATGTCCCCAAGAGGTGTTTGACACCACTATGGTGTTGAGCACAAACCCCTACAACTAGCACACCAAGACCCATGCCTTTCGGCTCCTTCTATACCATGGGAACAAGGCCCAAACTTTCAACAAAGTGCATATGCAATCCATAAGGTATGCTCCTAAGATGACAAGTAAATAGGAGAGTTTCATGTGCACAATGACAAAGTGACATGGGGGTTTGAACCCCATGTTTGTGTCATGCACATCAACAACACCAACACCCATATCACAATACTACTAGATTCAAGCACAACACAATAGGATTCTAAGCTAACAAGAGAGTATGCACACCTCCACATATGGCCATGTGATGGTGCACACTCTCACATATATTCCACTTCTTTTACAACAACATCATGCCCTTAAACCTAAGGAAAACTAGAGGGGGTAAGAAACTAAGCAAGTAACTTGGTAGCATCATCTCTCAAACACTTTTAGTAGGTACCACAAGTGGTGTGCACTCACAACAACATCATCTCCATTCCTACACATGTTATGATGGCAATGAACACTAGGATAAGCTCTCACACACAATTATATGTGGTGGGGAGGGCACCCCTACATCCACACACTTGCACAAGGCCACCCTCATGAGGGCAACTAGCACCCACATGCACTAGACTAGCAAGGCACCCAAGTGAGAGCACCAATATAAACACACTCTCACACACATCACACCTCAAGCACCATTTACGAGCACCTAGGCCCACACCACTACTACCATCACAATACTTCTCCTACTTCCCCCAACAAGTGACATGGAAGGGAGGAACATAGGCATGGATTCACACCACTACTATCATCACAAACTACCCCTACACCTCCTACAATTAACATGGAAGGGAGAAATACATAGGACAAAATATACTCTGAGCTGGACATGGGGTTGCTCACATAGCAAGGGAAAAAAAGACTGCAAAACAGGAAAAAAAGAACAAAAGAAAAAGAAATCTGGGCTGACTGGGATTCGAACCCCAGCCCCCTGATACAACAACACCACAACCCACCACTACGCTGCTGCTACGGTTGTTAACAAGAGAGGAGGGAATAGCAAGGTAAGTTGACTGCATGCCCTTTGATACGAATAAAATCAAAAACAACCACCAAAAGGCGCCGAGGGGGGGACTCGAACCCACGCCCTCCTACAGGCGCTAGAATAAGCCAGCACTACACTACCATCGGGCTACGGATCGGGAACTGGTTAGAGCAGCAGGTAAAAATAGTAAAACACTCCTCTCGCGAGAAGTATCCCGCCGGCGGCCGGAGCCGAGGACGCTGGCGGCGCCACTCCCGGCCACCACCGGCAGGGGAAACCGTCGGCGGGGCCCGCGGGACTCCCGGGGGATCCATTTTTGCCCTGAGCACGGGAGAAGGAGCACCCTTGGCTGCCTTGAACTGCAGCGGCGTTCCTGCTACGCTGCACCGACCGCCTGGGAGCACGGGACAGAGAGCTCCGGGCGCGCCACCCCGCGGGAACTGCTGCGCTGCTAGGCTACACGCCTGCTGCCGGCTGCTACTACGAACACGCACGCACGTAACTCGCCCAGCTACTGCACCGCACGCACTGTTGCCGACCTACTGACAGGGAAGAAAACCGAAGCATCACGGCGACTCCGGCCGACCCAAGGAGGAGGAAGCACAGGAGCGACGTGCAGCCTCACCTTGGGGCGAAGAGGGGGCGCCGAACCGACGGAGAGGAAGCCGGACCGGGGAAGGAGACGCTGAAGAAGTTCCTCCGCCGTAGACTGAAGCAGGGAAGGAGACGCCCGGTTCGCCCCGTTGACGCGGACGAGCTCGACGGGGGGGGGGGGGGGTCGCTCCTCGGGGTCCTAACGCCGGGAATGGGGCGTGGGGAGCCGCCCCGAGCCCCCGGACATGGCGGCCGTGCTGCCCGACGATGCACGCGGGGTAGGCGCCGGCGACTCTCTCTTCTCTGCTACTTCTACCGAAGCTTACCAGGGGAAGAAAAGAGAGAAGGGGGAAGGTGGCGGCGCTGGGGAGAAGGAGAGGGAACCCTAGGGTGGAGGAGGAGGACCTGGGCTCCTTATATGATCTCGGGAGGCGAGCCCGAGCCGCTGGATTGAGGGGGAGGCAATCGGGAGGTGGAGGCTTGGTCGTACGAGAGTGACGTCGGGAGGAAGAAGGAGCGCTCGCCAGTGGGCTCTGCAGCGCATGCACTTGGGCCAGGGAAGAGGGGTAAGGCCCAAGTGGCTCTAGGTAGAGAGAAAGAAACCTGGAATAATTTCTAATAAAAAAATAGGGCCTGAGAGAAAAGCAATATACACAGCCACCTGGTAGGAAAAAAAAATATAAAAGGAAAAAAACCCCTGGTCTTGGCAAAATATGGCCTAATAAAAAAAATAGGAACACAATATTTGGAGCCTTTGAAATAGATGCAAAACAGTAATTAATCTACTGTTTTGGTTTATTTGCACCTTTAGAAGTCAAAGAACAAATCAGCAAAATTGCATCTCCTCATAAGCACATTTTTATCTAACCACTAGACATTTTTGAATCATCTTTGGGAAGAAGGAATTTTGGCAAGAATAAACATAGGAGGGAAAAGGAGTTTGAAAGCAAGAGCTTAAAAGACTAGCACTCACTCCTACTTCACACACACCATTATCACATGCATCACAAGGTAGAGCAAAACGACCACCTAATCCTAGCAAGATCACATGCACTCACAACACCACAACACTACTCCCATTAGACTCAAATGCAACATGATCATGGCATGCAATCCTAAGTATGGCAAGGAATGATATGTGATTCATGCATGCAAGGGAAGTAAGCACTAGGGATCACACATGGATTCATGGCACAAAATGATAGCATCAAGATATCTGACAAGGTGGCCCCACATGGAAGGTTACAAGAAGGGAAAGTTCTACACTTGGGGCACTACAAACTCTCCCACACTACAAAGAAGATCTCGACCCCGAGATCTAAGACTGAAAGAAATCGGGAAATTCGGAACGGAGGTGATCCTCGCGTTCCCACGTAGCCTCTTTATCGGAATGGTGTGACCACTGCACTTTGAGAAACTTGACAGACTTGTTACGGGTCTTGCGCTCAGTCGCCTCGAGAACCGCAACTGGATGCTCGCGATAAGAGAGGTCAGGCTGGAGATCGATATCCTGAAGATGCACGGTGCGCTCGGGGTTCTTGAAACACCTCCGAAGCTGAGAAACATGGAACACATCATGGACATTTGCAAAGGTTGACGGAAGCTCGAGCTGGTACGCGAGGTCACCCCTCTTGCCAACCACTCTGAACGGACCAACGAAGCGAGGCGCAAGCTTGCCTTTGATGCCAAAACGCTGCATACCCTTCATAGGCGAAACCTTGAGATAGACAAAATCATCAAGCTCATACGACATGTCACGGTGCTTGCTATCATAATAGCTCTTCTGACGTGACTGAGCTGCTCTGAGGTTGTCGCGAATGATCCGACACATCTCCTCAGCTTCTTCTATCATATCATTGCCAAGGATCTGACGCTCGCCTGTCTGGGACCAGTTGAGCGGAGTACGGCACTTCCTGCCATAGAGAATCTCGAACGGAGCCTTGCCAGAGCTAGCTTGATAACTGTTGTTATATGAGAACTCCGCGAAAGGCAGACAATCCTCCCACTTCATGCCAAAGGAGATAACACAGGCTCTCAGCATGTCCTCAAGAACTTGATTCACCCTCTCAACTTGACCACTAGTCTGAGGATGGAACGCTGTGCTGAAGCGGATCTTCGTGCCCATAGCAGACTGAAACGAGTCCCAGAACTTGGAAGTGAAGATACTCCCGCGATCTGATGAGATCATCATAGGTACACCGTGCAACGAGACAACCCTCGAGGTGTAAAACTCTGCCAGCTGAGCTGCTGAAATGGACTCCTTGACTGGAAGGAAATGCGCTACTTTACTCAATTTGTCGATGACGACGAAGATAGCGTCATTGCCCTTCTTGGACTTCGGAAACCCTGTGACGAAGTCCATCTCAATGTGATCGAACTTCCACTCGGGAATCGGCAAAGGCTGCAAGAGGCCCGCTGGTCTTTGATGTTCTGCTTTCACTCTTCGACATACATCACACTCATTGACGAATTGTGCAATTTCACGCTTCATACGGGTCCACCAGAACGACTGCTTCAAGTCATGGTACATCTTGGAACTTCCCGGATGAATAGAAAGCAGAGAATTGTGAGCTTCTTCCATGATCACCTTCCTGAGATCACCTTTCGGGACGACAAGGCGGTCCTCGAAAAACAAAGTGTCTCTGGCATCCACAGTGAAACACTTATACTTGGGAAGGCTCTTCCCCACACCAATCTTGACCTTCTTCACCATAGTATCAAGTAGCTGAGCTGCTCTGACCTGATCTTCCAAGGTAGGAGAGATCTGAAGGTTCGCCAGAAAACCCTGAGGAACCAGCTGAAGATTGAGCTTCCTGAAAGACTCAGAAAGACCCGGCTGGAGAGGTTGCAGAATCAGACTGTTGCAATATGCTTTCCTGCTCAATGCATCTGCCACAACATTTGCCTTGCCTGGCGTGTACTCAACACTCGGATTAAAATCCTGGAGCATTTCCACCCAACGTGTTTGCCGAAGATTCAAGTTAGGCTGAGTGAAGATATACTTGAGGCTCTTGTGATCGGTGAACACTTCAACCTTACGTTCCAACAAGAGATGTCTCCAAGTCATCAAGGCGTGCACCACATCTGCTAGCTCGAGATCGTGCACAGGATAGTTCTTCTCCGCAGGCTTCAGCTGCCTGGAGGTATAAGCAACCACCTTCCTATCTTGCATCAAGACTGCACCAAAACCCTGAAGAGAAGCATCGCAAAAGACCTGGTACGGCTTGGAATCATCCGGAGGAGCCAATACCGGAGTGGAGGTAAGCTTCTCTTTGAGTGTATCTAAAGCCAGTTGACACTCTGGAGACCACACATACTTGACACCCTTCTGAAGAAGACTAGAGAGCGGCTTGGCGATTTTGGAGAAGTTCTCAACGAATCTTCTGCAATATCCGGCAAGACCGAGAAAGCTTCGAAGCTGCTTCACATTCTGCGGAGGTTCCCATTCAACAATGGCCTGAACCTTGGACGGGTCAACCTTAATGCCCTCGGCAGAGATAATATGCCCAAGATACACCACTTCTTTCAGCCAGAACTCACACTTGGAAAACTTGGCATAAAGCTTGTATTCTCTCAGTTTATCAAGCACCAACCTGAGATGTTTCTCATGTTCTTCCTCATCCTCAGAAAAGACCAGAATGTCATCGAGATAAAGCAAGACAAACTCATTCTTGAATGGCGAGAAAATATAGTTCATCAATTGGCAAAAAGTCGGAGGAGCATTAGCCAGACCAAAAGACATGACCGTATACTCATATGAGCCAAAACTGGTCCTGAATGCCGTCTTCGGAATGTCTTCCTCACGAATGCGAATCTGATGATAGCCCATCCTGAGATCAAGCTTGGAGAATACTTTAGCACCTTTCAACTGCTCGAACAACTCATTTATGTTCGGAAGTGGGTATTTGTTCTTGATTGTCTTCTTGTTCAATGGGCGGTAATCGACACACAGTCGTTCCGTGCCATCTTTCTTCTTGACAAACAGAACACCACATCCCCACGGAGACGAGCTTGGTCTGATCAAACCCAAACGCTCCTGCTCGTCGAGTTGCCTCTTGAGTTCCTTCAACTCTTCTGGACCCAGCTTGTACGACCGCTTGCACACTGGCTCTGTGCCTGGCTCAAGCTCAATGACGAACTCCACTTCACGGTGCGGAGGCATCCCTGGCAACTCCTGAGGAAACACGTCCTGATATTCGCAGACTACCGGAACTTGCTCAATGGGATTGATCTCACCCTTTTCATTCAAGGAGAACAAGCGGACTGTGTCATCGCGCGCCGCGAATATAATCACATCTTTCGAAGAGTGGGTCAGCTTCACTTCTTTAGCTTCACAATCAATTGATGCCTTATTCATGGCCAACCAGTCCATACCAAGGATCAAATCAATGTCGGACTTGCCCAAGACAATAGGAGACGCCAGGAAAGCATAATTGTCCATCTTGATAGAAACATCCGGAACCCTCATAAACGAACTCATGCGCATGCCCGGAGAAACCACATGGAAGGGACTATCCAAATGAATTGCAGGAATATCATGCTTAGCTAAGAAAGGCTTGGAGATGAAGCAATGCGAAGCACCAGAATCAAACAAGACTTTAGCAGGAAAATCATTGACTAGGAGATTACCCATGATCACATCCGAAGAATTCTCTGCCTCAGCTGCATTCACCATGTTGACTCGAGCTGATCTGGGGTTGAACTTCACAAGAGCGTTGCTAGGAGGTTTGCCTGGAGGAGGAGGCGGCAGACGGAGCTGAGAAGTGCATTTGTTGGCATAGTGACCCTTCTGCCCACATTTGTGACAAGTGACATCTGCTGGCTGCCGGAACTGAATCTGAGGAGGCCCTTGCTTCTGCTGCTGATATCTCTGCTGGAATCCAGGGTTGGGTGGGCGGGAAGAACCACGTCCACCTGAGTGCTTCGGCTGCTGAGAGTGCCGAGGAGGAGGAGGAGAAACCCAAAACCTCTGTTGCTTCTGAACCACCTGAGTCGAAGAAGAGCTGGAATCTCTGAAACGTTTCTTGGAGTTCTCCACCCTGAGCAAGGCTGCCTCTGCTCTGAGAGCTAAGTTATAGAATTTGTCAAACTCCTCAGGATCGTGCAAAGCGAGTGCTAACTGCAAATCCTCCTTCAAGCCACCCCTGAACTGGTATATCTTGCTCTTCTGATCCGGAACATCCTGCAATGCGTAACGGGCCAGCTCGTGGAACTCAACATTGTACTTGTACACAGAATTGCTGCCCTGCTTCAAGCGCCTGAACTTCTCACGCATCTCCTCAACAAAACTGGAAGGAATGTAGTGGGACCTGAAGTCACGACAGAACTCGTCCCAAGACATCACCCTGCCACCTCTGGAATCCTTAAGCTGCTGCCACCAAATAGAAGCCTGCCCCTTCAACTGGAATGTTGCAAACTTGACATAATCCTCTGGACGCACATTTCTACACTCGAAATGCTTGTTCATATCACGGATCCAATCTTCCGCGTCAAACGGCTGGTCGCAAGAAGTGAACGTCCTGGGCTGGTTTGACAGGAACTGACTCAGACTAGCGAAGTGATTGCCACCTTGCTGGAAATTGCCTTGCTGATGATTGGCTCTCTCCTGGATCAACTGCAACAGCATCTGAGTATTTGCATTGGTAGCTGCCATCATTGCCTGCCAAGCCTCTGCAGGAGGAGGCGGCGGCGGTGGCGGAGGAGGAGGTGGAGGCGGCATATCCTCACGTGCTGGGGTCTGACGAGTCGGTGGAGCCATCCTGAAGACGGACAGCATATTAGTCCACAGAATATTTGAAGATAAGCTGAATCAAAAGACAGAATATCTGAATAGAACTTAGCATTGCACTCGAACAACATAGCAAGAGTGCATTCTCAAAGTAACAGACGACAAAATTCCGATAAGGCCACAGCGAACGAGTGTGAGCTAGAACTGCTCGGAACAAACATATGATCGAGATTTCCCAAACCTCAATCAAGCGTCTGTAGGAAGATAGCCCTATAAGATACTACCAGATATCCCACCTATGAATTCCCGAAATAACTGGTCATGCAATCAGGCACACGGATACAAGGAGTATTTCACACAACTCCTAATCTAAACCATCACCTGTATCACATCCTTCAACACACAACCAGCATCTCGGACCTTCGTCTACAACAGATCCTCGTGATCACAACGATACAAAGTGTGGTAGTACCCCCGAACAATCTACACCAGTACTGGGGACGTCGGGGTTATCTCACCACTACCCGTATTGAAGCAATAACGAACACCCTCCGTTCTTAGGTACTCAGAAATCTGAATGATGGCGATGTGCGCGATAATCCCTGGAGCTCAACTCCCCTGATACTTAGAGCAGATAGGAGGCACCAGGACACGATTCCGTCACATCGAAATCATATAGATTTCGCAAACACCCGCGTTATCCTAAAAAAAAATTTGAGCGGGAAAAGGAGTAGAGTTAAAGATTTCCTAAGACGGAAGCCTCACCAGAGCAAAGAAGAGGAGAAAAATGAAACCTACTCTCCGATATAACTAAGACTCAAAACACCTACTAGACTCGACTCGGCCAAATACGATCACACAAAGGCTCCTATGGTCGTAAGGCTCTGATTACCAACTTGTAACGACCAAGATGCGGTCCTTTCCGATCTGGGGGTCGAGGCCCCGAATAGGAAAGAAGCGCATCTAAGTGTTTTGCAAGCAAGTAAACATAGCGCATAATAATAAATAAAGTAGACAATCTGGGATTCAACTGTCTTCTTATTAAAATACAGAGTACAACGCAGATTCAAACAAGGTAGTTCCGGTACGGACTACAAAACACGGAAAATGCTATGCTACCCGCTGCAGGCCCACGATCACGACCACAGCTCAGTCCTCTGGATAGTTCACGTAAAGGCGATCTGTCTCCTCGTCGTACTGCCACGCCAGCTGGGTGCCGTCGGAATCATCTGCCTCTGGGGTACCTGTACCTGCTGGGAGTTTCGGAGGAATCCGTGAGCCACGGGGACTCAGCAATCTAAGACCTTGGTGCCAGACCTAGTCATGTTAATGGGTAAGGAAGGGATGAAGTGTTTCCGGCTGCTGCATCCTAAGATTGAATAAGTGGCTAGCTTACGCAAAGGGGAAAATGACAATGGTATATGCTAACGATCGAGAACACTTGATCAGAAAGTGATCCTGAACACCTACCTACGTCATTCATAACCCCTCCGTGTTCCCGATCGAAGAGAGATCTTCGAAGGGACAGTCATGGTTACGCACTCAGTTGGCATGTTTATTAGTTTATGTTCAAGTTCTCTAATACCGGATGTTAACAAATATTCCAAGTTGCCACATAACCGCGGGCACGGCTTTCCGAAAAGATTAAACCCTGCAGGGGTGCTCCAACTAGTCCATCACAAACGAACACAGGCCGCAAAGGCATCCTCTATCACGAATCTCGTGATCTCGTCGGATTCCTTAGAGGAAAACCTCAACTATGGGGGAAACCAAAGCTTCACCGGGATTCCGTACGCAAGATATACCGCTAAGGCAAGACAAGACTAGCAGGACCTCCCGACGTGTTGACGACCCTGATAAGAGCCGCGTATCTCAGTCTCAGGACACGCCGGATGAGCGATGGTTACCACGCCAAAACTCCGAGTTGCCCCGGGGAGCGTAATAAGCTGCTCTGGTTTGGACCAACACTCATGAGGAGCACTGGCACGGGCTGTTGATTAAGAAACCTCGGGGTAGCTATTCCCTATGCAGTTTATTATTAAGTGGTTAGAAAATAGTACCAATGTTGGGTCCTGTCGGACAAGCCTTAACACTACGCGATTTATCAAGGGGGTCCCCATAACAACCCCGAACGTGTTAGGAGCGATCAATATGGAATCAAACACCGGTAACCGGTAACTAAGGCAGCAATAACGGAACAAGACACCCGGCAAAAGGCTAGGCCTCCCGTCATTTACCAAATATATAGGTACATTAAATAAATAACAGAAATTAATATAATGATATCAAGCTCATGGCAACTCATGAGTTATAAACACCTGCAACTAACAATGCTAACATTAGTAGCTGAGCAAGCCTACCTAGCCATGCAAATTTGCTAGGAAAGAGTAAGGTGTTTGGGCTCATGGCATATGAAGAGGCAATATATTATCAGTGGTAGGCAGCGAGCAATATGACGTGGAATCGAAACTAACATAACAAGTCTAGATATGGGATCAAGGTCATGTCATCTTGCCTGTGATATCCTCAGCTTGGAATGGTTCTGGATCGTCCTGCACGTACTCTCCTGACTCCACGTAATCGGTCTCCGCTCCCGGTGCTACCCAACACAAGAATGACAGCCAATGAACAGCAGCACCACGAAATGCAACATTCACATGATGCATGAGATGAAAGTTGAGCATGCACCACTATTTCTAACACTAGCACAAGCACGAATAACTACAACAAGTTCCTGGACAGAACTTTGCACTAAACTATTTGTACATGCATGGGAATGATATGAACAGATGCATCTCGTAAAAACGGTGCAAAACCATATAAAGAACTTTGCAAACGGAGCTACGGATCAACGGGAATCAACGAAACCGATATGAAGCCCTACGTGAAAGATTCATCACCACACACACAATTGGCACAAATCTGGTGTTCCCAGGTTGCCAAGACATATATGAACCCAACATGAATGAAATGGAGCAAGGTAGAACACTCCAACAACAATTAAACGCAAACTTTGAACAAAATGTCAAAACTACGCAATCTGCCAGTTTCTGCATCTTAGCTGTTTGAGAGCAACATGCAACATAGCTACAGGTCTTCAAACATGACAAATAATATATGTGGATGTTGCCAACCAAGAATACTACCATCTCCAGCAAGAATCACAGCAAAAGGAATTAAACTCTAGAAGATACAAGGCCACAAACTTTCCCAAAACCATCAGTTCTCAGGGACTTAGTGAAAATTCCTGCACCTGAGTTTCTGTTTCTGTTCTGAAGCTTTTTGACAGCAATCAAAACACAATCTACTGGACTCCAAATGACTTTAAAATTGACAGGAAGCTTCACAACCATACCAGGTTCAAAACACTAGCACTGAACTAAGTCCAGTTCCCAACATAATGACCAGCACAACCTTATTTGCAGGGGAAGAAAATGTTTCCAGCACTCCAGACTTAGTGAAATTTTCAGAGTTCAAAAATCTGGAATTTTCCAGCCACATGCCCACTTTGTCTAGGCATAGTTTGCACACACATGTCCCCAAGAGGTGTTTGACACCACTATGGTGTTGAGCACAAACCCCTACAACTAGCACACCAAGACCCATGCCTTTCGGCTCCTTCTATACCATGGGAACAAGGCCCAAACTTTCAACAAAGTGCATATGCAATCCATAAGGTATGCTCCTAAGATGACAAGTAAATAGGAGAGTTTCATGTGCACAATGACAAAGTGACATGGGGGTTTGAACCCCATGTTTGTGTCATGCACATCAACAACACCAACACCCATATCACAATACTACTAGATTCAAGCACAACACAATAGGATTCTAAGCTAACAAGAGAGTATGCACACCTCCACATATGGCCATGTGATGGTGCACACTCTCACATATATTCCACTTCTTTTACAACAACATCATGCCCTTAAACCTAAGGAAAACTAGAGGGGGTAAGAAACTAAGCAAGTAACTTGGTAGCATCATCTCTCAAACACTTTTAGTAGGTACCACAAGTGGTGTGCACTCACAACAACATCATCTCCATTCCTACACATGTTATGATGGCAATGAACACTAGGATAAGCTCTCACACACAATTATATGTGGTGGGGAGGGCACCCCTACATCCACACACTTGCACAAGGCCACCCTCATGAGGGCAACTAGCACCCACATGCACTAGACTAGCAAGGCACCCAAGTGAGAGCACCAATATAAACACACTCTCACACACATCACACCTCAAGCACCATTTACGAGCACCTAGGCCCACACCACTACTACCATCACAATACTTCTCCTACTTCCCCCAACAAGTGACATGGAAGGGAGGAACATAGGCATGGATTCACACCACTACTATCATCACAAACTACCCCTACACCTCCTACAATTAACATGGAAGGGAGAAATACATAGGACAAAATATACTCTGAGCTGGACATGGGGTTGCTCACATAGCAAGGGAAAAAAAGACTGCAAAACAGGAAAAAAAGAACAAAAGAAAAAGAAATCTGGGCTGACTGGGATTCGAACCCCAGCCCCCTGATACAACAACACCACAACCCACCACTACGCTGCTGCTACGGTTGTTAACAAGAGAGGAGGGAATAGCAAGGTAAGTTGACTGCATGCCCTTTGATACGAATAAAATCAAAAACAACCACCAAAAGGCGCCGAGGGGGGGACTCGAACCCACGCCCTCCTACAGGCGCTAGAATAAGCCAGCACTACACTACCATCGGGCTACGGATCGGGAACTGGTTAGAGCAGCAGGTAAAAATAGTAAAACACTCCTCTCGCGAGAAGTATCCCGCCGGCGGCCGGAGCCGAGGACGCTGGCGGCGCCACTCCCGGCCACCACCGGCAGGGGAAACCGTCGGCGGGGCCCGCGGGACTCCCGGGGGATCCATTTTTGCCCTGAGCACGGGAGAAGGAGCACCCTTGGCTGCCTTGAACTGCAGCGGCGTTCCTGCTACGCTGCACCGACCGCCTGGGAGCACGGGACAGAGAGCTCCGGGCGCGCCACCCCGCGGGAACTGCTGCGCTGCTAGGCTACACGCCTGCTGCCGGCTGCTACTACGAACACGCACGCACGTAACTCGCCCAGCTACTGCACCGCACGCACTGTTGCCGACCTACTGACAGGGAAGAAAACCGAAGCATCACGGCGACTCCGGCCGACCCAAGGAGGAGGAAGCACAGGAGCGACGTGCAGCCTCACCTTGGGGCGAAGAGGGGGCGCCGAACCGACGGAGAGGAAGCCGGACCGGGGAAGGAGACGCTGAAGAAGTTCCTCCGCCGTAGACTGAAGCAGGGAAGGAGACGCCCGGTTCGCCCCGTTGACGCGGACGAGCTCGACGGGGGGGGGGGTCGCTCCTCGGGGTCCTAACGCCGGGAATGGGGCGTGGGGAGCCGCCCCGAGCCCCCGGACATGGCGGCCGTGCTGCCCGACGATGCACGCGGGGTAGGCGCCGGCGACTCTCTCTTCTCTGCTACTTCTACCGAAGCTTACCAGGGGAAGAAAAGAGAGAAGGGGGAAGGTGGCGGCGCTGGGGAGAAGGAGAGGGAACCCTAGGGTGGAGGAGGAGGACCTGGGCTCCTTATATGATCTCGGGAGGCGAGCCCGAGCCGCTGGATTGAGGGGGAGGCAATCGGGAGGTGGAGGCTTGGTCGTACGAGAGTGACGTCGGGAGGAAGAAGGAGCGCTCGCCAGTGGGCTCTGCAGCGCATGCACTTGGGCCAGGGAAGAGGGGTAAGGCCCAAGTGGCTCTAGGTAGAGAGAAAGAAACCTAGAATAATTTCTAATAAAAAAATAGGGCCTGAGAGAAAAGCAATATACACAGCCACCTGGTAGGAAAAAAAAATATAAAAGGAAAAAAACCCCTGGTCTTGGCAAAATATGGCCTAATAAAAAAAATAGGAACACAATATTTGGAGCCTTTGAAATAGATGCAAAACAGTAATTAATCTACTGTTTTGGTTTATTTGCACCTTTAGAAGTCAAAGAACAAATCAGCAAAATTGCATCTCCTCATAAGCACATTTTTATCTAACCACTAGACATTTTTGAATCATCTTTGGGAAGAAGGAATTTTGGCAAGAATAAACATAGGAGGGAAAAGGAGTTTGAAAGCAAGAGCTTAAAAGACTAGCACTCACTCCTACTTCACACACACCATTATCACATGCATCACAAGGTAGAGCAAAACCACCACCTAATCCTAGCAAGATCACATGCACTCACAACACCACAACACTACTCCCATTAGACTCAAATGCAACATGATCATGGCATGCAATCCTAAGTATGGCAAGGAATGATATGTGATTCATGCATGCAAGGGAAGTAAGCACTAGGGATCACACATGGATTCATGGCACAAAATGATAGCATCAAGATATCTGACAAGGTGGCCCCACATGGAAGGTTACAAGAAGGGAAAGTTCTACATTTGGGGCACTACAAACTCTCCCACACTACAAAGAAGATCTCGACCCCGAGATCTAAGACTGAAAGAAATCGGGAAATTCGGAACGGAGGTGATCCTCGCGTTCCCACGTAGCCTCTTTATCGGAATGGTGTGACCACTGCACTTTGAGAAACTTGACAGACTTGTTACGGGTCTTGCGCTCAGTCGCCTCGAGAACCGCAACTGGATGCTCGCGATAAGAGAGGTCAGGCTGGAGATCGATATCCTGAAGATGCACGGTGCGCTCGGGGTTCTTGAAACACCTCCGAAGCTGAGAAACATGGAACACATCATGGACATTTGCAAAGGTTGACGGAAGCTCGAGCTGGTACGCGAGGTCACCCCTCTTGCCAACCACTCTGAACGGACCAACGAAGCGAGGCGCAAGCTTGCCTTTGATGCCAAAACGCTGCATACCCTTCATAGGCGAAACCTTGAGATAGACAAAATCATCAAGCTCATACGACATGTCACGGTGCTTGCTATCATAATAGCTCTTCTGACGTGACTGAGCTGCTCTGAGGTTGTCGCGAATGATCCGACACATCTCCTCAGCTTCTTCTATCATATCATTGCCAAGGATCTGACGCTCGCCTGTCTGGGACCAGTTGAGCGGAGTACGGCACTTCCTGCCATAGCGAATCTCGAACGGAGCCTTGCCAGAGCTAGCTTGATAACTGTTGTTATATGAGAACTCCGCGAAAGGCAGACAATCCTCCCACTTCATGCCAAAGGAGATAACACAGGCTCTCAGCATGTCCTCAAGAACTTGATTCACCCTCTCAACTTGACCACTAGTCTGAGGATGGAACGCTGTGCTGAAGCGGATCTTCGTGCCCATAGCAGACTGAAACGAGTCCCAGAACTTGGAAGTGAAGA
The DNA here is from genome assembly GCF_904849725.1 of Hordeum vulgare subsp. vulgare. NCBI lineage: Eukaryota > Viridiplantae > Streptophyta > Magnoliopsida > Poales > Poaceae > Hordeum > Hordeum vulgare. The sequence continues at coordinate 441,955,664 of NC_058522.1, read as the reverse complement.
TACTCCCGCGATCTGATGAGATCATCATAGGTACACCGTGCAACGAGACAACCCTTGAGGTGTAAAACTCTGCCAGCTGAGCTGCTGAAATGGACTCCTTGACTGGAAGGAAATGCGCTACTTTACTCAATTTGTCGATGACGACGAAGATAGCGTCATTGCCCTTCTTGGACTTCGGAAACCCTGTGACGAAGTCCATCTCAATGTGATCGAACTTCCACTCGGGAATCGGCAAAGGCTGCAAGAGGCCCGCTGGTCTTTGATGTTCTGCTTTCACTCTTCGACATACATCACACTCATTGACGAATTGTGCAATTTCACGCTTCATACGGGTCCACCAGAACGACTGCTTCAAGTCATGGTACATCTTGGAACTTCCCGGATGAATAGAAAGCAGAGAATTGTGAGCTTCTTCCATGATCACCTTCCTGAGATCACCTTTCGGGACGACAAGGCGGTCCTCGAAAAACAAAGTGTCTCTGGCATCCACAGTGAAACACTTATACTTGGGAAGGCTCTTCCCCACACCAATCTTGACCTTCTTCACCATAGTATCAAGTAGCTGAGCTGCTCTGACCTGATCTTCCAAGGTAGGAGAGATCTGAAGGTTCGCCAGAAAACCCTGAGGAACCAGCTGAAGATTGAGCTTCCTGAAAGACTCAGAAAGACCCGGCTGGAGAGGTTGCAGAATCAGACTGTTGCAATATGCTTTCCTGCTCAATGCATCTGCCACAACATTTGCCTTGCCTGGCGTGTACTCAACACTCGGATTAAAATCCTGGAGCATTTCCACCCAACGTGTTTGCCGAAGATTCAAGTTAGGCTGAGTGAAGATATACTTGAGGCTCTTGTGATCGGTGAACACTTCAACCTTACGTTCCAACAAGAGATGTCTCCAAGTCATCAAGGCGTGCACCACAGCTGCTAGCTCGAGATCGTGCACAGGATAGTTCTTCTCCGCAGGCTTCAGCTGCCTGGAGGTATAAGCAACCACCTTCCTATCTTGCATCAAGACTGCACCAAAACCCTGAAGAGAAGCATCGCAAAAGACCTGGTACGGCTTGGAATCATCCGGAGGAGCCAATACCGGAGTGGAGGTAAGCTTCTCTTTGAGTGTATCGAAAGCCAGTTGACACTCTGGAGACCACACATACTTGACACCCTTCTGAAGAAGACTAGAGAGCGGCTTGGCGATTTTGGAGAAGTTCTCAACGAATCTTCTGCAATATCCGGCAAGACCGAGAAAGCTTCGAAGCTGCTTCACATTCTGCGGAGGTTCCCATTCAACAATGGCCTGAACCTTGGACGGGTCAACCTTAATGCCCTCGGCAGAGATAATATGCCCAAGATACACCACTTCTTTCAGCCAGAACTCACACTTGGAAAACTTGGCATAAAGCTTGTATTCTCTCAGTTTATCAAGCACCAACCTGAGATGTTTCTCATGTTCTTCCTCATCCTCAGAAAAGACCAGAATGTCATCGAGATAAAGCAAGACAAACTCATTCTTGAATGGCGAGAAAATATAGTTCATCAATTGGCAAAAAGTCGGAGGAGCATTAGCCAGACCAAAAGACATGACCGTATACTCATATGAGCCAAAACTGGTCCTGAATGCCGTCTTCGGAATGTCTTCCTCACGAATGCGAATCTGATGATAGCCCATCCTGAGATCAAGCTTGGAGAATACTTTAGCACCTTTCAACTGCTCGAACAACTCATTTATGTTCGGAAGTGGGTATTTGTTCTTGATTGTCTTCTTGTTCAATGGGCGGTAATCGACACACAGTCGTTCCGTGCCATCTTTCTTCTTGACAAACAGAACACCACATCCCCACGGAGACGAGCTTGGTCTGATCAAACCCAAACGCTCCTGCTCGTCGAGTTGCCTCTTGAGTTCCTTCAACTCTTCTGGACCCAGCTTGTACGACCGCTTGCACACTGGCTCTGTGCCTGGCTCAAGCTCAATGACGAACTCCACTTCACGGTGCGGAGGCATCCCTGGCAACTCCTGAGGAAACACGTCCTGATATTCGCAGACTACCGGAACTTGCTCAATGGGATTGATCTCACCCTTTTCATTCAAGGAGAACAAGCGGACTGTGTCATCGCGCGCCGCGAATATAATCACATCTTTCGAAGAGTGGGTCAGCTTCACTTCTTTAGCTTCACAATCAATTGATGCCTTATTCATGGCCAACCAGTCCATACCAAGGATCAAATCAATGTCGGACTTGCCCAAGACAATAGGAGACGCCAGGAAAGCATAATTGTCCATCTTGATAGAAACATCCGGAACCCTCATAAACGAACTCATGCGCATGCCCGGAGAAACCACATGGAAGGGACTATCCAAATGAATTGCAGGAATATCATGCTTAGCTAAGAAAGGCTTGGAGATGAAGCAATGCGAAGCACCAGAATCAAACAAGACTTTAGCAGGAAAATCATTGACTAGGAGATTACCCATGATCACATCCGAAGAATTCTCTGCCTCAGCTGCATTCACCATGTTGACTCGAGCTGATCTGGGGTTGAACTTCACAAGAGCGTTGCTAGGAGGTTTGCCTGGAGGAGGAGGCGGCAGACGGAGCTGAGAAGTGCATTTGTTGGCATAGTGACCCTTCTGCCCACATTTGTGACAAGTGACATCTGCTGGCTGCCGGAACTGAATCTGAGGAGGCCCTTGCTTCTGCTGCTGATATCTCTGCTGGAATCCAGGGTTGGGTGGGCGGGAAGAACCACGTCCACCTGAGTGCTTCGGCTGCTGAGAGTGCCGAGGAGGAGGAGGAGAAACCCAAAACCTCTGTTGCTTCTGAACCACCTGAGTCGAAGAAGAGCTGGAATCTCTGAAACGTTTCTTGGAGTTCTCCACCCTGAGCAAGGCTGCCTCTGCTCTGAGAGCTAAGTTATAGAATTTGTCAAACTCCTCAGGATCGTGCAAAGCGAGTGCTAACTGCAAATCCTCCTTCAAGCCACCCCTGAACTGGTATATCTTGCTCTTCTGATCCGGAACATCCTGCAATGCGTAACGGGCCAGCTCGTGGAACTCAACATTGTACTTGTACACAGAATTGCTGCCCTGCTTCAAGCGCCTGAACTTCTCACGCATCTCCTCAACAAAACTGGAAGGAATGTAGTGGGACCTGAAGTCACGACAGAACTCGTCCCAAGACATCACCCTGCCACCTCTGGAATCCTTAAGCTGCTGCCACCAAATAGAAGCCTGCCCCTTCAACTGGAATGTTGCAAACTTGACATAATCCTCTGGACGCACATTGCTACACTCGAAATGCTTGTTCATATCACGGATCCAATCTTCCGCGTCAAACGGCTGGTCGCAAGAAGTGAACGTCCTGGGCTGGTTTGACAGGAACTGACTCAGACTAGCGAAGTGATTGCCACCTTGCTGGAAATTGCCTTGCTGATGATTGGCTCTCTCCTGGATCAACTGCAACAGCATCTGAGTATTTGCATTGGTAGCTGCCATCATTGCCTGCCAAGCCTCTGCAGGAGGAGGCGGCGGCGGTGGCGGAGGAGGAGGTGGAGGCGGCATATCCTCACGTGCTGGGGTCTGACGAGTCGGTGGAGCCATCCTGAAGATGGACAGCATATTAGTCCACAGAATATTTGAAGATAAGCTGAATCAAAAGACAGAATATCTGAATAGAACTTAGCATTGCACTCGAACAACATAGCAAGAGTGCATTCTCAAAGTAACAGACGACAAAATTCCGATAAGGCCACAGCGAACGAGTGTGAGCTAGAACTGCTCGGAACAAACATATGATCGAGATTTCCCAAACCTCAATCAAGCGTCTGTAGGAAGATAGCCCTATAAGATACTACCAGATATCCCACCTATGAATTCCCGAAATAACTGGTCATGCAATCAGGCACACGGATACAAGGAGTATTTCACACAACTCCTAATCTAAACCATCACCTGTATCACATCCTTCAACACACAACCAGCATCTCGGACCTTCGTCTACAACAGATCCTCGTGATCACAACGATACAAAGTGTGGTAGTACCCCCGAACAATCTACACCAGTACTGGGGACGTCGGGGTTATCTCACCACTACCCGTATTGAAGCAATAACGAACACCCTCCGTTCTTAGGTACTCAGAAATTTGAATGATGGCGATGTGCGCGATAATCCCTGGAGCTCAACTCCCCTGATACTTAGAGCAGATAGGAGGCACCAGGACACGATTCCGTCACATCGAAATCATATAGATTTCGCAAACACCCGCGTGATCCTAAAAATTTTTTTGAGCGGGAAAAGGAGTAGAGTTAAAGATTTCCTAAGACGGAAGCCTCACCAGAGCAAAGAAGAGGAGAAAAATGAAACCTACTCTCCGATATAACTAAGACTCAAAACACCTACTAGACTCGACTCGGCCAAATACGATCACACAAAGGCTCCTATGGTCGTAAGGCTCTGATTACCAACTTGTAACGACCAAGATGCGGTCCTTTCCGATCTGGGGGTCGAGGCCCCGAATAGGAAAGAAGCGCATCTAAGTGTTTTGCAAGCAAGTAAACATAGCGCATAATAATAAATAAAGTAGACAATCTGGGATTCAACTGTCTTCTTATTAAAATACAGAGTACAACGCAGATTCAAACAAGGTAGTTCCGGTACGGACTACAAAACACGGAAAATGCTATGCTACCCGCTGCAGGCCCACGATCACGACCACAGCTCAGTCCTCTGGATAGTTCACGTAAAGGCGATCTGTCTCCTCGTCGTACTGCCACGCCAGCTGGGTGCCGTCGGAATCATCTGCCTCTGGGGTACCTGTACCTGCTGGGAGTTTCGGAGGAATCCGTGAGCCACGGGGACTCAGCAATCTAAGACCTTGGTGCCAGACCTAGTCATGTTAATGGGTAAGGAAGGGATGAAGTGTTTCCGGCTGCTGCATCCTAAGATTGGATAAGTGGCTAGCTTACGCAAAGGGGAAAATGACAATGGTATATGCTAACGATCGAGAACACTTGATCAGAAAGTGATCCTGAACACCTACCTACGTCATTCATAACCCCTCCGTGTTCCCGATCGAAGAGAGATCTTCGAAGGGACAGTCATGGTTACGCACTCAGTTGGCATGTTTATTAGTTTATGTTCAAGTTCTCTAATACCGGATGTTAACAAATATTCCAAGTTGCCACATAACCGCGGGCACGGCTTTCCGAAAAGATTAAACCCTGCAGGGGTGCTCCAACTAGTCCATCACAAACGAACACAGGCCGCAAAGGCATCCTCTATCACGAATCTCGTGATCTCGTCGGATTCCTTAGAGGAAAACCTCAACTATGGGGGAAACCAAAGCTTCACCGGGATTCCGTACGCAAGATATACCGCTAAGGCAAGACAAGACTAGCAGGACCTCCCGACGTGTCGACGACCCTGATAAGAGCCGCGTATCTCAGTCTCAGGACACGCCGGATGAGCGATGGTTACCATGCCAAAACTCCGAGTTGCCCCGGGGAGCGTAATAAGCTGCTCTGGTTTGGACCAACACTCATGAGGAGCACTGGCCCGGGCTGTTGATTAAGAAACCTCGGGGTAGCTATTCCCTATGCAGTTTATTATTAAGTGGTTAGCAAATAGTACCAATGTTGGGTCCTGCCGGACAAGCCTTAACACTACGCGATTTATCAAGGGGGTCCCCATAACAACCCCGAACGTGTTAGGAGCGATCAATATGGAATCAAACACCGGTAACCGGTAACTAAGGCAGCAATAACGGAACAAGACACCCGGCAAAAGGCTAGGCCTCCCGTCATTTACCAAATATATAGGTACATTAAATAAATAACAGAAATTAATATAATGATATCAAGCTCATGGCAACTCATGAGTTATAAACACCTGCAACTAACAATGCTAACATTAGTAGCTGAGCAAGCCTACCTAGCCATGCAAATTTGCTAGGAAAGAGTAAGGTGTTTGGGCTCATGGCATATGAAGAGGCAATATATTATCAGTGGTAGGCAGCGAGCAATATGACGTGGAATCGAAACTAACATAACAAGTCTAGATATGGGATCAAGGTCATGTCATCTTGCCTGTGATATCCTCAGCTTGGAATGGTTCTGGATCGTCCTGCACGTACTCTCCTGACTCCACGTAATCGGTCTCCGCTCCCGGTGCTACCCAACACAAGAATGACAGCCAATGAACAGCAGCACCACGAAATGCAACATTCACATGATGCATGAGATGAAAGTTGAGCATGCACCACTATTTCTAACACTAGCACAAGCACGAATAACTACAACAAGTTCCTGGACAGAACTTTGCACTAAACTATTTAGACATGCATGGGAATGATATGAACAGATGCATCTCGTAAAAACGGTGCAAAACCATATAAAGAACTTTGCAAACGGAGCTACGGATCAACGGGAATCAACGAAACCGATATGAAGCCCTACGTGAAAGATTCATCACCACACACACAATTGGCACAAATCTGGTGTTCCCAGGTTGCCAAGACATATATGAACCCAACATGAATGAAATGGAGCAAGGTAGAACACTCCAACAACAATTAAACGCAAACTTTGAACAAAATGTCAAAACTACGCAATCTGCCAGTTTCTGCATCTTAGCTGTTTGAGAGCAACATGCAACATAGCTACAGGTCTTCAAACATGACAAATAATATATGTGGATGTTGCCAACCAAGAATACTACCATCTCCAGCAAGAATCACAGCAAAAGGAATTAAACTCTAGAAGATACAAGGCCACAAACTTTCCCAAAACCATCAGTTCTCAGGGACTTAGTGAAAATTCCTGCACCTGAGTTTCTGTTTCTGTTCTGAAGCTTTTTGACAGCAATCAAAACACAATCTACTGGACTCCAAATGACTTTAAAATTGACAGGAAGCTTCACAACCATACCAGGTTCAAAACACTAGCACTGAACTAAGTCCAGTTCCCAACATAATGACCAGCACAACCTTATTTGCAGGGGAAGAAAATGTTTCCAGCACTCCAGACTTAGTGAAATTTTCAGAGTTCAAAAATCTGGAATTTTCCAGCCACATGCCCACTTTGTCTAGGCATAGTTTGCACACACATGTCCCCAAGAGGTGTTTGACACCACTATGGTGTTGAGCACAAACCCCTACAACTAGCACACCAAGACCCATGCCTTTCGGCTCCTTCTATACCATGGGAACAAGGCCCAAACTTTCAACAAAGTGCATATGCAATCCATAAGGTATGCTCCTAAGATGACAAGTAAATAGGAGAGTTTCATGTGCACAATGACAAAGTGACATGGGGGTTTGAACCCCATGTTTGTGTCATGCACATCAACAACACCAACACCCATATCACAATACTACTAGATTCAAGCACAACACAATAGGATTCTAAGCTAACAAGAGAGTATGCACACCTCCACATATGGCCATGTGATGGTGCACACTCTCACATATATTCCACTTCTTTTACAACAACATCATGCCCTTAAACCTAAGGAAAACTAGAGGGGGTAAGAAACTAAGCAAGTAACTTGGTAGCATCATCTCTCAAACACTTTTAGTAGGTACCACAAGTGGTGTGCACTCACAACAACATCATCTCCATTCCTACACATGTTATGATGGCAATGAACACTAGGATAAGCTCTCACACACAATTATATGTGGTGGGGAGGGCACCCCTACATCCACACACTTGCACAAGGCCACCCTCATGAGGGCAACTAGCACCCACATGCACTAGACTAGCAAGGCACCCAAGTGAGAGCACCAATATAAACACACTCTCACACACATCACACCTCAAGCACCATTTACGAGCACCTAGGCCCACACCACTACTACCATCACAATACTTCTCCTACTTCCCCCAACAAGTGACATGGAAGGGAGGAACATAGGCATGGATTCACACCACTACTATCATCACAAACTACCCCTACACCTCCTACAATTAACATGGAAGGGAGAAATACATAGGACAAAATATACTCTGAGCTGGACATGGGGTTGCTCACATAGCAAGGGAAAAAAAGACTGCAAAACAGGAAAAAAAGAACAAAAGAAAAAGAAATCTGGGCTGACTGGGATTCGAACCCCAGCCCCCTGATACAACAACACCACAACCCACCACTACGCTGCTGCTACGGTTGTTAACAAGAGAGGAGGGAATAGCAAGGTAAGTTGACTGCATGCCCTTTGATACGAATAAAATCAAAAACAACCACCAAAAGGCGCCGAGGGGGGGACTCGAACCCACGCCCTCCTACAGGCGCTAGAATAAGCCAACACTACACTACCATCGGGCTACGGATCGGGAACTGGTTAGAGCAGCAGGTAAAAACAGTAAAACACTCCTCTCGCGAGAAGTATCCCGCCGGCGGCCGGAGCCGAGGACGCTGGCGGCGCCACTCCCGGCCACCACCGGCAGGGGAAACCGTCGGCGGGGCCCGCGGGACTCCCGGGGGATCCATTTTTGCCCTGAGCACGGGAGAAGGAGCACCCTTGGCTGCCTTGAACTGCAGCGGCGTTCCTGCTATGCTGCACCGACCGCCTGGGAGCATGGGACAGAGAGCTCCGGGCGCGCCACCCCGCGGGAACTGCTGCGCTGCTAGGCTACACGCCTGCTGCCGGCTGCTACTACGAACACGCACGCACGTAACTCGCCCAGCTACTGCACCGCACACACTGTTGCCGACCTACTGACAGGGAAGAAAACCGAAGCATCACGGCGACTCCGGCCGACCCAAGGAGGAGGAAGCACAGGAGCGACGTGCAGCCTCACCTTGGGGCGAAGAGGGGGCGCCGAACCGACGGAGAGGAAGCCGGACCGGGGAAGGAGACGCTGAAGAAGTTCCTCCGCCGTAGACTGAAGCAGGGAAGGAGACGCCCGGTTCGCCCCGTTGACGCGGACGAGCTCGACGGGGGGGGGGGGGTCGCTCCTCGGGGTCCTAACGCCGGGAATGGGGCGCGGGGAGCCGCCCCGAGCCCCCGGACATGGCGGCCGTGCTGCCCGACGATGCACGCGGGGTAGGCGCCGGCGACTCTCTCTTCTCTGCTACTTCTACCGAAGCTTACCAGGGGAAGAAAAGAGAGAAGGGGGAAGGTGGCGGCGCTGGGGAGAAGGAGAGGGAACCCTAGGGTGGAGGAGGAGGACCTGGGCTCCTTATATGATCTCGGGAGGCGAGCCCGAGCCGCTGGATTGAGGGGGAGGCAATCGGGAGGTGGAGGCTTGGTCGTACGAGAGTGACGTCGGGAGGAAGAAGGAGCGCTCGCCAGTGGGCTCTGCAGCGCATGCACTTGGGCCAGGGAAGAGGGGTAAGGCCCAAGTGGCTCTAGGTAGAGAGAAAGAAACCTGGAATAATTTCTAATAAAAAAATAGGGCCTGAGAGAAAAGCAATATACACGGCCACCTGGTAGGAAAAAAAATATAAAAGGAAAAAAACCCCTGGTCTTGGCAAAATATGGCCTAATAAAAAAAAATAGGAACACAATATTTGGAGCCTTTGAAATAGATGCAAAACAGTAATTAATCTACTGTTTTGGTTTATTTGCACCTTTAGAAGTCAAAGAACAAATCAGCAAAATTGCATCTCCTCATAAGCACATTTTTATCTAACCACTAGACATTTTTGAATCATCTTTGGGAAGAAGGAATTTTGGCAAGAATAAACATAGGAGGGAAAAGGAGTTTGAAAGCAAGAGCTTAAAAGACTAGCACTCACTCCTACTTCACACACACCATTATCACATGCATCACAAGGTAGAGCAAAACCACCACCTAATCCTAGCAAGATCACATGCACTCACAACACCACAACACTACTCCCATTAGACTCAAATGCAACATGATCATGGCATGCAATCCTAAGTATGGCAAGGAATGATATGTGATTCATGCATGCAAGGGAAGTAAGCACTAGGGATCACACATGGATTCATGGCACAAAATGATAGCATCAAGATATCTGACAAGGTGGCCCCACATGGAAGGTTACAAGAAGGGAAAGTTCTACACTTGGGGCACTACAATTGCGTACCTATGAAGGGAGGTATCACCGTTGTTCCTAATGATAAGAATGAACTAATCCCACAAAGGATTATTACTCGCTATAGGATGGTGATAGACTTCCGGAAGCTGAACAAGGCAACTAGGAAAGACCATTATCCTTTTCCGTTTATCGACCAAATGCTAGAAAGGCTATCTAAACACACACAATTCTGCTTTCTAGACGGTTATTCAGGTTTCTCGCAAATACCTGTTGCACAATCTGATCAGGAGAAAACCACTTTCACCTGCCCCTTCGGTACCTTTGCTTATAGACGTATGCCTTTTGGCTTGTGCAATGCACCTGCCACCTTTCAAACATGTATGATGGCTATATTCTCTGACTTTTGTGAAAAGATTGTTGAGGTTTTCATGGATGATTTCTCCGTTTATGGTTCTTCCTTTGACGATTGCCTCAACAACCTTGATCGAGTCTTACAGAGATGCAAAGATACCAACCTCGTCTTGAACTGGGAGAAGTGCCACTTCATGGTTAAAGAAGGCATCATCTTAGGACACAAAATCTCTGAGAAAGGCATTGAAGTTGATAAGGCTAATGTTGATGCAATTGAGAAAATGCCTTGCCCCACAGATATCAGAGGTATACAAAGTTTCCTAGGTCATGCTGGTTTCTATAAAAGGTTCATTAAAGACTTCTCTAAGATTTCTAGGCCTCTTACCAACCTCTTGCAGAAGGATGTTCCTTTTGTTTTTGATGAGGATTGTGAGGAAGCTTTCGAAATACTTAAGAAGGCCTTGATAACCGCACCTATTGTTCAACCACCTGATTGGAACTTCCCTTTTGAAATCATGTGCGATGCCAGCGATTATGCCAGCGATAAGGAAGGAGTAGATGGTGTTATTAGACGTTGTGTGCATGAACATGAACATGGACAGATCCTGCGGAAGTGTCATTCCGAGGCCTACGGAGGACACCATGCTGGAGACAGAACTTCTCATAAGGTATTGCAATCAGGTTTCTATTGGCCCACTCTCTTCAAGGATGCCCGTAAGTTTGTCTTGTCTTGTGACGAATGCCAAAGAATAGGGAATATCAGTAAGAGTCAGGAAATGCCTATGAACTATTCACTTGTCATTGAACCATTTGATGTCTGGGGCTTTGATTATATGGGACCTTTCCCGAGTTCCAATGGGTATACTTACATCTTAGTTGCTGTGGATTATGTCACTAAGTGGGTAGAAGCTATCCCCACTGAAAATGCTGTTCACCACACCTCTATTAAGATGCTTAAAGAAGTCATTTTCCCAAGATTTGGAGTCCCTAGATATTTGATGACTGATGGCGGTTCACACTTCATTCATGGTGTTTTCCGTAAGATGCTCGCTAAGTATGATGTCAACCATAGAGTTGCATCTCCTTATCATCCTCAGTCTAGTGGTCAAGCGGAGTTGAGTAATAGGGATATCAAACTGATCTTACAAAAGACCGTCAATAGATCTCGAAAGAATTGGTCTAGCAAACTTGACGATGCACTATGGGCTTATAGGAATGCTTATAAGAATCCCATGGGCATGTCGCCATATAAAATGGTTTATGGTACGGCCTGTCATTTACCCCTTGAGCTGGAACACAAAGCTTATTGGGCAATCAAAGAGCTCAACTTCGATTTCAAACTTGCCGGTGAGAAGCGGTTGTTTGATATCAGCTCATTAGATGAATGGAGGGCCCAGGCATATGAGAATGCCAAGCTGTTCAAGGAAAAGGTTAAGAGATGGCACGATAAAAAAAATACAAAAACGAGAGTTCAATGTAGGTGATTATGTCCTGCTATACAATTCTCGTTTAAGATTCTTCGCAGGCAAGCTTCTCTCTAAATGGGAAGGTCACTACGTTGTCGAGGAAGTATATCGTTTCGGTGCCATCAAAATCAATAACACGGAAGGTAATTTTCCTAGAGTGGTAAATGGGCAAAGAATCAAGCATTACATCTCTAGTACTCCCATAAATGTTGAGAACAATATCATCAATATCATAACTCCACACGAGTACATAAGGGATGTTTATCAACCTGTTTCAGACCCTGAAAACGAAGAGGTATGTGTTTCGGTAAGTAATTGGACTCCGAAACTTTTCCAATAGGAAATTCTCTCCATTTTGGAATTTATGGAAAATTAGAAAAATAAAAAGCAGTCCGGAGAGCGCACGAGGCGGCCACAAGCTTGGTTGCCGCGACCTCCCCCCTGGTCGCGGCAACAGGGCTTGTGGGCACCTCGTGTGCCTCCCGAACTCCGTTTTCTTGCGGAGCACTCCTTCTGGTCCAGAAAAAATCATTATATTTACGCCCGAGGGTTTTGATCTCTGTATCGCGCAGTTTTCCTCTGTTTTTGTTTCGAGCCTCTTGTCTGCCGCAGATTTAGGTCAAGATGTCTTCTCAAGATTCAGAAGAAGAGATCTATGTGGCGGATGACCGTGCTAACTCCAGGATTAATGGGGACTTAGATCCTTATGGTTGGACCACAAATGAGGAAGAGGAGCATGAACCAAAGGGGAAGGAGCAAACAAGCTCTGACAAGGAGGAGGCTCCTCTACCTCAACCTGCAAACACCCATGTGGAGTTCAAGAAGTCAAGCCTCCCCAACTCCAGGAAGAAGCCTAAGACCCTGTTTATCCCTTCTCGTTTTTTGCAGGAGAGTAAGCAGGAACTTTGCCATAGAGTGTTGAAGCTTGAGGAGGAAAATGACGATCTGAGGGAGCAGAACTTTATGCTCAAGTGGATATTAGACAAGCTCAAGGCTGCAGCAACAACCCCACCACCATCACCACCAAAGGAAGACAACTAAGCATTGGTATGGGCAACTCCCTTGGCTTATGCCAAGCTTGGGGGAGTTGCCCTGGTATCGTATCACCTTTATATCTTTTGCTTTTACCTTTGTTTTAGTTCTTTCCTTTTCAGTTTTATTTCTTCTCTTAGTGGAATAAGTTTTTAGTGTTTTAGTTTGAGTCTTTTGCCTTGTGTCTCCCCCGATGTATTCGAGCTTGCGAGCTATATAATAAAGAGTATATTAGTCAAGGGCTTTGCTTTATGCCGTGATCAAAAGTATGAAAAGAACGATAGCATGAAAGATCATGAGATGATCTTATGGAAAGTGATAGCTTCACATAAAACAAGTATGATGATTGAAACTTGTTGAGAGTAGACCAACATAGACCTGAGTCATTGTTGCAATTAATAAGAAGTAATAAGGAAAGAGAGGTTCACATATAAATATATCATCTTAGACACTTTCTATAATTGTGAGCACTCAACAAACTATTACATGCTTAGAAGTAGATGTTGGACAAGGAAGACAACATAATGAATTGTGTTTGCTTGGTTCCAAACAATGTTATATGATTAGAGATCCCTTAGCATGTGACGATTGCTTCCACCTCACATTAGCCAAAACTCCCGCACCAAGTAGAGATACTACTTGTGCATCCATAAACCTTCAAACCAGTTTTTCCATGAGTGTCCACCATACCTACCTATGGATTGAATAAGATCCCTCAAGTAAGTTGTCATCGGTGCAAGCAATAAAAATTGCTCTCTAATATGTATGATCTATTAGTGTGTGGAAAATAAGCTTTGTACGAACCTGTGATGAGGAAGACATAAAAGTGATAGACTGCATAATAAAGTTCTTTATCACAGGAGGCAATATAAAGTGACATTCCTCCGCACTAAGAGGACACGCATCCAAACCTCAAAAGCGCATGACAACCTCTGCTTCCCTCTGCGAAGGGCATATCTTGTACCTTTACTTTTTGCCCTTGTAAGAGTCATGGTGATCTTCACCAATTCCTTATTTAGCCCTTTTTCTTGGTGAACGTCATATGCTTGGGAAAGATCTATATTCATATATCAACTTGGAGCTGAATACTTATGCTTTATTATTGTTGACTTTACCCTTGAGGTAAATGGTTGGGAGGCAATATTATAAGCCCCTATCTTTCTCTGTGTCCGACTGAAACTTTGATATCATGAGTACCACGTGAGTTGTAACAATTGTGGAAACCAAAAGAGATGATTGAGTGTGTGGATTTGCCTTACAAGCTCTTATTTGACTCTTTCTGATGTTATGATAAATTGCAATTGCTTCAATGACTATGGACTGTTGTTGGCTACTTCTCGGTAAGGTTTTTGTTTCATACTTTGCTTTGTGAAGGAATTGTTACTTTTCCATAAGAATCTCTATGATGTATTGATGTTATATGTGTGATCATGATGCCCTCATGTCCGTATTATGTTTTATCAACACCTTCATCCCTAAACATGTGGACATGTTTTGGGTCTTGGTTTTCGCTTAAGGACAAGCGAGGTCTAAGCTTGGGGGAGTTGATACGTCCATTTTGCATCATGCTTTCATGTTGATATTTATCGCTTTTTGGACTGTTATTATACTTTGTGGAACCATACTTATGCCTTTTCTCTCTTATTTTGCAAGGTTTATTTGAAGAGGGAGAATACCGGCAGCTGGAATTCTGGACTTCAAAAGGAGCAAGTCTGAGTCCTCTATTCTTCACAACTCCAAATGCCCTAAAAATCAACGTGGATTTTTTTGGGAATATATAAAAAATACTGGGTGAAAGAAGCATCAGAGGGGAGCAGCCAGGGGTCCACAAGCCTGGTTGCCGCGGCCTACCCCCTGGCCGCGGCAATAGTGCTTGTGGGCACCCTGGTGGCCCACTGCTCCCCCTCTTTTCCTATACTAAGGGTTTCGTCCGGAAAAAAATCAGGGTGGAGCTTTTTCGTGGATTCGCCGCCGCCATGAGGCGGAACTTGAGCAGATCCAATCTAGAGCTCCGGCATGACGATCCTGTCGGGGAAACTTCCCTCCCGGAGGGGGAAATCGTCGCCATCGTCATCACCAACACTCCTCTCATCGGAGGGGAGTCATCTCCATCAACATCTTCATCAGCACCATCTCCTCTCCAAACCCTAGTTCATCTCTTGTAACCAATCTCCGTCTCGCGACTCTGATTGGTACTTGTAAGGTTGCTAGTAGTGTTGATTACTCTTTGTAGTTGATGCTAGTTGGATTACTTGGTGGAAGAGTTTATGTTCAGATCCTTGATGCTACTCATTACACCTCTGATCATGATTATGATTATGCTTTGTGAGTAGTTACTTTTGTTCCTGAGGACATGGGATAAGTCATGCTGATAATAGTCATGTGAATTTGGTATTCGTTCGGTATTTTGATATGATGTATGTTGTCTTTTCCTCTAGTGGTGTTATGTGAATGTCGACTACATAACACTTCACCATATTTGGGCCTAGAGGAAGGCATTGGGGAGTAGTAAGTAGATGATGGGTTGCTAGAGTGACAGAAGCTTAAACCCCAGTCTATGCGTTGCTTCGTAAGGGGCTGATTTGGATTCACTAGTTTAATGCTATGGTTAGACGTTGTCTTAATTCTTCTTTCGTAGTTGCGGATGCTTGCGAGAGGGGTTAATCATAAGTGGGATGCTTGTCCAAGTAAGGGCAGTACCCAAGCGCCGGTCCACCCGCATATCAAACTATCAAAGTAACGAACGCGAATCATATGAACATGATGAAACCAGCATGACAGAAATTTCCGTGTGTTCTCGGGAGCGTTTTTCCTCTTATAAGACTTTGTTCAAGCTTGTCCCTTGCTACAAGAGGGATTGGGCCACTTTGTTGCACCGTTGCTACTACTTGTTACTTGTTACTTTTCGCTTCCTACGTTTCACCTCACTACACCATCACTTGTTACCGCTGCTTTGAGTGCTTGCATTTATTACTTTGCTGAAAACCGTTTATCAGAGCCTTCTCCTCCTCATTGGGTTCGACACTCTTACTTATAGAAAGGACTACGATTGATCCCCTATACTTGTGGGTCATCAACTACTTTGTAAGGTCTTTGTGAATAATCAATAAAACGGCTGCACGCATCGTTCAGATGCATAGGCCGGCGGTAATCCTCCTTTTCTTAATTTTTTAAAAAAAAATTGAGAACCCCGAGAGTTATAGAGATTGTTTGGCAGAAATGACAAGGGACTAATGTGTTTGCTAGTGCATACAAAGATAATATGTCCCTAGACTTTGCCATAAACTCGGAAGATTGTTATCTGTGAAGGAGAGAACAATGCTAAAGTAGCCGAGGAGATTGTCATCAAAGAGATTGTGCGATGGAGACGAACCCCCAAAATATTGTTGAGTCGAAGCAATTGCTACACGGGCGGGTGAAATAAATTGACTACAACGGAGAATAATGAAGATGAAGAAAGACGTAGTATTTTCTTTCATACTTCATTTTCTTTCTTTGAGGCGTAGGATCACCGTACTATTAAGAGGGGTTTGATGTTTCAAGACTTTTTCCTTTATGATGCTTAACCGAAACTTATCCCAAGTAAGTTTAGAGAAATATTTCTTCATGCAAAGAGTTATTACTCGCCAGCCAGAGCTGAAGCTCTTCCGGGCTGCGAGAGAATTGTTCTAGCAGAGGAGTCAGCCTTACTTGTTCGCCATAAGACTAAGGTTCCTCATGGTCTTCTCATACTCGATGTCAAACTCTTCATCTTCATTGTAGTAGCCATGCTCTACATTGTCATCGTCGGACGAAACATCCTCGTCATAAGAAACAAGAATTTCATCAGAATTTTTACTATGACAGTGCTCATATTTATGCATGCACATGGCTTCAACAATGACATTGTTAATGGTAATAACATCTCCTTTAGCACGCATGAGGTCATGAATCTCAAAAAGGCATTTATCAAAATTAGGACCGGTTGGCTTCATTTTGTGAAAGGCAATGCATTTATGGAAAATAAACTCAAGATTTCTTAGTGAATAGTCGGGATATCTTTTCTCTAAGTTTTTCCACAAAGTGTGAGCGCACTCAAAATTCTGCAATTGATTAAGCACATTTCTTGGAAGTGCTCTAATGATTAGATTTACAGTTTTAAGATTACCATGCATATCAAGTTCTTCATCATGAGAAGGATGTAAGGGATCAATGGGAGGCTCATAGGGATGTTCAACATACTTGCACAAATGGAATTTATCAAATATATCAAGCATTTCATCTTTCCATTACCTAAAATATTCCCCATCAAGAATATGCACTCTACAACTAATATTCCCTAAACTAGGCACATACATCTTCCTCCAATGGTGTTTAAACCAAGGTTTTCGAGTCCTTGCTCTCATACCAATTGTGAGATCGGTAGAAAAGGTATCTCGGGGGGGGGGGGTGAGTAGACTACTTGCATAAATTAAGATCCTAGCCTTTTCCCAATTTAAATGGTTGGCAGATTTTAGCATTCTAATAAGTCTAGTGCACCCAACACATGCTAGTCAACAAATATGGCAGCGGAAAGTAAAGACTTTGCACATGTAGTAAGGAGTAGAGTTTAGGAAGATCAAACACAAAGAAGTTGACATGGCGATTTTTGGCATGGTTTTGATAGGTGGCGCTATCGTACGTCCATGTTAGTGGAGAATTCAACCCACGGAGGGTAACAACTGCGAGAGTCCACGGAGGGCTCCACCCACAAGGGTCCACAAAGAAACGACCTTCTCTATTCCACCACGGCTTTCGTCCATACAGGACTAGCCTCACTCACGGTAGATCTTCACGGAGTAGGTGATCCCCTTGCCGATACAAACTTCTTGGTTCAACTCCACAACATGAATTGGAGGCTCCCAAGCAACACCTAACCAATCTAGGAGGCACCACCCTCCAAAAGGTAACAGATGTGGTAGAATGATGAACTCCTTGCTCTTGTGCTTCAAAAAATAGTCTCCTCAACACTCAATCACTCTCTCTCGGATTTGGCAGGGGTAGGAGAGATTGATCTTGTGGAAAGCAACTTGGGGAGGCTAGAGATCAAATTTCAAATGGTTGGATTGGAATATCTTGATCTCAACACATGAATAGGTGACTCTGTCTCTCAGAAAAATGAATCTGGCAAGTGTAAGCGTGTTCTGAGTGCTTCCTCTATGAACGAGAGGTAGGTGGAGGGGTATATATAGTCATCCCCCAAAATCCAACCGTTACAACATTATTGCCCAACTCGGTGACACCTAAATGAATCTCGGTGGTACCAAGTTGCACTAAATGTGGCAACTTTGGAATTTTCGGTGAGACCGATATATGAATCTCGGTGGTACCGATACGATGACCTAGAATAGTTTCCAAATCTCGATGAGACCGATTTCAAACTCGAAAATTCTGATTCTTGAAATCTTCTCAACTGAAAGTTGGTCACTGAACCTTGGAGGCACCGATAGGATTGTTAGTGGTACCGACATGATAGGGTTTGGCATACGATCTATCAAGTGTAAAATCGGTAGGGCCGAATGGAAACTGTTGGTGGCACCGATTTTGCTGGTTTGGGTTTGGACAGAGATATTTTGTGGGAGAATGGGTGAGTATTTTTGGTGGCTACTTCTAAGCACTTGAGAAACTAATTCATCATAATACCTCATCCCCTTTTAATAATATTGGTTTTCCTATGGACTCAAAGTGATTTCTCACAAAGTGTAAAATGAAGATTCTTCTTGCTTGAAGCTCGAGCCAACCCTATTCCTTCCTTCATCAAGGGGCTTTTCCTCACAATCCTAAAGGCAAAGCTCTCTGTGGACTATACCTGAAATATACTAGGTAAAAGTGTTAGTCCAAGAGACAATGTATGTTGTCATGAATTATCAAAACCACCAAGGGAGCATATTTGATTTCAGACGCTCATAAAATATAGACGCAATTCATCTTATAGGAGAGAAGACAATGTATGGTAGGAGCGATAGCGCTCTTACCACATGAAATTTTGGCCATATAAGCCCGAGGGGGAGATAACCCTCAATCTTATATTTCCTTCTTCTACAAACCTCAAAGAAACTTTTAATGATCTTTTCAGTCCAAGTCCTTTCACAAGAAGCTTCTACATTACGTGTATTCCCCGATCCTCGGGTTAGTTTTCGCAAATCGTGCTCAATAGCCTGTCATTTTCTTTCTAGGGTTCATACTCGTTTTTGAACTATTTATCGTGTTCAACACGTAATCATTGATATTTGTAGCGGTGATTATCCGTCTACGTCACATGGATTTAATCTTTTATATTTCTGTTGGACCAAAAACTATTTCTACTTAGGGAAGATCATGAGGAGTTCCGCCGCTCATGATCATCCTCTTGCGTGTGGAGAGGTTGGTCATATCGATGCAACAATCACTTATAGGAAACATGTTTCCTATCGGGATCAAATTCACCGACCGTATCCGAAGGAACAAGTATACAAAACTTCATAAGAAGGCAGTCTGATAAACTAAGTGGGCGTGCCCAACTAAATCGCCACACTTGGTATAGGTAATGATTTCAATTTATATGTGCTAATGTTGGTGTGAATCACTTTGTCTTTGAGGATGCAAAGACCTCTCGCCAGTTGACGCTTGAGTTTTTGATCACCCTATCACACATCATCAAGCTTAACCTCGTGAACAATGCAGAGTAAATCACCTTCCGCCTCATGGACCTAAGTTCCGACATGTCCCTTATGGAGTGGCGTACTCTCTTTAGCTTCACCAACAACAACGACCATGTCCGTTACATCTCTGACGTGCTGCATCCACATCTGGAGTGCGACATTTGTTTCCCAGTTTCATGCCTAAACACATTCGTATTTGTATTCGTATTATTGGAGTGTAACCGCGTGGAGTGTTGCATTCACATCTGGAGTGTTGCATTCGTATTTCTGGAGTGCAGCATTTGTTTTCCACTTTCATGCCTAAACGCTACACGGTTGATGAGGGAATTTTGCATTATGATGCACATGATGTGCATGAAGCTTTCAACCTTGAAGATCTAGAACTAGAAGAGGTAGATGAAGAGGAGCATGCGCGGAACAAGATGAGCAGCATGAGGAGGACATACAAGAAGAGACGCCCTACACCACGTGCAATGGGACAAGATGAGAAGCGTGGCAAGGACACATAACAAGATGGGCAACTTTCCACTTTCATTTGTGAATGTTTTTTTCTATTTGAGGTCATCTTGCGGTTGGAATCGCTCACTCTTTACCAGTTCAACAAAACATGTGAAAGTATAAGTTAGACATGTCTCAAACAATTATGTCACTTGTCCGCACCTTCTCTATTTTCTCTGAACATGTCCCAGACAAGTACGAGCCTTCTCAACCTTGTTTACATATGATTGACCCGGACTATCCAGCCACTTGTCCGGGCGTTCTCGATTTGTCCTGGAGATGTGTGACAGCCCGGTGCCGATGTTCCAGAAGATTCCCCTCTCTTTTCGTTTTCGTCATGTGATTTATTTTATTTGTCGCATCATCATCGCATCATGCGCATCATCTGCATTGCATCGGCATCTCCGTTGCCGCCCGTTTTCAAAACATGCATTCGTTAGTAGTTGCCGGTTCTCGTCGTCGTCCGTTCTGAGTCCGACTGCACACGCACGCGCCCGCGGCACCGTCGAAAACCCTGTTTTTAAAGTGCGTTTAAAACTTTCTCTGATCAAGGTGAAACTTGGCACGCGGTCGCGATTAGATATAGCTAGGCCGCCTGTCGAATTTCGTCGCGATCGGAGACCGTCTGGTACCCGAACGGTCGACCGTAGCGGCACCGTCTTCGGTTATTCGTCGGACGTCTGTCGGTGTTATGAAAGTCGATGCCGCGCCGCACCACTTCCCTCTCATCTTAGCCAACGCCACTCTACACACCCAACCCTAACCCGCCTCTCCGATCGGACCGCGCGAACGCGTCCGGAGGGTCGAAAAACCCCCAGATACCCTGCACCCTAGCCCATTTCCCTATTTAAGCACCCCTCCCTGCCTATTTTGGGCGCCCCCCTAATCCTCCTCGGGATCCGCGCCCTAAACCTAACCCTAGCCGCCCACAGCCTCTCTCTGTCCCGCAGCCGCCGCCGGCCCACGAGGCCCGCAGCAGGCCCGCACCGGGCCCATCCGACCCGCCGCCGCCCGCCGCCGCCTCCTGTGCTCCCGTGCGCCCCGCGCCTCCTGCCCGCAGCGAGCCGCCGCTAGGAGCCGGCGGTACCCGAGCCTCCCGCCGCCGCCTCGGCGTCGCCCCTTGCCGCCGGAGCCCGCGCTCCACCGCCGGCCGTCGGCCTTCCCCTGCCCTGCCGCCTTGCCTCCTCGCCGGGACAAGCCGCCAGCTGAGCCGAGCCCGCCGCGTCGGCTCCCGTCGCCGCCCAGATCCGGGTCGCCGGCCCCGGATCCCCTTCCCCCTCGCGTTCCCTGCCACTGGCCTGCGGGCTCGCCGCCGGCAGCCGCACGCCGGCAGGCCTCGCGCCGCCATGGCCAGTTCCTCGTGCTCCTGGTGAGCACGGGAGGACGAGGCCTCGCCCCGCGGTGACCACCATGGGCCGCGCCAGCCGGTGCCCCGAGCCGGCCCAGCGCCCGAGCCAGGCCCGCAGCTTCCCCGGCCCAGTTCGCCGCTCCAGGCCGGCCGCCTCGCCCCGGCCCAAGCCTCCTCCAGGCCGCCTCCTCTCCTGGCCCGTTGGCCCAAGGTGAGGACCAGTGTCCCCTTTATTTGCCGCCCGTGCGGGATTTAGTTGTCCAGCGCCCACCAGATTCGGCCCGATTAGGATTTTCTAATAATCTGATAATATTCGTTTCAGATATATATATTAGAATTTAAAACGCCCGTAACTTTTGTTCCGTTAGTCGGATCGAGGTGATATTTATATCGTTTTGGTGTAGAATTTCACGTAGTGTATGTTTTTGAAACTTGCATAATTATTTGAGCTAGTTTAACGCGCCAAATGCCTAGTTTTACGTGCTGTCCCGATAGGTTTGTTGCCCGTAGTTATTTCCACGCGTGTTGTATCACTCGAATGCCATGATAGAAATGCTCGTGTTTTAGGGATTATTTTTGCATGTATTTTAGAGCGGTCATAGGTTTTTTTACGTGTAGGGATTTGCCTCTAGTTTATTTTCCCGTATATAGGTTATTATCCCGCTTTATTGTGTGGCTTTATTTTGCGTTGCAAACCCCACATAATTTATATGTTTTCGGCGTAGAAAAATCCCATGGATTTTTCCGTGCAATTAGTTTTAGCTTTTGAGAAAGTTAGTTCGCGCGATATTTTACCATGATGCCCTTTTGTTTAATTCGTAGGATTTATTCCGTGCCTCGTTTGAATTAGTTGTCAACTAGGGAGTTGACCTTGGATGTTTTGTTTAGCCCCTGGTATTTTTGGTTGCTATAGAAATGCATGTTAAGGTGTTGTTTGACTGCCCTCAAGTTGCTTGAATAGTGCTGTTTCAGAGGAGCTGAAATATTTCTAAGTCTGGAATCTGTTATATTTTGTTGCTGCCTTGTCTTGCTTGCATCTTGTGATCTGTAGTTCTTTTGGAGTTGGTCCAATGGAGTTAGTTGTACCCCTTATGTTTCTCTAGCATGCTGTTAAGTTTCATGCCATTTGGAGACCTGTAGCTTAGGTTTTTGCTGCTGTCAATATAGCTTCAGATCGAAAACTGCACCTTCTTGAGGTGTTATTTTCACTAAGTCTGAAATAGTGCGTGAGATGCCATTTTGTGTCTTCTTTTCCTAGTGTTCCATGATGCCATGCTAGTTGTTGTTAGTTGTTTGTAGTAGTGCTTCTTGCCCTCTTCCGTGCCATGCCTTGCTTGAGCATATCGGAGTTGTGTAGCCGTAGTTGTGGGGCGTAGAAAGTGCTATGTGGCTGTTTTAGGCAGATTGTAGCCCTTTCTTGTTTTGCTCGTAGTTTTTGAACCGTAGCTCCGATTTGATCGTGTCCTACATGAAACTTGCTTAGAATCTTGTGTAGTTTTTTTTCTCTTGCTGCTTGTATGTGTTGGAGTGCTCGTAGCCGCCGTTGCACATAATTTTGCATTCATGCCATCATATCTTGCGGTGCTTGTATCTTTTGATCCGTAGCTCCGTTGGAGATGTTCTTTACGTGTAGGTTGCTTGCCATGACGCGTAGAATCACGTGAACCTATTTGTTTTGCTGTTTAAACAACCAATTAAATGCATTAGTTCAGATCTGGACAGAATTGTAAATTAACATGTGAGGTCGTTTCGGAGGTGCTATATGTCATTTCCGACCTCACTTAAAATGCCTAGATAGGTAGTTTAACTTCCGCTTCACCTCTTGCCATGTTTAACCACATTAATATTGCCGTGTAAATAACCGGGAGTGAACTAAATAATTAACGTGGAGTTTCGTCAATATGCAACTCGTGCATATTGAACTTCACTTAATGTGTAGTGTTTGATTGTGTGATTTGTCATGCCGTGACTTGCATGTATTCAGTAGCTCATGCATCTTATGTGTTGTGCATCGTGTGGTGAATATCGTGTGTTCATGCTTGTTTCCCGTTTCCCCGTCTCGATAGAGTTCCGCAAGCGTGTCGGATGTGAGGACCCGTTCGACTACGTCGGTTCGTCTGCTTCACGGAGTCGTTCTTCTTCCAAGCGGGATCTCAGGCAAGATGATCATTTCCCCAGATACCATTACTATCATTGCCATGCTAGTTTATCGCTTCTGTCGATTACGTCTCGTTGCCTACCACCTGTTAAAGTCAGCCTCTCAACAATGCCATGTTTACCATCAACCTGTTCGACCTAGCAAACCACTGATTGGCTATGTTACTGCTTGCTTAACCCTGTTGATAGCGTTGCTAGTTGCAGGTGCAGATGCTTCCATGCAAAGCATGGGTTCCTTGTTATATCACCATATTTAAATGCTATTTAATTTAATGCACCTATATACTTGGTAAAAGGTGGAAGGCTCGGCCTTTTCTAGCCTGGTGTTTTGTTCCACCTTTGCCCCCTTTTAGTTACCGGCTACCGGTGTTATGTTCCATATTTGAGCGCTCCTAACACGATCGGGGTTGTTATGGGGACCCCCTTGATAATTCGTTTTAGATTAAAGCTGGTCTCGCAAGGCCCAACTTTGGTACTACATTTGCCTAATCACCTAATAAAATTGCATAGGGACCCGCCGGCACCCGCGGACTATTTTAATCAACCCCCGGGCCAGTGCTCCTCATGAGTGCTGGTCCAAAACTAGAGCCGTTTGCGGGGCCAACCCGGGGCAACTCGGGAGATTTCTATCAGGCCACCGTACGCTGTGCTTATCCGTCGTGTCCTGAGAACGAGGTACGCGACTCCTATCGGGATCGTCGACACGTCGGGCGGCCTTGCTGAATTAGTTTTACCTTTGACGAGATATCTTGTGCATCGGGATTCCGGTGATGCTTTGGGTAATCTCAGAGTTGAGGTTTTCCACTAGGAGATCCGACGAGATCGCGAGCTTCGTGATTGAGGATTTCTATGCGGCTTGTGGTAATTTGTGATGGACTAGTTGGAGCACCCCTGCAGGGTTAAATATTTCGGAAAGTCGTGCCCGCGGTTATGTGGCAACGTGGAAACTTTGTTTAACACTGGTTCTAGATAACTTGAAGTTAATTAATTAAAATATGCCAACCGTGTGCGTAACCGTGACTGTCTCTTTCGTGAGTTCCTTCTCCGATCGAGGACACGGTGGGGTTATGTCTGACGTAGGTAGGTGTTCAGGATCATACATTTGATCACCAGTAATTCACGTCCGTTATGCGTAGATCTTCCCCCTCTTATTTCTTGTACTCGTAAGTGTAGCCACCAAATATATGCTTAGCCGCTGCTGCAACCTCACCACTTACCCATGCCTTACCCATTAAGCTTTGCTAGTCTTGATACCTTTGGAAATGAGATTGCTGAGTCCCCTGTGGCTCACAGATTACTACAACACCAGTTGCAGGTACAGGTAAAGGTTACGTGACGCGAGCGCGTTGTTTGTTCATTTGGAGTTGCTTCTTCTTCTTCTTCTTCATCGATCTAGGATGGGTTCCAGGCCGGCAGCCTGGGATAGCAAGGATGGCCGTCGTTCTTCTTTTGTCATTTATTTTCGTCCGTAGTCGGACCCTGCTCTTACTCTTGATGAATATGTAATGTACTGATGTGACTCTGATGTAGCTTGTGGCGAGTGTAAGCCAACTCTATATATATCTCTTCTTTTCAGTACATGTACTTGTAACGATATCCATTCTTACGACACGACGAGATGCGCTTCTATCCCTGACGAGGCCCTCGTGCCAAATCGAGGATAGAGTCGCATCTTGGGCGTGACAAGTTGGTATCAGAGCAAGGACCGACCTAGGAGCCCCCTTGATTGATTGAACTTGGCCGAGTCGAGTCTAGTGAAAAGCTATTTGAGTCTTAGTTATATATCGGAGAGTAGGATTCCTTTTCTCCTCTTCTATGCTCTGGTGAGGAATCTTGACGTAATAATTCATTCTACTCCTCTTCTCACTCAAATTTTTTAGGATCATGCGGATATTTTTGGAATCTATATGATGCCAATTTGACGGAGTTCTGTCTTGGTGCCTCCTGTCTGACTTGATCTTCTTCTGGGGAGTTGAGCTCCAGGGGATTCTTGAGCACATCGTTATCATTCAGATTTCTTAGTATCTCAGAACGAAGGATGTTCGTAATTGCTTCAATACTAGTAGTGGCGAGATAACCCCGATGTCCCCAGTACTGGTGCAGATTGTTCGGGGGTACTTCCATACTTTGTATCGTTGTGATCATGAGGGTTTGTTGTAGATGAAGGTCCGAGATTCTGGTCGTGTGTTGACGGATGTGATACAAGTGACGGGTTAGTATAGGAGTTGTGTGTTATTACTCCTTGTATCCGTGTACCAGATTGCATGACCAGATATTTCTGGAATTCATAGGTGGGAATTCTAGTAGTTGCTTATAGGACAATCTTCTAACAAATGCATGATGTTAGGTTGGGGTTCGACATCTAGTGGATTCGTTTGTTCACGGTCGACTTACAGCGGTACACGTTGTGTCTTAAAGAGTCCTTGTAGCTTGCTACGACTCGGGGACGCTTCGTATGTCGGGTGCACTGCCTTGCACTTGATGGCTACTGTAAATCGTGCCCGTGCGATCCTGTCCACGAAAATATCGAACGTAAATCTTTCTCATGAGTTTGTTCTGGCTAATTGCAAGCCGCAACCTTTGTTTTGTTGGAATATGGTAATTCAGTTGCTTCGATGTCAAGTGGCGATTTCAGATTTTTCCAAGAGGTGTTTTCATATTTTTATATGAGAATGCTAATTAAACCTCTTGCTTAATCAGTTGTCTTATCAATTTTGTCAACCGGAGTCGCCATATCAATTCTTTTTCAACCGGTGTGCTTCTCCTCTAGTGAATTCTATCCTCTCCAATTTTTGCAGATCATTCTCTCATCTTATTCTGGAGTTCATCTCATCCGTCCCAAGCTGTCTTTGTTTTTCCCCGCCCTCCCGCCCTTTTTCTTCAGTGATTGGATTTCATCCAACTGCATTTTATTTCAGTGATGCTTCCGCTGTCTCTTCTTTCTTTCGTAACCGGTGATTCATCGTGAAGATTCTCAGGAGCTTCGTGTCATATTTGTTCATTCTTGTCATCTTTACCGGTGAATTTAATTCAGTTGTCTGTGTTCATCATATCCTTTTCATCCTTATAATTTTTCCCATGTTGGAAATTCTTATCAGTCTTTTTGTTATTCAGTTATCTCTATTCTATCCGGAGCGTTGAAGTTATCTCAGAAATTCTTGTTTTCAATTCTTTCACTTATTTCGAGGTGCTCAACATCATATAGTTCTCTTCATACCGGTGCAATATCCCTCTTTCTAGCAATCTTTTCAACGGTGATTTTCTTTGAGTGGGCCCATAACCCACAGGTTCTTCCCAGGATCTTACCTGGCTCTTTAATCTTTTCCGGAGATCCTTAATTCTTTTCAACTATGACGTAAGTATGATTTTCATCAGTCTTATTACTTCTTCAAGATCTATTTGAGTTAATTCTCATATTTGGCTCAACCTTTCATTCTTCATTATTCCGGAGTGTCTCAGTATTCTTGGGGTTGTTTCTCGTCATCATTCTCAGTTCGCAAATCTGAAGGAGTGTTTCTCTCGAATCTTGGTCCATTCTCTTGAAGATATCATCTCAGCTTGTGTTATCCTTTCAATTGTTTCCATTCAGGAGTAATTCCATTCTCGCTATCCGGTGCATTTCTGAGTTGTTTTCATTCTCGATCCTCCGAAGGCCATCATCCAGAAGATTCTTCGTTCTCAGCTTTCAGCTTTCATCCTCAATTCTTCTCAATTGTTGTCTCTTCGTTCATCTCTCGATTATCCGGTGCCATGTTTAAGTTTTCTTCTCTTAGCTGGTTCATGATCTCTTCGTTATCTTGCATCTCCATTAATTCATGGTGTTCCCATTCAATTGTGAATTCTTACCGGTGCTTCCTTCAATTATGCCTCAAGTGGTGCTTATCTCTCTGTCTCTTCAAGATTCTTTCAACAAGAATAAGTCGTATGCTAAATCCGTTGCTTGTCATCAATTAAACTTGATGAGGGATAAGCATAATATAATTCTTGTTCTTGTTCATAGTGATTTCAATTCTTCATGCGGAGTGGCTCATTGTGTCAATTCTTTTCTCAAGTGCCTATATTTCTTTTCCGGAGTTCCAAGTTCTTTTAGTATCTCTTTGTGAAGCTTCAGCTAAATCTTGGCAAGGTCATAATCTTATTCTTTTCTACCTTCATATCGTTGCATCATTCATTTGTATACGGAGGTCCTTCATGGTGGTTCATCTTGATATCAATTCTTTTCTCAAGTATCCGTTCTCTTGCATTCCCTAGTGCATTTGTTTTTTCCTTTATCCTTTGAGGTGGTATTATAGCCTTCTTGTTAGTGTAGGAGACTTGAAGAGTTTTCCTCTCGAGAATGAGATAATTAAACCCACCAATTCTATGATCATGAGATATTTGTAACCACGAGTTCTTCATTGAGCTATCTTGGTTTTGATTTCACCTAAAGCCTTTCCTATGGATCGTTGCTATTATGGTGCTTGTCATTAACCCAAGTTCTCAATGTGTCCTCTTGGTGTAAGAGATTGTTCATATCTTGTTTCTCCCAATCTATCCTTGTTTCTTTTAGTGGTTGGTTGTCACCTCATATTTGTGGAGATGATTTTCACAAGCCCACTACTATCTTGTTCTTTTCGTCGTTGGTTTTCCAACTACTATGTCTATTCTTTATCCGGAGGCTCTTCAATTCTATTCTGATGATAGTTGTCATTTGTTTCTTCATTCTCTTCTTCCGCTTGAGCTAGTTCCTATTCTATTGTTTCGGAGGCATTGTGATGTTGCTCTTTTGGGTCTATTATGTTGTTCTATCAAGATCATGGTCTTCTCTTGCTCTATTTAGTTGTTCGTTATGAATATGGTCTATTTCGTTCATCTTATCGAATTTTTTGTCCCCTTTTCCTACCGAAGTGCTGCCGAAATTTTCCGTGAATTCTTGCTTCTTTCTCATGTCATTCATCATCTCTTGGCAACCTTCAAGGATCGCTGGTTTCACTCGTTTGTCAAAGAAGCGACTAAGTTTTTGCCTCTTGTTCTTTCTCATCCTCTCCCCCTTTCATTCTTGGATCTCGGGTCGAGATCCTCTTGTAGTGTAGGAGAGTTGTGACAGCCCGGTGCCGACGTTTCAGAAGATTCCCCTCTCTTTCCGTTTTCGTCATGTGATTTATTTTATTTGTCGCATCATGCGCATCATCTGCATTGCATCGGCATCTCCGTTGCCACCCGTTTTCAAAACTTGCATTCGTTAGTAGTTGCCGGTTCTCGTCGTCGTCCGTTCAGAGTCCGACTGCACACGCACGCGCCCGCGGCACCGTCGAAAACCCTGTTTTTAAAGTGCGTTTAAAACTTTCTCTGATCAAGGTGAAACTTGGCACGCGGTCGCGATTAGATATAGCTAGGCTGCCTGTCGAATTTCGTCGCGATCGGAGACCGTCTCGTACCCGAACGGTCGACCGTAGTGGCACCGTCTTCGGTTATTCGTCGGACGTCTGTCGGTGTTTTGAAAGTCGATGCCGCGCCGCACCACTTCCCTCTCATCTTAGCCAACGCCACTCTACACACCCAACCCTAACCCGCCTCTCCGATCGGACCGCGCAAACGCGTCCGGAGGGTCGAAAAACCCCCAGATACCCTGCACCCGCCGCCCGCCGCCGCCTCCTGTGCTCCCGTGCGCCCCGCGCCTCCTGCCCGCAGCGAGCCGCCGCTAGGAGCCGGCGGTACCCGAGCCTCCCGCCGCCGCCTCGGCCTCGCCCCTTGCCGCCGGAGCCCGCGCTCCACCGCCGGCCGTCGGCCTTCCCCTGCCCTGCCGCCTTGCCTCCTCGCCGGGACAAGCCGCCAGCTGAGCCGAGCCCGCCGCGTTGGCTCCCGTCGCCGCCCAGATCCGGGTCGCCGGCCCCGGATCCCCTTCCCCCTCGCGTTCCCTGCCACTGGCCTGCGGGCTCGCCGCCGGCAGCCGCACGCCGGCAGGCCTCGCGCCGCCATGGCCAGTTCCTCGTGCTCCTGGTGAGCACGGGAGGACGAGGCCTCGCCCCGCGGTGACCGCCATGGGCCGCGCCAGCCGGTGCCCCGAGCCGGCCCAGCGCCCGAGCCAGGCCCGCAGCTTCCTCGGCCCAGTTCGCCGCTCCAGGCCGGCCGCCTCGCCCCGGCCCAAGCCTCCTCCAGGCCGCCTCCTCTCCTGGCCCGTTGGCCCAAGGTGAGGACCAGTGTCCCCTTTATTTTCCGCCCGTGCGGGATTTAGTTGTCCAGCGCCCACCAGATTCGGCCCGATTAGGATTTTCTAATAATCTGATAATATTCGTTTCAGATATATATATTAGAATTTAAAACGCCCGTAACTTTTGTTCCGTTAGTCGGATCGAGGTGATCTTTATATCGTTTTGGTGTAGAATTTCACGTAGTATATGTTTTTGAAACTTGCATAATTATTTGAGCTAGTTTAAAGCGGCAAATGCCTAGTTTTACGTGCTGTCCCGATAGGTTTGTTGCCCGTAGTTATTTCCACGCGTGTTGTATCACTCGAATGCCATGATAGAAATGCTCGTGTTTTAGGGATTATTTTTGCATGTATTTTAGAGCGGTCGTAGGTTTTTTTACGTGTAGGGATTTGCCTCTAGTTTATTTTCCCGTATATAGGTTATTATCCCGCTTTATTGTGTGGCTTTATTTTGCGTTGCAAACCCCACATAATTTATATGTTTTCGGGGTAGAAAAATCCCATGGATTTTTCTGTGCAATTAGCTTTAGCTTTTGAGAAAGTTAGTTCGCGCGATATTTTACCGTAATGCCCTTTTGTTTAATTCGTAAGATTTATTCCGTGCCTCGTTTGAATTAGTTGTCAACTAGGGAGTTGACCTTGGATGTTTTGTTTAGCCCCTGGTATTTTTGGTTGCTATAGAAATGCATGTTAAGGTGTTGTTTGACTGCCCTCAAGTTGCTTGAATAGTGCTGTTTTAGAGGAGCTGAAATATTTCTAAGTCTGGAATCTGTTATATTTTGTTGCTGCCTTGTCTTGCTTGCATCTTGTGATCTGTAGTTCTTTTGGAGTTGGTCCAATGGAGTTAGTTGTACCCCTTATGTTTCTCTAGCATGCTTTTAAGTTTCATGCCATTTGGAGACCTGTAGCTTAGGTTTTTGCTGCTGTCAATATAGCTTCAGATCGAAAACTGCACCTTCTTGAGGTGTTATTTTCACTAAGTCTGAAATAGTGCGTGAGATGCCATTTTGTGTCTTCTTTTCCTAGTGCTTCATGATGCCATGCTAGTTGTTGTTAGTTGTTTGTAGTAGTGCTTCTTGCCCTCTTCCGTGCCATGCCTTGCTTGAGCATATCGGAGTTGTGTAGCCATAGTTGTGGGGCGTAGAAAGTGCTATGTGGCTGTTTTAGGCAGATTGTAGCCCTTTCTTGTTTTGCTCGTAGTTTTTGAACCGTAGCTCCGATTTGATCGTGTCCTACATGAAACTTGCTTAGAATCTTGTGTAGTTTCTTTTTCTCTTGCTGCTTGTATGTGTTGGAGTGCTCGTAGCCGCCGTTGCACATAATTTTGCATTCATGCCATCATATCTTGCGGTGCTTGTATCTTTTGATCCGTAGCTCCGTTGGAGATGTTATTTACGTGTAGGTTGCTTGCCATGACGCGTAGAATCACGTGAACCTATTTGTTTTGCTGTTTAAACAACCAATTAAATGCATTAGTTCAGATCTGGACAGAATTGTAAATTAACATGTGAGGTCGTTTCGGAGGTGCTATATGTCATTTCCGACCTCACTTAAAATGCCTAGATAGGTAGTTTAACTTCCGCTTCACCTCTTGCCATGTTTAACCACATTAATATTGCCGTGTAAATAACCGGGAGTGAACTAAATAATTAACGTGGAGTTTCGTCAATATGCAACTCGTGCATATTGAACTTCACTTAATGTGTAGTGTTTGATTGTGTGATTTGTCATGCCGTGACTTGCATGTATTCAGTAGCTCATGCATCTTATGTGTTGTGCATCGTGTGTTGAATATCGTGTGTTCATGCTTGTTTCCCGTTTCCCCGTCTCGATAGAGTTCCGCAAGCGTGTCGGATGTGAGGACCCGTTCGACTACGTCGGTTCGTCTGCTTCACGGAGTCGTTCTTCTTCCAAGCGGGATCTCAGGCAAGATGATCATTTCCCCAGATACCATTACTATCATTGCCATGCTAGTTTATCGCTTCTGTCGATTACGTCTCGTTGCCTACCACCTGTTAAAGTCAGCCTCTCAACAATGCCATGTTTACCATCAACCTGTTCGACCTAGCAAACCACTGATTGGCTATGTTACTGCTTGCTTAACCCTGTTGATAGCGTTGCTAGTTGCAGGTGCAGATGCTTCCATGCAAAGCATGGGTTCCTTGTTATATCACCATATTTAAATGCTATTTAATTTAATGCACCTATATACTTGGTAAAAGGTGGAAGGCTCGGCCTTTTCTAGCCTGGTGTTTTGTTCCACCTTTGCCCCCTTTTAGTTACCGGCTACCGGTGTTATGTTCCATATTTGAGCGCTCCTAACACGATCGGGGTTGTTATGGGGACCCCCTTGATAATTCGTTTTAGATTAAAGCTGGTCTCGCAAGGCCCAACTTTGGTACTACATTTGCCTAATCACCTAATAAAATTGCATAGGGACCCGCCGGCACCCGCAGAATATTTTAATCAACCCCCGGGCCAGTGCTCCTCATGAGTGTTGGTCCAAAACTAGAGCCGTTTGCGGGGCCAACCCGGGGCAACTCGGGAGATTTCTATCAGGCCACCGTACGCTGTGCTTATCCGTCGTGTCCTGAGAACGAGGTACGCGACTCCTATCGGGATCGTCGACACGTCGGGCGGCCTTGCTGAATTGGTTTTACCTTTGACGAGATATCTTGTGCATCGGGATTCCGGTGATGCTTTGGGTAATCTCAGAGTTGAGGTTTTCCACTAGGAGATCCGACGAGATCGTGAGCTTCGTGATTGAGGATTTCTATGCGGCTTGTGGTAATTTGTGATGGACTAGTTGGAGCACCCCTGCAGGGTTAAATCTTTCGGAAAGCCGTGCCCGCGGTTATGTGGCAACGTGGAAACTTTGTTTAACACTGGTTCTAGATAACTTGAAGTTAATTAATTAAAATATGCCAACCGTGTGCGTAACCGTGACTGTCTCTTTCGTGAGTTCCTTCTCCGATCGAGGACACGGTGGGGTTATGTCTGACGTAGGTAGGTGTTCAGGATCATACATTTGATCACCAGTAGTTCACGTCCGTTATGCGTAGATCTTCCCCCTCTTATTTCTTGTACTCGTAAGTGTAGCCACCAAATATATGCTTAGCCGCTGCTGCAACCTCACCACTTACCCATGCCTTACCCATTAAGCTTTGCTAGTCTTGATACCTTTGGAAATGAGATTGCTGAGTCCCCTGTGGCTCACAGATTACTACAACACCAGTTGCAGGTACAGGTAAAGGTTACGTGACGCGAGCGCGTTGTTTGTTCATTTGGAGTTGCTTCTTCTTCTTCTTCTTCATCGATCTAGGACGGGTTCCAGGCCGGCAGCCTGGGATAGCAAGGATGGACGTCGTTCTTCTTTTGTCGTTTATTTTCGTCCGTAGTCGGACCCTGCTCTTACTCTTGATGAATATGTAATGTACTGATGTGACTCTGATGTAGCTTGTGGCGAGTGTAAGCCAACTCGACAAGATGCCCCACGCAAGTCCGACCCTTCTCAGCCTTGTTTACGTGATTGACTCGGACAGTCCAACCACTTGTGTGGGCCTTTTTGATTTGACCCGGACATGTCACAGACAGTCAGGGGCCTTCTCGGCCTTGTTTCACAATTAACCCCAACAATCTAGCCACTTGTTCGGCGTTCTCGATTTGTCCCGGAGATGCCCCGCACAAATTCGGCCCTTCTCAGCCTTGTTTGCGTGATTGACTCGGACAGTCCAACCACTTGTGTGGGCCTTTTTGATTTGACCCGGACATGTCACAGACAGTCAGGGGCCTTCTCGGCCTTGTTTCACAACTAACCCCAACAATCCAGCCACATGTCCGGGCCTTCTCGATTTGTCCCGGAGATGCCCCACACAAATCCGGCCCTTCTCAGCCTTGTTTGCGTGATTGACTCGGACAGGCCAACCACCTGTGTGGGCCTTTTTGATTTGACCCGGACATGTCCCAAACAATCAGGGGCCTTCTCGGCCTTGTTTACACAATTGACCCCAACAATCCAGCCACATGTCTGGGCCTTCTCGATTTAGCATGGACATGTCCAAAACAATCTGAGCCTTCTCAGCCCTGTTTACATGGTTGAACCGGGCGGTCTTCAAAATTCCTCTCGTGGAGTGCATTGTCTTGGCTGTGGAGGTCACAAACGACTTCGGATGAAGATGACCCAATAAGTAAAGTTATGTTTTTCGACGAAGAGCACAAATCTCAGGTTCAACATTTTTTTCCCCATTGGAGGCCACAATATGCGCAAGCAAAAAATCTGGTGTCAGCAATCTGTTCAACATCGATGCTAAACTTTGCAATATGGATCTTTTGCAAAGAAAAGGAAAAAAAATGCAATATGGTTGTGTGCTTCAAACGGTGCAGACATAGATATTATTGCCTTTTTCCAAAACTAAATAAATATCAAAGAGCTAGAAGTTGAAGAACTGATAAGTGATAACCCATGTTGAAAACGAGACTCGCACTCTCTGTGCAAGCCAGACGGACGAGCCAGGCACGGCACCAATGCACACATGCAAAGCACGAAAGACGCTCCAATCTGCACACGAGACGCCTCCATGCGCGGATCACGCGATGCTTCTTCTGGGGGTCTAGTGCATGCCGAGACTCTCAAGCACACCATGGTTTGTGCAACCTGCTTGGTTTTTATAGCCGAAGCAGTACGTAAGCGGCGTCTGCCCGGCCGGCGGTCGAGAAGGAAAAAAAACCTGGCTGGCTATGTCTAGATTCCACGGCCACTTTTTCTTGGCACCGACGGCCGGTGCTGGCGCGATCAGTCCTCCAGCAGCGCGCGGCACCGGCACAATGGATCACGGATGGGTCGGTCGCACCTGCAAAACCCCAGGGGAGACTTGCGTCCTACGATGCTTCAGCCGGGGGCCTGCGCCTGCGTTTCGCATTCAGGACGGGGACGTCTCTCCTCCTCACCTGAATCATCCATCCATCCATCAGCCGTCCAGCTTGCTTGCTTGCTTCGTTAATACTAGATCAAAGGTGCATTTGGGGCTTGGTTTCCTCGTGACGGTTCTCGCCGGCCGCATGCATGTGTTACTTGTTTGTTACACGATCGCGGCGCTGGTGGGTGGGGACATGCGCCACCAGACCAAATTAAGGTGCCTGGTCACCTTCCTAGCTCATAACACTTGCGTCAGAAAAGGGGCCTCCGTCGAATCGAAAGGTGATGCGTCTCACTGGCTTCACCCTCAATGCTTCCTGCGATAACAAGTCCACGTCCATGGGGCCGTACGCCTGTATGCACCCGAGGCCCTGAGGACATGCATTGCTTGCTTTTGTTCACCGGAAGCATGCAACTAAACACGGGCATGGTATTTCAATCTTATGTGAAGAGCACTCACATAAGCTCTGATTTACTGTATCTGGCGGGCAACACATAAGCTCTGAGTTACATGGATTTCTCTATTTGGCACGTTCGATCGTAACGACAAAAGGCTATGGCAAAGTTTGAGCTCCACGGGACACGGATGCGGCCATTTTTCAATTGTTCTTGAAGGTACTACTCACCAATCACCAACAGTTTTTCAATTCTGTAAAGTGAGTTTTTAGGAGAAGAAAAAGGAGATGGCGGGAAATCCAAGTCTCGGTTGGTCCGGAGACGCACGCACGCACGCAGCCCTGACAGCGCAGGACACCGGCAAAACCAACCTTTCGCTTCACTTCGCGGCAACGGGGACGCCGCACCCAACCGATCGACCCGGCTCACCCGCGGCCACGCTCCACACGCCGGCGCCCATCCGTCCGTCCATCCGCCATCCCCGCGCGCTCGCTCCAACAGCCACCCCTCACCTCTCCCACCCGCCAAAAACCATCCTCCTCCGTCTTTAACCCTCTCATATAGCCCCTGCCACAAGCGAACCGAGCACCACCACCACCGCCATTCCACACTCCTCTCCGGTCTCCCCTCTCGTCCTGCGTGGCCGGGAGCGAGCTGCACCGCGCGCGGCGATGGAGGCGGGCGCCGGGCTGGTGGCCGGCTCGCACAACCGGAACGAGCTGGTGCTCATCCGGGGGCACGAGGACCACAAGCCGGTGCGGGCGCTGAGCGGGCAGGTGTGCGAGATATGCGGCGACGAGGTCGGCCGCACGGTGGACGGCGACCTCTTCGTCGCCTGCAACGAGTGCGGCTTCCCGGTGTGCCGCCCCTGCTACGAGTACGAGCGCCGGGAGGGCACCCAGAACTGCCCCCAGTGCAAGACCCGCTACAAGCGCCTCAAGGGGAGCCCCAGGGTGGAGGGCGACGAGGACGAGGAGGACATCGACGACCTCGAGCACGAGTTCAACATCGACGACGACAAGCACCAGCAGCATGCCGCCCTGCACAGTACCCACATCACCGACGCCATGCTGCACGGCAAGATGAGCTACGGGAGGGCCTCCGAGGACGGCGGCGACGGCAACAACACCCCCATGGTCACGGTCGGGATCCCGCCCATCATCACCGGCAACCGCTCCATGCCGGTATGCATCATATATATCCCTTCCCTTCTCCCTCTCCATCCAGCTCTCCATCACTACTCTAGCAGCTAGCTTAAATTAAATTGTTCACCATTGCCATGCATGCACAACAATTTAGGTGAGCGGCGAGTTCCCCATGTCAGCGGGGCATGGCCATGGCGACTTCTCCTCCTCCCTGCACAAGCGCATCCATCCCTACCCAATGTCTGAGCCAGGTGACTATTTACTTACTCTACTTGTAACTTGTTGATGCTAAGGGGAACATGCAGTTCCTTGTGTTGTATTGGTGAGCTCAAGCAACATGAATTTGATAATCAGGGAGTGCAAAGTGGGGGGACGAGAAGAAAGAGGTGAGCTGGAAGGAGAGGATGGACGACTGGAAGTCCAAGCAGGGCATCTACGGCGCCGCCGACCCCGACGACATGGACGCCGACGTGCCCTTGTATGTATTGTATTGCAATCCCACGTGAATTCAAATTCAAATTCCAAGAACCGTTGCTCACCTGATTCGATCATTGTGTGTAATGCGCATGATGCAGGAACGACGAGGCGAGGCAGCCGCTGTCGAGGAAGGTGTCGATCGCGTCGAGCAAGGTGAACCCGTACCGGATGGTCATCATCCTCCGTCTCTTCGTCCTCTGCGTCTTCCTCCGCTACCGTATCCTCAACCCCGTCCCGGAGGCCATCCCGCTGTGGCTCACCTCCATCGTGTGCGAGATCTGGTTCGCCGTCTCCTGGATCCTCGACCAGTTCCCCAAGTGGTACCCCATCGACCGCGAGACCTACCTCGACCGCCTCTCGCTAAGGTCTTCACCAACAACTTCTTCCTGATCCAAGTTCCACCAAACAGCACAAGAATCTAATCTAACTCTGCCAAAAACATGTAAATGATGTGCAGGTATGAGAGGGAAGGGGAGCCGTCGATGCTGTCGCCGGTGGACCTGTTCGTGAGTACGGTGGACCCGCTCAAGGAGCCCCCGCTGGTGACGGCGAACACGGTGCTGTCCATCCTGGCCGTGGACTACCCGGTGGACAAGGTGTCGTGCTACGTCTCCGACGACGGCGCGTCCATGCTGTCGTTCGAGTCGCTGTCGGAGACGGCCGAGTTCGCCCGGAAGTGGGTGCCCTTCTGCAAGAAGTTCAACATCGAGCCCCGCGCCCCCGAGTTCTACTTCTCACGCAAGGTCGACTACCTCAAGGACAAGGTCCAGCCCACCTTCGTCCAGGAGCGCCGCGCCATGAAGGTATATATATATATACTAGAGCCAGCGTGGCAACAAATCTTCTGATCAACAGGCCAAGAACATTTCTGGTCATCTCTCGATCGATGGGTTGCTAATTGCTATGCTATGCTGGGCAGAGGGAGTACGAGGAGTTCAAGGTGCGGATCAACGCGCTGGTGTCCAAGGCGCAGAAGGTGCCCGACGAGGGGTGGATCATGAAGGACGGCACGCCGTGGCCCGGCAACAACACCCGCGACCACCCCGGCATGATCCAGGTCTTCCTGGGCCACAGCGGAGGCCTCGACACCGAGGGCAACGAGCTGCCGCGCCTCGTCTACGTCTCCCGTGAGAAGCGCCCCGGCTTCCAGCACCACAAGAAGGCCGGCGCCATGAACGCTCTCGTACGTACTGCACTCTCTCTTGACGCCCCTCGTCTCTTCTTCAGAGCTTCCTCATAAATTAAATGTCAGAGCTCAGAACCTTCTTGCTTATCACCGTTCTCTGAATTTTGACCGACAGATCCGCGTTTCCGCCGTGCTGACCAACGCGCCCTTCATGCTCAACCTGGATTGTGACCATTACATCAACAACAGCAAGGCCATCCGGGAGTCCATGTGCTTCCTCATGGACCCTCAGGTCGGACGCAAGGTCTGCTACGTGCAGTTCCCCCAGAGGTTCGACGGCATCGACGCGCACGACCGATACGCCAACAGGAACACCGTCTTCTTCGACGTAAGCCTTTATGGTTCAATCGCACCTACATTTTGCATAGTCTAGTAGAGCGGTGGATCTGACATTGGTAGTTCTTGGTGATCAGATTAACATGAAGGGGCTTGACGGTATCCAAGGGCCGGTGTATGTCGGAACTGGATGCGTGTTCCGGCGACAGGCGCTCTACGGATACAACCCTCCTAGCGGCCCCAAGAGGCCGAAGATGGTGACCTGCGACTGCTGCCCGTGCTTCGGCCGCAAGAAGCGAAAGGGCGGCAAGGATGGGCTGCCGGAGGGCGTGGCCGATGGAGGTAAGTTTCAGAGGAAGCACACTCTGAACCTTTGGTTTCAGATTAGTCGCCTAGTGCAGGTTGGTAAAATAATTTCCTCCTGTTTGGCCCTTCAGGAATGGACGGCGACAAGGAGCAGATGATGTCCCAAATGAACTTCGAGAAGCGGTTCGGGCAGTCCGCGGCGTTCGTCACGTCGACGTTCATGGAGGAAGGCGGCGTCCCACCGTCGTCGAGCCCCGCCGCTCTCCTCAAGGAGGCCATCCATGTCATCAGCTGCGGCTACGAGGACAAGACCGACTGGGGTTTAGAGGTACAGAAAAACAGCACAATGATCACCTCTTCAGACAACTCGACATATATATAGGTTGCAGACTTCCCGTACTGATCTGTGTTCCTGCCATGAATGGTGCAGCTGGGGTGGATCTACGGGTCGATCACGGAGGACATCCTGACCGGGTTCAAGATGCACTGCCGCGGGTGGCGGTCGATCTACTGCATGCCGAAGCTGGCGGCCTTCAAGGGGTCGGCGCCGATCAACCTGTCCGACCGTCTGAACCAGGTGCTGCGGTGGGCGCTGGGGTCCGTGGAGATCTTCTTCAGCCGGCACAGCCCGTTGCTCTACGGCTACAAGGGCGGCAACCTCAAGTGGCTCGAGCGCTTTGCCTACATCAACACCACCATCTACCCATTCACCTCGCTTCCGCTGCTCGCCTACTGTACCCTCCCCGCCGTCTGCCTTCTCACCGGCAAGTTCATCATGCCGCCGGTCAGTGCTAAGCAGCCAGTTTCCCCATTTGTCCTCCTTCCCGGCAAAAGCTGCAGGTTCAAATTTCTGACGGTTTTCTGGTGTTACTATTGTGTTGCTGCAGATTAGCACATTCGCCAGTCTCTTCTTCATCTCCCTCTTCATCTCCATCTTCGCGACGGGCATCCTGGAGCTGCGGTGGAGCGGGGTGAGCATCGAGGAGTGGTGGAGGAACGAGCAGTTCTGGGTCATCGGCGGCGTGTCGGCGCACCTGTTCGCCGTCATCCAGGGCCTGCTCAAGGTCCTGGCCGGGATCGACACCAACTTCACCGTCACCTCCAAGGCCACGGGGGACGAGGACGACGAGTTCGCGGAGCTCTACGCCTTCAAGTGGACCACCCTCCTCATCCCTCCGACGACGCTGCTGGTGATCAACATCATCGGCGTGGTGGCGGGCATCTCCGACGCCATCAACAACGGGTACCAGTCGTGGGGGCCGCTATTCGGGAAGCTCTTCTTCGCCTTCTGGGTGATCGTGCATCTCTACCCGTTCCTCAAGGGTCTCATGGGGAGGCAGAACAGGACGCCCACCATCGTCATCATCTGGTCCGTGCTGCTAGCCTCCATCTTCTCCCTGCTCTGGGTCAGGATCGACCCCTTCACCGTCAAGGCCAAGGGGCCTGACGTGAAGCAGTGCGGCATCAACTGCTGATCGCGTTAAGGGTTCTCAAGACTGTGCATAGGGAGAAGAACAGTTTGGACGCAAGTTTTGTATTGTTGACGTTTTGTTCATGTTATGTTCTGTGTAATATTTTGGGGGCCAGAAATGGTTTAAACAAGAATTGAACAGAGGACCGGACTTTGGATGTCAAGCAAGAATGAACATCATTCATGTGTTTTAGCTGCGATTGCTCTTGTGGGTGCCTGGTAAATTTTGCTCAAATCAAGGCCTAATGTAGCTAAGAAAAACATGTGCATTTGCTTGTTTCTTGAACGTAAAGTTCAAGAGTGGTATTCAGGCTTCAGCTATTCAGGCTGCAGGATAAGCAGTCTTGGTAACAGAAAAGAGGAAAAAGGGACTTTGCATTACAGCAGCAACAGAACGCTTTAGACAGGTTCTTGTTCAAGCAAAGAGCCTGAGTGCTAAGGCTGGCCATAGTGGGGGTATCATAGCTAGTAACATAGTCTTGGGACTAGCAAACATGGTGATGTGGCAAGTAATTAAAAAAGAGAGAGAGGATTAGAGTAACATGGGTAGATACCGTAACATGTTAAATGCTATGCTACTATGTGTCATGCATGTCAATAAATGAGATCACCTATGATACTAGTTTATGATACTATGCACTATAAAGGTAGTATCATACAATAGTAACATATGCATGATACTACTATATGTTACTCTCCACTATGAGCAGCCTAAGGGGATCCAATACAGTATTCCACAATTCACAGACTTTAAACTTGGGAGCTGGAAATGTACGAGGCAGAATTCCAGTAACTACTAAGCTATCATAAATGTACCCACACAGGTGTTTTTTTAGAGTAAATGAATGAACTGCAATCCAACGGCAACATGGACATTGGTATAATTGAGATATTCACCAAACAATGGGGTTGGTTAAGGTGACAAAGAGAGCACAGCTACAAAATCCGGTAACACATGTTGCACACAGAAGGGAGAATCCTTATCTTTCAGTACCTTCTTCCCTCGAATTTCATTTGTATATTCTCTTTCCAGATGTCAAAAAAATTACAGCGGAAAAGAATGGGGCACTCACTACCCTCGAAAAGAAACTAAAAGGAGGAGGGAAAGAGGCTAGAAGTGCACTATACGGTAAAAGCCATTTACACACGAGGAGACCTACAATCTATCATATCTAAGAACTGTGAGTTGTTATCTGCACAGCATCACACCTTGATCGGCAGGGGATGTTTAATACTCTTCCGTTTTGTTATTTCCTCTCTACGGATTCCTCGTCTGTTTGCACAGTATGTTCTTATAGTCACAGGCTCAACTTGCACAGGTGTACCTATTCAAGAAGATTGTGGTGTATATCGTATAGCTTTGCCCAGGTTGTTAATTCATCTGGACTTGCATAAGATGTGTCCGCAGGCTAGACTCCTGTACCTGATTAATAAAGATACAATAGCACTAGTAAGGTACTGTGTACAACTGCTCCCATCATGCGAACAAATTAAGCACCAGTTCACCACCAATCACAGAAACACACATTTTTTTATTCGAAATTCAGAGCACTATGGTCACTTCTTAGAAGGAATGTCTTGGGAATAGAATGTAAGTACCTCCAGTTCTGCGGCCATAGCTAAGAGTTCTCTGCATTCGTCAAGCATGACCTTTTCTTGTGCTGCTACGACTGAAAGCTCCGAGACCAAATATGTCCTGTCTTCAACCTGGCAACAGAGATGCTCTAAGTCAGTTAAAACAGTCACTGACAAGAATTTGCCATTACAGTGTGGGATGGCCTTTCTTAGTTCTTAAACCTTTGTACTCGAGTTCATGCAATTTTAAGCTTTACTGAAGGTTAAACTTAACCATGCAATCAAGGGTGTGCACAAAAGGATCCAGTTACTGACACACGGACCCAAATTTGGTGGGGTTTTATTCATAGTATGTTTTTGACTTACGAGTCAATATATTTCATCAGTTCTAAAAATGGAAAGAAGCCTTTCCTACCAGTCCGATAGCTGAGGGTTCCTACGAAAAATGACACATGCAGAACACCACCATTTTGCTAGGGAACAACTTTTCTTAAAGTCTGAATCATACTTGCATGCAATCGTGCATTCTTGTGATGAATGTGTATATAGAGACTTAATTTTATTAGGTGACAAGTAAATATGGAACGTTAGTCATATTGCTGTTTACCTTAGAAAGCATAGAACAAACTGACGATCCCAAACCTTGCATGACATCAACAGCTGAGCTTACAGCATTCTTAAGACTAACTGCATCCACCTGTTAATAAAAACAGGCAATACAATTATAATCACAAACACAAAAGTAATTTCTGTTCACAAATAGAAGTGCAACAATAAAATAGTTTGAGTTTATTTAAATGCATTTTTTCACAGCATACCCTTGCTCCTGACGTGACTGGAAGGCGCAGTGTACTTGCTTTTAGAGCCTCAGCTGCCCGAGAAAAAGAAAGGTTATTCTCATCTTCAAGTGCTGGCCATTGTTCGAGGTAGGCAATCTGAACCACAATAAAAGCAGATTAAAAAATGTAACGTATGCATCAACAGCCATAATCCATGTAGTACGGGCATTACATCAATTCTTTATATCCCTAATTTCTAGACTTCATATCACCTCTTTTGGAGAAGAAAAGTGTGATAGGGCAATTATGTACGCATACATAGTGTTCAAATTTACCATGTAAGAATGAGAACAGTCATATCACCATGCAATTAGCTCTTACTCTTTCAAAGAGCAGTTCCTAAAAGAATTGTGGTTATGCTTCAATCGGTGTCAGTAGAAACATCGTAGCAAGCTTGTGCCAACTTGGAACAAACTGGAATTATACTCGAATAGGAAAGAACATGGGTTCCGCTATATGCTTGGGAGATTATAGAACCGAAGCCATCAATGCATCAGATGGAGCTTACCTGCTCTTGCAGAATGCCATACAGCTTCAACTCTTGCCGATGGCGCTGCACCATGATTCTTCGCAAATTAACACCATCCCTCAAGTTTGAAGTGTCCCTCCAAACATTATATATGGTATTCTGTTTTAAATGAGAACATGGGAACTGTTTCATCAACTGAACATCAATAAACAAAGAAAAATACAAAAGGTATTAATGGC
The DNA here is from genome assembly GCF_904849725.1 of Hordeum vulgare subsp. vulgare. Taxonomy (NCBI): domain Eukaryota; kingdom Viridiplantae; phylum Streptophyta; class Magnoliopsida; order Poales; family Poaceae; genus Hordeum; species Hordeum vulgare. Next base: position 441,912,670 of record NC_058522.1, on the reverse strand, counting down.
AACAAAAAGTAGATCATAGACTTCTAAACACATAGACGACTATGCGAGCGAACATTATAATGTAAAAATGCTGTCAATTGTGGCAAACAGTTATCATCACTAAATCGAGTCTTAAACAGCCGCATTATAAAGTATGCTAATTTTATGAGGTGCATTATCAAGTCTGAGACCGTTGCATTATAATGATACAGACTAACTTGAAACAATTTCAAATAAATAAAATACGCTAATTTTACCTCAGTAGTGGCCTTTTGGAAGGATAGAACGTCTTCGGAACGAGCATTTACAAGACGCAATTGCAAGTATCTATTATGCAGCAAGCGCAGTTGATGGATATTCTCAATTTGGCTGGCATTTTTCTTTCCCTTTCTTGGATCAAGCATGTAGCTAACAACAGGAGCTATAACACCTGATTGAATACTTCCAGCACTTTGTGACCTGCAAGGTGTTGAAGGTCTTGTCCTCGATGGACTCTGAAAAGCCCTAGAAGCAGAGGATGCGGCTGACAAGACCTTGTTTGGTGATGATGAGCGATGAAGAACAGGAACAGGCAAAGTGGTTGTCCTGCTTGGACGGCTCACATATTTAGATCTTTCCGTTGTCTGTGAATAAACATCACTGACAGAATCTAACTGTTCACCTTTTCTTTTTGCATGAATAGCCAGTCTCCTTGCCACGTCATCCAGTGATTGATTCAACCTTTTACCCGCATCTTCAGAAGCAGAAATCTTCCTCGGTGAAAGCCCTCTAGAAGTATTTGCCAAAGGGACTGGTCTGCTAGATTTGTCAGAAAGATCAGTATTCGACATAAGATTGGAAGGGCCACGCCCACTTGTCATGGCTGGCCAACGGTTTTGCTCAGTTGTCCTCTTAGGTAGATCTTCTGAAGGTCGAGAATTCTCACATTGTTCAGTAATTCTCTTCCTTCTCAGAGGGCTCCTTTTCCTCTCAGTCGGAACACTCGCCTGTCCCTTGATATGATCTAAAGATGGGCTGGAGACCACCTTATCTCTTTTATTACCAAGGGCGGCCGCAGACTCCAACTGGTAGGAGGGAGACAGGTTCCGCATTGCTGGCCACAAGCCATGTGGGGACCTTTCATTTGCTATACACCTAGAACTCTTATTTACCTCTTTGACAGTATCACGGACTGGTGTAATGGACCTTGATGTTGGGGTGGAAGGTGTTGACACCTTAGAAGAAGGGGTTGAAGGTGTTGAGGGCCTTCTTCTGTCTGCAGATTGCGCCCTATTGGGCACTGGTGTACCATTAGTTGTTGAGGCCCGGCCAAGACTAGGAGATGTACATCGCCTTGTCGCAGTAGCACCCTGACCAGTCTTGTACCTGGATGCAACATCTCTCACCCGGCTTAAAGAAGAAGCATTGTGCTTCTCAGACGGAACTAGTGGTGGTCTTCGAGTTTCTTCAACAAGAGCAGCTTTTTGCACAGTGCTCTTATGAACATCCATGAAGAATAGTAATTTCTAGAACCAACCACATCAATGTGTCTCTCATGAAATTAGCTCCCTGCAGGCTCTATTGCAATGCTTCAGTGGCCCAGATCTGCAGAAGGTCCGCACACAGACATCAAATAATAAGACTAGGCCAAATGAAGAAAATCATTCAATTAGATTCACTTGAAACAAGCAAGAAAAATTATCCAGACACACAAAAACCAAGAAAATACAGCGTCAACATGTTTAAGCGAATGTACCAAAGCGATCCTGAAACTGCAAGTAACCGAATAGCATACCCCGCTTCCAGTACAAAACTTGCAGTAGCTGTTCCCTCAACCCTCTCACGTAGATGTCATGGTTGGACCAGGGAGGGAGAAGTTATATAATGGAGGCTCCTAAGCAAGGTAGGGAGGAAGGTGGCATTTATAAACGCACTGTTCACAGACTAAAAATATAAAATAGAAGATGTTTTTTGTGCAAATTGCTGCTGCTATGTAACATGAGGCATTCGAGCAAGGACGAAGCCAATAAACAAAACTATTTGCGGAGATTCGGAGGGTTTTGGGACAGACAGGGAAATCCACATCATCACATGCATGTGAGGCGAATCTCTTGCCTAGCAGATTAACAATCTCCCATCAGAAGCGGCATTGGAAACAAGAGACCTTTTATTAAGGTGCCACTCATGAACCAGGAACATGCATCGAGATTTTGTAATCTTCGATACAAACGACAGAAAAACAAAGCCGCAGGACAGGGCACATGCCGATAGAACCAATAGGATTCACTTGAAATTGCCGGGAATTTTCCTCGACTGAATCGACTGACTGATGAAAAGTAAGAAGTATGACACGTTGCTTTCATTGTTGGCTCTACATTGGATAATTCTTGATGGCTTGCTCGAAGAATTCACCCACCGAGAGTGAATCAAGCACAAATTGCATGAGTACATTTCCTTTGGGTCACTGGAGGAGCTAAGTGTGTCTGGATTGCTGCTACTAGGAGACAAGATGTGTCAAGTCACCTAGCACGATTAATTAATAGCGGTAAAAAATTGCAGCGGGGACTAATCAAGCATCGAAATCACCAAAGAGTCGAGGCTCGAGAGTACGTAGCCTTAGTAAAAAATTAATTTCTCCAGCTGTGCTAGAACGAGGACCAGGTGAAACAAACGGAAGACACAAATTTCTCAGGACTCACCAACGCCCACAGAATCCGCAGCGGGGAACCCAACCCGCGCGCGCACCAGCATCAGCGTCCATTCGAGAAGAACGTCGACGAACCCGAGACAAGACAAAGGCAAGCATAGCGGCGTCGCCGATGTTCTGTCAGTACAAACCGACGGATTCGGGGCGCGTCCAGATCATCCGAGCTGTGCAGTCTCCTCGCAAACATCGCCCGTCGTTTCCATTGACAGATTGAACCCAACCCTCGATCGCACAGCCCAGCACCCCCTCCCTCTCCCCAACTACCAAAGAAACAAACACCTGGCGCGCGCCTCTGCCCAGGGAGGCACCCCCCCCCCCCCCCCCCCTCCTCAATCAAATTGAAGAGCAGCACAGCACAAGACCAAAAAACATCTCCCGCACACAGGCGGCCGAAGCATACCAACAGCGCCTCGCAGCGACGATCCCTAAACTCCCCAGCTCCGAAACCGGCCAGATAAGCGCCAGGAGGCTCACCTCGAGAGCACCGGCGGCGACAGCTCGGAGACCAGACGCCGCCGCCTCCTGCTCCCCTTGCTCCTCGGGGCGGCTCCGGGTCGGGCCGAGCGCGGCCTCCAGGAGCGCCAGACGGCGGGCGCGGCGCTCGCGGACCTGCCACGACTGGCCTGGCGTGGGTTTTTGCTTGCTTCCGCAGAGGCAAAGCAGAGGGGGGAGGAGGAGGGGGTGGGAGCGAGGGCAGGGCGGAGGGAGGGAGGTTACGGGTGGTAGATGGGTTCGCGCGGCGGGGGCGGGATTAAGGGGGAGTGCGTAGTTAAGGAAGACCAGACCAAACGGCTCTCGCCCTTTATTAATCACGGCGAGGTTACGGTGGGGTGCGTCCGTCCGTCCGTCCGTGCGCTGCGCTGCGCTGGCTCGTGGAGTCCATACGTACAGTATCCATACCATACGCTGATGGATGGTATGGTATGGTATGGTATGATGATGATGGTGATAATGGGTATTGGACCTTATCTACGGGTCGTCCCCCGCTCGCCCTTTCCTGCGTGTAGACGCAACGTGTGGGTGCGAAACGCAATCATCCAAGCCCGTAGTTCGTGCCTACTTCTTTTCTTCTTCTTCTCGAATACGTACCTCATCATCACCGAACTTGCCGGTTGCATTTGTAGTGGGTAGATGGTGGAGGTGGTAGAAACCTGGGACGTCCTTGTCGGTTTAATTGACCTCCGATTTCCATTGCAGAAAGTGGAAGGGGGAATAAAACGGAAGCAACAATCCGGGGGAAAGAGAGGAAGTTGAACTCCCCAGCTAGCTCGTCTCTTTGGACCAAACACGCAAAAGGCTACGTCAATGCCGCCGATAAGCCTTGTTGGTTGACCAAACCCATTAGAAAAACGCATGCTTTCTGGAGTACTACTTTTCTTGTTGCGACTGCTTCGGTTTTGTTAACATCGGTTGAACGCTTCCGGTCCCAAAAGGTTGTGCTACTTCCTTTTCTTTTCTTTTACGGAGTCAATTGTAGTTGAGACAATGTATACGAGGTAATATGGCGAAAATGGGAACCATAGTATAAATTAATATTCTCACCTCTTTATGTTCAAAATAAATAGTCCTCTACCTCATATATAAATACATGTTTATTCCCGGTGATCAACGAGAACGATGTATCATTAGATTTGAAAATTGTAAAACATGTTTTCTAACAAAAATGTTTTCAATCAATCAACAACAAAAACACTAGAGACACTTCCACTCAATCGGGATGATTTCTCGTGCAGTCCGTCGCCTTTATGATCAAATGGCTTGCATCAACCTCTACTCATAGCCCTCTTTTGCAAGTTGGCCCTGTTGCAATCTTTTGAATGCAACAAAGGGTTTGTTGCAAACCGACCACGTCCCTCACATGTGTCGCATTCTCATTTTTTTCGTCAGAAACAATCTTATCCCACCCAAAACATCTAGATAATTTCGTCTTCTTTGAAAATCACTCTCATACTCTCCTTTGTTTCCGTCGAAAGAATGCCACTGCCTACATCATTTTATTCTCCCTCATGACACTTCATGTGGTAGGACATTGATACGTCTTGAATGTATCTGTAAGTTTTTATTATTTCATGTTATTTTATTATCAATCTTAGATACTCCATCGGTTCTAAATATAAGTCTTTTATAGATTTCACTATGGACACCGTAGCAAAATGTGTATAAAGTCCGTAGTGGAATCTCTAAAAAGACTTATATTTAGGAAAGGGGGTACTTTTTATGTAATTTTATATTACTTTTGAAAACTAACCTATTAATGCAGTGCTTGGTGTCAGTTGATGTTTTCTATCTATTTTTGCTTCTACACAGAAACTAATACCAAACGGAGTCCAAACGATGTGAATCATTTTGATGATTTTTTGGACCAAAATACACCCTAGAAGCTTTGGGGGAGGATCAGAAGACCTACGAGGAGACCAAAAGACAACAAGGCGCGCCCAGGGGGTGGGCGCCCCTCATGTCTTGTGTACCCCTTGTGGCTCCGTGTGACCTAATTTCAACACTATAAATTCTCAAATATTCCAAAACCCCTAAAGAGCCACTTGAAATATTTTTAGTCGCCCCAAGTCTCTCTTGTTCCATGATCCCAATCGAGACATTTTCTTGCACTCCGTCGGAGGGGGAATCGATCATGAAGGGCTTCTACATCAATCTTGTTGCCTTTTCCGATGATGTGTGAGTAGTCTATCATAGACCTACGAGTCCATAGTGATTAGCTAGATGGTTGCTTATCTCTCTCTTTGATCTTCAATTCCATGTTCTCTTCAGAGATCTATTCGACGTAATCTTCGTTTACGGTGTGTTTGTTGGGATCCTATGGATTGTTGGTTTATAATTAGATTATTCATTAAAATTGATTGATTTTTTTGAATTCTTAATGGAATAATTTCTGAATTATTTTATGTGCGATTTATATAGCTATGTAATGCTTTCTGATCCATGGATTTTCTTTGGCCAAATTGATCTATCGATCTTTAGTGAAACTGGTGCATATTAGATGGTTCAATCTTGCGGTGTCCTCACCCAGTGACAAAAGGGGTAGCAAGGCACGTATTGTATTTTTGCTAATAAGGATAAAATGGTGGGGTTTAATCATATTGATTGGTTTAATTCTGTCTACATTATGTCATCTTGCTTAAAGTGTTACTTTGTTCGTATGAACTTAATTATCATAGATGCACGCAAGAGTCGGTTGATTAGTGGGTTAATAGTAGTAGATGCAGGTTGGAGACGGTCTACTTGTCATGGATGTAATGCATGTATAGTTGAGCATGCCATAAATAACATCTTATCTATGCACATTTCTATTAATTGTCCAACAGTAATTTGTTTACCCACCGTATTGTTGGAAATATGCCCTAGAGGCAATAATAAATTGGTTATTATTATATTTCCTTGTTCATAATAATTGTTTATTATCCATGCTACAATTGTATTGATTGGAACTCAAATACATGTGTGGATACATAGACAACAAATGATCCCTAGTGAGCCTCTAGTTGACTAGCTCGTTGATCAAAGATGGTCAACGTTTTCTGGTCATAGACAAGTGTTGTCACTTGTTAACGGGATCACATCATTAGGAGAATGATATGATGGACAAGACCCAAACTATGAACGTAGCATATGATCGTGTTAGTTTATTGCTACTGTTTTCTGCATGTCAATGTATGTGTTCCTATGACCATGAGATTATGCAACTCCCGGACACCGGAGGAATACCTTGTGTGTATCAAATATCGCAACGTAACTGGGTGACTATAAAGGTGCTCTACAGGTATATCCGAAGGTGTTTCTTGGCTTGGCATGGATCAAGACTGTGATTTGTCACTCCATGTGACGGAGAGGTATCCCGGGGCCCATTCGGTAATATAACATCACAACAAGCCTTGCAAGCAATGTGACTAAGGAGTTAGTCACAGGATCTTGTATTACGGAACGAGTAAACAGACTTGTCAGTAACTAGATTGAACTAGGTATGGAGATACCAACGATAGAATCTCGGGCAAGTAACATTCCGAAGGACAAAGGGAACATCATAAGGGATTAACTGAATCCTTGACATATAGGTTCAACCGATAGAGATCTTCATAGAATATATAGGAGCCTATGGACATCCAGGTCCTACTATTGGTTATTGACTGGAGAATGTCTCAGGTCATGTCTACATAGTTCTCGAACCCGCAGGGCCTGCACACTTAAGGTTCGGTGACGTTTCGGTATAGTTGAGTTATAGGTGTTGGTAACCGAAAGTTGTTCGGAGTCTCGGATGAGATCCCGAATGTCACGAGGAGCTATGGAATGGTCCAGAGGTAAAAATTGGTATATAGGAAGTCTTGTTTTGGTCACTGGAAAAGTTTTGGGTACTTCCATAGTGTACCGGGAGTGCCAGGAGGGTACCGGGACCATCGGGAGGGGTGTCACGCCCCGAGGGGCCTCATGGACTATGGGAGGAGACAAACCAGCCCCTAGTGTGCTGGCCTAAGCCCCCACTAAGGCCCATGAGGTTTGAGAAGGAAAAAACCCAAAGGTGGAAGAGGAGGAAAGGATTTCCAAGTGGAGAACGTGGAGGGTTTGAGGCTGCCTCCACCTCCAATTTCGGCCAAACCTTGAGGGTTTGAGGCTGCCTCCTCCCTTCCCTTCCTCCTATATATACTAGAGGAATTAGAGGCAGCCCTAACCCTAATTGCCATGTGCTCCCTCTACTTCATCTAGATTGGTTTTTCCTCTAGTCTAGTTCGGTGGTGCTTAGGCGAAGCCCTGCTGGATTAGTTCACCACCACCACCATCACCACACCGCCGTGCTGGAGAACTCATCTGCCTCTCCGACCCTCTTGCTAGGTCAAGAAGACGGGGATCGTCATCGAGATGTACGTCTGTTGAACGCGGAGGTGCCGTCCGTTCAACACTAGATCGGGATGGATCGTGATGGGATCGCGGGACGGATCGTGATGAGATCGCGAGACAGACTGCGATTTGAATCACGGAGATGTTCCACTACATCAACAGTGTTATATACGCTTCCACTTAGCGATCTACAAGGGTATGTAGGTTCACTCTCCCCTCTCGTAGATGATCATCACCATGGATAGGTATTGCGTGTGTGTAGGAAAAAATTTCTTTCCCATATTATGTTCCCCAAGAGTGGCATCATGAGCTAGGTTCTGTTGGGGAATGTTGCATGGGAAACAAAAAATTTCCTACGCACACGAAGACCTATCATGGTGATGTTCATCTACGAGAGGGAGATTGGATCCACATACCGTTGTAGGTCGCTAAGCGGGAAGCATTAAGAAACACGGTTGATGTAGTGGTATAGCTTCGTGATTCAAATCACCGTCGTCCCATGATCTGTCCCACGATCTGTTCCGATCTAGCGCCAAACGGACGACACCTCCGCGTTCAGCACACGTACAGCTCGATGACGATATCCGCCTTCTTGAACCAGCAAGAGAGATGGGGAAGTAGATGAGTTCTCCGACAGCGTGACGGCGCGCTAGTGTTGGTGATGATTGATACGTCTCCAACGTATCTATATTTTTTTATGGTTCCATGCTATTATCTTGTCAAACTTTGGATGTTTTGTATGCCTTTTATATCTTTTTTGGGACTAACTTATTAACTCAGTGCCAAGTGCCAGTTCTTGTTTTTCCGTGTTTTCATGTCAATAGCAAACTATTGTTTTGAATCTTACGGATCTGAACATTCATGTCACATTGATGTCTACTACGCATCTGAACTCGTGACAAGGTAATAGCATGGAACCATTAAAATCCCATCTTGTTACCCTTGATGGCAACAACACGATGCGTGCCTTGCTGCCCCTTCTGTCACCGGGAAAGGTCACCACACGGTATGAACCCAAAACCAAGCACTTCTCCCATTGCAAGAATCATAGATCTAGTTGGCCAAACAAAACCCAAGACTCAGAGAGACTTACAAGGATATCAAATCATGCATATAAGAAATCAGCAAAGACTCAAATATATATATCATAGATAATCTGATCACAAATCCACAATTCATCGGATCTCGACAAACACACCGCCAAAGAGGATTACATCGGATAGATCTCCATGAAGATCATGGAGAACTTTGTATTGAAGATCCAAGAGAGAGAAGAAGCCATCTAGCTACTAACTACGGACCCGTAGGTCTAAAGTGGACTACTAACGAGTCATTGGAGAGGCGATGTTGTTGATGTAGAAGCCCTCCAACTCCAAAGTCCCCTCCGGCAGGGCACCGGGAAGGGTCTCCAGATGAGATCTCGCGGAAAAGGAAGCTTGCGGCGGCGGAAAAGTGTTTTTGTGGATGCTCTGATTTTTTTTCTTCTGGATTTTAGGGAATATATATGCCAAAGAGCTAGGGTAGGGTGTTGGAATTATGCCCTGGAGGCAATAATAAATATAGTTATTATTATAATTCATCTATCAAGATAATCGTTTATTATCCATGCTATAATTGTATTGAATGAAGACTTACATACATGTGTGGATACATAGACAAAACACTGTCCCTAGCAAGCCTCTAGTTGGCTAGCCAGTTGATCAAAGATAGTCAGTGTCTTCTGATTATGAACAAGGTGTTGTTGCTTGATAACTGGATCACGTCATTACGAGAATCACGTGATGGACTAGACCCAAACTAATAGACGTAGCATGTTGATCGTGTCATTTTATTGCTACTGTTTTCAGCGTGTCAAGTATTTGTTCCTATGACCAATGAGATCATATAAATCACTAACACCGGAGGAATACTTTGTGTGTATCAAACGTCGCAACGTAACTGGGTGACTATAAAGATGCTCTACAGGTATCTCCGAAGGTGTTCGTTGAGTTAGTATGGATCGAGACTGGGATTTGTCACTCCGTGTGACGGAGAGGTATCTCGGGGCCCACTCGGTAATACAACATCACACACAAGCCTTGCAAGCAATGTGACTTAGTGTAAGTTGCGGGATCTTGTATTACGGAACGAGTAAAGAGACTTACCGGTAAAGGAGATTGAAATAGGTATACGGATACTGACGATCGAATCTCGGGCAAGTAACATACCGAAGAACAAAGGGAATGACATACGGGATTATATGAATCCTTGGCACTGAGGTTCAAACGATAAGATCTTTGTAGAATATGTAGGATCCAATATGGGCATCCAGGTCCCGCTATTGGATATTGACTGAGGAGTCTCTCGGGTCATGTCTACATAGTTCTCGAACCCGTAGGGTCTGCACACTTAAGGTTCGACGTTGTTTTATGCGTATTTGAGTTATATGGTTGGTTACCGAATGTTGTTCGGAGTCCCGGATGAGATCACGGACGTCGCGAGGGTTTCCGGAATAGTCCGGAAATGAAGATTGATATATAGGATGACCTCATTTGATTACCGGAAGGTTTTCGGAGTTACCGGGAATGTACCGGGAATGACGAATGGGTTCCGGGAGTTCACCGGGGGGGGCAACTCACCCCGGGGAAGCCCATAGGCATTGGGGGTGCCGCACCAGCCCTTAGTGGGCTGGTGGGACAGCCCAAAAGAGCTCTATGCACCATAGGAAGAAAAATCAAAGAGAAAAGAAAAAAAAGAGGAGGTGGGAAAAAGGGGAAGGACTCCTCCTTCCAAACCTAGTTGGACTCGGTTTGGAAGGGGAGAACTCCCCCCTTGGCTCGGACGAAGCCCTTAGGGGTCCTTGGACCCCAAGGCAAGGCTCCCCCTCTTCCCCCTATATATACGGAGGTTTTAGGGCTGATTTGACACAACTTTGCCACGGCAGCCCGACCACATATCTCCACGGTTTTACCTCTAGATCGCGTTTCTGCGGAGCTCGGGCGGAGCCCTGCTGAGACGAGATCATCACCAACCTCCGGAGCGCCGTCACGCTGCCGGAGAACTCTTCTACCTCTCCGTATCTCTTGCTAGATCAAGAAGGCCGAGATCATCGTCGAGCTGTACGTGTGCTGAACGCGGAGGTGCCGTCCGTTCGGCACTAGATCGTGGGACTGATCGCGGGACGGTTCGCGGGGCGGATCGAGGGACGCGAGGATGTTCCACTACATCAACCGCGTTCACTGACGCTTCAGTTGTACGGTCTACAAGGGTACGTAGATCACACATCCCCTCTCGTAGATGGACATCACCATGATAGGTCTTCGTGCGCGTAGGAAAATTTTTGTATCCCATGCGACGTTCCCAAATAGTGGCATCATGAGCTAGGTTCATGCGTAGATGTCTTCTCGAGTAGAACACAAAAGTTTTTGTGGGCGGTGATGTGCGTTTTGCTGCCCTCCTTAGTCTTTTCTTGATTCCGCGGAATTGTTGGATCGAAGCGGCTCGGACCGACATTACTCGTACGCTTACGAGAGACTGGTTTCATCGTTACGAGTAACTCCGTTGCTCAAAGATGACTGGCGGGTGTGAGTTTCTCCAACTTGAGTTGAATCGGATTTGACCGAGGTGGTCCTTGGATGAGGTTAAATAGCAACTCATATATCTCCGTTGTGGTGTTTGCGTAAGTAAGATGCGATCCTACTAGATACCCATGGTCACCACGTAAAACATGCAACAACAAAATTAGAGGACGTCTAACTTGTTTTTGCAGGGTATGCTTGTGATGTGATATGGCCAACGATGTGATGTGATATATTGGATGTATGAGGTGATCATGTTGTAATAGATAATATCGACTTGCACGTCGATGGTACGGCAACCGGCAGGAGCCATAGGGTTGTCTTTATAACTAACATTTGTGCTTGCAGATGCGTTTACTATTTTGCTAGGATGTAGCTTTAGTAGTAATAGCATGAGTAGCACGACAACCCCGATGGAGACACGTTGATGGAGATCATGGTGTGGCGCCGGTGACAAGAAGATCGTGCCGGTGCTTTGGTGATGGAGATCAAGGAGCGCATGATGATGGCCATATCATGTCACTTATGAATTGCATGTGATGTTAATCCTTTATGCACCTTATTTTGCTTAGAACGACGGTAGCATTATGAGGTGATCTCTCACTAAAATTTCAAGACGAAATTGTGTTCTCCCCGACTGTGCACCGTTGCTACAGTTCGTCGTTTCGAGACACCACGTGATGATCAGGTGTGATAGACTCAACGTTCACATACAACGGGTGCAAAACAGTTGCGCACGCGGAACACTCGGGTTAAGCTTGACGAGCCTAGCATGTGCAGACATGGCCTCGGAACACATGAGACCGAAAGGTCGATCATGAATCATATAGATGATATGATTAGCATGGGGATGCTTACCACTGAAACTATGCTCAACTCACGTGATGATCGGACTTGAGCTAGTGTAAGTGGATCATGAACCACTCAAATGACTAGAGAGATGTACTTTTTGAGTGGGAGTTTAGCGAGTAATTTGATTAAGTTAAACTCTAATTATCTTGAACATAGTCTAAGTCCACTTTGAATATATTTGTGTTGTAGATCATGGCTCATGCGACAGTCACCCTGAATTTTAATACGTTCCTAGAGAAAGCTAAGTTGAAAGATGATGGAAGCAACTTTGTAGACTGGGCTCGTAATCTTAAGCTAATCTTACAAGCTAGGAAGAAGGATTATGTCCTTAATGCTGCGCTAGGAGATGAACCACCCGCTACGGCTGATCAGGATGTTAAGAACGCTTGGTTAGCACGTAAGGAGGACTACTCAGTAGTTCGATGTGCAGTCTTGTATGGCTTAGAACCGGGACTTCAACGTTGCTTTGAGCGTCATGGAGCATTTGAGATGTTCCAGGAGTTGAAGTTTATCTTCCAGAAGAACGCCCGGATCGAGAGGTATGAGACCTCCGATAAATTCTATGCTTGCAAGATGGAGGAGAACTCGTCTGTCAGTGAACATGTGCTCAAAATGTCTGGGTACTCAAACCGTCTGGCTGAGCTGGGGATTGAACTCCCGCAAGAAGCTATCATTGACAGAATCCTTCAATCACTGCCGCCAAGCTATAAAGGCTTTGTGTTGAACTACAACATGCAAGGGATGAACAAGTCTCCCGGCGAGTTGTTTGCGATGCTGAAAGTCGCAGAGTCTAAACTCCGTAAAGAGCATGAAGTGTTGATGGTGAATAAGACCACTAGTTTCAAGAGAAACGGCAAAGGCAAGAAGGGTAATTCAAAGAAGAGCGGCAAGCCTGTTGCCAATCCGACGAAGAAACCCAAAGCTGGACCTAAGCCTGAAGCAGAGTGTTACTATTGCAAGGGTATGGGTCAATAGAAGCGCAATTGCCCGAAGTATCTGGCTGATAAGAAGGCGGCCAAAGAAAAATCAGGTATATTTGATATACATGTTATCGATGTGTACTTAACCGGCTCTCGTACTAGTGCCTGGGTATTCGATACCGGTTCTGTTGCTCATATTTGCAACTCGAAACAGGAACTGCGGAATAGACGAAGGCTGGCGAAAGATGAAGTGACGATGCGCGTAGGAAATGGTTCCAAGGTTGATGCAATCGCCGTCGGCACAGTTTCACTTCAGTTACCATCAGGATTAGTTATGAACTTGAATCATTGTTATTTAGTGCCTGTGTTGAGCATGAACATTATATCTGGATCTTGTTTATTGCGAGAAGGTTACTCTTTTAAGTCAGAGAATAATGGTTGTTCTATTTCTATGAGTAACATCTTTTATGGTCATGCACCCAATGTGATAGGATTGTTCATATTGAATCTTGATAGTGATACACACATACATAACATTGAGACCAAAAGAGTTAGAGTTAACAATGATAGCGCCATATTTTTGTGGCACTGCCGCTTAGGTCATATTGGTGTAAAGCGCATGAAGAAACTCCATGCCGATGGACTTTTGGAGTCACTTGACTTTGATTCACTTGACACGTGCGAACCATGCCTCATGGGCAAGATGACTAAAACTCCGTTCTCCGGAACAATGGAGCGTGCAAGTGACTTGTTGGAAATCATACATACCGATGTGTGTGGTCCGATGAGCGTAGAGGCACGCGGCGGATATCGTTATTTTCTCACCTTCACTAACGATTTGAGTAGATATGGTTATGTCTACTTAATGATGCATAAGTCTGAAACTTTTGAAAGTTCAAGCAATTTCAGAGTGAAGTTGAAAATCATCGTAACAAGAAGATCAAGTTCCTATGGTCTGATCGTGGGGGTGAATATCTGAGTTTCGAGTTTGGTGCTCACTTAAGACAATGTGGAATTGTTTCACAGTTGACACCGCCTGGAACACCACAGCGTAATGGTGTGTCCGAACGTCGTAATCGTACTTTATTAGAGATGGTGCGATCTATGATGTCTCTTACCAATTTTCCATTATCATTTTGGGGTTATGCATTAGAAACAGCTGCATTCACTTTAAATAGGGCACCATCAAAATCCGTTGAGACGACACCATACGAACTGTGGTATGGCAAAAGGCCAAAGTTGTCGTTTCTTAAAGTTTGGGGATGTGATGCTTATGTCAAAAAGCTTCAGCCTGAAAAGCTGGAACCCAAAGCGGAAAAGTGCATCTTCATAGGTTACCCAAAAGAGATAGTTGGGTACACCTTCTATCTCAAATCCGAGGGCAAAGTGTTTGTTGCTAAAAACGGAGCTTTTCTCGAGAAGGAGTTTCTCTCGAGAGAATTGAGTGGGAGGAAGATAGAACTTGACGAGGTTGTCGAACCTCTCATCCCTCTGGATGGTGGCACAGGGCAAGGGGAAACCTCTGTCGTTGCGACGCCGGTTGAGGAGGAAGTTAATGATGATGATCATGAAACTCCGGTTCAAGTTCCTGTCGAACCACGCAGGTCGACGAGACCACGTGCTGCTCCAGAGTGGTACGGTAATCCCGTCTTATCAATCATGTTGTTGGACAACAATGAACCTGCAAATTATGAAGAAGCAATGGTGGGCCCAGATTCCAACAAATGGCTAGAAGCCATGAAGTCCGAGATAGGATCCATGTATGAGAACGAAGTGTGGACTTTGGAAGTACTGCCTGAGGGCCGCAAGGCTATTCAGAACAAATGGATCTTTAAGAGGAAGACGGACGCTGACGGCAATGTGACCGTTTATAAAGCTCGACTTGTGGCAAAGGGTTTTTCACAAGTTCAAGGAGTTGACTACGATGAGACATTCTCACCCGTAGCGATGCTTAAGTCCGTCAGAATCATGTTAGCAATAGCTGCATTTTTCGATTATGAAATCTGGCAGATGGATGTCAAAACGGCGTTCCTTAACGGTTTCCTTAAGGAAGAGTTGTATATGATGCAACCTGAAGGTTTTGTCGATCCTAAGAATGCTAACAAGGTGTGCAAGCTCCAGCGATCCATTTATGGACTGGTGCAAGCATCTCGGAGTTGGAACAAACGCTTTGATGAGGTGATCAAAGCATTTGGGTTTATACAAGTGGTTGGAGAATCTTGTATTTACAAGAAAGTGAGTGGGAGCTCTGTGGCGTTTCTAATATTATATGTGGATGACATATTGCTGATTGGAAACAACGTAGAGTTTTTGGAGAGCATAAAGAATTACTTGAATAAAAGTTTCTCTATGAAGGACCTAGGAGAAGCTGCTTACATTCTAGGTATTAAGATCTACAGGGATAGATCAAAACGCCTGATAGGACTTTCACAAAGCACATACCTTGATAAAGTTTTGAAAAGGTTCAAAATGGAATAGTCCAAGAAAGGGTTCTTGCCAGTTTTACAAGGTACGAGATTGAGTAAGACTCAGTGCCCAGCAACTGATGAGGATAGAGAGCATATGAGCACCGTCCCCTATGCTTCAGCCATAGGTTCTATCAGGTATGCAATGTTGTGCACTAGACCGGACGTTAGCCTGGCCATAAGTATGGCAGGTAGTTCCAGAGAAATCCAGGAGTGGATCACTGGACGGCGGTCAAGAATATCCTGAAGTACCTGAAAAGGACTAAGGAGATGTTTCTCGTGTATGGAGGTGACGAAGAGCTCGCCGTAAAAGGTTACGTCGATGCAAGCTTTGACACAGATACGGACGACTCTATGTCGCAAACCGGATACGTATTTATTCTTAATGGGGGTGCGGTAAGCTGGTGCAGTTCCAAGCAAAGCGTCGTAGCAGATTCTACATGTGAAGCGGAGTACATGGGTGCCTCGGAGGCGGCTAAGGAGGGTGTCTGGATGAAGCAGTTCATGACGGATCTTGGAGTGGTGCCAAGCGCACTGAATCCAATAACCTTGTTCTGTGACAACACGGGTGCCATTGCCCTAGCAAAGGAACCACGGTTTCACAAGAAGTCCAGACACATCAAACGACACTTCAACCTCATTCGCGACTACGTCGAAGGGGAGGACGTAAATATATGAAAAGTGCACACTGATCTGAATGTAGCAGACCCGCTGACTAAACCTCTTCCACGGGCAAAGCATGATCAACACCAGAACTGTATGGGTGTTAGATTTATTACAATGTAATTCGCATGATGATGTGAGGGCTAGATTATTGACTCTAGTGCAAGTGGGAGACTGTTGGAATTATGCCCTAGAGGCAATAATAAATATAGTTATTATTATAATTCCTGTATCAAGATAATCGTTTATTATCCATGCTATAATTGTATTGAATGAAGACTTATATACATGTGTGGATACATAGACAAAACACTGTCCCTAGCAAGCCTCTAGTTGGCTAGCCAGTTGATCAAAGATAGTCAGTGTCTTCTGATTATGAACAAGGTGTTGTTGCTTGATAACTGGATCACGTCATTAGGAGAATCACGTGATGGACTAGACCCAAACTAATAGACGTAGCATGTTGATCGTGTCATTTTATTGCTACTGTTTTCAGCATGTCAAGTATTTGTTCCTATGACCATGAGATCATATAACTCACTAACACCGGAGGAATACTTTGTGTGTATCAAACGTCGCAACGTAACTGGGTGACTATAAAGATGCTCTACAGGTATCTCCGAAGGTGTTCGTTGAGTTAGTATGGATCGAGACTGGGATTTGTCACTCCGTGTGACGGAGAGGTATCTCGGGGCCCACTCGGTAATACAACATCACACACAAGCCTTGCAAGCAATGTGACTTAGTGTAAGTTGCGGGATCTTGTATTACGGAACGAGTAAAGAGACTTGCCGGTAAACGAGATTGAAATAGGTATGCGGATACTGACGATCGAATCTCGGGCAAGTAACATACCAAAGGACAAAGGGAATGACATACGGGATTATATGAATCCTTGGCACTGAGGTTCAAACGATAAGATCTTCGTAGAATATGTAGGATCCAATATGGGCATCCAGGTCCCGCTATTGGATATTGACCGAGGAGTCTCTCGGGTCATGTCTACATAGTTCTCGAACCCGCAGGTTCTGCACACTTAAGGTTCGACGTTGTTTAATGCGTATTTGAGTTATATGGTTGGTTTCCGAATGTTGTTCGGAGTCCCGGATGAGATCACGGACGTCATGAGGGTTTCCGGAATGGTCCGGAAACGAAGATTGATATATAGGATGACCTCATTTGATTACCGGAAGGTTTTCGGAGTTACCGGGAATGTACCGGGAATGACGAATGGGTTCCGGGAGTTCACCGGGGGGGGGGGGGGGGGCAACCCACCCAGGGGAAGCCCATAGGCCTTGGGGGTGGCGCACCAGCCCTTAGTGGGCTGGTGGGACAGCCCAAGAAGGCCCTATGCGCCATAGGAAGAAAATCAAAGAGAAAAAAAGAGGAGGTGGGAAAAGGGGGAAGGACTCCTCCTTCCAAACCTAGTTGGTCTCGGTTTGGAATGGGAGGGTTGCCCCCCTTGGCTCGGCCAAAGTCCTTGGGAGTCCTTGGACCCCAAGGCAAGGCTCCCCCTCCTCCCCCTATATATACGGAGGTTTTAGGGCTGATTTGAGACAACTTTGCCACGGCAGCCCGACCACATATCTCCACGGTTTTACCTCTAGATCGCGTTTCTGCGGAGCTCGGGCGGAGCCCTGCCGAGACAAGATCATCACCAACCTCCGGAGCACCGTCACGCTGCCGGTGAACTCTTCTACCTCTCTGTCTCTCTTGCTGGATCAAGAAGGCCGAGATCATCGTCGAGTTGTACGTGTGCTGAACGCGGAGGTGCCGTCCGTTGGGCACTAGATCGTGGGACTGATCGCGGGACGGTTCGTGGGGCGGATCGAGGGACGTGAGGACATTCCACTACATCAACCGCGTTCACTAACGCTTCTGCTGTACGGTCTACAAGGGTACGTAGATCACACATCCCCTCTCGTAGATGGACATCACCATGATAGGTCTTCGTGCGCGTAGGAAAATTTTTGTTTCCCATGCGACGTTCCCCAACAAGATCTTCATCTTTATTAGATGACTCACCACTAGCTTTAAAAACAAAAACAGACTTGACGGTCTTTTTGAGAGTGAGATTTGGAGTATTTTGCACAGCGGCAAAAGCGGAACCCAAGTTGGTTATGACATCTTCTAGTTTGCCAATTCTAGAGGAATCATTAACTATAGGTTCCTTCTCCCTTAAATTTTTCAAAACCATTCCCACTTTGGATCCATACTGAGTAATTTGATTGTGGATCTTTCTATCCAAACCCTCAATAAGTTCAACTGTGGCAATTTTGTTTTCAATAGCGTCAAGCCTTTGCATCACATGTTCCAAGGTCAAGGTAGTTTCATTAACCATGAGCGGGGGTGAGCCTACCAAATTCATGATAGCTCCATAGGAGTCAACAGTATGGCTCCCCAAAAAATTCCCGCCTACGATGGTATCAAGGATATACCTATTCCAAGGAGAGATTCCAACATAAAAACCGCGAAGAAGAACAGTAGTGGATTGCTTACGAGTAGATCTACTTTGAGCATTGCAAATCCCTACCAAGCGTCCTTTAAATTTTCTTCCTCATTCTGCCTAAAATTGAGAACTTCATTCTCAGGGGTATCATTCGGAGTGGTGGGTCTAGCCATTGATGGACCATCCAACACACAAACGAGCAGGAAGAAAGAGAGTGAAACGGGCAAAAGAGAACGACAAAAGGCAAAAAAAAGGCAAAGGAGAAAGGCAAATGAAAACGGCAAATGTGAAGTGGGGGAGAGGAAAACGAGAGGCAACTGGCAAAAAAAAAGTAAATGCAAGAGATGAGTTTGAGACACCTACTTGGATAGATCTTGACTTTATCTCTCCTTGGCAAGCGATCCTCCTCCCCGGCAACGGCGCCAGAAATCCTTCTGCTACTCCGACAACAAACCTTCCTTAGCAACGGCATCGGGAATCCTTCTGTCACGGGCTACGCCTATAGGGACTTCCTTGGCAAATATGCAAAGGATTTCCTCGCGGCCTTGGAGCCTTGCGTTGGTGTTCCTTTGAAGAGGAAAGGGTGATGTAGCACAACGGCGGTAAGTATTTCCCATAGTTTGAGAACCAAGGTATCGATCCAGTGGGAGGTGCACGTCGAGTCACAAGTACCTGCACAAACACAAAGAGCTTGCACCCAACGCTATGAAGGGGTTGTCAATCCCTTATAGATTGTTTGCAAAGTGAGAACTGAAAGCAAAAAGAAAACAAAGCAAAGTAAAAGCAAAAGTGGAGACGATAGTTGTGATTAGACCCGGGGGCCGTAGTGTTCACTAGTAGCTTCTCTCATGAAAGCAAGTAGACGGTGGGTGAACGAATTACTGTCGAGCAATTGATAGAACCGCGCAAAGTTGTGACGTCATCTATCGCAATGATTATATCTATAGGCATCACGTCCAAAACAAGTAGACCGATAATTTCTGCATCTACTACTATTACTCCACATGTCGACCGCTATCCAGCTTGCATCTAGTGTATTAGGTTCATAAGAACAGAGTAACGGCTTAAGCAAGATGAAATGATGTAGATGGACAATCTCATATCTACGATAAAAGCCCATCTTGTTACCCTTGATGGCAACAACACGATGCGTGCCTTGCTGCCCCTTTTGTCACTAGGAAAGGTCACCACACGGTATGAACCCAAAACCAGGCACTTCTCCCATTGGAAGAATCATAGATCTAGTTGGTCAAACAAAACCCAAGACTCGGAGAGACTTACAAGGATATCAAATCATGCATATAAGAAATCAGCAAAGACTCAAATATATATCATAGATAATCTGATCACAAATCCACAATTCATTGGATCTCGACAAACACACCGCTAAAGAGGATTACATCGGATAGATCTCCATGAAGATCATGGAGAACTTTGTATTGAAGATCCAAGAGAGAGAAGAAGCCATCTAGCTACTAACTACGGACCTGTAGGTCTCAAGTGGACTACTCACGAGTCATTGGAGAGGCGATGATGTTGATGTAGAAGCCCACCAACTCCAAAGTCCCCTCCGGCAGGGCACCGGGAAGGGTCTCCAGATGAGATCTCGCGGAAACGGAAGCTTGCGGCGGCGGAAAAGTGTTTTTGTGGATGCCCTGATTTTTTTCCTGGATTTTAGGGAATATATAGGCCAAAGAGCTAGGGTAGGGGGGCTCCAGGGAGGCCACAAGCCTGGTAGCCGCCGCCCCCTGGTGGCGGCTACAGGGCTTGTGGGCCCCCTGTGGCTCCCCTGCTTTGGCCCTCAAGTCCCCCGATCTTCTTCTGTTCTGGAAAAATTTATTTCGGGGATTTTATTCTGTTTGGACTCCGTTCCAAAATCAGATCTGAAAAGAGTCAAAAACAAAGAAAAAACAGGAACCGACACTTGGCACTGAATTAATAAGTTAGTCCCAAAAAAGATTTGAAACGTACATAAAACATCCAAAGTTGACAAGATAACAACATGAAACCATCAAAAATTATAGATACGTTTGAGACGTATCATTGCACGTGGAAAAGTTGTGTCTCAAAAGCCCTAAAACGACCAATATATAGAGGAGGAGGGGAGGGGCTAGCCTTGGGGCTCAAGGGAGCCCCAAGGGCGCCGGCCGATTGGGAGGAGGTGGACTCCCACCCTGATACGTCTCCGTCGTATCTACTTTTTCAAACTCTTTTCCCCTTGTTTTGGACTCTAATTTGCATGATTTGAATGGAACTAACCCGGACTAACGCTGTTTTCAGTAGAATTGCCATGGTGTTGTTTTTGCGCAGAAATAAAAGTTCTCGGAATGACCTGGAAACTTACGGGGATTTTTTGTGGAATATATAAAAAAATACTAGCGCAAGAATCAACCGAAGAAGTGTAGCATGTAGCCCACAAGCCCACCAGGCGCGGGCCCCCCTTGGCCACGCCTGGCAGGCTTGTGGGGCCCACGGAGCTCCACCGCCGCCAATTCCAGCTCTATTTAGTCCCTTCCGTCCGGAAAAAAATCAGGGAGAAGAGTCCATCGCGTTTTAGATACGGAGGCGCCGCCACCTCCTATTCTTCCTGTGGAGGGCAGATCCGGAGTCCGTTCTGGGCTCCGGAGAGGGGAGATCGTCGCCGTCGCCATCACCAACCTTCCTTCATCGCCAATTCCATGATGCTCTTCACCGTTCGTGAGTAATCTCATCGTAGGCTTGCTGGACGGTGATGGGTTGGATGAGATCTATCATGTAATCGAGTTAGTTTTGACGGGGATTGATCCCTAGTATCCACTATGTTCTGAGATTGATGTTGCTACTACTTTGCCATGCTTAAAAATGCCCGAGTGCCATGATTTCAGATCTGAACCTATTATGTTGTCCTCAATATATGTGTGTTCTTGATCCTATCTTGCAAGTTGTAGTCACCTACTATGTGTTATGACCCGGCAACCCCGGAGTGACAATAGCCGGAACCACTCCCGGAGATGACCATAGTATGAGGAGTTCATGTATTCACTAGGTGTTAATGCGTTGGTCTAGTTCTTTATTAAAAGGAGAACCTTAATATCCCGTAGTTTCCATTAGGACCCCGCTGCCATGGGAGGGATGGACAATAGATGTCATGCAAGTTCTTTTCCCTAAGCACGTAGGACTACATACGAAATACATGCCTACATTACATTGACGGACTGGAGCTAGTTACATATCTCTCCGTGTTATAAATGTTGCATGATGGATAACATCCGGCATAATCATCCATCACCGATCCAATGCCTACGAGTCTTTTACTACTGGTCCTTGCTACGTTACTTTGCTGCTACTGCTGTTACTGCAGCTACCGTTACTTTGCCGCTACTGCTGTCACTGCTGTTACTGTTACTCTGTTGCTGCTACTGTTACCGTTGCTACTGTTGCTATCACACTACTTTGCTACTGATACTTTTCTGCAGATACTAAGTCTTTCAGGTGTGGTTGAATTGACAACTCAACTGCTAATACTTGAGAATATTCTTTGGCTTCCCCTTGTGTCGAATCAACAAATTTGGGTTGAATACTCTACCCTCGAAAACTGTTGCGATCCCCTATCTTGTGGGTTATCAAGACCTTTTTCTGGCGCCGTTGCCGGGGAGGCCTAGCTCTATTCTCTGAGTGACTTGGGATTTACGTCTGTTGATCACTATGAGGAATCCGAAAGATCCAAGAACTAAAGTCTTGCCCTCAACTACGAGGACAGCTAAGGAACTGCCATCTAGCTCTGCACTTGATTCACCTTCAGTTATGAGTAAGTTTGCGACACCACCTCCTGCTAGAAATTTTGACGTGTCGCCTGTGCTTGATGATGCTACTTCTGCTGTCCATGATACTTGTGGTGATGCTATGCTTCATACTGCTTTGCCACTAGGTGCATTCCTTGATGCACAAATTGCTGCTAGATGTGATGCTACTTTTGAAACTATTGAGTTATTGAAGTAGAACCTGCTATTTTGCCTGTTAGAACTAGCTCTCCTAGATATGAATTGCCTGATATGCCCGAGGGTTATGTTATGGAGGGAGAGATAGCTGAGGACTTTCTTGCTTGTAAGGATAGCTATGATGTTGAGAAATTACTGCGCAAGTGGAAAGAAAAAAATCTTTGAATGCTAGGATGAAATACGACCCAAAGTTTGCTACTTCGCCTATCTTTGTGACCGACAAGGATTATGAATTCTCTGTCGACCCTGAGTTAATCACTCTGGTCAAATCTGATCGTTTTCACGGTTATGAGTCTGAAATGGTTGTAGTCCATCTTACCAAACTACACGATATAGCCACCCGATTCACGAGTGAGGAAAAGATTTGCCACTACTATATCCTTAAGTTGTTTCCTTTCTCGCTAAAGGATGATGCTAAGACTTGGTTCACTTCTCTTGCTCCTGGTTGTGTGCGTAGTCCCCAGGATATGATCTACTACTTCTCTGAGAAATATTTCCCTGCCCATAAGAAGCAAGCTGCCTTGCAGGAAATATACAACTTTGCGCAAGTTGAAGAAGAGAGTCTCCCACAAGCTTGGGGGAGGCTCGTCCAACTACTGAATGCTTTGCCTGATCACCCTCTTGAGAAGAATGAAATACTTGATATCTTCTATAATGGACTAACCGATGCTTCTAGAGACCACCTAGATAGTTGTGCTGGTTGTGTTTTTAGGGAACGAACTGTAGAACAAACTGAGATCCTATTGAATAATATCTTGTGCAATGAGAATGCTTGGACTATTTCCGAACCACCTCCTAAGCCAACTCCTAAGCAAAGAGGTATCTTATTCCTCAGTCGTGAAGATATGCAAGAAGCTAAGAAATCTATGAAAGAGAAAGGCATTAAATCTGAAGATGTCAAAAATCTACCACCTATCGAAGAGATCTATGGTCTTGATAACCCAATACACGTAGTAGAGGTAAATTCTCTTTGTAGATTCGATGAGAGTGACATTCCTTTTGATAAACCTGCTAGCTTATGCCTCGATGAATTTGATAACTTTGTTGCCAAACAACAAAGTTTCATTGATTATGTTAGCAGACAATTGGAACAGAATGCCCGTATGCTTAGTCATTTAAGTGCTTGTGTGGACAGAAACGTCAATGATCTTAAGCTCTTGAGTAAACATGCCTCTATGGTTACCACTCAAGTAGAACAAGTACTTAAGGCTCAGAATGACTTGCTGAATGAGTTGAATGACAATTCTGTCAGAGTCGTCACTAGAGGCGGTAGAATGACCCAGGAACCTTTGTATCTTGAGGGTCATCCTAAGAGAAGTGAACAAGATTCTCAAGGAGTTAGCACTGATGCACCTAGTCATCCTAGAAAGAAGAAGAAAGATGATAGGAACTTGCACGCTAGCAACCCTGTTGCTCCTACACCTGAGAATCCAAACGATGTCTCTGTTTCCGATGCCGAAACACAATCTGGTGATGAACATGAGCCTAATGATAATATCGTTAGTGGTGTTCATGATGATGCTCAACCTAGCAATGATAAGGATGTGGAGATTGAACTTGTTGATCTTGATAACCCACAACCTAAGAATAAGAGATACGATAAGAATGACTTCGCTGCTAGGAAGCATGGTAAAGAAAGGGAACCATGGGTCCAGAAACCCGTGCCCTTTCCTCCCAAACCATCCAAGAAAAAGGATGATGAGGATTTTGAGCGATTTGTTGAAATGATTAGACCTGTCTTTCTGCAAATGCGTTTGACAGATATGCTCAAAATGTCTCTGTATGCTAAGTACATGAAGGATATTGTTACTAATAAGAGGAGGATACCTGAGGTTGAGATTTCCACCATTCTTGCTAAATACACCTTCAAGGGTGGAACTCCTAAGAAACTAGGTGATCCCGGAGTGCCCACTATACCTTGCTCCATTAAAGCAAACTACGTTAGAACTGCTTTATGCGACCTTGGAGCCGGAGTTAGTGTTATGCCTCTCTCTCTTTATCGTAGACTTGAACTGGATAAGTTGACACCCACTGAAATCTCGCTGCAAATGGCCGACAAATTAACTGCTTTCCCTATCCGCATCTGCGAGGATGTTCCTGTTGTGGTTGCTAACGTTACTATCTTAACGGACTTTGTTATCCTGGATATTCCCGAGGATGATGCCATGGCGGCCATCCTTGGAAGACCCTTTTTAAACACTGTAGGGGATGTTATTGATTGCAACAAAGGCAATGTCACTTTCCATGTCAACGGTAATGAGCACACGGTGCACTTTCCGAAGAAATAATATCAAGTACATTGCATCAATGCTATCGAAAAAACTTCATCGATTCTTATTGGGAGCTTTGAATGCCCTATCCCTACTGTCAAGATGAAGTATGATTTGCTTGTTGGGGATATGCACATCCCCATTGAGGTAACCTAGTGGCTATTCAAAAATTCTTCGTTTTCTTTTGCGATTCGAAGAAGTTTGTCAAGGAGACTTGATCAACCTCATTGACGGATTTCTTTTGATGACCATGAGACAGATGAATTGAGGAGTCACAACCCTCTGTTCCAAGCTTTCACCTTCGGTTGCTTAGAAGAAAAATGATAGATTTAGCTTTAGTTTTTCCTATTTTCTGCTTTTAGCGTCCCGTAGAAAAGTACCCCGAAAATAAAAGTTCTCCGAATGCCGTGAAAATCAAGTATGATTTTTTCTGGAATTTTTGAAAAATTCTGAGACAGAGAGCTAGTCAGGGGGATGCACCAGTGGGCCACAAGCCCTAGAGGCGCGGGCACCCCCCTCGCCGCGCCTCCCAGGCTTGTGGGGCCCACGTGTACCCCCTCCACTTATTCTAGCTCCCATATGCTTCTCCTACCTCCGGAAAAAAATGTTTCACAGCTCAAACCCGTGTTCTTGCTCTTCTTGCTGTGATTTTCGATCTCCTTGTGCAAAGCCCCATTCACCAAACTGTTTTGGGGAAATTGCTCCTTGGTATGTGACTCCTCCATTGGTCCAATTAGTTTTTGCTCTAGTGCCCTATACGTCGCGTATTTTTGCTGCCTTAGTGACCCTGTTCTTGAGCTTTGCATGCTAATTTTAGCTGGTCCCAAGTAGTTTTGATGCGTGATATGGCCTCTAGGCACTTGTCGGAGTAGTTGCTATGAGTTTCGTTGAGCCTTGTTCACTTTTCCTTTGAGCCATTAAAAATTTCAGAAAAGGAAGATGTTCAGGAGAAACTATCATGGTGGTTCCTCAAGCAAGAGGGGTCCCCGTCTCGCGATTCGAGAGCCCGATCCTTACCAACAGAGGAACGCACAGGTACAACCATGTGAATGGCCTTCTGATGAATTCATGATTGAGGCAGGTTTCAAAGACGAGTTTGATACACTTGTTCACAATGTCGGACTCGAAGAATTCATCTCCGATAAATGTGAACAGTATGTTACTCTCACTACCTCTTTTGTTCGTAGATTCAAATTTTTAGCTGGCCGTGATACATCTGTACTGTTTGATCTCTATGACAAATCGTATACCATGGATTTAGAGGATTTCAATAGAATTTGCAAGATACCTGGTTGGGGTAGTCTCAATGATCCTCCTAAATCTTCGGTAAGAGATTTTTTCTCTGGTATAACTGTCGGAGAAACTAGAGATATTACGCAGGCTACCATGGCGAGCATTCATTTTCCTGCCTTGCATTACTTTGCCCTCTTCATAGGTAGATGCATTAACGGCAAGATTGAGCACTGTCACCTCTGCGCACCCGACCTTAGTATTCTTAAGAGCGCAGTAACGGGTGATAGAAGTTTCAACATGGGAGCTATAATAGCAAGGAGGCTGAATAATAATGCTAATGAAGGGGATTTATTTGGTGGGATCTATGCCACTCGCATAGCAAATTTTCTTGGAGTACCTATCCACGAAGGATATCCCCTACTCCATATAGCTTTCCTTGATCGTGCCGCTATGACACGCTATCAGTTCCTTGAGAGGGATAATGAATCCCTCCTATACCGGTTAATATTTAACCGACATCGTGTTTTCCATATTACCCTTCCTCCTCCTGCCTTTTTTGACTTTCAGGTAAAACGAAGATATTACATAACCAGAGGAGAGGCAGAGGAGTATGAGAGGGAGGCAAAGGCTGCTCGCCTCCGTGAGGCAGCTATTCAGGCAGTGGCTGTCGCGCTCCCGTACAACCCCATTATGATTTTGGGTATCGCCCGGACCATCCATGGGAGTAGACCAACTTAGGCCAAAAGCCTAAGCTTGGGGGAGTACGTGTTTCTCACCGACTTTATATTCATGCTTACGCTTTCAGTTTGATAGGCGGTGTTCACACTTTGCCACTGTATCATCCATGCTAGTTTATTTCTTTTTCTCGCTTTCTTCTCGTGTGTTTGTCTATTTTCAGAAAACCCAAAAAGATTTCTCATTCTTCTTTTTCTTGTTGGAAGCTTTCCCGTGTAAATAGTTTTCTTTTTCTTTGGGTCAAGGTAGAAGACCATGGTTACAATGTTTAGTGTCTCTCGCATGCATATCTGTTTATTTGTCAAAGAGCCATATTACTTTGTCTTCTCCTTTGTGTTTGCCTGCAGATTCCAGCTTAGTCCAATGCACGAGCACTCTTATTATTGTTCACATCATTCGGTCGTGCAAGTGAAAGGCAATAATGAGGATTTATGATGAAGTGACTGAGCCTCGAAAAGCTGGTATGAACTCGATCTATTTTGTTTTTGTAAATATGACTAGCTCATCGTTCCTGATTCAGCTTTGTTGTGAGAGAGACATGTTTGCAATGACAACTTAGAGATCATAGTTTCTGATGCCATGCTTAATTAGCTAGGAGCTTATAATGGTTTGTCTTGGATGCCAACATGAATCTTGAGATGATTATGATGTAGTATGATAGGATGGTATCCTCCGTTGAATGATTCAAGTGGCTTGACTTGGCGCATGTTTACGCATGTAGTTGAAAGAAAATCAACCTAGCCTCTATGATATTCATGTTCATGGTGATTTATGTCCTACTCATGCTTGCACTCAATGTTGGTTAATCTCAATGCATTTTGATGATTGTTGTCGCTCTCTAGTTGGTCGCTTCCCAGTCTTTTGCTAGCCTTCACTTGTACTAAGCTGGAATACTGCTTGTGCATCCACTTCCAGAAATCCAAAGTTGTTCCATATGAGTCCACCATACCTACCTATATGCGGTATCTACCTGCCGTTCCAAGTAAATTTGCATGTGTCACTCTCTAAATATTCAAGAAATAATCTGTTTTGCATGCCCCAACCGCTCGTGTGGTGACAGGGGGCTATCAGTATCTTCCATGCTAGGCGTGTTATCCTCGATATGTGTTTATTCACTATCACTCACGAGAAATGGGTCGGTAATTGGAATGCCCAGTTCCATGCTCAAATCAAAAAGATAATTACAAACAAAACTCCCCCTGGATTGATGTTGGTATGGACGGCACCCGAGTATTCGGCTAGTCGTGGAGTGTGATTGATCGGTGGCGGGGGAGTCAAAACTTTACTTTTCTATTTGGGAACCACCTAAAGTATGTGTAGCATGGAAGATGGTGAAAACTCTTGGTCATTGCGTTGACAATGAAAGTATGCCACCCAAAATTATTTATCTCTGTCTTCAAAGCTTGAGCTCTGGCACCTCTGCAAATCAATGCTTCCCTCTGCGAAGGGCCTATCTATTTATGTTTCTCTTGAGTCATCCTCTTCTTATAAAAGCACCAATTAGAGAGCACCTCTGTCATTTTTATGCTTTGCTTTTGACTGGTATTGAGTATGACTATGACTAGATCTTCTTTGCCGTGAATTACAATGTTTAGTCACCCTTGGTCTTTGTAGGTGCTCTGCATTTATGTTTTGCGATCTCACAAAGAGCTAGCGAGATACCATCTGTTCGTACTGCTTCATGATTGTTTTGATTGAAGTGTTGACGTTTGAAACTTATTGTTATTGCTCGCTAGTTGATTATGCCATTGATATGAGTTTACCATGAGACCTAGATGTCATTTGCTTATGTGGTTAGCTTGTGATCTTGCTAAAATTCTGGATGTGAGTTACACATAGTTGCAACAACAAGATCAAACAATGTTCGTAAAAGTTTTTCTTTTGTCTCTTTCAGTTTGTCAACTGAATTGCTTGAGGACAAGAAATACTTTAAGCTTGGGGGAGTTGATACGTCTCCGTCGTATCTATTTTTCCAAACTCTTTTGCCCTTGTTTTGGACTCTAATTTGCATGATTTGAATGGAACTAACCCGGACTAACGCTGTTTTCAGCAGAATTGCCATGGTGTTGTTTTTGCGCAGAAATAAAAGTTCTCGGAATGACCTGGAAATTTACGGGGATTTTTTGTGGAATATGTAAAAAATACTGGCGCAAGAATCAACCGAAGAAGTGGACCGTGGAGCCCACAAGCCCGCCAGGCGCGGGCCCCCTGGCCTCGCTTGGCAGGCTTGTGGGGCCCACGGAGCTCCACCGCCTCCAATTCCAGCTATATTTAGTCCCTTCCATCCGAAAAAACACGAAGAAGAGTTCATCGCGTTTTACGATACGGAGGCACCGCCACCTCTTGTTCTTCCTCTGGAGGGCAGATCTGGAGTCCGTTCTGGGCTCCGGAGAGGGGAGATTGTCGCCATCGTCATCACCAACCTTCCTTCATCGCCAATTAAATGATGCTCTTCACAGTTCGTGAGTAATCTCATCGTAGGCTTGCTGGACGGTGATGGGTTGGATGAGATCTATCATGTAATCGAGTTTGTTTTGACGGGGATTGATCCCTAGTATCCACTATGTTCTGAGATTGATGTTGCTACTACTTTGCCATGCTTAATGCTTGTCACTAGGGCCCGAGTGCCATGATTTCAGATCTGAACCTATTATGTTGTCCTCAATATATGTGTGTTCTTGATCCTATCTTGCAAGTTGTAGTCACCTACTATGTGTTATGACCCGGCAACCCCGGAGTGACAATAGCCGGAACCACTCCCGGAGATGACCATAGTATGAGGAGTTCATGTATTCACTAAGTGTTAATGCGTTGATCTGGTTCTTTATTAAAAGGAGAACCTTAATATCCTAAAGTTTCCATTAGGACCCCGCTGCCACGGGAGGGATGGACAATAGATGTCATGCAAGTTCTTTTCCCTAAGCACGTATGACTACATACAGAATACATGCCTACATTACATTGACGAACTGGAGCTAGTTACATATCTCTCCGTGTTATAACTGTTGCATGATGAATAACATCCGGCATAATCATCCATCACCGATCCAATTCCTACGAGTCTTTTACTACTGGTCCTTGCTATGTTACTTTGCTGCTACTACTGTCACTGCTGCTACCGTTACTTTGCCGCTACTGCTGTCACTGCTGCTACTGTTACTCTGCTGCCGCTACTGTTACTGTTGCTACTGTTGCTATCACACTACTTTGCTACTGATACTTTTCTGCAGATACTAAGTCTTTCAGGTGTGGTTGAATTGACAACTCAACTGCTAATACTTGAGATTATTCTTTGGCTTCCCCTTGTGTCAAATCAACAAATTTGAGTTGAATACTCTATCCTCGAAAACTGTTGCGATCCCTATACTTGTGGGTTATCACACCCCAATTCGGTTTGGGGGAAGGAGTCCACTCCTTCGTTCCCACCTCCCTCTTTCCTCTTTTTTTCTCTTTCCTTTGGTATTTTCTTTTGTGGCGCCATAGCCCTCGTGGGCTGGCCTCACCAGCCCACTATGGGCTGGTGCACCACCCTAGGGTTACTGGGCTCACTCCCGGGTGGGTGGGCCCCTCCCGGTGAATACCCAGAACCCATTCGTCACTCCCGGTACACTGCCGGTAATGCCCGAAATCTTTCCATTGACCAAATGAAACCATACTATATATCAATTTTAGTTTCCGGACCATTACGGAAACCCCCATGACGTCCATGATCTCATCCGGGACTCCGAACAACCTTCGGTCACCAACACATATAACTCAACTGTACTAAAACATCATCGAACCTTAAGTGTGTAGACCCTGCGGGTTCGAGAACTATGTAGACATGACCCGAGACACTCCTCGGTCAATATCCAATAGCGGGACCTGGATGTCCATATTGGATCCTATTCTATGAAGATCTTATCGGTTGAACCTCTCTGCCAAGGATTCATATAATCCCGTATAACATTCCCTTTGTCCTTTGGTATGTTACTTGCCCGAGAATTGATCGTTGCTATCCCTATACCTATTTCAATCTCGTTACCGGCAAGTCTCTTTACTCGTTCCATAATACAAGATCCCGTGACTTACACTTGAGTCACATTACTTGCAAGGCTTGTATGTGATGTTGCATTGCCGAGTGGGCCCCGAGATACCTCTCCGTCACACGGAATGACAAATCCCAGTCTTGATCCATGCTAACTCAACGGACACCTTCGGAGATACCTGTAGAGCACCTTTATAGTCACCCAGCAACGTTGTGACGTTTGATAAACACAAGGTATTCCTCCGGTGTCAGTGAGTTACATGATATCATGGTCATAGGAATGAATACTTGACACGCAGAAAACAATAGCAACAAAATGACACGATCACATGCTACATTCATAGTTTGGGTCTAGTCCATCACATGATTCTCCTAATGATGTGATCCAGTTAACAAGAGACAACATTTGCATATGGTCAGAAAACCTTAACCATCCTTGATCAACTGGCTAGCCAACTAGAGGCTTGCTAGGGACATTGTTTTGTCTATATATCCACACATGTATCTATGCTTTCATTCAATACAATTATAGCATGGATAATAAACGATTATCTTGAAACAGGAAATATAATAATAACTATTTTATCATTGCCTCTAGGGCATATTTCCAAGAGTCTCCCACTTGCACTAGAGTCAATAATCTAGTCCCACATCACTATGCGGTTTACATTGGAATGAATCTAACACCCATACAGTTCTGGTGTTGATCATGCTTCGCTCGTGGAAGAGGTTTAGTCAGCGGATCTGCTACATTCAGATCCCTGTGCACTTTGCAAATATTTACGTCCTCTCCTTCGACGTAGTCGCGGATGAGGTTGAAGCGTCGTTTGATGTGTCTGCTCTTCTTGTGAAACCTTGGTTCCTTTTCTAAAGCAATGGCACCAGTGTTGTCACAGAACAGAGTTATTGGATTTAGTGCGCTCGGCACAACTCCAAGATCCGTCATGAACTGCTTCATCCATACACCCTCCTTAGCTGCCTCCAAGGCAGCCATGTACTCCGCCTCACATGTAGAATCTTCTATGACGCTTTGCTTGGAACTGCACCAGCTTACCGCACCCCCATTAAGAATAAATACGTATCCGGTTTGAGACTTAGAGTCATCCGGATCAGTGTCAAAGCTTGCATCGACGTAACCCTGTACGACGAGCTCTTCGTCACCTCCATAAACGAGAAACATTTTCTTAGTCCTTTTCAGGTACTTCGGAATATTCTTGACCGCCGTCCAGTGATCCACTCCTGGATTACTTTGAAACCTGCCTGCCATACTTATGGCTAGGCTGACGTCCCATCTAGTGCACAACGTTGCATACATGATAGACCCTATGGCTCAAGCATAGGGGACGGTATTCGTCTTTTCTTTATCTTCTGCATTTACTAGACACTGAGTCTTACTCAACTTTATACCTTGTAATACTGGCAAGAACCCCTTCTTGGACTGTTCCATTTTGAACTTCTTCAAAACTTTATCAAGGTATGTGCTTTGTGAAAGTCCTATTAGGCGTCTCGATCTATCCTTGTAGATCTTAATTCCTAATATGTAAGCAGCTTCTCCTAGGTCCTTCATTGAAAAACATTTGTTCAAGTAATCTTTTATGCTCTCTAAAAACTCCACATTGTTTCCAATCAGCAATATGTCATACACATATAATATTAGAAACGCTACAGAGCTCCCACTCGCTTTCTTGTAAATACAAGATTCTCCAACAACTTGTATAAACCCAAATGCTTTGATCACCTCATCAAAGCGCTTATTCCAACTCCGAGATGCTTGCACTAGCCCATAAATGGATCGTAGGAGCTTACATAATTTGTTAGCATTCTTTAGATCGACAAAACCTTCAGGTTGCATCATATACAACTCTTCCTTAAGAAAACTGTTAAGGAACGCTGTTTTGACATCCATCTGCCAGATTTCATAATCGAAAAATGCAGCTATTGCTAACATGATTTGGACGGACTTAAGCATCGCTACCGGTGAGAACGTCTCATCGTAGTCAACTCCTTGAACTCGTGAAAAACCCTTTACCACAAGTCTAGCTTTATAAACGGTCACATTACCGTCCGCGTCCGTCTTCTTCTTAAAGATCCATTTGTTCTGAATAGCCTTGCGATCTTCAGGTAATACTTCCAAAGTCCACACTTTGTTTTCATACATAGATCCTATCTCGGATTTCATGGCCTCTAGCCATTTGTTGGAATCCGGGCCAACCATTGCTTCTTCATAATTCGCAGGTTCATTGTTGTCTAACAACATGATTGATAAGACATGATTACCGTACCACTCAGGAGCAGTACGTGATCTTGTCAACCTGCGAGGTCTGATAGGAACTTGATCCGAAACTTCATGATCATCATCATTAGTTTCCTTCTCAACCGGCGTTGCTTCGACAGAGGTTTCCCCTTGCCCCGCGCCACCATCTAGAGGGAGTAGAGGTTCTACAACCTCATCAAGTTCTATCTTCCTCCCACTCAATTCTTTCGAGAGAAACTCCTTCTCAAGAAAAGCTTCGTTCTTAGCAACAAACACTTTGCCCTCGGATTTGAGATAGAAGGTATACCCAACTGTCTCCTTTGGGTAACCTATGAAGGCACACTTTTCCGCTTTGGGTTCCATCTTTTCAGGCTAAAGCTTTTTGACATAAGCATCACATCCCCAAACTTTAAGAAATGACAACTTTGGCCTCTTGCCATATCATAGCTCATATGGTGTCGTCTCAACGGATTTTGACGGTGCCCTATATAAAGTGAATGGAGTTATCTCTAACGCATAACCCCAAAACAAACGGCAAATCTGTAAGAGACATCATAGATCGCACCATATCTAACAAAGTACGATTACGACGTTTGGACACACCATTATGCTTTGGTGTTCCAGGCGGTGTCAAGTGTGAAACGATTCCACATTGTCTTAAGTGAGCACCAAACTCGAAACTCGGATATTTGCCCCCTCGATCAGAACGCAGGAACTTGATCTTCTCGTTACGATGATTTTCAACTTTACTCTAAAATTGCTTGAACTTCTCAAACGTTTCAGACTTGTGCTTCATCATGTAGATATATCCATACCTACTCAAATCGTCAGTGAAGGTGAGAAAATAACGATATCCACCGTGCGCCTCCACACTCATTGGACCGCACACATCGGTATGTATGATCTCCAACAAGTCACTGGCACGCTCCATTGTTCTGGAGAACGTAGTCTTAGTCATCTTGCCCATGAGACATGGTTCGCACATGTCAAGTGATTCAAAATCAAGTGACTCCAAAAGCCCATCGGAATGGAGTTTCTTCATGCGCTTTACTTCAATATGACCTAAGCGGCAGTGCCACAAAAATGTGGCACTACCATTGTTAACTCTACATCTTTTGGTCTCAGTGTTATGTATATGTTATCATCACAATCAAGATTCAATATGAACAAACCTCTCACATTGGGTGCATGACCATAAAAGATACTACTCATAGAAATAGAACAACCATTATTCTCTGACTTAAATGAGTAACCGTCTCGCAAAAAACAAGATCGAGATATAATGTTCATGCTTAACGTAGACACTAAATAACAATTATTTAAGTTCATAACTAATCATGTTGGTAACTGAAGGGAGACTGTGCCGACGGCGATTGCATCAACCTTGGAACCATTTCCCACGCGCATCGTCACTTCATCCTTCGCCAACCTTTGTTTATTCCACATTTCCTTCTTCGAGTTGCAAATATGAGCAACACAACCGGTATCAAATACCCAAGCACTACTATGAGAGTTGGTTAAGTACACATCAATAACATGTATATCACATATACCTGATTTTTCTTTGGTCGCCTTCTTATCAGCCAAATACTTGGGGCAGTTGCGCTTCCAGTGACCCATCCCCTTGCAATAATAACACTATGTTTCCGGCTTAGGTCCAGCCTTGGGTTTCTTCGTCGGATTGGCAACAGATTTGCCGCTCTTCTTGGAGTTACCCATCTTGCCTTTGCCGTTTCTCTTGAAACCAGTGGTCTTATTGACCATCAACACTTGATGCTCTTTCCGGAGTTCTGACTCTGCGACTTTCAGCATCGCGAATAACTCGCCGAATGACTTTTTCATCCCTTGCATGTTATAGTTCAACACAAAGCTCTTATAGCTAGGTGGCAGTGATTGAAGAATTCTGTCAGTGATAGCCTCTTGCGGGAGTTCAATCCCCAGCTCAGCTAGACGGTTTGAGTACCCAGACATTTTGAGCACATGTTCACTGACAGACGAATTCTCCTCCATCTTGCAAGCATAGAATTTATCGGAGGTCTCATACCTCTCGATCCGGGCGTTCTTCTGAAAGATAAACTTCAACTCCTGGAACATCTCATATGCTCCATGACGCTCAAAGCGCCGTTGAAGTCCCGGTTCCAAGCCATACACGACTGCACATTGAACTGCTGAGTAGTCCTTCTTACGCGATTGCCAAGCGTTCCAAACATCTTGATCAGTCATAGCGGGTGGTTCATCTCCTAGCGCAGCATCAAGGACATAATTCTTTTTCCTAGCTTGTAGGATGAGCCTAAGATTACGTGCCCAGTCTACAAAGTTGCTCCCATAATCTTTCAACTTAGCTTTCTCTAGGAACGTATTGAAATTCAGGGTTGCTACTGCGTGAGCCATTGATCTACAACATAGAATATTGCAAAGTGGACTTTGACTATGTTCAAGACAATTAGAGTTTAACTAATCAAATTACTAATAAACTCCCACTCAAAATATACATCCCTCTAGTCATTTGAGTGGTGCATGATCCAAATCCACTAACTTAAGTCCTATCATCACGTGAGTTGAGTATAGTTTCAGTGGTAAACATCTATATGCTAATCATATCAACTATACGATTCATGCTCGACCTTTTGGTGTCTTGTGTTCCGAGGCCATGTCTGCACATGCTAGGCTCCTCAAGTTTAACCCGAGTGTTCCGCGTGTGCAACTGTTTTGCACCCGTTGTATGTGAACGTTGAGTCTATCACACCCGATCATCACGTGGTGTCTCGAAACGATGAACTGTCGCAACGGTGCACAGTCGGGGAGAACACAATTTTATCTTGAAACTTTAGTGAGGGGTCATCTTATAATGCTACCGTCGTTCTAAGCAAGATAAGGTGCATAAAAGGATTAACATCAGAACCAATTCATAAGTGACATGATATGGCCATGATCTTGTGCTTCTTGATCTCCATCACCAAAGCACCGACATGATCTTCTTGTCACCGGCGCCACACCATGATCTCCATCATCGTGCCGCCATCAAGGTTGTTGACGGGGATATAGCCCTAGGGTAGGGTCTTAGGTCTGACCAATACGTCCTACCCAAGGGCACCTCATTATTAGTTTAAGGACTACAAGGGACATTCCTACTGGATCGTGACAACATCTAATCCACTCGGTACGGATCCACTCAGACAAGTACATTCCATCCACTCGGATGACAGTCAACCACTCGGCCGTATGACTCACTCGGTCATGCAAATACCAACAGTCGGCAAGACATCTGTAGTGGGCTGACATTATGGCATCAATGCCCCATCTTGTAACATAAGAGGTGAGGGGGTGGCGCACTCTATATAAGCCACCCCCTCCACATAGCTAGGGACATCTTCTTCTTCTTCTCCCCCTGCGGGCTCATTCCTTCCTTGGAGCTCTGGCTCTCTCTACACCATGTAACTCATGTCCATGACAGATAAAACAAAGCCTCTCCGGAGCACGAGACGTAGGGTTGTTATCTCCACTGTGAGAGGCCTGAACTCGCTAAAACCACCGTGTCACCCATGTGCATCTTGATAGATCATGCTCCGTTATCTTACCCCCTTTCTACTGTCAGACTTATAACCACGACAGTTGGCGCCCACCGTGGGGCATGGCGTCTATCGAGCCATGATGCATATGGTTATTTCTGCAACCACCGGCGTCGTCAGCCTCATGGTTGTCATACGCGGCCACCGGCGTCCTTCGCCTTATGGTCGTCGTGCGCAGCCACCGACGTCCGCTGCCTCATCGTTGTCGTGCGCGGCCACCGGCGTCCTCCGCCTCGGTCATCGTGTGCGGCCACCGGCATCGTCCCGATCATGGTCGTCACATGCGGCCACCAGCGTCCTCCGCCTCATTGTCATCACGCACGGCCACCGGCGTCGTCCGCCTCAACGTCGTCTCCAACCGCGTCGTCGAGCACTTGAGCCTCTTGCACAGCCGCCGAAGTCGTTTGCCTCGTCGTCAGCTCCAGCTTCGTGTTCTCAGCCGCTTGGCAGTAACCTCCGTGGTGGATGCATGGTTCCGTCGCGGCGCAGGCGCGTAGTGCTCCCTCCTCTGGTGCCGGTCACCGGCAAGGATCTCCTTGGTCGAGGCGCGCTGAGGTGACAACCTACAAATCAGCCTCGACCCGTAAGGGGTGGCCGTTCAATGCCTCGTAAGTGCATGCATTACGTGTTTTTTTCCCTTGATTAATTAATCGCATGCAGGAAAAACAGTAACCGAACGGCGTGTCCCTCATAATCCTTCGTGGGATGGTCTGACCATTTTCTTAAGGTAATGGCCTCATTAAATGGCTCATAAGGTGAGATATGATCGCATCAATTTCTTAATTGTTGCATGCAAAACTTCCGCCACACTATTATCACAAATGGTCAATATTGCATGCATGCAAGTATAACCATCTGTGGTCTTTATTCCTTGGACTTTAACATCGGCACATGGCACTTAATTCACCCAAAAATATTCACAGCTACGTTTGCTACTAATGGCCACTCGTCCATCATCGTCTCCGAACAATAGTTTATTGAGACAGAATGTCCATTCGAGCTACTAACACGATGACAAATAGAAATTATTTCAGATGAATTTTGCATACAAATGACCAACATGCAGTGACTCGGTTGCCCTACATGCTGTAGCTCGGTCGGACGCGTTGTCATCACTCGGCCGCTCCACGCACTGTCGCTCAGTCGGACACGGATCGACCGCACTCGGTCGCCCCACGCGTCGTCACTCCGTCGGACGCGTCGTCATCACACGGCCTCCCTGCATGCCGTCACGCAGTCGGACGCGTCGTGAGCACTCGGTCGCCCCGCGCGCCGCCCCTTAGTCGGATGTCTCGTCATCACTCGGCTGCCCTGCATGCGGTCACTCAGTCGGACGCGTTGTCAGCGCTCAGCCGCCCTGCGCGTCGTCCCTCACTCAGATCCGTCGTCAGCACTTGGTAGCTTCGCGCATCGCTAGTCAGCAAGGCAAGCCATCCTCACCCGGCTGGAGACTCCTTCGTCACTCGGCAGCTCCGCGTGCCGCCACTCGATTGGACGCTCTTTCGTCACTCGGCAGCGTCGTGTGTCGTCACTCGGCTGGAGGCTCCTTCGTCACCTGGTTGCTCTGCGCGTCGTCACTCGGCCGCCCAACACGTCGCCACTCAGCCGGACGTGTCTACTTCGCTCGACCGCCCCGCGCGTTGTCAGGCAGCTAAGTCATTTTTTTCACAGACTGCATTCTATTAAATAATCATTACCGAGTGTCGAGGAAATCGCACATGACGTTCACTCGGAGGCCACGTCACTGAGTGTACCTCTGCACTCGGTTGTTTATTTTTATGTGGGAACACTTCA
Organism: Hordeum vulgare subsp. vulgare; assembly: GCF_904849725.1. Classification (NCBI taxonomy): domain Eukaryota; kingdom Viridiplantae; phylum Streptophyta; class Magnoliopsida; order Poales; family Poaceae; genus Hordeum; species Hordeum vulgare. Next base: position 441,874,395 of record NC_058522.1, on the reverse strand, counting down.
CTTTTGCTTCGTTTGGGTCCAGTACTCAAACGAGTTCAGCCGGATCCTTCACTCTTTTAGACTCTTGCTGGTTCCGAACCAGCAATCACGTGGCACACCCAGTAGGTGTCTATGGGTGCAATTTACACGAACTATTTCAGAAAAGATCATATTACTTTGATAATTTTTTATGCTGGCTTGTGCTATTTTTCATACACAGGTTACTCGATGCATCCGTGCGCCATCCTCGTCGCTGCTCAGGCTCAGTCGCCGCAACGATCATTCATGCGTTTTCACGTGTTCGGAAGCCTCCGGAATGACGTAGTGGACGCGGCCGCCCCGCGTGCCGTCAGTGGATTGGACGCCTCCTCGACATACATCACTTGGCCGCCCTGCGCGTTGCCACTCAGCCAGAATCGTCTACCTCACTCGGATGCCATGCGCATCGCCACTCCGTGTGGCACGTCTTCATCATTCGGCTGCCCCGCGCGCCACCGCTCAGCTTAGCTGCGACTCCGTGTCCCGTAAATTAAAACTACTTCGAGTACGGACACGCTCCACACTCGAGGGCTTAGCTGCGACTCCGTATTGCCTAAGTTCAAAACTACTTCGAGTGCGGACATGCTCCACACTCGGGGACTTAGTTGTGACTCTGTGTCGCCTAAGTTAAAACAACTCTGAGTGCGGACATGCTCCACACTCGGGGGCTTAGCTGCGACTCCGTATCGCCTAAGTTCAAAACAACTCCGGGTGCGGACATGCTCCGCACTCGGGAGCTTAGCTGCGACTCTATATCACTTAAGTTAAAAACAACTCCGAGTGCGGACATGCTCCACACTCGGGGGCTTAGCTGCGACTCCGTATCGCCTAAGGTAAAAACAACTCTGAGTGCGGACATGCTCCACACTCGGGGACTTAGCTGCGACTCCGTATCGCCTAAGTTAAAAACAACTCTGAGTGCGGACATGCTCCACACTCGGGGGCTTAGCTGCGACTCCGTATCGCCTAAGTTAAAAACAACTCCGAGTGCGGACATGCTCCACACTCGGGGACTTAGCTGCGACTCCGTATTGCCTAAGTTAAAAACAACTCTGAGTGCAGACATGCTCCACACTCGGGGACTTAGCTACGACTCCGTATCGCCTAAGTTAAAAACAACTCCGAGTGTGGACATGCTCCACACTCGGGGGCTTAGCTGCGACTCCGTATCGCCTAAGTTAAAAACAACTCCGAGTGCCGACATGCTCCACACTCGGGGACTTAGCTGCGACTCCGTATCGCCTAAGTTAAAAACAACTCCGAGCGCGAACATGCTCCACACTTGAGGACTTAGTTGCGACTCCGTATCGCCTCTCCACTCTTAGAGACTTGACTTTGATCTAGAAATCATATAATGCAGATACAAGAAACATTCAACATGACGAGCTTTGGATGACTTAAACCCTCTGCCGGAGTCATCTAGTCCGACAGAGGCTCGGGGACTACATCCAGTGGGTGCACTTAGCGTGCCCCCACTAGAAGAGCAAAACAAAAAAAACATTCTGCTTGGTCAGGTCCACCAACAACATCCAAGTTCAACATATTCAACAGATTCCAACCGACTACCAGCAGTCAGTCAGAGTCTCAAGATCCTGTTGGTCACTCGGATCTACTTCAATTCTTAAGTTCACTCGGACGTACTACTCAGGGGAATCGATCAGGGCGAATGATGAAGACTTCAATCAACGCATAATTTTGCAAGGCTCTGAAGAACGTTCAAGTTCGGTCTGCTGCTACAAGATTTACATCGACACCTTCACCACTCGGACCCTGATCCATTCGGGGGCTAATGACGGGGATATAGCCCTAGGGTAGGGTCATAGGTCTGAGCAATACGTCCTACCCAAGGGCACCTCATTATTAGTTTAAGGACTACAAGGGAAATTCCTACTGGATCGTGACAACATCTAATCCACTCGGTACGGATCCACTCAGACAAGTACATTCCATCCACTCGGATGACAGTCAACACTCGGCCGTATGACTCACTCGGTCATGCAAATACCAACAGTCAGCAAGACATCTGTAGTGGGCTGACATTATGGCATCAATGCCCCATCTTGTAACATAAGAGGTGAGGGGGTGGCGCACTCTATATAAGCCACCCCCCTCCACATAGCTAGGGACATCTTCTTCTTCTTCTCCCCCTGCGGGCTCATTCCTTCCTTGGAGCTCTGGCTCTCATTACACCATGTAACTCATGTCCATGACAGATAAAACAAAGCCTCTCCGGAGCACGAGACATAGGGTTGTTATCTCCACTGTGAGAGGCCTGAACTCGCTAAAACCACCGTGTCACCCATGTGCATCTTGATAGATCATGCTCCGTTATCTTACCCCCTTTCTACTGTCAGACTTATAACCACGACAGTTGTCATGTTATCTATGCTACTACTACTAAAGCTACAACCTAGCAATATAGTAAACGTATCTGCAAACACAAACGTTAGTTTAAAGACAATTATATGGCTCCTGTCGGTTGCCGTAGCATCGACGTGCAAGTCGGTATTAACTATTACAACATGATCATCTCATACATCCAATATATCACATCATGTCTTTGGCCATATCACATCACAAGCATACCCTGCAAAAACAAGTTAGATGTCCTCTAATTTGTTGTTGCATGTTTTACGTGGCTGCTATGGGTATCTAGTATGATCGCATCTTACTTACGCAAAAACCTCAACGGAGATGTACAAATTTCTATTTAACCTCTCTCCAAGGACCGCCTCGGTCAAATCCAATTCAACTAAAGTTGAAGAAGTCGACACCCGCCAGTCATCTTTATGCAATGAGTTGCATGTTGGTCGATGGAACCAGTCTCTTGTCAGCTTACGAGTAATGTCGGTCCGGGCTGCTTCAATCCAACAATACCCCCGAATCGAGAAAAGACTAAGGAGGGCAGCAAATCCAACATCAACGCCCACAAAAACTTTTGTGTTCTACTCCAGATAACATCTACGCATGAACCTAGCTCATGATGCCACCGTTGGGGAACGTTGCATGGGAAACAAAAAATTTCCTACGCATACAAAGACCTATCATGGTGATGTTCATCTACGAGAGGGAGATTATATCCACATACCCTTGTAGATTGCTAAGCGGGTGCTGCTGGCTACACCTATAAGGATTTCCTTGGCAAATATGCAAAGGATTCCCTCGAGGCCTTGGAGCCTTGCGTTGGTGTTCCCTTGAAGAGGAAAGGGTGATGTAGCACATCGGCGGTAAATATTTCCCTCAGTTTGAGAACCAAGGTATCAATCCAGTAGGAGGATCGCGTCAAGTCACAAGTACCTGCACAAACACAAAGATCTTGCACCCAACGCTATGAAGGGGTTATCAATCCCTTATAGATTGTTTGCAAAGTGAGAACTGAAAGCAAAAAGTAAACAAAGTGAAGTAAAAGTAAAAGCAGAGATGATAGTTGTGAATAGACCCGGGGGTCGTAGTGTTCACTAGTGGCTTCTCTCATGAAAGCAAGTAGACGGTGGGTGAACGAATTACTGTTGAGCAATTGATAGAACCGCACAAAGTCATGACGTTATCTATGGCATTGATCATACATATAGGCATCACGTCCGAAACAAGTAGGCCGATACTTTCTGCATCTACTACTATTACTCTACACATCGACCGCTATCCAGCATGCATCTAGTGTATTGAGTTCATAAGAACAGAGTAACGCCTTAAGCAAGATGACATGATGTAGATGGACAATCTCAAATCTATGATGAAAGCCCATCTTGTTACCCTTGATGGCAACAACATGATGCGTGCCTTGCTGCCCCTTCTGTCACTTGGAAAGGTCACCGCACGGTATGAACCCAAAACCAAGCACTTCTCTCATTGAAGAATCATAGATCTAGTTGGCCAAACAAAACCCAAGACTCGGAGAGACTTACAAGGATATCAAATCATGCATATAAGAAATCAGCAAAGACTCAAATATAATTCATAGATAATCTGATCACAAATCCACAATTCATCGGATCTCGACAAACACACCGCCAATGTAACATCCCAAATTGTGGAATGTTAATATAATTATTAGAATGTTTGTTTGTTTGATTGAGTGATTGAAACTTGAGTGAAATTTGAAACTTTTCAAAACTTTTGAATGAGAGGGAATAAAATGACTTTCCCCTTCTCCGGTGAATTCAGATTCAATCATTTAAAAGCAAAGAGAGAAGATGACGTGACTTATTCAACTATAAAGAATTTGAACGGAGATTTTCATTTGAATTCTCTCAAAATTTTCTTTTGCATTTCTATTTGGTTTCTTCGTGCAAGAAGTGCCGGAAAATAATTCTTGCAAGCAAGAAAGAGCGGAGGAAAACGACCCTCCCAAAATCAGGGGTATTTTAAAAAAAATAGTTGAGCCAAGAAAAACCAAAGTTTTATTTGAAAATCAACTAGCTCAAAAGATATAAGTGAAACACATGTGAGCTGAATTGCCTAACCAAAGGATATAAGTGAAGCTCGACAAAATCACGGTGAGTGCATGTCTCTCTATATAGGTGTGTAGCAAGGAAGATTGTGACACAACAAAAATAAACGACTCCTACGATACAAGACGCTCCAAGCAAAACACATAACATGTGGTGAATAAAAATATAGCCCCAAGTAACGTTACCGATGGATCGAAGACGAAAGAGGGGATGCCTTCCCGGGGCATCCCCAAGCTTAGGCTTTTTCGGCATCCTTGAATCAACTTGGGGTGCTTTGGGCATCCCCAAGCTTGAGCTCTTGCCACTCTTTATCTCATTGTCCATAAGAACTTCACCGAAAACTTGAAAACTTCACAACACGAAACTTAAACAAAAACTCGTGATATCATTAGTATAAGAAAGCAAATCACCACTTCCTTAGGTACTGTAGAAAGCTTAAATTCTACTTATGATGATGTTGGGTTACTGTATTTTCAATCTCCATGGCTAATACCCCCCCGATACTATCCATAGTTTCATCAAAATAAGCAACCAACTCAACAAATACAGAATCTGTTAACAGCAGACCAGTCTGTAGAAATCTGTATACTTCGTATACTTCTTGTACTTCAAAAATTCTGAAAAATTACGTCAGTCTGAAGAATTTGCGTAGAAATCAGCATAAAAAATAATCAACTCAAAAGATCTCATAGAAAAAAAATGAAAATTCTTTTCGTGAGAAGAAAGTTTCTGTCATTTCCAGCATGATCAAACGATCATCCCCAAGAGTAATGATAACGGTTTTTCTTGGCACAAACACAAAAGAAACACAAAAAACACAATCATAACAGAGTTATGAAAGTGTGGAAAACACAAAACAGAAAGAAAAAGGATAGATTCGTTGGGTTGCCTCCCAACAAGCGCTATTGTTTATCGCCCTTAGCTAGGCATTCAATGATGCTCTCACAAAAGACAAGAATTGAAGCACAACGAGAGCATCCTAAAGCATGTGAAAATCACATCTAAGTCTAACATAGTTCCTATGCATAGGCATTTTATAGGAAAACAAATTGTCAAGACAACTAATAGCTGCCATATGCAAGGAAGAAGAAAGAGACAAGAGCAACCTCAACATCACGAGAGGTCATTTAGTAACATGAAAGTTTCTACCACAATATTTTCCTCTCTCATTACATGTGGGATCATATTCAAATTCAACAATATAACTATCACAAAGGATATTCTTTTCATGATCCACATGCATGCAAAGTTGACGCTCTTCAAAAATAGTGGGATTATCATCAACTAAAGTCATGACTTCTCCAAACCCACTTTCAATATTATTGCAAATATCATTGCAACAAGTAGTGGACATAGCAATACTAGCATCCCCAAGCTTAGGGTTTTGCATATTTTTGGCATGATTGTCACTAATAGAATTTATAGTGAAACCATTGCAATCATGCTTTTCATCCAAGGAGACCTCGTGAATCACTTCATGAATTTCTTCATCACGATTTTCAGATTCACGCATCTCAAGCAAAACTCCATAAAGATAGTCAAGTGCACTCAACTCACTAGCAATTGGATCAACATAATTGGATATCTTAAAGAGATTAGCAAGTGGATGAGGATCCATATCACCAGATTTTCATCAAGCGAAGATGCAAGCATATTGAAGGCACATGGCACACAAGCAAACAGAAAGAAAGCGAGAGAAAAGGGCGAACAAAAAGGCGAACGAAAAAGGCAAACGAAAAAGGCAAATTGGCGAAGTGGGGGAGAGGAAAACGAGAGGCAACTGGCAAACAAAGTAAATGCAAGAGATGAGTTTGTCACACTTACTTGGATAGATCTTGACTTGATCTCTCCCCGGCAAGGGCGCCAGAAATCCTTTTGCTGCTGGCTACAACTATAGGGATTTCCTTGGCAAATATGCAAAGGATTCCCCCGCGGCCTTGGAGCCTTGCATTGGTGTTCCCTTGAAGAGGAAAGGGTGATGTAGCACAGCGACGGTAAGTATTTCCCTGAGTTTGAGAACCAAGGTATCAATCCAGTAGGAGGATCGCGTCAAGTCACAAGTACCTGCACAAACACAAAGAGCTTGCACCCAACGCTATGAAGGGGTTGTCAATCCCTTATAGATTGTTTGCAAAGTGAGAACTGAAAGTAAAAAGTAAACAAAGCGAAGTAAAAGTAAAAGCGGAGATGATAGTTGTGAATAGACCCGGGGACCGTAGTGTTCACTAGTGGCTTCTCTCATGAAAGCAAGTAGACGGTGGGTGAATGAATTACCGTCGAGCAATTGATAGAACCGCGCAAAGTCATGACGTTATCTATGGCAATGATCATACATATAGGCATCACGTCCAAAACAAGTAGACCGATACTTTCTGCATCTACTACTATTACTCCACACGTCGACCGCTATCCAGCATGCATCTAGTGTATGGAGTTCATAAGAACAGAGTAACGCCTTAAGCAAGATGACATGATGTAGATGGACAATCTCAAATCTATGATGAAAGCCCATCTTGTTACCCTTGATGGCAACAACACAATGCGTGCCTTGCTGCCCCTTCTGTCACTGGGAAAGGTCACCGCACGGTATGAACCCAAAACCAAGCACTTCTCCCATTGCAAGAATCATACTCCCTCCGTTCCTAAATATAAGTCTTTTAAGCGATTTCACTAAGGGTCTACATACGAAGCAAAATGATTGAATCTATACTCCAAAATATGTCTATATACATCCGTATGTAGTCCACTAGTGAAATCTCTACAAAGACTTATATTTAGGAACGGAGGGAGTAGATCTAGTTGGCCAAACAAAACCCAAGACTCGGAGAGACCTACAAGGATATCAAATCATGCATATAAGAAATCAGCAAAGACTCAAATATAATTCTTCGATAATCTGATCACAAATCCACAATTCATCGGATCTCGACAAACACACCGCCAATGTAACATCCCAAATTGTGGAATGTTAATATAATTATTAGAATGATTGTTTGTTTGATTGAGTGATTGAAACTTGAGTGAAATTTGAAACTTTTCAAAACTTTTGAATGAGAGGGAATAAAATGACTTTCCCCTTCTCCGGTGAATTCAAATTCAATCATTTAAAAGCAAAGAGAGAAGATGACGTGACTTATTCAACTATAAAGAATTTGAACGGAGATTTTCATTTGAATTCTCTCAAAATTTTCTTTTGCATTTCTATTTGTTTTCTTCGTGCAAGAAGTGCCGGAAAATAATTCTTGCAAGCAAGAAAGAGCGGAGGAAAACGACCCTCCCAAAATCAGGGGTATTTTAAAAAAAATAGTTGAGCCAAGAAAAACCAAAGTTTTATTTGAAAATCAACTAGCTCAAAAGATATAAGTGAAACACATGTGAGCTGAATTGCCTAACCAAAGGATATAAGTGAAGCTCGACAAAATCACGGTGAGTGCATGTCTCTCTATATAGGTGTGTAGCAAGGAAGATTGTGACACAACAAAAATAAAAGACTCCTACGATACAAGACGCTCCAAGCAAAACACATAACATGTGGTGAATAAAAATATAGCCCCAAGTAACGTTACCGATGGATCGAAGACGAAAGAGGGGATGCCTTCCCGGGGCATCCCCAAGCTTAGGCTTTTTCGGCATCCTTGAATCAACTTGGGGTGCTTTGGGCATCCCCAAGCTTGAGCTCTTGCCACTCTTTATCTCATTGTCCATAAGAACTTCACCGAAAACTTGAAAACTTCACAACACGAAACTTAAACAAAAACTCGTGATATCATTAGTATAAGAAAGCAAATCACCACTTCCTTAGGTACTGTAGAAAGCTTAAATTCTACTTATGATGATGTTGGGTTACTGTATTTTCAATCTCCATGGCTAATACCCCCCCGATACTATCCATAGTTTCATCAAAATAAGCAACCAACTCAACAAATACAGAATCTCGTCAAGTCCAGAGTACCTGCGCAAACACAAACGAGCTTGCACCCAACGCTATAAAGGGGTTGTCAATCCCTTCAAGATTGATTGCAAAGTGAGATCTGAAGGCGGAAAGTGCAACGAAGTAAAAGAGTAACGTTGAAAATATGGTGTGAAGTAGACCCCGGGGCCATAGTGTTCACTAGAGGCTTCTCTCAAAGTAGAAAATATTACGGTGGGTGAACAAATTACTGTCAAGCAATTGATAGAACCGCCCAAAGTCATGACGATATCTAAGGCAATGATCATACATATAGGCATCACGTCTGAGACAAGTAGACCGATACTTTCTGCATCTACTACTATTACTCCACACATCGACCGCTATCCAGCATGCATCTAGTGTATTGAGTTCATGACGAACAGAGTAACGCCTTAAGCAAGATGACATGATGTAGAGGGATAAACTCAAACCAATAATGAAACCCCCATCTTTTTTACCCTTGATGGCAACAACATGATGCGTGCCTCGCTACCCCTTCTGTCACTGGGTTAGGTCACCGCACGGTATGAACAAAAAAACCAAGCACTTCTCCCATTGCAGGAATCATAGATCAAGCTGGCCAAACAAAACCCACAACTCGAAGAGAATTACAAGGATATGAAATCATGCATATAAGAGATCAGTAGAAACTCAAATAAGATTCATAGATAATCTGATCATAAATCCACAATTCATCGGATCTCGACAAACACACCGCAAAAGAAGATTACATCGGATAGATCTCCATGAAGATCATGGAGAACTTTGTATTGAAGATCCAAGAGAGAGAAGAAGCCATCTAGCTACTAGCTATGGACCCGTAGGTCTATGGTGAACTACTCACGCATCATCAGAGAGGTCATGGTGTTGATGAAGAAGCCATCCGTATCCGAATCCCCCCTCCGACAGGGCACCAGAACATGCCCCAGATGGGATCTTGCGGAGACAGAAGCTTGTGGCGGCGGGAAAGTACTTTCGATGATCTCCTCCATGGTTTCAAATTTTTAGGGAATTTATAGGCAGAAGAAGTAGGGTAGGGGAGCCACGGGGAGCTCACAAGCCTGCTAGCCCCCCTAGGCCGGGCCTGGTGGTCTTGTGACCTCCTCCGAGGTCCCCTGCCTTGGTTCTCAAGTCTCATGCGTGTCTTCTATTATGGAAAAAATCATTCCGCAAGTTTTATTCCGTTTGGACTGCGTTTAAAATCCTCCTCTCAAAAGGGTCAGAAACACGGAAAAAATAGGAACTGGCACTTGGCACTAAGTTAATAAGTTAGTCCCAAAAAAGATATAAAAGGCATACAAAACATCCAAAGTTTGACAAGATAATAGCATGAAACCATCGAAAATTATAGATACGTTGGAGACGTATCAAGCATCCCCAAGCTTAACTCCTGCCCATCCTCGAGTAGGGAAGTGATAAAGACTGAATTTTTTGATGTGGAATGCTACCTAGCATCATTGTCCTTTGTAACTTCTTTCGTGTGTCATGAATGTTCAGATCCGTAAGATTCAAAACAACAGTTTGCTATTGACATGAAAACAATAATACTTCAAGCAAACTAGGAAGGTAATCATGAACTTTCCAAATAACAAGGCCAAAGAAAGTTATCCCTACAAAATCATATAGTCTGGCCATGCTCCATCATCCTCACACAACTAATTTAAATCATGCACAACCCCAATATTGGCCAAGTAATTGTTTTCGCACTCTTACTTTCTGAAACTTTTTATAACTATCACGCAATACATGAGCGTGAGCCATGGATATAGCACTATAGGTGGAATAGAGTGTGGTGGTGGTTGTGAGACAAAAAAGGAGGAGATGGTCACACTGACTCGGCGTATCAAAGGGATATGGAGATGCCCATTAATAGATATCAATGTGAATGAGTAGGGATTGCCATACAAAGGATGCACTAAAGCTATAAGTATGTGAAAGCTCAAAAGGATAACTAGTGGGTGTGCATCCAACTTGCTTGCTCACGAAGACCTAGGGCAATTTTGAGGAAGCCCATCATTGGAATATACAAGCCAAGTTATATAATAAAGATTCCCACTAGCATATGGTGGTGATGAAATGAGAGGCTCTCAATCATGAAGAACATGGTGCTATTATGAAGCACAAGTGTGGAAAAAGATAGTGGCATTGTCCCTTCTCTCTTTTTATTTTTCTTTTCATTTGGGCTCTTGGGCCACCTCTTTTTTTTCTTTTTTTATTTTTTTATTTGGGATCTTTGGCCTCTTTTTTTTAGTTCCTCACACAGGACAATGCTCTAATCATGATGATCATCACACATTTATTTACTCACAGCTCAAAGCTCAAAACGATGATGACTCTATAGGAAATGCCTCCGGCAGTGTACCGGGATGTGCAACGATCTAGCTTCGCGTATGACGTTGAAACATCTCGCCAGCCATCTTACGATCATGCAATGGCAATATGAGAGTGACGACACAAGTCATGAGACGGAACGGTGGGAGTTGCATGGCAACATATCTCGGAATGGCTATGAAAATGCCATAGTAGGTAGGTATGGTGGCTGTTTTGAGGAAGGCATATGGTGGGTTTGTGTACCGGCAAAAATTGCGCGGCACTAGAGAGGCTAGCAATGGTGGAAGGTGAAAGTGAATCTATACCATGAACTCACATTAGTCATGAAGAACTCACATACTTGTTGAGAAAGTTTTTATTAGTAATCGAAACAAAGTGCTTAACGCATACTCCTAGGGGAAGGGTTGGTAGGTGTTAACCATCGCGCGATCCCGACCTCAATACAAAGGATGACAATCAATAGATCAATTATGCTCCGACTTCCTAACACAGCGGTTCACCATACATGCATGCTACGGGAATCACTAACTTCAACACAAGTATTTCTAGATTCACAACACCCTACTAACATAACTCTTAATATTACCAAATCCATGTCTCAAAACTAATTGAGAGGAATCAAGACTTCTCGTTCTACTCAATGCACGTGAAGATGGAGGTTTTTGTATCCTCTTTCGGTACCTATCACCTTTGGAACTACTTTCATAGCATAAGCCAACTACCAAGTCACGCACCGCCGTGCTCTAAAAGATCTAAGTGAAGCACATAGAGCAAAATTATCTAGCTCAACAGATATAAGTGAAGCACGATGAGCATTCTAGCAAAATCACGATGAGTGCATGTCTCTCTCAAAAGGTGTGTAGCAAGGATGATTGTGACACAACAAAAAGAAAAGACTACTAAGATACAAGACGCTCCAAGGAAAACACATATCATGTGGTGAATAAAAATATAGCTCCAAGTAATGTTACCGATGGATTGAGGAAGAAAGAGGGGATGCCTTCCCGGGGCATCCCCAAAATTAGGCTTTTTGGTGTCCTTGAATTTGGCTTGGGATGCCTTGGGCATCCCCAAGCTTGAGTTCTTTCCACTCCTTATCTCTTTGTCCATGAGAACATCACCCAAAACTTGAAAACTTCACAACACAAAAGTTAAACAGAAACTCGTGACATCATTAGTATAAGAAAACAAATTACCACCTCTTTAGGTACTGTAGCAATCTTGATTTCTATTTATATTGGTGTTAGATTACTGTATTCTCACTTTTCCATGGCTAGTACCCACCGATACTATCCATAGTTTCATCAAAACAAGCACCCAACTCAACAAAAAACAGAATCTGTCAAAAACAGACTAGTCTGTAGCAATCTGTACACTTCATATACTTCTGGTACCTCAACAATTCTGAAAAATTACGACTGCCTCGGTAAAAGGCATATCAACCAGCAGCAAAAAGAATCAACTCAAAAGCCTCTCGTGAGCGAAAAGTTTCTGTCTTTTTCTAGCAGGATCAAACAACCATCACCAAGACTAGTCATAAAGGTTTTGCTTGGCTCAAACGCAAAGGGAAACACAAAAGACACAATCATAACAGAATTATGATGGAGTGGACGCAACAAAATAGAAAGAAAAAGATAAATTCATTGGGTTGCCTCCCAACAAGCGCTATTGTTTAACGCCCTTAGCTAGGCATAGAGCGATAAAATCACGTATCGTCGTCTTTGGTGCTGAAACCATAAGTAGCCCTCATCATGGATTCATGAGGCAATCTTATTTTCTTTCTAGGAAAGTGCTCCATGCCCTTCTTTAAAGGAAATTGAAATCTAATATTCCCTTCCTTCATATCGATGATAGCACCCATAGTCCTTAGGAAAGGTCTACCAAGAATAATAGGGCATGTAGGATTGCAATCAATGTCAAACACAATGAAATCCATGGGTACATAGTTCCTATTTGCAATAATAAGAACATCATTGAGCCTTCCCATGGGTTTCTTGATAGTAGAATCCGCAAGATGCAAATTAAGAGAACACTCTTCAATCTCATTAAAACCCAGAACATCACATAAAGACTTTGGAATCGCGGAAACACTAGCACCCAAATCACACAAAGCATTGCATTCATAGTTTTTGATTTTGATTTTGATAGTAGGTTCCCACTCATCATGAAGCTTTCTAGGGATAGAGACTTCCAATTCAAGTTTCTCTTCAAGAGATTTTATCATAGCTTCGACTATATGATCGGTAAAGGCCTTGTTTTGGCTATAAGCGTGTGGAGAGTTTAGCATGGATTGCATCAAGGAAATGCATTCAACCAAGGAGAAACTATCATAATTGAATTCCTTGAAATCCAAAGTAGTAATTTCATTACTACTCAAAGTTTTAATATATTCTACTCCACTTTCAATGCTTTTAGCATCAAGATAGATGGACTCCGAATCATTGGGGCGTTTTTCAACCAAAGTGGATTCATATCCAGCCCCATCATCATTAGGTTTGTCACAAGAAAACAAAGATTCAGTGGGAGTCACATCAAGCACTTTAAGATCTTCATGATTCTCATCACAAATTACAGGCTTAGCAGCCATTTTATTGACTAAAGTAGCCTGTTTATCAGAAATCTGGCCTACCAAATTTTTAAGACGAGAAAACTGAGAATCTAATGCAAGGAATTCTTTAGCCATATCATCAACTTCTTTATTCATAAAAGCCAAAAAAGAATTTTGCTCCTTTAGTTCTCTACGAAAGTAACTGTTGTATTCAAACTGTGTAGACATGAAGCCTTTAACACTAGTTTCAATCTCTTCCAACCTTGCATAGTGAGCATCAAAATCCCTTGGTTGGGCCATACAGGTCTTAGAAGGCAGACAAGGGGACAGAAAGCAAGCGAGAGAAAAGGGAGAACAAAAAAGGAAAACGAAAAAGGCAAATATTTTTTTGTATTTTTTTCACAAGTGGGGGAGAGGAAAACGAGAGGCAAAAAAAGTAAATGCAAGAGATGAGTTTGCGACACTTACTTGGATGAGTTCTTGACTTGATCCTCCCCGGCAACGGTGCCAGAAATCCTTGTGCTACTTCTCAAACAACAGCGTCAGAAATTGACACATTGACGGAGACTTGCTTGCGTTGATTTTTCCCTTCAAGAGGAAAGGGTGATGCAGCACAGGAGCAGTAAGTATTTCCCTCAGTTTGAGAACCAAGGTATCAATTCAGAAGGAGAATCTCGTCAAGTCCAGAGTACCTGCGCAAACACAAACGAGCTTGCACCCAACGCTATAAAGGGGTTGCCAATCCCTTCAAGATTGATTGCAAAGTGAGATACGAAGGCGGAAAGTGCAACGAAGTAAAAGAGTAAGGTTGAAAATATGGTGTGAAGTAGACCCGGGGGCCATAGTGTTCACTAGAGGCTTCTCTCAAAATAGAAAATATTACGGCGGGTGAACAAATTACTGTCGAGCAATTGATAGAGCCGCGCAAAGTCATGACGATATCTACGGCAATGATCATACATATAGGCATCACGTCGAAGACAAGTAGACCGATACTTTTTTGCATCTACTACTATTACTCCACACATCGACCGTTATCCAGCATGCATCTAGTGTATTGAGTTCATGACGAACACAGTAACGCCTTAAGCAAGATGACATGATGTACAGGGATAAACTCAAACCAATGATGAAAACCCCATCTTTTTACCCTTGATGGCAACAACACGATGCATGCCTCGTTGCCCCTTCTGTCCCTGGGTGAGGTCACCGCACGGTATGAACCCAAAACCAAGCACTTCTCCCATTGCAAGAATCATAGATCAAGATGGCCAAACAAAACTCACAACTCGAAGAGAATTACAAGGATATGAAATTATGCATATAAGAGATCAGAAGAAACTCAAATAAGATTCATAGATAATCTGATCATAAATCCACAATTCATCGGATCTCGACAAACACACCGCAAAAGAAGGTTACATCGGATAGATATCCATGAAGATCATGGAGAACTTTGTATTGAAGATCCAAGAGAGAGAAGGAGCCATCTAGCTACTAGCTATGGACCCGAAGGTCTGTGGTGAACTACTCACGCATCACCGGAGAGGCAATGGTGTTGATGAAGAAGCCCTCCGTGTTTGAATCCCCCTCTGGCAGGGCACCAGAACGTGCCCCAGATGGGATCTTGCGGAGACAGAAGCTTGCGGCGGCGGAAAAGTATTTTCGTGGCTCTCTCTACTGGTTCTGGATTTTTAGAGAATTTATAGGCGAAAGAAGTAGGGCAAAGGAGCCACGGGGGACCCACAAGCCTTCTAGGCGTGCCCCCAAGCCGCGGCTAGGGGGCTTGTGACCTCCCCCAAGGTCCTTTGCCTTGGTTCCCAAGTCCCCTGCGTATCTTCTGTTATGGAAAAATCCTCCCGCAAGTTTTATTCCGTTTGGACTCCGTTTAATATTCTTTGAAAAAGGTCAAAAACACGGAAAAAACAGAAACTGGCACTTGGCACTGAGTTAATAGGTTAGTCCCAAAAAGGATATAAAATAGCATATTCATGCATACAAAACATCCAAAGTTGACATGATAATAGCATGGAACCATAAAAAATTATAGATACGTTGGAGACATATCAAGCATCCCCAAGCTTAACTCCTGCTCGTCCTCGAGTAGGAAAGTGATAAAGACTGAATTTTTGATGTGGAATGCTACCTAACATATTGGTCCTTTGTAACTTCTTTCTTGTAGCATGCATGTCCAGATCCGTAAGATTCAAAACAATAGTTTACTATTGACATGAAAACAATAGTACTTCAAGCATACTAGCAAACTGATCATGAACTTTTGAAATAACAAGGCCAAAGAAAGTTATCCCTACAAAATCATATAGTCTGGCTATGCTCCATCATCCCCACACAACGAATTTAAATCATGCACAACCCCGGTATTGGCCAAGTAATTGTTTCACACTCTTACTTTCTCAAACTTTTTCAACTCTCATGCAATACATGAGCGTGAGCCATGGATATAGCACTATAGGTGGAATAGAGTGTGGTGGAGGTTGTGAGGCAAAAAGGAGGAGATGGTCACATTGACTCGGCATATCAACGGGCTATGGAGATGCCCATCAATAGATATCAATGTGGATGAATAGGGATTACCATGCAATAGATGCACTAGAGCTATAAGTGTGTGAAAGCTCAAAAGGAAAACTAGTGGGTGTGCACCCAACTTGCTTGCTCACGAAGACCTAGGGCAGTTTTGAGGAAGCCCATCATTGGAATATACAAGCCAAGTTATATAATGAAAATTACCACTAGTATATGAAAGTGACGAAACGAGAGAATCTATCATGAAGAACATGGTGCTATTTTGAAGCACAAGTGTGGAAAAAGATAGTAGCATTGTCCCTTCTCTCTTTTTCTCTCATTTTTTTGTTTGGGCTCTTTGGCCTCTTTTTTCTCATTTTTTTTGGTGGGCATCTTCGGCCTCTTTTTTTCCTCACATGGGACAATGCTCTAATAATGATGATCATCACACTTTTATTTACTCACAACTCAATACTTAGAACAATGATGACTCTATAGGAAATGCCTCCGACAGTGTACCGGGATGTGCAACGATCTAGCTTAGCGTATGACGTTGAAACATCTCGCTAGCTATCTTACGATCATGCAATGGCAATATGAAAGTGACGGCACAAGTCATGAGACGGAACGGTGGGAGTTACATGACAATATATCTCGGAATGGGTATGAGAATGCCATAATAGGTAGGTATGGTGGCTGTTTTGAGGAAGGTATATGGTGGGTTTGTGCACCGGCGAAAGTTGCACTGCACTAGAGAGTCTAGCAATGGTGGAAGGTGAAAGTGCATCTATACCATGGACTCACATTAGTTATGAAGAACTCATATACTTATTGCGAAAGTTTTATTAGTAATCGAAACAAAGTGCTAAACGCATACTCCTAGGGGAAGGGTTGGTAGGTGTTAACCATCGCGCAATCCCGGCTGCCACACAAAGGATGGCAATCAATAAATCGTTTATGCTCCAACTTCCTAACATAGCGGTTCACCATACATGCATGCTACGGGAATCACTAACTTCAACACAAGTATTTCCAGATTCACAACACCCTACTAACATAACTCTAATATTACCATATCCATATATCAAAACTAATTGTGAGGAATCAAACTTCTCTTCACTAATCAATGCACTTGAATATGGAAGTTTTTATTATATCCTCTTTGGATGCCTATCATCTTTAGGACTACTTTCATATCACACGCCAATTACCAAGTTACTTAGAGAGAGCACTCTCAAAAAGATATAAGTGAAGATCGAGAGTTCTTATTTCTTAAAAATATGACACCTCCGTGCTCTAGAAAGATCTAAGTGAAGCACTAGAGCAAAGTCATCTAGCTCAAAAGATATAAGTGAAGCACATGCGAGCTAAATTGCCTAACTCAAAAGATATAAGTGAAGCTCAATGAGTATTCTAGCAAATTCACAATGAGTGCATGTCCCTCTCAAAAGGTGTGCAGCAAGGATGATTGTGACAAAAAAGACTCCTATAATACACGACACTCCAAACAAAACACATACCATGTGGTGAATAAAAATGTACCTCCAAGTAACGTTGCCGATGGATTGAAGACGAAAGAGGGGATGCCTTCCCGGGGCATGCCCAAGCTTAGGCTTTTTGGTGTCCTTGAATTTGGCTTGTGATGACTTGGTAATCCCCAAGCTTAAGCTCTTTCCACTCTTTATCCCATTGTCCATGAGAACATCACCCACAACTTGAAAACTTCACAACACAAAACTTAAACAGAAACTCATGATATCATTAGCATAAAAAAACAAACCACCAACTCTTTAGGTACTGTAGTAAACTTGATTTCTTTTTAGATTGTTGTTAGATTACTGTATTCTCACTTTTCCATGGCTAGTACTCCCGATACTATCCATAGTTTCATCAAAATAAGCAATCAACACAACAAAAACTAAATCTGTCAAAAATAGACCAGTCTATAGAAATCTGTATACTTCGTATACCTTTGGTATCTAAAAAATTCTGAAATGTTTTGACAATTAGGGAAATTTGCATATCAACCAGAAGCAAAAAGAATCAACTCAAAATCTCTTTCTGGATAGGAATTAAAAATAATTTCGTGAGCGCAAAGTTTCTGTCCTTTTCAGCAAGATCAAACAACCATCACCAAAACTAGTCATAAAGGTTCTACTTGGCACAAATGCAAAAAGAAACATAAAAACACAATAGTAACAGAGTTATGATGGTGTGGACACAACAAAACAGAAAGAAAAATGCAAAGATAAATTCATTGGGTTGCCTCCCAACAAGCGCTATTGTTTAACGCCCTTAGCTAGGCATAAGGCGATAGAATCAAGTATCGTGATCTTTGGTGCTCAAACCATAAGTAGCCCTCATCATGGATTCATAAGGAAATCTTATTTTATTTCTAGGAAAGTGTTCCATGCCCTTATTTAATGGAAATTGAAATCTAATATTCCCTTCCTTCATATCGATGATAGCACCAATAGTCCTAAGGAAAGGTCTACCAAGAATGACGGGACATGTCGGATTGCAATCAATATCAAGCAAAATGAAATCTACGAGTACATAGTTCCTATTTGCAATAATAAGAACATCATTGATCCTTCCCATAGGTTTCTTAATAGTAGAATCCGCATGATGCAAATTAAGAGAGCACTCATCAATCTCATTAAAACCCAGAACATCACATAAAGACTTTGGAATCGCGGAAACACTAGCACCCAAATCACACAAAGCATTGCATTCATAGTTTTTAATCTTGATTTTGATAGTAGGTTCCCACTCATCATGAAGTTTTCTAGGAATAGATATTTCCAACTCAAGTTTCTCTTCAAGAGATTTCATCATAGCATCAACGATATGATCGGTAAAAGCCTTATATTGGCTATAAGCATGTGGAGAGTTTAGCATGGATTGCATCAAGGAAATACATTCAATAAAATAGCAACTATCATAATTGAATTCCCTGAAATCCAAAGTAGTAAGTTCATCACTACTCAAAGTCTTGATATCCTCTACTCCACTTTCAGTGCTTTTAGCATCAACGTAGATAGACTCCGAATCATTGGGGCGTTTTTCAACCAAAGTGGATTCATATCCAGCCCCATCATCATTAGGATTGACATTAGAAAACAAGGATTCAATAGGAGTCACACCAAGCACTTTAAGATCTTCGTGATTCACATCACGAGAACACGCCTCTTTAAGCCATTCATGTCTAGCACGAATTTGGGCGGTTATTTCTTTACTCTCATTCATGGAAAACACGCATAGCTTTCAAAGTTTCATCCATATTAATGTTGGGAGGAGCACATCTCAATTTCAAAGCGTCAACATCAAGATACATTCTATCAACGGTCCTAGCCAAGTCATCAATTTTTAGCAGTTTTTCTTCTATGGACGCATTGAAAATCGTTTGCGAGTTGATAAACTCTTTAATATTACTCTCAAGATCAGAGGGCAATTTGTTGTAATTTCCATGAGCATTGTTGTAGGAATTTCCAAAGTTACTAGAGGGATTACTAGGAAAAGGCCTAGGAATAAAGTTACCTCTATAAGCATTGTTGTTGCCAAAATTATTCCTACCAACAAAAGATCTAAAGGAGCACTTTTACTAGCAAACAATTTCATTAACTCATCCATCTTAGCACTCAAAGAGTTAATTTCTGCTATAGCATGCACTTTTTTTTACTAGTAGGTGATCTTTCAGTGTGCTATTGAGAATAGTTTGTCATGATATTATCTAGGAGTTTTGTGGCTTCTCCTAATGTGATTTCCATGAAAGTTCCACCGGAGGCGGAATCCAAGATATTTCTAGAAGCAAAATTCAAACCAGCATAGAATATTTGTATAATCATCCAAAGACTCACGCCATGAGCGAGACAATTTCTAATCATCAATTTCATTCTCTCCCAAGATTGTGCAACATGTTCATGATCTAGTTGCTTAAAATTCATGATATCGTTACGGAGAGAGATAATCTTAGCCGATGGAAAATACTTGGAAATATAAGCATCTTTACACTTGTTCCAAGAATCAATACTATTTTTGGGTAAAGATGAAAACCAAGTTTTTGCTCGATCTCGTAATGAGAATGGAAATAGCTTCAATTTAATCATATCATTATCCACATCTTTCTTCTTTTGCATATCGCATAACTCAATGAAGGTATTAAGATGGGATGCGGCATCTTCACTAGGAAAGCCGGAAAATTGCTCTTTCATAACAAGATTCAGCAAGGCAGCATTGATTTCATATGATTTCGCACTAGTGGCGGGAGCAATCGGAGTACTAATAAAATCATTATTATTAGTATTCGAGAAGTCACACAATTTGGTGTTTTCAGTCATGGTGACTTAGCAAGCACACAAGCACACAAGCAAACAGAAAGCAGGCGAAAGATAAGGGTGAACGAAAAAGGCAAATATTTTTGTAAATTTTGTTTTTTTCAGAAGTGGGGGAGAGGAAAACGAGAGGCAAAAGGCAAATAATGTAAACGCAAGAGATGAGTTTGCGATAGTTACTTGAATAAGCTTCACTTTGAATACTCCCCGGCAACGGTGCCAGAAATTCTTCTTGCTACCTCCTGAGCTTGCGTTGGTTTTTCCCTTGAAGAGGAAAGGGTGATGCAGCACAGTAGCAGTAAGTATTTCCCTCAGTTTGAGAACCAAGGTATCAATCCAGTAGGAGTATCAATATGAGGCACCAATGTACCTGCGCAAAAACAAACAAACTTGCACCCAACGCTATTAAGGGGTTGTTAATCCCTTCACGATTATTTGCAAGGTGAGATCTGAAGGTGGAAGGTGCAACAAAGTAGTCTTGTGGAACTAAAAATATGATGTGAAGTAGACCCGGGGGCCATAGTGTTCACTAGAGGCTTCTCTCATGATAGCAAGTATTGCGGTGGGTGAACGAATTACTGTTGAGCAATTGATAGAATCGTGCAAAGTCATAATGATATCTAAGGTAATGATCATACATATCGGCATCACGTCCGAGACAAGTGGACCGATACTTTCTGCATCTACTACTATTACTCCACACATCGACCGCTATCGAGCATGCATCTAGTGTATTGAGTTCATAACAAACAGAGTAACGCCTTAACCAAGATGACATGATGTAGAGGGATAGATTCATGCAATAGATATAAATCCCATCTTTTTACCCTTGATGGAAACAACAAGATGCGTGCCTCGCTACCCCTTCTGTCACTAGGTGAGGACACTGCACGATATGAACCCAAAACCAAGCACTTCTCCCATTGCAAGAATTATAGATCAAGTTGGCCAAACGAAACCAAGAACTCGAAGAGAATTACAAGGATACGAAATCATGCATATAAGAGATCAGAGGAAACTCAAATAATATTCATAGATAATCTGATCATAAATCCACAATTCATCAGATCTCGGATAGATACGAAATCACCGCAAAAGAAGGTTACATCGGATAGATCTCCATGAAGATTATGGAGAACTTTGTATTGAAGATCCAAGAGAGAGAAGAAGCCATCTAGCTACTAACTATGGACCCGAAGGTCTGTGGTGAATGATACGTCCATTTTGCATCATGCTTTCATGTTGATATTTATCGATTTATGGACTGTTATTATACTTTGTGGTACGAAACTTATGCCTTTTCTCTCTTATTTTTCAAGGTTTATTTGAAGAGGGAGAATACCGGCAGCTGGAATTCTGGACTGGAAAAGGAGCAAGTCTGAGTCCTATATTCTGCGCAACTCCAAATGCCATGAAAATCAACGTGGAATTTTTTGGGAATATATAAAAAATATTGGGCAAAAGAAGTGCAAGAGGGGAGCTGCCAGGGGCCCACAAGCCTGGTGGTCGCGGCCTGCCCCCCTGGCCGCGGCAAGAGGGCTTGTGGGCACCCTGGTGGCCCACTAGCCCCTCTCTTCTGCTATATGAAGGGTTTCGTCCGGAAAAAAAATCAAGGCGGAGATTTTTCGTAGATTCTCCGCCGCCACGAGGCGGAACTTGAGCAGAACCAATCTAGAGTTCCGACAGGACAATCGTGTCGGGGAAACTTCCCTCCCGGAGGGGGAAATCGTCACCATCGTCATCACCAACACTCCTCTCATCGGAGGGGACTCGTCACCATCAACATCTTCATCAGCACCATCTCATCTCCAAACCCTAGTTCATCTCTTGTAACTAATCTCTGTCTCGCGACTCCGATTGGTACTTGTAAGGTTGCTAGTAGTGTCGATTACTCTTCGTAGTTGATGCTAGTTGGATTACTTGGTGGAAGAGTTTATGTTCAGATCCTTGATGCTACTCATTACACCTCTGATCATGATTATGATTATGCTTTGTGAGTATTTACTTTTGTTCGTGAGGACATGGTATAAGTCATGCTAATAATAGTCATGTGAATTTGGTATTCGTTCGGTATTTTGATATGTTGTATGTTGTTTTTCCTCTAGTGGTGTTATGTGAACGTCGACTACATAACACTTCACCATTATTTGGGCCTAGAGGAAGGCATTGGGGAGTGATATGTCTCCGTCGTATCTATAATTTTTGATTGTTTCATGCCAATATTCTACAACTTTCATATACTTTTGGCAACTTTATATACTATTTTTGGGACTAACCTATTGATACAGTTCCCAGTGCCAGTTCCTGTTTGTTGCATGTTTTTTGTTTCGCAGAATATCCGTACCAAACAAAGTCCAAACGCAATAAAAATTTATGGGGATTCTTTTTGGAATATTTATGATTTTTGGGAAGAAGAATCAATGCGAGACGGTGCACGGAGTGCCCACAAGCCCACCAGCCGCGGTCAGGGGGTGGGCCCGCGGCTGGCAGGCTTGTGGCCACTCCTTATAGTGGTTGGTGCCCTTCTTTCGCCGTAAGAAAGATAATATCTGGGAAAAAATCGTGTTCAAATTTCAGCCCAATCGGAGTTACGGATCTCCAGGAATTTAAGAAACGGTGAAACGCAGAATCTGGGAGCGCACAAACAGAAGGACACACACAGAGAGAGATCCAATCTCGGAGGGGCTCTCGCCCCTCCGCCACCATGGAGACCATGGACCAGAGGGGAAACCCTTCTCCCATCTAGGGAGGAGGTCAAGGAAGATGAAGAAGGAGGGGGGCTCTCTCCCCCTCTCTCCCGGCGGCGCCGGAACGCCCCCCGGGACATCATCGTGTGACGACGATCTACACCAACACCTCCGTCATCTTCACCAACATCTCCATCATCTTCCCCCATCTATATTCAGCGGTTCACTCTCCCGCAACCCGCTGTACCCTGTACTTGAACATGGTGCTTTATGCTATATATTATTATCCAATGATGTGTTGCTATCCTATGATGTCTGAGTAGATTATCGTTGTCCTATCGGTGATTGATGAATTGCTATGATTGGTTTAATTTGCTTGTGGTTATGTTGCTGTCCTTTGGTGCCCATCATATGATCGCGTGCGTGGATCACACCATAGGGTTAGTTGTATGTTGATAGGACTATGTATTGGCAGGCTAGAGTGACAGAAGCTTCAAACCTAGCATAGAAATTGATGCATATGGGATTGAAGGGGGACCAATATATCTTATTGCTATGGTTGGGTTTTACCTTAATGAACGTTAGTAGTTGCGGACGCTTGCTAATAGTTCCAATCATAAGTGCATAGAATTCCAAGTAAGGGATGACATGCTAGCAGAGGCCTCTCCCACATGATACTTGCTATCGATCTAGTAACATAGTCAATTGCTTAGGGACAATTCTGCAACTCCTACCACCACTTTTCCACACTCGTTAGACACTCGTAGTTGTTTCTTTATCTAACCAACCCCTAGTTTTATTTACGTGTTCTTTACTTTCTTGCAAGCCTATCCTATCACTCCTACCAAGTACTTCTAGTTTCATACTTGTTCTAGGTAAAGCGAACGTAAAGTGTGCGTAGAGTTGTATCGGTGGTCGATAGAACTTGAGGGAATATTTGTCCTACCTTTAGCTCCTCATTGGGTTCGACACTCTTACTTATCGAGAAAGGCTACAATTGATCCCCTATACTTGTGGGTTATCAAGACCTTTTTCAGGCGCCGTTGCTGGGGAGCAATAGCGTGGGGTGAATATCCTCGTGTGTGCTTGTTTGCTTTATCACTAAGTAGATTTATTTGCTGTTCTAAGTTGTTCTCTATCTTTAGTTATGGATATGGAACACGAAATACCAAAAAATTAGGTGTACTTGCTACTCATGGAGATGGGGAACCTCCTAAAACCCTCGAGGCTCGTTATGTGGAAAATATTATGCACTTCTTTAATAATCATGAGAAAGCCCCATTCAATTATATAATGGGATACACGTTGGATCAACGTGAATACTTTAGGGATTATCGCTTGACTCAAAAAGGGAAACTTTTATGGGATCAAATCCATTTGTTGAAATGGTATGCTTGGGAACTATGCAAGAGATATGGTGTTACTTGTTTCTCTAGGATGAAGGCTCCACACCTTCCCTTTTCTTGTGAATTTAATGATCATAGAACCTTGGCTTCTTATGCTAATGATATATATGATTACTATGATGTCGAGCAAATAGAAGAGTTTGTTGCTTTTATGGGTGCTTATGAAATTGAGGTTGTGTTTAAAGGGTGTGATGATAATGATGATGCTCCTTACCGATCTGAAAATTTGGCTATGCTTCATTATTGTTATACTAATTATGAATATAATGCCCATATTGAACGATTTAAGGAGAAATTCTATGCTGCCCAAGATGATACTATTATTTTGCAGGAAACTATGGAAGAAGAAAATTTTGAAATTGTGAGCTCATTAGATGAAAAAGATGAAGAGGAGAGCAAAGAACAAAAGGAGGAAGAGCGGACTAGCTACCCGTGTCCACCTTCTAATGAGAGTAACTCTTCTACTCATACATTATTTAATTTCCCTTTGTTCTTACCGAAGGATGAATGCTATGATCCCTTGGATTCATTTGAAATATCCCTTTTTGATGAACTTGATGCATGTTATGCTTGTGGCCATGTTGCCAATATGAATGATGCTTATGAAGATGAGCTAGCTATAGTCCCTTATGTTAAACATGATGATTTTTATGAATATAATATGCATGTGCTTGCTGCTCCTACTTGCAGTTATTATGAGAGAGGAACTACATCTCCACCTCTCTATGTTTCCAATACAATAAAATTGCAAGAAACTGCTTATGCTATGTATTGGCCTTTACTTGGTGTGCATGAATTGTTCTTTTATGACATGCCAATGCATAGGAAGAGAGTTAGACTTCGTCATTGCTTGATATATGTTACCTTGTGCTCACTACTAAATTTCAAATCATTGCTAATTAAAATTGGCTTTGATATACCTTGGGATCCGGGTGGATCCATTACTTGAGCACTTTATGCCTAGCTTAATGGCTTTAAAGAAAGCGCTGCCTGGGAGACAACCTGGAAGTTTTAGAGGGTCATTTATTTCTGTTGAGTGCTTTTATTTGGTTTAAAAACAAAAAAAATATAGAGGGGAACTTAAAACTTTTTCAAAAAGAGAAGCGATTGAAAGGTGATGCATTGCGGAAGTGAGGGTCGACCTTGAACACTTGTGTTCATGCTCATGGAAACAATGTAGAATTTTCCATGGAATTTTCTCACAAAAATAATTATCCCCTTGTAAAATTCCTTTGTGTTTTTAAAAATAATGTGCCAAGTAAAGCCTTTACGATTAGTTTGGGTGATAGTTGTTTGATCATGCTGAGAAAAGACATAGACTTTCTGCTCACAAAATTAATTTTCATTTTTAATCTGGAAGAGATTTTGAGTTGATTATTTTTGCTTCTGATTTATATGAAAATTTTCCAGACGGTCGTAATGTTTCATAGTTTTTGAGATATCAGAAGTATACGGAATATACAGATTGCTAGAGACTGTTCTGTTTTGACAGATTCTGTTTTCTATGCATTGTTCTCTTATTTTGATGAATCTATGGGTAGTATTGGGGGGTATGAACCATGGTGAAGTTGGATTACAGTAGATATAATGCTAATATGAATTTAGAATGAGTTCATAACAGTACTTTAAGTGGTGATTTATTTTATTATACTAACAGATCTCACGAAGTTTTGTTGAGTTTTGTGTGATTGAAGTTTTCAAGTTTTGGGTGAGAACACGATGTATGAAGGAATAAGGAGAGGCAAGAGCCTAATCTTGGGGATTCCCGAGGCACCCCAAGGTAATATTCAAGGAATACTCAAGCATCTAAGCTTGGGGATGCCCCGGAAGGCATCCCCTCTTTCGTCTACAATCTATCGGTAATTTTACTCGGAGCTATATTTTAATTCGTGACATGATATGTGCAAATGCTTGGAGCAACTTTTGTGTTTATTTTTCCTTTTTCTTTTATGCACCATGCTGGTATGAGATAGTCCTTGGTTGTCTTTATAGAATGCTTCATCTGCTTCACTTATATCTTTTGAAGTTTGGATTGCCTGTTTCCCTACATATAGAAAACCGCCATTTGTAGAATGCTCTTTCGCTTCACTTATATTTGTTAGAGCGGGGCATATATTTTGTAGAAAGAAGTAAACTCTCATGTTTCACTTATACCTATTTAGAGAGTTAACAGGAGTTGGTCATTCACATGGTTAGTCATAAAACCCTACATAAAACTTGTAGATCACTGAATATGATATGTTTGATTCCTTGCAATAGTTTTGCGACATGAATATGTGATATTAGAGTCATGCTAGTGAGTAATTGTGTATTCTTAGAAATACTTGTGTTAAGGTTCGTGATTCCCGTAGCATGCACGTATGGTGAACCGTTATGTGATGAAGTCGGAGCATGATTTATTTATTGATTGTCATCCTCTGTGTGGAGGTCGGGATCGCGCGATGGTTAACTCCTACCAACCTTTCCCCTAGGAGCATGCGTTTAGTACCTTGTTTCGATGACTAATAGACTTTTGCAATAAGTATGTGAGTTCTTTATGACTAATGTTCAGTCCATGGATTATACGCACTCTCACCCTTCCACCATTGCTAGCCTCTTTAGTACCGCACAACTTTCGCCGGTGCATTACACCCACCATATAGCCTCCCTCAAAACAGCCACCATAGCTACCTATTATGGCATTTTCATAGCCATTCCGAGATATATTGCCATGCAACTACCACCGTTCCATCTCATGACATGTGCCACCACTTCCATATTGCCATTGCATGATCGTAAGATAGCTAGCATGATGTTTCCATGGCTTGTCCGTTTTTTGATGTCATTTGTATGCTAGATCATTGTCACGGTACACTACCGAAGGCATTTCATATAGAGTCATCATTGCTCTAAATATTTAGTTGTATGTGTGATGATCATCATTAATAGAGCATTGTCCCATGTGAGGAAATAAAAGAGGCCAGAGAAGCCCATTTACAAAAAAAGAGGCCAAAGATGCCCACCAAAATTAAAAAAAAGAGAGGCCAAAGAGCCCACAAAAATGAGAGAAAAGAGAGAAAGGACAATTGCTACTATCCTCTTTCCACACTTGTGCTTCAAATAGCACTATGATCTTCATGACAGAGAGTCTCCTATGTTGTCACTTCCATATACTAGTGGGCAATTTTCAATATATAACTTGGCTTGTATATTCCAATGATGGGCTTCCTCAAAATTTCCCTAGGTCTTCGTGAGCAATCAAGTTGGGTGCACACCCACTAGTTTCTTTTGTGAGCTTTCATACACTTATAAGCTCTAGTGCATCCGTTGCATGGCAATCCCTACTCACTCACATTGATATCTATTGATGGGCATCTCCATAGCTCGTTGATACGCCTAGTTGATGTGAGACTATCTCCTCCTTTTTGTCTTCCCCACAACCACCATATTCTATTGCTCCTATAGTGCTATGTCCATGGTTCACACTCATGTATTGCGTGAAAGTTGAAAAAGTTTGAGAACACTAAAGTATGAAACAATTGCTTGGCTAAAACCGGGGTTGTGCATGATTTAAATACGTTGTGTGGGGAAGATGGAGCATAGCCAGACTATATGATTTTGTAGGAATAACTTTCTTTGGCCATGATATTTTTGAGAAGACATGATTGCTTTGTTAGTATGCTTGAAATATTATTGTCTTTATGTCAAATGATAGACTATTGCTTCGAATCACTCGTGTTTTAGTATTCATGCCATGATTAGATTATATGATCAAGATTCTGCTAGGTAGCATTCCACATCAAAAATTATCTTATTTATCATTTACCTACTCGAGGACGAGCAGGAATTAAGCTTGGGGATGCTCATACGTTTCCGTCGTATCTATAATTTTTGATTGTTTCATGCCAATATTCTACAACTTTCATATACTTTCGGCAACTTTTTATACTTTTTTTGGGACTAACCTATTGATCTAGTGCCCAGTGCCAGTTCCTGTTTGTTGTATGTTTTTTATTTTGCAGAATATCCATACCAAACGAAGTCCAAACGCAATAAAAATTTACGGGGATTTTTTTGGAATATTTATGATTTTCGGGAAGAAGAATCAACGCGAGACGGTGCACGGAGTGCCGACAAGCCCACCAGCCGCGCCTAGGGGGCGGTCCCGCGGCTTGCCGGCTTTTGTACACTCCTTAGGGAGGTTGGTGCCCTTCTTTCGCCGCAAGAAATATAACATCCGGAAGAAAATCGTGTTAAAATTTCAGCCCAATCGGAGTTACGGATCTCCGGGAATTTAAGAAACGGTGAAACACAGAATATGGGAGCGCAGAAACAGAAGGACAGAGAGATAGAGATCCAATCTCGGAGGGGCTCTCGCCCCTCCGCCGCCATGGAGACCATGGACCAGAGGGGAAACCCTTCTCCCATCTAGGGAGGAGGTCAAGGAAGAAGAAGAAGGAGGGGGGCTCTCTCCCCGTCTCTCCCGGCGGCGCCGGAACGCCGCCCGGGACATCATCGTGTGATGGCGATCTACACCAACACCTCCGTCATCTTCACCAACATCTCCATCATCTTCCCCCATCTATATTCAGCGGTTCACTCTACCGCAACCCGATGTACCCTGTACTTGAACATGGTGCTTTATGCTATATATTATTATCCAATGATGTGTTGCTATCCTATGATGTCTGAGTAGATTATCGTTGTCCTATCGGTGATTGATGAATTGCTATGATTGGTTTAATTTGCTTGTGGTTATGTTGCTGTCCTTTGGTGCCCATCATATGATCGCGCGCGTGGATCACACCATAGGGTTAGTTGTATGTTGATAGTACTATGTATTGGCAGGCTAGAGTGACAGAAGCTTCAAACCTAGCATAGAAATTGATGCATATGGGATTGAAGGGGGACCAATATATCTTATTGCTATAGTTGGGTTTTACCTTAATGAACGTTAGTAGTTGCAGACGCTTGCTAATAGTTCCAATCATAAGTGCATAGAATTCCAAGTAAGGGATGACATGCTAGCAGAGGCCTCTCCCACATGATACTTGCTATCGATCTAGTAACATAGTCAATTGCTTAGGGACAATTCCGCAACTCCTACCACCACTTTTCCACACTCGTTAGACACTCGTAGTTGTTTCTTTATCTAACCAGCCCCTAGTTTTATTTACGTGTTCTTTACTTTCTTGCAAGCCTATCCTATCACTCCTACCAAGTACTTCTAGTTTCATACTTGTTCTAGGTAAAGCGAACGTAAAGTGTGCGTAGAGTTGTATCGGTGGTCGATAGAACCTGAGGGAATATTTGTCCTACCTTTAGCTCCTCGTTGGGTTCGACACTCTTACTTATTGAGAAAGGCTACAATCGATCCCCTATACTTGTGGGTTATCAGGGAGTAGTAAGTAGTTGATGGGTTGCTAGAGTGACAGAAGCTTAAACCCCAGTCTATGCGTTGCTTCGTAAGGGGCTGATTTGGATCCACTAGTTTAATGCTATGGCTAGACGTTGTCTTAATTCTTATTTCGTAGTTGCGGATGCTTGCGAGAGGGGTTAATCATAAGTGGGATACTTGTCCAAGTAAGGGCAGTACCCAAGTGCCGGTCCACCCACATGTCAAACTATCAAAGTAACGAACGCGAATCATATGAACATGATGAAACTAGCATGATAGAAATTCCCGTGTGTCCTCGGGAGCGTTTTTCCTCCTATAAGACTTTGTTCAGGCTTGTCCCTTGCTACAAAATGGATTGGGCCACTTTGCTGCACCATTGCTACTACTTGTTACTTGTCACTTTTCACCTGCTACGTTTCACCTCACTACACCATCACTTGTTACCGCTACTTTCAGTGCTTGTAGTTATTACCTTGCTGAAAACCGTTTATCAGAGCCTTCTGCTCCTCGTTGGGTTCGACACTCTTACATATCTAAAGGACTACGATTGATCCCCTATACTTGTGGGTCATCAAGACTCTTTTCCGGCGCCGATGCCGGGGAGTGAAGCGCCTTTGGTAAGTGGAATTTGGTAAGGAAACATTTATATACTGTGCTGAAATTTATTTTCACTTGTCACTATGGTAACTGTTCCTTTGAGGAATTTGTTCGGGGTATCTTCACCACGAACGGAAGCACGAGGAGTTTCTCCTCAACCTAAGGTACCTACTGAAAATATCTTTTATGAAATTCCTTCGGGTATGCTTGAGAAACTCCTGGCTAATCCTTTTACACGAGATGGATCATCACATCCAGACTTGCATCTAATCTATGTAGATGAAGTTTGTGGTTTATTTAAGCTTGCAGGTTTTCCCGAGGATGAGGTAAACAAGAAAGTCTTTCCTTTATCTTTGAAGGATAAGGCGTTGACATGGTATAGGCTATGTGACGATACTGGATCATTGGACTACAATCGGTTGAAATTGGAATTTCATCAAAAGTTTTATCCTATGCATTTAGTACATCGTGATCGGAATTATATTTATAACTTTTGGCCTCGTGACAGGGAAAGCATAGCTCAAGCTTGGGGGATGCTTAAATCAATGCTATATTCATGCCCCAATCATGAGCTCTCGAGAGAAATTATCACTCAAAACTTTTATGCTCGGCTTTCTCATGAAGATCGTACCATGCTTGACACTTCTTGTACCGGTTTCTTTTATGAAGAAGGATATTGACCACAACTGGAATTTATTGGAAAGAATCAAACGTAACTCTGAAGATTGGGAGCTTGAATAAGGTAAGGAGTTAGGTATGAATTTTTAGTTTGATTGCGTTAAATATTTTGTTGAAACAAGCACTTCTAGAGATTTTAGCGCTACCCAAAGAAAAGTGGTTTAAGTATCATTCTCCTATAGAAGTCAACATAATTAAACCCAATCTAGTTGAAGAGAAATTCATTGCCTTTAGTGATCTTATTGTTCCTTGTGCCTGCGCTGAGAAACCACCTTACCCTGCTAGGAAAAAGGATTATTCTAAAGCTCCAACTGTGATACGTAGGGGTTACATTAGACCACTTGCACCCCCTGAGGAAATTAGAGTTGAACCTAGTGTTGCTATTAGCAAAGATCTCTTAGCCGAAGACATAGACGGGCATGTTATCAAATTCTGTGAGGACTCCGCTAGAATTGCTAAACTTCACGCGAAAGACAAATACGGACCTGTAGTTGGCCTGCCCGTTGTT
Source organism: Hordeum vulgare subsp. vulgare (assembly GCF_904849725.1). Classification (NCBI taxonomy): domain Eukaryota; kingdom Viridiplantae; phylum Streptophyta; class Magnoliopsida; order Poales; family Poaceae; genus Hordeum; species Hordeum vulgare. The sequence goes on along the minus strand of NC_058522.1, from coordinate 441,842,985 downwards.
TCTGTCAAGATAGGAGATCACTGTTATCATGGTTTATGTGATATGGGTGCTAGTGTTAGTGCAATACCCCGGTCCCTATATGATGAAATCAAAGATGAGATTGCACCTGCTGAGTTAGAACCCATTGATGTCACTATTACGCTAGCTAATAGAGACACTATCTGCCTTGTGGGAATTGTGAGAGCGTAGAAGTCTTGTGTGGTAAGATGAAGTATCCTACTGATTTCCTCGTCCTTGCTACTGCACAAGATAGCTTTTATCCCATCATATTTGGTAGACCCTTTCTCAACAGTGTCAATGCTCACATTGATTGCATTAAACAGACTGTCACTTTTAGTTTCGAGGGTTTGTCTCATGAATTTAACTTCTCCAAGTTTGGAAGACAACCCCATGAAAAAGAGTCGTCTGGTAGGGATGAAATCATTGCTCTTGCCTCTATTGCTGTACCTCCTACGGATCCTTTAGAGCAATATCTGCTTGAGCATGAAAATGATATGCATATGGATGAAAGAGATGAGATAGATAAAATTATCTTAGAAAAATATCCTATTCTCAAGAATAATCTGCCTGTTGAGCTGCTTGGGAATCCTTCCCCACCAAAGGGTGATCCTGTGTTCGAGCTAAAACAATTACCAGATACTCTTAAGTATGCCTATCTTGATGAGAAGGAGATATATCCTGTTATTATTAGTGCTCACCTCTCGAATCACGAAGAGAAGAAGTTATTAAAACTTTGAGGAAGCACCTTGCTGCTATTGGATATACTCTTGGTGATCTTAAGGGTATTAGTCCCACTTTTTGTCAGCACAAGATTAAAACCGGTCATGATTCTAAGCCAGTTGCTGATCATCAACGGAGATTAAATCTGAGGATGAAAAAGGTCGTGAGAAATGAAATATTAAAGCTTCTGGAAGCAGGAATTATTTATCCTGTTTCTTATAGTGATTTGGTAAGTCCAGTACATTGCATACTTAAGAAGGGAGGTATCACCGTCGTTCCTAATGATAAGAATGAACTAATCCCATAGAGGATTATTACTGGCTATAGGATGGTGATAGTGTTGGGGAACGTTGCATGGGAAACAAAAATTTTCCTACGCGCACGAAGACCTATCATGGTGATGTCCATCTACGAGAGGGGATTTCCGATCTACGTACCCTTGTAGATCGCACAACAGAAGCGTTAGTGAACGCGGTTGATGTAGTGGAACACCCTCATGTCCCTCGATCCTCCCCGCGAACCATCCCACGAACCGTCCCGCGATCCGTCCCACGATCTAGTGCCGAACGGACGGCACCTCCGCGTTCACCACACGTACAGCTCGACGATGATCTCGGCCTTCTTGATCCAGCAAGAGAGACGGAGAGGTAGATGAGTTCTCCGGCAGCGTGACGACGCTCCGGAGGTTGGTGGTGATCTGATCTCGGCAGGGCTCCGCCCGAGCTCCGCAGAAACGCGATCTAGAGGTAAAACCGTGGAGGTATCTGGTCGGGCTGCCCTTGAAAAGTTGTCTCAAATCAGCCCTAATAGCTCCATATATATAGGAGGAGGGGAGGGGAGGCTTGCCTTGAGGCTCAAGGAGCCCCAAGGGCTGCGCCACCAAGGGAGGAGGAGTCCTCCTCCAATCCTAGTCCAACTAGGATTGGAAGGTGGAGTCCTTCTCTCTTTTCCCACTTTCCTTTTTTTTTCTCTTCCTTTGGTTTTTCTTTCTCTTCCGCAAGACAGCCTTGGGCTGACCCCACCTACTTGGTGCGCCACCCCCAAGGTCCTTGGGACCTCCCGGGTGTGGGTGGCCCCCCCTCCCGGTGAAGATCCGAAACCCATTCGTCATTCCCGGTACATTACCGGTAATGCCCGAAAACCTTCCGGTGACCAAATGAAGACATCCTATATATCAATCTTCGTTTTCGGACCATTCCGGAAACCCTCGTGATGTCCGTGATCTCATCCGGGACTCCGAACAACATTCGGTAACCAACCATATAACTCAAATACGCATAAAACAACGTCGAACATTAAGTGTGCAGACCCTGCGGGTTCGAGAACTATGTAGACATGACCCGAGAGACTCCTCGGTCAATATCCAATAGCGGGACCTGGATGCCCATATTGGATCATACATATTCTACGAAGATCTTATCGTTTGAACCTCAGTGCCAAGGATTCATATAATCCCGTATGTCATTCCCTTTGTCCTTCGGTATGTTACTTGCCCGAGATTCGATCGTCAGTATCCGCATACCTATTTCAATCTCGTTTACCGGCAAGTCTCTTTACTCGTTCCATAATACAAGATTCCGCAACTTACACTAAGTCACATTTCTTGCAAGGCTTGTGTGTGATGTTGTATTACCGAGTGGGCCCCGAGATATCTCTCCGTCACACGGAGTGACAAATCCCAGTCTCGATCCATACTAACTCAACGAACACCTTCGGACATACCTGTAGAGCATCTTTATAGTCACCCAGTTACGTTGCGACGTTTGATACACACAAAGCATTCCTCCGGTGTCAGTGAGTTATATGATCTCATGGTCATAGGAACAAATACTTGACACGCAGAAAACAGTAGCAACAAAATGACACGATCAACATGCTACGTCTATTAGTTTGGGTCTAGTACATCACATGATTCTCCTAATGATGTGATCCCGTTATCAAGTGACAACACTTGCCTATGGTCAGGAAACCTTGACCATCTTTGATCAACGAGCTAGTCCACTAGAGGCTTACTAGGGACAGTGTTTTGTCTATGTATCCACACATGCACTGTGTTTCCAATCAATACAATTATAGCATGGATAATAAACGATTATCATGAACAAAGAAATATAATAATAACTAATTTATTATTGCCTCTAGGGCATATTTCCAACAGTCTCCCACTTGCACTAGAGTCAATAATCTAGTTCATATCACCATGTGATTCCAACGAATCCAACACCCATATAGTCATGGGGTCTAATCACGTCTTGCTCGTGAGAGCGGTTTTAGTCAACGGTTCTGAAACTTTCAGATCCGTGCGTTCTTTACAAATCTTTATGTCATCTTATAGATGCTGCTACTATGTGCTATTCGTAAATACTCCAAATATCTACTCTACTATACGAATTCGTTTCACTACTCATAGTTATTCGGATTAGTGTCAAAGCTTGCATCGACGTAACCCTTTACGACGAACTCTTTAACCACCTCCATAATCGAGAAAAATTCCTTAGTCCATCGGTTACTAAGGATAAATTTTGACCGCTGCTAGTGATTCAATCATGGATCACTCTCTGTACCTCTCAACAGACTTTGAGTCAAGGCACACATCAGGTGCGGTACCCAACATGACATACTTCAGATTCTACGGCCAAGGCATAGAAGACGACCTTCGTCTATTCTCTTTTTTCTGCCGGGGTCGGGTTTCGAGTCTTACTCAAATTCACACTTTACAACGCAACCAAGAACTCCTTCTTTGTTGATCTATTTTGAACTCCTTCAAAAACTTGTCAAGGCATGCATCTAGTTGAAACTTCTATTAAGCGCTTTCTATCTATCTCCATTGATCTTTGATGCTCAACGTTCAAGTAGCGCAATCCAGGTATTCCTTTGAAAAACTCCTTTCAAACAACCTTGTATGCTTTACATAAATTCTATATTACTTCTGATCCACAATATGTCAACCACATATACTTATCATAAATTCTATAGTGCTCCCACTCACTTCTTTGAAAATACAAGTTTCTCATAAACCTTGTACAAACCGAAAATCTTTGATCATCTCATCAAAGTGTATATTCCAACTCCGAGATGCTTGCACCAGTTCATTGAAGGATCGCTGGAGCTTGCATACTTGCTAGTATCTTTAGGATCGACAAAACCTCCTGGTTGTATCACATACAATGTTTTGCTCAAGGAAAACGTCGAGGAAACAATGTTTTGACATCCTATGTGCAATATTTCATAAATAATGTAGCAACTACTAACATAATTCTAACAGACTTTCAGCATCGCTACGAGTGAGAAAGTCTCATTATAGTCAACAGTTTGATCTTGTCGGAAACATCTTTGCGACAAGTCGAGCTTTTCTTAATAGTGACTTATCACCATCATCGTCTGTCTTCCTTTTAAAGATCCATCTTTACTCAACAGTCCTATGACCATCAAGTAGTTCTTCCAAAGTCTACACTTTGTTTTCATACATGGATCCTCTCTCGGATTTCATGGCTTCCAGCCATTTGTCGGAATCTGGGCCCACCATTGCTTTCTCCATAACTCGTAGGTTCATTGTTGCTCAACAACCTGACCTCCAAGACAGGGTTACCGTACCACTCTGCAGCAGTACGCGACCTTGTCAACCTACGAGGCTTGTAGTAACTTGATCCGATGCTCAATGATCACCATCATCAGCTTTTCACTTCAATTGGTGTAGGCGCCACAGGAACAACTTCCTGCGCCCTGCTACACACTAGTTGATGTGATGGTTCAATAACCTCATCAAGTTCTACCACCCTCCCACTCAATTCTTTCGAGAGAAACCTTTCCTCGAGAAAGGATCCGTTTTAGAAACAAACACTTTGCTTTCGGATCTGAGACAGGAGATGTACCCAACTGTTTTGGATATCCTATGAAGATGCATTTATCCGCTTTGGGTTCGATCTTATTCGACTGAAACTTTTTCACACAAGTGTCGAAGCCCCAAACTTTCAAGAAACGACAGTTTAGATTTCTCTAAACCTCAGTCTATACTGTGTCATCTCAACGGAAATACACGGTGCCCTATTTAAAGTGAATGCGGTTGTCTCTAATGCATAACCCATAAACGATAGTGGTAATTCGATAAGAGACATCATAGCATGCACCATACCAAATAGTGCGTGGCTATGACGTTCACACACATCATCACACTATGATGTTCCAGGTGGCATGAACTGCGAAACAATTTCCACATTGTCTTAACTGCGTACCAAAACTCGTAACTCAGATATTCATTTCTATGATCATATCGTAGACAGTTTATCCTCTTGTTATGACGAACTTCACTCCGAAACAGAATTGAACTTTTCAATATTTCAGACTTGTGATTCATTAAGTAAATACTCTTGTATCTACTCAAGTCGTCATTGAAGTAAGAACATAATGACATCCACTGCGTGCCTCAGCACCCATTGGACTGCATACATCAATATGTATCACTTCCAACAAGTTACTATCTTGTTTCATCTCAATGAAAACAAGGCCTTGCTCATGTGGTATGATTTGCTTGTCACTAGTGATTCAAAATCAAGTGAGTATAAAGATCCATCAGCATGGAGCCTCTTCATGCAATTTATACCAACATGACTCAAGCGGCAGTGCCACAAGTAAGTGGTACTATCATCATTACCTCGTATCTTTTGGCACCAATATCATGAACATGTGTAACACTACGATCGAGATTCAATAAACCATTGAAGGTGATTATTCATTACGAAGCTCTCACGGTTTGGTGGCAGTGACTTTGGAGAACTATCACGATCTTATCTGGAAGATTAACTCCCACTTGATTCAAGCGATTGTCGTACTCAGACAATCTGAGCACATGCTCAACGATTGAGCTTTTCTCCTTTACTTTGTGGACAAAGAATCTTGTCGGAGGTCTCGTACCTCTTAACAAGGGCACAAGAATGAAATCACAATTTCATCTCTTTAGAACATCTCTTATATTCCCTGACGTTTCAAAACGTCTTCGGTGCCTTGCTTCTAAGCCATTAAGTATTTTGCACTGAACTATCGTGTAGTCATCAGAAATGTGTATGTCGGATGTTCACAACATCTACAGACGACGCTCGAGGTGCAGCACATCGAGTGGCGCATTAAGGACATAAGCCTTCTACGCAGCAACGAGGACAATCCTCGGTTTTACAGACTCAGTCTGCAAAGTTTGCTACTATCAACTTTGAACTAAATTTTCTCTAGGAACATATAAAAACAGTAGAGCTATAGCGCAAGCTACATCGTAATTCGCAAAGACCATTAGACTATGCTCATGACAATTAGTTCAATTAATCATATTACTTAAGAACTCCCACTCAAAAAGTACATCTCTCTAGTCATTTGAATGGTACATGATCCAAATCCACTATCTCAAGTCCGATCATCACGTGAGTCAAGAATAGTTTCAATGGTAAGCATCTCTATGCTAATCATATCAACTATACGATTCATGCTCGACCTTTCGGTCTCATGTGTTCCGAGGCCATGTCTGCACATGCTAGGCTCGTCAAGATTAACCCGAGTGTTCCGCGTGTGCAACTGTTTTGCACCCGTTGTATGTGAACGTTGAGTCTATCACACCCGATCATCACGTGGTGTCTCGAAACGAAGAACTGTCGCAACGGTGCACAGTCGGGGAGAACACAATTTCGTCTTGAAATTTTAGTGAGAGATCACCTCATAATGCTACCGTCGTTCTAAGCAAGATAAGGTGCATAAAGGATTAACATCACATGCAATTCATAAGTGACATGATATGGCCATCATCATGTGCTTCTTGATCTCCATCACCAAAGCACCGGCACGATCTTCTTGTCACCGGCGTCAAACCATCATCTCCATCAACGTGTCGCCATCGGGGATGTCGTTCTACTCATGGTATTACTACTAAAGCTACGTCCTAGCAATATAGTAAATGCATCTGCAAACACAAACGTTAGTTTAAAGACAACCCTATGGCTCCTGCCGGTTGCCGTACCATAGACGTGCAAGTCGATATTAACTATTACAACATGATCATCTCATACATCCAATATATCACATCACATCGTTGGCCATATCACATCACAAGCATACCCTGCAAAAACAAGTTAGACGTCCTCTAATTGTTGTTGCATGTTTTACGTGGTGACCAAGGGTATCTAGTAGGATCGCATCTTACTTACGCAAACACCACAACGGAGATATATGAATTGCTATTTAACCTCATCCAAGGACCTCCTCGGTCAAATCCGATTCAACTAAAGTTGGAGAAACCGACAGTCGCCGGTCATCTTTGAGCAACGGAGTTACTCGTAGCGATGAAACCAGTCTCTCGTAAGCGTACGAGTAATGTCGGTCCGAGCCGCTTCGATCCAACAATACCGCGGAATCAAGAAAAGACTAAGGAGGGCAGCAAAACGCACATCACCGCCCACCAAAACTTTTGTGTTCTACTCGAGAAGACATCTACGCATGAACCTAGCTCATGATGCCACTTTTGGGGAACGTCGCATGGGAAACAAAAAATTTCCTACGCGCACGAAGAGCTATCATGGTGATGTCCATCTACGAGAGGGGATTTCCGATCTACGTACCCTTGTAGATCGCACAGCAGAAGTGTTAGTGAACGTGGTTGATGTAGTGGAATGTCCTCATGTCCCTCGATCCGCCCCGCGAACCATCCCACGAACCGTCCCGCGATCCGTCCCACGATCTAGTGCCGAACGGACGGCACCTCCGCGTTCAGCACACGTACAGCTCGACGATGATCTCGGTCTTCTTGATCCAGCAAGAGAGACGGAGAGGTAGATGAGTTCTCCGGCAGCGTGACGGCGCTCCGGAGGTTGGTGGTGATCTGATCTCGGCAGGGCTCCGCCCGAGCTCCGCAGAAACGCGATCTAGAGGTAAAACCGTGGAGGTTTGTGGTCGGGCTGCCCTTGAAAAGTTGTCTCAAAACAGCCCTAATAGCTCCATATATATAGGAGGAGGGGAGGGGAGGCTTGCCTTGAGGCTCAAGGAGCCCCAAGGGCTGCGCCACCAAGGGAGGAGGAGTCCTCCTCCAATCCTAGTCCAACTAGGATTGGAAGGTGGAGTCCTTCTCTCTTTTCCCACCTTTCCTTTTTTTTCTTTCTCTTCCTTTGGTTTTTCTTTCTCTTGCGCAAGACAACCTAGGGCTGACCCCACCTACTTGGTGCGCCACCCCCAAGGTCCTTGGGCCCTCCCGGGTGGGTGGTCCCCCCTCCCGGTGAAGATCTGGAACCCATTCGTCATTCCCGGTACATTACCGGTAATGCCCGAAAATCTTCCGGTAACCAAATGAAGTCATCCTATATATCAATCTTCATTTCCGGACCATTCCGGAGACCCTCGTGATGTCCGTGAACTCATCCGGGACTCCGAACAACATTCGGTAACCAACCATATAACTCAAATATACATAAAACAACGTCGAACCTTAAGTGTGCAGACCCTGCGGGTTCGAGAACTATGTAGACATGACCCGAGAGACTCCTCAGTCAATATACAATAGTGGGACCTGGATGCCCATATTGGATCCTACATATTCTACGAAGATCTTATCGTTTGAACCTCAGTGCCAAGGATTCATATAATCCCGTATGTCATTCCCTTTGTCCTTCGGTATGTTACTTGCCCGAGATTCGATCGTTAGTATCCGCATACCTATTTCAATCTCGTTTACCGGCAAGTCTCTTTACTCGTTCCATAATACAAGATTCCGCAACTTACACTAAGTCACATTGCTTGCAAGGCTTGTGTGTGATGTTGTATTACCGAGTGGGCCCCGAGATACCTCTCCGTCACACGGAGTGACAAATCCCAGTCTCGATCCATGCTAACTCAACGAACACCTTCGGAGATACCTGTAGAGCATCTTTATAGTCACCCAGTTACGTTGTGGCGTTTGATACACAGAAAGCATTCCTCCGGTGTCAGTGAGTTATATGATCTCATGGTCATAGGAACAAATACTTGACACGCAGAAAACAGTAGCAACAAAATGACACGATCAACATGCTACGTCTATTAGTTTGGGTCTAGTACATCACATGATTCTCCTAATGATGTGATCCCGTTATCAAGTGACAACACATGCCTATGGTCAGGAAACCTTGACCATCTTTGATCAACGAGCTAGTCAACTAGAGGCTTACTAGGGACAGTGTTTTGTCTATGTATCCACACATGCACTGTGTTTCGAATCAATACAATTATAGCATGGATAATAAACGATTATCATGAACAAAGAAATAAAATAATAACTAATTTATTATTGCCTCTAGGGCATATTTCCAACAGATAGAATTTCGGAAACTGAACAAGGCAACCAGGAAAGACCATTATCCTTTGCCGTTTATCGACCTAATGCTAGAAAGGCCATCTAAACACACACACTTTTTCTTTCTAGACGGTTATTCAGGTTTCTCGCAAAAACCCGTTGCACAATCTGATCAGGAGAAAACCACTTTCACCTGCCCCTTCGGTACCTTTGCTTATAGACGTATGCCTTTTGGTTTGTGCAATGCACCTGCCACCTTTCAAAGATGTATGATGGCTATATTCTCTGACACAAAATCCCTGAGAAAGGCATTGAAGTTGATAAGGCTAAGGTTGATGCAATTGAGAAAATGCCTTGCCCCATAGATATCAGAGGTATACGAAGTTTCCTAGGTCATGCTGGTTTCTATAGAAGGTTCACTAAAGACTTCTCTAAGATTTCTAGGTCTCTTACCAACCTCTTGCAGAAGGATGTTCCTTTTGTTTTTGATGAGGATTGTGAGGAAGCTTTCGAAATACTTAAGAAGGCCTTGATAACCGCACCTATTGTTCAACCACCTGATTGGAACTTGCCCTTTGAAAGCATGTGCGATGCTAGTGATTATGCTGTTGGTGTTGTTCTAGGACAAAGAGTTGACAAGAAGTTGAATGTCATTCACTACGCTAGTAAAACTCTAGACAGTGCCCAAAGAAACTATGCCACTACAGAGAAGGAATTTTTAGCAGTCATGTTTGCATGTGAAAAGTTCAGATCTTATATAGTTGACTCCAAAGTCACTATTCACTCTGATCATGCTGCAATTAAATACCTTATGGAGAAGAAGGACACTAAGCCTAGGCTAATCAGATGGGTTCTCCGGCTATAGGAATTTCATTTGCATGTTGTTGACCGAAAGGGTGCTGATAACCTGTAGCAGATAACTTGTCTAGGCTAGAGAATGTCCTTGATGACCCACGACCTATTGATGACAGCTTTCCTAATGAGCAATTTAATGTCATCCGTTCTTCACATAGTGCATCGTGGTATGCTGATTACGCAAACTATATCGTAGCCAAATACATACCACCCAATTTCACCTACCAGCAAAAGAAGAAATTCTTCTTTGATTTGAGACATTACTTTTGGGATGATCCTCACCTTTATAAGAAAGGAGTAGATGGTGTTATTAGATGTTGTGTGCCTGAACATGAACAGGGACAGATCATGCAGAAGTGTCATTCCGAAGCCTACGGAGGACACCATGCTAGAGATAGAACTGCTCACAAGGTATTGGAATCAGGTTTCTATTGGCCCACTCTCTTCAAGGATGCCCGCAAGTTTGTCTTATCTTGTGACGAATGCCAAAGAATAGGGAATATCAGTAAGCGTGAGGAAATGCCAATGAACTATTCACTTGTCATTGAACCATTTGAGGTCTGGGGATTTGATTATATGGGACCTTTCCCGAGTTCCAATGGGTATACTCACATCTTAGTTGCTGTGGATTATGCCACTAAGTTGGTAGAAGCTATCCCCACTAGAAATGCTGATCACCACACCTCTATTAAGATGCTTAAAGAAGTCATTTTCCCAAGATTTGGAGTCCCTAGCTATCTGATGATTGATGGCGGTTCACACTTCATTCATGGTGTTTTCCACAAGATGCTCGCTAAGTATCATGTCAACCATAGAGTTGCATCTCCTTATCATCCTCAGTCTAGTGGTCAAGTGGAGTTGAGTAATAGGGAGATCAAATTGATCTTACAAAAGACCGTTAATAGATCTTGAAAGAATTGGTCTAACAAACTTGACGATGCACTATGGGCTTATAGGACTGCTTATAAGAATCCCATGGGCATGTCGCCGTATAAAATGGTTTACGGTAAGGCCTGTCATTTACCTCTTGAGCTGGAACACAAAGCTTATTGGGCAATCAAAGAGCTCAACTTCGATTTCAAACTTGCGGTGAGAAGCGGTTGTTTGATATCAGCTCATTAGATGAATGGAGGGCCCAGGCATATGAGAATGCCAAGTTGTTCAAGGAAAAGGTTAAGAGATGGCGCGACAAAAGAATACAAAAACGAGAGTTCAATGTAGGTGATTATGTCCTGCTATACAATTATCGCTTAAGATTCTTCGGAGGCAAGCTTCTCTCTAAATGGAAAGGTCCCTACGTTGTCGAGGAAGTATATCGTTCCGGTGCCATCAAAATCAATAACACGGAAGGTAATTTTCCTAGAGTGGTAAATGGGCAAAGAATCAAGCATTACATCTCTGGTACTCCCATAAATGTTGAGACCAATAGCATCAATATCATAACTCCAGAGGAGTACATAAGGGATGTTTATCAGCCTGTTTCACACCTTGAAAACTAAGAGGTATGTGTTTCGGTAAGTAAATGGACTCCGAAACTTTTCCAATAGGAAATTTTCTCCGTTTTGGAATTTATGGAAAATTAGAAAAATAAAAAGCAGTCCGGAGAGCGCACGAGGCGGCCACAAGCTTGGTTGCCGCGGCCTCCCCCCTAGCCACGGCAACAGGGCTGGTGGGCACCTCGTGTGCCTCCCGGACTCAGTTTTCTTGCAGAGCACTCCTTCTAGTCCAAAAAAAATCATTATATATACGCCTGAGGGTTTTGACCTCCGTATCGCGCAGTTTTCCTCTGTTTTCGTTTCGAGCCTGTTTCTGTTGCACATCTAGATCGTCATGACTTCCCCAAAAGTTCCTAAGGACAAGATCTTCGAGAAGGTCATCAATCCCTACCTCACGGAAGTATTGCAGCACCCCCAATCTATCAAGATGAGCGAGGGGATGTTGCACATCCGTGATGTTGAGGGGCCTAAGACGACCGGAAGCGTGGAGACGAGGCTCGAAGCTATGGAGCAACAAGTCTTCAAGTGCCAAGGGATGGTGGAGCGTGAACTCAACGCCAACGACATGATGATCATGGAGTTCACCAGCAATCACAAGATGGATGCTATTGACATTGGGAAGCACCTCTCCAGGCTCTATGACAGGGTTGATAAACTTCAGGGCCAGATCTATGACCTGCAGAACCAAAACTGTGAGTATGAGTATAGATTTAAATCAATACGGTTGGCTGCAGATTTGAGGATTCCGGCGACTTGTTCATCCTGCCATGATGGAGCACCTATGCCTTGGAAGACGAAGGATCACACTACTTCAACAACACCACCACCATCACCACCAAAGGGAGACAACTAAGCATTGGTATGGGCAACTCCCTTGGCTTATGCCAAGCTTGGGGGAGTTGCCCTGGTATCGTATCACCTTTATATCTTTTGCTTTTACCTTTGTTTTAGTTCTTTCCTTTTCAGTTTTATTTCTTTTCTTAGTGGAATAAGTCTTTAGTGTTTTAGTTTGAGTCTTTTGCTTTGTGTCTCCCCCAATGTATTCGAGCTTGCGATCTATATAATAAAGAGTATCTTAGTCAAGGGCTTTGCTTTGTGACGTGACCAAAAGAATGAAAAGAACGATAGCATGAAAGATCATGAGATGATCTTATGGAAAGTGATAGCTTCACATATAACAAGTATGATGATTGAAACTTGTTGAGAGTATATCAACATAGACCTCAGTCATTGTTGCAATTAATCAGAAGTAATAAGGAAAGAGAGGTTCACATATAAATATTCATCTTAGACACTTTCTATAATTGTGAGCACTCACCAAATATTACATGCTTCGAAGTAGATGTTGGACAAGGAAGACAACATAATGAATTGTGTTTGCTTAGTTCCAAACAATGTTATATGATTAGAGATCCCTTAGCATGTGACGATTGCTTCCACCTCATATTAGCCAAAACTCCCGCACCAAGTAGAGATACTACTTGTGCATCCATAAACCTTCAACCCAGTTTTGCCATGAGTGTCCACCATACCTACCTATGGATTGAATAAGATCCCTCAAGTAAGATGTCATCGGTGCAAGCAATAAAAATTGCTCTCTAAAATGTATGATCTATTATTGTGTGGAAAATAAGCTTTGTACGAACCTGTGATGAAGAAGACATAAAAGCGACAGACTGCACAATAAAGTTCTTTATCACAGGAGGCAATATAAAGTGACGTTCCTCCGCACTAAGAGGACACGAATCCAAACCTCAAAAGCGCATGACAACCTCTGCTTCCCTCTGCGAAGGGCCTATCTTGTACCTTTACTTTTTGCCCTTTTAAGAGTCATGGTGATCTTCACCAAGTCCTTATTTAGCCTTTTTCTTGGTTAACGTCATATGCTTGAGAAAGATCTATATTCATATATCAACTTGGAGGTGAGTACTTATGCTTTTTTATTGTTGACTTTACCCTTGAGGTAAATGGTTGGGAGGCAAAATTATAAGCCGCTATCTTTCTTTGTGTCCCACTGAAACTTTGATATCATGAGTACCACGTGAGTTGTAACAATTGTGGAAAACAAAAGAGATGATTGAGTATGTGGATTTGCCTTACAAGCTCTTATTTGACTCTTTCTGATGTTATGATAAATTGCAATTGCTTCAATGACTATGGACTGTTGTTGGCTACTTCTCGGTAAGGTTCTTGTTTCATACTTCGCTTTGTGAAGGAATTGTTACTTTCCCTTAAGAATCTCTATGATGTATTGATGTTCTATGTGTGATCATGATGCCTTCATGTCCGTATTATGTTTTATCGACACCTTCATCCCTAAACATGTGGACATGTTTTGGGTCTTGGTTTTCGCTTGAGGACAAGCGAGGTCTAAGCTTGGGGGAGTTGATACGTCCATTTTGCATCATGCTTTCATGTTGATATTTATCGCTTTATGGATTGTTATTATACTTTGTGGAACCTTACTTATGCCTTTTCTCTCTTATTTTGCAAGGTTTATTTGAAGAGGGAGAATACCGGCAGCTGGAATTCTGGACTGGAAAAGGAGCAAGTCTGAGTCCTCTATTCTGCGCAACTCCAAATGCCCTGAAAATCAACGTGGATTTTTTTGGGAATATATAAAAAATACTGGGCGAAAGAAGTGTCAGAGGGGAGCAGCCAAGGGCCCACAAGCCTGGTTGCCGCGGCCTACCCCCTGGCCGCGACAACAGGGCTTGTGGGCACCCTGGTGGCCCACTGGCCCCGCTCTTTTGCTATATGAAGGGTTTCGTCTGATAAAAAATCAAGGTGGAGCTTTTTCGTGGATTCGCCGCCGCCACGAGGCGGAACTTGAGCAGAACCAATCTAGGGCTCCCGCAGGACGATCCTGCCGGGGAAACTTCCCTCCCGGAGGTGGAAACCGTCGCCTTCGTCATCACCACCACTCCTCTCGTCGGAGGGGAGTCATCTCCATCAACATCTTCATCAGCACCATCTCCTCTCCAAACCCTAGTTCATCTCTTGTAACCAATCTCCGTCTCGCGACTCCGATTTGTACTTGTAAGGTTGCTAGTAGTGTTGATTACTCTGTGTAGTTGATGCTAGTTGGATTACTTGGTGGAAGAGTTTATGTTCAGATCCTTGATGCTACTCATTACACCTCTGATCATGATTATGATTATGTTTTGTGAGTAGTTACTTTTGTTCCTGAGGACAGGGGAAAAGTCATGCTGATAATAGCCATGTGAATTTGGTATTCGTTCGGTATTTTGATATGATGTATGTTGTTTTTCCTCTAGTGGTGTTATGTGAACGTTGACTACATAACACTTCACCATATTTGGGCCTAGAGGAAGGCATTGGGGAGTAGTAAGTAGATGATGGGTTGCTAGAGTGAGAGAAGCTTAAACCCCAGTCTATGCGTTGCTTCGTAAGGGGCTGATTTGGATCCACTAGTTTAATGCTATGGTTAGACGTTGTCTTAATTCTTCTTTCGTAGTTGCGGATGCTTGCGAGAGGGGTTAATCAAAAGTGGTATTCTTTTCCAAGTAAGGTAAGTACCCAAGCGCCGGTCCACCCACATATCAAACTATCAAAGTAACGAACGCGAATCACATGAACATGATGAAACTAGCATGACAGAAATTCCCGTGTGTCCTCGGGAGTGTTTTTCCTCTTATAAGACTTTGCTCAGGCTTGTCCCTTGCTACAAAAGGGATTGGTCAACTTTGCTGCACCGTTGCTAGTACTTGTTACTTGTTACTTCTCGCTTGCTACGTTTCACCTCACTACACCATCACTTGTTACCCCTACCTTTAGTGCTTGCAGTTATTACCTTGCTGAAAACCGTTTATCAGAGCCTTCTCCTCCTCGTTGGGTTCGACACTCTTACTTATCGAAAGGACTACGATTGATACCCTATATTTGTGGGTCATCAAGACCCAAGGTTGAACCCAAACCCGAGACTAAGTTATTCTGTAATGAGGGGAATAGTCACTGAAGATGAACATGAGAAGGATGGCAAAGTCGACAAAAGTATATTGGATATACATGATATTGATGTGTACTTTACTAGTACTCCTAGTAGCACCAAGGTATTAGATACTAGTTCGGTTACTAAGTGTGAGTAACTCGAAATAAAAGCTACAGAATAAATGGAGACTAGCTAAAGTCGAGGTGGCGATATGTGTTGGAAGTGTTTCTAAGGTTGATGTGATCAAACATCGCACGCTCCCTCTACCATCGGGATTAGTGTTAAACATAAATAAGTGTTATTTGATGTTCGTGTTGAGCGTAGACATGATTAGATTGTGTTTATCACAATACGGCTATTCATTTAAAGAGAATAATGGTTACTCTTTTATTTGAATAATACCTTCAATGGTCTTGCACCTAAAATGAATGCTTTATTGAATCACGATCGTAGTGATACACATGTTCATAATATTTATGCCAAAAGATATAAAGTAGTAATAATAGTACCACTTACTTGTGGCACTGTCACATGAGTCATATTGGTATAAAACGCATGAAGAAGCTCCATGCTAATGGATCTTTGGACCCAATCGTTTTTGAAAAGTTTGAGACATGCGAACCATGTCTATTTGTATAAACGCATGAAGAAACTCCATGCAGATTGGTCGTTTGGACTCACTTGGTTTAGAATCACTTGAGAGATGCAAATCATACCACATGGGCAAGACGACTCAAGGCCTTGTTTTCCAGTGAGACTGAACAAGAAAGTAACTTATTGGAAGTAATACATTATGATGTATGCAGTCCAATGAGTGCTGAGGCACGCAGTGGATATCATTATGTTCTTACTTCACAGATGATTTGAGTAGATACTAGTATATTTACTTGATGAAACACAAGTCTGAATTATTGAAAGGTTCAAGTAATTTCAGAGTGAAGTTGAAGATCGTCGTGACAAGAGGATGAAATGCCTACGATATGATCATAGATATGAATATCTGAGTTGCGAGTCTGGTACACATTTAAGACAATGTGAAAATTGTTTCACAACTCATGCCACCTGGAACACCATAGTGTGATGGCGTGTCCGAACTTCATAGTCGCGCCCTATTGGATATGGTGCATACTATGATGTCTCTTATCGAATTACCACTATAGTTTTTGGGTTAGGCATTAGAGACAACCACATTCACTTTAAACATGGCACCACGTAATTCCGTCGAGATGACAGCATATGAACTATGGTTTGGAGAAACCTAAGCTGTCGTTTCTTAAAAGTTTGGGGATGCGATGCTTATGTGAAAAAGTTTCAGCCTAATAAGCTCGAACCCAAAGCTGATAAATGCATCTTCATAGGATACCCAAAACAGTTGGGTATATCTCCTATCTCAGCTCCCGAAGCAAAGTGTTTGTTTCTAGAAACGGGTCGTTTCTCGAGGAGAAGTTTCTCTCGGAAGAATTGAGTGGGAGGATGGTGGAAACTTGTTGAGGTTATTGAAACGTCACTCCAACCAGTGTGTAGCTGGGCGCAGGAAGTTGTTCCTATGGCGCCTACACCAATTGCAGTGGAAGATCATGAAAGTGATCATGAAGCTTCAGATCAAGTTACTACAAACCTCGTAGGTCGACAAGGTCACGTACTGCTCCAGAGTGGTACGGTAACCCTGTCTTGGAGGTCATGTTGTTGGACAACTATGAACCTACAAGCTATGGAGAAGCAATGGCGGGCCCGGATTCCGACAAATGGCTGGAGGCCATGAAATCCGAGAGAGGATCCATGTATGAAAACAAAGTGTGGACTTTGGAAGAACTACTTGATGGTGATGACGAGATGATGTATATACTTCTCGCTCCTCGTTGGTTACCCCAAGTGGAAGGTTGAGATGTAGTCAACAACAAGTTTTCCCTTACACGGAGACTGTAAGGTTTATCAAACCAGGAGGACTCCTAGGATCAACAAGTAGATGTCTCCCACCCTGGCGCTAGCAGACGACATGGACCTGCACACAAAACAAATAACTTTGCTCCCAACGAGTACAGAGAGGTTGTCAATCTCTCCGTCCTTGTAGTTTGCAAAGGATCAAAACACAAGCCGGGAAAGTGATAGTGATTGCAACGGAAAAGTAAATGAAAATGGTAAATGATGGAGGTGTAAACAAAGGTGGTGATATGGACCAGACTCACATGATGTTCACTAGTGATGTCTCTCTCCCAAAAGACGATAAACAACTATGCTTTGGTAAACAAATTACAGTTGGGCAATTGACATAATTATGAACGCACCGCAATGCTAATTATGCTACTTGATAGTTAGAGGTTCAATAGTAATGGGCAGTACGCCAAGACAAGTAGACCGTTTATTCATCAACATATACTTACTAATCATCCACCTTGAGATATCTATCCAGAACATCTCGCTGGTATTAAGTTGCGAGTCCCACCCAAAGTGTAAACTCAAAGCAACGGACAACTGCATTAACGAACTATGGGTAAGGTAAACAATCCTTGCAACCGCGGTCACAAGCACCATTGTTTTCTCCCTGGTGGCAACTGCACATCCCCTAGTCTCATGTTTTGGTCACTCAATCTAGACATCGAGGGGCATGAACCCACAATCATGCATAACGCTCCCTCTTGGAGTTATAATCTACTACTCGGTGAAAGCAATAAATAGCAACGGAGAACATGCATGAATCACTAAGGAACATAATATAAAAGGATAATCAAATATATAACTCATAACAATCTGAACATAATCTCATAATCCATCGTATCCCAACAAACCGAGCATAGCAATATCAAGAGAATTACATAGATGCCTTGATCATGTAGGGCAGCTCACAAGGACTAACCATTGAAGCACAAGATTGGAGAGAATACATCCCATAACTACTAGTCATGGACTCATGGTCCAAGGAGGACTACTCACAGCATGTCCGGGAAGCGTCCATGGCAGTGGAGAAGGTCCCGGAGGTCAATCCTCCCTCCGGCAGGGTGCCGGGAAGAGGTCTCGTGACGCTCCCGATCTCGGAAGCGCTGCGGCGGCGGAACGATGGAGAAATTCGCGATTCTGGATATGATGGAAGGGTTTCCTCGCAGAGGAGTAAATATAGGCCAAAGGAGGACGTCAGAGGAGGTGGGACCCACCTAGGCGGCCTGTGGGCGCGGCCAGGGGCCAGGCCGCGCCGATAGGTCGTCTGGGCAGGCCCTGCCCCCCCCCCCCCCGTGTGGCCCATCTTCGGTGATCTGGAATCTTCCGGTATGCTGATTTTTATATATTTTTCTCTGGATTTTTGGGGCTCCAGAAAATTGGGTAAAAGCCCGTGCAAAAAGACATCAATAGACAAAAACTGGCACTGGATGCACTGAGGTAGTAGGTTAGTCCAAATATGTGTAAAAAGATATAAAAGTGTAGCGAAACATATAACAATGTCACCCAAAAGATCATGGAACAAGCAGAAATTATAGATACATTTGGGACGTATCGGATGGTCGTAAGATTGTTAAGTACAGATGGATTTTTAAAAGGAAGACACACAATGATGGTGAATGTCACTGTTAAGAAAGCTCGACTTGTCGCAAAGATGTTTTTGACAAATTCAAAGAGTTAACTATGATGAGACTTTCTCACTTGTAGCGATGCTAAAAGTATGTTGGAATTATGTTAGCAGTTGTTGCATTATTTATGAAATCTTGCAGACAGGATGTCAAAACATTGTTTCCTCGACGGTTTCCTTGGCGAAAGGTTGTATGTGATACAACCAGAAGGTTTTGTTGATCCTAAGGATGCTAACAAATATGCAAGCTCCATGATCCTTCTATGGTCTGGAGCAAGCATCTTGGAGTTAGAATACACGCTTTGATGAGATGATCAAAGCTTTTGGATTTATACAAAGTTTATGAGAAACTTCTATTTCCATGTAAGTGAGTGGGAGCACTATAGAATTTCCGATGAGTATATGTGGTTGACATATTGTTGATCGTAAATAGTGTAGAATTTTTGGAAAGCATAAAGAGTTGTTTCAAATGAATTTTCCAAAGGAAAACTTGGATTAAGCTACTTGAACATTGAGCATCAAGATCTATAGAGATAGCTTCAGACGCTTAATAAAACTTTCAAAGAAATGCATGCCTTGACAAGGTTTTGAAGGAGTTCAAGGTAGATCGACAAAGAAGGAGTTATTGGCTGTGTTGTAAGGTGTGAATTAGAGTAAGACTCAAAAGTTCGAACACGGCAGAAGAAAGAGAAAGGAGAAAAGTCGTCACCTAGGCATTAGCCGTAGGCTCTAAAGTATGCCATGCTGTGTACCGCACCTGATGTGTGCCTTGCCATGAATCTGCCAAGGGGTACTAGAGTGATCCAGGAATGGATCACTCGACAGCGGTCAAAGTTATCCTTAGTAACTAGTGGACTAAAGAATTTTTCTCGATTTTGGAGGTGATTAAAGATTTTGTCGTAAAGGGTTACGTCGATGCAAGCTTTGACACTAATCAGGATAACTCTGAGTAGTAAACCGGATTCGTATTGTAGAGCAGTCATTTGGAATAGTTCCAAATGGCACGTTGGTAGCAACACCTACAGGATGACATAGAGATTTGTAAAGCACACTCAGATCTGAAAGGTTCAGACCCCTTGACTAAAAACCTCTCTTACAAGCAAGACATGATCGAATCCCAGAACTATATGGTTGTTAGATTCATTACAATCACATAGTGATGTGAACTAGATTATTGACTCTAGTGCAAGTGGGAGACTGTTGGAAATATGCCCTAGAGGCAATAATATATTGGTTATTATTATATTTCCTTGTTCATAATAATCGTTTATTATCCATGCTAGAGTTGTATTGATTGGAAACTCAAATACATGTGTGGATACATAGACAACACATTGTCCCTAGTGAGCCTCTAGTTGACTAGCTCGTTGATCAAAGATGGTCTAGGTTTCCTGGCCATAGGCAAGTGTTGTCACTTGATAACGGGATCACATCATTAGGAGAATGATGTGATGGACAAGACCCAAACTATGAACATAGCATATGATTGTGTCGGTTTATTGCTACTGTTTTTGCATGTCAATGTATCTATTCCTGTGACCATGAGATCATGCAACTCCCGGACACCGGAGGAATACCTTGTGTGTATCAAACGTCGCAACGTAACTAGGTGATTATAAAGGTGCTCTACAGGTATCTCCGGAGGTGTCTGTTGGTGATACATCCAAAATGCATCAATATTTTGTATCATAATTTGTCTCTATTCATTGATATATTTCACATTATGATGATGTACATATAGTGTTTTGGCTTATTTTACACAGCTTACAACTTTTCGGTGCCGAAACAGCAGACGCGGGATTCAGCGGAGAAAATAGCACGAAGAGTTACCATATCAGAACATCTCCAACTGCGCTGAAATTTTGAGGGAAGGAGTTTCCGAACAAATCATGAAGACATGCCGAAGAAGGGCCGGAGGGGGGGCACAGGTCATTCAGGCGACCTGCTGGTGTGGTCCACCCCTAGGTCGCGCCCAAAGGCCGCCTGGGTGATGGGTCCTGCCTCCGGCGCTCTCCTTTGGCTTATATCATCCCCTTGACCTAAAAGTTACGGAAACAGAAGTTTTTTCGGAGTTCTGCCGCCGCTCTGGGGCGGAAACCTATAGATCAAAACAAACCTTTTCGGTGGGCAGATTCCGCCGGGCAGAATTCCTCCCGGAGGGGGAGATCGTCATCATCGTCATCACCATCATCACGGGCATCATCGAGATCATCATCACCATCACCCTCAACACCAGCACCACTCCATCTTCACGCCATATTACTTTACCATTGCAATCGGGGTTGTAACTTGCACTATTCATCCTCTCTACTCTATAGGTGTTGCTTACTCTTTTGTGGTGAATTCTATTGAGTTTTATTGGGGAATAATTGTTATGACCAGATTGTTCATCATATTTTCATCACCTCTGATCATGATCTATTTTATGTCTTGTGAGTAGTTACTTTAGTTTTTGAGGACATGGGAGAAGTCTAGTTGCTAGTAGTCATATGGCATTCAAGTAATATGTGTTGATTGATATTTAAGTTATGGTGTTATTCTTCTAGTTGTGTTATGTGAACGTCGACTACATAACACTTCGCCTTTTTAAGGACCTAGGCGAATGCATCGTGTATAAAGAATGCTTATGGTGGGTTGCTGGAGTGACAGAAACTTGAACCCCAGTTCGCAAACTTTTGCATGAGGGAGTATTGGATCCTAAAGCTTATTGCTATGGTTAGGCTTTGTCTTAATTTCTCTCTTGTATTTGTGGACGCTTGCAAGAGGGATTAATCATAAGAGTGTACTTGTCTTAGCCTAGACGGTGCACTAGTTAAGATCCACCCACATAACACTTATCAATACAAAACATAGTACTAGACAGAATATGGCGCAAGCACTTGACCATCTCTCCCGTGTGTCCTCGGGAACGCCTTAGTATTTATAAGTTTAGTCCCTCTGCCTATCCTTTGTGTTCAAAAGGATTGGGCCACTTCCTGCACCTTGGCAGCATTTACTTTCCTTGCATTTATTTCCTTGTTGCTTATACTAGAAAACCCATAAAAAGTTACCTTTCAGTACTTGCAGTTATTCCTTGCTCAAGATCGCTTGTCAGTACCTTCTACTCCTCGTTGGGTTCGACACTCCTACTTATCGGAAAGGCTATGATAGATCCCCTACACTTGTGGGTCATCAGTTGGGTTGGCATGGATCAAGGTTGGGATTTGTCACTCCATGTGACGAAGAGGTATCTTGGGGCCCACTCGGTAATACAACATCACAACAAGCATTGCAAGCAATGTGACTAAGGAGTTAGTCACGTGATCTTGTATTATGGAACGAGTAAAGAGATGTAGCGACCCGACTCAAGACGAGTCAAGCCTCTGTGTATCTGTGCCATCCCTGGATCAGTATGCTGGCACACACAGTACATCAATGTATATATCAAAGTGCAATCACATGGAAATAGCGTAAAACTGATATATACCTTAAATATCTCAGCGGAAGCAGTCAAGGGAGTGGAGTCCCAATAAACACCAACGGCAAGTTGAGTGTAGACCGTAACCCTGAATCGTACTCTTACTCGTCGAAGAAAAATATCTGCAACATAAGACGTTGCAGCCGTGTAGGTCAGCATATTGAATATGTCGGCAAGTCACATAAGGGAGGGGTGAAAATTAATCATCTATACTATATGCATATATGGTAGGTGGGGCTATAAGTTTTTAGCAAAAAGCAAGTTTTCTCCTACATCAAGAGAGGGCTAAAAGCAAAATGTTACTACATTGTTGGTTGTTAACGAGATAGTTCCACCAACCAATTCTCGTACCCATGTTGTCAATAATACCCACATCAATATTATTATTTGTGTTGAGAATTTCAGATAACTTCAATTCCTTTGGCTCAACTTGTCCATGACCGTGGACACGGCTAATCGATTAGGTTTGAGTACTCTGCAAAGTTTTGCACACGTTCCCCACAAGATTTGATTGCCTCCGTGTATGTCCTCGCACTTCAGGGTGTTTGAAGACCGGATGATCAAAACATGGTCTTTCAACGGGTCCCTCTGAATCCGTGTCGGTGCCCATCCAATCCTACCGTTCTTCTACATCTGCTAGCACCGCCTGTCCAGAGTCGCCGTGTTGTCCAACCAAGCCAGAGCCCATAATGACTTGTGGCTGTGCAGGTAAGCCTTGGGTCTTGAAAATATCCGTCCGTCTCTTTGAGCCTGGGTGAAGCATTCCGCAAGATGTCATGGCCGTCTCCAGCATCCCGGGTCATCCACTGGTTTCTCCAGGGAGCCGATCAACCGTCCTTCACCCAGAGTTGCATTGCATCACGAGGTCTTGAAAATCTTGACTTAACTGGTCTTGGTTATTTATTTATCCTCGCATCACTCGTGTTATGCACTCAACCAGAATCCCGTCTACTCAAGCATAGCAATATGAAATTTGTCGTCACGGGCCAAGTAACGGGGTTGTTGGGGTGCCTACCACATGATACTACAATATGTAACCATAATTTCCAAGTACCTAGTCAGCATGCAATTGGGCATAGGATGGTAGAACTACGATGCATAAAACATAGGTGATACATGATCAAATGACTTGCCTGGCGATGTTGACGAAGAAGAATTTCTCGAGAAATAACTTGATATACTACTCATCACTCTCCGATGAAATCTATATAACAAACATATCATTCACATAAGCACTCATACTAGCAATCTTTCTAGCAATCATAACAAAAGAGAGAGTGAATAAGAATCCGAAAGAAACTTCAAATAAGACTAGGGAGTCTTCTACTACATCAAACACTAAATAGTTTTTGTCTAACAGAAAATAAAATACTTAAATAACAGGGAACTCAGATAAAATAAAGTATTTTTCACAAAACTATTTGAAGGTATTTCCAAACGGGATTTGAAACAGTAGAGAAACCAATTGCAAGTTATTAGAGAACTAGAATTGGTTCCATGCAAACAAATAAGAATAAATAAAATAAAATTTTGTTGTTGTTGAAAAGTTACTGGTAAATATCAGAAAACAAAATATAACTTGTCACAATTACAAAAAGAACAAATTAAGAACAATTAATACAAAAAATAGCAAGAAAACAAAAAAGGCTAAAACAGAATCTGTTTTGCTTAAAACCCTAAGTTCAAAAATCCTAAACATTCTGAAATTAAACCTACTGATAAATAATATCACTAGTGATCAGTAGCAAAAAGAATTAAATTAAAAGCTATTTTTAAACTCCCAAAATAAGCAAAACAAGGTTTAAACTAAATCTGATCTAATTCAAATTTTAAAATTTCAAGCATAGGCAAATAATATGTTTTTGAAACCTACAGAATATTTTTGATCTACTGGAAAAGGAATCAACCTCATTGGATCTCTAGATCAAAAGTTATGATCAAAACAATTTTGAAACTTTCTCTATTTTGGAATTAAACAGAAAAAGAGAAACTGATTCTAACGGACAGGGGTACACGTGGCGGCCCCTGATTGGTTGCGGGTTCGTTTGCTGCGGGGAAACCTAGCACACGGCCGAAATCTAACTGATACCTCTTCGGCTAATATTTAAGTGAAATAAAACCGGCTCGACTTTTAATTAAAAACCGAAGGGGTACGGGTATTCTAATCTACCGCGTCTATTCTAGATTCGACGGTGGAGGAGGAGGAGGGGTGCTTACAGGGGGTGGTGGTGCTCCGGCGA
This sequence comes from Hordeum vulgare subsp. vulgare, assembly GCF_904849725.1. NCBI lineage: Eukaryota > Viridiplantae > Streptophyta > Magnoliopsida > Poales > Poaceae > Hordeum > Hordeum vulgare. The sequence continues at coordinate 441,818,407 of NC_058522.1, read as the reverse complement.
GAAAATCCGGCGAGGCCGAACGTGGTGGTGGCCGGGGAAGCTACTCCGGTGGTCGGCCGAGCTGGGGAAGGGGTCCGGGCGGCGGAGGAGACCTTCGGCGAGCTCCTGGTGGCGTCAGAGAGGCGAGTGGGGCGTCGGACGGGGCGTAGCAGAGCTGGGGAGCTTTGGCTCCGGTCCAACTCCGGCGAGGATCGCGAGGGGCGGCGTGGGGGCTCGGGCAGGGTGGCGGGGTGGCGGAACGGGGCGAGGGGAGGGCCAGGGCGGTGGGTATTTATAGGGGAGAGGGGGTGCCGAGGAGGGAAGGAGATCGGGGGAGGTCCGGGGAACTTGGAAAGGGATCGGGGCGAGGAAGGGAAAGAGGGGGAGAGAAGGAAGGGGGTGACCGAGCGGGTGATTCGGTCGGCCAGGGGGGGCCCACGTGCAGAGAGAGAGAGAGAGAGAGGGCGAGGTGGCGCGTCGGTGGCCGATCCGGAGTGGGATCGGATCCCGGTAGGTGGGGATCTCGCCCGATGGCTATATAACGCCGCGGGCGGTTTCCATATATAGCGCTTTTTCCTATTTTTTTCAAAAACAGAGATTAAAACAAATAAAAGGCAAAAAGATAAAATCCAAAAATAGGGGTATTATATACCAAAATTTTCAGAAAAAAATTCTCTATCCGTTTAACAGTTTTCCAACACCAAAATAGAAACTTTTAAAAAATGTTTTTTCAGAAAAATCCCTAAGGCTTTATTTTCTTTTGGCAAAATATTTTCCCGATAAACTTGGGTTTTTCTTGGCTCAAATAATTTCAAAAACACCCCTGGCTTGGGAGGGTCATTTTCCTCCGCTCTTTCTTGCTTCCAAGAATTTATTTTCGGGGTATTTTCTCGGAGAAGAAAAATAGAAAGCAAGGGCAACTATTTTGAAAGGATTTAAATGCAAACTCTTTTCAAATTCTTTATAGTTGAAGAAGTCATGTCATCTTCTCTCTTTGCTTTTAACTGGCTGAATTTGAATTTACCGGAGAAGGGGAAAGTCATTTTATTCCCTCTCATTCAAAAGTTTTGAAAAGTTTTCAAATTTCACTCAAGTGTCAATCACTCAAGCAAACAAACAAGAAATATAATAATTATATTAACATTCCAAAATTTGGGATGTTACAAGAGACTTGCCGGTAACGAGATTGAACTAGGTATGGAGATACCGACGGTCGAATCTCGGGCAAGTAACATACCAAAGGGCAAAGGGAACATCATACGGTATTAACTAAATTCTTGACATAGAGGTTCAACCGATAGAGATCTTCGTAGAATATGTAGGAGCCAATATGGACATCTAGGTCCCGCTATTGGTTATTGACCGGAGAATGTCTCAGGTCATGTCTACATAGTTCTCGAACCCGCAGGGTCTGCACACTTAAGGTTCGGTGATGTTTAGGTATAGTTGAGTTATAGGTGTTGGTAACCGAAAGTTGTTCGGAGTCCCGGATGAGATCTCGAACGTCACGAGGAGGTAAAGATTGATATATATGAAGTCCTGTTTTGGTCCAGAGGTAAGGATTGATATATATGAAGTCCTGTTTTGGTCACCGGAAAAGTTTCAGGGTACTTCGGTAGTGTACCGGGAGTGCAGGGAGGGTACCGGGGACCATCGGGAGGGGTGTCACGCCCCGAGGGGCCTCATGGGTTGTGGGAGGATACAAACCAGACCCTAGTGGGCTGGCCTAAGCCTCCACTAAGGCCCATGAGGTTTGAGAAGGAAAAAACCCAAAGGTGGAAGAGGAGGAAAGGGTTTCCAAGTGGAGAACGCGGAGGGTTTGAGGTTGCCTCCACCTACAATTTCGGCCAAACCTTGAGGGTTTGAGGCTGCCTCCTCCCCTCCCCCCTCCTATATATACTAGAGGAATTAGAGGCAGCCCTAATCCTAATTGCCACATGCTCCCTCTACTTCATCTAGATCGGTTTCTCCTCTAGTCTAGTTCGGCGGTGCTTAGGCGAAGCCCTGCTAAATTAGTTCACCACCACCACCACCATGCTGCCGTGATGGAGAACTCATCTACCTCTCCGCTCTCTTGCTGGATCAAGAAGGCAGCGATCGTCATCGAGTTGTACGTGTGCTGAATGCGGAGGTGTCGTCCGTTCGGCACTAGATCGGGATGGATCGTGATGGGATCGCGCGACGGATCGTGATGAGATCGCGAGAAGGGCTGCGATTTGAATCATGAAGATGTTCCACTACATCAACCGAGTTATATACACTTCCACTTAGCGATCTACAAGGTATTTAGATTCACTCTCCCCTCTCGTAGATGATCATCACCATGGATAGGTATCACGTGTGCGTAGGAAATTTTTTGTTTCCCGTGCTACGTTCCCCAACACGAATGCCATGCTTATGAGAGAGAAGCCTCTAGTGAAAACTATAGCTCCGGCTCTACTTTAATCATATTACAAAAATCAAAAATACATTGCTGCAATTTGGTTACTTTTATTTTACTTTGCAATTTATCAACCCATGACTATTAGATTTAATCATGGTTGTCAACAAGTACAAGGGGATTCACAACCCTCTTGCCCGCGTTGGGTGCAAGTATTTTCTTTTTTGTGTGTAGGTGTTTTTGGTAGTTGTTTGCTTGAGACTCCTATTGGTTCAATAAACCTTGGTTCTCAACTGGGGGAAATACTTGTTGCTACTATATTACTTCACCCTTCCTCTTCGGACAAAATCCTAATGCATCACATGTAGCAGACATTGCCACAGTTCCTCCTATGTAGCAAGCAGGAAGGTTTCTCCTCTCCCTGTTTTGCATCAAGCTATGGCAGTCCCCAAGTGAACGTGATGAAGCGATAGCAACCATTGATGCATGGTTGTCGGTGAGTCGGTGCATTGTTGCTACAACGCCGAAGGAAGAGGATAGACGGGGTGCAACCAGGGCCAGGAGATTATAAATTTATGTTTGTATCAATTAACAAACAAAACAAATATGCCTTTTATCACTTTCTATGATGTAGATGGTGGTGTACAAAACAAAAAAATCGCCCTACGATCAACCAGGAACAATATGAAGATACGATAATGGTCGTGATCACGATAATTATCGTCACCGAATTGTAGCGGAAGAAGAGTGTGACGATGTTGATCGTACTTGGAGTCCCTCAAACCATATATGAATGATCCCGTGAACCTCCCATGAATGATCCCTCAAACTGAAGACCGAAAGCACGACCTCTCTACTTGGTTGCAAGTGTGCAGTCTTCACGATCCGGCAGCACTTCGCCGTCCAGAGCTAATCGTCGCCAGAGAATTAGAGGGAGGAGATGTTGGAAATATGCCCTAGAGGCAATGATAAATAGTTATTATTATATTTCCTGTTTAAAGATAACCGTTTCTTATCCATGCTAATATTGTTTTGAATGAAAACATAGATACATGTGTGGATACATAGACAAAACAATGTCCCTAGCAAGCCTCTAGTTGGCTAGCCAGTTGATCAATGATAGTCAAGGTTTTCTGACTATATGCAAGTGTGGTCACTTGATAACTGGATCACATCATTAGGAGAATCATGTGATGGACTAGACCCAAACTATGAACGTAGCATATTAATCGTGTCGTCTTATTGCTATTGTTTTCTGCGTGTCAAGTATTTGTTCCTATGACCATGAGATCATATAACTAACTGGCACCGGAGGAATACCTTGTGTGCATCAAACGTCGCAACGTAACTGGGTGACTATAAAGGTGCTCTACAGGTATCTCCGAAGGTGTCCGTTGAGTTAGTATGGATCAAGACTGGGATTTGTCACTCCGTGTGACGGAGAGGTATCTCGGGGCCCACTCGGTAATACAACATCACACACAAGCCTTGCAAGCAAGGTGACTAAGTGTAAGTCACAGGATCTTTTATTAAGGAACGAGCAAAGAGACTTCCGGTGACGAGATTGAAATAGGTATGTGAAACCCACAAGTGTAGGGGATCGCAACAGTTTTCGAGGGTAGAATATTCAACCCAAATTTATTAGTTCGACACAAAGGGAAGCGAAAGAATATTCTCAAGTATTAGCAGCTGAGTTTGTCAGTCTCAACCACACCTGAAAGATTAGTGTCTGCAAGCAAAGTATTAGTAGCAAAGTGGTACGATAGCAACGGTGCCAGAAAAAGATCTATTGACGCCAGACTATTCCTAACTGTTGTATCAATGGCGCCAGTAAATAGCACATGGACGGGGAACTATTCTTCCCAGGCAACGGCTCCAGAAAAGTCTTGCAACAAGTAGCAGCAAAGTAGCAAGTAACAGCAGTAGTGACAACAGCAGCAAGTAACAGTAGTAGTGACAACAGTAGCAAGGAACAGCAGTAGTGACAGCAGCAACAGAGTAACAGCAGTAGCAACAGTAGTAGCAGCAAAGTAACATAGTAAGGACCAGTAGTAAAAGACTCGTAGGCAGTGGATCGGTGATGGATGAGTATACCGGATGTGATTCATCATGTAACAGCTATAACACGAAGAGATATGTAACTAGCTCCCGTTCGTCAATCTAATGTAGGCTTGTATTCCGTATGTAGTCATACGTGCTTAGGGAAAAGAACTTGCATGACATCTATTGTCCATCCCTCCCGTGGCAGCGGGGTCCTAATGGAAACTACGGGATATTAAGGTTCTCCTTTTAATAAAGAACCGGACCAACGCATTAACACTTGGTGAATACATGAACTCCTCATACTATGGTCATCTCCGGGAGTGGTTCCGGCTATTGTCACTCCGGGGTTGCCGGGTCATAACACATAGTAGGTGAATACAACTTGCAAGATAGGATCTAAAACACACATATATTGGCGACAACATAATAGGTTCAGATCTGAAATCATGGCACTCGGGCCCTAGTGACAAGCATTAAGCATAGCCAAGTAGTAGCAACATCAATCTAGAACATAGTGGATACTAGGGATCAATCCCCGTCAAAACTAACTCGATTACATGATAGATCCCATCCAACTCATCACCGTCCAGCAAGCCTACGATGAGATTACTCATGAACGGTGAAGAGCATCATGGAATTGTCGATGGAGGAAGGTTGATGATGACCATGGCGACGATTTCCCCTCTCCGGAGCCCGGAACAGACTCCAGATCTGCCCTCCAAATGAGGAACAGGAGGTGGCGGCGCCTCCTGATGACCCACAAGTATAGGGGATCAATCGTAGTACTTTCGATAAGTAAGAGTGTCGAACCCAACGAGGAGCAGAAGGCTCTGATAAACAGTTTTCAGCAAGGTAATAACTGCAAGCACTGAAAGTAGCGGTAACAAGTGATGGTGTAGTGAGGTCAAACGTAGCAAGTGGAAAGTAACAAGTAACAAGTAGTAGCAACGGTGCAGCAAAGTGGCCTAATCCCTTTTGTAGCAAGGGACAAGCCTGAACAAAGTCTTATAGGACGAAAAGCGCTCCCGAGGACACACGGGAATTTCTGTCATGCTAGTTTCATCATGTTCATGTGATTCGCGTTTGTTACTTTGATAGTTTGATATGTGGGTGGACCGGCGCTTGGGTACTGCCCTTACCTGGACAAGCATCCCGCATATGATTACCCCTCTCGCAAGCATCCGCAACTACGAAAGAAGAATTAAGACGACGTCTAACCATAGCATTAAACTAGTGGATCCAAATCTGCCCCTTACGAAGCAACACATTGACTGGGGTTTAAGCTTCCGTCACTCTAGCAACCCATCATCTACGTACTACTCCCCAATGCCTTCCTCTAGGCCCAAATATGGTGAAGTGTTATGTAGTCGACGTTCACATAACACCACTAGAGGAAAAGACAACATACATCATATCAAAATACCGAACGAATACCAAATTCACATGACTATTATCAGCATGACTTATCCCATGTCCTCAGGAACAAAAGTAACTACTCACAAAGCATAATCATAATCATGATCAGAGGTGTAATCCAACTCTTCCACCAAGGATCAAGGATCTGAACATAAACTGTTCCACCAAGTAATCCAACTAGCATCAACTACAAAGAGTAATCAACACTACTAGCAAACTTACAAGTACCAATCGGAGTCGCGAGACGGAGATTGGTTACAAGAGATGAACTCGGGTTTGGACAGGAGATGGTGCAGATGAAGATGTTGATGGAGATGACTCCCCTCCGACGAGAGGAGTGTTGGTGATGACGATGGCGACGATTTCCCCCTCCGGGAGGAAAGTTTCCCCGGCAGGATCGTCCCGCCGGAGCTCTAGATTGGTTCTGCTCAAGTTCCGCCTCGTGGCGGCGGAGAATCCATGAAAAAGCTCCACCCTCATTTTTTCCTGGACGAAACCCTTCATATAGCAAAAGAGGGGGGCCAATGGGCCGCCAGGGTGCCCACAAGCCGTGTAGCCGCCACCAGGGGGCGGCGGCTACCAGGCTTGTGGGGCCCTGGTAGCTCCCCTCTGGTACTTCTTTCGCCCAGTATTTTTTATATATTCCCAAAAAAATCCACGTTAATTTTCAGGGTATTTGGAGTTGCGCAGAATAGAGGACTCACATTTGCTCCTTTTCCAGTCCAGAATTCCAGCTGCCGGTATTCTCCCTCTTCAAATAAACCTTGCAAAATAAGAGAGAAAAGGCATAAGTATGGTACCACAAGGTAATATAACATTCCATAAAGCGATAAATATCAACATGAAAGCATGATGCAAAATGGACGTATCAACTCCCCCAAGCTTAGACCTCGCTTGTCCTCAAGCGAAAACCAAGATCCATAAACATGTCCACATGTTTAGGGATGAAGGTGTCGATAAAACATAATACGGACATGAGGGCATCATGATCACACATAGAACAACAATACATCATAAAGATTCTTATGGGGGAGTAACAATTCCTTCACAAAGCAAAGTATGAAACAAAAACCTTTCCGAGAAGTAGCCAACAACAATCCATAGTCATTGAAGCAGTTGCAACTTATCATAACATCAGAAAGAGTCAAATGAGAGCTTGTAAAGCAAACCCACATACTCAATCATCTCTTTTGTTTTCCACAATCGTTACAACTCACGTGGTACTCATGGTATCAAAGTTTCAGCTGGACACAGAGAAAGATAGGGGCTTATAGTTTTGCCTCCCAACCATTTACCTCAAGGGTAAAGTCAACAATAATAAAGCATAAGTACTCACCTCCAAGTTGATATATGAATATAGATCTTTCCCTAGCATGTGACGGTAGCCAAGACAAAGGTAAAATAAGGAATTGGTGAATATCACCATGACTCTTTCAAGGGCAAAAAGTAAAGGTACAAGATAGGCCCTTCACAGAGGGAAGCAGAGGTTGTCATGCGCTTTTGAGATTTGGATGCGTGTCCTCTTAGTGCGGAGGAACGTCACTTTATATTGCCTCCTGTGATAAAGAACTTTAGTATGTAGTCTGTCGCTTTTATGTCTTCCTCATCATAGGTTCGTACAAAGCTTATTTTCCACACACTAATAGATCATACATATTAGAGAGCAATTTTTATTGCTTGCACCGATGCCAACTTACTTGAGTGATCTTATTCAATCCATAGGTAGGTATGGTGGACACTCATGGCAAAACTGGGTTGAAGGTTTATGGATGCACAAGTAGTATCTCTACTTGGTGCGCGAGTTTTGGCTAGTATGAGCTGGAAGCAATCGTCACATGCTAAGGGATATCTAGGCATATAACATTGTTTGGAACCAAGCAAACACAATTCATTATGTTGTCTTCCTTGTCCAACATCTACTTCTGAGCATGTAATAGTTTGGTGAGTGCTCACAATTGAAAAAGTGTCTAAGATGATATATTTATATGTGAACCTCTGTTTCCTTATTACTTCTTATTAATTGCAACAATGACTCGGGTCTATGTTGGTCTATTCTCAACAAGTTGTCATATGTGAAGCTATCACTTTCCATAAGATCATCTCATGATCTTTCATGCTATCGCTCTTTTAAAACTTTTGATCACGGCACAAAACAAAGCCCTTGACTAAGATACTCTTTATTATATAGCTCGCGAGCTCGAATACATCGGGGGAGACACAAAGCAAAAGACTCAAACTAAACACTAAAGACTTAATCTACTAAGAGAAGAAATAAAAACAGAAAAGGAAAGAACTAAAACAAAGGTAAAAGCAAAATATATAAAGGTGATACGATACCAGGGCAACTCCCCGAAGCTTGGCAAAAGCCAAGGGGATTGCCCATACCAATGCTTAGTTGTCTTCCTTTGGTGGTGATGGCGGTGGAGTTGTTGAAGCAGTCTTGAGTTTGTCTAATTTCCACTTGAGCATAAAGTTCTGCTCCCTCAGATCGTCATTCTCCTCCTCAAGATTCAACACTCCATAGCGAAGTTCCTGCTTACTCTCCTGCAAGAAACGAGAAGGGATAAACAAGGTCTTAGGCCTCTTCCTTTGGTCAGGGAGGCTTGACTTCTTGAACTCCACATGAGTGCGTCCAGGTTGAGGTAGAGGAGCCTCCTCTTCGTCGGAACTCGTTTGTTCCTTCCCCTTTGGCTCATAGTCCTCTTCCTCGTCAGTGGTCCAGCCATATGGTTCCAGGTCTCCATAGACCTTGGGATTAGCAAGGTAATCAGCCACATAGCTCTCCCCCTCTGAATCCTGAGAAGACATCTTGACCTAGATCTGCGGCAGAAACAGGCTCGAAACAAAAACACAGGAAAACTGCGCGATACGAAGATCAAAACCCTCGGGCGTATATATAATGATTTTTTCTGGACCAGAAGAAGTGCTCCGCAAGAAAACGGAGTCCGGGAGGCACATGAGGTGCCCACAAGCCCTGTAGACGCCGCCAAGGGGTAGGTCGCGGCTACCAAGCTTGTGGTCGCCTCGTGCGCTCTCCGGACTGCTTTTTATTTTTCTAATTTTGCAAAAATTCCAAAACGGAGGAAATTTCCTATTGGAAAAGTTTCAGAGTCCAATTACTTACCGAAACACATACCTCTTTGTTTTGAGGGTCTGAAACACGCTGATAAACATCCCTTATGTACTCCTCTGGAGTTATGATATTGATGATATTGGTCTCAACATTTATGGGAGCACCAGAGATATAATGCTTGATTCTTTTCCCGTTTACCACTCTAGGATAATTACTTTCCGTAGTATTGATTTTGATGGCACCTGAACGATATACTTCCTCGACAATGTAAGGACCTTCCCATTTAGAGAGAAGCTTGCCTGCAAAGAATCTTAAGCGAGAATTGTATAGCAGGACATAATCTCCTACATTGAACTCTCGTTTTTGTATTCTTTTATCGTGCCATCTTTTAACCTTTTCCTTGAACAACTTGGCATTCTTATATGCTTGGCCCTCCATTCATCTAATGAGATGATATCAAACAACCGCTTCTCACTGGCAAGTTTGAAATCGTAGTTAAGCTCTTTGATTGCCCAATAATCCTTGTGTTCTAGCTCAAGAGGTAAATGACAGGCCTTACCGTAAACCATTTTATACGGCGACATGCCCATGGGATTCTTATAAGCAGTCCTATAAGCCCATAGTGTATCGTCAAGTTTACTAGACCAATTCTTTCGGGATCTATTGACATTCTTTTGTAAGATCAATTTGATCTCCCTATTACTCAACTCCACTGTACCACTAGACTGAGGATGATATGGAGATGCAACTCTATAGTTGACATCATACTTAGCAAGCACCTTGCGGAAAACACCATGAATGAAGTGTGAACCGCCATCAGTCATCAGATATCTAGGGACTCCAAATCTTGGGAAAATGACTTCTCTAAGCATCTTAATAGAGGTGTGATGATCAGCATTTCTAGCGGGGATAGCTTCTACTCACTTAGTGACATAATCAACAACGACTAAGATGTGAGTGTACCCATTGGAACTTGGGAAGGGTCCCATATAATCAAACCCCAGACATCAAATGGTTCGGTGACAAGTGAATAGTTCATAGGCATTTCCTGACGCTTACTAATGTTCCCTATTCTTTGGCATTCATCACAAGACAAGAAAAACTTACGGGCATCCTTGAAGAGAGTGGGCCAATAGAAACCTGATTGCAATACCTTATGAGCAGTTCTGTTTCCAGCATGGTGTCCTCCGTAGGCCTAGGAATGACACTTCTGCAGGATCTGTCCCTGTTCATGTTCAGGCACACAACGTCTAATAACATCATCTACTCCTTCCTTATAAAGGTGAGGATCATCCCTAAAGTAGTGTCTCAAATCAAAGAAGAATTTCTTCTTTTGCTGGTAGGTGAAACTGGGTGGTATGTATTTGGCTACGATATAGTTTGCGTAATTAGCATACCACAGTGCTCTATGTGAAGTGCGGATGACATTTAATTGCTCATCAGGAAAGCTTTCATCAATAGGTCGTGGGTCATCAAGGACATTCTCTAGCCTGGACAAGTTACCTGCTACAGGGTTATCAGCACCCTTTCGGTCAACAACGTGCAAATCAAATTCCTGTAGCAGGAGAACCGATCTGATTAGCCTAGGCTTAGCGTCCTTCTTCTCCATAAGGTACTTAATAGCAGCATGATCAGAGTGAATATTGACTCTGGAGTCAACTATATAAGATCTAAACTTTTCACATGCAAACATGACTGCTAAAAACTCCTTTTCCGTAGTGGCATAGTTTCTTTGGGCACTGTCTAGAGTTTTACTAGCGTAGTGAATAACATTCAACTTGTCAACTCTTTGTGTTAGAAGAGCACCAACAGCATAATCACTAGCATCGCACATGATTTCAAAGGGCAAGTTCCAATCAGGTGGTTGAACAATAGGTGCGGTTATCAGGGCCTTCTTAAGTATTTCGAAAGGTTCCTCACAATCCTCATCAAAAACAAAAGGAACATCCTTCTACAAAAGGTTGGTAAGAGGCCTAGAAATCTTAGAGAAGTCTTTAATGAACCTTGTATAGAAACCAGCATGAGCTAGGAAACTTCGTATACCTCTGATATCTATGGGGCAAGGCATTTTCTCAATTGCATCAACCTTAGCCTTATCAACTTCAATGCCTTTCTCAGAGATTTTGTGTCCTAAGATGATGCCTTCATTAACCATGAAGTGGCACTTCTCCCAGTTCAAGACAAGGTTGGTGTCTTTACATATCTGTAAGGCTCGATCAAGATTGTTGAGGCAATCGTCAAAGGAAGAACCGTAAACGAAGAAATCATCCATGAAAACCTCAACAATCTTTTCACAAAAGTCAGAGAATATAGCCATCATACACCTTTGAAAGGTGGCAGGTGCATTGCATAAGCCAAAAGGCATACGTCTATAAGCAAAGGTACCGAAGGGGCAGGTGAAAGTGGTTTTCTCCTGATCAGATTGTGCAACAGGTATTTGAGAGAAACCTGAATAACCGTCTAGAAAGCAGAAGTGTGTGTGTTTAGATAGCCTTTCTAGTATTTGGTCGATAAACGGCAAGGATAATGGTCTTTCCTGGTTGCCTTGTTCTGTTTTCGGAAGTCTATCACCATCCTATAGCCAGTAATAATCCTCTGTGGGATTAGTTCATCTTTATCATTAGGAACGACGGTGATACCTCCCTTCTTAGGTACGCAATGTACTGGACTTACCCAATCACTATGAGCAACAGGATAAATGATTCCTGCTTCCAGAAGCTTTAATATTTCTTTTCTCACGACGTCTTTCATCTTAGGATCTAATCTCCTTTGATGATCAGCAACTGGTTTGAATTCAGGATCAGTTTTGATCTTGTGCTGGCATAGAGTGGGACTAATACCCTTAAGATCATCAAGAGTATATCCAATAGCCTCACGGTGCTTCCTCAATGTTTTAATAACTTCTTCTCTTCGTGATTCGAGAGGTGAGCACTAATAATAACAGGATATATCTCCTTCTCATCAAGGTAAGCATACTTAAGAGTATCTGGTAACTGTTTTAGCTCGAACTCAGGATCACCCTTTGGTGGGGGAGGATCCCCAAGCAGTTCAACAGGCAGATTATTCTTGAGAATAGGATATTGTTCTATGACAATCTTATCTATATCATCTCTTTCATCCATATGCATATCATTTTTATGCTGAAGCAGATATTGCTCTAAAGGATCCGTAGGAGGTACGGCAATAAAGGCAAGAGCAATGATTTCATCCCTACCAGACGACTCCTTTTCATGGGGTTGCCTTCCAAACTTGGAGACCTCGAAACTAACAGTGACGGTCTATTTAATGCAAACAATATGAGCATTGACAGTGTTGAGAAAGGGTCTACCAAATATGATGGGACAAAAGCTATCTTGTGCAGTAGCAAGGACGAGGAAATCAGTAGGATACTTCGTCTTACCACACAGGACTTCTACGTCTCTCACAATTCCCAGAGGGCAGATGGTGTCTCTATTAGCTAGCGTAATAGTGACATCAATGGGTTCTAACTCAGCAGGTGCAATCTCATCTTTGATTTCATCATATAGGGACTGGGGTATTGCACTAACACTAGCACCCATATCACATAGACCATGATAATAGTGATCACCTATCTTGACAGAAACAACGGGCAGGCCAACTACAGGTCCGTATTTGTCTTTCGTGTGAGGTTTAGCAATTCTAGCGGAGTCCTCACAGAATTTGATAACATGCCCGTCTATGTCTTCGGCTAAGAGATCTTTGATAATAGCAACACTAGGTTCAACTCTAATTTCCTCAGGGGGTGCAAGTGGTCTAATGTAACCCCTACGTATCAGAGTTGGAGCTTTAGAATAATCCTTTTTCCTAGCAGGGTAAGGTAGTTTCTCAGGGTAGGCACAAGGAACAATAGGATCACTAAAGGCAATGACTTTCTCTTCAACTGGATTGGGTTTAACTATGTTGACTTCTACAGGAGGATGATACTTAAACCACGTCTCTTTGGGAAGATCAACATGAGCAGCAAAAGATTCACATAGAGAAGCTACTATCTCAGAGTCAAGTCCATACTTAGCGCTAAAATCTCTAGAAGTGTTTGTTTCAACAAAAGATTTAACGCATTCAAACTGGAAATTCATACCTGACTCCTTACCTTCTTCAATCTCCCAATCTTCAGTGTTACGTTTGATTCTTTCCAATAAATTCCACTTGTGGTCAATATCCTTCTTCATAAAAGAACCGGTACAAGAAGTGTCAAGCATGGTACGATCTTCAAGAGAAAGCCGAGCATAAAAGTTTTGAGTGATAATTTCTCTTGAGAGCTCATGATTGGGGCATGAATATAGCATTGATTTAAGCCTCCCCCAAGCTTGAGCTATGCTTTCCCTGCCACGAGGCCAAAAGTTATAAATAAAATTCCGATCACGATGTACTAAATGCATAGGATAAAACTTTTGATGAGATTCCAATTTCAACCGATTGTAGTCCCATGATCCAGTATCATCACATAGCCTATACCATGTCAATGCCTTATACTTCAAAGATAAAGGAAAGACTTTATTATTTACCTCATCCTCGGGCAAACCTGCAAGCTTAAATAAACCACAAACTTCATCTAGATAGATTAGATGCAAGTCTGGACGTGATGATTCATCTCCTGCAAAAGGATTAGCCAGCAGTTTCTCAAGCATACCCGAAGGAATTTCATAAAAGATATTTTCAGTAGGTACCTCAGGTTGAGGAGCAACTCCTCGTGCTTCCGTTCACGGTGAAGATACCCCGAACAAACTCCTCAAAGGAATAGTTTCCATAGTGACAAGTGACAATAAATTTCAGCACAGTATATAAATCTTTCCTTACCAAATTCCACTTACCAAAGGCGCTTCCCTCCCCGGCAACGGCGCCAGGAAAGAGTCTTGATGACCCACAAGTATAGGGGATCAACCGTAGTCCTTTCGATAAGTAAGAGTGTCGAACCCAACGAGGAGCCGAAGGCTCTGATAAACAGTTTTCAGCAAGGTAATAACTGCAAGCACTGAAAGTAACGGTAACAAGTTATGGTGTAGTGAGGTGAAATGTACAAGTGAAAAGTAACAAGTAACAAGTAGTAGCAACGGTGCAGCAAAGTGGCCCAAACCCTTTTGTAGCAAGGGACAAGCCTGAACAAAGTCTTATAGGAGGAAAAGCACTCCCGAGGACACACGGGAATTTCTGTCATGCTAGTTTCATCATGTTCATGTGATTCGCGTTCGTTACTTTGATAGTTCGATATGTGGGTGGACCGGCGCTTGGGTACTGCCCTTACTTGAACAACCATCCCACATATGATTAACCCCTCTCGCAAGCATCCGCAACTACGAAAGAAGAATTAAGACGACGTCTAACTGTAGCATTAAACTAGTGGATCCAAATCAGCCCCTTACGAAGCAACGCATAGACTGGGGTTTAAGCTTCTGTCACTCTAGCAACCCATCATCTACTTACTAATCCCCAATGCCTTCCTCTAGGCCCAAATATGGTGAAGTGTTATGTGGTCGACGTTCACATAACACCACTAGAGGAAAGGATAACATATAGCATATCAAAATACCAAACGAATACCAAATTCACATGACTATTATCAGCGTGACTTATCCCATGTCCTCAGAAACAAAAGTAACTACTCACAAGCATAATCATAATCATGATCAGAGGTGTAATGAGTAGCATCAAGGATCTGAACATAAACTCTTCCACCAAGTAATCCAACTAGCATCAACTACAAAGGTTAATCAACACTACTAGCATCCTTACAAGTACCAATCGGAGTCGCGAGACGGAGATTGGTTACCAGAGATGAACTAGGGTTTGGAGAGGAGATGGTGCTGATGAAGATGTTGATGGAGATGACTCCCCTCCGACGAGAGGAGTGTTGGTGATGACGATGGCGACGATTTCCCCCTCCGGGAGGAAAGTTTCCCCGGCAGGATCGTCCTGCCGGAGCTCTAGATTGGTTCTGCTCAAGTTCCGCCTCGTGGCGGCAGAGAGTCCACGAAAAAGCTCCACCCTCATTTTTTCTTGGACGAAACCCTTCATATAGCAAAAGAGGGGGGCCAATGGGCCGCCAAGGTGCCCACAAGCCCTGTAGCCGCCACCAGGGGGGCGGTGGCTACCAGGCTTGTGGGGCCCTGGTAGCTCCCCTCTGGTACTTCTTTCGCCTAGTATTTTTTATATATTCCCAAAAAATTCCACGTTGATTTTCAGGGCATTTGGAGTTGCGCAGAATAGAGGACTTAGACTTGCTCCTTTTCCAGTCCAGAATTCCAGTTGCCGGTATTCTCCCTCTTCAAATAAACCTTGCAAAATAAGAGAGAAAAGGCATAAGTATGGTACCACAAGGTAATATAACAGTCCAAGAAGCGATAAATATCAACATGAAAGCCTAATGCAAAATGGATGTATCACCTCCGCATCGTAAAACACGATGAATCCTTCTCCCTGATTTTTTTCGGGCGAGACGAAATAAATAGAGCTGAGTTTGGAGGCAGTGGTGCCACATGGGCCCCACAAGCCCTCACGCCGCAGCCTAGGGGGGTGACCACGGCCCAGGGGCTTGTGGCCCACTGGCACACTCCCTCCGGTGGATCTTTGCGCATGTATTTTTCTTTTATTACAGAAGAATTCTCCATGAATTTTCAGGACATTCCGAGAACTTTTATTTCTGCACAAAAACAACACCATGGCAATTCTGCTGAAAACAACGTTAGTCCGGGTTAGTTCCATTCAAATCATGTAAATTAGAGTCGAAAACAAGGGAAAAAGAGTTCGTAAAAGTAGATACGATGGAGACGTATCAACTCCCCCAAGCTTAAAGCCTTGCTTGTCCTCAAGCAATTCAGTTGACAAACTAGAAGAGACAAAAGAAAAACTTTGACGAACTCTGGTTTATCTTGTGGTTGCAACTATGTCTAACTCATAACCAAAATTTCAGCAAGATCACAAGCAAACCACATAAGCAAATGACATCTAGGTCTCACGGTAAACTCATATCAATTTGTGACGCCCTCGATTAAATCGTACGCTAACCATACACGCAAATGCGTACGATCAAACCCAAGGACTCACGGGAAGATATCACAACACAACTCTAGACACAAATAAAATAACCAGGAGGTCGACCAAAATGGCCGGGAACCCAGTCGTCTCAGTGGCCTGTGTCAGGCACACATGCTGTCTTGCGGGACGCATCTGAAAACAAGATTGACGGATGTCAAATGACAGTGTGTGTAATACATATTCAGGAGAAAAAGAGTAGATAGTCCAACGCTCCAGGTCGATGTGATTCGAGAACCTAATGTTAGAGTTAGTAAAATCTTTGACCCGAAAGAGAAGAGAGAGTAGAGCCCAGAGTATAGGAAAGGAGTAAAATATACTAATACCACCCAATTGAGATGTGGGCCCGTAAGCCATAACATCAGTGTTAGTAAAGTTTTTCAAACACTAGACTCAACTTCGGCCAAGGAGTTGGAAAGGGGGCTACCTACAGGCAGTCGGCTCTGATACCAACTTGTGACGCCCTCGATTTAATCGTACGCTAACCATACACACAAATGCGTACGATCAAACCCAAGGACTCACAGGAAGATATCACAACACAACTCTAGACACAAATAAAATAACATCAGCTTCATATTACAAGCCAGGGGCCTCGAGGGCTAGAATACGAAAGCTCGATAAACACACGAGTCAGCGGAAGCAACAAATATCTGAGTACAGACATAAAACATGGGGTGCCTTAGAGAAGGCTAGCACAAAAGATACAACGATCGAACGAGGCGAGGCCTCCTGCCTGGGAACCTCCTAACTACTCCTGATCATCAGCGGCCTCCACGTAGTAGTAGGCACCGTCGGGGTAGCAGTCGTCGGTGGCGGGGACCTCCATCTCCTGGGCTCCATCATCTGGTCGCAGCAAACGGATCAAGGGGACACGGGGGGAGCAAAGCAGCGGTTAGTACTCATCCAAGGTACTCGCAAGTCTTACATCAGAACTATTCTAATTATGCATCAGTATCAAAGAAGGAGGGGGTATATGTGGACTGACTGCAGCAATGCGATAACAAGAGAGAAGGCCTAGTCCTATCGAAGGCTAGCATCTTCAGGGTCTTGCAGCAATAGACGAGAGTAGAACAGGGGGTAACACACTAATAGTCATATTGTTGCAGAAAAATTAAAATGAGGTCAAGCCTAAAGAACGTCCCTCGACTCCCTGCGAGGAAGCAATCCCGAGGCAAACTAATTCCAGTTAAGTAACAGTTGTAGTTGTATAAGATCGGGGCACAACTCCAAGTCGTCCTGTAACCGTGGACACGGCTATCCAAATAGTTAATTTTCATCCCTACACGGGTGCACCACATGTCCCGTCACGCTCGATAACACTCTGGTCGGACATACTTTTCTGGGTCCTGCCCGGCCTCGGAATATCGACACGTCGCAGCCCCACCTAAGACTAATCAGAGGGGCCAGCCCGCCGGTCTAACTCCTAAGCACAAAGGGTCCATGGGCCCAGTTCCCCTTCACACTCCTGCACGTGGCGTGGGCGGCCGACGTCAGTCCTAGCATCCCTTAATCACAAGCGCGATGCATCTCGGGACCACTCGGGCGCGCGCCGCTACATTGCTGGCATCTAAAAAGCTTCGGCTGATACCGCGACGCCGAGTACCCATAATTCTTCCCGCGTAGCCGGTTAGTGCGAAAAGGTCTCCGACCAACCCAGATCAAATACCCAAATCCATTAACATTTTAATTAGGCCATCAACACAGTCTCACGGGAATCCACCCGTCTTACAACTAATCACCAAAGATCCTAGTAACATGGTCGAGTAACTGTGTGGTTGTAACATCAGGGGGAATCCAAGGTATCACCCTCGTTGGATTTCGAATGATGTACCCATCAAGGTGGGCTTAGAGGAATCACCCTCCGGGTCCCACACTTGAGGGGTTGCACGACAGAGGCGTCTTCGGGAATGGTGAAAGAGGAATCACCCTCGATAACCACGACCGACTAGCTATACTACAGAGATATCATCAGGAGTACTTAGCGAGGTGTCACCCTCGGTACCCGATAGTATCTGTGTAGCGTCGTACAACTAAGGGGGGTGTATGTGTTGTGTCAGGTCTGGCTCGTCGATCAGGGATCGAGATTTGAAAACATGCGGGGCAACTGAACTACGGGGTCAGAGGGGATGACTGCTCCACCTATACTAGGCATATTAAAGGTACAGGACTGAAAGTAGCAGTTCATCAAAAATAGGCTATGCATCAGATATAGGAGCTAACTACAACAGTAGCAAAAATACTAATGCAAGCAGTAGGAAGAAAGACATAGGCGATATAGGAATGATCAAGGGGGTTTGCTTGCCTTGCTGCTCTGCGGCAAAGGAATGATCGGCAGGGTCGTAGATGTACCCGGCAGCAGCGTCAGTCTCGGGGTCTACCGGTAAGAAGAGGGGGAAGAAACAATAAATAATAGCACTGATGCAACACAAAGCATGACATGGCAAGATGCAGGCTAGACATGAGCTAACGCAACAACATCCGTCATAGACGGGTCGGAAGAATATCTGACGATATTTTCGAGTCTCGGGCTACTACCGGATATACTCGAAACGATGGAAATGTTCCATGTTTGCTATGCTAAGGACGCGCGATAGACGAATGGACCGTGTATCCGGGTTTGTCTCGTTCTACTGATCAACTTTCATGATGAAAATATTTTGATCTGACTTACAGATTATTTAATATTAATTTTTAAAGTTTTATTTAATAAAAACATTAACATTATCTTTATTTATTTTAATTATCGCGTGGGGCCTCCCTGTCATAGACAGCGGGTGCGTTGGCCCCACCGGTAAGTGACCTTAGGCCAAATACTTTATTTCAATCACAGATACATAATTGTGCAAATATCGTATTCCTCCAAATATCTATATACGCAAATACATACATCGCATCTCATACATACATACGTACATACATACGGCATCTAATACATATTTTGATTTATTTTCATTTAACTCTTAGCACACTCTCATCTCTCTCTCTGTTAACAGAGAGACAGAGAACAACTCTCTGCTCTAACTCAACCTAGAAGAACACCTCCTTCAAATCCTCCTACCGGTCACTATCGTCGACGGATCGGAGTCCCGTTTGCCGGAACGGAACCGGGACGGTGAGGGGAACGCGACGGTGGGAGGAGCCCGAGGAGGGGCTCACCAACGTTGGTGAGACGGCCCGGTGAAGCCGGAGTTCTCGGGAAGGTGGAGGTGACGGCGGTGATGGCGCGGTGGTGACGGTGGTGCGGGTGACGGTGAGGTCGCAACGGCGAAGGGGAGCCGGCCGGAGGGTCGCCGAGAGGGGCCCCGGTGAGGAGGGCCCCCGGGGGATGGAGCCGCCGACGGGGAGGGGCTCGGCCGGCGGGGCTCCTTGGCGGCCTCGGCCGACGGGGGTTCCTCTCGGCTCGAGATGAGAGGAGCCGAGTGGAGGAGGGGCAGGGGGGCCGCCGGCGGGAGGGGAGTCGGGCGAGGTGGAGAGGAGGGCTGGTGGGGAGGGGTTGGCTGAGATGGGGACGAGGAGGGGAGGCTCATCGGTGGGACGAGGTGGATCTGAGGGGGCGACAGGGGGAACTTGGGGGAGGGAGATGAGAGAAGAGACCAAGAGGTGAGAGGTGGCGTGGGGGGGTCTCTCGGTCGTGGGGGGCTCTGTCGGTGGGGTGAGGGCCCCACGAGGGGAGTTGGCGGCGGGGTGGGAGGCGAGCGGGAGGGGGGCTAGCGGCGGCTAAGGGGAGGGAGGGAGCGAGGCAGGGAGGGGCTCCCTCGCCTAGGGTTTGAGGGGGGGGCGCGGGCTGGCCTGTTGGGCCTCTTGGCCCAACTCGGCCAGGGGTGGGGGGGTTGTTATGCTTTTCTCTTTTTTTTTGTTTTTTTTTTGTTTTGTTTTCCCTTTTCTATTATTTCTTCTTTTTAATTTCTTTTCTTTCTTTTATCAATATTATTTTTAATTCTTTCTTTCTTTAATAGTTAATATGAATTTATAATTATAATTATCTTTTGTTTGCAATTTCTGAGTCCAGTTAGAAATTCAATGCGGGTCATCGACGGTAATTCTCGATGATGTGGCATCATTTGCGGGTGATCACTGTAGCTTAATTACAATATTTACAGTAGCAAAAGTCGAGGATGTCACAATTCTCCCCTACTAACAAGAATTCTCATCCCGAGAATTAAGAGGTAGAGGGAAAAATCCCGGGGTATTCATCACGAAGATGATCCTCGCGTTCCCAAGTGGCTTCATCTTGAGAGTGATTTGACCACTGCACCTTAAGGAACTTGGTGACCTTGCGACGAGTCTTACGTTCCGCTTGGTCGAGAATGCGGACCGGATGCTCTTTATAAGAGAGGCCTTGTTGTAGCTCAAGCATATCGTGATCCACTGCTCGAATAGGGTCCTTGAAGCAGCGACGGAGCTGAGAAAAATGGAAGACATCGTGAACCTGAGAAAGGTTCGCCGGGAGTTCCAATTGATAAGCCACTCTTCCACGCCTTTCGAGAACAGTGAAAGGACCAATATAACGAGGAGCTAACTTGCCCTTGATTCCGAAACGGTGTGCACCTGTCATTGGTGTGACACGAAGATAAGCCTTTTCGCCAGGTTGATAGACCATATCTTGATGATGACGGTCATACTGACTCTTCTGACGAGACTGAGCAGCCTTCAGATTCTCATGAATAATGCGGACTTGATCTTCGGCATGTTGAATAATATCCGGACCGAAGAGTGATCGTTCCCCAGTTTCTGACCAATTCAGAGGAGTTCGACACCTTCGCCCATACAATACTTAGAAAGGGGCCATCTTCAGACTAGCTTGATAGCTATTGTTGTAAGAGAACTCGGCATACGGGAGAGATTCCTCCCATTTCTT
Organism: Hordeum vulgare subsp. vulgare; assembly: GCF_904849725.1. Classification (NCBI taxonomy): domain Eukaryota; kingdom Viridiplantae; phylum Streptophyta; class Magnoliopsida; order Poales; family Poaceae; genus Hordeum; species Hordeum vulgare. Next base: position 441,797,605 of record NC_058522.1, on the reverse strand, counting down.
ACCGAAAGAAATGACACAAGCTCGAAGCATGTCCTCGAGAATTTGGCTGACTCGTTCAACTTGTCCCTGGGATTGAGGATGAAATGCAGTGCTGAAGGACAGATGAGTCCCCATAGCCTTCTGAAAACTTTCCCAGAATTTTGAAGTGAACAAGCTGCCACGGTCCGAACTGATTACCAACGGAATACCGTGAAGTGAAACAACTCTTGACATATAAAGATCTGCCAGCTGACTAGCATTAATGGTTTCCTTGACGGCCAGGAAATGTGCAACTTTGGACAGTCGATCAATGACGACAAGAATAGCACCATTACCTTTCTGAGATCTGGGAAAACCAGTGACGAAGTCCATTTCAACATGGTCCCATTTCCACTCGGGAATAGAGATAGGTTGCAGAGTTCCAGCAGGCTTTTGGTGTTCTTCTTTGATACGCCGGCATATATCACATTCTGCCACATAGCGTGCAATGTCTTGTTTCATACTGGGCCACCAGAATCTTTGCCGGATGTCTTGGTACATCTTGGTACTACCCGGGTGAATAGACAGTGGTGTGTCATGAGCTTCTTCCATCACCTTCCCAGTCATCCTGAGATTTTCCTTCTTATTTGGGACGAATAGGCGACCCTTGAAATACAAGGCGCCACCTTCATCAACAGTGAAAAAGGAGGGCTTACCCTTCGCAATATAGCTCTTAATCATGTCGACATCATCATCAAAGTCTTGCAGATTCTTTATGGAGCTCACAAGATCTGGTTCAACCACTAGGTTACTGAGGGAACCCTGATTAACAACACGAAGGTTCATCTTTTGACACTCTTCAGGAGGGGGAACAAGGTAACCCTGAGGAACAATGTGGAGGTTCAGCTTACGGAATTCCTCTTGCAGACGATCGTGAACCTGATGAACCTGGAGGAGGTTGCAGTATGACTTGCGACTTAAGGCATCAGCCATTACGTTAGCCTTGCCAGGGGTATATGATATACTACAGTCAAAATCTGCTATACGCTCCATCCATCTTTGTTGACGCAGGTTCAGCTCCGGTTGAGTGAACAAGTACTTCAGACTTTGATGGTCGGTGTAGATTTCACAGCGATTACCGACAAGGTATTGTCGCCATTCCTTCAATGCATGAATGACTGCGGCAAGCTCGAGATCATGAACTGGGTAGTTCTCTTCATGAGCACGCAGTTGACGTGAAGCATAAGCGATCACCTTGCGATCCTGCATTAGGACACAACCTATTCCTTGACGAGAAGCATCACAGTATATGACGAAATCCCTTTTCGTATCTGGAGGAGCAAGTACTGGAGCGGACGTCAGTTTGTCCTTGAGTGCCTGGAAACTTTCCTCACATTTATCAGTCCATTCATACTTAACACCTTTGTGAAGCAGGTTGGTTAAGGGCTTCGCAATCTTGGTGAAGTTCTCGACGAATCGACGGCAATAGCTGGCGAGTCCAAGAAAACTTCTGACTTGCTTGACATTCTTCGGGGGAGTCCAGTCAAGAATAGCTTGAATTCGTTCGGGGTTGACCGCAATACCATCCTTGGAAATCACATGACCAAGGTAAGTCACTTCGTCTAGCCGGAACTCACATTTGGAATACTTCGCATAGAGTTTATGCTCCCGAAGCTTATCCAGTACAAGACGAAGATGTTCAGCATGCTCTTCTTTGTTCTTCGAAAACACCAGGATATCATCCAGATATACCACGACAAATTTGTCGAGGTAGTCCATGAATATATAATTCATCAATCGGGAGAAGGTTTCCGGTGCATTGGTTAATCCGAAGGACATGACGGTGTACTCGTATGATCCATATCGAGTAACAAAGGCGGTCTTTGGAATATCCTCCTTGCGAACACGGATTTGGTGGTATCCCAATCTCAAGTCGAGCTTAGAGAAAAAGGTGGAACCAGCAAGTTGATCATACAAATCATTTATCCAAGGGAGAGGATATTTGTTCTGAATAGTGGCCTGGTTGATAGGACGATAGTCTTGGACCAATCGATTTGTCCCATCCTTCTTCTTAACAAAGAGAGAAGGTGCTCCCCAAGCAGAGGAACTCGGATGGATGAAACCCAGACGGAGCGAGTTGTCAATTTCTTGCTTAAGTTCAAGGAGTTCATGTGGTGGCATTTTATAAGGACGCTTGGCAATAGGAGTGGTACCGGGTACCAAGTCAATGAAAAACTTGACAGCTCGAGCAGGGGGAATCCCCGGAAGTTCTTCTGGAAAGACATCTTGAAATTCTCGGACCACTGGTATGTTTTCAATCCCTTCAAGAGGCGACGCATTTAATGCATTCAAAGCATACAGCCGTGCCTCAGCATTACGGATGAGATGAGCATGGTAGCTTATTACTTCATCTGAAGGGTGTAGGAGGTGGACGGTCTTGGTGGCACAAACGATCGATGCCGTATGAGCTTTCAACCAGTCCATCCCCAATATGAGATCAATGTTGGATGACTTTAGTAGGATGGGGTTGGCAAGGAATTCTAATCCTTCAATTTCAACTGGAACATGGGGGCAAACCATAGAGGTTCGGCATTCGCCCCCAGGGGTGTTTACCACTATCGGGATGTTCATCTCTTCGCTCCTAATGTCATGCATGTATGCAAAATTTTCTGACATAAAAGAATGCGATGCTCCTGTATCAAACAATACGGAAATAGGTACTGAGTTAACGAGAAGTGTACCCATCACGGTAGCAGGCTAGTCTTGAGCTTGACTCATATCAATGTTGTTGGCATGACCACGAACATAAGCAGGCTTAGCGTTGAAATTGCAGTTCTGGTTGTTTCCACTGCCAGTTGCGGGAAGTGTCAGCTGATTCGGATTCTACGTGCAGTCTCTAGCACGGTGACCTGGACGGCCACACTTGAAGCACAGCCCATCCTCAGGATGCGAAGGAGGAGCTCGAGGCGGTGGAGCTGGAAGCCTCGGCTGCCTAGGTGGTGGAGGAGGCAGGCGAGGTGCAGCATAGGACGGCCTCGGAGTAGGAGCAGGTGCATGGTACAAGTTGTTGGGAATCCAGATCTTCCGCTTCTGTGCAGATGAGCCCGAAGATGAGCCCATGTCACGGTTGCGCTAGCTGCTATCTTTGTATTCCTGCAGACCAGTCTCAACCTGAATAGCCTTGTTCACCAGGGTGGCGAAATCAGCATAGTCCTGAACGAGGAGTGTCAGCTTGATATCAGGGTGGAGGCCTTCACGGAACTTCTCCTGCCTACGTGCATCAGTCACAATGTCTTCTTCAGCATAGCGAGATAATTCCAGAAATTCCCGCTGATAAGCATCCACAGTCTTGTTGCCCTGGACCAAGTTGCGGAACTCACGCTTCTTCCGGTCCATGATTCCCTAGGGAATGTATCGAGCACGGAAAGCAGCCTTGAACTCTACCCAAGTGATGATAGTCCCATCGGGCTGAGAGTGCCTGTGGCTGTCCCACCATTGAGCAGCGGGACCCTTCAGAAAGTATGCGGCAAAGTTGACATAGCTCGCCAGGGGCACATTGGCAGACTCCAGCTCATAAGAAATGTCATGGAGCCAGTCATCAGCATCAAGAGGCTGAGTTGAGCCGCGGTAGATCGCAGGGTTGAGACGGCAGAAGTCTTGCAGTGTCACGCCTTGCGGCTGGTTCATGTTCGGCCTTTGGAACTGATCCATGAGCCCTTGCATAAACTGGCGGTTCAGCTCAAACTTTTGGATCATCCCCGCCATATACTCAGGAGGCGGGGGTGGTGCACCGTTGGCAGGGGCACGCGGGCGGCCAGCTGGTCTAACCATCCTGTTAAATATTTAGCAGGGGTAGTTTAGCTTAAAGTAATTGCAAAGGCATCGCACGCATTCATGAAGTAATTAAGCATAATGAAAGGGAAATGCAATAGATACTCCATAGTAGTTGAGTTCGACATACAGACCCATACATAAGTTCGATTACAGACTAACGATTACAAATTCGAAATTTGGCGATAGCCCGGACGCATTAGACGATACCCTGGACTCACTAGGCGGCACACAGGCACGCGGTGGAAGAGTACCACAACGAGATGTAGCGATAAGGCTACATCAACGTCGGAGAGGACGATCGAATCCTGGTAGCTGGCGGTGATAGAAGGTAGGGACAGGACCCTGTGTCCCGTTGTGACTCTGGTAAGGGTACCGCATCCAGTCGAGGAGGTGAGGTCCAAGGGGTTCTACCCCCAACATCAGTCCACTCGAGAGCCGATGGTAGCTCTGTCCTGCTCGGCTCGCGGATGCGCATAGGGGGAACCCTCAGACAGTGTGATGGCTGCAGCTCTGTCAGCGCGTCGTAAAGACGAGCGCGCATAGCATACAGCTCCACAGTCAGATCTCGGAAAGCACGATCAATTGCCTCAGTGTACTGCACCAGAACCCGCGCGTCGTAGCGACACGTCACGTAGGGGGCGCAGACAGCAACGTAGGAACGGTCGCTGCGCTCCCGAACGTCAGAAGCGTAGGCAGTGAGATCAGACCCAGTCTCATCCCCAGCAGGAGCATGCGGGATATATCTGAAAGGGCTCTCCTCCAGGTGAGGGTACGCTCCACGGAGACGGGTGATGGGGATGTAGGCCGCATCATGGACGGCCATCTCGACCGACACTCCAATACCACAGAAGACGTGGCGCTCGAGGGTCTCGCCGCCCCTCTGGTCGAAGATGCGAACCTCAGCCTGGTACTGGTACTGGTTATACTCGCGGAAATCCTCGAACACAGTGTACTCGGGGTACCAGCGATATCCCAGCCTGGCCAGGAGGTCGACCAAAATGGCCGGGAAACCAGTCGTCTTAGTGGCCTGTGTCAGGCGCACATGCTGTCTTGCGGGACGCATCTGAAAACAAGATTGACGAATGTCAAATGACAGTGTGTGTAATACATATTCAGGAGAAAAAGAGTAGATAGTCCAGCGCTCCAGGTCGATGTGATTCGAGAACCTAATGTTAGAGTTAGTAAAATCTTTGACCCGAAAGAGAAGAGAGAGTAGAGCCCAGAGTATAGGAAAGGAGTAAAAGATACTAATACCACCCAATTGAGATGTGGGCCCGTAAGCCATAACATCAGTGTTAGTAAAGTTTTTCAAACACTAGACTCAACTTCGGCCAAGGAGTTGGAAAGGGGGCTACCTACAGGCAGTCGGCTCTGATACCAACTTGTGACGCCCTCGATTTAATCGTATGCTAACCATACACACAAATGCGTACGATCAAACCCAAGGACTCACGGGAAGATATCACAACACAACTCTAGACACAAATAAAATAACATCAGCTTCATATTACAAGCCAGGGGCCTCGAGGGCTAGAATACGAAAGCTCGATAAACACACGAGTCAGCGGAAGCAACAAATATCTGAGTACAGACATAAAACATGGGGTGCCTTAGAGAAGGCTAGCACAAAAGATACAACGATCGAACGAGGCGAGGCCTCCTGCCTGGGAACCTCCTAACTACTCCTGATCATTAGCGGCCTCTACGTAGTAGTAGGCACCGTCGGGGCAGCAGTCGTCGGTGGAGGGGACCTCCATCTCCTGGGCTCCATCATCTGGTCGCAGCAAACGGATCAAGGGGACACGGGGGGAGCAAAGCAGCGGTGAGTACTCATCCAAGGTACTCGCAAGTCTTACATCAGAACTATTCTAATTATGCATCAGTATCAAAGAAGAGGGGGTATATGTGGACTGACTGCAGCAATGCGAGAACAAGAGAGAAGGCCTAGTCCTATCGAAGGCTAGCATCTTCAGGGTCTTGCGGCAATAGACGAGAGTAGAACAGGGGGTAACACATTAATAGTCATATTGTTGCAGCAAAATTAAAATGAGGTCACGCCTAAAGATCCTCCCTCGACTCCCTGCGAGGAAGCAATCCCGAGGCAAACTAATTCCAGTTAAGTAACAATTGTAGTTATATAAGATCGGGGCACAACTCCAAGTCGTCCTGTAACCGTGGACATGGCTATCCGAATAGTTAATTTTCATCCCTGCAGGGGTGCACCACATGTCCCGTCATGCTCGATAACACTCTGGCCGGACATACTTTTCTGGGTCCTACCCGGCCTCGGAATATCGACACGTCGCAGCCCCACCTAAGACTAATCAGAGAGGCCAGCCCGCCGGTCTAACTCCTAAGCACAAAGGGTTCGTGGGCTCAGTTCCCCTTCACGCTCCTGCACGTGGCGTGGGCGGCCGACGTCAGTCCTAGCATCCCTTAATCACAAGCGCGATGCATCTCGGGACCACTCGGGCGCGCGCCGCTACATTGCTGGCATCTGAAAAGCTTCGGCTGATACCGTGACGCCGAGTACCCATAATTCTTCCCGCGTAGCCGGTTAGTGCGAAAAGGTCTCCGACCAACCCAGATCAAATACCCAAATCCATTAACATTTTAATTAGGCCATCAACACAGTCTCACGGGAATCCACCCGTCTTACAACTAATCACCAAAGATCCCAGTAACATGGTCGAGTAGCTGTGTGGTTGTAACATCAGGGGGAATCCGAGGTATCACCCTCGTTGGATTCCGAACGATGTACCCGTCAAGGTGGGCTTAGAGTAGTCACCCTCCGGGTCCCACACTTGAGGGGTTGCACGAGAGAGGCGTCTTCGGGAATGGTGAAAGAGGAATCACCCTCGATAACCACGACCGACTAGCTATACTACAGAGATATCATCAGGAGTACTTAGCGAGGTGTCACCCTCGGTACCCGATAGTATCTGTGTAGCGTCGTACAACTAAGGGGGGTGTATGTGTTGTGTCAGGTCTGGCTCGTCGATCAGGGATCGAGATTTGAAAACATGCGGGGCAACTGAACTACGGGGTCAGAGGGGATGACTGCTCCACCTATACTAGGCATATTAAAGGTACAGGACTGAAAGTAGCAGTTCATCAAAAATAGGCTATGCATCAGATATAGGAGCTAACTACAACAGTAGCAAAAATACTAATGCAAGCAGTAGGAAGAAAGACATAGGCGATATAGGAATGATCAAGGGGGGTTTGCTTGCCTTGCTGCTCTGTGGCAAAGGACTGATCGGCAGGGTCGTAGATGTACCCGGCAGCAGCGTCAGTCTCGGGGTCTACCAGTAAGAAGAGGGGGAAGAAACAATAAATAATAGCACTGATGCAACACAAAGCATGACATGGCAAGATGCAGGCTAGACATGAGCTAACGCAACAACATCCGTCATAGACGGGTCGGAAGAATATCTGACGATTTTTTCGGGTCTCGGGCTACTACCGGATATACTGGAAACGATGGAAATGTTCCATGTTTGCTATGCTAAGAACGCGTGACAGACGAACGGACCGTGTATCCGGGTTCGTCTCGTTCTGCTGATCAACTTTCATGTTGAAAATAATTTGATCTGACTTACGGATTATTTTATATTAATTTTTAAAGTTTTATTTAATAAAAACATTAACATTATCTTTATTTATTTTAATTATCACGTGGGGCCTCCCTGTCATAGACAGCGGGTGCGTTGGCCCCACCGTTAAGTGACCTTAGGCCAAATACTCGATTTTAATCACAGATACATAATCGTGCAAATATCATATTCCTCCAAATATCTATATACGCAAATACATACATCGCATCTCATACATACATACATACATACATACATACGGCATCTAATACATATTTTGTTTTATTTTCATGTAACTCTTAGCACACTCTCATCTCTCTCTCTCTGTTAACACAGAGACAAAGAACAACTCTCTGCTCTAACTCAACCTAGAAGAACACCTCCTTCAAATCCTCTTACCGGTCACTACCGTCGACGGATCGGAGTCCCATTTGCCGGAACGGAACCGGGACGGTGAGGGGAACGCGACGGTGGGAGGAGCCCGAGGAGGGGCTCATCAACGTTGGTGAGACGGCCTGGTGAAGCCGGAGTTCTCGGGAAGGTGGAGGTGACGGCGGTGATGGCGCGGTGGTGACGGTGGTGCCGGTGATGGTGAGGTCACGCCGGCGAAGGGGAGCCGGCCGGAGGGTCGCCGAGAGGGGCCCCGGTGAGGAGGGGCCCCCGGGGATGGAGCCGCCGACGGGGAGGGGCTCGGCCAGTGGGGCTCCTTGGGGGCCTCGGCCGACGGGGGGTTCGTCTCGGCTCGAGGTGAGAGGAGCCGAGTGGAGGAGGGGCAGGGGGGCCGCCGGCGGGAGGGGAGTCGGGCGAGGTGGAGAGGAGGGCTGGTGGGGAGGGGTTGGCTGAGATGGGGACGAGGAGGGGAGGCTCGTCGGTGGGAGGAGGTGGATCTGAGGGGGCGACGGGGGGGGGGGGGGGGGAACGTGGGGGAGGGAGACGAGAGAGGAGACCGAGAGGTGAGAGGTGGCGTGGGGGGGGGGGGGTCTCTCGGTCGTGGGGGGCTCTGTCGGTGGGGTGGGAGCCCCACGAGGGGAGTTGGCGGCGGGGTGGGAGGCGAGCGGGAGGGGGGCTGGCGGCGGCTAAGGGGAGGGAGGGAGCGAGGCACGGAGGGGCTCCCTCACCTAGGGTTTGAGGGGGCGCGGGGTGGGCTGGCCAGTTGGGCCTCTTGGCCTAGCTCGGCCAGGGGTGGGGGGTTGTTTTGCTTTTCTCTTTTTTTTTGTTTTTTTGTTTTGTTTTGTTTTGTTTTGTTTTCCCTTTTCTATTATTTCTTCTTTTTAATTTCTTTTACTTCTTTATAATTATTATTTTTAATACTTTCTTTCTTTAATAGTTAATATGAATTTATAATTGTAATTATCTTTTGTTTTCAATTTCTGAGTCCACTTAGAAATTCAATGCGGGTCATCGACGGTAATTCTCGATGATGTGGCATCATTTGCGGGTGATCACTGTAGCTTAATTACAATATTTACTGTACCAAAAGTCGAGGATGTCACAATGGCATAATCAACTAGCGAGCAAATAATAATAAGTCTCAAACGTCAACACTTCAATCAAAACAATCATGAAGCAGTACGAACAGATGGTATCTCACTAGCTCTTTCTGAGACCGCAAAACATAAATGCAGAGCACCTTCAAAGACCAAGGGCTGACTAAACATTGTAACTCATGGCAAATAAGATCCAGTCACAGTCATACTCAACACACTTAAAAGCAAAGCATAAAAACGATAGAGGTGCTCTCTAATTGGTGCTTTTCTAACAGGAGGATGACTCAACAGGAACATAAATAGACACGCCCTTCGCAGAGGGAAGCATTGATTTGCAGAGGTGCCAGCGCTCAAGCTTTGAAAACAGAGATAATAATTTTGGGTGGCATGCTTTTCATTGTCAACACAATGACTAAGACTTCTCATCATCTTCCATGCTACACATGCTATAGGCGGTTCCCAAATAGAAAAGTAAAGTTTTGACTCCCCCACCACCAATCAATCACACTCCACGGCTAGCCGAATCTTCGAGTACCGTCCGTACCAACATCAATCCTGGGGGAGTTTTGTTTGCAATTATCTTTTCGATTTGAGCATGGAACTGGGAATTCCAATTACCGGCCCCTTTCTCATGAATGATAGTGAATAAACACACATCGAGGATAACACGCCTAGCATGGAAGATACCAATAGCCCCCTGCTGCCAGCAGTCCCCGGCAACGGCACTAGAGAAATGTTGTTGACGTGTTCCTGACTTGATGCCTCCGCGGCAACGGATCCAGAACTGCTCCCAGTTGCTCAACAATTAGCACTTGTCTTGCAATGGCCCACGAGCCCGTGGGTTCGCGGCAGTTTTCGAGGGTAGAGTATTCAACCCAAATTTGTTGGTTCTCCCGATAGGAAGTGAGAGGATACTCTCAAGTATTAGCAGCTGAATGCGTCAGATTCAACCACACCTGAAAGATTAGTATCTGCAAGCAAAGTATCAGCAGCAAAGTAGTATGATAACAACGGTGCCAGAAACGATCTGTTGACAACAAACTATTCCTAACGGTTGTATCAACGGCGCCAGAAGTTGATCGTGGACAGAAAATATTCTTTCCCGTCAACGGTGCGAGAAAAATTAATGTAGCAGGTAGCAGCAGTGTAACGAGTAACAGAAGTGGCAAGGAACAGTAGTACTGACAGCAGTAGCAAGTAGCAACAGTAGTAACAGCAGCAGAGCAAAGCAAGTAAGAGCAGCAACAACAGTAGTAACAGCAGGAGAGCAAAGCAAGTAACAGCAGCAGCAATAGTAGTAACAGCAGCAGTAGGACAAACTCGTAGGCAATGGGTCGGTGATTTGTTTGGATGATATTCATCATGCAACAGTTATAACACGGAGAGATATGTGGCTAGCTCCCGTTCATCAATGTGATGTAGGCATGCATTCCTGTGTCGTCATACGTGCTTAGGGAAAAGAACTTGCACGGCATCTATTGTCCATCCCTCCCGTGGCAGCGGGGTCCAAAAGGAAACTACGGGATATTAAGGTTCTCCTTTTAATAAAGAACCGGACCAACGCATTAGCACTTGGTGAACACATGAACTCCTCAAACTATGGTCATCACCGGGAGTGGTTCCGGTTATTGTCACTCCGGGGTTGCCGGATCATAACACATAGTAGGTAACTACAACTTGCAAGATCGGATCTAAAACACACATATATTGATGACAACATAATAATTTCAGATCTGAAATCATGGCACTCGGGCCCTAGTTACAAGCATTAAGCATGGCAAAGTAGTAGCAACATCAATCTCAGAACATAGTGGATACTAGGGATCAATCCCCGTCAAAACTAACTCGATTACATGATAGATCTCATCCTACTCATCACCGCCCAGCGAGCCTACGAATAGATTACTCACGAACGATGAAGAGCTTCATGAAATTGGAGAGGGAAGAAGGTTGATGATGACGATGGCGACCATTTCCCCTCTCCGGAGCCCAAAACGGACTCCAGATCTGCCCTCCAGATGAAGAACAGGATGTGGCGGCGCCTCCGTATCGCAAATCTCACGAAATCTTCTCTCTTGATTTTTTTTGGGACTGTCATGGTTTTGTCACGGCAGATGTTCTCGTGAGAGAACTTAGGTGTGAGGCCATCGCAACCATGTGGCGCCTTGAAGGGGTTGGTCGGAATCGAGAGACGCGAGTTTACCCAGGTTCGGCCCCTCCGATGGAGGTAAAAGCCTACGTCCTGCTTGTGTTCCATTGATGGAGATCATGATCTTGATTTGAAGGGTGCAGACTCGCCACCTCTAATCTCGTGGGTGTCTAATCTGTCTATCTCATGATCTGTCTTGTCTAGACCTAAGTTGTGAATCTTGTCCCTCTTGGGGTTCCTTACCCCTCCTTATATAGGTGGAAGAGGTAAGTTTACATGCAGAGTCCTACTGGAAGTAGGAATAGGACTAGTCTCTCTTGAATCCTAATCTGGGTCTTGTTTCCTTCTCGTGGGAGTCTTTCCTCTTCTTGGGCCTTCTCTTGTGAGTCGTCCCTCCTGGCCTCTCTATGAGTCGCCTTATGCCAGGGTGCACGCTGGGTCTTGGGCCTTCGTCATTTATCTAAGTCGCCTGTGGGGACAACTATGAGTCGCCCGCCAGGTCACTGCCGAGTCGCCGGTGAATCGCCAAGTCCTTTGGCGGGTCATACTACAAGTCGGGTTACACTGCGGGGTATATCCCCGACATTAGCCCCCAAGGTTAGCTTGAATTTATTCATGGTAAGCTCCTGAAATAAGAATAATAAATAAGTTAAGGGACCGGCTTCCTCCTCTGGCCGGCTTGATTTACTGAAGTGGCTCCTTGAAAAATCCGGGTTTCTTCGAGCCGTCTTCACAATCATCTTGTTGGTACATGTCCTTTGTAATAAAATACATATGCCACTTAGTCGGCCTCCAATGCTTTGGCTTGATGAAAATTTGGGAAATAAGAAATCCACACAATGTTGAACTAGCTTCTCTTGCTTCGGCGGGTTATGATTGATAATGGCGGGTCATGATTGACAATGGCGGGTCATCATTATTAGTAGTGCCCCGTCAAACAACTGAACTCCAATTGACAAATCCGTGTGATGTTGAGTCGGTCTTTCAGTGCTTCAACTAGATAAAAATATGTTGAACCGGTCTCCCAATACTTCACCTCCATGACAGAATGAAATGTGCTCTTCAATTTTTTGATATATCCATATTACCTATAGCCTCCAAGGGCCGGGTCATCAGGGTGTGATGGGCCGGGTCTTCAATTTGAACCTCATGATCTATGAAAAAACTTAGTGCTGTAGCCCCCAAGGGTCGGGTTGTCTTGCCTGCAGCAACTTGGGACTTTAGAAATTATGATCTCAATAGTGTAGCCCCCAAGTGACGGGTCGATTGCTTGCGACGACTCAGGACTTCCATGTTCTTCTCCTTTGAAAATAAAACATCATATGATGTAGCCCACAAGGGCCGGGTCATTATGCAATAATGAGCAGGGACTTCCTTGAATCCATATTTGAATAAAGAACGACCTGTAGCCCCCAGGGCCGGCTTATCTCCTTGAAATAGTTGGGTCTCTTGATGATGTGGTGATTTGAAAAGCTGATTGCATTAGCCCCCAAGTGTCATGGTGCATGCTTGCAGTGACATGGGACTTTCATAATTTTATGTAATCTTGATTTGAATAATGTAGCCCCCAAGAGCCGGGTTGTGTGCCTGCAGCGACTCGGGGCTATTCCTTCCACTGTAGAATAAAATCATATCCACTCTGTGAGCTGATAATGACTTTGTGATAAAAGAAATCCTTGACTGTGGTTGCAATGTAACCCAGCAAATATATCCTTGAGAAATCCATAAGTGTTGTAGTTTACTACAAAGCACAAGTTGAAGAAATCCAAGGGCCAGTCAATTAGATGACCCGGCATTTATATATGATAGGGCGGCTCTTCAACAATAGACAATTATTCCGAGCTGGCTTAAAAACCCCAATCGTTTAACACTGGTTATGATAAACCATGACGAAAATCCAGCCAAATTGGTTATTCAAAGATTTATTTGCACCTGCAATAATTTATGCTTTGACCCGGTTTTGAAGATCGGCATGATATGTATGTATGATGCATGATGCAATGCTAGATGATGCATGTATATGATATGATAAGTATGGCATCAAGCTATTTTAAATAAGCCGGCTCAGTGAGTCACGGTGGCTAGCACCTCAGTGAGTAATGGGTGATAATAAATAGCAATCGACCCAAGATATTTTGAGGCGAGTCAGAAAAAAGCCTGAAAAACCTTGTGGCAGTGCCAGGAAGGTAAAAAATACCAATTTCGTCGGCTCATCAGGTCGCGACAGGATAGGGCGAGTCAAACAAGCTCAAGCGCCACCCAAGATAATATTTTTGTCGGCTCATAAGGTCGCGACGGGATAGGGCGAGTCAAACAAGCTCAAGCGCCATCCAAGATAATAATTTCGTCGGCTCATAAGGTCGTGACAGGATAGGGCGAGCCAAAAAAACTCAAGCGCCACCCAAGATAGCAGTTTCGTCGGCTCATAAGTTCGCGACAGGATAGGGCGAGTCAGAAAGCTCAAGCGCCACCCAAGATAGCAGTTTCGTCGGCTCATAAGGTCGCGACAGGATAGGGCGAGTCAGAAAGCTCAAGCGCCACCCAAGATAGCAGTTTCATCGGCTCATAAGGTCGCGACAGGATAGGGCGAGTCAGAAAGCTCAAGCGCCACCCAAGATAGCAGTTTCGTCGGCTCATAAGGTCGCAACTGGATAGGGCGAGTCAGAAAGCTCAAGCGCCACCCAAGATAGCAGTTTCGTCGGCTCATAAGGTCGCGACAGGATAGGGCGAGTCAGAAAGCTCAAGCGCCACCCAAGATAGCAGTTTCGTCGGCTCATAAGGTCGCGACTGGATAGGGCGAGTCAGAAAGCTCAAGCGCCACCCAAGATAGCAGTTTCGTCGGCTCATAACGTCGCGACAGGATAGGGCGAGTCAGAAAGCTCAAGCGCCACCCAAGATAGCAGTTTCGTCGGCTCATAAGGTCGCGACTGGATAGGGCGAGTCAGAAAGCTCAAGCGCCACCCAAGATAGCAGTTTCGTCGGCTCATAAGGTCGTGACTGGATAAGGCGAGTCAAAAAGCTCAAGCGCCACCCAAGATAATGATTTCGTCGGCTCATAAGGTCGCGACGGGATAGGGCGAGTTAAACAAGCTCAAGTGCCACCCAAGGGAGACTTTTGTATCAAAAGCTCAAGTATTTAGACCGGCTTAATTTTTCTGTAATGACCCGGGGTTCTTGAATTATTCATCCCAGTTGAGCCTGCCGAGCCATGTCCATGTAGCCCCCGAGTCTTAAGTCGACTCACGGAGGCGGCTTGAGAGTCTCCATACTTGATTGTGGCATAAACCGACAGAGAAAAAATACTGGTACTTGCTCCATCTCCAAGATATAAAGCCACTGCACCGGCAAGTTGATGTTATCCGGACCGTGAGGGTGGCGACTTGCGTCCTTCTGTTAGGCGGCTCGTACAGGCGAGCATTGCACCGGCAGGTTCATGTAATCCGGACCGTGAGGGTGGCGTCTTGCATCCTTTGTTGGGCAGCTCGTATAAGCGAGCACCGCACCGGCGGGTTGGTATAATCCGGTCCGTGAGGATGGCGACTTGCGTCCTTCTGTTGGGCAGCTCATACAGGCGAGCACTGCACCGACAGTTTGATGAAATCCGGACCGTGAGGGTGGCGACTTGCGTCCTTCTGTTAGGCGGCTCGTACAGGCGAGCATTGGACCGGCAGGTTCATGTAATCCGGGTCATGAGGGTGGCGAGTTGAGTGCGAGAGTTGTCTGGCGTTTTGGCATGGACTCGAGAATCAACTATAGCATTGTAAGCCGCCTTGGTTGCACATACGCGAAATTTGGCCTTATCATTGTAAACCATTCTAGTTGCGCAGACGCGAGAGTTGGCTGCGTCATTGTAAGCCGCCTTGGATAATGATTCCCCTCGTCGTTTGTAGATCGGCGCGGACGGTGAGTCGCCCATGACATTACAGGCCGACGCGAATAGTGAGTCGCCCATGGCGTTGATTGACATGAGCTTTGTGCTCGCAATGTAACGCCAATTTAGTAATGAGTATTTGTCCTGCGTAAAAAATATCACAAACCGAAGTAATTGTTTTCAAGAAAATTAATATGAATTAACAAAGTATATAGGATGGATATCACCTGGATTAGGGGACGTTGTGTATTTCCTGAATGGCTTCTGGTGATAGACAGAATAAAATATACGAGTCGTACTTTTTCTATCTTCTTTTTGTCTTGATGTGATGAAGAAAACACACCGTGGCTCTTGAGCTCCACCTTCACGTGAGAAGTTGTACTAGTAGGAGTACTACGCAACATAGCAACAACAACCCTTTGCAGTCTGTACATGACGGAGCTCATCTTCATCATGCATGAAGAAACAGATGTGGTGGGCGCAAGCAGCTCTTCCTCTCCAGAACCTGGTGTAGTACTATGTCGGTCGCAGTCGGCTCAAGGCAAGGCGAGCCACGACAGCTGCGGCAGGCGCGACAGGGTGAGCCGGCTCAACGCGAGGCAGTGGTGGCATGGCGAGCCACGGCGGCGGCGGCAAACGTGACGAGGCGAGTCACGATGGCGGCGGCAGAGCGTGACGAGGTGAGTTACAACAGCGGTGGTAGGCGCGACGGGGCGAGCCGACTCAAGGTGAGGCGACGGGGGCGAGGCGAGTCACGGTGGAGGCAGCAGGCGGGCCAGGTGAGTCGGCTCCACGCAGGGCCGCGACGGCGGCGACTGAGTTCGTTGTCACATATCCTTCCGGCTCGCGGCTTGATTCGTAACTTTTCCTTCCTTTATTCTCGAAGTAATCTCCTAATAGCCTCCTCATATCTGCGTAGGAATTAGGCTTCCCGTGAAGTAGCACTAGTGGAGTACTACATGACGATCCCTTGTATTTGACGCGGTCTTCACGGATTTGGCGAGGCGGCTGTGGCTTGTGCGGGCGCAGTGGAGGCGACGGTAAGCGGGCTATGACGCGAGGAGGCCACAGAGGCGGAAACGGCAGCTGCAAGCCAGCGACTGGGCGTGTATACAGCGGTGGCGGAAGACGTCTCTGCGGTGAGAGGCGGCCATGGTGAAAACCGGCATGTCAGACATCCCTGCGTGCGTGCAAGCTAGTCTCCGTGCAAACCATCCACCTCCCTTCCTGCTTGTAAGCTAGCTTCCGAGCAAACCATCCACCTCCCTGCCTGCTTGTAAGCTAGCTTCCGAGCAAACCATCAACCTCCCAGCATGCTTGTTCAGGCTAGTTTAGTATGGGCGCATATTGCACTATACTAGGATCCATCCATCATCTACGTATTCCATAGTGGCAGAGGCGCAGCGGAGGCGAGACGAAAAAGTAGCTCGAGGCAAAACTTGGCGTGTAGAGGCGAGGCGACTCGAACACGCGGTAATGATGGCTACACGACGGCTAAAAGCGCGGCGACTCAAAGCAAGACGGAGCGACGCAGACGCAGCGCATCAAGCACGGTGGGGTGGAGCCAACGACGGCGCAGAAGCGAGTGATGGCACAGGTGATGTGCGGACGCGCGCGGAGGATTGGCCGGAGGTGGCGCGAGGCTCTGCCATGACCTGGGCGGCTGCGATGAGGGCGACTTGGATGGCGCGCATTGACGCGGGAAGCCGGCGAGGCGGCTATGGTGAAGGTGACTCAGATGGCGCGCATCCACACGGTAGGGCCGGCAAGGCGGCTACGGAGGGAGGCCGAGCCGACCACGGTGCGGTGGCAGCAGAGGCGAAAATCGGCTCGAGGGCAGGCAGCTGCGGCGTTGGAGCGAGGCGGGTGACGCAGCGGGCCGGCTTGTGCGAGAACAGCTGCAGCGGCGAAGCGCAGTCGAGGGCGACTCAGGTCAGGCTTGACCTGAGTCAGAACTTGATCCGTTTCTATCGTGGTGATAGCCAGGCTCTGAAATCAAGCGGTGGATGGATCGATTGCTTCTCGAAGCCGGTATCCCTGGGCTGCAATAATAGATGTATAATGCTCGTTGGAAGCGTGCACCGGAGGCGACTTGCGGCGGCGGAGGCTAGCGACTTGGACCCGAGGTGGCAGCGGCCGGCTCGATAGGGCGAGGTGGAGAGACGTGGCGGCCGGCTCAGCAAGGGGACGCGCGGCGATGCAGGCGGACTACTACTAAGTCCAAGTAGTATATTTATGTGGTCAGGAAATTGAAGGTGTTCCACAAATCGCCTCGGATTAGTTGGAACCCTGGCGCATCTGATCTTGCCGATCTCCTCATCTTCGTATTTCGCTGATCACCATGGCACATGCGGCGGCTGCGGAACGAGGCGAATCCAAGTCCTGCCTGGTTTGGCGAATCCATCGTTGAAATTTCTTCCAATCTGAAGTGATGAACTTCGAGTTGATGTAGATCTGAGTCAGCTCTCTTTTTTATTCGGCCAATTGCGAGCCTCTCGGTCCCTGGTTGGGCTCCCAGCAAGAACACAATACCACCATGCGATAAGCCCCACGGTGGGCGCCAACTGTCGTGGTTTTGTCACGGCAGATGTTCTCGTGAGAGAACTTAGGTGTGAGGCCATCGCAACCATGTAGCGCCTTGAAGGGGTTGGTCGGAATCGAGAGACGCGAGTTTACCCAGGTTCGGCCTCTCCGATGGGGGTAAAAGCTTACGTCCTGCTTGTGTTCCATTGATGGAGATGATGATCTTGATTACAAGGGTGCAGACTCGCCACCTCTAATCTCGTGGGTGTCTAATCTGTCTATCTCATGATCTGTCTTGTCTAGACCTAAGTTGTGAATCTTGTCCCTCTTGGGGTGCGTTACCCCTCCTTATATAGGTGGAAGAGGTAAGTTTACATGTAGAGTCCTACTGGAAGTAGGAATAGGACTAGTCTCTCTTGAATCCTAATCTGGGTCTTGTTTCCTTCTTGTGGGAGTCTTTCCTCTTCTTGGGCCTTCTCTTGTGAGTCGGCCCTCCTGGCCTCTCTATGAGTCGCCTTATGCCAGGGTGCACGCTGGGTCTTGGGCCTTCGTCATTTATCTAAGTCGCCTATGGGGACAAGTATGAGTCGCCCGCCAGGTCACTCCTGAGTCACCGGTGAATTGCCAAGTCCTTTGGCGGGTCATACTCCAAGCCGGGTTACACTGCGGGGTATATCCCCCACAGGGACGAAAGTGAATTTATAGAGCTAAGTTTGGGGGCAGCAGAGCCACGTGGGCCCCACAAACTTGCTAGCCCCCACCAGGGGGTGGCGGCTACAGGGCTTGTGGCCCACTGGCCCATCCCCTCAAGTGGATCTTTGCGCAGGTATTTTCCATATTTTCCAGAAATATTCTCCGTAAATTTTCAGGATGTTCCGAGAACTTTCATTTCTACACAAAAACAACACCAAGGCAATTCTGCTGAAAACAGCGTCAATCCAGGTTAGTTCCATTCAAATCATACAAATTAGAGTCCAAAACACGGGCAAAAGAGTTTGGAAAAGTAGATACGATGGAGACGTATCAACTCCCCCAAGCTTAAAACCTTGCTTGTCCTGAAGCAACTCAGTTGATAAACTGAAAGAGAAAGAAAAACTTTGACAAACTCTGTTTGATCTTGTTGTTGCAACTATGTCTAACTCATAACCAGAATTTCAGCAAGATCACAAGTTAACCACATAAGCAAGTGACACAAAGGTCTCACGGTAAACTAATATCAATGGCATAATCAGCTAGCGAGCAAATAATAATGAGTTTCAGATACCAACAATTCAATCAAAACAAGCATGAAGCAATATGAATAAGTGGTATCTCGCTAGCTCTTTTTGAGACCGCAAAACATAAATGTAGAGCACTTTCAAAGATCAAGGGTGACTAAAGATTGTAATTCATAGCAACGAAGATCCAGTCATAGTCATACTCAATATCAATCAAAAGCAAAGCATAAAAATGACGAAGGTGCTCTCTAATTTGTGCTTATACAAGAGGAGAATGACTCAACAGGAAAATAAATAGACAGGCCCTTCACAGAGGGAAGCATTGATTTGCAGAGGTGCCAGAGCTCAAGCTTTGAAAACAGAGGTAATGATTTTGGGTGGCATGCTTTCATTGTCAACGCAATGAC
Organism: Hordeum vulgare subsp. vulgare; assembly: GCF_904849725.1. NCBI lineage: Eukaryota > Viridiplantae > Streptophyta > Magnoliopsida > Poales > Poaceae > Hordeum > Hordeum vulgare. Next base: position 441,778,563 of record NC_058522.1, on the reverse strand, counting down.
CAAGAGTTCTCAATATCTTCCACGCTACTCATGCTATAGGCGGTTCCCAAACAAAAAAGTAAAGTTTTAACTCCCCCACCACCAATCAATCACACTCCACGGCAAGCCAAATCCTCGGGTGCCGTCCATACTAACATCAATCCGGGGGGAGTCTTGTTTTACAATTATGTTTTTGAATTAAGCGTGGAACTAGGCATTCCAATTACCGGCCCCTTTCTCGTGAATGACAGTGAATAAACACATGTCGAGGATAACACGCCTAACATGGAAGATATCAATAGCCCCCTGTCACCACATGAGCGGTTCGGGCATGCGAAATAGATTATTTCTTGAAGGTTTAGAGAATGGCACATGCAAATTTACTTGGAACGGCAGGTAGATACCACAAATAGGTAGGTATGGTGGACTCTCATGGAAAAACTTTTGGGTTTATGGAAGTGGATGCACAAGCAGTATTCCGCTTAGTACAAGTCTAGCAAAAGACTGGGAACCGACCAACTAGAGAGCGACAACAGTCATCAAGATGCAATGAGTTTGACTAACATGGAGTGCAAGCATGAACAGGATATAAATCACCATGAACACGAACATCATAGAGGCTATGTTGATTTTGTTTCAACTACATGCATGAACATGCGCCAAGTCAAGCCACTTGAATCATTCAAAGGAGAATACCATCCTATCATACTACATCATAGTCATCTGAAAATCTATGTTGGCATTCAAGACAAACCATTATAAGCTCTCAGCTAATTAAGCATGGCATCAAAAATTATGATCTGTAAGTTGTAATTGCAAACATGGTTCTCTCACAACAAAGCTGAATCTGGGACGACAAGCTAGTCATATTTACAAAAACAAAACAGATAGAGTTCATACCAGCTTTTCCAGTCTCAGTCACTTCATCATATATCATCATTACTGCCTTTCACTTGCACGATTGAACGATGTGAACAATAATAAGAGTGCTCGTGCATTGGACTAAGCTGAATCTGCAGGCAAACACAAAGGAGAAGACAAAGTAATATGGCTCTTTGAAAGCTAAACAGGCAAGAGCCACTAAACATTATAACCAATATCTTCTACCTTGACCCAAAGAAAAATAAAACTATTTACACGGGAAAACTCCCAACAAGCAAAAGAAGAAAGGAAAAATCTTTTTGGGTTTTCTCAAAAGGACGCAAAACAAGAAAACGAAAACAAACTAGCATGGATAATACAGTGGCAAAGTGTAAACACCGGCTAACAAAGCGAAAGCATAAGCATGAACGTAAGGTCGGTGAGAACACGTACTCCCCCAAGCTTAGGCTTTTGGCCTAGCTTGGTCTACTCCCAAGGCGGTAAATAACCAGCTCTGGGATACTCCGGAGCGGACTGTGGATGCCACTGTTGTGTGAGCTCCTCTGGCTCCCACTGCTAAACTGGCGTCTAGTACTCGATTGGCGGCTCGGGCACGGGCACCTGTTGTTGGGCCAAGCCCCAATATGTGTAGATGTCCGAGGGCATAATAGTGTACCTGTCTGCATGAAGATCAAACAAAGAAGGAGCAGGCAAAGTAATAGTCTCTCGAGTACCCTGACTAAATACCAGGTTATAAATCATCCGTCTACTAGCATCTCTATCCAAAAAATCATGGCGGACCATGCTGTCATAATCTAGATATTTCTCAGGAAGAAGCATCTCTCCTTCCTCCCCTAGTCTAACGGTATCTCAAAGTGTCTGGCAAGATGGGTAGCATAGATACCTCCATAGACGACACCCTTGGAACAATTTGTGTTCAACCGCTGTGCTACTATAGCACCTAGGCTATAAGTCTTATCGTTATAAAGGCCTACGCGCAAAACCGCAAGGTCTGGAGAGCTAAGTGATCCAGCCTTCCCACGGCCAATCAAACATTTTCCCACAAATAATGAGAAGTACCGAAGCACAGGAAAATGTATACTAGCAATTCTAGCGCGAGACACTCCTCTCTCCTCTCCAACAGCAATAGTACCTATGAAATCCTCCAAGTCCCATGGACGAGGGTCATGAATATCCCCAACATAAGGTAGTTTGCATACATCGCAAAAATCCTGTAGTGTCATGCACTGGGGGATGTCGTATAACATGAACTCAACCATGGGAGGATACTTCCTCGGATAAAAGTTGAAGCTTTGAACGAAAATATTGGTGAGGAGGAGGTATTGTGAGCACTTATCTTGAACGAACGCGGTAAGATATCCGTTCACCACCAAGTAATAAAAGTCTTCATAAAGCCCAGCGGCGCGCAAAAATTCATCACTTGGCCACTCGCACGCTCGAACTTCTGTGACTCGAGGAACCACGTACTTGGGGTGGTTCTTCTCATCTTCCTTGGGGTTACGGCTTTAAGAGCCTCTCAAGAACCTCCTCATCTTTTTCCTTTTCTAGCTCTGAAAAATTCTGAAATTTTTAGAGACTTCGAAAGAAAAGTGAATAAGGATTAACCCAACTCGTAGCAACTACTCCTACTAGTGCCTAGAGATCGTATCACGCGCTAAAACTACTTGGGACCAACTAAAATCAACGTTTCTAGCTCAAGAACACGGTCACCAAGGTAGCAAGAATACGCGAAGGATAAAGCACTAGAGCAAAAACTAATTGGACCAATGGAGGAGTCACTTACCAAGGAGTAATTTCCCCAAAATGGTTCGGAGAATGGTGCTTTGAGCAAGGAGATCAAAAATCACAGCCAAATGAGCAAGAACACGGGTTTGAGCTGCGAAACAATTTTTTCTGGAGGTAGGAGAAGAGGATGGGAGCTGGAATGAGTGGAGGGGGTCCCTGTGGGCCCCACAAGCTTGGTAGCCGCCACCAGGGGGGCGCGGCTACAGGGCTTGTGGCCCACTGGTGTGGACCCCAGGCCAGCTATCAGTCCCAATATTTTTCAAATATTCCAGAAAAAATCATTCTAGATTTTCAGGACCATCGGAGAACTTTTATTTTCGGGGTATTTTTTCTTCGGGACGTTAAAACCAAGGAAAAAAATAGCGCGCTAAAACGCCGCTATAGTGCGCTAATAGCGTATTTGAAAACTAAACGCTATGCTATGCATATTTCATTCGCTACGGCGCTATTCGCGCTAAATACGGCAATTTCGCGCTATAGCGCGTATCGGCGCTGTTTTTTCGACGCGCGCTATTTTTTCAGACAAATTTTTCATCAACCCACTATTCTTTTGGGCTTTCCGGTCTAGTAACCCTAACCAGCAATGACCAGACCTACCGAGCGAATCCTAAATCCCTAGCAAAACCTACCGAGCGATGGTGGCAGCGGCGGCCGCCGGTGCTTCGCCCGTCTCCTCCAGCCACAGACGGTCGCCTCTTGCCGCCTCCTCCGCTCGCAGCCTCCTCTCCTCTTGCCGCCTCTTGCCGCCTCCTCGGTTTTTAGCTGCTGAAATATGTCATTTGTGTTGCTATATGCTGAAATCTGAACAATGTTTTGTGACACGCTATTTTGCAAAATAGCGCGCTATTAGCACGCTATTCTGTTCATAGCATTTTTTGAAGGCTGCGCTATTTCAAATAGTGCGCTATTTTTTTCCTTGGTTAAAACAGAAAACAGGAAAAACTAAACTAAATCTATCGTTTTTCTTCTAAGCAACAGAAAGTGAAAGCTTAAAACAGAGGTATGTGACTCTTTGATTCATCCATTTCATGGTCATCGAAAGAAATCCGTCAATGTGGTTGATCAAATCCTCATGACAAAACCTTTTCGAATCGCAAGAGGAAACGGAGAATTGTCGAATAGCCACTAAGTCACCTCAATGGGGATATGTATCTCCCCAACAAGCAAATCATACTTCATCTTGACACGAGGAATAGGGCATTCAAAGCCCCCAATAAGAATCGATGAAGTTTTTTCGATAGCATTGATGCAATGTACTTGATATCGTTTCTTCGAAAAGTGCACTATATGCTCATTACCGTTGACATGCAAAGTGACATTGCCTTTGTTGCAATCTATAACAGCCCCTGCAGTGTTTAAAAAGGGTCTTCCGAGGATGACAGCCATGGCATCGTCCTCGGGAATATCCAAGATAACAAAGTTTGTTAAGATAGTGGTGTTAGCAACCACAACAGGCACATCCTCGCAAATGCCGATAGGGAAAGAAGTTGATTTGTCAGCCATTTGCAGAGAGATTTCAGTGGGTGTCAACTTATCCAGTTCAAGTCTACGATAAATAGAGAGCGGCATAACACTAACACCGGCTCCAAGGTCACATAAGGCAGTTCTTACGTAGTTTCCTTTAATGGAGCAAGGTATAGTGGGCACTCCGGGATCACCAAGGTTTTTAGGAGTTCCACCTTTGAAAGTGTAATTGGCAAGCATGGTGGAGATCTCAAGATCTGGTATCTTCCATTTATTAGTCACGATATCTTTCATGTACTTGGCATATGGAGACATTTTGAGCATATCAATTAACCGCATCTGCAGAAAGATGGGTCTTATCATCTCAACGAAGCGCTCAAAATCCTCATCATCCTTTTTCTTGGATGGATTAGGAGGAAATGGCATAGGTCTCTGAACCCATGGCTCCCTTTCTTTACCATGCTTCCTAGCAGCGAAGTCATTCTTATCGTATCTCTTAGGTTGTGGGTTATCAGGATTAACCGTAGGTTCAATCTCCACATCCTTATCATTGCTAGGTTGAACCTCATTATGAACATCTTTGTCCATATTGTCACCAGGTTCATGTTCATCACCAGATTATGTTTCTGCATCAGACGCAGAAATATCATTTAGTTCTTCAGGTGTGACAGTATTTGGTGAACTGACATGTAGGTTTCTATCATCCTTCTTCTTCTTAGGATGACTAGGTGCATCAGCATTAATTCCTTGAGAATCTTGACCAATTCTCTTAGGATGGCCTTCAGGATACAAAGGTTCCTGAGTCATTTTGCCTCCTCTAGTAATGACTGACAGAGTTGTCATTTAATTCATTGAGCAAGTCATTCTGAGCTTTAAGTACTTGTTCTACCTGAGTAGTAATCATAGAGGCATTTTTACTCAGAAGCTTCAGATCATTGACATTTCTGTCTACACAAGCACTTAAATGACTAAGCATACGAGTACTTTGTTCCAAATGTCTGCTAACATAATCATTGAAACTCTGTTGTTTGGCAACAAAGTTATCAAATTCATCAAAGCATAGGCTAGCAGATTTGTCAAAAGGAATATCACTCTCATCAAACCTACGCAGAGAATTCACTTCTACTACTTGTATCGGGTTATCGAGACCATGGATCTCTTCGATAGATGGTAGATTTTTGACATCTTCAGATCTAATGCCTTTCTCTTGCATAGATTTCATGGCTTCTTGCATATCTTCGGGACTGAGGAATAGAATACCTCTTTTCTTCGGAGTTGGCTTAGGAGGTGGTTCAGGAATAGTCCAAGCATTATCGTTGATCAAGATGTTATTCAGTAGAATCTCAGCTTGTTCTATAGTTCGTTCCCTAAAAACACAACCGGCACAACTATCTAGGTGGTCTCTAGAAGCATCGGTAAGTCCGTTATAGAAGATATCAAGTATCTCGTTCTTCTTAAGAGGGTGATCAGGCAAAGCATTCTGTAGCTGGATGAGCCTCCCCCAAGCTTGTGGGAGACTCTCTTCTTGGAGTTGAGCAAAGTTGTATATTTCCTGCAAGGCAGCTTGCTTCTTATGGGCAGGGAAATATTTCTCACAGAAGTAATAGACCATATCCTCGGGACTACTCACACATCCAGGAGTAAGAGAAGTGAACCAGGCTTTAGCGTCATCCTTTAGAGAGAAAGGAAATAGCTTAAGGATATAGTAGTGGCGGATCTTCTCCTCACTAGTGAAAAGGGTGGCTATATCGTGTAGTTTGGTAAGATGGGCTGCGACCGTCTCAGACTCATAACCGTGGACAGGATCAGATTCGACTAGAGAGATTATCTCAGGGTCGACACAAAATTCATAATCCTTATCGGTGACAAAGACAGGTGAAGTGGCAAACTTCGGGTCGTATTTCATCCTAGCTTTCAGAGATTTTTCCTTCCCCTTGAGAAGTAATTTCTCAGCGTCATAGGCATCCTTACACACAAGAAAATCCTCAGCTATCTCTCCCTCCATAACATAACCCTCAGGTATATCAGGCAATTCATATCTAGGAGAGCTAGATCTAGCAGGAGCAAAAGTAGGTTCTATCTCAATAGTATCGGCAGTTTCAAAAGCATCACGAGCATTGACAGTAACTCTAGCAATATGAGCATCAAGGAATACCCCTATCGGCATATCAAGCAAAGCAGTATCTCTAGCAGTATCAAGCATAGCATCATCATGCAAAATAACATCTCAAGCATCATCAGGCAAAGCAGTATCAAGCATAGTAGTATCAGGCATAGCATCTCTAGCAGTATCAGGCATAGTAGCATCTCTAGCAGTATCAAGCATAGCATCTCTAGCAGTATCAGGCATAGTAGCATCTCTAGCAGTATCAGGCATAGCATCATAAGCATCATCAAGCAGAGGCGACATATCAAGATTCCTAGTAGGAGGTGGTGTCGCAAACTTACTCATAACCGAATGTGAATCAAGTGCAGAGCTAGATGGCAGCTCCTTACCTCCCCTCGTAGTTGAGGGCATAACTTTGGTTTTTGGATCTTTCAGATTCTTCATAGTGATCAGCAGATATAAATCCCAAGTGACTCAGAGAATATAGCAATCTCCTTCCCCGGCAACGGCGCCAGAAAAAGCTGCTGCTAGCAGTCCCCGGCAAAGGCACTAGAGAAATGTTGTTGACGTGTTCCTGACTTGATGCCTCCACGGCAACGGAGCCAGAACTGTTCCCACTTTCTCAACAATTAGCAATTGTCTTGCAATGGCCCACCAGCGCATGGTTCGCGGCAGTTTTCGAGGGTAGAGTATTCAAACCAAATATGTTGGTTCGCCCGACAGGAAGTGAGAGGATACTCTCAAGTATTAGCAGCTGAATGCGTCAGATTCAACCACACCTAAAAGATTAGTATCTACATGCAAAGTATCAGCAGCAAAGTAGAATGATAACAACGGTGCCAGAAACGATCTGTTGATGGCAGACTATTCCTAACGGTTGTATCAATGGCGCCAGAAGTTGACCGTGGACGGAAAATATTCTTTCCCGTCAACGGCGTGAGAAAAAGTATTGTAGCAGGTAGCAGCAGTGTAACGAGTAACAGCAGTAGTGACAGCAGTAGCAAGTAGCAACAGTAGTAACAGCAGTAGAGCAAAGCAAGTAACATCAGCAGCAACAGTAGTAACAGCAGCAGCAACAATAGTAACAACAGTAGAGCAAAGCAAGTAACGGCAGCAGCAATAGTAGTAACAGCAGCAGTAGGACAAACTCGTAGGCAATGGGTCGGTGATTTGTTTGGATGGTATTCATCATGCAACAGTTATAACACGGAGAGATATGTCCCTAGCTCCCGTTCGTCAATGTGATGTAGGCATGCATTCCGTGTGTCGTCATACGTGCTTAGGGAATAGAACTTGCACGACATCTATTGTCCATCCCTCCCGTGGCAGCGGGGTCCAAAAGGAAACTACGGGATATTAAGGTTCTCCTTGTAATAAAGAACCGGACCAATGCATTAGCACTTGGTGAACACATGAACTCCTCAAACTATGGTCATCACCGGGAGTGGTTCCGGTTATTGTCACTCTGGGGTTGCCGGATCATAACACATAGTAGGCAACTACAACTTGCATGATCGGATCTAAAACACACATATATTGGTGACAACATAATAATTTCAGATCTGAAATCATGGCACTCGGGCCCTAGTGACAAGCATTAAGCATGGCAAAGTAGTAGCAACATCAATCTCAGAACATAGTGGATACTAGGGATCAATCCCCGTCAAAACTAACTCGATTACATGATAGATCTCATCCTACTCATCACCACCCAGCGAGCCTACGAATAGATTACTCACGAACGATGAAGAGCTTCATGGAATTGGAGAGGGAAGAAGGTTGACGATGACGATGGCAACGATTTCCCCTCTCCGAAGCCCAAAACGGACTCCAGATCTGCCCTCAAGATGAAGAACATGATGTGGCGGAGCCTCCATATCGCAAACGCGACAAAATCTTCTCTCTTGATTTTTTTCTAGGACGAAAGTGAATTTATAGAGCTGAGTTTGGGGGCGGCAGAGCCACGTGGGCCCCACAAGCTTGCTAGCCACCACCAGGGGGTGGCGGCTTTAGGGCTTGTGGCCCACTGGCCCAACCCCTCCGGTGGATCTTTGCACAGGTATTTTTCATATTTTCCAGAAATATTCTCCGTAAATTTTCAGGACGTTCCGAGAACTTTCATTTCTGCACAAAAACAACACCAAGGCAATTCTGCTGAAAACAGCGTCAGTCCAGGTTAGTTCCATTCAAATCATGCAAATTAGAGTCCAAAACAAGGGCAAAAGAGTTTGGAAAAGTAGATATGATGGAGACGTATCACCCCCTGTCACCACATGAGCGGTTCGGGCATGCAAAACAGATTATTTCTTGAAGATTTAGAGAGTGGCACATGCAAATTTACTTGGAACGGCAGGTAGATACCGCACATAGGTAGGTATGGTGGACTCATATGAAACAACTTTGGGTTTATGGAAGTGGATGCACAAGCAGTATTCCCGCTTAGTACAAGTGAAGGCTAGCAAAAGACTGGGAAGCGACCAACTAGAGAGCGAAAACAGTCATCAAAATGCATTGAGATTAACTAACATTGAGTGCAAGCATGAGTAGGACATAAATCACCATGAACATGAACATCATAGAGGCTATGTTGATTTTGTTTCAACTACATGCGTGAACATGCGCCAAGTCAAGCCACTTGAATCATTCAAAGGATGATACCATCCTATCATACTACATCATAGTCATCTCAACATTCATGTGGGCATCCAAGACAAACCATTATAAGCTACTAGCTAAGTAAGCATGGCATAAGCAACTATGATCTCTAAGTTGTCATTGCAAACATGTTTCTCTCACAACAAAGCTGAATCAGGCATGATGAGCTAGTCATATTTACAAAAACAAAATAGATCAAGTTCATACTAGCTTTTTCAGGCTTAGTCACTTCATCATATATCGTCATTATTGCCTTTCACTTGCATGACCGAACGATGTGAACAATAATAAGAGTGCTCGTGCATTGGACTAAAGCTGGAATCTGCAGGCAAACACAAAGGAGAAGACAAAGTAATATGGCTCTTTGAAAGATAAACACGTATGCATGCAAGAGCCACTAAACATTGTAACCAATATCTTCTACCTTGACCCAAAGAAAAAGAAAACTATTTACACAGGAAAGCTCCCAACAAGCAAAAGAAGAAAAAGAAAATCTTTTTGGTTTTTTCAAACTAGACAGACACACGAAAAGAAAACTAGAAAAAGAAAATAAACTAGCATGGATGATACAGTGGCAAAGTGTGAACACCGACGAACAAAGTGAAAGCATAAGCAAGAATGTAAAGTCGGTGAGAACACGTACTCCCCCAAGCTTAGGCTTTTGGCCTAAGTTGGTCTACTCCCAAGGATGGTCCTGGCGAAACCCAAAATCATAATGGGGGTTATAAGGGAGCGTTGCAGCCACTGCCTGAATAGCTGCCTCACAGAGACGAGCAGCCTTTGCCTCCCTCTCATACTCCTCTGCCTCTCCTCTGGTTATGTATTATCTCCGTTTTACCTGAAAGTCAAAGAAGGCAGGAGCAGGAAGGGTAATATAGAAAACACGCTGCCGGTTAAATATCAGATGGTATAGGAGGGATTCATCATCCCTCTCAAGGAGCTGGTAGTGTGTCAAAGCGACGCGGTCAAGGACAGCTGTATGGAGCAGGGGATCTCCTTCGCAGATGGGTACTCCAAGAAAATTTGCTATGCGAGTGGCATAGATCCCACCAAAGAAATCCCCTTCATTAGCATTCTTATTCAGCCTCCTTGCTACTATAGCTCCCATGTTGAAGCTTTTGTCACCCGTCACTTCGCTCTTAAGGATACTAAGGTCGGGTGCGCAGAGGTGACAATGCTCAATCTTGCCATTAATGCATCTGCCTATGAAGAGGGCAAAGTAAGGCAAGGCAGGAAAATGAATACTCCCCATGGTAGCTTGCGTAATGTCTCTAGTTTCTCCAACAGTAATACCAGAGCAAAAATCTCTAACCAAAGATTTAGGAGGATCATTGAGGCTACCCGAAATAGGTATTTTGCAAATTCTATAGAAATCCTCTAAATCCATGGTATACGATTTATCATAGAGATCAAACAGTACCGATGTCTCACGACCAGCTGAAAATTTGAATCTACGAACAAAAGAGGCAGTGAGAGCAACATACTGTTCACATTTATCGGAGATGAATTCTTCGAGTCCGACGTTGTGAACAAGTGCATCAAACTCATCGTTGAAACCTGCCTCAATCATAAATTCATCAGAAGGCCATTCACATGGTTGTACCTGCGCGTCCCTTGGTTGGTAAGGCTCAGGCTCCCGAATCGCAAGACGGGGACCTCTCTTGCTTGAGGAACCACCATCAAAGTTTCTCCTGAACATCTTCCTTTTCTAAAATTTTCAGTGACCCAAAGTAAAAGTGAACAAGGTTCAACTAAACTAGTAGCAACTACTCCCACAAGTGCCTAGATGCCATATTACGCATCAAAACTACTTGGGACCAGCTAAAATTAGCATGCAAAGCTCAAGAACATGGTCACCAAGGCAGCAAAAATACGCGGACTATAAGGCACTAGAGAAAAAACTAATTGGACCAATGGAGGAGTCATTTGCCAAGGAGTAATTTCCCCAAAACAGTTGGGAGAATGGTGATTTGAGAAAAGAGATCGAAAATCCCAGCAAAAGGAGCAAGAACACGGGTTTGAGCTGCGAAACGCTTTTTTCTGGAGGTAGGAGAACAAGATGGGAGCAAGAATGAGTGGAGGGGGTGCCTGTGGTCCCCACAAGCCTGGGTGGCGCGGCCAGGGGGTGCCCGCGCCCCAAGGGCTTGTGGCCCACTGGTGCAGCCCCCACACAAGCTCTTTGTCTCAGTATTTTTCAAAAATTCCAGAAAAAATCATACTTGATTTTCAGGACGTTCGGAGAACTTTTATTTTGGGGGTACTTTTCCACGGGACGCAAAGACAGAAAATTGGGAAAACTAAACTAAATCTATCATTTTTCTTCCAAGCAACCGAAGGTGAAAGTTTGGAACAGAGGTTTGTGACTCCTCGATTTATCCATCTCATGGTCATCGAAAGAAATCCGTCAATGAGGTTGATCAAGTCTCCTCGACAAACCTTTTCGAATCGCAAAAGAGAATGGAGAATTTTTGAATAGTCACTAGGTCACCTCAATGGGGATGTGTATCTCCCCAACAAGCAAATCATACTTCATCTTGACACAAGGAATAGGGCAGTCAAAGCTCCCAATAAGAATCGATGAAGTTTTTTTGATAGCATTGATGCAATGTACTCGATATTGTTTCTTCGGAAAGTGCACCGTATGCTCATTATCGTTGACATGGAAAGTGACATTGCCTTTGTTACAATCTATAACATCCCCCTACGGTGTTTAAAAAGGGTCTTCCGAGGATGACCGCCATGGCATCGTCCTCGGGAATATCCAAGATAACAAAGTCTGTTAAGATAGTGACATTAGCAACCACAACAGGCACATCCTCGCAAATGCCGATAGGGAATGCAGTTGATTTCTCGGCCATTTGTAGAGAGATTTCAGTGGGTGTCAACTTATCTAGTTCAAGTCTACGATAAAGAGAGAGAGGCATAACACTAACACCGGCTCCAAGGTCGCATAAAGCAGTTCTCACGTAGTTACCTTTAGTGGAGCAAGGTATAGTGGGCACACCGGGATCACCTAGTTTCTTGGGAGTTCCACCCTTGAAGGTATAGTTAGCGAGCATGGTGGAAATCTCAACCTCAGGTATCCTCCTCTTATTAGTCACAATATCTTTCATGTACTTAGCATACGGAGACATCTTGAGCATATCTGTCAAACGCATTTGCAGAAAGACAGGTCTGATCATTTCAACGAAGCGCTCAAAATCCTCATCATCCTTTTTCTTGGATGGTTTGGGAGGAAAGGGCATAGGTTTCTGAACCCATGGCTCCCTTTCTTTACCATGCTTCCTAGGAGTGAAGTCATTCTTATCGTATCTTCTATTCTTAGGCTGTGGGTTATCAAGATCAACAGGTTCAATCTCGACATCCTTATTATTGCTAGGTTGAGCATCTTCATGAACATCACTATTGATATTATCATCAGGCTCATGTTCATCATGAGATTGCGTTTCAGCATCAGAGACAGAGGCATCGTTTGGACTCTTAGGGGTAGAAGCAACAGGGTTGCTAGCGTGCAAGTTCCTATCATCTTTCTTCTTCTTTCTAGGATGACTAGGTGCATCAGTGCTAACTCCTTGAGAATCTTGTTCAACTCTCTTCGGGTGACCCTCAGGATACAGAGGTTCATGGGTCATTCTACCGCCTCTAGTGACGACTCTAACGGAATTGTCATTCAATTCATTGAGAAAGTCATTATGAGCTTTAAGTACTTGTTCTACCTGAGTAGTAACCATAGAGGCATGCTTTCTCAGAAGCTTAAGGTCATTGACATTTCTGTCCACACAAGCACTTAAATGACTAAGCATACAAGCATTCTGTTCCAATTGTATGCTAACATAATCATTGAAACTCTATTGTTTGGCAACGAAGTTATCAAATTCATCCATGCATAAGCTAGCAGGTTTATCAAAAGGAATATCACTCTCATCGAACCTACACACAGAATTTACTTCTACTACCTGTATCGGGTTATCGAGACCATGGATCTCTTCGATAGGTGGTAGATTTTTGACATCTTCAGATTTAATACCTTTCTCTCGCATAGATTTCTTGGCTTCTTGCATATCTTCAGGACTGAGGAATAGAATACCTCTTTTCTTCGGAGTTGGCTTAGGAGGTTGTTCGGGAATAGTCCAAGCATTCTCATTGCAGAAGATGTTATTCAGTAGAATCTCAGCTTGTTCTACGGTTCGTTCCCTAAAAACACAACCGGCACAACTATCTAAGTGGTCTTTGGAAGCATCGGTAATTCCATTATAGAAGATATCAAGTATTTCGTTCTTCTCAAGAGGGTGATCAGGCAAAGCATTCAATAGCTGGATGAGCCTCCCCCAAGCTTGTGGGAGACTCTCTTCCTCAGCTTGAGCAAAGTTGTATATTTCCTGCAAGGCAGCTTGCTTCTTATGGGCAGGGAAATATTTTTCAGAGAAGTAGTAGACCATATCCTGGGGGCTACGCACACAACCAGGAGCAAGAGAAGTGAACCAGGTCTTAGCATCATCCTTTAGCGAGAAAGGAAACAACTTGAGGATATAGTGGTGGCGGATCTTTTCCTCACTAGTGAATAGGGTGGCTATATCGTGCAGTTTGGTAAGATGGGCTACAACCGTTTCAGACTCGTAACCGTGAAAAGGATCGGATTCGACCAGAGTGATCAACTCAGGGTCGATAGAGAATTCATAATCCTTATCGGTCACAAAGATAGGCGAAGTAGCAAACTTCGGGTCGTATTTCATCCTATTGTTCACAGATTTTTATTTCCACTTGCGGAGTAGTTTCTCAACATCATAGCTATCCTTACACGCAAGAAAATCCTCAGCTATCTCTCCCTCCATAACATAGCGTTCAGGCATAACAGGCATAGTAGGAGGTTCTACTTCAATAGTATCAGCAGTTTCAGAAGTATCATCATGTCTAGCAGCAACTCTAGCAAGTTGTGCATCAAGGAATGCACCTAGTGGCAAAGCAGTATCAAGCATAGCATCATCAGGCATATTATCAAGCATAGCATCATCAGGCATAGTATCAAGCATAGCATCATTAGGCATAGTATCAAGCATAGCATCATCGGGCATAGTATCAAGCATAGCATCATCATAAGCATCATGGGCAGCAGAAGTAGCATCATCAAGCACAAGCAACATATCAAGATTTCTAGCAGGAGATGATGTCGCAAACTTCCTCAAAACTGAAGGTGAATCAAGTGCAGAGCTAGATGGAAGTTCCTTACCTCTCCTCGTAGTGGAAGGCAAGATTTTAGTTCTTGGGTCTTTCGGATTCCTCATAGTGACCAGCAGACGCCAATCCCAAGTGACTCAGAGAATATAGTTGTGCCTCCCCGGCAACGGCGCAAGAAAATAGTCTTGATAACCCACAAGTGTAGGGGATCGCAACAGTTTTCGAGGGTAGAGTATTCAATCCAAATTTATTGGTTCGACACAAAGGGAAGCGAAAGAATATTCTCAAGTATTAGCAGCTGAGTTTGTTAGTCTCAACCACCCCTGAAAGATTAGTGTCTGCAAGCAAAGTATCAGTAGCAAAGTGGTATGATACCAACGGTGCCAGAAAAAGATCTGTTGATGGCAGACTATTCCCGACTGTTGTATCAATGGCGCCAGTAAATAGCACGTGGACAGGGAACTATTCTTCCCAGGCAACGGCTCCAGAAAAGTCTTGCAACAAGTAGCAACAAAGTAGCAAGTAACAGCAGTAGTGACAGCAGTAGCAAGTAACAGCAGTAGTGACAGCAGTAGCAAGGAATAGCAGTAGTGACAGCAGCAGCATGGTAACAGCAGTAGCAACAGTAGTAGCAGCAAAGTAACATAGCAAGGACCAGTAGTAAAATACTCGTAGGCAGTGGATCGGTGATGGATGAGTATACCGGATGTGATTCATCATGTAACAGCTATAACACGGAGAGATATGTAACTAGCTCCCGTTTGTCAATCTAATGTAGGCATGTATTCCGTATGTAGTCATACGTCCTTAGGGAAAAGAACTTGCATGACATCTATTGTCCATCCCTCCCGTGGCAGCGGGGTCCTAATGGAAACTACGGGATATTAAGGTTCTCCTTTTAATAAAGAACCGGACCAACGCATTAACACTTGGTGAATACATGAACTCCTCATACCATGGTCATCTCCGGGAGTGGTTCCGGCTATTGTCACTCAGGGTTGCCGGGTCATAACACATAGTAGGTGACTACAACTTGCAAGATAGGATCTAAAACACACATATATTGGCGACAACATAATAGGTTCAGATCTGAAATCATGGCACTCGGGCCCTAGTGACAAGCATTAAGCATAGCCAAGTAGTAGCAAAATCAATCTAGAACATAGTGTATACTAGGGATCAATCCCGTCAAAACTAACTCGATTACATGATAGATCTCATCCAACTCATCACCGTCCAGCAAGCCTACGATGAGATTACTCACGAACGGTGAAGAGCATCATGGAATTGTCAATGGAGGAAGGTTGATGATGACGATGGCGACGATTTCCCCTCTCCGGAGCCCGGAACGGACTCCAGATCTGCCCTCCAGATGAAGAACAGGAGGTGGCGGTGCCTCCGTATTGTAAAACGCGATGAATCCTCTCCCTGATTTTTTTCTCTGGGCGAGATGGAATAAATAGAGCTGAGTTTGGAGGTGGTGGTGCCACGTGAGCCCCACAAGCCCTCACGACGCGGCCTAGGGGGGTGGCCGCGGTCCAGGGGCTTGTGGCCCACTGGCACACCCCCTCTGGTGGATCTTTGCGCAGGTATTTTTCTTTTATTCCAGAAAAATTCTCCGTAAATTTTCAGGACATTCCGAGAACTTTTATTTCTGCACAAAAACAACACCATGGCAATTCTGCTGAAAACAGCGTTAGTCCGGGTTAGTTCCATTCAAATCATGCAAATTAGAGTCCAAAACAAGGGCAAAGAGAGTTCGTAAAAGTAGATACGACGGAGACGTATCAGTATGCGGATACTGACGATCGAATCTCAGGCAAGTAACATACCGAAGGACAAAGGGAATGACATACGGGATTAAATGAATCCTTGACACTGAGGTTCAACCGATAAGATCTTCGGAGAATATGTAGGATCCAATATGGGCATCGAGGTCCTGCTATTGGATATTGACCGAGAAGTGCCTCGGGTCATGTCTACATAGTTCTCGAACCCGCAGGGTCTGCACACTTAAGGTTCGATGATGTTTTAGTATAGTTGAGTTATACGTGTGGTTACCGAATGTTGTTCGGAGTCTCGGATGAGATCATGGACGTCATGAGGGTTTCCGGAATGGTCCAAAAAGAAGATTGATATATAGGATGGTTTCATTTGGTCACCGAAAAGTTTCGGGCAATTCCAGCAGTGTACCGGGAGTGACGAATGGGTTCCGGGTGTTCACCGAGAGGGGCCCACCCACTCGGGAGTGAGCCCAAGGCCCTAGGGAGGCTCACCAAGTCCCTAGTGGGCTGGTGGAGTCAGCCCAGCAGGGCTATGGCGCCACATAAGAAAATACCAAAGGAAAAATAAAAATAAAAGGAAAGAGGGAGGTGGGAAGGAAGAGGAGGACTCCTCCTTCCCAAACCGAACTGGAGGAGGAGGAGTCCTCCTCCTGGCAGTCGGCGCACCTTGAGGCCTTGTGCCTCAAGGCTAGCCCCTCCCCCTTCCTCCTATATATAGTGGTGGCTTAGGGCTTTTTGAGACACAACTTTGCCACGTGCAACTCTAGCCTATTCCACATAGTTTTACCTCTAGATCGGATTTCTGCGGAGCTCGGGCGGAGCCCTGCAGGAGTAGATCATCACCACCACCGGAGCGCCGTCACGCTGCCGGAGAACTCATCTGCTTCTCCATCTTGCTTGCTGGATCAAGAAGGCCGAGATCATCGTCGAGTTGTACGTGTGCTGGACGCGGAGGTGCCGTCAATTCGGCTCTAGATCGGAACGGATCGCGGAACGGTTCGTGGGACGTTTCGAGGGATGTGAAGACGTTCCACTACATCAACCGCGTTTCTTAATGCTTCCCGCTGTGCGATCTACAAGGGTACGTAGATCTAATCTCCACTCGTAGATGGACATCACCATGATAGGTCTTCGTGTGCGCAGGAAAATCTTTGTTTCCCATGCAACGTTCCCCAACAGGAGATTAGAACCACACGGGACTTATAATTATGACGATTAGAGGAACTAGAACTAGCTCTAATTAGTCAACCAGGACCAACTAGAACTAGAGGAGGCTCCAAAACTTGTGTAAACAATAGGGCCAATACCTCAAGTATATATATAGGTAAGAGGAGGAGGGAGAGGCAGCCACCAAGGAGGGGAAATCCCTCCTTAGGGCTCCGGACAAAGGAGGAGGAGTTAGACTTATCCCCCTCTTCAATCTGGCCTCCTTCCTTAGGGAAGGGATGCGCCTCTCACTTGGGCCCTTGTGACCCAAGTTGCCTTCCACCTCTTGGCCTTTTAAGTCCCGTTGACAAGAATTTAAATATGAAATTGTTCTAAGTACTCTCACACAATTATATATATAATTTAATATTCCTGGAAACATTTTCCGCCTATATATTATTTATCGGTAATACCCGGTATTACCCGAAACTCTCCGGAACCCGTCTCTGACCCCGAAATGCTTCCGGATCCTCTTGAAAATATTTCAAATACTAATGAAACAATTTCACAAATATTTTCTCATCACTCCCGTACTAGTAACACTCGACAAATCATGATTACCTTAAGCTTGTGGCCCTTTAGGTTTGGTAACTCATAGACAAGAACTAAACCCCTTCGTTCAGTGACCGATAGTGGAACCATGGACATCCATATCGATCCCTATGAGCACATGAAAATACTCGAGTGAACCTTTGGTTACTGCTACTTGTAAAATGTGTTCAGTTTTTACCCGAAGAGAAGGGGTGATGCAATATACTAGAGATAAGTATTTCCGTGAGTGAGAACCGAGGTTATTGAACCAATAGGAGAATCACCCAAACTCTCTTTGCAAGCAGCTACACACACAAAACCAAACACTTGCACCCAACGCGGGCAAGAGGGTTGTCAAGCCCCTTGAACTCGTTACTTGTAAGGATTAATTATGATAGATAGATAATATAAATAATGAAAGTAAATTAATGAAAGAAAAAGTGCAGGAAGGTAATTTTGGTTTGTGACAATAGGATTAAGTAAACCCGGGGGGGCATAGATTCACTACATGCTTCTCTCTTGGACATAACACATGGTGGGTAACCAAAGTACTGTTGGGCAATTGAAAAAATAGCGCATAGTTATGACATGTTATGCACGGCAATGTGTAGGATCGAAAGTATGTCTAGAGGGAGGGGTGATTAGACTACTTGACAAGATATATTTTTTTGCCTTTTCCCAGTTTTACTTGAGAGGTAACTACGGCGGTTATAACAAGTCAAGTACACCCTACACATGCAGTTCTATGGATGCTAATCTTAGTTTGGATCGGTGTGGAGGCACAATGCTCCCCAAGAAGCCACTAGGGCCACCGTAATCTCCTCACGCCCTCGCAAAATGCAAGATGTCGTGATTCCACTAAGGGATCCTTGAGGGCGGTCATTGAACCCGTACAAATGGTAACCCTTGGGGGCGGTCACCGAACCCGTACACTTTACCAACCCTTGGGGGCGGTCACCGGAACCCGTACAAAATGGTCGAGGAAATCTCCACAATCTAATTGGAGACCCCAATGCTTGCCCGGAGCTTTACACCACAATGATTGAGCTCTGAGGCACGACCAAGCTTCTAGGACGCCAAAGCACCCAACATGAACAATCTCTAGGGTACCAAGGACCCAAGAGTAATAAGCTTCTCAAATTTCACTTCCACGTATCACCGTGGAGAACTGAAACCGATGCAACTAATGCAATGGCAAGAACACACGAAGTGGTCAAGTCCCTCACACTCAAATCCTCCACAACAACAAAAGCTATGGAGGAATACGAGAGTAAGAACAAGGAGCTCACAAAGAACTCAAAGATCTAGATCCAAGGGGTTCCCCTCATATAGAGGAGAAAGTGATTGGTGGAAATGTGGATCTAGATCTCTTCTCTCTTTTCCCTCAAGAACTAGAAAGAATAATTGGAGGGATTGAGAGATAGCAAGCTCAAAGAAGGTCAACAATGGGGAAAGAACACGAGCTCAAAGGATAGGGAGCAATGGGGAAGAAGCCCCCTTTTATAGGTCCCCACGAATCTGCCCGTTATGTGCAAAATAACACAGGAGCGGTATAACCGCTATACGTACCAGTACAACCAGAAAACACGGGTACCCTGTTGAAACCGGTGGCGCAGACGGTAGTACCGGTTGAAAAGTAACCGAAACAACTGCTTGAAAACAGAGAGGAGTCACCCCCGAGTGGTAGTTGAGATGGTGGTTGCACCGGTGCAATGGGTAGGACCGAGCACGGGTGGTGACGAAGTTGCAAGTGGTACAACCGCTCCGGACACCGGTAGTACCGCCCAAAACAAGTTAACCGGAACAACTAGGCCACCACCGCCCAAGAACCACACCATGATAGAGCCTAGTCCGGTGGTATGGTGGTACTAGATCGGTACAACCGCCTGAAGCTAATCTCTAGGGTTGACCAGATCATAAGCGGTACAACCGCTGGCACGAACCTGAGAGCAGCAACCCTAGGGTATCACCCATGGGGTGGTAGTTAACCAGACGTACAGTCCCAGCGGTATAACCGCTCCGACAAGCGGTACAACCATATCAATAATACACGTAAGACCAGAACTGCCATAACTTCTACAAATGAGCTCCGAATTGAGCGAACTCAATCTTGTTGGATTCACGACGACAAGAGCTATCCAACAACGAGTGCCAATGATATAGAGATGTGAAACCTTTATGAATGAAGGAGCGACAAAAACTCCAACATTGAAAACATCATGGAAGATGCATATGGACTCCGTTTTCGATGTACTCGAGGTTGTCATAAACATGACCACAAGCTCTAAAACTAACAAAGAGAAACACCAAACAAGAACCAAGAAAGATGATGCAAGGGTGCAAATGGTTTGATCTCTCAACGAACGATACGATCAAGCTACTCACTTGAGAGCTCCCCTTGATAGTACGTCAATCCATCTTATAACCCAGTCTCCCAACTACCTATGAAGGGCAAACCTATACCTTGCACATAGTCCACTTGAGCAAGATGATGACGATCTCAATTTCCTCAAGATGGACCACCTTTCTTGATTGCGTTGGCTCGATCAAGGCTAGTTGATTGCTCCCCCCATACTCCACTATGGTTGAGACACTCTTTGGCACATTTTCACAAGTCCATTGTCACCACAATGGACGGCAAGCTTCAAGCATGATCTCTTCGTGACGCTTCATTTGAACTTGCACACCGCAATCTTGATGACGATCACCACTTGATGTCATCCTCCATGGGTTGTATGAGATCTTACTCTTGACGCAAGCCCATGGAAATACACCTAACCCCACATAGAACTCTCACGTAGACCATGGGTTAGTACACAAGGCGTGACTTACAATACTTACCATACCATGGGATCACCTCATCCCTCTCGGTACATCTTGTACGCTTTGTGTGTTGATCAATTTGATTCACTCTTTGACTTAGTCTTGATCAACCTTGTATGTTATCTTCCTTCTTCATAGAGATGATGTCTTCAAGGTAAACATGAATGCTCACACAATCTTCTTCTTCAAGACATGCTTGCAGTAAGCTCAACTCCCACATGACCAATCTTTCGATAAAACCTTGAATACCATCTTGGTCACCATATAAACTCTTTGAAACCAATAGATGGACTTCAAGAAGTGCATATGAACAAATCCTTCAAATGTAACTCAAGGCAACCATTAGTCCATAGAGATTGTCATCAGTTACCAAAACCACACATGGAGAAATATGCTCTAACAGTCTTCTTCCACCGTTTTTAATTTCAGATCCGCTCGTTCGACGCGGGATGTCTCTGCCCCAGCCACCGCGTGCGTGCCCCTAGCAAGGAGTGGGAGCACCCACATCATCCCCCAAGCTGTCACTCGTCGCAGCACCAACAGCTCGTCGTCGACAGCCTCCCTCCTGCACCACTAGCTGCTCGTCGACGCCTTTAGTTGGTTGAGGCTTTTCTAGTTGCCGGTTGAAGCTTTCTATGCTCCTCGTTGTATCTTAGATGCACGGTGCCTGGCGACGAGCTTCTTCGGCTTTTCGGTTGAAGCTTTCATGTAGCCGGTTGAAGCTTTCTAGGTCGTCGGGTGTAGCTTTTGTTGCAGAGGTGCCCCGATGACCAACTTCTTCGTTCTTCTTTGAAACTTTTTATGAAGGTGGTTGCATCTTCACCGTAGCTAGTTGAAGCTTTCTCCGTTCAGCAGTAGCTTGTTACCTCCAGTTGAAGCTTTTTTGCCAGTTGTAGCTTTTGCCGACAATGGTTGTAGCATCTCGGGCACTCGTTTCAGCTTCCATGGGTACCTGGCCCAACTTTCTTGCATCTCAGTTGAAGGTTTTCTCCTCACCCGTGGTAGCTTTTCCTCAAAACGGTTGTACAATCTCACGCGTCGGTTGCAGCTACCATATGTACCTGCGCCCCCCCCCCCCCCCCCCCCTCTGCTTTCGTGTACCTAGGTTGAAGCTTTTCTTCTCATCGGTTGTTGCTTTCTCACGTGCGAGTTGCAGCATCTGTTGTTCTCATCTTCAGCTCCGGCCGGTGCTAGTTGCAACACGTTGTTGGGTGGCGCCGTTGTAGCTTACAAGGCTATAGAAAGGAAAGAAAAAGAACCACGGAAACAACTCTAAGATCCTCTGAGGATCCATGGTGGTTTAATGTGGAGAGTGGAGAAATGGAGTTGTGGCCGCAGCTGGCTAGCCGGTGTGGAGCCAACACAGTGTGGGTTCGGGCACGCAAGTCAGCGGGGATGAGAAAAACAGAAAAGTGAATGCGGGACTAGGTTAGTTTTTAATGTGAATAATGCAGAATTCAGATAAGGAAGAAATGAGTGGAGGAGCGTTTCGATGGATGCATGGACCCATATACAAAAATGTGAGTTAAGGCAAATAAGGAGCGTGACCGGCCGAAGGATCGGCCAGTACACGATTATAAACATTTCCCATTAACAAAACCATCTAGAGGGAGTCGTACATGAGAAACGCCAATCAGATAAGTGATTCAGTTTACATGGAATAGTCAAGTGTAGATTGCTTTGAAAGTGCTTTAGTTTTTCCCAACTCAAATTCTAGTTTAAAATATGTGATTAACATATGGGATCAAATCGTAGAGTGCTACTAGTAATCCTAAGTACAACTCGAATGCTACTAGTAATCTGAAGTACGCGACCGGTGTACATCGACCGGTGAAGGGTGGAGCGCTACTAGTAATCCTAAGTACTCGAACGCGTCCTCTTCCTTTTGGGCAGTACTCCATTCGTGCATGTCCTCTCGCCCCGCTCCACCAAGCTTTACGCGCGCGCCTCCCTCCCGCCACAACCGCAGAGGAAGAAGCGAAGCGGTTGCCATCGTCGTGGCCACGTCGGCCGCGAGCGAGAGCGCGGCGTCTCGCCTACCGTCGCGTTGGCCGTTTCGACAGGGCGCCCCGCGCGGGGCGCGACCTGCCGGCCCGTGCGTCGGAGCGCACATGGCCTGTGGGCGCGGACGTCGACGCGGCGGTCCTGTCGGGTCGGGGCCCGGTCGCTCCACACGTTCGCTCGCTCGTTCGTTAGCTCGTGGCCCGGCGTTCCGAGCGGCGCGCACGTATGGGGTGGGGAAGTAGCTTCAGATACGGACAGATGCAGCGGCAGGAGCAAGGACGCGATGCGTGGACTGTAGCGGCGGCCACGGTGCGTGCTGTGCTATTTTCAGTACTTTTCTTCTGGAAAACCTGCAGTATCGAATCAGTTCTATGACGGGGCGAAGCGGTGCCTGTTTGCCCAACTGCGGTGGTGGATCGCGGTGAGATTGCATCGCGAAAACCGTCGGGGCCGTGGGATTGCAAGGAAAACCATATCTACACCGGACCGTGCAAATCCGGTCCTCTATACGTCCACGAACGCAGCCGAGGTATCTGAACAGCCCCTCATAAATCCTATTACATATCCATATATCTCATATTCAAAGTTTTAAATTTATGTAAAATCATGCGATACCTCATATTCAAAGTTTTAAATTTATGTAAAATCATGCACGTCGATCACACAAATTAATGTTACACATAAATAACAACTGATGGTATCAAACATAATTATATTTACATTAATTTTATTTGAAAAGCACAATCAATGTGTTTGAGATCAAAAGTGATTGAATTCATTCATCGATGATTACAAGAGTATAAATATCCCCTAGGAGACGCAATAATATAGGGAGTTGCGTCTGTTCCAGAACGAGCCAGAGAGGCGTCGGTTGCGGGAAAGAGCCGCCTGACGGTTTGGGAAAAAGTAGATTTTTCTAATTACATTAATGTAATTAATCTTAACACAATCATCTTTTCTTTAATTCTTATTGTGGGTTCACATATGCCCCACCAGATCGTTGAATAGTTGCGTGTGCACGCGATGATCTCGAAGATTTTGGTGCATCTGCAGAAAATTTATAAGCTGAACTTCATCTTTATCTTTTCAGGATTTCAACTTATTCTTGAGGTGCTTCAAAATTATTGGTTTGAACTACACCGTCACCCTTATCCTCGACGATCATATTGTGTAAAATAACACAACATGTTATGAGCTGCCACAAAGTTTCTGATTCCCATATTAGTGTAGTCCATGGACAATTATCTAACGCGCTTGCAGCACTTCGAATGCCTTCTCCACATCCTTCCTAGTTGCTTCCTTCGTTATTGTGAACAGGGTTGGGCCGACAAAATTCGTGGCCTTGTGCCAAATGCTAAAATGAGGCCTCTATTTTTTCAGAAAAATAAAACTACTATATATTCAAGTTATCTATAACTCCTTTATGATGTTGAATTAAATCCTCTATTTTTTTCGAAAAGATCTTATATTTCTAGTAACTAGATTCATATTTTCTAGATAGATTTTTAGAGGAAATAACTTAAATCTTGAAACACAAGATGTCTAAACCAATTAGTATGAAAGAGTATAAATGTTGGAAAAAATAAGATTAAAGGGATAAGCATCCAACAGTTAGCAGAAAACTATTTGAAGAATTGGGACTGATGAACTCACGGACGTAAAACTTGGTCTGGTCAAACTGTCCCTCGCCTCTCCTTTAGTCCATCTCGCTTCATGAGCAGAAGAGGGAAAGTAACAACAAGCGACCTAGCACATATTCTGAAGGATGAAGTGATGTTGATTAGTTGATTTGATTAAGTGGATTTAGCGCATTGTCGGAATACAGCCATGTGTCTGCCCTATTTACCTGTTGATTGTTGCTGCCGGTGTTGCGGACGCTCGTGGTGCCGGCGGCCGCCATTCCTCTGATGTGTCGTCAGGTTGCATCTGTCAATCGGCTGCTACATCATTAGGGTTAGTGCGAACGACGTGTATTCTCGGTATTCTCCTAGGCCATGGATTACTGACCTACGCGTGTGACCCTATCGGGGCCTTTTGGCCTGCTACCTTGAGTAGGCCTAGCTGCTGATGTGCTGCTGATTTGGACCCCCTGTCACCTCGAGGCCCTGTGCGGCCGCACCGGTCGCACACCCCCCGGCCCGGGCCTGATTGTAAAGTGCTTTTGTTTGTTGTCATGTGTTTCGAATATGGTCTTCACAAATGCAACCCACTGAGGATATATGACATCGGCAAGATAGTATCCCATGTTGTAGTCTCGGTCGATGACGGTGTAGTTGCAAGGAGGTGATTCCCCGTTGCAAAGCCTCCTCGACACCGAAGATCATTGAAGCACGTTGATGTCGTTGTGAGAATCCGGCATTCCAAAGAAAGTATGTCAAATTCATAAGTCATGTGATGTCACCGTTTCTAGTATGATGGTGTCCTGTTTGGTGTGACCTTGATATATTCCTTGCAAACCTTTGGAACATTTCTTTCACTACCAATGCATGCAATCAGTTGATGCGAGCATTTCTCAAAAGCCTATGGCCTCTCCAATAACCAACAAGTTCTCTCTATTCTGCACATTTGGTTCTCTCAAATACTCTGTTCCAAACACCTCCACCACAACACAAGCAAACTTGAAAGTAGTATTCACGCATGTGCTCTTCTCTATCCTGACCATCTCACCAACGGCATCACCCATAGTACCAAGTGCAAGCATTCTCAGAGCAAATGTGCACTTCTGTTTGGCAAAATAAAAGAGTTTATCGCAACAATCCCTTGTCAACTTGAAGTAGTCGTTGTGTGCTCCACTTTCTCAACATGCGTAAAAACAATGGTTTTCACATGCGAAAATGACGACGAAACCATGGATCATCCAAGAAAGTTGGGTTCGGAGCAAAGTAATCCTTCTACAGTAGTTTTGTTCCGGATACTCTATCTTGATTGATCACTCTTCTCCCTTTGATTGAGCCCTTCAAATTGAGAATATACTTCACTTGCTGGTCCATTTCCTTCATGGTCATGAGCATGATCATGTTCATTTCTTCGTCCGAAGTCGATGAATCGAAGAACTCATGTTCAATCAATTGGTCAAGCTCCGTCAGCCCGTACTCCTCATTGATCGATGCATCGAAAATCATCGTTTCCCCTAAAAAATGACCAAAAAATCCGGTCAGACATTGTGTCGAACACATCCAGCGCAAGACAGAGCTAGAGAATTGTCGGACGTACCACGGTGTCTTCCGGGCCGGCGACGACATCCTCCGCGGCGAGGACGAGACAGAAGACTGATTTGACAGAGATGGCGGAGCAGAGTCTACGAACGGCGGCAGAGCGCGCGCGACGTTGGTGCTGCGAGACGGACGGTGCGATGAGGAAAAAGAGAGAAAAAACAACAAATGGATTCGACTGGTCTACGGGGTGAATTTGGTCCAATTTGCGATGGGTCAGAATGTCGGGTCCGACTGACGGGAATACCCGGACGCGCCCAGGCTCCTCTATATCCGCCTTTTATTTAGACTGGATATAAAAAGTGTCGGTCAGCTCGGGCGTTTGAGGCCCGTTTAGAGGGTTCAAAGGGATCGCAATTTCATGACGAGTCAGGTTATGCGGACATTTGAGACAGATATGTGGTCGGCTGTAGATGCTCTAACCCGGTGTCGCGTGCGGGTGCATCCGCGTGTGTACTGCCCGACAGATGATGTGTAATGGCTTAGAAGTATTTTTTTTGGCAGTGCTTTGCGCCGGCTGTTGGAAATATGCCCTAGAGGCAATAATAAATTAGTTATTATTATATTTCTTTGTTCATGATAATCATGTATTAACCATGCTATAATTGTATTGATTGGAAACACACTGCATGTGTGGATACATAGACAAAACACTATCCCTAGTAAGGCTCTAGTTGACTAGCTCGTTGATCAAAGATGGTCAAGGTTTCCTGACCATAGGCAAGTGTTATCACTTGATAACGGGATCACATCATTAGGAGAATCATGTGATGGACTAGACCCAAACTAATAAGACGTAGCATGTTGATCGTGTCATTTTGTTGTTACTGTTTTCTGCGTGTCAAGTATTTGTTCCTATGACCATGAGATCATATGACTCACTGACACCGGAGGAATGCTTTGTGTGTATCAAACGTCGCAACGTAACTGGGTGACTATAAAGATGCTCTACGGGTATCTCCAAAGGTGTTCGTTGAGTTAGTATGGATCGAGACTGGGATTTGTCACTCCGTGTGACGGAGAGGTATCTCGGGGCCCACTCGGTAATACAACATCACACACAAGCCTTGCAAGCAATGTGACTTAGTGTAAGTTGCGGGATCTTGTATTACGGAACGAGTAAAGAGACTTGCCGGTAAACGAGATTGAAATAGGCATGCGGATACTGACAATCGAATCTCGGGCAAGTAACATACCGAAGGACAAAGGAAATGACATACGGGATTATATGAATCCTTGGCACTGAGGTTCAAACGATAAGATCTTCATAGAATATGTAGGATCCAATATGGGCATCCAGGTCCCGCTATTGGATATTGACCGAGGAGTCACTCGGGTCATGTCTACATAGTTCTCGAACCCGCAGGGTCTGCACACTTAAGGTTCGACGTTGTTTTATGCGTATTTGAGTTATATGGTTGGTTACCGAATGTTGTTCGGAGTCCCGGATGAGATCACGGACATCACGAGGGTTTCCAGAATGGTCCGGAAACGAAGATTGATATATAGGATGACCTCATTTGATTACCGGAAGGTTTTCGGAGTTACCGGGAATGTACCGGGAATGACGAATGGGTTCCGGGTGTTCACCGGGGGGGGCAACTGTAACGACCAAGATGCGGTCCTTTCCGATCTAGGGGTCGAGGCCCCGAATAGGAAAGAAGCGCATCTAAGCATTTCGCAAGCAAGTAACATAGCACAAATAATAATACAAGTAGACAATTCGGGATTCAACTGTCTTCTTATTAATAACTCAGAGTACAACACAGATACAAACAAGGTAGTTCCGCTACGAACTACAAAACATGGAAAATGCTATGCTACCCTGCCTGCAGGCCCACGATCATGACCACGCCTCAGTCCTCTGGATAGTTCACGTAGAGGCGGTCTGTCTCCTCGTCGTACTGCCACGCCAGCTGGGTGCCGTCGGGATCATCTGTCTCTGGGGTACCTGTACCTGTTAGGAGTTTCGGAGTCTCCGTGAGCCACGGGGACTCAGCAATCTAAGACCTTGGTGCCAGAACTAGTCATGTTATTGGGTAAGGTAGGGGTAAAGTGTATTAGACTGCAGCATCCTATGCTTGAATAGTGGCTAACTTACGCAAAATAGAAGTGAAGGTGGTCTACGCTAACAGTCGGGTTTACTTGATCACTAAGTAATCCTGAACACCTACCTACGGCATTCATAACCCCACCGTGTTCCCGATCGAAGAGAGATCTTCGAAGGGACAGTCACGGTTACGCACACAGTTGGCAATTTTATTAGCTTATGTTTAAGTTCTCTAATACCGGATGTTAACAAAATATTCCAAGTTGCCACATAACCGCGGGAACGGCTTTCCGAAAGATTAAATCCTGCACGGGTGCTCCAATTAGTCCATCACAAACGAACACAGGCCGCAAAGGCATCCTCTATCACGAATCTCGTGATCTCGTCGGATTCCTTAGAGGAAAACCTCAACTCTGGGGAAAACCAAAGCTTCACTGGGATTCCTATACGCAAGATATACCGCTAAGATAAGACAAGGCTAGCAGGACCTCCCGTCGTGTCGACGACCCTGATAAGAGCCGTGTATCTCAGTTTCAGGACACGACAGATGAGCTAGACGTCGGGATGGCTAAACCTCTGGGTGACCAGTGGGGCCCCGGACATCGCTCAGGTGGGGCCAACACTCATGAGGAGCACTGGCCCGGGTAGTTGATTAAATTCCTCGGGATAGCTATTCCCTATGCAGATTATTATGTGATTAGCAGATTAAAACCAATGTTGGGTCCTACCGGACAAGCCTTAGCACTACGCGATTTATCAAGGGGGTCCCCATAACAACCCCCAACGTGTTAGGAGCGATCATTATGGAATCAAACACCAGTAACCGGTAACTAAGGCGGCAATAACGGAACAAAGCACCCGGCAAAAGGCTAGGCCTCCCGTCATTTACCAAGTATAAAGGTGCATTAATTAAATAACAGAATTTAATATAATGATATCAAGCTCATGTCATCACATGAGTTTAAAACACCTGCAACTAACAATGCTAACATTAGTAGCTGAGCAAGCCTACTTAGCCATACAAGTTTTTGCTAGGAAGGAGAACGGTGTTTGGGCTCATGGCATTTCAAGAGGCAATTTAATTTCAGTGGTAGGCAGCGAGAAATATGACATGGAAACGAAACTA
Organism: Hordeum vulgare subsp. vulgare; assembly: GCF_904849725.1. NCBI lineage: Eukaryota > Viridiplantae > Streptophyta > Magnoliopsida > Poales > Poaceae > Hordeum > Hordeum vulgare. The sequence goes on along the minus strand of NC_058522.1, from coordinate 441,749,780 downwards.
ACATAACAAGTCTAGAGATGGAATCAAGGTCATATCATCTTGCCCGTGATATCCTCAGCTTGGAATGGTTCTGGATCGTCCTGCACGTACTCTCCTGACTCCACGTATTCGTTCTCCGATCCCGGTGCTACCCAACATAAGAATAACAGCCAATGAACAGAAGCACCACAAGATGCAACAATCACATGAGGCATGAGATGAAAATTGAGCATGCACCACTATTTCTATCACTAGCACAAGCAAAATAAACTACTGCAAGTTTCTGGACAGATCTGTACACTAAGCTAATTTGACATGCATGAGGATGACATGAACAGATGTGGCTCATGAAAACGGTGCAAAACCATATAAAGAACATTGCCAACGGAGCTACGGATCAACGGGAATCAACGAAACAAGATAGGAAGCTCTACGTGGAAGATTCAACACCACACTCACAATTGGCACAAATCTGGTATTCCCAGGTTGCCAAGACATGTAACAACCCAACATGAATGGATTGGAGCAAGGTAGTGTTGGAAATATGCCCTAGAGGCAATAATAAATTAGTTATTATTATATTTCTTAGTTCATGATAATCGTTTATTATCCATGCTATAATTGTATTGATTGGAAACACAATACTTGTGTGGATACATAGACAAAACACTGTCCCTAGTAAGCCTCTAGTTGATTAGCTCGTTGTTCCAAAGATGGTCAAGGTTTCCTGGCCATAGGCAAGTGTTGTCACTTGATAACGGGATCACATCATTAGGAGAATCATGTGATGGACTAGACCCAAACTAATAGACGTAGCATGTTGATCGTGTCATTTTGTTGCTACTGTTTTCTGCGTGTCAAGTATTTGTTCCTATGACCATGAGATCATATAACTCACGGACACCGGAGGAATGCTTTGTGTGTATCAAACGTCGCAACGTAACTGGGTGACTATAAAGATGCTCTACAGGTATCTCCGAAGGTGTTCGTTGAGTTAGTATGGATCAAGACTGGGATTTGTCACTCCGTGTGACGGAGAGGTATCTCGGGGCCCACTCGGTAATACAACATCACACACAAGCCTTGCAAGCAATGTGACTTAGCGTAAGTTGCGGGATCTTGTATTACGAAACGAGTAAAGAGACTTGCCGGTAAACGAGATTGAAATAGGTATGCGGATACTGACGATCGAATCTCGGGCAAGTAACATACCGAAGGACAAAGGGAATGACATACGGGATTATATGAATCCTTGGCACTGAGGTTCAAATGATAAGATCTTCGTAGAATGTGTAGGATCCAATATGGGCATCCAGGTACCGCTATTGGATATTGACCGAGGAGTCTCTCGGGTCATGTCTACATAGTTCTCGAACCCGCAGGGTCTGCACACTTAAGGTTCGACGTTGTTTTATGCGTATTTGAGTTATATGGTTGGTTACCGAATGTTGTTCGGAGTCCCGAATGAGATCACGGACGTCACGAGGGTTTCCGGAATGGTCCGGAAACGAAGATTGATATATAGGATGACCTCATTTGGTTACCGGAAGGTTTTCGTGCATTACCGGAAAAGTTTCGGGCTCATCGGTAGTGTACCGGGAGTGCCGGGAGGGGTGCCGGGGACCATCGGGAGGGGTGTCACGCCCCAAGGGGTCTCATGGGCTATGGGAAGAGATAAACCAGCCCCTAGTGGGCTGGAATAAGTTCCCACTAAGGCCCATAAGGTTTGAGAAGGAAAAAACACAAGGTGGAAAGAGTTTCCAAGTGGGAAGGTGGAATCCTACTCCAAGTAGGATTGGAGTAGGACTCCTCCACCTCCAATTTCGGCCAAACCTTTAGGTTTTGAGGCTGCCTCCTCCCCTCCCTCCCACCTATATATACGGAGGTTTTAGGACTGATTTGAGACGACTTTCTCACGGCTGCCCGACCACATACCTCCATAGTTTTTCCTCTAGATCGTGTTTCTACGGAGCTCGGGCGGAGCCCTGCTGAGACAAGATCATCACCAACCTCCGGAGCGCCGTCACGCTGCTGGAGAACTCTTCTACCTCTCCGTCTCTCTTGCTGGATCAAGAAGGCCGAGATCATCGTCGAGCTGTACGTGTGCTGAACGCGGAGGTGCCGTCCGTTCGGTACTAGATCGTGGGACTGATCGCGGGATTGTTCGCGGGGCGGATCGAGGGACGTGAGGACGTTCCACTACATCAACCGCGATCTCTAATCGCTTCTGCTGTACGATCTACAAGGGTACGTAGATCACTCATCCCCTCTCGTAGATGGACATCACCATGATAGGTCTTCGTGCGCGTAGGAAAATTTTTGTTTCCCTTGCGACGTTCCCCAACAGTGGCATGATGAGCTAGGTTCATGCGTAGATGTCTTCTCGAGTAGAACACAAAAGGTTTTGTGGGCGGTGATGTGCGTTTTGCTGCCCTCCTTAGTCTTTTCTTGATTCCGCGGTATTGTTGGATTGAAGCGGCTTGGACCGACATTACTCGTACGCTTACGAGAGACTGGTTTCATCGTTACGAGTAACCCCCTTTGCTCAAAGATGACTGGCAAGTGACTGTTTCTCCAACTTTAGTTGAATCGGATTTGACCGAGGAGGTCCTTGGATGAGGTTAAATAGCAACTCATATATCTCCGTTGTGGTGTTTGCGTAAGTAAGATGTGATCCTACTAGATACCCTCGGTCACCACGTAAAACATGCAACAACAAAATTAGAGGACGTCTAACTTGTTTTTGCAGGGTATGATTGTGATGTGATATGGCCAACGATGTGATGTGATATATTGGATGTATGAGATGATCATGTTGTAATAGAAATATCGACTTGCACGTCGATGGTACGGCAACCGGCAGGAGCCATAGGGTTGTCTTTATACTAACGTTTGTGCTTGCAGATGCGTTTACTATTTTGCTAGGATGTAGCTTTAGTAGTAATAGCATAAGTAGCACGACAACCCCGATGGCAACACGTTGATGGATGATCATGGTGTGGCGCCGGTGACAAGAAGATCGTGCCGGTGCTTTGGTGATGGAGATCAAGAAGCACGTGATGATGGCCATATCATGTCACTTATGAATTGCATGTGATGTTAATCCTTTTATGCACCTTATTTTGCTTAGAACGACGGTAGCATTATGAGGTGATCTCTCACTGAAATTTCAAGACGAAATTGTGTTCTCCCCGACTGTGCACCGTTGCGACAGTTCTTCGTTTCGAGACACCACGTGATGATCGGGTGTGATAGACTCAACGTTCACATACAACGGGTGCAAAACAGTTGCACACGCGGAACACTCGGGTTAAGCTTGACGAGCCTAGCATGTGCAGACATGGCCTCGGAACACATGAGACCGAAACGAGCATGAATCGTATAGTTGATATGATTAGCATAGGGATGCTTACCACTGAAACTATTCTCGACTCACGTGATGATCGGACTTGAGATAGCGGATTTGGATCATGTACCACTCAAATGACTAGAGAGATGTACTTTTTGAGTGGGAGTTCTTAAGTAATATGATTAATTGAACTAATTGTCATGAATATAGTCTAATGGTCTTTGCGAATTACGATGTAGCTTGCGCTATAGCTCTACTGTTTTTATATGTTCCTAGAGAAAATTTAGTTGAAAATTGATAGTAGCAAACTTTGCAGACTGAGTCTGTAAAACCGAGGATTGTCCTCGTTGCTACGCAGAAAGCTTATGTCCTTAATGCACCACTCGGTGTGCTGCACCTCGAGCGTCGTCTGTGGATGCTGTGAACATCCGACATACACGTTTCTGATGACTACGCGATAGTTCAGTGCAAAGTACTTAATGGCTTAGAAGCAAGGCACCGAAAACGTTTTAAAACGTCACGGAACATAAGTGATGTTCTAAAGAGATGAAATTGTGATTTCATGCTTGTGCCCTTGTTAAGAGGTACAAGACCTCCAACAAGATTCTTTGACCACAAAGTGGAGGAGAAAAGCTCAATCGTTGAGCGTGTGCTGAGATTGTCTGAGTACAACAATCACTTGAATCAAGTGTGAGCTAATCTTCCAGATGAGATAGTGATGGTTCTCCAAAGACACTGCCACCAAGCTGAGAGAGCTTCGTGATGAACTATACATATCAAGGATAGATACAATGATCCTTGAGCGATTCGTGATGTTTGACACTGCGAAAGTAGAAATCACGAAGGAGCATCAATAGTTGATGGTTTGTAAAACCACTAAAGTTTCAAGAAAGGCAAGGGCTAGAAGGGATACTTCGTGAAACGGCAAAACAGTTGCTGCACTAATGAAGAGACCCAAGATTAAACCCAAACCCGAGACTAAGTGCTTCTGTAATGAGGGGAACAGTCACTGAGGCGGAGCAACTCTAGATACTTGGTAGATAAAGAAGGCTGGCAAAAGTCGAAAGAAGTGTATTTGATATACATGATGTTGATGTGTACTTTACTAGTACTCCTAGTAGCATGAGGGTATTGGATACCGGTTCGGTTGCTAAGTGATTAGTAACATGAAATGAAAGCTACGGCATAAACGGAGACTAGCTAAAGGCGAGGTGACGATACGTGTTGGAAGTGTTTCCAAGGTTGATATGATCAAACGTCGCGCGCCCGCTCTACCATCGGGATTGGTGTTAAACCTAACTAATTGTTATTTGGTGCTTGCGTTAAGCATGAACATGATTGGATCGTGTTTGTTGCAATACGATTATTCATTTAAAGAGAATAATGGTTACTCTATTTTCTTGAATATTCACCTTCAATGGTTTATTGAATCTCGATCGTAGTATTACACATGTTCATAATATTAGTGCCAAAAGATACGAGTTAATGATGATAGTACCACTTACTTGTGGCACTGCCGCTTGAGTCATGTTAGTATAAATTGCATGAAGAGGCTCCATGCTGATGGATCTTTGTACTCACCTAATTTCGAATCACTAGTGACATGCAAATCATACCACATGAGCAAGGCCTTGTTTTCATTGAGATGAAATAAGATAGTAACTTGTTGGAAGTGATACATTTTGATGTATGCAGTCCAATAGGTACTGAGGCACGCAGTAGATATCATTATGTTCTTACTTCACTGATGATTTGAGTAGATACAGGAATATTTACTTAATGAATCACAAGTCTGAAATGTTGAAAAGTTCAAATCCGTTTCAGAGTGAAGATCGTCGTAACAAGAGGACAAACTGTCTACGATATGATCATAAGAAATGAATATCTGAGTTACGAGTTTTGGTACACAGTTAAGACAATGTGGAAATTGTTTCGCGGTTCATGCCACCTGGAACATCATAGTGTGATGATGTGTCTGAACGTCATAGCCACGCACTATTTGATATGGTGCATACTATGATATCTTTTATCGAATTACCACTATCGTTTATGGGTTATGCATTAGAGACAACCACACTCACTTTAAATAGGGCACCGCGTATTTTCGTTGAGATGACACAGTATAGACTGAGGTTTAGAGAAATCTAAACTGTCGTTTCTTGAAAGTTTGGGGCTTCGACACTTATGTGAAAAAGTTTCAGTATGATAAGCTCGAACCCAAAGCGGACAAATGCATCTTCATAGGATATCCAAAACAGTTGGATACATCTCCTATCTCAGATCCAAAAGCAAAGTGTTTGTTTCTAGAAACGGATCCTTTCTCGAGGAAAGGTTTCTCTCGAAAGAATTGAGTGGGAGGGTAGTAGAACTTGATGAGGTTATTGAACCATCACTTCAACCAGTGTGTAGCAGGGCGCAGGAAGTTGTTCCTGTGGCGCCTACACCAATTGAAGTGGAAGCTGATGATGGTGATCATTGAGCTTCGAATCAAGTCACTACAAACCTCGTAGGTCGACAAGGTCGCGTACTGCTGCAGAGTAGTACGGTAACCCTGTCTTGGAGGTCATGTTGTTGAGCAACAGTGAACCTACGAGTTATGGAGAAAGCGATGGTGGGCCCAGATTCCGACAAATGGCTGGAAGCCTTGAAATCCGAGAGAGGATCCATGTATGAAAACAAAGTGTAGACTTTAAAAGAACTACTTGATGGTCATAAGACTATTGAGTAAAGATGGATCTTTAAAAGAAGACAGACGATGATGGTGATAAGTCACTATTAAGAAAAGCTCGACTTGTCGCAAAGATGTTTTCGATAAGATCAAACAGTTGACTATGATGGGACTTTCTCACTCGTAGCGATGCTAAAAGTCTGTTAGAATTATGTTAGTTGTTGATGCATTATTTATGAAATATTGCACGTAGGATGTCAAAACATTGTTTTCTCGACGGTTTCCTTGAGCAAACATTGTATGTGATACAACCAGAAGGTTTTGTCGATCCTAAAGATACTAGCAAGTATGCGAGCTCCAGTAATCCTTCAATGGACTGGTGCAAACATCTCGGAGTTGGAATATACACTTTGATGAGATGATCAAAGATTTTGGGTTTGTACAAGGTTTATGAGAAACTTGTATTTCCAAAGAAGTGAGTGGGAGCACTATAGAATTTCTGATAGGTATATGTGGTTGACATATTGTGGATCAGAAGTAATGTAGAATTTCTGTAAAGCATACAAGGTTGTTTGAAAGAAGTTTTCAAAGGAGTACCTGGATTACGCTACTTGAACGTTGAGCATCAAAGATCTATGGAGATAGATCGAAAGCGCTTAATAGAAGTTTCAACAAGATGCATGCCTTGACAAGTTTTTGAAAGAGTTCAAAATAGACCAGCAAAGAAGGAGTTCTTGGTTGCGTTGTGAGGTGTGAATTTGAGTAAGACTCAAAACCCGACCACGGCAGAATAAAGAGAATAGACGAAGGTCGTCTTCTATGCCTTAGCCGTAGAATCTAAAGTATGCCATGCTGTGTACCGCACCTGAAGTGTGCCTTGACTCAAAGTATGTTGAGAGGTATAGAGAGTGATCCATGATTGAATCACTAGCAGCGGTCGAAATTTATCCTTAGTAACTAATGGACTAAGGAATTTTTCTCGATTATGGAGGTGGTTAAAGAGTTTGTCGTAAAGGGTTACGTCAATGCAAGCTTTGACACTAATCCGGATAACTATGAGTAGTGAAACGGATTCATATAGTAGAGTAGATATTTGGAGCATTTCCGAATAGCACGTAGTAGCAGCATCTATAAGATGACATAAAGATTTGTAAAGAACGCACGAATCTGAAAGTTTCAGAACCGTTGACTAAAACCTCTCTCACGAGCAAGACGTGATCAGACCCCATAACTATATGGGTGTTGGATTCGTTGGAATCACATGGTAATGTGAACTAGATTATTGACTCTAGTGCAAGTGGGAGACTGTTGGAAATATGCCCTAGAGGCAATAATAAATTAGTTATTATTATATTTCTTAGTTCATGATAATCGTTTATTATCCATGCTATAATTGTATTGATTGGAAACACAATACTTGTGTGGATACATAGACAAAACACTGTCCCTAGTAAGCCTCTAGTTGACTAGCTCGTTGTTCCAAAGATGGTCAAGGTTTCCTGGCCATAGGCAAGTGTTGTCACTTGATAACGGGATCACATCATTAGGAGAATCATGTGATGGACTAGACCCAAACTAATAGACGTAGCATGTTGATCGTGTCATTTTGTTGCTACTGTTTTCTGCGTGTCAAGTATTTGTTCCTATGACCATGAGATCATATAACTCACGGACACCGGAGGAATGCTTTGTGTGTATCAAACGTCGCAACGTAACTGGGTGACTATAAAGATGCTCTACAGGTATCTCCGAAGGTGTTCGTTGAGTTAGTATGGATCAAGACTGGGATTTGTCACTCCGTGTGACGGAGAGGTATCTCGGGGCCCACTCGGTAATACAACATCACACACAAGCCTTGCAAGCAATGTGACTTAGCGTAAGTTGCGGGATCTTGTATTACGAAACGAGTAAAGAGACTTGCCGGTAAACGAGATTGAAATAGGTATGCGGATACTGACGATCGAATCTCGGGCAAGTAACATACCGAAGGACAAAGGGAATGACATACGGGATTATATGAATCCTTGGCACTGAGGTTCAAATGATAAGATCTTCGTAGAATGTGTAGGATCCAATATGGGCATCCAGGTCCCGCTATTGGATATTGACCGAGGAGTCTCTCGGGTCATGTCTACATAGTTCTCGAACCCGCAGGGTCTGCACACTTAAGGTTCGACGTTGTTTTATGCGTATTTGAGTTATATGGTTGGTTACCGAATGTTGTTCGGAGTCCCGGATGAGATCACGGACGTCACGAGGGTTTCCGGAATGGTCCGGAAACGAAGATTGATATATAGGATGACCTCATTTGGTTACCGGAAGGTTTTCGTGCATTACCGGAAAAGTTTCGGGCTCATCGGTAGTGTACCGGGAGTGCCGGGAGGGGTGCCGGGGACCATCGGGAGGGGTGTCACGCCCCAAGGGGTCTCATGGGCTATGGGAAGAGATAAACCAGCCCCTAGTGGGCTGGAATAAGTTCCCACTAAGGCCCATAAGGTTTGAGAAGGAAAAAACACAAGGTGGAAAGAGTTTCCAAGTGGGAAGGTGGAATCCTACTCCAAGTAGGATTGGAGTAGGACTCCTCCACCTCCAATTTCGGCCAAACCTTTAGGTTTTGAGGCTGCCTCCTCCCCTCCCTCCCACCTATATATACGGAGGTTTTAGGACTGATTTGAGACGACTTTCTCACGGCTGCCCGACCACATACCTCCATAGTTTTTCCTCTAGATCGTGTTTCTACGGAGCTCGGGCGGAGCCCTGCTGAGACAAGATCATCACCAACCTCCGGAGCGCCGTCACGCTGCTGGAGAACTCTTCTACCTCTCCGTCTCTCTTGCTGGATCAAGAAGGCCGAGATCATCGTCGAGCTGTACGTGTGCTGAACGCGGAGGTGCCGTCCGTTCGGTACTAGATCGTGGGACTGATCGCGGGATTGTTCGCGGGGCGGATCGAGGGACGTGAGGACGTTCCACTACATCAACCGCGATCTCTAATCGCTTCTGCTGTACGATCTACAAGGGTACGTAGATCACTCATCCCCTCTCGTAGATGGACATCACCATGATAGGTCTTCGTGCGCGTAGGAAAATTTTTGTTTCCCTTGCGACGTTGCCCAACAGGTAGAACACCACAACATCAATTAAGCACACACTTTGATCAAAAAGACAAAACTACATAATCTGCCATAATCTGCATCTTAGCTATTTGGGAGCTACATGAAACATAGCTACAGGCCTCCAAACATGACAAATAATATATGTGTCTGTTGTCCACCAAGAACACTACAAGCACCAGCAGGAATCACAGCAAAAGGAATTAAACTCTAGAAGATACAAGGCCACAAACTTTCCGAAAAAACCATCAGATCTCAGGGACTTAGTGAAAATTCCTGCACCTGAGTTTCTGTCTCTGTTCTGAAGCTTTTTGACAGCAATCAAAACACAACCTACTGGACTCCAAATGATTTGACATTTGACAGGGAGCTTCACAAACATACCCTACTTCTATCACACAAAAACTCATGCCCTTGGGCTCCACCTATTCCATGGAATCAAAGATCAAACTTGCAACAAATCTGAATATGCAACTCCATAAAGTACCCTTCTAAGACAACAACTACCAAGGTAGAGTTCATGTGCACAATGACAAAGTGACATGGGGGTTTGAACCCCATGTTTGTGTCATGCACATCAACTCCGCAACCCCTACTATCAAGCTCCTCACACAAATATCATGCCATGCCCTCTCACATATGGACATGTGGAGGTGCAAGGCTTGCTTGTCAAGGTGGTATGCTACTCACACACCTTCTAGTCCACATTACCCACAAGCACAACATACCCAAGGTCAACACCACATACTTACACACATGATCTTAGCTACCAACTAAAACAAGGTCAACTCCATATTTAAACACACAACCTAGTGCATCAACACATGATAACACTTACAACAAAGAAGAAGCTACACAAGTTTGCTACTTCACTTGCTAGCTTTACCTAGGATAATCTACTAGGTAGCACCACCATGCACACACAACATGTAAAGCTTCTCCATATGTATATGGACTCACACACACATGCAATTCTCACAAACCACACACTACATCACCTAACATAGATATAACAGCAAGAAAATAAAATAGAAACAAGATGCCATGACCACCTATGATTATAACAGGAACTACAAAGCAAAGATGAATTAATATAGCAGCAAATAGAAAACAAAACAAAAGAGAAAAAAAAGGAACTTCCTGGGATTCGAACCCAGTACTCCCTCTGGTAACCCAGAGCACCACTACCACTCCACTGATCACCATGCACTCGACAGAGGAGGGGTACATTGCGGGATAACCTCTCTACTGCTGATACTACTTTCCACCGAGAGAAAAAAAGATGAACAAAGAATGGGGGGAGATGCACCACCGGGGATTCGATCCCTGCACCTCCAGAGAACAAACAAAGACCACCACCACTGCGCTACAACACGGCTACTGGCAGAAGGGGGGTATTTCTAGGAATACCACCACATCCTCTCGATTCCTGCTCTGCACCTGCGCGCCAGGGACGCGCCGGCGACAGGGAAGGGCACCGGCTTCTCTACTGCTGCTGCACGACGAGAAGATCCAGACGCTAAGCTGCTGCACCACGAAGAGGGAGACTTCCTACTGCTACTGCTACTGCATGCACCACTATCGTCCTGCACGTACACTTGCTGCAACCGCACGGCACGGCTTCCTGCAACCGGCTCGTCGGATCCAACGAGGGAGAAGGGAAGAGAGGGTCGGCTCACCTCGGGGGAAGAAGGAGGGGCCGCTCGGTGGAGGAGGCTGGCCGGAGAGAAGGGAGGCGCGCGGGAGAAGGCCCTGCTGCCGGGTTGATGTCGATGGAGGTAGACGGGGTAGATCACCGGAGCCGGCTCCTTGACGTGCTCCTGGCCGGCGTGGTAGACGACCCTCGACCTCACCGAGGACGAAAATGGGGCGCGGGCACCGTCCCCGTGCCCTTGGACATGTCCGCCGGCGCTGCTCAACGGAGTAGACGGGGTAGACGCGGCGGCCGAACTCTCTCTCTCTCTACTCCTACCCTACAGAGAGCTTACCAGGGAGACGGAAGAGAAAAGGAGGGAAGTGGCGGCACTGGGGGGAGGAGAGGGAACCCTAGGGGCGGAGGAAGGTTCCCTCCACCTTATATTACCTCGGGGGAGGCGCTTGAGCCACAGGATCAAGAGGAGGCGATCGGGAGGTGGAGCTGCGGTCGTACCATGGGTGACGTCGACAGGTAGGAGACGATCGTCTCCTGGGCTGATGTGTTGTGCGAAGGGGTATGGGCCTGGGAGGAGACACTGGGCCTCTCTGAGTGGGAGGGAGCCCACCAGAGAAGAAAAATAGAAAACAGCCCTCGAGATTTATTTCTAATTAGGTAAATAACACAGAAAGAAAAGAAACCCTCAGGACTACTGCTGATTATAAAATCAAAACAAAAATGTCCCTGGGCCTAAAAATACCTAAGCTTTTAAAATAAAATGCAAAAGGAATTTTATGGGGCATTTAAATAAATACAAAACTACAATTAATTATACTGTTTTGTGATTTATATACACTCTCAAGACCAAAATAAAACTCCACATCATCACATCATCATCCCCACAATAACCTCTAAACACAAGACATTTTAAAACATCTCTTGTGAAGATGGAATTTTGAACATGAGATAATAGGAGAGGAAAAGGGTTTGAAATTGCAATGAGCTTTGAAAATCCCAAGCAACCACTCCTACACTCCACACACCATCATCACATGACATCAACACATGAAATCACAAGGTAGCTAACCACAAGATCACCACCTACATATATTACTAACACCACAAGAAATCATAGTGCAACAACTCAAGATAAGGGCATGCAATGATATTCTATGCATGCATGCACGAGAAGGAAATAGTAAGGAACACACATGAAATCATGGTATCAACTTTAACATCATAATCTCTGACAAGGTGGTCCCACATGAAGTAGGTCCAAAAAGGGTAGGTTCTACACTTGGGGCATTACAAACTCTCCCACAGTACAAAGAAGATCTCGCCCTCGAGGTCTAAGACTGAAAGAAAACGGGGAATTCGGAACGGAGGTGATCCTCGCGCTCCCACGTAGCCTCTTTGTCGGAATGGTGTGACCACTGCACTTTGAGAAACTTGAAAGTCTTGTTACGGGTCTTGCGCTCAGTCGCCTCGAGAACCGCAACTGGATGCTCGCGATAAGAAAGGTCAGACTGAAGATCGATATCTTGAAGATGCACAATGCGCTCGGGGTTCTTGAAACACCTCCGAAGCTGAGAAACATGGAACACATCATGGACATTTGCAAAGGTTGATGGAAGCTCGAGCTGGTATGCAAGGTCACCCCTCTTGCCAACCACTCTGAACGGACCAACGAAACGAGGCACAAGCTTGACTTTGAAGCCAAAACGCTGCATACCCTTCATAGGAGACACCTTGAGATAGACAAAATTATCAAGCTCATACGACATGTCACGGTGCTTGCTATCGTAATAGCTCTTCTGACGGGACTGAGCTGCTCTAAGATTGTCGCGAATGATCCGACACATCTCCTCAGCTTCTTCTATCATATCATTGCCAAGGATCTGACGCTCGCCTGTCTGGGACCAGTTGAGCGGAGTACGACACTTCCTGCCATAGAGAATTTCAAACGGAGCCTTGCCAGAACTAGCTTGATAACTGTTGTTATACGAGAACTCCGCGAAAGGCAGATAATCTTCCCACTTCATGCCAAAAGAGATAACACAGGCTCTCAGCATATCCTCAAGAACTTGATTCACTCTCTCCACTTGACCACTAGTCTAAGGATGGAACGATGTGCTAAAGCAGATCTTCGTGCCCATAGCAGACTGAAAGGAGTCCCAGAACTTGGAAGTGAAGATACTTCCGCGATCTGACGAGATCATCATAGGTACACCGTGCAAAGAGACAATCTTGGAGGTGTACAACTCTGCCAGCTGAGCTGCTGAAATGGACTCCTTGACTGGAAGGAAATGCGCTACTTTACTCAATTTGTCGATGACGACGAAGATAGCATCATTGCCCTTCTTGGACTTCGGAAACCCGGTGACGAAGTCCATCTCAATGTGATCGAACTTCCACTCGGGAATCGGCAAAGGCTGCAAGAGGCCCGCTGGTCTTTGATGTTCTGCTTTCACCCTTCGACATACATCACACTCGTTTACGAATTGTGCAATTTCACGTTTCATACGAGTCCACCAAAAAGTCTGCTTCAAGTCATGGTACATTTTGGAACTTCCAGGATGAATAGAGAGCAGAGAGTTATGAGCTTCTTCCATGATCACCTTCCTGAGATCACCTTTCAGGACGACAAGGCGGTCCTCGAAAAACAAAGTGTCCCTGGCATCAACAGTGAAACACTTATACTTGGGAAGACTCGTTCCCACACCAATCTTGACCTTCTTCACCATAGCGTCAAGTAGCTGAGCTGCTCTGACCTGATCTTCCAAGGTAGGAGAGATCTGAAGGTTCGCAAGAAATCCCTGAGGAACCAGCTGAAGATTGAGCTTCCTGAAAGACTTAGAAAGACCCGGCTAGAGAGGTTGCAGAATCAGACTGTTGCAATATGCCTTCCTGCTCAATGCATCTGCCACAACATTTGCCTTGCCTGGCGTGTACTCAACACTCGGATTAAAATCCTGGAGCATTTCCACCCAACGTGTTTGCCGAAGATTCAAGTTAGGCTGAGTGAAGATATACTTGAGGCTCTTGTGATCGGTGAAAACTTCAACCTTACGTTCCAACAAGAGAAGTCTCCAAGTCATCAAGGCGTGCACAACAGCTGCTAGCTCGAGATCGTGCACAGGATAGTTCTTCTCCGTAGGCTTCAGCTGCCTGGAGGTATAAGCAACCACCTTCCTATCTTGCATCAAGACTGCACCGAAACCCTGGAGAGAAGCATCACAAAAGACCTGGTACGGCTTGGAATCATCTGAAGGGCCCAATACCAGAGTGGAGATAAGCTTCTCTTTGAGTGTATCGAAAGCCAGTTGACACTCTGGAGACCAAACATACTTGACACCCTTCTGAAGAAGACTAGAGAGCGGCTTGGCGATTTTGGAGAAGTTCTCAACGAATCTTTTGCAATATCCGGTAAGACCGAGAAAGCTTCGAAGCTGCTTCACATTCTGCGGAGGTTCCCATTCAACAATGGCTTGAACCTTGGACGGGTCAACCTTAATGCCCTCGGCAGAGATAATATGCCCAAGATAAACCACTTCTTTCAGCCAGAACTCGCACTTGGAAAACTTGGCATACAGCTTGTATTCTCTCAGTTTATCAAGCACCAACCTGAGATGTTTCTCATGTTCTTCCTCATCCTCAGAAAAGACCAGAATGTCGTCGAGATAGAGCAAGACAAATTCATTCTTAAATGGTGAGAAAATATAGTTCATCAATCGACAAAAAGTCGGAGGAGCATTAGCCAGACCAAAAGACATGACCGTATACTCATACGAGCCAAAACTAGTCCTGAATGCCGTCTTCGGAATGTCTTCCTCGCGAATGTGAATCTGATGATAGCCCATTCTGAGATCAAGCTTGGAGAATACTTTAGCAACTTTCAGCTGTTCGAACAACTCATTTATGTTCGGAAGTGGATATTTGTTCTTGATTGTCTTCTTGTTCAATGGGCGGTAATCGACACACAGCCGGTCTGAAGCATCCTTCTTCTTGACAAATAGAACACCATCCCCACGGAGACGAGCTTGGTCTGATCAAACCCAAACGCTCCTGCTCATCGAGTTGCCTCTTGAGTTCCTTCAACTCTTCTGGACCCAGCTTGTACGTCCGTTTGCACACTGGCTCTGTGCCTGGCTCAAGCTCAATGACGAACTCCACTTCACGGTGCGGAGGCATGCCTGGCAGCTCTTCAGGAAACACGTCTTGATATTCGCATACTACTGGAACTTGCTCAGTGGGATTGATCTCACCCTTTTCATTCAAGGAGAACAAGCGGATTGTGTCATCGCGCGTCGCGAATATAATCACATCCTCCGAAGAGTGGGTCAGTTTCACTTCTTTAGCTTCACAATCAATTGATGCCTTGTTGATGGCCAACCAGTCCATACCAAGGATCAAATCGATGTCGGACTTTCCCAAGACATACGGAGAGGCCAGAAAAGAATAATTGCCCATCTTGATAGAAACATCGGGAGCACGGGTGCTAGCATGCATGAACTTGCCTGGTGAAACTACTGACAACGGACTAGGAAGCTCTTCAACAGGAACATTATGCTGTTGGGGAACGTCGCATGGGAAACAAAAAATTTCCTACGCGCACGAAGACCTATCATGGTGATGTCCATCTACGAGAGGGGATGAGTGATCTACGTACCCTTGTAGATCGTACAGCAGAAGCGTTAGTGAACGCGGTTGATGTAGTGGAACGTCCTCACGTCCCTCGATCCGCCCCGCGAACAATCCCGCGATCAGTCCCACGATCTAGTACCGAACGGACGGCACCTCCGCGTTCAGCACACGTACAACTCGACGATGATCTCGGCCTTCTTGATCCAGCAAGAGAGACGGAGAGGTAGAAGAGTTCTCCGGCAGCGTGACGGCGCTCCGGAGGTTGGTGATGATCTTGTCTCAGCAGGGCTCCGCCCGAGCTCCGCAGAAACGCGATCTAGAGGAAAAACTATGGAGGTATGTGGTCGGGCAGCCGTGAGAAAAGTCGTCTCAAATCAGCCCTAAAACCTCCGTATATATAGGTGGGAGGGAGGGGAGGAGGCAGCCTCAAAACCTAAAGGTTTGGCCGAAATTGGAGGTGGAGGAGTCCTACTCCAATCCTACTTGGAGTAGGATTCCACCTTCCCACTTGGAAACTCTTTCCACCTTGTGTTTTTTCCTTCTCAAACCTTATGGGCCTTAGTGGGAACTTATTCCAGCCCACTAGGGGCTGGTTTATCTCTTCCCCTAGCCCATGAGACCCCTTGGGGCGTGACACCCCTCCCGATGGTCCCCGGCACCCCTCCCGGCACTCCCGGTACACTACCGATGAGCCCGAAACTTTTCCGGTAATGCACGAAAACCTTCCGGTAACCAAATGAGGTCATCCTATATATCAATCTTCGTTTCCGGACCATTCCGGAAACCCTCGTGACGTCCGTGATCTCATCCGGGACTCCTAACAACATTCGGTAACCAACCATATAACTCAAATACGCATAAAACAACGTCGAACCTTAAGTGTGCAGACCCTGCGGGTTCGAGAACTATGTAGACATGACCCGAGAGACTCCTCGGTCAATATCCAATAGCGGGACCTGGATGCCCATATTGGATCCTACATATTCTACGAAGATCTTATCGTTTGAACCTCAGTGCCAAGGATTCATATAATCCCGTATGTCATTCCCTTTGTCCTTCGGTATGTTACTTGCCCGAGATTCGATCGTCAGTATCCGTATACCTATTTCAATCTCGTTTACTGGCAAGTCTCTTTACTCGTTCCGTAATACAAGATCCCGCAACTTACACTAAGTTATATTGCTTGCAAGGCTTGTGTGTGATGTTGTATTACCGAGTGGGCCCCGAGATACCTCTCCGTTCACACGGAGTGACAAATCCCAGTCTTGATCCATACTAACTCAACTAACACCTTCGGAGATACCTGTAGAGCATCTTTATAGTCACCCAGTTACGTTGCGACGTTTGATACACACAAAGCATTCCTCCGGTGTCAGTGAGTTATATGATCTCATGGTCATAGGAATAAATACTTGACACGCAGAAAACAGTAGCAACAAAATGACACGATCAACATGCTACGTCTATTAGTTTGGGTCTAGTCCATCACATGATTCTCCTAATGATGTGATCCCATTATCAAGTGACAACACTTGCCTATGGCCAGGAAACCTTGACCATCTTTGATCAACGAGCTAGTCAACTAGAGGCTTACTAGGGACAGTGTTTTGTCTATGTATCCACACAAGTATTGTGTTTCCAATCAATACAATTATAGCATGGATAATAAACGATTATCATGAACTAAGAAATATAATAATAACTAATTTATTATTGCCTCTAGGGCATATTTCCAACAGTCTCCCACTTGCACTAGAGTCAATAATCTAGTTCACATCACCATGTGATTCCAACGAATCCAACACCCATATAGTTATGGGGTCTGATCATGTCTTGCTTGTGAGAGAGGTTTTAGTCAACGGTTCTGAAACTTTCAGATCCGTGCGTTCTTTACAAATCTTTATGTCATCTTAGAGATGCTGCTACTACGTGCTATTCGGAAATGCTCCAAATATCCACTCTACTATATGAATCCGTTTCACTACTCATAGTTATTCAGATTAGTGTCAAAGCTTGCATCGACGTTACCCTTTACGACGAACTCTTTAACCACCTCCATAATCGAGAAAAATTCCTTAGTCCATTTGTTACTAAGGATAAATTTTGACCGCTGCTAGTGATTCAAACATGGATCACTCTCTGTACCTCTCAACATACTTTGAGTCAAGGCACACTTCAGGTGCGGTACACAGCATGGCATACTTTAGATTCTACGGCTAAGGCATAGAAGACGACCTTCATCTATTCTCTTTATTCTGCCGTGGTCGGGTTTTGAGTCTTACTCAAATTCACACCTCACAACGCAACCAAGAACTCCTTCTTTGCTGGTCTATTTTGAACTCTTTCAAAAACTTGTCAAGGCATGCATCTTGTTGAAACTTCTATTAAGCGCTTTCGATCTATCTCCATAGATCTTTGATGCTCAACCTTCAAGTAGCATAATCCAGGTACTCCTTTGAAAACTTCTTTCAAACAACCTTGTATGCTTTACAGAAATTCTACATTACTTCTGATCCACAATATGTCAACCACATATACCTATCAGAAATTCTATAGTGCTCCCACTCACTTCTTTGGAAATACAAGTTTCTCATAAACCTTGTACACACCCAAAATCTTTGATCATCTCATCAAAGTGCTTATTCCAACTCCGAGATGCTTGCACCAGTCCATTGAAGGATCACTGGAGCTTGCATACTTGCTAGTATCTTTAGGATCGACAAAACCTTCTGGTTGTATCACATACAATGTTTGCTCAAGGAAACCGTCGAGGAAACAATGTTTTGACATCCTACGTGCAATATTTCATAAATAATGCAGCAACTACTAACATAATTCTAACAGACCTTTAGCATCGCTACGAGTGAGAAAGACTCATCATAGTCAACTGTTTGATCTTGTCGAAAACATCTTTGCGACAAGTCGAGCTTTTCTTAATAGTGACTTATCACCATCATCGTCTGTCTTCTTTTAAAGATCCATTTTACCCAATAGTCCCATGACCATCAAGTAGTTCTACCAAAGTCTACACTTTGTTTTCACACATGGATCCTCTCTCGGATTTTATGGCTTCCAGCCATTTGTCGGAATCTGGGCCCACCATCGCTTTCTCCATAACTCGTAGGTTCACTGTTGCTCAACAACATGACCTCCAAGACAGGGTTACCGTACTACTCTGCAGCAGTACGCGACCTTGTCGACCTACGAGGTTTGTAGTAACTTGATTCGAAGCTTAATGATCACCATCATCAGCTTCCACTTCAATTGGTGTAGGCGCCACAGGAACAACTTCCTACGCCCTGCTACACACTGGTTGAAGTGATGGTTCAATAACCTCATCAAGTTCTACTACCCTCCCACTCAATTCTTTCGAGAGAAACCTTTCCTCGAGAAAGGATCCGTTTCTAGAAACAAACACTTTGCTTTCGGATCTGAGATAGGAGATGTACCCAACTGTTTTGGATACCCTATGAAGAAGCATTTATCCGCTTTGGGTTCGAGCTTATCAGACTGAAACTTTTTCACATAAGTGTCGAAACCCCAAACTTTCAGGAAACGACAGTTTAGATTTCTCTAAACCTCAGTCTATACTGTGTCATCTCAACGGAAATACGCGGTGCCCTATTTAAAGTGAGTGCGGTTGTCTCTAATGCAAAACCCATAAACGATAGTGGTAATTCGATAAGAGACATCATAGTATGCACCATACCAAATAGTGTGTGGCTATGACGTTCAGACACATCATCACACTATGATGTTCCAGGTGGCATGAACTGCGAAACAATTTCCACATTGTCTTAACTGTGTACCAAAACTCGTAACTCAGATATTCATTTCCATGATCATATCGTAGACAGTTTATCCTCTTGTTACGACGAACTTCACTCTGAAACGGAATTGAACTTTTCAACATTTCAGACTTGTGATTCATTAAGTAAATACTCCTGTATCTACTCAAGTCGTCAGTGAAGTAAGAACATAATGATATCCACTGCGTGCCTCAGCACTCATTGGACTGCATACATCAAAATGTATCACTTCCAACAAGTTACTATCTTGTTTCATCTCAATGAAAACAAGGCTTTGCTCATGTGGTATGATTTGCATGTCACTAGTGATTCGAAATCAGGTGAGTAAAGATCCATCAGCATGGACCCTCTTCATGCAATTTATACTAACATGACCCAAGCGGCAGTGCCACAAGTAAGTGGTACTATCATCATTAACTCGTATCTTTCGGCACCAATGTGTAACACTACAATCGAGATTCAATAAACCATTGAAGGTGATTATTCAAGCAAATAGAGTAACCATTATTCTCTTTGAATGAATAATCGTATTGCAATAAACACGATCCAATCATGTTCATGCTTAACGCAAGCACCAAATAACAATTATTTAGGTTCAACACCAATCCCGATGGTAGAGGGAGCGTGCGACGTTTGATCATATCAACCTTGGAAACACTTCCAACACGTATCGTCACCTCGCCTTTAGCTAGTCTCCGTTTATGCCGTAGCTTTCATTTCGCGTTACTAATCACTTAGCAACCGAACCAGTATCCAATACCCTCGTGCTACTAGGAGTACTAGTAAAGTACACATCAACATTATGTATATCAAATATACTTCTCTCGACTTTTGCCAGCCTTCCTATCTACCAAGTATCTAGAGTTGCTCCGCCTCAGTGGCCGTTCCCCTTATTACAGAAGCACTCAGTCTCGGGTTTGGGTTTAATCTTGGGTCTCTTCATTAGTGCAGCAACTGTTTTGCCGTTTCACGAAGTATCCCTTCTAGCCCTCGCCTTTCTTGAAACTTAGTGGTTTTTCAAACCATCAACTATTGATGCTCCTTCTTGATTTCTACTTTCGCAGTGTCAAACGTCGCGAATCTCTCAAAGATCATTGTATCTATCCTTGATATGTTATAGTTCATCACGAAGCTCTCAAAGCTTGGTGGCAGTGACTTTTGGAGAACCATCACTATCTCATCTGGAAGATTAGCTCCCACTTGATTCAAGTGATTGTCGTACTCAGACAATCTGAGCACACGCTCAACGATTGAGCTTTTCTCCTTTACTTTGTGGTCAAAGAATTTTGTTGGAGGTCTCGTACCCCTTAACAAGGGCACAAGCATGAAATCACAATTTCATCTCTTTAGAACATCACTTATGTTCCGTGACGTTTAAAACGTTTTCGGTGCCTTGCTTCTAAGCCATTAAGTACTTTGCACTGAACTATCGTGTAGTCATCAGAAACGTGTATGTCGGATGTTCACAGCATCCACAGACGACGCTCGAGGTGTAGCACACCGAGTGGTGCATTAAGGACATAAGCCTTCTGCGCAGCAACGAGGACAATCCTCGGTTTTACAGACTCAGTCTGCAAAGTTTGCTACTATCAATTTTCAACTAAATTTTCTATAGGAACATAAAAAAACAGTAGAGCTATAGCGCAAGCTACATCGTAATTCGCAAAGACCATTAGACTATGTTCATGACAATTAGTTCAATTAATCATATTACTTAAGAACTCCCACTCAAAAAGTACATCTCTCTAGTCATTTGAGTGGTACATGATCCAAATCCACTATCTCAAGTCCGATCATCACGTGAGTCGAGAATAGTTTCAGTGGTAAGCATCCCTATGCTAATCATATCAACTATACGATTCATGCTCTACCTTTCGGTCTCATGTGTTCCGAGGCCATGTCTGCACATGCTAGGCTCGTCAAGCTTAACCCGAGTGTTCTACGTGTGCAACTGTTTTGCACCCGTTGGATGTGAACGTTGAGTCTATCACACCCGATCATCACGTGGTGTCTCGAAACGAAGAACTGTCGCAACGGTGCACAGTCGGGGAGAACACAACTTCGTCTTGAAATTTTAGTGAGAGATCACCTCATAATGCTACCGTCGTTCTAAGCAAAATAAGGTGCATAAAAGGATTAACATCACATGCAATTCATAAGTGACATGATATGGCCATCATCACGTGCTTCTTGATCTCCATCACCAAAGCACCGGCACGATCTTCTTGTCACCGGCGCCACACCATGATCATCCATCAACGTGTTGCCATCGGGGTTGTCGTGCTACTTATGCTATTACTACTAAAGCTACATCCTAGCAAAATAGTAAACGCATCTGCAAGCACAAACGTTAGTATAAAGACAACCCTATGGCTCCTGCCGGTTGCCGTACCATCGACGTGCAAGTCGATATTTCTATTACAACATGATCATCTCATACATCCAATATATCACATCACATCGTTGGCCATATCACATCACAATCATACCCTGCAAAAACAAGTTAGACGTCCTCTAATTTTGTTGTTGCATGTTTTACGTGGTGACCGAGGGTATCTAGTAGGATCGCATCTTACTTACGCAAACACCACAACGGAGATATATGAGTTGCTATTTAACCTCATCCAAGGACCTCCTCGGTCAAATCCGATTCAACTAAAGTTGGAGAAACAGTCACTTGCCAGTCATCTTTGAGCAAAGGGGGTTACTCGTAACGATGAAACCAGTCTCTCGTAAGCGTACGAGTAATGTCGGTCCAAGCCGCTTCAATCCAACAATACCGCGGAATCAAGAAAAGACTAAGGAGGGCAGCAAAACGCACATCACCGCCCACAAAAACTTTTGTGTTCTACTCGAGAAGACATCTACGCATGAACCTAGCTCATGATGCCACTGTAGGGGAACGTCGCATGGGAAACAAAAATTTCCTACGCGCACGAAGACCTATCATGGTGATGTCCATCTACGAGAGGGGATGAGTGATCTACGTACCCTTGTAGATCGTACAGCAGAAGCGTTAGTGAACGCGGTTGATGTAGTGGAACGTCCTCACGTCCCTCGATCCGCCCCGCGAACAATCCCGCGATCAGTCCCACGATCTAGTACCGAACGGACGGCACCTCCGCGTTCAGCACACGTACAACTCGACGATGATCTCGGCCTTCTTGATCCAGCAAGAGAGACGGAGAGGTAGAAGAGTTCTCCGGCAGCGTGACGGCGCTCCGGAGGTTGGTGATGATCTTGTCTCAGCAGGGCTCCGCCCGAGCTCCGCAGAAACGCGATCTAGAGGAAAAACTATGGAGGTATGTGGTCGGGCAGCCGTGAGAAAAGTCGTCTCAAATCAGCCCTAAAACCTCCGTATATATAGGTGGGAGGGAGGGGAGGAGGCAGCCTCAAAACCTAAAGGTTTGGCCGAAATTGGAGGTGGAGGAGTCCTACTCCAATCCTACTTGGAGTAGGATTCCACCTTCCCACTTGGAAACTCTTTCCACCTTGTGTTTTTTCCTTCTCAAACCTTATGGGCCTTAGTGGGAACTTATTCCAGCCCACTAGGGGCTGGTTTATCTCTTCCCATAGCCCATGAGACCCCTTGGGGCGTGACACCCCTCCCGATGGTCCCCGGCACCCCTCCCGGCACTCCCGGTACACTACCGATGAGCCCGAAACTTTTCCGGTAATGCACGAAAACCTTCCGGTAACCAAATGAGGTCATCCTATATAACAATCTTCGTTTCCGGACCATTCCGGAAACCCTCGTGACGTCCGTGATCTCATCCGGGACTCCGAACAACATTCGGTAACCAACCATATAACTCAAATACGCATAAAACAACGTCGAACCTTAAGTGTGCAGACCCTGCGGGTTCGAGAACTATGTAGACATGACCCGAGAGACTCCTCGGTCAATATCCAATAGCGGGACCTGGATGCCCATATTGGATCCTACATATTCTACGAAGATCTTATCGTTTGAACCTCAGTGCCAAGGATTCATATAATCCCGTATGTCATTCCCTTTGTCCTTCGGTATGTTACTTGCCCGAGATTCGATCGTCAGTATCCGTATACCTATTTCAATCTCGTTTACTGGCAAGTCTCTTTACTCGTTCCGTAATACAAGATCCCGCAACTTACACTAAGTTATATTGCTTGCAAGGCTTGTGTGTGATGTTGTATTACCGAGTGGGCCCCGAGATACCTCTCCGTTCACACGGAGTGACAAATCCCAGTCTTGATCCATACTAACTCAACTAACACCTTCGGAGATACCTGTAGAGCATCTTTATAGTCACCCAGTTACGTTGCGACGTTTGATACACACAAAGCATTCCTCCGGTGTCAGTGAGTTATATGATCTCATGGTCATAGGAATAAATACTTGACACGCAGAAAACAGTAGCAACAAAATGACACGATCAACATGCTACGTCTATTAGTTTGGGTCTAGTCCATCACATGATTCTCCTAATGATGTGATCCCATTATCAAGTGACAACACTTGCCTATGGCCAGGAAACCTTGACCATCTTTGATCAACGAGCTAGTCAACTAGAGGCTTACTAGGGACAGTGTTTTGTCTATGTATCCACACAAGTATTGTGTTTCCAATCAATACAATTATAGCATGGATAATAAACGATTATCATGAACTAAGAAATATAATAATAACTAATTTATTATTGCCTCTAGGGCATATTTCCAACATATGCTTGGATGCAAATGGAATGGAGAGGAACGAATGTGAAGCACCAGAATCAAATAACACTTTAGCAGGACTATCATTGACAAGGAGGTTACCCATGATCACATCAGAGGAGTTGTCTGCTTCAGCAGCATTCACCATGTTGACTCGAGCTAATCTGGGGTTGAACTTGACAAGAGCGTTGCTTGGAGGTTTGCCTGGAGGAGGAGGCGGCAGACGGAGCTGAGAAGTGCATTTGTTGGCATAGTGACCCTTCTGCCCACATTTGTGACAAGTGACATCTGCTGGCTGCTGGAACTGAATCTGAAGAGGCCCTTGCTTCTGATGCTGGTATCTCTGCTGAAAGCTAGGGTTGGGTGGGTGGGAAGAACCACGTCCACCTGAGTGCTTCGGCTGCTGCGAGTGCCGAGGAGGAGGAGGAGGAGAAACCCAAAACCTCTGTTGCTTCTGAACCACCTGAGTCGAGGAAGAGCTGGAATCTCTGAAGCGCTTCTTGGAGTTCTCCACCCTGAGCAAGGCTGCCTCTGCTCGGAGAGCTAAGTTGTAGAACTTATCAAACTCCTCAGGATCGTGCAAAGCAAGCGCTAACTGCAAATCCTCCTTCAAACCACCCCTGAACTGATTGATCTTGCTCTTCTGATCCGGAACATCCTGCAGCGCGTATCGGGCCAGCTCGTGGAACTCGACATTGTACTTGTACACAGAACTGCTGCCCTGCTTCAAACGCCTGAACTTCTCACGCATCTCCTCAACAAAGCTGGAAGGGATGTAATGGGACCTGAAGTCACGACAAAACTCGTCCCAAGTCATCACCCTGCCACCTCTGGAGTCCTTAAGCTGCTGCCACCAAATAGAAGCCTGCCCCTTCAACTGAAACGTTGCAAACTTGACATAGTCCTCCGGACGCACATTGCTACACTCGAAATTCTTGTTCATATCACGGATCCAGTCTTCCGCATCAAAGGCTGGTCGCAAGAAGTGAACGTCTTAGGCTGGTTTGACAAGAACTGGCTCGGACTGGCGAAGTGATTGCCACCCTACTGGAAATTGCCCTGCTGATGATTGGCTCTCTCCTGGATCAACTGCAACAGCATCTGAGTGTTTGCATTAGTAGCTGCCATCATCGCCTGCCAGGCCTCTGCAGGAGGAGGCGGTGGCGGCGGCGGAGGAGGAGGAGGTGGAGGCGGCATATCCTCACGCGCTGGGGTCTGACGAGTCGGTGGAGCCATCCTGAAGACGGATAGCATATTAGTCCACAGAATAATTGAAGATATTGTTGAATCAAAAGACAGGATATCTGAATAGAATTTAGCATTGCACTCGATCAACATAGCAAGAGTGCATCCTCAAAGTAACAGACGACAAAATTCCGATAAGGACCACTGCAACCAAGTTTGAGCTAGAACTGTTCGGAACAAACATATGATCGAGATTTCCCAAACCTCAATCAAGCGTCTGTAGGAAGATAGTCCTATAAGATACCACTAGATATCCCACCTAGTTCAACAAAACAAAGGGTGCGGCTTGCAATTAGCTAGAACAAACTCATGAGAAAGATTTCGTCCGATATTTTCATGGACAGGATCGCACGGGCTCGATTTTACAGTAGCCATCAAGTGCAAGGTAGTGCACCCGACATACGAAGCGTCCCCGAGTCGTAGCAAGCTACAAGGACTCTTTAAGACACAACGTGTACCGCTGTAAGTCGACTGTGAACAAACGAATCCACTAGATGTCGAACTCCAACCTAACATCAAGCATTTGTTGGAAGATTGTCCTATAAGTATCTACTTGAATTCCCACCTATGAATTCCCGAAATAACTGGTCATGCAATCAGGTACACGAATACAAGGAGTATTTCACACAACTCCTAAACTAACCCGTCACCTGTATCACATCCTTCAACACACAACCAGCATCTCGGACCTTCATCTACAACAGATCCTCGTGATCACAACGATACAAAGTGTGGTAGTACCCCCGAACAATCTACACCAGTACTGGGGACATCGGGGTTATCTCACCACTACCCGTATTGAAGCAATAACGAACACCCTCCGTTCTTAGATACTCAGAAATCTGAATGATGGCGATGTGCGCGATAATCCCTGGAGCTCAACTCCCCTGATACTTAGAGCAGATAGGAGGCACCAGGACATGATTCCGTCACATCAAAATCATATAGATTTCACAAATACCCGCGTGATCCTAAAAAAAATTTGAGCGAGAAAAGGAGTAGAGTTAAAGACATCCTAAGACGGAAACCTCACCAGAGCATAGAAGAGGAGAAAAAAGAATCCTACTCTCCGATAAAACAATGACTCAAAACATTTCTAGACTCGACTCGGCCAAATACGATCACACAAAGGCTCCTATGGTCGTAAGGCTCTGATTACCAACTTGTAACGACCAAGATGCGGTCCTTTCCGATCTGGGGGTCGAGGCCCCGAATAGGAAAGAAGCGCATCTAAGCGTTTCGCAAGCAAGTAACATAGCACAAATAATAATACAAGTAGACAATTCGGGATTCAACTGTCTTCTTATTAATAAATGAGAGTACAACACAAATACAAACAAGGTAGTTCCGCTATGGACTACTTAACATGGAAAATGCTATGCTACCCTGCCTGCAGGCCCACGATCACGACCACGCCTCGGTCCTCGTCGTACTGTCACGCCAGCTGGGTGCCGTCGGGATCATCTGTCTCTGGGGTACCTGTACCTGCTGGGAGTTTCGGAGGAATCCGTGAGCCACGGGGACTCAGCAATCTAAGACCTTGGTGCCAGAACTAGTCATGTTATTGGGTAAGGTAGGGGTAAAGTGTATCAGGCTGCAGCATCCTATGCTTGAATAGTGGCTAACTTACGCAAAATAGAAGTGAAGGTGGTCTACGCTAACGGTCGGGTTTACTTGATCACTAAGTGATCCTGAACACCTACCTACGGCATTCATAACCCCACCGTGTTCCCGATCGAAGAGAGATCTTCGAAGGGACAGTCACGGTTACGCACACAGTTGGCAATTTTATTAGCTTATGTTTAAGTTCTCTAATACCGGATGTTAACAAAATATTCCAAGTTGCCACATAACCGCGGGCACGGTTTTCCGAAAGATTAAACCCTGCAAGGGTGCTCCAACTAGTCCATCACAAACGAACACAGGCCGCAAAGGCATCCTCTATCACGAATCTCGTGATCTCGTCGGATTCCTTAGAGGAAAACCTCAACTCTGGGGAAAACCAAAGCTTCACTGGGATTCCTATACGCAAGATATACCGCTAAGGTAAGACAAGGCTAGCAGGACCTCCCGTCGTGTCGACGACCCTGATAAGAGCCGCGTATCTCAGTCTCAGGACACGACAGATGAGCTAGACGTCGGGATGGCTAAACCTCTGGGTGACCAGTAGGGCCCCGGACATCGCTCAGGTGGGGCCAACACTCATGAGGAGCACTGGCCCGGGTAGTTGATTAAATTCCTCGGGGTAGCTATTCCCTATGCAGATTATTATGTGATTAGCAGATTAAAACCAATGTTGGGTCCTGCCGGACAAGCCTTAGCACTACGCGATTTATCAAGGGGGTCCCCATAACAACCCCGAACGTGTTAGGAGCGATCATTATGGAATCAAACACCGGTAACCGGTAACTAAGGCGGCAATAACGGAACAAAGCACCCGGCAAAAGGCTAGGCCTCCCGTCATTTACCAAGTATAAAGGTGCATTAATTAAATAACAGAATTTAATATAATGATATCAAGCTCATGTCATCACATGAGCTTAAAACACCTGCAACTAACAATGCTAACATTAGTAGCTGAGCAAGCCTACTTAGCCATACAAGTTTTTGCTAGGAAGGAGAACGGTGTTTGGGCTCATGGCATTTCAAGAGGCAATTTAATTTCAGTGGTAGGCAGCAAGAAATATGACATGGAAACGAAACTAACATAACAAGTCTAGAGATGGAATCAAGGTCATATCATCTTGCCTGTGATATCCTCAGCTTGGAATGGTTCTGGATCGTCCTGCACGTACTCTCCTGACTCCACGTATTCGTTCTCCGATCCCGGTGCTACCCAACATAAGAATAACAGCCAATGAACAGAAGCACCACAAGATGCAACAATCACATGATGCATGAGATGAAAATTGAGCATGCACCACTATTTCTATCATTAGCACAAGCAAAATAAACTACTGCAAGTTTCTGGACAGATCTGTACACTAAGCTATTTTGACATGCATGAGGATGACATGAACAGATGCGGCTCATGAAAACGGTGCAAAACCATATAAAGAACATTGCCAACGGAGCTATGGATCAACGGGAATCAACGAAACAAGATAGGAAGCTCTACGTGGAAGATTCAACACCACACTCACAATTGGCACAAATCTGGTATTCCCAGGTTGCCAAGACATTTAACAACCCAACATGAATGGATTGGAGCAAGGTAGAACACCACAACATTAATTAAGCACACACTTTGATCAAAAAGACAAAACTACATAATCTGCCATAATCTGCATCTTAGCTATTTGGGAGCTACATGCAACATAGCTACAGGCCTCCAAACATGACAAATAATATATGTGGCTGTTGTCCACCAAGAACACTACAAGCACCAGCAGGAATCACAGCAAAAGGAATTAAACTCTAGAAGATACAAGGCCACAAACTTTCCGAAAAACCATCAGATCTCAGGGACTTAGTGAAAATTCCTGCACCTGAGTTTCTGTCTCTGTTCTGAAGCTTTTTGACAGCAATCAAAACACAACCTACTGGACTCCAAATGATTTGACATTTGACAGGGAGCTTCACAAACATACCCTACTTCTATCACACAAAAACTCATGCCCTTGGGCTCCACCTATTCCATGGAATCAAAGATCAAACTTGCAACAAATCTGAATATGCAACTCCATAAAGTACCCTTCTAAGACAACAACTACCAAGGTAGAGTTCATGTGCACAATGACAAAGTGACATGGGGGTTTGAACCCCATGTTTGTGTCATGCACATCAACTCCGCAACCCCTACTATCAAGCTCCTCACACAAATATCATGCCATGCCCTCTCACATATGGACATGTGGAGGTGCAAGGCTTGCTTGTCAAGGTGGTATGCTACTCACACACCTTCTAGTCCACATTACCCACAAGCACAACATACCCAAGGTCAACACCACATACTTACACACATGATCTTAGCTACCAACTAAAACAAGGTCAACTCCATATTTAAACACACAACCTAGTGCATCAACACATGATAACACTTACAACAAAGAAGAAGCTACACAAGTTTGCTACTTCACTTGCTAGCTTTACCTAGGATAATCTACTAGGTAGCACCACCATGCACACACAACATGTAAAGCTTCTCCATATGTATATGGACTCACACACACATGCAATTCTCACAAACCACACACTACATCACCTAACATAGATATAACAGCAAGAAAATAAAATAGAAACAAGATGCCATGACCACCTATGATTATAACAGGAACTACAAAGCAAAGATGAATTAATATAGCAGCAAAGAGAAAACAAAACAAAAGAGAAAAAAGGAACTTCTTGGGATTCGAACCCAGTACTCCCTCTGGTAACCCAGAGCACCACTACCACTCCACTGATCACCATGCACTCGACAGAGGAGGGGTACATGGCGGGATAACCTCTCTACTACTGATACTACTTTCCACCGAGAGAAAAAAAGATGAACAAAAAATGGGGGGAGATGCACCACCGGGGATTCGATCCCTGCACCTCCAGAGAATAAACAAAGACCACCACCACTGCGCTACAACATGGCTATTGGCAGAAGGGGGTATTTCTAGGAATACCACCACATCCTCTCAATTCCTGCTCTGCACCTGCGCGCCAGGGACGCGCCGGCGACAGGGAAGGGCACCGGCTTCTCTACTGCTGCTGCACAACGAGAAGATCCAGACGCTAAGCTGCTGCACCACGAAGAGGGAGACTTCCTACTGCTACTGCTACTGCATGCACCACTATCGTCCTGCACGTACACTTGCTGCAACCGCACGGCACGGCTTCCTGCAACCGGCTCGTCGGATCCAACGAGGGAGAAGGGAAGAGAGGGTCGGCTCACCTCGGGGGAAGAAGGAGGAGCCGCTCGGTGGAGGAGGCCGGCCGGAGAGAAGGGAGGCGCGCGGGAGAAGGCCCTGCTGCCGGGTTGATGTCGACGGAGGTAGACGGGGTAGATCACCGGAGCCGGCTCCTTGACGTGCTCCTGGCCGGCGTGGTAGACGACCCTCGACCTCACCGAGGACGAAAATGGGGCGCGGGCACCGTCCCCGTGCCCCTGGACATGGCCGCCGGCGCTGCTCAACGGAGTAGACGGGGTAGACGCGGCGGCCGAACTCTCTCTCTCTCTCTCTGCTCCTACCCTACAGAGAGCTTACCAGGGAGAGGGAAGAGAAAAGGAGGGAAGTGGCGGCGTTGGGGGGAGGAGAGGGAACCCTAGGGGCGGAGGAAGGTTCCCTCCACCTTATATTACCTCGGGGGAGGCGCTTGAGCCACTGGATCAAGAGGAGGCGATCGGGAGGTGGAGCTGCGGTCGTACCATGGCTGACGTCGACAGGTAGGAGACGATCGTCTCCTGGGCTAATGTGTTGTGTGAAGGGGTATGGGCCTGGGAGGAGACATTGGGCCTCTCTGAGTGGGAGGGAGCCCACCAGAGAAGAAAAATAGAAAACAGCCCTGGAGATTTATTTCTAATTAGGTAAATAACACAAAAAGAAAAGAAACCCTCAGGACTACTGCTGATTATGAAATCAAAACAAAAATGTCCCTGGGCCTAAAAATACCTAAGCTTTTAAAATAAAATGCAAAAGGAATTTTATGGGGCATTTAAATAAATACAAAATAGCAATTAATTATACCATTTTGTGATTTATATACACCCTCAAGACCAAAATAAAACTCCACATCATCACATCATCATCCCCACAATAACCTCTAAACACAAGACATTTTAAAACAACTCTTGTGAAGATGGAATTTTGAACATGAGATAATAGGAGAGGAAAAGGGTTTGAAATTGCAATGAGCTTTGAAAATCCCAAGCAACCACTCCTACACTCCACACACCATCATCACATGACATCAACACATGAAATCACAAGGTAGCTAACCACAAGAACACCACCTACATATATTACTAACACCACAAGAAATCATAGTGCAACAACTCAAGATAAGGGCATGCAATGATATGCTATGCATGCATGCATGAGAAGGAAATAGTAAGGAACACACATGAAATCATGGTATCAACTTTAACATCATAATCTCTGACAAGGTGGTCCCACATGAAGTAGGTCCAAAAAGGGTAGGTTCTACACTTGGGGCATTACAGCAACCCACCCCGGGGAAGCCCATAGGCCTTGGGGGTGGCGCACCAGCCATTTGGGGGCTGGTGGGACAGCCCAAGAAGGCCCTATGCGCCATAGGAAGAAAATCAAAGAGAAAAGAAAAAAAAGAAGGTGGGAAAGGAGAGAAGGACTCCACGTTCCAATCCTAGTTGGACTAGGATTGGAGGAGGACTCATCCTCCCTTGGTGGCGCAGCCCTTGGGGCTCCTTGAGCCTCAAGGCAAGCCTCCCCTCCCTCCTCCTATATATATGGAGCAATTAGGGCTGATTTGAGACAACTTTTTCAAGGCAGCCCGACCACATACCTCCACGGTTTTACCTCTAGATCGCGTCTCTGCGGAGCTCGGGCGGAGCCCTGCCGAGATTAGATCATCACCAACCTCCGGAGCGCCGTCACGCTGCCGGAGAACTCATCTACCTCTCCGTCTCTCTTGCTGGATCAAGAAGGCCGAGATCATCGTCGAGCTGTACGTGTGCTGAACGCGGAGGTGCCGTCCGTTCGGCACTAGATCGTGGGACGGATCGCGGGACGGTTCGCGTGGCGGATCGAGGGACGTGAGGACGTTCCACTACATCAACCGCGTTCCCTAACGCTTTTGCTGTGCGATCTACAAGGATACGTAGATCGGAAATCCCCTCTCGTAGATGGACATCACCATGATAGGTCTTCGTGCGCGTATGAAAATTTTTGTTTCCCATGCGACGTTCCCCAACACCGGCGCACCCGTCGAATCGTTCGGCCGGCCGCGCGCGGGCCGCCCGATTCGCCAGCTGTATGCGGGCCGCACCGTTAGATCTCCATGCAACAAAAATTCTCGATGCAACAAATTTCGTCCATGATGCATCAATTTTCGTCCACGGTTGCAATAAAAAATAGTTGTGGAGAAAAAAATATTAACGTGCTCGTAACAAAAAAACGAAGTTGATGATGCGTGATAGCAAAACAAAATAAGGGTCGTAGCAAAACAATCCGGTGAACTCGGATTGCAACTCTGACGAACATGTATGCAACTTCTTTAGTGAAAGATTGCAGCAAAAATGATACCGAATGTAGCAAAAATCAACACGGTTGTAACAAAAACCAAAGAACAGTCTAGAAAAAAAATTCAACGAACTCGAGTTGCAACCAAACGTGGATGCAACTTTTTAATGAATAAATTATAGCAAAATAAAAAACGCTTGTAGCAAATTTAGACATGATTGTAACAAATCTAAGCAAAATAATGTTGCATGCTTGGCCAAGCAGCCGCGCGAACCGCGAGCAACCGGCCTATTCGGCCGACGCTCCGGCTGCAAGTGTTTTTTTTTTTTACACGCAACGGCTTAAAAGTTGATCAGAGTTTAAGCACAAGCAACGTGCGTAACACTACGATTACGCACGAACGGCCTTCTTAATTGATGCAGCTATTCCATAATTACACGTACTACCAGTACTACCGTACTAGCCATAGCACAAACGTACGTGCAAAGTAAACAATTAAGGACAAGACGGTAACCATGATGGGCGTCGGGCCGGCTATGAGAGGCATCTCCAAGACTCCAACGCTAATTCTCAAACCGCCTGCATCAGTTCGAACCAACCATTTAACGTGATATTTCATCGGTTTACGAAATGGTTTGAATATTCGTCCTCATGTAAAATAGAAGCAAACCCGGAAAGAGAGAGTGCTTTGCGGGCGTTCGGGCCGATGTCACGTATGCGTCTGCACCACATCCACATTCAAGACCCTTTCTGCACGAAGCAGTTGTCGTGCATTATGCCACTCGAGAGCGTCAGAAACACAATCATACCGGCTCAGAGCGCACACGACCTTTAACTAGTATTGTCATTGAAGCGGTGCCGCCCAGATCGCCGCCCATGCCATGTCCTTGTCTCCGTCGTGTATGTTCAACATCCGAGCGACGTGAGTGAACGGAGCGACATGAGTCTGTCCGCCTGCCGACGTTAAACATGCACGCCGATAAAAAAAACACCCCGACGCGGGCATTCACACAACCCGTCGTTTGGCCTAGCCGGCCACATCATCGGCACAGAGGGCACCACACCACCATCCCGCTTCACATCGTCTGACGTGCACCATCTTCACCATGACCGGGAGCTCTAGCTCGTTGTAAGGGGAGCCTCTCAACGAAGCAGAAGCATGAACTGGCCGCCCTTGTGGCTGACTGACAAGGACGATGTGCGAGGCGGATAGAGGTAGCCTACCGACCAGCTCCCCGAAGGTCTCCAACAATGACCTAAAGATGGAGGCGGACTCTAACAACGAATCAGAAGTCTTGCTCGCGTCGTTCCATGCGGGCTTGACCATGGAGTAGGGCCACACACACTTCAATGCCGCCATGATGGAGGAGAAGCCAGAGTTCCAGCCGAATGTCGGTGTTCCAGCAAGCACAAGAGTAGCAGTAATACAACCTTTCCCTCTTCGAAGAACATCGGCTTGCTGAGGGCCGATCTAAGACGGTTGAGGAGGCCATGAGAGCCATGGACGTGGAGAACCCCAACTCCACCAGCGAGCAGCGGGCATTGCATGAGGTCGCACGCAGCTTGCAACTCGGTCGTGGTGTGACACTCGGACGCGAACGAGAACGCCAACAGTTGTGCGTCGTTCGCGCCGCCAACTATGCTTCATTGGCACTGCTAGAATGACGAGGTCGGACCATTGATGTCCATCATTGACCTCACTTCCACTGTTGACAGACAAGTTGTTGACTCCGACGAGGCAAAGCTGTGCATGGGAGGCAACATGTGTCGGTGCTAAAACTAGCAGATCTCAGGTAGGGGGGCTCGAGCTGATGATCTTGGCACGATGGTAACAAGAAGTAAAAGGGACACGATATTTACCCAGGTCCGAGCCCTCTCGAACGGGTAAAACCCTATGTCATGCTCGTATTGTATTGATTGTGGAAGAGGTACAAAGCACAAGATGATCTACCTCAAGATCGTATGAATATGTTCTAGTCTCTAAAAACCTTCGCCTATATAATGACTAAAAACCTCGGCTTATATAGGCACCGGGGGTGTATAGGGTTACAAATATGTTGGATACAACTAGCGATAAAATGCCGACTATTCGAATATGACTTGAAGTGTACACCAAGTCTTTCGAGGATTACATCTTGAATATACGCGGGTTATAGTTTATGTGGCTCATTCTTCAGTTGTTGGTGGGTCCTCGACGCGGCCCATAAACGGTGGGGCTACATGGTGTGCATCCCCTAATCCAGGACATCATCAGCGGGGCCTCAAGTCCCAAGTAGGGCGGCCCGTCTCCCATGCTCTATTCTTCCTCACTAGCGACCAGACCTTCACTTCACGAGTCTGATTTTCAACGGGCACATGCACGATCAACACCGGAGGGGAACAACAAAGACTTGAAGGGCGGCCACCGACGTAGATTTTGACTAGGTATAGTTCATTTAGTTTTTGTTTAATGAAATATCTCAAATATGTAATGAATGTGTTTCAGTTTAGATGAAATCACCCGGTATGTTGAAATTTGGTTTGAAATGTACGCGGGCATGGTTACATGGCACGCTTCAACATTACAGTCTGTAGATTGGTCTATACCAATCCGCAGACGGATGTCGTGTTTGGTTTACGTGTCAGCAATGAAGATGCCCTAAGGGAATCTCAAACGTTGACCGCAAGTTTCCTTTGGCATTCGTTCGTAAACTGGGGAGCAGTCCGAGGACAATGATGCTAGAGGTGGCCTTCCAACATTGCTTGCATACATTTCAATCATTGTTTTAACTAACTTGATGAAATTCTGACGGATTTCATCAAAATTCGGATAGAAAATAGCACAAATCATCCGTACGTAGCATGCAAAAAAGTCTAGTATACCAATAGTTCAAATTCGACAAGATTAACCGGATTTTTAACAAATTTCTCATGAGCAGGCCATGTCGTCCCACACATACTGCCCATTCAACTTTGTCCAATAGTGCATTTGCGTAAATGACCTTCCCTCTATCATGCGGTACATCTCAGAAGCACATGCGGGCTATTAAATGTGAGTAGCAACATTGAATGAATCAACGAATGAACTCATAAGTTGAGCAAGAAGAAGAAAACCTTACAATCTCCTCCTCTACCGCGCGTGATGCCATCTTGCCTTCAGCATATCAACCGCGCCATAGAACTTGGTGATGGAGGTATGGATGGAGTACCATCGATACGATAATGACCTCACATTGCGATCACGGATGATGTGCATGTCACATGATGCAGTGTGCTTTCGTGCGTGAAATGATTCACGCACTTGCTACCAGAATGTCCCTCTTATGTTCCTACCTGAGAAATCCACGGATATGGCCAACCACACACCGCACAACAATGCATGTGTTAGAGCATATTTCTCCATATGTGCTTGTGGTAATTGATGACAATCCTTATGGACTAGTGGTTGCCTTGAGTTATATTCCAATTATTTGTCCATATGAAATTCTTGAAGTCCATCTGTTGGTTTCAAGGAGTTTATATGGTGACCAAGGTGGTATTGAAGGTTTTATCCAAAGATTGGTCATGTGCGAGTTGATCTTATTACAAGCATGTATTGAAGAAGAATATTGTGTGAACATTTGTGACACCCTCGGCTTAATCGTACGCTAATCATACACGCAAATGCGTACGATCAAACCCAAGGACTCACGGGGAGATATCACAACACAACTCTAGACACAAATAAAATAACATCAGCTTCATATTACAAGCCAGGGGCCTCGAGGGCTAGAATACGAAAGCTCGATAAACACACGAGTCAGCGGAAGCAACAAATATCTGAGTACAGACATAAAACATGGGGTGCCTTAGAGAAGGCTAGCACAAAAGATACAACGATCGAACGAGGCGAGGCCTCCTGCCTGGGAACCTCCTAACTACTCCTGATCATCAGCGGCCTCCACGTAGTAGTAGGCACCGTCGGGGTAGCAGTCGTCGGTGGCGGGGACCTCCATCTCCTGGGCTCCATCATCTGGTCGCAGCAAACGGATCAAGGGGACAAGGGGGGAGCAAAGCAGCGGTGAGTACTCATCCAAAGTACTCGCAAGTCTTACATCAGAACTATTCTAATTATGCATCAGTATCAAAGAAGGGGGTTATATGTGGACTGACTGCAGCAATGCGAGAAATAGAGAGAGAAGGCCTAGTCCTATCGAAGACTAGCATCTTCAGGGTCTTGCAGCAATAGACGAGAGTAGAACAGGGGGTAAAGCATTAATAGTCATATTGTTGCAGCAATATTAAAGTGAGGTCACGCCTAAAGATCCTCCCTCGACTCCCTGCGAGGAAGCAATCCCGAGGCAAACTAAATCCAGTTAAGTAACAATTGTAGTTGTAGAAGATCGGGGCACAACTCCAAGTCGTCCTGTAACCGTGGACACGGCTATCCGAATAGTTAATTTTCATCCCTGCAGGGGTGCACCACATGTCCCGTCACGCTCGATAACACTCTGGCCGGACATACTTTTCTGGGTCCTGCCCGGCCTCAGAATATCGACACGTCGCAGCCCCACCTAAGACTAATCAGAGAGGCCAGCCCGCCGGTCTAAATCCTAAGCACAAAGGGTTCATGGGCCCAGTTCCCCTTCACGCTCCTGCACGTGGCGTGGGCGGCCGACGTCAGTCCTAGCATCCCTTAATCACAAGCGCGATGCATCTCGGGACCACTCGGGTGCGCGCCGCTACACTGCTGGCATCTGAAAAGCTTCGGCTGATACCGCGACGCCGAGTACCCATAATTCTTCCCGCGTAGCCGGTTAGTGCGAAAAGGTCTCCGACCAACCCAGATCAAATACCCAAATCCATTAGCATTTTAATTAGGCCAACAACACAGTCTCGCGGGAATCCACCCGTCTTACAACTAATCACCAAAGATCCCAGTAACATGGTCGAGTAACTGTGTGGTTGTAACATCGGGGGGAATCCGAGGTATCACCCTCGTTGGATTCCGAACGATGTACCCGTCAAGGTGGGCTTAGAGGAATCACCCTCGGGGGTCCCACACTCGCGGGGTTGCACGACAGAGACGTCATCAGGAATGGTGAAAGAGGAATCACCCTCGATAACCACGACCGACTAGCTATACTACAGAGATATCATCAGGAGTACTTAGCGAGGTGTCACCCTCGGTACCCGATAGTATCGCTGTAGCGTCGTACAACGAAGGGGGTGAAAGTGTTGTGTCGGGTCTGGCTCGTCGATCAGAGATCGAGATTTGAAAACAAGCGGGGCAACTGAACTACGGGGTCAGAGGGGATGACTGCTCCACCTATACTAAGCAGGTTAAAGGTACAGGACTGAAAGTAGTAGTTCATCAAAAACACGCTATACATCAGATATAGGAGCTAACTACAACAGTAGCAAAATACTAATGCAAGCAGTAGGAAGAAAGACATAGGCGATATAGGAATGATCAAGGGGAGTTTGCTTGCCTTGCTGCTCTGCGGCAAAGGACTGATCGGCAGGGTCGTAGATGTACCCGGCAGCAGCGTCAGTCTCGGGGTCTACCGGTAAGAAGAGGGGGAAGAAACAATAAATAATAGCACCGATGCAACACAAAGCATGACATGGCAAGATGCAGGCTAGACATGAGCTAACGCAGCAACATCCGTCATAGACGGGTCGGAAGAATATCTAACGATATTTTCCGGGTCTCGGGCTACTACCGGTTATACTGGAAACGGAGGAAAAGTTCCATGTTTGCTATGCTAGGGACGCGTGACAGACGAACGGGCCGTGTATCCGGGTTCGTCTCGCTTTGCTGATCAACTTTCATGTTGAAAATAATTTGATCTGACTTACGGATTATTTTATATTAATTTTCAAAGTTTTATTAATTATTTAAGAATTAAAAACAGATTTAAAAGATTTAGTAAAATCCTATTATGACATCATCGCAATGTCATGCTGACATCAACATTTGACCGGTCAACTGACCTGCGGGTCCCGAACGTCATAGGCACAAGTTTTTATTAAGATTAATTATTTATTAATCAGATTAATTCAACGAGGGACCCACGTGTCATACTCTAATTATGTTAATTAATTAATTTAACTGATATATCTATTTATTTATTTATTTACTAAAAACATATATTTTTATTACCGATATTAACTATCGCGTGGGGCCTCCCTGTCATAGACAGCGGGTGCGTTGGCCCCACCGATAAGTGGCCTAAGGCTATATACGCATTTTTTTATTAGATACCTAACCGTGCAAATACCGTATTCCTCCAGTATCTATATACGCAGATACATACATCGCATATCATACTTACATGCATACATACATACATACATACATACATACATACATACATACGGCATCTAATACATCTCTTATTTTTATTCATTTTTCTTTTCTCTCACAACACTCATCTCTCTCTTTGTTAACAGACAGAGAACAACTCTCTCTAACTCCACCTAGAAGAACACAAACTTCAAATCTTCCTACCGGAGTCCACCGTCGACGGATCGAGGCCCCATTTGCCGGAACGGAACCGGGACGTCGAGGAGAACGACAAGGTGGGAGGAGCCCGAGGAGGGGCTCACCGACGGTGACGAGACGGCCCGGTGAAGCCGGAGTTCGCACGAAGGTGACGGTGGAGACGGCGTGGTGGCGGACGAGGCGGTGACGGCGCGGTTCCGGCAAGGAGGAGGCGTAGGGGAGGCCCGGTGGGGGAGGGGCTCGCCGGCGTGGTGAAGGGGCCGAGGGAGGCCGGTCTCCCTGCCCGGTCCCTCCTGGACCGAGCGGGAGGAGGGGGCGCGACGGGGAGGGGGGGCCGTGAGGAGGGGGGCCGCGAGGGGTGGTGGCCGGTGAATGGCTGCTCGCCGGTGGGGGGGGGGGGCGAGAGGTGGCAGGGGCCGCCGGCGGGAGGAGGCGGAGGGATCTGGGAGAGAGGAGGAGGAGTGGATCGGCAGGGAAGGGAGAGAGATCGTGGGAGAGAGATGGGGGCGATCTGGCGTGGGGGTTGTCGGTGGGGTGGGGGGCCGAGACGAGGGAGTGGGGGGCGCTGACGGCGCGTGGGGTGCCCCCCCCCACGAGGGGGGTGGCTGGCGGTGGCCCTCAGGGGGGGAAGGGAGCTGGCGAGGGGGGCTCTAGGGTTTGGGTGCAGGGGGCGCGGGGGGGCCTGGCCGGTTGGCCCTTTTGGCCCAGCCAGGCCACGGGGTGGGGGTTGCCTCTTTTTTTTTATTATTATTTTTTTCTTTCTAATTTCTTTTCTTTCTTTTATTATTTATTTTACTATTTGATTTTTTTTAAACACTTTCTTTTATTACACTTTATTTTATCATTATTATTTTTAATACTTTCCTTTTTATATATATTCTTTTGATACTTAACATGAATTTATAAAGTACTTTTCGTTTGTCTTCAAATTTTGAATCTGGACAAAACTCCAATCAACGCGGGTCTGAGATGGAAATTCGATGACGGGGCATCATCAGCGGTTGATCACTGTAGCTTAATTACAATCACTACTGTAGCAAAAGTCGAGGATGTCACAACATTCATGTTTACCTTCAAGACATCATCTTTATGAAGAGAGGAGATAAGGTACAAGGTTGATCTAGACTAAGTCAACGAGTGAATCAAGTTGATCAACACACAAAGCATACAATATGTACCGAGAAGGATCAACTGATCCCATGGTATGGTAAGCATTGTCCATTACGCTTTGTGTACTAACCCATGGTCTATGTGAGAGTTCTATGTGGGGTTAGGTATGTTTCCATGGGCTTGCGTCAAGAGGAAGATCTCATACAACCCATGGAGGATGACATCAAGTGGTGATCGTCATCAAGATTGCGATGTGCAAGTTCAAGTGGAGCGTTACGAAGATATCATGCTTGAAGCTGGCCTTCCACTGTGGTGACAATGGACTTGTGAAGATGTGCCGAAAAGTGGCTCACCCATAGTGAAGTATGGGGGAGAAATCTACTAGTCTTCTTCGAGCCACCGCAATCAAGAAAGGTGGTCTGAGGAAGACAAGATTGTCATCATATAGCTCAAGTGGACCATGCGCAAGGCAAATGTTTGTCCTTGACAGGTCTTCTATTTTACAGGTCTCAGGGTGTTAGTTGGGAGACCGGGTTATAGGATCGATTGTCATACTATCAAGGGGGCTCTCAAGTAAGTAGCTTGATCGTACTGTTCGTTGAGAGATCAAACCATTGAATTCTTGGCAGTAGCATCTTTCTTGGTTCTTGGTTGGTTTTTCTCTATGTGGGTTCTCAACCTTATGGTTATCTTCATGACAAGTTCGAGTTCATCGAATACGGAGTCCATATGCATCTTTTATGATGTTTTCGATGTTGGAGTTTTTGTCGATTCTTCATTTATAGAGGCTCACATCTCTATATCATTGGAAATTTTATATTGTCTCTTCTTATTATAACCGTAAGCTCGATGTTGGATAGCTCTTGTCGTCCTGAATCGAACAAGCTTGAGTTTTCTCTATTCGGAGCTCATTTGTAGAAGTTACAGCAGTTCTGATATTCCTGCATTCATACGTTGCCTTTGTTCTCGTTCTGAAGGAACCAAGCAAAAGTACCGCGCAAGGCAGCGGTAGTACCGCTTATGGGTGGCAGTGCCATTGCCTAGTACCATGCTCTGTACCACTGGCTTTGGTGTCTCGACTTTTTGTGTTGGACTGAGCGGGCTTTGGTTAGTAGTACGGCGCGGTACTACCGCCTATTACCACCGTGCCACTACCACCCTTCTTTCTAGGCCTATAAATCTCAGCAAACTGCGAGCGGCAATAGGGTGAGGTATTGTTGTGGATAAGAGGTAGTACCGCTCTCGCGAGCCGTAGTACCGCTTAGGCGAAACTACCCCCGCTCCTACCACCTCTGTGTTTTTAGAGCAGCTGCAACCCAAGCGGTAGTACCGCTCCGGCGGAACTACCGCCTCGTGGCCTCGTGTCATTGCCCTGTGCGGCTGGCTCAGCCGCACAGGCAGTAGTAGCGCTCCCATGAGCTATAGTACCGCTTGTGTGCGGGCTGAGGGTGTAACGGTTGGATTTTTTCCCTCCTATAAAATGGGGTCTTCTCCCCCAATGGATCTTATCCTTAGAGCTCGTGTTTGCCCCCATTATTGACCTTCTTTGAGCTTGCTAACTCTCAATCCCTCCAATGATTCTTTCTAGTTCTTGAGGGAAAAGAGAAAGGAGATATAGATCTACATTTCCACCAATCATTTTCTCCTCTATGTGAGGGGAACCCCTTGGATCTAGATCTTGGAGTTTTGTGTGAGATCCTTGTTCTTCCTCTCATATTCCTCCATAGCTTTTGTTGTTGTGGGATTTTAGTGTGAGGAACTTGACCACTTTGTGTGTTCTTGCCATTGCACTAGTTGCATCGGTTTGAGTTCTCCATGATGGTACATGGAACTGAAGTTTGAGAAGCTTATTACTTTTGGGTGTTTGGGCAACTTAGAGCTTGTGCCTCTTGGATGTTTTGGTATCCTAGACGGTTGGTGGTGCCTTGAAGCTCAGTCATTGTGGTGTAAAGCTCCAGGAAAGCGTCGTGGTCTCTAATTAGGTTGTGGACATTGCACTGATCAATTTTTATGGGTTCCGATGACCTCTCCAAAGGGTTACCAAAGTGTATGGGTTCGATGACCGCCCCTAAGAGTTGCCTATTGTACGGGTTCGGTGATCGTCCTCAAGGGTCCCTTAGTCCGGACCGATGGGTGCCCCATACCCCGGCAGGTGGCTTGGTTGGGGCATCAGGTCTTAGATGTTAGGTTTGGCTGCAAGGTCTGTTTGGTATTAGGCCCAGACTATGAGCATCCTTTCATCAACTGTATAGAAGTAGCGACATATGTTGTCTAGACGATGGCTTCAGTCTTACTCATGTATTACTTTGTAAGGTCTTTGTGAATAATTAATAAAATTGTTGCATGCATCGCTCAGATGCAGAGGCCGGGGGTCTTCCTCCTTTTCTAAAAAAAGGGTCCCTTAGTGGAATCACGACATCTTGTATTGTGTGAGGGCGTGAGGAGATTATAGTGACTCTAGTGGCTTCTTGGGGAGCATTGTGCCTTCACACCGCTTCGAACGAAGATCAGCATCCGCAAGGGTGTGAACTTCGGGATACATCATCGTCTTCACGTGCCTCGGTTATCTCTTACTTGAACCCTTTACTTATGATAGACATATTGTCTCATGTTATATATCCTGCTATCAGTTATTTATTTATCTTGCTTAGCATAAGTTGTTGGTCTACATAGGTGAGCCTAGTTATTTTAGGTTTTGTAATTGACAAATCAGACGCTAGTTTTATTCCGCATTTGTTCAAGCCTAAATCATACTTATTTTAAAGCGTCTATTCACCCCCATCTAGGCGACATCCACATCCTTTGTGCATCATCCATGATCAAGTACCCCGCCATCCTTCGTACTATCAAAAACGACATGGTATTCGAGAATAAGCTCAGTGGCATTGACCGAACACCTACCAAACGTGGTGTCCGACAATGGACGACGTCGACTGGGGGCAAAGTGTACCAGCCTAGGGACGAGTCTTGGGTGTCCGCCACCGCCGTGAAAGGCAAGCGGGCGGGTTTGTGCTGGTTGTGGGGGTTAGGCAATGCTTGTGTGACGGCCAGAGAGGCACAACAGCGATGTGCGAGGAGGATGGAGATGCAAATCAAGGGGAAGAAGGGGTGAAATGGAAAAAGATGGGACCAGTAGGGCGGATTAGTGGCCCGGGGTTGTCGGAGTCCTACGTGTTTGTTGTCCATACTCCCGCAAAAGCCTCCCTCTTTATGGGGAAAATGCGTCCGGACAGCTCGACGGACCGATACAGACCCGTGTTCGATGACACAATACGTCCCGACGGCGTCGTCCGGGCGGTTTAAGGGTCAGCGTTAGAGATGTATTAGGGCAACAACAATGCGCCCAAATAGACACCGGCGCGGAAACGAGTTGGGCACGCGACACGTGCCATTGTCCTTCCTCTGGCCCTCCATTCGGTGGCACATTGGCCATTCCCTCTCTTTCCCATTGACAACCAACACAACCGGCCAGCCCGTCCTCGTCGCCGCCGGCCAGTTCCCGTGGCCAGGCCGTTGCGTGCACCCACATAGCTCTCCCAGCAGCACGCCACACACTAGTGTCCGTTTCTTGCTAGCGTCGGTGGATTGTTTTTGCCGCCATCGTAGCACTCCCACATCCACGCTACCCTCTCGCCTCCGTTGTCGCCAACAACTCTCCAAGCATGGCTACCTGCCTCGCTAGTCGTCGCCACGGTCGCCTCCATGCCGATAAGTCTGCCGCCTTGTGTGGATGAGACGGGGGACTCTTCATCGGTCGGCTTCTTTCGTCACGTTCACAAAATATTCAACGTTTCGCTGCAAAGTACAAATGAATAGTGGTGATGAATACTTTTCCAATAACTTCATTTGCGATCCGGATATGATGATGAGGTTGCAGTTGCTGCTTTAATCATCTATGGCCACATTAATAGGCAGCAGCCGGTTCATCCATCATCAGCTCAGCAGACCGCACGTACTGGCTACTACCCCGATACATAGGAGACTATGCTCGTGCATTCGATCGTGACTGACCTTATGAAGGCTTGCTGGTTAGCCGGCCTGGGTTCCGTGTGAGGCAGGGATACTCTACTCAACTAGTCATTGCAGTCTTCTGTCACGCGAGGGACAGGACACGGTCATTGCCTCATATATATATATACTTATATACTAAAGCCGCAGCGATCTTTTTTTCTGGTTTTTTACGTCGATGTCATTCACTGTTCATTTTTACGTCGAAGTCAACATCGATGAACAGTAACCCAATGTAAACAGTAACTCGATTGTGATTAATCCGTGTAAACAGTAACTTATTCTTTCTGCATCACTGCTACTTACATGTAATTACATTGTAAACAACACCCTTGTGAACAGTGTTTAAAAAGAAAAAGGAGATTTCTTACTTACAGAAAACATGATAATTATTAGTATTTATGAATCATACCATGTATTATTCTTATAAAATAT
Organism: Hordeum vulgare subsp. vulgare; assembly: GCF_904849725.1. Lineage (NCBI taxonomy): Eukaryota > Viridiplantae > Streptophyta > Magnoliopsida > Poales > Poaceae > Hordeum > Hordeum vulgare. The sequence continues at coordinate 441,705,479 of NC_058522.1, read as the reverse complement.
ATTATTTATGAACAATATTCATAAAAATGGTTTTTTAATTACGTACTGTATATCGTCATAGGTATTTATATTTCTAAAAAAGTCCTTTATGTATATTTTATTACTCTCTTATACGTACAAGTACTCCGATATTATTATTTTTTTGGTTAGTAAATTGTCTGCGGGTTTCCTTTAATACAATTATACCATGCTATCTTTTAGACTTATATATAGATAATTCCTAAAGTGAAACACACAAATCTAATGGAATAGTTAAATACGTAGAGGAAAAAATAAACCAAATAAATACCAATCTAATGGAATACTTAAATACGTAGAGAATAAAATATACATATTATCTAATAATGAATTTTACCTAATGACATTGCTCTTTGATAATAAATTGATCGTCTTTCTACTCCAATATTACCACGAAGCCGAAATCCGAGAAAAGATCGCATCTTACGTGTCAACCTTCTTTTGTTGTTTAAAATGATATTGCTCAATTATTTTTCACTATATTTATTCTTATGGATTGTTGCCTCAAGATTTATTTTTCTCTAACGGTTTGAGTGATATCTAATTTTTAGATAACAGTAAAACTAACAAATTGGAACAGATAATCCGAATAAACCGAACCATTATTTCCAAAACAAACACTTCCTATGCAACAGTGCTTCGTATGACCAGTGTTTCCATGCCCACTCAATAAACTCAAATATACCCACATCCATAAAAAAAAACTTTATACATATACTGTAAACCGGAATAATACCAACACAAAGCATCTGCATAAGCAATAATCCGAGGAAAATACAAAAGGAAAAACCTGAGTTTTTCTACGATTAACGATTATTTTCTTTATTTTTATTTTTTTGTATTACCCACTGTTGCATTATGATCTATTAAAGCTCTACGGCCACTATGATCATTGCCAACCCCACCATCCTTCGCTCACCATGTACGATAAGAGAAATTTCACTCTATCAGCATTACTCACACATACAAAAAAGAACACCTTTGATGCTACTGATTCTAGCGTTGTTCGCCTGCTAAAACTCCCAGATGAATATTATGAAGATATGACAAACCAAATATAAATATAATACACAGAGGTCATGCATGAAGAAGTCCCTGCACTGAGATAAGAAATAATAAAATCTAAAAATAATATAACACTGATTCACTTCTCTTATTGAATATCGTCAGGTCTCACATGTTAAAGAAATTTTGCAAGGCCAAAACGAAACTACACCTCCTTTCCGTCCTATAAACCCCCAAAAAATCCCAACCAGCTAAACATGAAAAAGATTACATGCACGCAATAAAAATAAAATTGAAGCACTTATTCGAAATATAAATTAGACTTTCGATGACGCGGCGTGCGCCGCGCATCTTGGCCGCTAGTTGGTCAACAAACATGCATGGAATACAATGCAAGCAACATACAGTACGTACGTGATACTCAGATTTCTCTTAACCTGTCGCCGCTGATCTTGACACTGGAATAAGACGTGTCAATCCTGAACCGCGTCAAGAAAATCATCAACATGTCGTGCAAGTTTGAGGCGCCCAGCTTCGACATGATGACATTCTTCATATATTCAAAACAAATATTGGATAACCTTTTTTAGCTTATACTGGGATTGACATATGGTATGCTTTTAAAAATAAGTATTTTCCTGATACATCACGGTCTCGTTTTTTAAAGAAGGAAAAAAAGTATCATTTTGCTGACTTTTTCTTAGGGCAACTAACAAGAGTTACCCCTTGCGAGGCTTCCTAACCGTTACTTTTGTGGCTTATGAGCGTGTCGTGATGCGCCCAGCCGCTGTCCGTGTTGCGCATTCCTTGCTTATTCTGAATTTTGTTTTATTTTATTTCTTGCGTTTTTGGTTTTTGCCTGGATTTTTCTAGGTGTTAAGATTTTTTTTTTGCGAACCACATTTGTACTTTTCAGGAAAACAAATATGCTTTGCTTCTCAAAAAGAAAAAGAATATGATTTTTACTTCTAGTGGAAGCACATATTTTCTTTACCGAAAAGCACATATGTGCTTCTTGAAAAGAAAATCTATACATCCACGAGAAGCAAAGATTTACCACGTGAAGCATAACTTTGCTTGTGGCAAAGTAAAAAAAATATTTATGCTCCGACAAGAAATACATATTTGCTTTTTTCGTGCTCCTGAGGAAAATGTGCTTTCACGAGAAGCACATACTCCCTCCGTCCTAAAATAATTGTCTCAACTTTGTACTAGAGCTAGTACAAAATTGTACTAAGCTTAAGACACTTATTTTGAGACGGAGGGAGTATTTGCTTACCTGAGAAGCAAAGTTGTGCTTCTTGAAGAAGTGAAAAATCACATCAGTGCTTTCGAGCTCCAACTTTTTCTTCCTGTTTCCGAGTCTTCTTTATTGTTTTATTTTTTCTTTGTGTTTTTGGTATACTTGTCTCTGATTTTTTTTCAGTATCCGTATTTCCCTTTTTATGAAAATTTGTTTGGTGAAACATATTAATATGGGATCTAGTTTCGAAGACCTCGACACAAAAATTGAACCATAAAAATGGTTCCGGATTTAGACAGATTTAAAAAATAAAATGTTTTGAATAAACAAATTTGCGAGAAAGAAGAAAAAACTTTCAGGTTACAACAAGTGACACAGGGTTGTCAGTGCCTGAGAAGGCGTGTAGTAATATTTGCAAGGAGTAGCTCTTGAGTCTTGACTAGAGATTTTGATTTTTCTACTAGGGGAGTATCATTTTGCGACCCTGTATTGTGTACCGTAACACCCAGTTCCCAACAATTTTTTTTTGAGGCAACAGTTCCCAAGAAATGTACTCCTAAAAGGGAATGCAAATATAAGGCCCAATGGGCTCTGGGTCCAATGGGCTCTGGGCCCAATAGAAACTCTTGGACCACGACGAATCACAGCTGTTGCCTTGCGTCTGCCCCGGCCCCGACATTCCTGTAGCCCGTCTCCCCCAGTCGTGTGTCGTACTGCAATTTCCGCCCCCACTGAAACCCCACGCCATAGAAAAAGAGAGGGGAAGATCCCACTAAAACCCGACGATGGCGGGGAGCACGACAGCCGCGCCGGGCGGCACCATCGGCGCGGGCTAACCGTGGCGCGATCGGAGGCCCTCTTCATGGATTCGTAGCTGTACAGCTTGTGATCTCCTGGTTGTCTTGCCTGCCACCTGCTCGGTGCCCACCACCTGCTCGTGCAAATGCGCGGCAGAGCCCAGCACTTGCACCGCATGTTGATCCTGATGCTGGATACCCTACCTCCGGGATGCTTGCTTACTAGGGTGAAAATGCGCGGCAGAGCCTAGCACTTGCACTGCCTGTTGATCCTGATGCTGGTTACCCAACCTCCGGGATGCTTGCTTACTAGGATCATGTGCATTGCGCAACCTTCTTGGTGGAGATACCTTTCTGAAAACCAGAGATGCTAACCTGGCCCCAGGGGACTGGCATTATTGCGCAAATCAAGCTGAGGCTTGTGCTGGATGATTCAAGGAGCAGGGGCGGCGACTGCGAGCATGCCTGTGATTCGGTATCCAGCTCCTCCTCGCTTGAGGTCGGTCGTGTACAATGTTTTTCCATATCTCGGGAACCTTGTCTGATCAATTACATTTTGAGGCAGAAAATAGAGAGGCCGTGTGCTCTTTCTGATGAAGGCGACGGCAGACCGAAGCCCATTCACCCGGTGCTGGCTACGGATCACTTCAATTAAAAAGGTCAGAATTATGATAGATGGTGGCAAGGCATTTTCTCTGGGCATTGCTAAAAAACAAATCACTGGATCATCTCAATTGGCAATAGTTTAGTTTCGTGAGCTATTGCTAGTGCTCTGCTCTAGAGGCTTCACTGCATATGCTCAGTTTCACCTGATATGAATATTAGGAGGAAAGTGCCCTACTGTACCTATTTACTGTTTGGGATGTGCATATAGGATTATAGGGTATAGATCAATACCGAAACCGCTATTTATCTCTGCTACTTATCTTGGCCTGCTACTTTACATGGGAACGGTGTGAAACTACAAACTGTGTATCATGGAAGATGGAACAGTGCCAGATATCTACGAACTGAACATGTTGTTTGTTCCAAGAGGGAAGCGGCATGGAGCAAACTGAACATCTTGTTTGTTCCACAGGGAAGCATCATGGAGCAAATGAAACACCTCAAGAGTGCCCCACTTGATTTGGTTGAAAGGGCAGTCATGATGCACCTAACTAATCATTTAATAACAGCCTTAGGCATGTAGGCCTATCTTCCTATCCTGCATCGCGAAAGTGCTAATCATTCTTTGACATTGTTTTTGGTTACCTATGTAGTATAAACAAGGTCTCATAGGTTAAGCTTTCTGGCCTACCCCTAGCTCGTGCATAGCAGCATAGGTCACACACTCACACTTGTAGGCTGAACTTTACTGGTACTAAAAATCTGCAATGCACAATGTTGCATCATGGGCCAGACCGTTGAAAAGTTTGTTCATGAATCACATGCCTGGGTTGTGAAAAATGTGGCTGTTCTGTGAAACCATTGAGAGATGGCGTGTGCATGATAGACGCCCCGCTAGTCTGCTAGTCTCTGGTGGATGTTAGCCTGAAACCAGGTAATTGAGATGACCCAGCTTATGTGTGGTTACGTGAGTAGAATTTCTGTTTGTACTTCCAGTTGACATGTATGACCGCACATATGTGCAGCTGCTCGGCATGGAGGCATGGATTGATGCACACAACCAATAACCAGGTCAGTTTTATCATGCTGAACTTACTCCGGATCTTTCTGTCAGATGGATGTTCGGTTGGCAATTGATACACACACTTGCCTAACTAGAGTAGTGTTCAGATTAACTAACTGGGTTAACGGTAGAAGAGGACATTCTACGCGAGAGATTTTCTTGGCAAGCATCACAACATACAGTGTTCCCCGGGACAGATAACCCCAGCCTACTGGCGCGAGTGCGGCATGTCCGAAGAAAATCTACGGCCATTACAACCTCGTTCCTACTGCACGCGCGTGCGCGCTGCCGAAGTGGAAGTGCCCAGCCATCTCCGGTCGCTTTCCCACTGCCTGCGCCCGCTTATCGTGCACAGGGCAATCATAGCCGACGCAGAAACAAATCAGCTAGGGGCCATGCCATTACCGCCACTCTCGCCGGTCGCCATCACCTCATTCTCCAATCTCCATCCATCTATTCTCCTTCCCAGTCCTTATTTCCTGCGACCTTCTCCATCCAGCTAGCTAGTAGGGGTGCATCCTTTGCGATCGATCTCTGGTACATCCAGCCTAAGAGTAGTGACCGGAGATGCTACCGCCATGTAGAACCCTTAGCTAGCTCCGAGGTCCGAGCTACCTCCATAGTCCATCACTGGCTGCATGCCTTTCCAGTAAAGCATGAGAGCTCCCATGGCCGTCAGGAGCGCGGCCATTCTCCTCCTCGTCGTCCACATCACGCTCTTCCATGTCGTGGCCGCTGCGGCGGGCGCCGAGCGGCAGGCTGGGACGATCGTCCGGCAGCAGCGTCGGCGGCAAGTGCTGCTGCAGGAGAAGGCCACGCTCCTGGCGTTGAAACGCTCGCTCACCTTGCTGTCGCCGTCGGCTCTGGCCGACTGGAACGAGTCCAACGGCGACGTCTGCGGCCTCACTGGCGTTGCCTGCGACTGGAGGCGGCAGCACGTCATCGGCCTCTCGCTAGGCAACATGAACATCTCTGGCCCCGTGCCTCCGGTCATCGGTAACCTCACGCGCCTCAAGAGCCTCGACATATCTAGCAATTTCCTCGCAGGGCAGATCCCGGCCGAGCTCTCCAACCTCCGCGGTCTGGAAGTCCTCGACCTCGGCCACAACCAGCTAAGCGGCGGCATACCGCCGTCCCTCTCTGAGCTGGCAAGCTTGGCCTACCTCAGCCTCAAGGATAATCACCTCTCAGGCCCTATCCCGGCCGTTCTCTTCAAGAACTGCACCAGTCTAGGTCTGGTCGACTTCGGCAACAACGATCTCTCCGGCGAGATCCCCCTGGAAGCCTCGGAGACCATTCTTGTGCTCAACCTCTACTCCAACAGGCTAACCGGAAGACTCCCACGGTGGCTCGCCAACTGCACGTATCTGTACCTGCTGGATGTGGAGGACAACTCGCTTGCCGACGAGCTCCCCGCCGACATCATAGCGGGCAAGCAGCAGCTCAGGTACCTGCATTTGTCCAACAACTACCGTTTCTCCAGCCACGACGGCAACACCAACCTGGAGCCCTTCTTCGCCGCAGTATCAAACTGCTCGCAGATACTGGAGATAGAGGCCGGTGCTGTGCGGATGGGCGGGTGGCTGCCAAGCCGGCTTGGCTCCTTGCTCCCACCAAACATGTCGCACCTCAACCTGGAGCTCAACGAGATCAAGGGGACGATCCCGGCCAACATCGGCGATGTGATAAACATCACGCTGATGAACCTCTCAAGCAACCAGCTGAACGGGACAGTCCCGGCGTCTATCTGTGCGTTGCCGAAGCTTGAGCGGCTCTCCCTGTCCAACAATGGCCTGACAGGCATGATCCCGGCGTGCATAGGCAACGCGACGAGCCTTGGCGAGCTGGATTTGTCAGGCAATGCGCTGTCGGGAAGCATCCCGAGCGGCATCGGGACTAGGCTTGTCAACCTCTACCTGCAGAACAACCAGCTGTCCGGAGAGATACCAGCAAACCGCCTTGCCGAATGCATCCGCTTGCTGCACCTTGACCTCTCAAACAACAGCTTGACGGGGGAGGTACCAGACATGGTCTCTGGCACCGACATTATATATCTGAACCTGTCGCACAACCAGATCAGAGGTGAGTTGCCGCGGGGGCTCAGCGACATGCAGCAGGCGCAGGCGATTGACCTGTCCTGGAACAACTTCAGTGGCACGATCTCTCCGCAGCTCGGGCTCTGCCGTGAGCTGGAGGTCCTCGACCTGTCGCACAACTTGCTCACGGGCGTCCTACCATCGTCTCTCGAGCTCCTCAAGGACCTCAAAAACCTGGACGTCTCCAACAACTCACTGACCGGCGAGATCCCTGCAAACCTGACGAAATGCACCAGCCTGAAACATTTCAACCTGTCGTACAATGACTTCGTCGGCCATGTGCCGACCACCGGTGTCTTTGCGGACTTCACCTTTCTCTCCTACATTGGCAACCCACGGCTCTGCGGCTCGGTGGTGAGGCGCAACTGCCAAAGGCACCGCTCATGGTACCAGTCCCGGAAGTATCTGGTAGTGATGTGTGTCTGCGCCGCCGTGCTGGCATTCGTGCTGACAATCTTCTGTGTGGTCAGTGCCTGGAAGATCCGGGATTGGCTAGCTGCAGTGCGGGACGACATGTTCAGGGGCCGACGCAGCGGAGGCTCGTCACCGGTGATGAAGTACAAGTTCCCGCGGATCACACACCAGGAGCTGCTTGAGGCGACGGAGGAGTTCAGCGAAGACCGGCTCGTTGGAACGGGCAGCTACGGCCGCGTGTACCGCGGCACGCTACGGGATGGCACCATGGTTGCCGTGAAGGTGCTGCAGCTCCAATCAGGGAACTCGACCAAGAGTTTCAGCCGCGAGTGCCAGGTCCTGAAGCGCATCCGCCATCGGAACCTCATGCGGATCATCACCGCATGCAGCCTGGCGGACTTCAAGGCGCTGGTCCTGCCCTTCATGGCGAAGGGCAGCCTCGAGCGGTGCCTCTATGCTGGGCCGCCGTCCGAGCTCAGCCTGGTGCAGCGCGTCAACATCTGCAGCGACATCGCCGAGGGGGTGGCTTACCTGCACCACCACTCACCGGTCAAGGTCATCCACTGCGACCTCAAGCCAAGCAACGTCCTCATAAACGACGACATGACTGCGCTCGTGTCTGACTTCGGCATCTCCCGGCTGGTCATGAGCATTGGCGGTGTGGCCAACGCCGCCGATGTCGGCGCCTCCACCGCCAACATGTTGTGCGGTTCCATCGGATACATTCCTCCAGGTAAACCAGAAACTCATAAAGCTATATCACAAGCTATCACCATGATGAGTTCGCAGATTCTTAGTTCTGAGTGGTTCTTTCTCGCGATGATGATCTGAAGAGTATGGCTACGGCTCGAACCCGACGACGAAGGGCGATGTGTACAGCTTCGGCGTTCTGGTGATGGAGATGGTAACGAGGAAGAAGCCAACCGATGAAATGTTCGAGGCTGGGCTGAGCCTGCACAAGTGGGTGAAGAGCCACTACCACGGCCGGGCCGACGCGGTGGTCGACCAGGCACTGGCCAGGATGGTTCTGGATCAGACCCCCGAGGTGAGGAGGATGTCGGACGCGGCCATCGGTGAGCTGCTGGAGCTCGGCATTCTCTGCACCCAGGAGAGCGCGTCCACACGGCCGTCTATGCTGGACGCCGCCGATGACCTGGACCGGTTGAAGCGGTACCTCGGCGGCGACACGACGGCTACATTCGAGTCCTCGTTGGGCTTCTCATCCACGGTAGTTGAAGATATTGATGACTAGCTGGCAGTAGCAAACTACTCACTTGTTCCATAATACTGTACTTGTCTTGGTTTTAGTTCAAAATTTGAACTAGAACCACAACAAATATTTTGGACGGAGGAGTACCAATTAACAGGGATACGTTGTGTATGCGTGGTTAGGAATTTGTGCGGTGCAGCGGAGGAAGATGGTCTTCTGAATATCACGAGATGTATGCACATCATTCTTTTAAGGGGTCTGATTTGATGTAATATAAGCTTTGTACGCAGGCTTGATTAATTATGTAGACTGAATTAAGTTCAGGAAGTAAACTGATTAGCTCACTGTGACGGCTATCTTCTGTTATTTTCCTTTGTTTTGCCCTGGTACCGTGTACTCCAAAACAATCAGATGTCTCCTTTTTGTTCGGCAAACTTGAAAAAACATATGTTGCTGAAGTCTTGGAGTACACTGAAAAGAGAGGCACACGCACTACTGAATTGGCCGAAAGCACAAAATTGTTTCATTTTGTGTCACATACCACTGCCTCTTTACCGTGCTAAAGCACACTAGTTTGCCGTTGCAAGAACCACCGCCTTTTGTGCATAGGAACACTATAAGTTGGCATATTTTCTACGTAGGCTTTACAGAAAGGTTAGGATAGGAGTGATGAAACAGCAAAGTTGCATATGGATTTCAGATGGGAAGTTTGGTCCATGTACACCTCTATGTATATGAGGGATAATAAACCGAGCGTGCGTCGGAGCATATCATGAGCAATCCCTAGAATGGACCAGCCTAGCAAATATGATAACCTGATCATGCAGTCATGCAGATGATGTGTATCACTGTTGTGTTCTTAAGCTGCGTTTGGTTGCAGAGATATCCTCTGAGGGACAGGGATAGCCCTTCTATGCGAGGGATGCCATCTATTTGGATCTGAGGTGAGGGAGGACAGGGACAACCAGATGCCAAGAATGTTTCCCTAAAACGGGGCTGGGGTCAGCTGCAAAAAAGGGGGGTCGCGGCATCTACCCCGCGCGCGTCTCGTTGTGTTCACTCGTCGGCCGCTCCTCTCCTTCCTCCGCGCCGCCGGCCGCTCCTCTCCTTCCTCCATCACCGGCCGCTCGTCTCCTTCGTCCGCGCTGTCGAGGTGGAGAAGGATTCCCCGGCAAACGGCGCAACTGTACACTGAAGGTTCTCTGCATCCTTATCCTTTATTTATATCCTTCATTTATATCTCTTAAATCAAACAAAACATGGGATAACACTACCCTTTCAACCAAACAAAGAAAATGGCTATCCCTAACTACGTGGTTGGGGATGCCCTCAACCATCCTAGCATGTCCGTGCAACCAAACACATTCTTAATGGCCCGCTGATGACGCTTGTGGACCTCTGGTTGGATGCCTCTTTGTTTCTCAAACTGGGTTGCAACCACATATGTGGCCGTAATTATCGTGGACAGTTCTAGCTAAGTACAGTATAAATTAAAGCAACTCCAGCAAAAGGAGGAGATCAAGTCGTTCGTACTTGTAACTAGAAACATCACGTTCACCATTTAATCTATAAATGAAAATTTTGCAACGAATAATTGTGATTAATTGTTCATCGATTTTTTTACTTACTGATTTATTGAATCAAGTTTTGAATTAAATATGAAAGATCATGAAACAAAAAGTGCATTTTGGTCATCAAATATGATCATTCATTAAGTCATTACTGACCGGGCACTAAATTGGCCCATTGCGGCAACGTATATGCACTTTTTTTTATAGCAAAAACTAGGCTTACATTAAAAATTTAGAGCGCCTCAAAATTACGGACCCTCTACGGATCACACATTTGGCACCACTATGGTCCTGGCATTGGATAAGTTTTATTAAATTATCCATTTATCAACCACTCATTCTGGCTAGCATAGATTGGTGTCAACAAATAATTTTATTAGTATTTAGTTAGGTATTTGCATTCCGGTCTGGCCGGCTAGTGATGACTACTAGTGCCATTACAGGGAGTGCCTAGAACTAATTCAGATGAGATGTAATTTAGTTTCATTCACCTGATAAACAAAAATAGATGCAAATTAGTAAAATCTACGTCAACACATTTTAATAGAGGCAAAGTTGTCCCTGTGTTCTTATGACATGGTGGTTGTCGTTTTGGTGGAGTAGACTTTGACGATCCGACTACGAACGTGTGGGGACGTCGCGCCCTAGCAATCGCTAAACCAACTTCAAGGTTATTGACTACACCGGAGCACGATCAACCTGACCACGAGGGTCTGTTTCCTACATGCAAACAAAGAACAAGCAAGAAACTAAGATTGCAATCGGGATATTGCGAATATAAGGGGAAGACTTTATTGATGAAAGTAAGGCTTTATTGGTAAACTTGTAATCTAAACAAAATACAAGTCTAAACAACGACCTAAGGGTTGTATATATGGGGGAATAGAGGAGGAATTTTGTGACCCTTGGAAGAGGGGTCCAAAACCGACCATAACTCAGTTTTCCCACATACACGGACACTAAAAATAGCCTATAATATGGTATTTCGAAATTACATGGGCTTGGCCCAAAATTAAGGTGGCGTAACACCTATAATAGCTTATGGACGAAATTTATAAAGTGGCGTCTTGAATATTTCGTTCAAACCTTCATGCTCTCCTTATGGTGGCCTCAAAGTGCGAAAATCACCAGTGAAAGCTCCATTGTTCTTTCCTGCGCATGTACCTTCTTCTCCATGCTTGATCCCGCTCCAACGGATATCCTTCTTGTCCATGCTAGGTCCTTCATTCATAAGTACAACAAAAGGATCTAACTTAGGCAACATCATATGTTCATGAACATTAAAAGGATTTCCAAGAAATGAAAGAATCTAGTAATTCAATTGGCATGCGCAAGCTGTAGTAACTGGTCCAGTATGCATAGCAGCTGGGGATGTGGGTGCAACAATGGTATTGATGTCCTCATCATCCTCCCCTTCTTGAACTGAAGTCGTCCTCGATGGAAGCTCATCTTCCTCACCCAAATATGACTTCAAATCTGCAATGTTAAAAGTGAGACTAACCCCAAACTCTATAGACAGCTCAAGTCTATATGCATTGTCATTTATTTTCTCTAACACCTTGAAAGGATCATCAACATGTGGCATTAGCTTTGACTTGCGCAAATCAGGAAAACTATCCTTATGCAAATGCAACCAAACAAGATTTCGAGGTGCAAAGATAACATGTTTTCTATCCTTATCTCCAGCAAAGTTTATATTTAGCATTCATACACTCAATGTTGGGGATATTATCTGTTGGATAACCCGCCCTAGTTGGGCCGGGTCACCGAAGCTGGCGACTCATCTCAATGTGGTTTGGGCCTTGGCCTGGTAAGGCCGGGAGTCGTATGGCGGCTCAAGACCTTCGGAAGGAGTCCGTAATAGAGAAGGTCTCCGAGCCTTGGAAAGATGGCGACTTAGAGATCGCAAGAGTCACGATTTGTGTAAAGGAAAGGACCCTTGTAAACCCTAAGGACTCGACCTGTATATAAAGGCGAGTCCCAGGGAAGAAGAGGGCAGGTTAGAAATCATCGAGTGCTAGGTCAGGCGAGTTACGCCCTCCTTGTAATCGAAACTCCATCAATACAACACAAAGCAGGACGTAGGCTTTTACCTCCTCACGAGGGGCTGAACCTGGGTAAATCTCTGTCTCGCTCCCGTTCAACCCCTTTGAGTCGCCACCAAGGTGCGATGGCTCCAACACTAAGTCCTTTCACGAGGACATCTGCCGTGATAAAACCACGACAGTTGGCATCCATCGTGGGGCCTGCACACGGTGGAGTTGAGTTCTCAAAGGGAGCCCTACCAGGGTTTGGGAGCTACGTGACGGGGCTCATGACCCGGAGCCGCCGCGGGAAGTACTACATCAACAACTTGTTATGGGGGCCCGAGGCGGATTCGATCGAGTCTGGTTACAGGCTCCCCTTCGGCAAGATCAGCTTCTTCATCGACATGATTGGATCGTCCGTGCCTGAGCCGGACACCTCCTCCGACATCGTCGAGCCGGCCAGGTACGTCTGCCCGGTCGTGGCGCCAAACCTAACCCGCCCGGTCTTTGTTGGATTCATGTAGGGATCTGAGGAGCTAGAACACTCAGCAACCCAGGAAACCACACTGGTCAACACTGATGACGAATCGTCCATGGGCGATTCAGATTCAATCCAGTCTCTACACGGGGGCTGCCTTGGGGGCTTGTCACTAGCCATGGACCCTGAAGTTCTTGACCGGACTCGCCGTCAAATCGCCGTTTACATGGCAGGGGCGACTCAACCCTCGCCAAACCCGGCAGGCGGAGATGGAACTGGCGAGACGTCTAGAAGCCTGACCGCGATTTTGGTGGAGTTAGCAGCAGAAATAACAATGCTCATGGCGACCCCCATCACACCGGAAAACCAGGAGGCGGTAAACACGGAATTGACGAAGCTAAGAGAAGGGGTGGCAAAGGGTCGGCGGGATGCCGAGGTGGAGTCCGCCAGGATCGAGACCCAGCAGGCTCAAATTACCGCTGAGATAGCTCGCTTGAATACCGACTACTGGCGGCTCGAAAGGCACCAGCGCGCATCTGACGCCGTCCATCAGCGGAGGCACCAGGGTCACCTGCCTCCTGATCTCAAACCGACCCGCCTGTTCGACACTCCGCGAACTCCCGGGGCAGGAGCCGCCCCGGGGGGGGGGGGGGGGCAGGCCAGCCACCGAACCCGCCGTTTCAGCCAGCTGTGGATCGCGTTCCCCGATTCCAGACACCTCAAGGTCACTTTTCCAACCCGATGGACAACGTCCTTGCCGCAACCCGCCATTTGGAATCCACTCCGATTCACGGCAACACTCCAGCCGAGATAGAGGCGAGGAACGCCATTGAGATGTGGAAGACGGCGGTGGTTCAGAACGCCCAGTTCTCACACAACCTAGATCGGCTGCATTCCACTCCCCAGGCAAGCCGCACCAGGAGTCGGCCAGAGGACCAACCCGCTATAACCAGCGGACCGCGGCCCTTTCCCCAGGTCAACTCGCCTGATCATCGAGGCCCGCCAGGTCGGGATCACCCGGACACCCAAGTCGCCCCAGCGCCTCTTGTTGGGAGCGGCAGACAAGTGGGGATGCCGTGCTTGGCCCCCGCCCTTCGCAACGAGCGAATGCCCAAGGATTTTAAAGGACCAAGAAAGGTGCCTAACTACACTCCGGACCTTGAGCCGGCGTCGTGGGTCGTGAGTTATGAAATCGCCATGGACATGCTCGATGTAAGCGAAGCAGTTTGCGCCAGATACTTCACAATAATGCTTGAAGGGACGGCGCGTACTTGGTTAAAGAACTTGCCCCCAACTCCATCCAGACTTGGGCTGAATTGAAAGAGCGTTTCGTCAAAAACTTCCGAGGAACCTGCAAACGTCCGACGACAATAGTCGATCTACAACACTGCATTCAACGCCCGGATGAGTCAACCCACCACTGGTCGCGGCGGGTCACGGAAATCATTCACTCGTCAGACGGTATTACGGCGGCTCAGGCTGTGCTGATCCTCGAGCAGAATTGCCACTACGAGCCCTTGTTGCAGAAGTTGGGGCGACTCAAGCGAAAGGTTCAAGACATGGGGGAGCTAATGGACACCCTTACTGGGTACGCTGAGGCTGACGACACCAAAGATCCCGGCGAGGATGGTGGTAAAGCTAACTCGCCAAGGAAGGGCGAGTCATCCAGAAATCATACCCGGTTCCAGGGACGCGCCCGCCATAATCAAGGAGCGAATAGCAAGAGAAGGCAGCACGAAGAATCTTCGGACTTAGTCGCCAACACCAACACCAATAATGGCAACTAGCGCCAGAAGAAAAGTAGGGGTTACAGTGGCAAAAAGCCGCACAACTATAATGAGTTACTCAAGGGCCCCTGCCCGCACCACGCCATGGCAGACGGACCGGCGACTCATTCCTGGGAGGACTGTTACGTGATGCGGGAATTTTGGGCAGAGGCGATCAAAAAAGGGCAAAGAGGTGACCCGGACCAATGGCAGGAACAGTTCGGCGCACCTAATCAACGCCAGAACCCCTTCGGCGGTTTCCCCGAACCTGGGGCTCAGGGTGGCTCGCAGCCAAGCAGTGGCCAATATCCGGTACATCACCAGCGACGGTATAACCCGTCTGGAGTTTTTCAGCAACCACCCCCACAGGGGGCTTCCCAGGGGCAGGATGATAATGGCGGCTTCCGCAACAATCCCAAGCAGTTAAGCAATGGGCAGTACCACGTTTTCACCACCAATGCTTGCAGGCGTGATAAAAAGGTGAGTCACCGAGCATACAGTGTGTCTGAGCCGACACTCCCTAGATACCTCCACTGGTCCGAGCAGACTATATCATGGAGTAGGGAGGATCACCCGCCAAGAGTTGACAACCCCGACGACTTAGCGTTGGTCGTGGCTCCCCAAGTTGGGGGATATACCTTGTCGAAGGTACTGATGGATGGTGGCAGCAGCATCAACATTTTGTACTTCGACACTTTCCAAAGGATGAACCTGTTGGAGAAAGATTTGATGCCCTCAACCACGGTATTCCACGGGATCGTCCCAGGCAAATCAGCGTACCCCATAGGCCGAGTCAGGCTCACAGTTGCGTTTGGAACAACATCTAATTACATGAGTGAGTCGTTGATGTTTGAGGTGGTCAAGTTAAAAAGCCCCTATCATGCGCTGTTTGGGCGGCCGGCTTACGCCCGGTTCATGGCTCGCCCATGCTATGTTTACCTTAAACTCAAGATGCCTGGTCCTAGAGGACCCATCACGGTTGATGGTGATAGGAGGATTGCAAGAGAATGTGAAGAAGGGGATGCGGCTTACGCAGAAGTCGCCTGAGCTGCGGAGGAGCTCAAATATCACCAGGCCAATGTTGATCCGGCTGATATGTCACCCCTAAAAAAGCCGACGACAGACGCTGAGCCGCACCTCAAGTTCAAGCCAATAGATGACACTAAAATGGTGGATTTCGTCCCTGGCGACTCAACCAAGCAGTTCACTATTGGGACGGGTCTGGATCCCAAATAGGAAAGCGCGCTATTCGAATTCATCCGTGAGAATCGGGACATCTTCGCATGGAAACCTTCTGACATGCCTGGTGTGCCGAGAGAATTCGCTGAGCACCATCTTAATGTTGACCCAAAGGCAAAACCTGTTCAACAATATCTTCGTAGGTTCAATAAGGAACGACGCAAGGTAATCGGGGAGGAGGTTGCCCGTCTCTTGGCTGCCGGATTCATCGTAGAGGTCTTCCACCCCAAATGGTTGGCTAACCCGGTCTTGGTGCTCAAGAAGAATGGTACCTTCCGTATGTGCATTGATTACACGGACCTTAACAGAGCTTGTCCAAAGGATCCTTTCGCTCTTCCCCGCATCGACCAAATTATTGATTCGGTGGCGGGATGCGAACGTTTGTGTTTCCTGGACGCTTATTCTGGATATCACCAAATCAAGATGGCTGTGGAAGATCAAGAGAAGACAACTTTTATAATTCCCTTTGGGGCTTTTTGCTATGTGTCCATGCCATTCGGACTCAAGAGTGCAGGGGCGACTTATCAGCGCTGCATCCAAAATTGCCTCCGTGGCCAAATCGGGCGCAACGTCCATGCCTATGTCGATGACATTGTGGTTAAAACCCATAGGAGGGAAACGCTATTGGAAGATCTCAAGGAAACTTTTGATAATCTGCGGGTATATCAGATGAATCTTAATCCCACCAAGTGTGTCTTTGGTGTTCCTGCAGGGAAGTTGTTGGGTTTCCTGGTGTCTGAGCACGGCATCGAAGCTAACCCGGACAAGATCGAAGTGGTTACCTCCCTTGGGAAACCAACGAATATTAATCAAGTCCAACGGATGGCGGGTCATATTGTGGCCTTAAGTCGCTTCATAAGCCGCCTGGGAGAAAAAGCTATTCCCCTTTATCAATTGCTAAAGAAATCTGACCATTTTGTTTGGACAGATGAAGCCGATGAAGCTTTCGAAGCCTTAAAACGGCAGCTGGTCAACCCGCCGGTCTTGGCCGCCCCGACTGAGAAAGAGCCCATGCTTTTATATATTGCGACAAACTCCAAAGCGGTGAGTGTGGTGGTGGTCGTCGAAAGGAAGTAGGAAGGGAAGGAATACCCTATGCAGCGCCCGGTGTATTTTATCAGCGAGGTGCTAACTCTTTCCAAGCAGCGATACCCACACTGGCAGAAATTAGTGCATGGGGTCTTTATGGCAAGCCGAAAGCTTAAACATTATTTTCAAGAGCATCCCATCACGGTGGTTAGCTCCGCTCCCCTCAGGGACATCATCCAGAATCGGGAGGCGACAGGGCGGATTGCCAAGTGGGCGATTGAACTTGGGCCGCACCACGTGCGATACACCCCACGCACGGCTATCAAGTCTCATGCCTTGGTTGATTTCGTCAATGATTGGACCGAGTTACATATCCCGGAAGACAGGCCTGACCTTACATACTGGACTATTTATTTCGACGGATCAAGACAGTTGGAAGGCTCGGGGGCTGGCGTGGTGCTGGTATCACCTCAAGGAGACAAATTCTGTTACGTCCTCCGACTCATGTTTCCATGTACCAGCAATGCTGCAGAATACGAAGCTTTACTTCACGGCTTGCGACTCGCCAAGGAGATGAACCTTACGCGGGTCAGATGTTTCGGCGACTCTGATCTAGTGGCTCAGCAAGTTTCAGGCACTTGGGATTCTCGGGACCCCTTGATGGCGGCTTACAGGAGGGCTGTGTGCGATGTGGCGGGTCATTTCCATGGCTATCAGGTCGATCACATTGACCGACGCCTTAACGAAGCAGCTGATGCCCTTTCACGTCTCGGTTCCCAGCGTAAGCCGGTCCCCCCAATGTTTTTCTGGATACTCTGCATAATCCTTCCGTAAGGTTGCCTTCAGAGGAGGAGTTGGCAATACCAGGTCCTGAGTCCTAGTTCGTGGCGTCTCTCCATGTTACGCCGGATTGGGTTCTTCCGTATCTGGCCTATCTCGCCCGAGGCGAGTTACCTACGGATGAAGTGTTGGCTCGCCAAATCGTTCGGCGAAGCAAATCCATGGTGATCATCAATGGCGAATTATATAAGCGAAGCACTTCCGGGGTTTTTCAAAGACGTGTCTCCTCCGAAGAAGGGTGCATAATTCTAAATGACATTCATTCCGGAGATTGTGGGCATCACGCCGGGTCACGCTCCTTGGTTTCAAAGGCGTTCCGTCATGGTTTCTTCTGGTTGACGTCCCATGCAGATGCAGAGGAGATAGTTCGTCGATGTGATGGATGCCAGCGTTACGGGCGACAGGCCCATGTGCCGGCTCAAGAACTAAGGATGATACCCATCACTTGGCCTTTCGCGGTCTGGGGTTAGACATGGTTGGCCCCTTTAAGATGTCATCCAACAAGAAAACTCATTTGCTGGTGGTGGTTGATAAGTTCACCAAGTGGGTTGAAGCAGAGCCGTTGGAGCTTGCGATGCGGAGACAGCGGTCAAATTCTTGAAAAAATTGATCTTCCGGTTCGGATATCCGTACAGTATCATTACTGATAATGGCACTAGTCTGTCTCAAGGAGCGATGCAGGAGTTTTGCCGTCGTGAGCACATCCGGCTTGATATTTCTGCGGTTGCTCACCCACAATCTAATGGACAGGCGGAGCGGGCGAACCAGGAAGTTTTGCGGGGAATCAAACCCCGACTCATGGTTCCCTTGGAACGAACCCCGGGGTGTTGGGTTGAGGAGTTGCCTTCGGTACTATGGAGCATCCGGACCACCCCGAACCGGTCTACGGGTTTTACTCCTTTTTTTTGGTCTATGGAGCAGAAGCCGTTCTTCCCACTGACATAAGGCATGACTCGCCTAGAGTCGCCACTTATGTGGAACAAGACAACGAACTGGCGCGTCAAGACTCTTTGGACGCCTTAGAGGAAGCACGTGATTTGGCTGCAGCCCGATCGTCCATTTATCAGCAGGACTTACGGCGTTATCATAGCCGCCGGGTCAAGAGCCGAACTTTTCAGGAAGGCGACTTAGTGCTTCGGCTGATACAAGATCGTACTGGCATGCATAAGTTATCACCACCATGGGAAGGACCGTTCGTCGTCAGCAAAAACCTTCGCAACAGATCTTACTATCTGGTGGATCTACGGCCTGGTCGGCCAACCACGGAGGCTGAGTCAACTCGCTCCTGGAACATAGCACACTTGCGACCTTATTACACTTGAGCTATTAGCTCTACATTTTGTAAGTTTTTCATTTCTTATAAAGCAATAGAATTAACGCCTCCCGACTTGGGGGCTTTCCTGCTAATTCATCTTATTGAAAGGTATGGATCTTTATTTTTTCATCAACAAGTCGCCCAAGCATGGACGCTATCTATACCAAAGAGCTTAAGTCGCCACGATGCGCTTATTACAAAACTGGGTATCGATAACCAAAGAGGATCGAAGTCGCCACAAGCGCGCGATTCAAACATAGGCGCCTTATATGATTTTGTGGATTAGACCGGCTTACTTGAGGACAGTTTGTTCTCAAGTCGTTTTGTGGTAATAGCGTATACGCTTCTACAATCCTATGACGGTCTTTCCCTTAATCATAGGTCACTTGGGGGCTTCCTCTCACTGAGATCAACCTTACTACCCATTTGGCCTGCGAAAAATTACCGCATTACAAATGGTTATACTGGACTGTGTGTTGGCCGAATCGCCATATGGACCCGTGAACCCTTGGCGAGTCATTCCGCTCTTGGACCCTGAACTCGCCTTGGTTAAAACATGTCTGGTACCGGCAAGCGCCTCACATGGAAAATAGAGAAACCATTGGTTCATTGAACGTGCTTCACTAAAGCTTGACTCGTGCCTCATCAGCCGGTCTAAATACTTGAGCTTTTGATACAAAAGTCTCCCTTGGGTGGCGCTTGAGTTTATTTAACTCGCCCTATCCTGTCGCGACCTGATGAGCCGACGAAATTGGTATTTTTTACCTTCCTGGCACTGCCACAAGGTTTTTCAGACTTTTTTCTGACTCGCCTCAAAATATCTTGGGCCGATTGCTATTTATTATCACCCATTACTCACTGAGATGGTTTGATATATGTTTTCAAGCTTAAAACAGGTTGATGATCAAAATCACTCTAGCCATGGCGGGTCAAGCATCATGAAAACGCCTCAATGGCGGTTCAAGCATCATAAAAACGCCTCAAACGGCGGATCAAGCATTTCAAAACGCCTTAAGGGCGACATAAGGATTTTTTGAGATATCACAGAAGCAGTTTGATTCCTAAAAAGACTTATTACATGGCTCTCATGGCCAAATCTATGAAGTTTTATTCTGCTGATGTCCTTGGATCAGCCTGCTGCGAGCTTTGGCCGACTTCAATTTGCAAGTCGCCCAGTACCCAGTTACACTTGGATAACGCGGCGAACTCATCTTCATCGTTCAGCACTGATGAGAGATCCGCCTCCAAGTCAAAAGGATTCTTGGGTCGATGCGGAGTTAAGCTGGTCGTCACAAAGGTTGGCGGGTTAACTTTCTTGTTCTTGTTGTCATAGGCGGCTTGGTATTTTGATAAATCCAAGCTTGCAACAAGCTGAGTCGCCGCCAAACGGGAGTCTTTAACAGCACGCTGGTAGTCCTCTTCAGCAAATTCTGACCCGTCATCCTTGAGCTGAGGAAAGCCCGCCGCTACTTCTTCTGGGTTTATTTCTGGAGCATATGCTAAACACCGACTCAGTGTAGTCAGTGCTCCTTTCCGGGCGGTTGACCGAGTTAGCTCGCCAATTTGAGGAGGAAGAGTAGATAAGCAGCCAAGCATCTTCTTTATTGACGTTATGGGTTCCTTGGCGCCCATCACTGCTTTCACGGCCAGCACACTTCCGGTATACAGTTGCTCCGTCAATGTATAAATCGCCTTCAGCATCAGGACACAATCATCTTGAAGATTGGCGGCTCTCGGACCTGTGCAAGAGGTAATGATAGTTACTGATTTATACAAAGCTATTTATTTACAAAGTGCAAGGTCAAGGTTTGGTTTTTTACCAAAGACAGCTTGCGCCATGTTGGAGATATGTCGCTTTAAGCCGGACAGCTCTTGTTGCACAGTGTCCAATTTGGCTTCAGCTTTTTCTGCTTGCTTTATTAAGACATCTTGATCAGCTTGAGCCCTTTTCAAGTCGGCTTTTAGCTTCTCCATTTCAGAGAGGATCAGTTGACACTTCTCTTCTGATTTTGCCCGGGCATCGTGCTGATCGGATAAACTTTTCTTCAAGTCGCCAAATGTTGATTCCGTTTGGATAAGTGATTCCTGTCGAAATATATAATCGAAGGGCAAGTTTCAGAATTATTGCAAGCAACATCCCTCACACTTGGGGGCTAATGTATAATTTTTAGACAAAGTTATACAGTATCAAGACCCGGCTCATCTTTTTACAGATGACCCGACCCTTGGGGGTTACAGGTCGAAAGTTTTTTCTTCAATTATCAAGACCCGACTCATCTTTTTACAGATGACCCGACCCCTGGGGGTTACAGCGCGAAAGTTTTTTCTTCAATTATCAAGACCCGGCTCATCTTTTTATAGATGACCCGGCCCTTGGGGGTTACACGTCGAAAGTTTTTTCTTCAATTATCAAAGACCCGGCTCATCTTTTTACAAATGACCCGGCCCTTAGGGGTTAATGAGGATAATAGAGTGTACAACAAGACGTACCTCATGTTTGTTTTTCAGCAATCGAAGCAGACTCTTCTCCATCTCATAACTCGCCTCCAGGCGACTTGCAAAGCCAGAGCAAAGTTCTTTGAATTCGAGATTCTCATACTGGGAGAGCTTAGCCTTGGAAAGTTCATGCTAAAAAACAGGTTGAGCTGATGATGATACATGCTTCGATAAAACCGCTGTGGCCGGTTTAGAGAAGCAAGTACCGGTGATAACTACAGCATCTGGGTCTTCTGCTGTTTTCAATGGACTTGGCGGGTTAGGCGCTTGCATGGTTTCCTTAGGCGAGCTGGGGAGATCCACTTGATCTTCAGGTTTGTCTTGGTCCGGGTTATCCTGGATCGGCGCCGATTTCTCGATAGGCTCCGAAGTTGTAATGGGAGTTGACCCGCCAATTTTCCTTTTCTTGCCTGTTCCCTGAAAGGATAAGGGGGTGCGTTTAAAGGGATGGATATTATCACCATCAGACCAAAGGTAAATGTTATCAAAGGCTTACCCAGGGACACGGATCATCGGTGGAAGTGTCGACATCACTGAGTCGCCGGATGTGGGAGGAGAACTCTGCAAAAATAAATACTTCAAAGATATGAGCAGCTTACAAACGCGATCCAAAAGGACATGAAGAAGTGTTATTAAAAGATACCTCATTTTGCCTTTTCTTGGTTCTTGTTGGTAACCCGGACACCAAGTCTCCAGAATGACTCCGAGTTTTCCGATTTGAAGCATGCTGCGTTTTCTTCAAGAGGAAATTTGGATCCAAACAAACATTTGGGTGTGAGAAGGGAACTTTCCCGCAAATTCGCCTGGCCGGCTTAGGTGGAGGAGAAGGTGAGTCGGAGGAAACAGAAATTACCTCTACGGAATCCTCCTCGCTTTCATTGTCCTCATTCTACACAAGAGATACAAAGGTGTAAACACAAAACTATCAGTAATGGATGGCGAGTTAAAAGAGGATCTAACTTAGGCAACATCATATGTTCATGAACATTAAAAGGATTTCCAAGTTTCATCCATACATATATACATACATATTATGCAAGTTTCATCCGTACCAAACCATATATTACAATAGTTTCATCCATACATACAAAGTTTCATATCCATATATTACAATAGTTTCATAAAGATCACATAGTCTATCAAACTTCCATTACTCTTTCTCAACAGCAACAAAGAATTGTTTGATGCCCTACAAACATAACATGGAAAATGTAAGTGCCAAATAAGATAACACCATTGAAATTAATTACACCCTTGGATTAAATAATTAACGCTAGAGATGAAACAAAACTTACGTCACACGGTTCACATAAAAAAGGCAGCTGACACGTTTAATATTACTGAAACAAAAAAAAGTAAGCAACCATGTTTTCTTAAAAAAAGGTAGCCTCCTTCGAGCCTTCACGTTAATCCTAGAAAACAATCTACAAATAACCATCAGATCATAATTCTATGTGTGGGGTTGAACGAGCGTACGTTTTTTTAAGGAAGAGGTCCTTATGTTACAAGGCAGATTGGATCAGCCCAAGAGTCCATGTGTGTTACACTAGGTGAACGTGGAAAGTGAGATTACATAGAAAATTACTAGACTTTTATTTTCTGTCAAGGTCTTACACATCCAGCCGTGACACACAAGTATATACCTAAGTGTGTTGTACAACATGTGAACTAATTATTCTCATCCAAAAATCAGCACACACAATACCAAAATGCATATATGTGTATACTATAACAATCATGTTTGTCAAACATACGTATATACTCCCAAATTTGCATGTGATGCACATAGTGTTTTTGAAAATATTTTTATAAAATCTATGCATTTTCTTTTCAATATATGCTCCAAGTATATGTAGAAAAATCCTAAAATTATTAAAGAATCAAACAATAATGGAGATCTGATAATTTCACAAGGGAGGTTATCTAGCTTAAGTTTCATATTTAAGATATTATAAGAATAATTGAACAACTATGCAGAATGCTTAATTAATTACAAAAAAGATATTTAATAGTAGCCACACACATTAAAAACTCGAAATTGTTAAAGTTAAAAATGCAGTTTAAGTTTCACATTTTAAATATTTTAGGAATGACCACACAACAATGCGTGAATGTTTAATTAATTAAAAATATGAATTAGGAGGATTCAAAGGAAAGCATCGTAAAAAAAATCAATTTCCAAAAATAGAGAAACCAACATAAAAAATGGTATAGCTTAGATAAAACTACAGGCAGCTTAAAAATAGTATAGCAAACTTCCAAATTTTATTGTCAAAATATTAAATATATATGGATGGCCTCTAGAACGTTGTAGTACAAAGATAAGACTAAACTAAACCATGGCCCGTAGCGAGGCATGTAGATCACCGGCACGTTCAAGTGAGGACAGCTTGGCTGGTCTCTGTAGCAATTAGTTAGATAGGCTTATCACAAGTGTGTGACACACACACACATAGAGAGATGCTTAATAGAGAGCGAGAGAGGGGGGCGTGTGTAGACGGTGTTGAAATTAATCGCATAAGTTAACCACTCCGAGAATGGTTGTACGTCACCCATGTTTTTGTTGGAATATTTTAATCGTACATAGCAAGTAGATGCAATGAGCAACTGCCCAGTAATACAAGTAGATGGAATAAGCAACTGCTCAGCCTAGGACTTGAAGTTTGTAAGTTGATACCTTGGTATTAGACATCCTGCTGTTAGAATAGCTCATTAAAATTCTTTGGGCTGACTTACATGTCTATAGTTGTATTAGCGGGTAACCATCATATCTGCAGAGTAATGTTGTTGGAAGTTACTGATATTTTTTTTTGTTTGCCTGATGAGGTCCCGAGAGAGGAATTGTTGTATGGGTTTCACATAAGGGAGATACACACGGACAATGGGGAAATCCCCGAATTAAGTAAATTAATTATCGGAGTTAGAGCTCTATTCTCTGCGGTATAAACAAATTTAGTTAGTTCTTTCATTTCCTCGTGAGTTTCCATATACTGTCTACATGTAGTAACAGAAGTGACACCTTCTGTTTCCCCGTCAACATGGAATAGTTTTTTGATCGTGATTGTCATTGAAGTGTATGCCTTGATCTTTACTGTATGATGCAGTTCCATGCCCTTGGCCCATTATTGTCCTTATTTCAGGGGCAAGCAGTTGTTGCAATAGTTCAATTAGAAGTAGAAGTCTACTATTTTTGCAAAGAAGATTTTGCCATAATATTGCCACCATGGTAGAGGGTAGACGAATAGCAGAGGTAAAAAAGATGCATGGAGGAAGTAACTAGAGGCTAGAGATAAAAAGGGGCATTTAAGAATCCAACAGGTGTGTGCTTGATGACTCACAAAGCAGCTTGATGACTCACAAAATTCATCTTTCATAGCAACGCACGCGCAGCTAACCAGTGCATAACAATGACATGCATTGCTAGCTACAGCAAGATGATTACAGTAGAAAACGATGTAAAACATTGGTGTTGCTCAATGAAAATATCAAGTCAGAAAGGTGATATATGTAGATAAAAAAATACAGTCAGGTGACAAATTGAACTTTGCAGTGAAAAGCCTGACAGGATAGACTGATAAACTACACAAAAGAATAGTTCAAAGAGGGACCTGAAGTTCTGGGGGAAGATATCTGTAGACATCATATATCTGATCCTTGAAACCTCTGCTCAACATCTCATCGGCTTCGTCCTGTAATGAAATCAATCATGTTAGAATCGTTGAACTTGACCAAATTCATATTTCAAAAGAAAACAAATGTAGCATGACAAGAGCAAACTTGCCAGGACTAGGAGCTTGATGGCTCGTGTGCGCAAGGTCCTTCTCTTGATCATATCACATACTCGGACCAGGGTTCCCGACATGACATGCACTCCAGACTCGAGCTTCCTAATATCCTCGCCGATACTCTTGCCACCAACACACGCGTGCACATAGACGCTCATGAAGCTACCAACAGCCTGCATGACCCTCTCTGTTTGCGCTGCAAGCTCCCTAGTTGGCGACAGTATCAGCGTCTGCACCCTACCAAATCAAAATATTAACATCAGTTAAATTGCCGAGGGCAGATTGACTCCCAATGTTTCTAACAGATTCCAGAAATCCGCGCCGAAACCAGAGGTGAATCCGGCCACAGAATCCGTAACGCGAATGAATGTGAGTGGAGCGAGGTCTTACTCGTGGACGTTGGTATCGATGACCTGGTAGACGGAGAGGGAGATCCTGGAGGTCTTGCCGGTGCCAGACTGGGCCTGGCGATGACGTGTTTGTAGGGATGTAGCAGAGACATGTCCAGATCGAGGGGATCCAGACGGTGAGGCGGCTCGCGGCGCCGGAGTGAGAAGAGGCAGGGGACGCGTTGAAGGGCGGCGGCGAGCGCATTGCTTCTTCCTCCGCAGCGGCTTGTTCCTGCCGAGCAAACACAAAATCAGCGAGCGCAAGGGCCGGATCCATGCGAGGCGGACTGGAATCGGATGAAATGGTGGCGAATCGAGGCGAATTTTCTCCTCCATCGTGGATCCATGGAGAAGAGGGGCGGATCTGTGGTGGACGCACGCACTATGCTCCTCCATCTTGTGGTGTGGGGGATCCATCCCTTCTCCTCCTCCGTGAGGTTCCGTCCGTCAGGGTGGTGGGGAGGAGAGGTAGAGGGGTGTGGATCTCGAAGAGAGAGAATGGGGACCGAGGGAGAGGGCAGATGGGGGTCGGGGAGATGGGGCGGCAGCTGTTAGAAGGCCGTTCCCTTTGCCGTCCGCCTGGGGATCACCTTGAAGGCAAAGGGGTCGAGGCAGACGGCAAAGGGATGACTTCAGCTGCGGTGACTCTTTGCCGTCTGTCTGGACCATCTTTACCATCAGCCGTGTCTTTACCGTTTGCTTATTCCACCTTTGCCGTCCGCTAGCATATGGCAAAGAACGCACTGATGGTAAAGATTATCTTTGCCATCAGCCAGTTCTTTGCCGTCTGTTTGCTAGCAGCTGATGGCAAAGAGTCTATTTGCCATCGGCCAGCAGACGGCAAAGATTAGGTAGACGGCAAATTACTGGATTCCAGTAGTGATAGTTCAAGTAAGACGTAAGGAATAAGAACAAAGGGCGGGTTAAGTTATTTACCTTTGGTGCCGGGTTAATCTTGCAGAAAGGTTTAAGACCTATTTGGCCGCATTTTGCCGCGGGTTCGCCGGTCAACTTCTTGATGATGGTTACAATATCATTTTCTGTCAGAGTCGTGTGGAAGTAGCACTGAGGATGGTCCAGGGTGCCGTCAAACTCGCACATTAATCCGTCCCGGCGACTTAAAGGGAGGATACGCCATTCGACCCAGCAGCGGATCAAGTCAACCCCAGTAAGGCCGTTGTTTGTCAGAGATCTTAACTCGGACAATACTGGAATAAAGTCTAACTCCTCTTCTTCGGTGAGCTTGTCTGGGAGTTTAAAATTTGTTGGAAGGCGATCTTCCCTATAACCAAGAAGCTTGTTTTCGCCCTCAGGCGAAGTCTCCCGGTAGTAAAACCAAGACTCGCCCCGGCCTTTGGGATGGCTTGGCATGGCGAGTGGAGGGAGTGAACTATCCCTACGGCGCTGAACGTTGACACCACCAAGCTCCAGGCTGGGGCCATTGTGAAATTCCGTTTGGCGATTCAAGTGGAAGAAGTACCAGAATAAGGGAACCGAGGGTTCCATCCGCAAGTAAGCCTCACAAAACACTTGGAACTGGCATAGATTGCTTATCGAGTTGGGCCCTAAATCCTGGAGGCGGACATTCATAAAAGTCATGGCGTCTCTGAGGAATTTCGATCCGGGCGGCTTAAAGCCCCGTTCAAGGTGTTCAAGAAAAACAACTATCTCCCCTTCCTTCGGATTGGGGACTTCTTCTCCTAACCCGGTGCGCCAACCGATAACCTCTTGAGGGTCCAGATTCCCCGTTTTTACATAGTCATTAAGTATAGCATCATTGACCTTGGTTGGGAGCCAATCACTTTTGAAAACAGTGCCCATGCCGCAAAGGGATAAAATTACGGGTAAATCAACATGCCAGGCATCTACTAAAAATGGTGAAACAAGTTCATTTGGCTCGCCAAAACAATTTGCCTGATGGCTAAGGGAGGTTTTTGACCCGCCGACGAAGGTCCGGGCCAGGCTGCCAAGACGACTTATGAAACTCTTACTACTTGAAGGAGAGGTATTTCAGAGCATCAATAGTACTTGTCAAGGTGGTGAAGTATGAGATTATAAACAGATTTCACTTGACGAGCGATAGATTATGGATCTACCGGACAGACAAAAATGAATGCAAAAAAAGGTTTGGATAAAACGGCCTGCGACTAAGGTGGGAACAGTACTGTTGATCTGATGAAGCCTTTTCTAAGAATGCAAGTCAAGGCCGAACAAATAAAGGTATGAAACACATTGTTGTGCTCGCTATCATCGCCGCCAACTAATCAGGAATTACGAAGCCGTTCGGGAGGTACCAAGAATACAGTAGGTATGAACCTCAAAAACTTGGATCTGCTTTCAATGGCGGGAAGTTGACCTGATGGATACGGCTGGAGACGTCCGAGGAGGGGTTCGCCGCGAGCGTTGCGCGGACGGCGACGAAGATCTCGGACGGACGCGAAGATATCGGGCGGCGATGAGGTGCTGGACAGCGACAAGGTGCTCGATGGCGGTGAGGTGTTCGACGGCGACGAAATGCTCGGCCAGAGTGAGGTGTTCGACGGCGACGAAGTCTTCGGGTGGCACCGAAGCTTTCGGACGACGACGAAGTTTTCGGGGGACGATGGAGCCTTCGGGTGGCGATAAGGTTTTTGCTGCGACGGCGAGGAAGAGAAGGGCGACAAGACGGGTAGGTGAAATAAGGCCGGGCGCTAGGATCGAGGCGCCACGAGCGGGAACTGCCAAAAGATAAAGATTCGCCATGATGGCGCCCCAAAATTTTTGGGATAACGATATCGAAGGAACCGTTGGGGATTACGCCATCATCCTTTTTGAGATTCAAGGGATAAGAAGGTGCCGACGAGAAGTGGTTTGGCGACTTGAGTTTTTCCGCAGCAGATGGCGGTTTAAGTGCATGGTGCATAAGAGCGGTGAAGATGAATCGCCCCTAACTGAGTAAGGATATTGGCGTGAAAGAAATTCAAGTCAATCTGGGGCCTAATGTTTGGGATATTATCTGTTGGATAACCCGCCCTAGTTGGGCCGGGTCACCGAAGCTGGCGACTCATCTCAATGTGGTTTGGGCCTTGGCCTGGTAAGGCCAGGAGTCCTATGGAGGTTCAAGACCTTCGGAAGGAGTCCGTAATAGAGAAGGTCTCCGAGCCTTGGAAAGATGGCGACTTAGAGATCGCAAGAGTCGCGATTTGTGTAAAGGAAAGGACCCTTGTAAACCCAAGGACTCGACCTGCATATAAAGGCGAGTCCCAGGGAAGAAGAGGGCATGTTAGAAATCATCAAGTGCTAGGTCGGGCGAGTTACGCCCTCCTTGTAATCGAAACTCCATCAATACAACACAAAGCAGGACGTAGGCTTTTACCTCCTCACGAGGGGTCGAACCTGGGTAATCTCTGTCTCGCTCCCGTTCAACCCCTTTGAGTCGCCACCAAGGTGCGATGGCTCCAACACTAAGTCCTTTCACGAGGACATCTGCCGTGACAAAACCATGACACTCAATGTTTTCCTTAGTTAACTCATGCATATTTAATATCAAATCAACACGTTCTTTAGCATCAAAATTAACCTTCTTCGAAGATGGAAGAGGTAACAAATCAATAGGTGCACGAGGTAAGAAGCCATACACAACTTCAAAAAGGCATATCTTAGTAGTAGAATGCAGCGAACAATTATAAGCAAATTCAATATGAGGCAAACATTCTTCCCACATTTTCAAAATTTTCTTCAAAATAGCCCTAAGCATAGTAGACAATGATCTATTGACTACTTTAGTTTGTCCATCAGTTTGGGGGTGACATGTAGTACTAAAAAGCAATTTTGTCCCCAACTTAGCTCATAAACATCTCCAAAAGTGGTTAAGAAATTTAGCATCACGATCTGAAACAATCGTATTTGGCACACCATGCAAGCAAATAATTTCATGAAAGAACAAATCAGCCACATTAGGAGCATCACCACTTTTATGACATGGTATAAAGTGTGCCATTTTTGAAAATTTGTCCACGACAACGAATATGTTATCCCTCTCCTTCTTTGTTCGAGGTAAACCTAAAACAAAGTCCATAGATATATCCTCCCAAGGAACACTAGGTACAGGCAAAAGCAAATATAAACCATGAGGATTGAGTCGTGAATTAGCTTTTTGACATGTCATGCAGCAAGCAACAAAACACTTAACATCTCATCGCATCTTTGGCCAAAAGAAATGGGTAGCAAGTACGTCCTCTGTCTTTTTTACGCCAAAGTGTCCCATCAATCCTCCTCCATGCACCTCCTGTAACAACAAAAGACGAACGAAGCTAGCTGGAATGCATAGCTTGTTAGCATGGAACACAAATCCATCATTAATGATGAACTTGTTCCATGTTCTCCCTTCTTTACAATTCTCCAACACATCTTTAAAATTAAGATCATGCACACATTGATCTTTTATAGTATTCAAACCAAATATTTTGAAGTCAAGTTGTGAAAGCATAGTATAGCGACGAGACAATGCAATAGCAATAACAGTTTTTTTACCCTTCTTGTGTTTAATGATGTACGGGAAAGTCTGTAACGACTAAGATGCGGTCCTTTCCGATCTGGGGATCGAGGCCCCGAATTGGAAAGGAGGGCATCTAAGCGTCTCGCAAACAAGGTATCATAGCACATACATAATATCAACAGAATGACAATAAGGGATTCAATTGCCATCTCATAAATATATCAGAGTACATCACACATACAATCAAGGTAGTTCCGCTACGGACTACAAAACAAGGGAAATGACTATGCTACCCTGCCTGCTGGCCCACGATCACGACCACGCCTCAATCTTCTGGATAGTTCACGTACAGGCGGTCGTTCTCCTCATCGTACTGCCACACCAGCTGCGTGCCGTCGGGATCACCTGTCTCGGGGGTACCTGAACCTGTTGGTGTTGTGAAGGAATCTGTGAGCCACGGGGACTCAGCAATCTATGACCTCGGTGCAGAACTAGTCAAGTTATTAGGTTGGATAGGTGGAGTATTTAGGTTGCATCATCCTAAGCTTGATAGGGTGGCTATCTTACGTAGAACTTGTATGAAGGTGGTCTAACTAGCGGTCGATAATAGATGATCACTTAGTGATCCTGAACACCTACCTACGTCAATCATAACCCCACCGTGTTCCCGATCGAAGAGAGATCTTCAAAGGGGACAGTCATGGTTACGCACACGGTTGGCAATTTTATTAGCTTATGTTTAAGTTATCTATTACCGGATGTTAACAAAAATATTGCAAGTTGCCACATAACCGCGGGCACGACTTTCCGAAAGATTAAACCCTGCAGGGGTGCTCCAACTAGTCCATCACAAACGTACACGGGCCACAAAGTAATCCTCTATCACGAATCTCGTGATCTCGTCGGATTCCTTAGAGGAAAACCTCAACTCTGGGAGAACCAAAGCTTCACCGGGATTCCTGTATGCAAGATATATCGCTAAGGTAAGAGAAGACTAGCAGGACCTCTCGGTGTGTCGACGACCCTGATAAGAGCCGCATATCTGAGTCTCAGGACAACACCGTCTATGCAAAGTGGACAAGGACCAAACCTCAAGTTTCCTTGGGGTGGTCTTGCCGACTGCTAGGTGGGTGGACCAACACTCATGAGGAGCACTGGCCCGGGTTGTTGATTAAATTCCTCGGGGTAGCTATTCCCTATGCAGATTATTATTAAGTGATTAGCAGATTAAAACCAATGTTGGGTTCTACCGGACAAGTCTTAACACTACGCGATTTATCGAGGGGGTCCCCATAACAACCCCGAACGTGTTAGGAGCGATCAATATGGAATCAAACACCGGTAGCCGGTAACTATGACGGAAAAAACGGAACAAAGCACCCGACAAAAGGCTAGGCCTTCCGTTATTTACCAAGTATATAGGTGCATTAATTAAATAACAGAACTAAGATAATGATATCAAGCTCATGTTGTCACATGAGACAAAGCACCTCCATCTAGCAACGCTAACATTAGTAGCTGAGCAAAGCCTACCTAGCCATTCAAGTTTGCTAGGAAGGGATAAGTGTTTGGTTTCATGGCATATCAGGAGGCAATTATTTCAGTGGTAGGAAGCGAGCATATGACAAAGGAAACGTAATCTAGCATAACCAGTCTAGAGATGGAATCAAGGTCATATCATCTTGCCTGTGATATCCTCAGCTTGGAACGGTTCTTTTTCATCCTGCACGTACTCTCCCGAATCCACGTACTCGTTCTCCGATCCCGATGCTACCCAACATAAGAATAATATCCAATGAACAACAGCACCTCAATATGCAACAAGCACATGATGCATGAGATGAATATGAGCATGTATCACTAATTTCTATCACTAGCACTAGCATGAGGAGTAAATACATGTTCCTGGACAGAACTGTATAGTAACCTATCTTGACATGCATGAGAATGACATGATCAGATGCATCTCATGAAAACGATGCAAAAGCATATAAAGAACATTACAATCGGAGCTACGGATCAACGGGAAACAACGAAACAAGAAATGAAGCCCTACGTGTCAAATTCATCACCACACACTCCAATGGCTCAACTCTGGTATTTCCAGGTATACAAGACATCAAACAAACCAACATGAATGGGGTGGAGCAAACAAGAACACCACGTCATCAACTAAGCACTCACAAACATCAAAATGACAAAACTACACAATCTGTCATAAACTGCATCATAGCACTTTGGGAGCTACATGCAAAGCACCTACAACCACCTAAACATGCCAAATAAGATATGTGGCTGTAGCTATCCAAGAGTACTACAAGCACAAGCAAGAATCACACACAAATGAATTAAACACAGAAAGTTACAAGGCTGCAAACTTGCCCAAAAATATCAGATTTCAGGGACTTGGTGAAAATTTCTGATTCTCACTATCTGTCTATGCTCTGAAGCATTTTGACAGCAGCCAAAACAATATCTACAGGACTCCAAATGAAATGAAAATTTACAGGGAGCTAGACATTCATATCAGATTCAACTTTCCAGTTGAAAGCTAGGGCTAGATCACAACACATTGACCTGTACAACCTCATCAACAGGAGAAGAAAATATAAACAGATTCTCAGACTTAGTGAAAATCTCAGATTTTCACTAATCTGGAATTTCAGCCACATGCCTACTTTGATTGGGCACAACTTGCACATATGGATTCCTAATCATAAAATGAAACCAACATGTGGTAGAGGGGGTCACCCTCTACTACCACAATCAAGAACCAAACACAATGGCTCACCACTTCACTTGGAACCAAGCTCTAAACATAGAAGAAAATGAAATATATCATCTCCAGAAAATGTTCCAATGGCAAAAATGATTTCAGCAATGGATTGCTGGGATGATTCTACCCCAAATACATATAAAATACATATGCACTTGCTTGGAGCAAGTGAGCACAAACTAGGGAAGAAAGTCTACAAAGAATCATACATAGTGAATAGTGCATCATCACATGTGCACAACACTAGATTAACTCCTACTTACGTACTTGCACATGTGCACAACACCAATGGTGACATGAGGGTTTTGACCCCATGTATGTGTGCCATAGCACATCAACATCACAAGCTCATCTACCAAGATACTCACACCACACAAGATACCATGCCCACTCACATATGGTCATGTGAAGGTGCACAAGTTCTTGGTAAGAGGGGTGTTCCACACACACACATCCACTCCACTACACACACCAAAACATGTTCTTGGACAACACTAGATATTGCATCTATTTAGATCACACAAGTAGGGAGCTCATCCACCACATACACATGCTCACAAACTATGGTGTACATGAACTATGTTCATGTGGGTGTGTTCTTCACACCACATGCACCACAAGATATACATGCACTCAAAACATATACACACTACTCCACATATGCATGACACTATGCGCACCTACACACATACTACACAATGCTAGCATACCCACACACTCACATACATACAACCATGCATGCACACATATACACACATACACCACACTCATGTATATTACCATCACCACTACATGTACTAGACAGGAAAAGAAAAATAAAATGCACACCTTTCTTGCACTATTATTTAGGCACGAGGTGTAGCAAGTAAATAGCAAAGGAAAATAAAAGAAAGAAAGAAAGAAAGGGCAGGCCTGGGATCGAACCCCAGTGCCTCTGGTTACAACACAGAGCTCAAACCACCACACCACAGTCATTGCATTCGACAGGGAAGGGGGTTCTAACACGGTAAGGTATCCCCTGTAGCTTACTATGACGAAACAAATCAAAACAAAAAGGTGCCGAGGGGGGATTCGAACCCGCAACCTCCTACTTGGCAACAACACCACACAACCACCACGCTACGCTACGGCACTTGGCAGATAAGGGGGCTTAACTCAGATGAGTAACCCCTTCATGCATCCCCACAGTCCGACGACGGCCGGAACAGGGGAAGGGGCTCGCCGGCGTTGTTCTACAAATTAAGCTACGACTGCTATATGGAAGGTTGCTTGGGCAACCACGGTTCCATTTCTAACGCAACTACTGCCCGAGAGGCCCTACAACGATGGATCAACGACGAGCGGCGGCTCCAGCGACAGAGGAGACGCACGCGACGAAACTACGCTACGGCTCTTGATCTGGGACAGGGAGGAAGGAAGAGAGGTACTACCTCACGTACGGGTCGAGGAGGAAGGTGCCCGTAGAGGAAGTAGTAGGAAGAAGCGCGTCAGAGAAGAAGCTCGTTGGAGAAGAAGCGCCGTCGGGAAGAAGAGGAAGCACAAGCGATGAAGGCGATCCAGCGACGGGAACGTGCTCCTGGAGGGATCTGCGAGCTCCTGGACCCTTCGACGAGGAGGAAGGAGCACCACAGCGACGGCGACGACCTCCTTCACGGCTCGGCCATGGCAGAGCCGATCTGCTTACCTTTCGTCGTCGACAGAGAGAGGAGGAAGATGGGATTGGAAGTGGCGACGACGGAGGAGGAACCCTAGCCAAGGCACAGACGCCAAGGGGGGATTAAATAGGGGGAAGGAGAGGTGAGGGACGCGGTGCGGCCATGTGCGCGACGCTCTCCGATGGAAAGCAGAGAGGAGCGAGGTTGAGAGGCTGACAGGGGGGCCCTGGTGCCGAGCTGGAAAGGAGGAAGACGAGGAACGTACGCGGGCTCGTGCGAGAGAGAGAGAGGAGAGATGTGCCGGCCTATGGGAGTAAGCCCACAGGTGGCGACACATAAGGGGAGAACAATTCCCCTGATTTCCTATTAACAGAAATAAGCAGAGAAGAAATTAAAGCACAGAAGAAAAGACTGGGGATAAAATCAAACAAAAATATCCCCTGGTCATGGAAAAATGAGACCTATTTGAATAAAATGTAAAAAGAATATTAGGGGCAAATGATTATTTACAAAACAACATTATGTGGGCTGTTTTGTAATTATTTTGCACCTTTTGAAAAACCCTTTTAAATCAGCAACTCCACATTTCAAAATCACCACAATTCTGCTAACACAAGAGCATTTTTAAATCAGGAATGAGGCAAGAAAATATGGGCTTGAAATAAATAGGAGGGAGATAGATTTTGAAGGCTATGCAAACCACTACTCATCCTACTATCACATACAATCCCCACACAAACTTCACATCTCACTTCACCACATAAGGACACAAACAACACATGAAATCATAAGAGCACCAAGCAACATTACGAGGACAAGGAAATGATATGATATGCCATGCATGCATGCAAGGAAGAAATACAAGGGACACCACATGAAATCATAGCATTGAACTCTCTCATAGCATTGACAAGGTGGTCCCACATAGGAAGGTTTCCAAATAGGGAAGGCTTTACACTTGGGGCATTAAAAACTCTCCCACACTACAAAAAGATCTCGCCCTGAGATCTACGCCTGAAAGAACTCCGGAAATTCAGAACGGAGGTGATCCTCGCGTTCCCAAGTAGCCTCTTTATCGGAATGGTGTGACCACTACACTTTGAGAAATTTGACGGTCTTGTTGCGGGTCTTGCGCTCAGTTTCCTCGAGAACCGCAACTGGATGCTCACGATAAGAAAGGTCAGGCCCTAGCTTTCAACTGGATGAGGTTGTATAGGTCAATGTGTTGTGATCTAGCCCTAGCTTTCATCTGGAAAGTTGAAGCTGATATGAATGTCTAGCTCCCTGTAAATTTTCATTCCATTTGGAGTCCTGTAGATATTATTTTGGCTGCTGTCAAAATGCTTCAGAGCATAGAGAGATAGTGAGAATCTGGAATTTTCACTAAGTCCCTGAAATCTGATATTTTTGGGCAAGTTTGCAGCCTTGTAACTTTCTGTGTTTAATTCCTTTGTGTGTGATTCTTGCTTGTGCTTGTAGTACTCTTGGATAGCTACAGCCACATATCTTATTTGGCATGTTTAGGTGGCTGTAGGTGCTTTGCATGTACCTCACAAAGTGCTATGATGCAGTTTATGGCAGATTGTGTAGTTTTGTCATTTTGATGTTTGCGAGTGCTTAGTTGATGACGTGGTTTTATTATTTGCTCCACCCCATTCATGTTGGTTTGTTTGATGTCTTGGCTACCTGGAAATACCAGAGTTGAGCCATTGGAGTGTGTGGTGATGAATTTGACACGTAGGGCTTCATTTCTTGTTTCGTTGTTTCCCGTTGATCCGTAGCTTCGATTGTACTGTTCTTTATATGCTTTTGCATCGTTTTCACGAGACGCATCTGATCATGTCATTCTCATGAATGTCAAGATAGGTTAGTATAAAGTTCTGTCCAGGAACATGTATTTACTCCTCATGCTAGTGCTAGTGATAGAAATTAGTGATACATGCTCATATTCATCTCATGCATCATGTGCTTGTTGCATCTTGAGGTGTTGTTGTTCATTGGATGTTATTCTTATGTTGGGTAGCACCGGGATCGGAGAACGAGTACGTGGATTCGGGATAGTACGTGCAGGACGAACAAGAACCGTTCCAAGCTGAGGATATCACAGACAAGATGATATGACCTTGATTCCATCTCTAGACTTGTTATGCTAGATTACGTTTCCTTTGTCATATGCTCGCTACCTACCACTGAAATAATTTCCTCCTGATATGCCATGAAACCAAACACTTATCCCTTCCTAGCAAACTTGAATGGCTAGGTAGGCTTTGCTCAGCTACTAATGTTAGCGTTGCTAGATGCAGGTGCTTTGTCTCATGTGACAACACGAGCTTGATATCATTATCTTAGTTCTGTTATTTAATTAATGCACCTATATACTTGGTAAATAACGAAAGGCCTAGACTTTTGCCGGGTGCTTTGTTCCGTTATTGCCACCATAGTTACCGGCTACCGGTGTTTGATTCCATATTGATCCCTCCTAACACGTTCGGGGTTGTTATGGGGACCCCCTCGATAAATCGCGTAGTATTAAGACTTGTCCGGCAGGACCCAACATTGGTTTTAATCTGCTAATCACTTAATAATAATCTGCATAGGGAATAGCTACCCCGAGGAATTTAATCAACAACCCGGGCCAGTGCTCCTCATGAGTGTTGGTCCACCCACCTAGCAGTCGGCAAGACCACCCCAAGGAAACTTGAGGTTTGGTCCTTGTCCTCTTTGCATAGACGGTGTTGTCCTGAGACTGAGATACGTGGCTCTTATCATGGTCGTCGACACACCGGGAGGTCCTGCTAGTCTTGTCTTACCTTAGCGATATATCTTGCATACAGGAATCCCGGTGAAGCTTTGGTTCTCCCCAGAGTTGAGGTTTTCCTCTAAGGAATCCGACGAGATCACGAGATTCATGATAGAGGATTACTTTGCGGCCCGTGTACGTTTGTGATGGACTAGTTGGAGCACCCCTGCAGGGTTTAATCTTTCGGAAAGCCGTGCCCGCGGTTATGTGGCAACTTGGAATATTTTTGTTAACATCTGGTAATAGATAACTTAAACATAAGCTAATAAAATTGCCAACCGTGTGTGTAACCGTGATTGTCCCCTTCGAAGATCTCTCTTCGATCGGGAACACAATGGGGTTATGATTGACGTAGGTAGGTGTTCATGATCACTTAGTGATCATCTATTATCGACCGCTAGTTAGACCACCTTCATACAAGTTCTACGTAAGATAGCCACCATATCAAGCTTAGGATGCTGCAACCTAAATACTCCACCTATCCAACCTAATAACTTGACTAGTTCTGGCACCGAGGTCATAGATTGTTGAGTCCCCGTGGCTCACAGATTCCTTCACAACACCAACAGGTTTAGGTACCCACGAGACAGGTGATCTCGACGGCACGCAGCTGGCGTGGCCGTACGATGAGGAGAACGACCGCCTGTACATGAACTATCCAGAAGATTGAGGCGTGGTCGTGATCGTGGGCCAGCAGGCAGGGTAGCGTAGTCATTTCCCTTGTTTTGTAGTCCGTAGCGGAACTACCTTGATTGTATGTGTGATGTACTCTGATATATTTATGAGATTGCAATTGAATCTCTTATTGTCATTCTGTTGATATTATGTATGTGCTATGATACCGTGTTTGCGAGACGCTTAGATGCGCTCCTTTCCAATTCGGGGCCTCGATCCCCAGATCGGAAAGGACCGCATCTTAGTCGTTACGAAGTCTCAATGAATTCAAACCATTTAGCATGTCTACGCTCCAGTTTTGTTTGACTTCTAATATGTTTCAAAGATTCATGGTCAGAATGTATGACAAATTCTTTGGGCCATAAATAATGTTGCCATGTTTCCAAAGTTCGATCAAGAGCATATAATGCCTTATCATAAGTAGAATAATTCAGACTAGGCCCGCTCAATTTTTTAGAAAAGTATGCAACATGCTTACCATCTGGTAATAACACACCTCCTAATCCAATTCCAGTAGCATCACATTGAAGCTCGAAAGTATTATTAAAATCAGGAAGTTGGAGTAAAGGAGCATGTGTTAACTTATCTTTCAATACCGTGAAGGCTTCTTCCTGTGCGGTACCCCAAGCAAAAGGAACATCCTTCTGTGTAAGCTCATTGAGAGGTGCGGCAATGGTGCCGAAATCTCTCACAAAACGCTAGAGAAACCAGCGAGGCCAAGAAAACTCCTCACTTGTGTGACCGTTTTGGGTTGTGGCCAATTCTTAATAGCTTCAATCTTGGCTTTATCAACTTCAATTTCCTGTGAACAACATAGCCAAGAAAAGATACTCGGTTGGTGCAAAAGGTGCACTTCCCAAGGTTACCAAACAAACATGCATCATGTAGAGCAATAAAAACAACAGGCAAATGATCCAAGTGTTCCTCCAAAGATCTAGTATAAATCAGTATATCATCAAAGTAGACTACCACAAATCGTCCAATGAAAGCATGTAAAACCTCATTCATTAATCTCATGAAAGTGCTAGGTGCATTAATTAACCCAAAAGGCATAACTAACCACTCATATAATCCAAACTTAGTTTTAAATGATGTTTTCCATTCATCTCCTAATTTCATGCGAATTTGATGGTATCCACTACACAAATCAACTTTGGAGAAAATTGTAGAGCCACTTAATTCATCAAGCATATCATCTAGCCTAGGAATAGGATGACTATAACGAATAGTAATATTATTAATGCATCTACAATCAACACACATACGCGATGTACCATCCTTTTTCGGCACTAGAATAATAGGAACAACACAAGGACTAAGAGATTCGCGTATCTAACCTTTGTCGAGCAGCTCCTGTACTTGACGCATAATCTCCTTCATCTCCTATGGATTGGTGCGGTATGGTGCACCGGGGATTAAGTCAATCTGATGCTCAATCCCTCTAATAGGTGGTAATCCCGGTGGCACGTCTTGTGGAAAGACGTCAGTGTACTCCTGCAAAATGTTAATGGCAACATGAGGCAAAGAGGGAGGCGTGTCCTCGAATGAAAATAATACTTATTTGCATACGAAAGCATAGAAAATAGATGTAGTAACATACAAATCAGTAATATCAGATTTAGTGGCAAGTAAACAACCACCCTTCAGTTTTATTTCAGATGCAACACTAGATGATGGTTTATTAGGCTTACTGTGTTGCTCAAATTCCTTTGCTACAATCTGATTTTTACTCTTATGTAGGTCCTGTTTTGCTTTACTAGCTCTAGCAATGGCATCTTTCATAATATGTTCAGGAGACATGGGAAGCAAAGTTATATTTTGGTCCTTATGAACAAGAGTATAATGATTTGTCCTACCATGGTGTACATAATTTTTATGAAGTTTCCATGGTCTACCAAGTAAAACGGAGCATGCTTGCATGGGTACCACATCGCAATCAACAAAATCAGAATATATAGCAATGCTAAAATGCGCACGAACAATATGTGTTACCTTAATCTTGCCACAGTTATTGAACCACTGAATGTAATAAGGATGAGGATGTGGTCTGGTGGTGAGAGACAGCTTCTCCACCATCTCCATGCTAGCAAAATTGTTGCAACTCCCTCCATCGATGATTACGCGAACAGAACGTTCCTTCAGAACTCCCTTTGTATGGAACAAGTTGTGTCTCTGATTTTGCTCAGCCTGTGTTACGTGCACACTTAAAACACGTTGAACAACTAAGCTTTCATACATGTTAGCGTAGTCAACAGCCATGTATTGTGTCTCTTCTTCAGTATCATCTACACCCTGTTTTTCACTTGCAATAAGAGCCAGAGTCTCCTCGTCGTAATCACTAGCAAAGTCATATCCATTGTCATCAGTAACAATCATCACACGCTTGGATGTGCACTCTCGCATAATGTCCTTCACCCTTGCAATGACAAGAGATAACCTCATGTGTTTGCCCTGTGGATGCGATGGATGAAGAAGAGCTCTGTGCTGACCCGAAAGGTGTGCTCTTGGCGGAAGGTGGGGCAGGGGCCTGTTTCCTGGTATCTCTGTTGGAGTTGGTGGCTAAAGTAGGCGGTGCTGATGCAGGAGGACATGTGGAAGTAGATGATGTTCGTGGCGTCCATGAGGAAGTGTGACCTGCAGAAAATTTAGTTCTCGCCAATGCCTCTCGATCCTCCACTTCACGTTCTCCTTTGCAAGTAAGATGGAATAAACGAGTGATAGTGCTATAATCCTTACATTCTAGAATAGTCTAAATATCTCTATTTAATCCACCCATAAAAAGTGCAAGCATAGCTTCATTGTCCTCAACAATACCACATCTAATCATGTCATTTTGTAATTACTGATAATATTATTCTACATATTTTTTTGCTTGTCTTAAACGCTGCAATTTTTGAAGTAATTCACATTGATAATATGGTGGAACCCAACGAGTATGCATAGCAGTTTTCAAAGCAACCCAAGTAGTTCGAATATTAGCATGATATATTCTACAATGTTCAGACCACCAAACACAAGCAAAACTAGTGAATGAACAAACAACAATAGCAACACGTCTATCCTCAGGAAATTGTAAGCATGTAAAACATTGCTCTGTTTCTAACTCCCAAGTAAGATATATATCAGGAACATAACAACCATCAAATGTAGGAATATTCAATTTAAGTTTAGGAAGATGGTCATGATCCCATACTTGTGGGGGTGGTTCAGCCATACCATTGCGATTGTATCCATGTGGACGACCTGGTGCTTGTGGTTGTGATTGTTGTCCCTCGTGCTGCTTTGGAGCAACCTATCCCTCGTCATCATCATCACCATCATAATCCTCATTCTAGTCAGCCACAGAAATCTCAGTAGTAGCAACAAGAGCAGTAGTTGGAGCAACAACACCAGAATTTTGTGCTTGGTCGGAAGGCACACATCGCGCTTGTCCCAGAAAATCCGGGCCTCATTGCTACTGTTGTTGTTGTTGTTGTTGGAGAGGGACGGAAGCTGTAGTTGGTGGTGGCAGATGGGCAAGCACCTCATTGAACTTGGCGTTCATCTTGGTGTCGAATGTCTTCTCCAAACCGTCTAGCTTCTCCATGGCCTCTCCAAGGCTGGTCACGAAGTCTTGTACCTGGTCAGCCATCATTTGCTGAAATTTACCATGGATCTCTTGGTTGGTCAGGCTCTCCTAGTCGATCTCGTCGTCTTGTGATCCTCGCATGGTTAGCAGCAATAGGAACACAGAAGAATATGAACCCACACACTACTAGGAAGTTGTGGTGGTGGTGGTGGTGGTACTGGTGGTGGTGGTGTGTCACAAATCCATTAAGCAAATCTCAAATTCTTACGAGTTCTTACCCAGCAGCAGGCGGTAATCGGCAACCGGTGTAGTCATAACTCTGAAAGCTTGGATAGAGCGATTGTCAGGTGTGTCAAACACACGATGTAGATGTATGTGGAGCTAGGAAGGCTTATAATATGGTAGCAAAAAAGGGTCAACAATAATCAGTTCAGAGACGCAAAGTTGAAAAGATGATCAACGACGGTACCGTGCTGGTCCTAGGCTAGACCATACTAGAGACGCGAGCCTAGAACACCAACAAAATCACGACGCTACACGTAATCAATGGAAGAGCCACTCTGATTTTCATTTTCTTTCATTTTCTCTCTTTTCCTTTTTTGCACTCTTTTTTGTTCTAGAAAATCACTATAATGGCGAGTGTCTCAAAAATCTTCCGAAGGACTAAAAACATGATAGGCACGAAAAAAATTGACATTTTTTTCTGGAGCAACTCGGGGTTGTGACGACCAAAAATTTCGACAAAAATCACTATGGTGGCGAGTGTCCCAAAACTCTCTAAAAAGCCTAACAAAACGATAGGGAAAAATTCACCCTTCAAATTTTTGGCCTAAAAAGTGCTCTAAAAAGCGTGCCAGACTCTTTTTTTCTTTTTTCCGAAACCTACTCATGTAAGGAAACACGAAATCGAAAATAAGAGGATCTCGAAATTAACCTAATACGTAAAGGACTCGGATAGGATTTGTGGTGGATATGTGGTGGTGATATATGGCAGCAAGGATGATGTTGGCGTGGTGGTGGTATATGGTAGCAGCAATGATGGTAGTATGGAGGTGGTATATGGCAGCGATGAAAGATGGGGCGGTGGCGGCGTGACAACCTATGAACAAAAATCAAACTCTAAAGGACTAGACAATAAGACTAGCAACTCGATACGATGATGTAACCGCAAATTCAACAAAGCAAAATACTGAAAAGACTATGCAAAGGCTCACATTGGTTCGGATATGATGATCTGACCCTATTTTTTGTGGCTTTTCCGTGGACTATAGGTATGAAGAACAGATGCGATCTAACTACGAAAAACTGATAAATCTCACCGAGCAACCTGGAAATCTGATACCACTTGATAGAGCAAAGTTGTCCCTGTCTTCTAATGAGATGGTGGTTATCGTTTTGGTGGAGTAGACTTTGACGATCCGACTTCGAACAT
Source organism: Hordeum vulgare subsp. vulgare (assembly GCF_904849725.1). Classification (NCBI taxonomy): domain Eukaryota; kingdom Viridiplantae; phylum Streptophyta; class Magnoliopsida; order Poales; family Poaceae; genus Hordeum; species Hordeum vulgare. The sequence continues at coordinate 441,662,709 of NC_058522.1, read as the reverse complement.
GTGAGGACATCGCGACTTAGCAATCTCTAAAACAACTCTGAGAGGTTATTGACCACACTGCAGCACGATCAACCTAACCACGAGGGTCTGTTTCCTGCACGCAAATGAAGAACAAGCAAGAAACTAAGATTGCAATCTGGATATTGCGAATATAAGAGGAAGACTTTATTGATTGAAGTGGGGTTCCGTGACGCCTTTGTCTGGTCGTGGAACACAAACGAAGAACGCAAAGTTGCAGTTGTGGCGAACTTGTAATCTAAAGAAAACCCAAGTCTAAACGGCGCCCTAAGGGCTGTAAATATGGGGGAATATAGGTGGAATTTTGTGACCCCTTGGAAGAGGGATCTCAAACCGACCCTAACTCAGTTTCCCCAAACATACGACTTTAAAATAGCCTATAATATTGTATTTCGAAATTACATGGGCCTGGACCAAAAATAAGGTGGTGCGGCACCTATAATAGCCTATGGACGAAATTTATTAAGTGGCGTCTTGAATATTTTGTCCAAGCCTTCATGCTCTCCTTATGGTGGCTTCAAAGTGCGAAGATCACCAGTGGAAGCTCCATTGTTCTTTCCCGCGCGTGCACCTTCTTCTCCATGCTTGATCCCGCTTCAACGGATATCCTTCTTGTCCATGCTAGGTCCTTCATTGATAAGTACAACAAAAGGATCTAACTTAGGCAACATCATATGTTCATGAACATTAAAAGGATTTCCAAGAAACGGAAGTACCTGGTAATTCAATTGGCGTGCACGAGCTCTAGTAACTTGTCCAGTATGTATAGCAGCCGGGGATGTGGGTGTAACAATGGTATTGATGTCCTCATCACATCTTATAGTATCACATCCTATGACCATAAAAGATGAATGATACATAACTAAAACTCAGCTAGATTAGTTATAGCAAATCCGGTCATTATAACACTCCATGTTGAACATTTAGACCTATATCCTAGTATAGCCGTCTACCCCACATCATGTCCCTGTCCTTCCTGCCTCATCACCCTATTGCCATTTTCAAAGTCCCAGTTGTCGCATCATCCCCCGCCATCATTGCTGGATCTACGATAGCATGTCATGGTCGCGCTCTCCCCGTCGATGGTGCATCATTATCGATGCATTATGCCCTTGGTGCATGCGCGGTGCTGCTGAGTGATGGATGTATTTATACTTACTTGTAGACATGTCAAAATGTAGGTTTGTGCCATTTTGCACAACTCTTAAATCGCGAATCTCTCTAGGGTAGAAAGCCCAAGGAGCGATTCTGCGATGGATGTTTCTCCAGTCGATTTGGTTGGGTCTCCTCTATGTCAATTCGCCTTGGTGAGCTGGCCATTTGTGGGCCTCTTTTTCCAGCGCTCGGAGTCATAGGCCTAGGTTGTTGGTGAGCGGAGAAGATCTTTTGATAGAAGGTTTACCTAGTAAAGGTGGCATGGCGGCTGGAAGTGCGTTGTGGAGCATGTATCCTTTGATGTGTGGTCTTCTACAACGAGAGGAGGGCAGGTGTTGAGGGAGGGATTTGCTGGAACGATGCAGTGGATTCGACTGTTGTTGCTAGCAGCTCTTATCTATCTGGGTGTCCAATACATTGCCGAGTAGTTGTCATAGTTAGTATGAAGTGGAGTTTGGGGGTGTTAGCCGCCTGTGGTATAACCCCCCTATATGTATTGTAACTAAATTCTCTCTATTATAAAGCTAAGGTACGCAATTTGTGTACTCACGAAAAAAAACTATCCGATGTTCGTCGTTGTCACTCATCGTGTTCATTGTGTGTGACGGTGGCTGCATTACGAAGGGGGTCCAACCTTTGGTGACGTTGTCTTTGTCGTGTATTCCGGTACAACCTCTCTGGTTAGTGGTTAGTGGTCCTTAGGTTCCTCCTCAACATCATTAAAACCAAATTCTTCCTATGAATCCATTTCCTTGCTAGTGAAAGCGCGAGCTACGTCAAAGGAACTATTTTTGTGCACTGAAGACTTTGAGGAAGACTTTGAGTACTTCTTCTTCTTCTTGTCGTCAGAATCATCATCCTCGCTCTTCTTCTTTTCTGATTCCTTTTCTCTGTGAGAAAAGTCACTCATATAGTGACCAGGCTTCTTGTACTTATGACAAGTTCTTTTCTTCTTGTCCCGGGAAGATGTTTCTCAAGATCTCTTTGAATCATACTTTGAAGACATTCCATAGCAATTTGCCTTTATAAACTTCTGCAACTTTCTCACCAGTAGTGCAAGCTCTCTGCCAATGTCTTCAGGGCCAATGAAACTACAGTCAGATTCGTCTTCAGATGAGGACACAACTTTTGCCTTCAGGGCACGAGAGTTATCTTAGCTAGAACCATATAGGTCTCTTCCTGAGCTTACTGAAATTCATGATTGTTGCGCCTCTCAAGAATATCAGCAGGATCCAAGGTCTTGAAGTCGGGACACTCTTGTATCATCAGAGTGTGTGTGTCAAAGGAACTATCAAGGGACCTCATTAGCTTTTTCACCACTTCATGCTTAGTGATGTCAACAGTCAGATGATCAAATATGGACCTCATTAGCCTTTTCACCACTTCATGCATAGTGATGTCAGCAGTCACATGATCAAATGTGAGATGGACACTTTCATTATCAAGCCTCTAGAAGTGGTTGAAGAGATTGCTAATAATACCAATTCGAGAATCTCCTTGAGAGGAGACACCCTCATTGACTCTGGAGAACCACTCCTAGATCAACTTCACACATTCCAGAGCACTCACACTGCCATACTGCTCTTTGGTTAGGTGACCACAAATGATGTTCTTGGTGACGAAGTTAATTGATCGAACCTCTTCACATCGACATCGGCAATGCCTTCTCCAACCTTGGGTACCCCAATCTTGCCGACATACCGGAGGTCGTTGTCGATGCCTTCAAGATGCATTCACATCTTATTCTTCCGTTAAGGATAGCCAGTAACATCGAAGATAGGGCATATGGCGGAGACTTTGATAATCCCTGCAGTCAACATAGCTAGAACTCGAGGTGGTTAAACAGGATCACACAGATGAAGGGAGCACATTGCTCTAATAGTAATTGAAAATGCTAGTTATCAACTAGAGGGGGGGGGGGGTTGAATATGCGATTTTTAGGAAAGTCTTCTAAATAGTCAATGTCTTTGAAGATGTCGAAGCTAAGCAGAAACTAAACGAGGCATGACATGCATAGAGCTACACTAGGCATGCAATAAATGATGAACTAAAAAATATGACAAACATAAACATCACACATACTAGGTAGCTTAGAGTATAAAGGAAAGTAAACATGAAGACAAATAGGTGATCACTACGAACGTCTTCGAGAAATGTCTTTCAATACATAAGAGGAGGCAATGGCTTCACAATACAAGACAAAAACTAAAGTAATGAAGGGATAGAAGCAATTGCTTGGTGAAGTAAATGATTTTTTTGACCAGTTCTAGTTGTTGTGACAACTCTACGTCTCGTTAGGGAGGCTAAGATTTAACTCGGAAGACCAAGTCTTCACCTTACTCCCCTTGAGCTAAAGTCACTTAGAGCTCGCCTAATTACTCAGGTAAGTCTTCAAGGTAGACTTCTTAAACCTTCACAAACTTGTTCACCGGCAATCCACAATGACACTTGGATGCTTAGAACATGACGCCTAACCATGTGGAATATCACAATCTTCAAGTGTAATAAGTCTTCGGTTCACTTAGAACACAATGGCTTCACTGATGCTCATTCTGTTTGGGTTCTGGGTACTTTGGTTTTTCCTCAAATGAATTCTCAAAACGGCTTCATAGGTGGGTACTACGTCTCCAACGTATCAATATTTTTTTATTGTTCCATGTTATTATATTATCAATCTCATATACTTTATATGCAATAATTTGATGTTTTATATCATTTTTGGGAACTAACCTATTAACCTAGTGCCTATTGTGAGTTGCTGTTTTTTTGCTTGTTTTTGGTTTTCCAGGAAATCAATATCAAATGATGTCCAAATGCTACGAACCTTTTGATAATTTGTTTCTAGACAAAAGAGACCCTGGAAGCTTCGGAAGGAGACCAGACAACACACGAGGAGACGACAAGGCAATAGGGTATGCCTAGGGGGGTAGGCGCGCCCTCATGCTTTGTGGGCTCCTCGTGGCTCCGCCTGACCTAATTCTACCTCCATAAATTCTCTAAATTCTGAAAACCAACAAAGAGCAACCCGAAATACTTTTTCTGCCGTCGCAAGTATCCGTTCCACCATGATCCCATCCAGAGACCTTTTTCGGGCCGTGTCGGAGGGGGAATCGATCACAGAGGCCATCTACATCAACCTTTCTACCTCTATGATGATGTGTGAGTAGTCCATCACAGACCTACGTGTCCATAGCTAGTACCTACATGGCTTCTTCTCTCTCTTTGATCTTCAATACAAAGTTCATCGCAATTCACACGGTGATCTATCCGATGTAATCCTCTTTTGCGGTGTGTTTGTTGGGATCCGATGAATTGTGGACTCACGATCAGATTATTCATGAATATATATTGATCCTTCTCGGAATTCTTGCATGCATTATTTTTATAGATTCACATTTCTCTCTAATCTATTGGTTTGGGTTGGCCAACTATATTGATTTCTCTTCAGTGGGAGTGGTGCGTTGTGATGGGTTCAATCTTGCGGTGCTCAATCCGAGTGACAGAAAGGGACATGATATGTATTTGTATTGTTTCCATTAAGGACAAAATGACGGGGTCTGAACATATTGCTTGTCTTATTTTTTCTACATCATGTCACCTTGCTCCAAGCATTACTCTGTTTCATACTTAATACTCCAGATTCATGCTAGATAGCGGTCGATGAGTGGAGTGATAGTAGTAGATGCAGGCAGGAGTCGAGCTACTTGTTTATGGACGTGATGCATATATACATGATCATTATCGTGAATAACATGTCATAATTATGCGCTATTCTATCAATTGCCCAACTGTAATTTGTCTACTCATTATATATTATGTTCAAGAGAGAATCCTCTATAGAAAACTATGGTACCAGGGTCTACTTAAATATATTTACTAAAACTCAATTTACCTTCCTGCAATTTATTTACTTTTATATCTATCTATCTATCTATTAGTATTTAATACTTACAAATAACGAGTTCAAGGGGCTTGACAACCCTCTTGCCCGCATTGGGTGCAAGTATTTGGTTCTGTGTGTCTAGGTGCTTCTAAAGGGGGTTTGCGTGAGTCTCCTATTGGTTTGATAACCTTGGTTATCACTCAGGGAAATACTTATCTCTATTGTGTTGCATCTCCCCTCCTCTTCGGGGGAAAACCCAATGCAATTTACTAGTAGTAGGAAGAATTTCTGGCGCCGTTGTCGGGGAGAAATCATCAAATTCTCATGAGGTACCTACACACAATGTCATTTATACTTTCCTAGTAAGCTTTTTTATCTTTTTTTAAAGAGGAACTAAAATCAAATGTTTAAGATAAATGGATCCTCATCCGTTTGCTAATCTTTTTAAACTTGCTTCTTATTGTAAACCAATACCTAATAATGAAGTGATAAATGAAAAAGCTATATGGGATACATTTATTGAGTGAAAAGCATGTTTGAAATATTGTTAGTATAAATTCTATGAATATCAGTTATGCTAATGATCATGATTGGGGTGATAATCGTGATGTTTCTTGTGATCTTGATAATTCTAAGCTTTATGACGAATCTATTACCGATTATGATATTTTCTATACTACTAAAAGTGGGTTTGAAAGAATGTGAACTTTAGGTAATAATGATCCCACTACTTTGTAGAATGATCAATCTTATGCAATTTTTGATAAAAGTGGGTTTGGAGAGATCATGACTTCACTTGATGTTAATCCGACTATCTTGGAAGATTATAGAACTTTCATGCATGTGGATCACGGAGAGCATATTTTACGTGATGGATATATTATTGAATTTTCTTATGATCCTACATGTAATTACTATGAGAGATACAAATATGGTTACAAAAATCTTCGTGTCACTAAATTACCTCTCTTTATTTTGAAATTATTAATGCTTCACTCTTCCTGTTTGCATATGCTAGATATTATTTGTGTTGACAATTTTTTTGTCTCTAAAATTCCTATGTATAGGAAGTATGTTATACTTAGATGTGTTTTTAACATGCTATATGATGCTATCATTGTGCTTCACGTCTTGTCTTTTATGTGAGCATCATTATATCCCAATCCTATCTTAATGGATATAAAGAAATAACGCTTGTTGGGAGGCAACCCAATAGTTATCTTAAATTATTTGTTTAACTTTATGTTTTAGTGTGTTGACATGATTATTCCTACTATAATGGTTGCGTTTTTATATTTTAATTATTGTTTGTGCCAAGTGGACCTTTGGTATGATTTGGAAGATAGTAGAATTGATCGTGTGCAAAAACAAAAACTTTTAGGTCACGTGGAGAATTTCTCTGATTTTACTGAAACATATTTTTGATCTGGGTTTTCCACACAACATTCGTATACAAATTTCCTAGGTTTTCCATTTTTTATGAATTTTCATAGTTATAGAAGTATGATTTTAGTGGTGGTCACTACAGACTGTTCTCCTTTAGACATATTCTGTTTTCACTTGTATAATTTGCTTGTTTTGATGATGCTATGGATTCAGGGGGTGGGGTGGGGGTATAAGTCATGGAGAATCAATATTACGGTACCTTATGTAATTATTAAATATGGATCAATTTATAATAGTACCTAAATTTTATGATTTGCTGATTATACTAACGGATCTCATGGGGTTTATGTTGAGTTTTGTGTGCTGAAGTTTTCAAGTATTGGGTGAGATAACGATGGATGAACAACAAGACCCTAAGCTTGGGGATGCCCAAGGCACCGCAAGGTAATAATCAAGGAAGACCCGAGTGTCTAAGCTTGGGGTGATGCAGAAGGGATCCCCTCTTTCGTCTTCATTCAATCGGTATGTCACTTGTAGCTATATTTTTATTCATCACATGGTATGTGTTCTGCTTAAAGCGTTGTGTATTATAGTTTGCATTTATTTTAGTTTACACAATCATTGTTTTCTGGACACACATATTTGATAGAGACACATGTTTGTCACAATTTGTTAGAATATTATATATGCTTCACTTATATCTTTTGAGCTAGGCAGTTGCTCTAGTGCTTGACTTACATCTTTTAGAGCACGACGGTGTTCAAATTTTAGAGAAATAATTATACTCTCATGCTTCACTTAAATATTTTTGAGTTTCTAAGAAATAGTAATGGCAATGTGCACGTGTTATAAGATTAGTCCAAAAAGGATAGGTATTCAAGGGGGTATAATAAAAACTTTCATGTAGCTCACCGAATAAGAGAACTATGGGTACACTATATTGATCTAGTAATATGAAAGGGCATGAGTACATGTTCATTTGTTAGTAGAAACATCGGTATTAAAGCATGTTATTTGTTATTCATATAAATATTGGTTTTGGCATGGTGCTGATGTGTGAGCGTTCTTATACCTGACTGAAATCTCGTCGCGTTGTTCGGGTCGGAGGCGCGCGTTTGTTAACTCCTACCAACCTCCTCTCTAGGGGTATGTGGTAGTACTTTGCTTCGAGAGAGCTAATAGGCTTTACAATAAGTATATGAGTTCTTTATTACTAATGTGAATTCATAGATATATGCACTCTCACCTTTCCATAATTGCTAACCTCTTTGGTACCATGCATTGCGCATTCTCACCTCATTCTCACCTCGAGAGCCGATGTAGCCTTGGCCGGTGCATCCAAACCCCATGATATGATACACTCTATCACACATAAACCACGCTATATATTCCTCAAAACAGCCACCATACCTACCACATATCATGGAATTTCCATAACCATTCTGAGATATATTGCCATACAACTTCCACCGTTTCGTCACATGACTTGTGTGTTCATCATTATATTGCTTTGGATGATCATGTAGCTGCCATAGTATTTGTGGAAAATACACCGTTCATCATTACCTACATGTTATGCTAGCTCATTGCACATCGTGGTACACTGCGAGAGGCATTCATATAGAGTCATCTTATATAGTTTTTCATATCGAGTTGTAAGTAAATAAAAGTGTGATGATCATCATTATTAGAGCAATGTCCCAATGAGGAAAGGATGACGGAGACTATGATTTCAACACAAGTAGGGATGATACTCTTGAAGAAAAATTAAAAAAAAGAGGAAAATAAAAAATAGAGAGAAAAAAGAAAAGGGGCAATGCTACTATCTTTTTTCACGCGTGTGCTTGGAGTTAGCACCATGTTCTTCATATAGAGAGTCGGATGAGTTGTCATTTTGATTTTCTAGTGGGAACTTTTTGTTATAGAACTTGTCTGTATATTCCGATGACGGGCTTCCTATAATGCCTGGGGTCTTCATGAGGAAGTGATGACCCACAAGTGTAGGGTATCTTCGTAGTCCTTTCGATAAGTAAGAGTGTCGAACCCAACGAGGAGCAGAAGGATCTGACAAGTGGTTTTCACCAAGGTATTCTCTGCAAGCACTGAAAATATCGGTAACAGATAGTTGTGTGATAAGATGATTCATGGCAAGTAGCAATTAACAATAGTAACAAAGGTGCAGCAAGATGGCCCAATCCCTTTTGTAGCAAGGGACAAGCCTGGATAAACTCTTATAGGAGGTAAAGCGCTCCCGAGGACACATGGGAATTTTTGTCAAGCTAGTTTTCATCATGTTCATATGATTCACGTTCGCTACTTTGATAGTTTGATATGTGGGTGGACCCGTGCTTGGGTGCTGGCCTTACTTGGACAAACATCCCACTTATGATTAACCCCTCTCGCAAGCATTCGCAACTAAGAAAGAAGAATTAAGAAAAAGTCTAACCATAGCATTAAACTAGTGGATACAAATCAGCCCCTTACGAAGCAATGCATAAACTAGGGTTTAAGCTTCGGTCACTCTAGCAACCCATCATCTACTTACTACTTCTCAATGCCTTCCTCTAGGCCCAAATAATGGTGAAGTGTTATGTAGTCGACGTTCACATAACATCACTAGAGGAAAAACAACATACAACACATCAAAATATCGAACGAATACCAAATTCACATGACTATTTATAGAAAGACTTATCCCATGTCCTCGGGAACAAAAGTAACTACTCACAAAGCATAATTATGTTCATGACCAGAGAGATATTGAATAGCATCAAGGATCTGAACATATAATCTTCCACCGAGTAATCCAACTAGCATCAACTACAAAGAGTAATTAACACTACTAGCAACCTTACAAGTACCAATCGGAGTCGTGAGACGGAGATTGGTTACAAGAGATGAACTAGGGTTTGGAGATGAGATGGTGCTGATGAAGATGTTGATGGTGATGAGTCCCCTCCGACGAGAGGAGTGTTGGTGATGACGATGACGACGATTTCCTCCTCCGGGAAGGAAGTTTCTCCGGCAGGACGGCCCTATCGGAGCTCTAGATGGGTTCTTCTCAAGTTCCGCCTCGTGGCGGCGGCGATTCCTCCCGAAAGCCTCCTCCTGATTTTTTCTGGAGCGAATCCCTCCTTATAGCAAAAGATGGGAGCCAGAGGACCAACAGGGAGCCCACAAGCCCCCTAGGCGCGGCCAGGGGGTAGGCCGTGCCTAGCAGGCTTGTGGCCTCCTGGTGGATCCCCTGTGGTACTTCTTCCGCCCAGTATATTTATAAATTCCAAAATAATTCCTCGTTGATTTTCACGGCTTTTGGAGTTGCGCAGAATATGTATCTCAAACTTGCTCCTTTTTCAGGCCAGAGTTCCAGCTGCCGGCATTCTCCCTCTTCATGTAAACCTTGTAAAATAAGAGAGAAAAGGCATAAGCATTGTACCGTGGTGTGTAATAACAGCCCATAAAGCGATAAATATCAACATAAAAGCATGCTGCAAAATGGACGTATCAACTCCCCCAAGCTTAGACTTCGCTTGTCCTCAAGCGGAAACCGAGATCAATAAATATGCCCACATGTTTAGAGATAGAGGTGTCGACGAAACAAGATACGGACTTGCAGGCATCATGATCATTATGATCATAATCAGACATGCAGGCACATGACGTTAGCCAAGATAAAGGCGAAATAAGGAATTGGTGTCGATCACCATGACACTTTTAAGGACAAAAAGTAAAGGTACAAGGTAGGCCCTTCGAAGAGGGAAGCAAAGGTTGTCATGCGCTTTTGAAGTTTGGATGTGTGACCTCTTAGTGTGAAAGAACGTCACTTTATATTGCCTCCTGTGAGAAAGAACTTTATTATGCAGTCCGTCGCTTTTATGTCTTCCTCATCACAGGTTCGTACAAAGCTTATTTTCCACACACTAATAGATCATACCTTTTTAGGGAGCAATTTTTATTGCTTGCACCGATGACAACTTACTTGAGGGATCTTCTTCAATCCATAGGTAGGTATGGTGGACTCTCGTGGCAAAACTGGGTTGAAGGTTTAAGGATGCATAAGTAGTATCTCTACTTAGTGCGGAAGTTTTAGCTGATATGAGGTGGAAGCAATCGTCACATGCTAAGGGATCTCTAGTCATATAACATTGTTCAGAACCAAGCAAACATAATTCATTATGTTGTCTTCCTTGTCCAACATCTACTTCTAAGCATGTAATAGTTTAGTGAGTGTTCACAATCATAGATGGTGCCCAAGATGAAATATTTATATGTGAACCTCTCCTTCTTTATTACTTCCTATTAATTGCAACAATGACCAAGGTCTACGGTTGTCCACCCACAACAAGTTTCAATCAACATTCTTTTTATATGTCAAGTCATCACTTCCCATAAGATCATTACATGTTCTTTCATGCTTTTGTTCTTTTATCATTCTTTTCTTTAGATCATGGCATGAAGCAAGGCCCTTAACTAAAACACTCTTTATTATATGACTCACGAGCTCGAATACATTGGGGGTGACACAAAGAAAAACTCAAGGCTAGAACACTAAGAACTTTAATCTACTAGAGAAAGATAAAACCAAAAAGGATCAAACTAAGAAAAGGTAAAGGCAAAAGATGTGATGGTGATACGATACCGGGGCAACTCCCCCAATCTTGGCACAAGCCAAGGGGATTGCCCATACCCGTGCTTAATTATCTTCCTTTGAAGGTGATGGTGGTGGAGTTGTCTTGTCTTTTGATTCCAAGAGGGCCATCAATCTTTGATTTATACCTTGGAGTTCTGTGATATGTTTATCCAGCAAAACAACTTCACGGATGATATAAGTATTACGAACATGAGTTATTTCACATAACCTCAAGAGTTCGATCGAGGATGGAGGTAAAAGGTGGAGGTAGGGTTGAAGAAAATCCTCTTCCTCAGCTCCTTCCTTGTTGAGTGCAGATTGCCCTTCGTCCAACGCCGGATTCTCCTCCTTAATATTGCCCTTAGTTTTGTCAAGCAGCCTATCCTTGGCCTCCATGACCTCCATTCTTTTCAGATCAGCATTTACTTCTTCATAAACTTGAGGGAGATCGTTCTCCCCGACAGATTCCTGAGGCGACATCATTGCCCTAAATCTGCAGCAGAAACATGCTCGAAACGAAAACAGAGGAAAATTGCGTGATGCAAGGGTCAGACATTTCGGGAGAATATATAATGAATTTTTCCCGACCAGATGGAGTACTCCGCAAGAAAACGGAGTCCGGGAGGCACACGAGGTGGTCACAAGCCCCCTAGGCGCGGCCAGGGGGGTGGCCCGCGCCTGGCAGGCTTGTCGCCTCCTCGTGCGCTTTCCGGACTACTTTAAATTTTTCTATTTTTCTAAAAATTCCAAAACGGAGAAAAAATTCCTACTGGAAAAGTTTTGGAGTCGGTTTACTTACCGAATCACATACCTCTTCATTTTTGGAGTCTGAAACAGGCTAATAAATATCCCTTATGTACTCCTCCGGAGTTATGGTATTGATAATATTGCTTTCAACATTTATGGGAGTACCTGAGATATAATGCTTGATTCTTTGCCCATTTACCACTCTCGGAAAATTACCTTCCGTGTTGTTGATCTTGATGGGACCGGAACGATATACTTCCTCAACAATGTAGGGACCTTCCCATTTAGAGAGAAGCTTGCCTCCAAAAAATCTTAAACGAGAATTGTATAGCAAGACATAATCACCTACATTGAACTCACGTTTTTGTATCCTTTTATCATGCCACCTCTTAACCTTTTCTTTGAACAACTTGGCATTTTCATATGCCTGAGTTCTCCATTCATCAAGTGAGCTAATATCAAATAACCTCTTCTCACCAGCAAGTTTGAAATCAAAGTTGAGCTCTTTGATTGCCCAATAAGCCTTATGCTCTAGCTCAAGAGGTAAATGATATGCTTTACCGTAAACCATTTTGTACGGAGACATGCCCATGGGATTCTTATAAGCAGTTCTATAAGCCCACAGTGCATCATCAAGCTTCTTGGACCAATTCTTTCTAGACCTATTAACAGTCTTTTGCAGAATTAATTTAATCTCTCTATTACTTAGCTCTACTTGACCACTGGACTGAGGATGATAGGGAGATGCAACTGTATGGTTGGCATCATACTTAGCAAGCGTTTTACGGAAAGCACCATGAATGAAATGTGAACCACCATCGGTCATTAGATATCTAGGGACTCCAAACCTAGGGAAAATAACTTCTTTAAGCATCCTGATAGAGGTGTTGTGATCAACACTACTAGTTGGGATAGCTTCTACCCACTTAGTAACGTAATCAACAGCAACTAGGATATGAGTGTACCCGTTGGATTTTGGAAAAGGTCCCATATAATCAAAGCCCCAAACATCAAATGGTTCAATGACAAGTGAATAATTCATAGGCATCTCCTGACGTTTACTGATATTACCTATTCTTTGACATTCATCGCAAGACAAGACAAACTTACGTGCATCCTTGAAGAGAGTAGGCCAATAGAAACCTGATTGCAATACCTTGTGTGCGGTCTATCTCCCGCATGGTGTCCTCCGTAAGCCTCAGAGTGACACTTCTATAGGATCTGTCATGTTAATCTCTGGTACACAACGTCTAATAACACCATCTACTCCTTCTTTATAAAGGTGAGGATCATCCCAAAAGTAATGTCTCAAATCAAAGAAGAATTTCTTCTTTTGCTGGTAAGTGAAGCTAGGTGGTATATATTTGGCAACGATATAATTTGCATAATCAGCATACCACGGGTTACTACGTGAAGCATTGATGACATTCACTTGCTCATCAGGAAAGCTATCATCAATAGGTTGTGGGTCATCAAGAACATTCTCCAACCTAGACAAGTTATCTGCCATGGGGTTCTCAGCACCCTTCCTATCAACAACATGCAAATCAAATTCTTGTAGCAAGAGAACCCATGTGATAAGTCTAGGTTTAGCATCTTTCTTTTCCATGAGATACTTAATAGCGGCGTGATCAGTGTGAATAGTGACTTTGGAATCAACTATGTAAGATCTGAACTTTTCACATGCAAACACGACTGCTAAAAATTCCTTTTTAGTAGTAGCATAGTTTCTTTGGGCACTGTCTAGAGTTTTACTAGCATAATGAATAACATTCAACTTCTTATCAACTCTTTGTCCTAGAACAGCGCGAACAACATAATCACTAGCATCACACATGATTTCAAAAGGTAAGTTCCAATCAGGTGGTTGAACAATAGGCGCAATTATCAAGGCCTTCTTAAGTATTTCAAAGGCTTCCTCACAATCATCGTCAAAAACAAAAGGAATATCCTTTTGCAAGAGATTGGTAAGAGGCCTAGAAATCTTAGAAAAGTCCTTAATGAACCTTCTATAGAAACCAGCATGACCAAGGAAACTTCTTATACCTTTGATATCTGTAGGGCATGGCATTTTCTCGATCGCATCAACCTTAGCCTTATCAACTTCAATACCTCTTTTGGAAATTTTATGTCCTAAGACGATACCTTCATTAACCATAAAGTGGCACTTCTCCCAATTCAAGACAAGATTGGTATATTTACATCTCTGCAAAACTCGATCAAGGTTGCCGAGGCAATCATCAAAAGAAGACCCGTAAACGGAGAAGTCATCCATGAAAACCTCAACAATCTTTTCACAAAAGTCAGAGAATATAGCCATCATACATCTTTGAAAGGTAGCAGGTGCATTATATAAGCCAAAAGGCATATGTCTATAAGCAAAGGTACCGAAAGGGCAGGTGAAAGTGGTTTTCTCCTGATCAGATTGTGCAACAGGTATTTGGGAGAAACCAGCATAACCATCTAGAAAGCAGAAGTGTGTGTGTTTAGACAATCTTTCTAGCATTTGGTCGATAAAAGGCAAGGGGTAATGATATTTCCTAGTGGCTTTATTCAATTTCCTAAAATCAATCACCATCCTATAGCCAGTAATAATCCTTTGTGGGATCAAATCATCTTTATCATTAGGGACAACGGTAATACCTCCCTTCTTAGGGACGCAATGCACCAGACTTACCCAATCACTGTGAGCAACAGGATAGATAATACCTGCTTCCAGGAGCTTTAGTATTTCTTTTCTTACTACCTCTTTCATCTTAGGATTTAATCTCCGTTAATGATTGCAACTGGTTTGGAATCAGGATCGGTTTTAATCTTGTGATGGCATAGAGTGGGACTAATGCCCTTAAGATCATCAAGAGTATATCCAATAGCAGCACGATGCTTCCTCAGATTTTTCAATAATTTCTTTTCTGCATGCTCTAAGAGGCTAGCACTAATTATAACAGGATATATCTCTTTTTCATCAAGATAAGCATACTCAAGAGTATTAGGTAACTTCTTAAGCTCAAACACAGGATCACCCTTTGCTGGGGGTGGATCTCCAAGTAGTTCAACAGGCAAATTATTCTGAAGGATATGATGTTGTTCAAAGATAACTCTATCTATCTCATTCCTTTCATCCATATGCATATCATTTTCATGCTCAAGCAAGTATTGCTCTAAAGGATCAGTAGGAGGCATATCAATAGAAGCTTGGGCAATAATTTCATCTTTACTAGACAACTCTTTTCATGAGGTTGTCTACCAAACTTGGAGAAATTGAACTCATGTGACACACCTTCAAAGCCAACAGTGACAGTTTGCTTCTCACAGTCAATATGAGCATTGATAGTATTGAGGAAAGGTATGCCAAATATGATGGGACAAAAGCTATCTTGTGTGGTAGCAAGAACGAGAAAATCAGAAGGATACTTAGTTTTACAACACAAGACTTCAAAATCTCTAACAATTCCCAAAGGGCAGATAGTATCTCTATTGGCAAGTTGAATAGTGACATCAATAGGTTCCATCTCGACAGGTGCAATCTCGTCTTTAATTTCATCATATAAAGATTGAGGTATTGCACTAACACTAGCACCCACGTCACATAAACCATGATACAATGATCTCCTATCTTAACAGAAACAACCAGCGTGCCAACAACAGTCCTATGTTTGTCTCTAGCATGAGGTTTAGCAATTCTAGCAGCATCTTCACAGAAGTGAATATCATGGCCCTCAACATTGTCGAACAGAAGATCTTTGATAATAGCAATGCTAGGTTCAACTCTAATTTGCTCAGGGGGTGTAGGTGTTCCAATGTAGCCTCTACGTATCACAATTGAAGCTTTAGAATTATCCTTTATCCTAACAGGGAAAGGTGGTTTCTCAATGTAAGCACTGGGAACAATAGGATCATTATAAGCAATGACTTTCTCTTCAACTCAGTCGGGTTTAACTACATTGACTTCTAAGGGAGGATGATATTTAAACCACTTCTCTTTAGGGAGATTGATATGAGCACCAAATGAATCACACAATGAAGCTACTATCTCAGAGTCAAGTCCATATTTAGCGCTAAAATCACAAAAAGTAGGATTTAACGCAATCAAACTTGAGATCCTTACCTGACTCCTTACCTTCATCAAACTCCCAATCTTCAGAGTTGCGTTTAATTCTTTCCAATAAATTTCATTTGAAGTCAATATCTCTCTTCATGAAAGAACCGGTACAGGAAGTGTCAAGCATGGTGCGATTATCATGAGAAAGCTGAGCATAGAAGTTCTGAATAATGATTTCTCTCGAGAGCTCATGGTTGGGGCATGAATATAACATTGACTTAAGCCTCCCCCAAGCTTGAGCGATACTTTCTCTATCACGAGGCCAAAAATTATAGATATAATTCCGATCACGATGTACCAAATGCATAGGATAAAACTTTTGATGAAATTCCAATTTCAATCGGTTGTAGTTTCATGATCTAGTATCATCACATAGCCTATACCATGTCAATGCTTTATCCCTCAAAGATAAGGGAAAGACCTTATTCTTGACCTCATCCTCGGGCAAACTTGCAAGATTAAATAAACCACAAACTTCATCTACATAGATTAGATGCAAGTCGGCATGTGATGTTCCATCTCCTGTAAAAGGATTAGCCAGCAGTTTCTCAAGCATACCCGAAGGAAATTCATAGAAAATATTTTCAGTAGGTGCAGCAGGTTGAGGAGCAACTCTTTGTGCTTCCGTTCGAGGTGAATATACCCCGAACAAGCTCCTCAAAGGATTAGTTTCCATAGTGACAAGTGACAATAAATTTCAGCACGCTATATAAATGTTTCCTTACCAAATTCCACTTACCAAAGGCGCTTCACTCCCCGGAACGGCGCCAGAAAAGAGTCTTGATGACCCACAAGTGTAGGGGATCTATCGTAGTCCTTTCGATAAGTAAGAGTGTCGAACCCAACGAGGAGCAGAAGGATCTCACAAGTGGTTTTCAACAAGGTATTCTCTGCAAGCACTAAAATTATCGGTAACAAATAGTTGTGTGATAAGATGATTCGTGGCAAGTAGCAAGTAACAATAGTAACAAAGGTGCAGCAAGATGGCCCAATCCCTTTTGTAGCAAGGGACAAGCCTGGGCAAACTCTTATAGGAGGTAAAGCGCTCCCGAGGACACATGGGAATTTCTGTCAAGCTAGTTTTCATCATGTTCATATGATTCGCGTTCGCTACTTTGATAGTTTGATATGTGGGTGGACCGGTGCTTGGGTGCTACCCTTACTTGGACAAACATCGCACTTATGATTAACCCCTCTCGCAAGCATTCGCAACTACGAAAGAAGAATTAAGGCAAAGTCTAACCATATCATTAAACTAGTGGATCCGAATCAGCCCCTTACGAAGTAATGCATAAACTAGGGTTTAAGCTTCTGTCACTCTAGCAACCCATCATCTACTTACTACTTCCCAATGCCTTCCTCTAGGCCCAAATAATGGTGAAGTGTTATGTAGTCGACGTTCACATAACACCACTAGAGGAAAAACAACATACAACGCATCAAAATATCGAACGAATACCAAATTCACATGACTACTTATAGCAAGACTTATCCCATGTCCTCAGGAACAAAAGTAACTACTCACAAAGCATAATTATGTTCATGGCCAGAGAGATATTGAATAGCATCAAGGATCTGAACATATAATCTTCCACCAAGTAATCCAACTAGCATGAACTACAAAGAGTAATTAACACTACTAGCAACCTTACAAGTACCAATCGGAGTCGTGAGACGGAGATTGGTTACAAGAGATGAACTAGGGTTTGGAGATGAGATGGTGCTGATGAAGATGTTGATGGTGATGAGTCCCCTCCGACGAGAGGAGTGTTGGTGATGACGATGGCGACGATTCCCCCCTCCGGGAGGGAAGTTTCCCCGGCAGGACGGCCCTGTCGGAGCTCTAGATTGGTTTTGCTCAAGTTCCGCCTCGTGGCGGCGGCGATTCCTCCCGAAAGCCTCCTCCTGATTTTTTTCTCGAATGAAAGCCTCATTATAGTAAAATATGGGAGCCAGAGGGCCAACAGGGAGCCCACAAGCCCCCTAGGCGCGGCCAGGGGGTAGGCCGCGCCTAGCAGGCTTGTGGCCTCCTGGTGGCTCCCCTCTTGTACTTCTTCCACCCAGTATTTTTTATAAATTCCAAAATAATTCCTCGTTGATTTTCACGGCTTTTGGAGTTGCGCAGAATAGGTATCTCAAACTTGCTCCTTTTTCAGGCCAGAATTCCAGCTGCCGGCATTCTCCCTCTTCATGTAAACCTTGTAAAATAAGAGAGAAAAAGCATAAGTATTGTACCGTGGAGTGTAATAACAGCCCATAAAGCGATAAATATCAACAGAAAAGCATGATGCAAAATGGACGTATCAGGAAGCAAGTTGGATGCACACACACTTAGCTTCTGAAAGGACATGGATGTCGCCTAGAGGGGGGCGGGGTGAATAAGCGCTTTAAAATGATTTGGTTTAGGCTTGAACAAATGCGGAATAAAACTAATGTTTAATTAGTCAAGCACAAAACCTAAAACAACTAGGCTCGCCTATGTGCACCAATAAGTTATGCTGAGTAAGATAAGCAACCAAGTGACAGCACGATATATAACAAGAAACAATATGTCTGTCACAAAGTAAAGGGCTCGGGTAAGAGATAACCAAGGCACGCAGAGACGATGATGTATCCAGAAGTTTACACCCTTGCGGATGCTAATCTCCGTTTGGAGCGGTGTGGAGGCACAATGCTCTCCAAGAAGCCACTAGGGACACCGTAATCTCCTCACGCCCTCGCACAACGCAACATGCCATGATTCCACTAAGGGGGCCTTGAGGGCGGTCACCGAACCCGTACAAATGGCAACCCTTGGGGGCGGTCACCGAACTCGTACACTTTGGCAACCATTGGGGGAGGTCACCGGTACACGTACAAATTGCTCGGGATGATCTCCACAACCTAATTGCAGACCCTGACGCTTCCCGGAGCTTTACACCACAATGATTGAGCTCGGAGGCACCACCAAGAATCTAGGACACCAAATCACTCAAGATGAACAAGCTCTAGGGTACCAAGAACCCAAGAGTAATAAACTTCTTAAACTTCACTTCCACGTATCACCATGGAGAACTCTAACCGATGCAACCAATGTAATGTCAAGAACACAAGAAGTGGTCAAGTCCCTCACACTCAAATCCCTCCACAAGAACAAAAGCTATGGAGGAATATGAGAGGAAGAACAAGGAGATCACAAAGAACTCCAAGATCCAGATCCAAGGGGTTCCCGTCACATAGAGGAGAAAGTGATTGGTGGAAATGTGGATCTAGATCTCCTCTCTCTTTTCCCTCAAGAACTAGATAGAATCATTGGAGGGATTTAGACTTAGCAAGCTCAAAGAAGGTCAACAATGGGGGAAGAACACAAGCTCAAGAGTTGGGAACCATTGGGGAAGAAGATCCCCTTAAATAGGTTCCCCGCAAATCCAACCATTATGTGCACTCGTCGTGCATAAGCGGTACTACCGCTTACCATAGTAGTTCCAAGAAAAACATGCAAACGATAGAAACCTCGAGGCGGTAGTGCCACTAGAGTGGTACTACCGGACGACCCAATGGTACTACAGCTAGGGATGCAATACCAAGGTAACATCGATAGTCGAGCGAGAGCACGGCGGTAGTACCGTTCCCTCGTGCCTCTCTACTACACCTGAGACGAATAAGAGACCAGAACCACAAATAAGCGGTAGTAGCAGCGGTACTAGAGAGCGGTAGTACCACGCGGGCGGTACTACCATCCTACTACCATGCTATAGCCGTGAGTGAAGAGCAGACCAACAGAACCATCAAAATAACTAGTAGTAGCAGACGTATTACATAGCAGAAGTACCGTGTAACATCCCAAAATTCTAAATTTTGGAATGTTATATTAAATAAATAATTATGATTGTTTTCTTGGATGTTGTGTGATTGATAGTGTGAAATTGAGTGAAATTTGAAACTTTTTGAAAATTTAATAAGAAGGAATAAAAGGACTTTCCTAAAAAAATCATTAGAGTCCCTATTCAATTTTGAGTTTGGTTCTTTTGAAAAAAACTGTTTAACAATCAACTAAAATGAGAGGAGGAAAATGACACTCCAAAATGAGAGACAATGATTCAAATTTGAAAATAAAAACTATTTGCAATTTATGTGAAATCCAAATTCCTTTTCATTTTGGAGTTGTTGCAAAATTATTTTTAAAGTATTTTATTTGGCCTTGAAAATATGTTGATGATTTAGGAAATTTTATTCTGAAAACTTTGATATATAATATGACTATATAAAATATTTTCTTTCTTTCTTTTTCTTCACTGTTTTTATAAACAAAAACACTATTCATGATTGAACACTATTCATCCACAAAAATATATTTAAAAAAGTGCGCCTACGCACTATTCCTACGAGCGGCCGGCCGAGGTAATTAGAGGCCCATGTGTTTCTTTTTTTCCCTCCTTTTGTATATGTTTAATCCGACCTTGCCTAGTTTTAGACTTTTGGACCTTTCAGTCATTTATAAATATAGACGTATAAAAACAAAAAAAGTCATCTAATTTAGATTAAATCAATCTTTTGATTTGACCGTGCTTATAAAATAAAAATATTTTCTTTTTTCGGATGGGAATTGTGGAATTCATCTCCGGTATGAAGTTATTTTTTGTGTGCATTCTGAAAGTATTTTTTCGTATTTTCTTTGTCCCATAGTTTATTATTTATAAAATAGTTTTTCTAGACTAGTATGATAGAGTAGTTAGATTATTAATTGGTCTTCCTATTTACACATTAGTCCTAAGATTCTTTTAGGAATCCTCTTTTTCTTTCGTACAACAATTTTGTCCTGATTATTTAAGTAGCCATAACTTTTTATTCATTTATTCAAATTAGATGAAACCAACGCTTATGTTCATCTACCCAGCGAACCTATCAAATAAAATTTTCGAAATATTCATATTTTCAAAATTGTTTGAATTAATATTCAAACTTTTTTATCATATCTTTTTATGTGTAACTCCGTTTCCGATGAATCCAATTGCGTCAGCTTCATATTGAAGTAATCTTGTCATTCATATCATAGTGTTATATTTTTAACATATAATTTGATCATAGTCAGATTACTCCACTAGACCACAGTAGTGTTGCCACACAACGTTCTAACCAGATTCAATGTCATATTGAAATACTTTTATCTTTTGATATGTTATCCCGAATCTAGTAATTCTTTTTTGTACATGTTCATATTGACCTCCTACATCGAGTAACATCACTAGTGTCAACCTCTAAACCTTTCAAATTTGAGTAATTCAAATTTGAATTCAAACATTCATTTGATCATATCTTGCAAACGTAGCACAATTTCAATTGATTCCTTTTGCACCTGAACACTTGTGTTATGTAGTTTTTGTTCATAGACATCATGCTCAAATTCAAATACTTTTAACTTTTGTGAACTCAAAATTCCATTCATACTTCAGTTCGCTATAACTTTTGTTGTAGTGCTCCATTTCAATTGATTCTTTTTGCAAACAATTTCTGATGTCATATGCTATGTGTCAAAGAACATTCATGTTGTTCTCTCTACAATTTTGATCCTATTCCCAAGCATGTCAAACATAAGCCTATACATCAATAGTTCATCGTCCATTAACTCTTTTGAGTTGATTCCTTCACCTTTCACCTTTCACCTTACATCAGCATAATAGATTTTTTATCTATTAAACATTTGCATGTTGTTTCTATTTGCACTAAGCAATATTTTGCTCTTGCATTCTTTTGGTTCTTCATTTGGCATCGTTGTTTATTGGATGTTATTTGCTTATGATAGATTGCTCGGAGTGACGAATAATTATATCAAGTTATTTCTAAGAGCATTATAATCTTCATCAAGTAATACCAGGCAAGTTCACTTTGACCATATTTTCATGCCTATGTTTTATTGCATTTGGTGACACCATTTCACTTCCTCGAGTAGTGTTATTGAATCTTGTAGTTGAGTAGAGTGCATGAGGTAGGAAAAACCCACTACCCTGTTATCAAGCCCCAGGACATTATTGATTTTTATGATACACTATAGTACACATGGTTGGTATGAGTGTTCGTGAGTGGTGTGAGAAGGAGGACTCTGCGTGAATGAATACAACTCCATGATGGCATCTTCAAGGACCGGATCTTCAAGACCTCAAGAATTCAAGACTCGAGAAAAGATTTCAATACACACTACCGGGTGGAGGATGGTTGTGCGGCATCGTGGAGAACCCAGTGGATGCGTTGTGAGCTAGAGTAGGCGAGTAATCATGCGGAAAGCTCCAACTAGACTCAAAGAGACGGATGAATACTTCATGCCCGGAAGCTTAACTGTCCAGCCACAAGATAATATGGGGTCTGGCTTGGTTGACCTTAGTTGTGACTCTGGATGGGACGGTGCTGACAAATGTAGATGAACGGTAGGGTTGGGTGGGCACCAGACAGTGGTCACAAAAACTCTTTGAAAGACTTTGTTTCGTTCGCCTTGTTCTCAAACACCCGACAGTGCGAGGACTTACAAGGAGGGAATGAATCTTGTGGGTAAAGTGCTGAAAGGACGTGGATGTCGCTTAGAGGGGGGTGAATAGGCGCTTTAAAATAATTACGGTTTAGGCTTGAACAAATGTGGAATAAAACTAATGTTTAATTCGTCAAGCACAAAACCTAAAACAACTAGGCTCACCTATGTGAACCAACAACTTATGCTAAGCAAGATAAAAAATTAAGTGATAGCAAGATATATGACAAGAAACAATATGGCTATCACAAAGTAAACTGCATAAGTAAAGGGTTCGGGTAAGAGATAACCGAGGCACGTGGAGACGATGATGTATCGCAAAGGTCACACCCTTGCGGATGCTAATCTCCGTTTGGAGCGGTGTGGAGGCACAATGCTCCCCAAGATGCCACTAAGGCCACCGTAATCTCCTCACGCCCTCGCACAATGCAAGATGATCTGATACCACTAAGGGACCCTTGAGGGCGGTCATCGAACCCATACAAACAATGTTGGGGCAATCTCCACAACTTAATTGGAGGCTCCCAACAACATCACTAACCTTAACCACAATGGCATATGGCTTCGAGGTGAGCACAAATGCTCGGAGCAATCTCCACAACTTAATTGGAGACCCCGACGCTTTCCCAGAGCTTTACACCACAATGATTGAGCTCCCAGGCACCACCAAGCTTCTAGGGGTACCAACTACCCAAGGGTAATAAGCTTCTCAACTTCTCACTTCCACGTATCACCGTGAAGAACTCAAACCAATGCAACTAATGCAATGGCAAGAACACAGGAAGTGGTCAAGTCCCTCACACTCAAATCCCTCCACAACAACAAAAGCTATGGAGAAATATGAGAGGAAGAACAAGGAGCTCACAAAGAACTCCAAGATCAAGATCCAAGGGGTTCCCCTCACATAGAGGAGAGAGTGATTAGTGGAGATGTGGATCTAGATCTCCTCTCTCTTTTCCCTCAAGAACTAGCAAGAATCATTGGAGGGATTGAGAGTTAGTAAGATCTAAGAAGGTCAACAATGGGGGAAGAACGTGAGCTCAACGGATGGATAAGGTCCAATTGGGAAGAAGACCTCCTTCAAATTGTGGGGGAAAGAATCCAACTGTTACCCCCACTCACAGCCCGACCCGAGCGGTACTACCGCTGCCAGAGCATCCGAGGGAGCGGTAGTAAAAAATTACTACCCCTCTAGGGGCGGTACTACCGCTCCAGGAGCGGTGCTACCGCTGGCACCAGGAGTGGTACTACCGCTGGATACTAAAACTGCCATAACTTTCGCATACGAACTCCGAATCGAGCAAACTCAAGCTTGTTGAGTTCACAACGACAAGAGCTATCCAACAGCGACATAAAATCTTAAGAACATGCAGTTATGAGAATGCCAATGATATATATATATGTGAGACCTCTATGAATGAAGAACCAGCAAAAACTTCCAACATCGCAAACATCATAGAAGATGCATATGGACTCCGTTTTCGATGAACTCGAGCTTGTCATGAAGATGACCATAAGCTCTAAAACTCACAAGGAGAAACACCAAACAAGAACCAAGGTATGATGCAAGGATGCAAATGGTTTGAGCTCTCAACGAACGATACGATCAAGCTACTCACTTGAGAGCCCCCCTTGACAGTACGGCAAACTATCCTACAATAGAAAAACCTATCAATGGCAAACCTATACCTTGCACCTAGTCCTCTTGAGCTAGATGATGATGATCTTGGTTTCCTCAAGATGGACCACCTTTCTTGATTGCTCCCCCATACTCACTATGGGTGAGCCACTCTTCAGAACATTCTTCACAAGTCCATTGCCACGACAATGGACGACAAGCTTCAAGCATGATATCTTCGTGATGCTCCACTTGAACTTGCACACTGCAATATTGATGACGATCACCACTTGATGTCATCCTTCATAGGTTGAATGAGATCTTCCTCTTGACGCAAACCCATGAAAATACACCTAACTCCACATAGAACTCTCACGTAGACATGGGTTAGACACAAAAGCGTTATGGACAATGGTTACCATACCATGGGATCACTTGATCCTTCTCGGTACATCTTGTACTCTTTGTGTGTTGATCATCTTGATTTACTCTGTGCTTAGTCTTGATCAACCTTGTGTCTTTATGACCAATCTTTGGATAATACTTTGAATACCACCTTGATCATCATATAAACTCCTTGGAACCAACAGATGTATTTCAAGAAGTGCCTATGGACAAATCCTTCGATTATGACTTAAGGCAACCATTAGTCCATAGGGATTGTCATCAACACATATGGAGAAATATGATCTAACAAGTGCACACCACCCTGCAGAGCTAAAAACCTAATCGATTAGTTGTGTCCCCACTTACGGACAATTTGAGCCTATGGACTTTGATCTATTCCTGAACTCTCAACACTAGATTGATAATTAATGGTGGACAACTTATGACACTTGTGGACTATGGGGCATCGGTTGGCGGAACCATGTCATACTAGATAACTCTATAGTGAAAACTCCTGACAATTCCGTTGTTGTAGGAAAAAGAAAATAAAACTAGCTTTTACGCAAAAACTCATACACAAAGCCATAAGGCTTATTGCATATAGAATAGTTTTATCATCTTCTTCCTCTTATTGTGATCTTGCTCGTACATTCAATGTATTGACCTACACGGCTGCAACGTACCATGTTGCACGATTTCTACGACGAGTAAGAGTTGCAATTTTAGTTTTATGGTCTACACTCTACCCGCAGTTGGTGTTGATGGGACTCCACTCCCTTTTGATTGTTTTTGATTGTTTCCGCTGAGAGTCTTGAGGTTTATAACAGTTATACGTTATTTACATGTGATTACACTTTGATATATACAGTGATGTATGATACGTCTCCAACGTATCTATAATTTTTGATGGTTCCATGATATTATCTTGTCAACTTTGGATGTTTTATATGCATGAATATGCTACTTTAGATCTTTTTTGGGACTAACCTATTAACTCAGTGCCAAGTGCCAGTTTGTGTTTTTTCCGTGTTTTTGGCCCATTTTCAGACGGAGTCCAAATGGAATGAAACTTTACGATGATTTTTTGGACCAAAAGAGACCCCCGAAGCTTTGGAAGAAGGCCAGAAGAGCCACGAGGGAGTCACAAGCCCTGACGCCGCCACCACCCCCTAGGTGGCGCAGGGCAGGCTTGTGACCTCCTCGTGGGCCCAACCGACGTAATTCCACCGCCATAAATTCCTATAAATTGAGAAACCCCCAAAAAGAAACCTAGATTGGGAGTTCCGCCGCCGCAAGCCTCTGTAGCCACCAAAAACCAATCTGGAGCCCGTCCTGTCACCCTGCCGGAGGGGGAATCCATCTCCGGTGGCCATC
The DNA here is from genome assembly GCF_904849725.1 of Hordeum vulgare subsp. vulgare. NCBI lineage: Eukaryota > Viridiplantae > Streptophyta > Magnoliopsida > Poales > Poaceae > Hordeum > Hordeum vulgare. The sequence goes on along the minus strand of NC_058522.1, from coordinate 441,636,910 downwards.
TTCATCATCCCGGCGATCTCCATGACGAGGAGGGAGTAGTTATCCCTCGGGGCTGAGGGTATGTAACAGTAGCTATGTGTTTGATCTCTCTGTCTCGTGTTCTTGAGATGTCTTGATCTCTATGTACCATGGGGTTTGCTACTATAGTTGGATCTTATGATGTTCTTCCCCCTCTCCCTCTTGTAATGAATTGAGTTTCCCCTTTGGAGTTATCTTATCGGATTGAGTCTTTGAGAACACTTGATGTATGTCTTGCACGTGTCTATCTATTGTGATCAACTTACGGGTTTGTGACATTGGGAACCTATGCATATGGGTTGGCACACGTTTGATTCATGTGAGTACTCGATGTATGTTTTGGTGATCAACGTGCGGGTTCGTGACATTGGGAACCTATGCATAGGGGTTGGCACACGTTTTGACTCTCCTGTAGAAACTTTGGGGCACTCTTTGAAGTTCTATGTGTTGGTTGAATAGATGATTCTGAGATTATGTGATTCATATCGTATAATCATGCCCACGGATACTTGAGGTGACAATGGAGTATTTAGGTGACATTAGGGTCTTGGTTGATATGTATCTTAAGGTGTTATTCTAGTACGAACTCTATGATAGATCGATCAGAAAGAATAACTTTGTGGTGGTTTCGTACCCGACAATAATCTCTTCGTTTGTTCCCCGCTATTAGTGACTTTGGAGTGACTCTTTGTTGCATGTTGAGGGCTAGTTATATGATCCAATTATGTTATCATTGTTGAGAGAACTTCACTAGTGAAAGTATGAAACCTAGGCCTTGTTTCCATGCATTAGAATACCGTTCGTGCTCACTTTTGTTACTAGTTACCTTGCTATTTTTGTAATTTCAAATTAAAAAAACCTATATCTACCATCCATATTGCACTTGTATCACCATCTCTTCGCCTAACTAGTGCACCTATACAACTTACCATTGTATTAGGTGTGTTGGGGACACAAGAGACTCTTTGTTATTTGGTTGCAGGGTTGCTTGAGAGAGACCATCTTAATCCTACGCCTCCCACGGATTGATAAACCTTAGGTCACCCACTTGAGGGAAAATTGCTACTGTCCGACTACCCTCTTCACTTGGAGGCCCAACAATGTCTACAAGGAGAAGTTTGCATAGTAGACATCAATGTACTACGTGTGCGAGAATACTGATCCAAGGATGGCACGGATACACAAAGGCTTGACTCATTTTCAGTCAGGTCGCTACAGAAATGGTATCAGAGCACATGTTGACTGTATGACGTGACCCTAGAAACTAGAAAGCCCTTAGGAAAGGATCTCTTTAAAACTTTATTTCCAAAAAGATCCTTTACTTCTCATCTCTTCTGATTTTATCAAATGTTCTCTCTTACCTCAAATAGTTAGACAATACACTTTCCCCTTTAACCACATGAAGGATCAACTGAGACCACTTTGAGGAGGACGAGATATCGAAACAGCTGATGGCCACTGTAGAGTAAAGAGGATTTCACCATGCATTTGAGAATTTAAGCTACACTAGTTGAAGATTTTGAAGACCCGAAGAATTCGAAGACCGTGAAGCATTCCAATATTTAATTGACCTTTTGAGGACCAAGAACCTGTTATATACTCATGTTAGAGATGATGATTTGTGAGCTGTCATTTGTGTGTGTTCTTTGATAACCACAAAGAAAACCTATATGTAAAACTATATTGTTTGTATTGTGCGTATCTCCCTCTACCCTCCTTTAGTATCTCATCCCAAAAACGTTGGACCCTATAGATGACGAATGAAGATGGACTTGCATTCTCTGGACCAATTACACAAGTGGAAGTAGCATAGTGGATACATAACATGGAAGATCGCATGAAGGAGTATCGTATTGAAGGGGAGTATATGGTTCCATACACCCTACGACACATCACACAAGGTACTGCAACATGGCGAGATATACATCAAGCTATACAAGAATGGAATGGAGAAAATTCTTGGGAGGAATTCAAGAAGACTCTGTTAAGATCCCTTCTTATTCGGAAGTATTGTGATAACCTGATGAAGAAACCTTGTGCTTGCAAGATATGCGGAGAAAAAGGACACACCCAGGAAGAACACCACGATGGATGCCCCAATTGTGAAGAACATCGCCCAGAGGGAGAATGTCCAACTAGGCAGGTGAAATGTTTCTTGTGTGAAGGAACTACTCATTACGTGGATCAATGCCAAATTTACATCAAGGTACAAGAAGTCATCAAGCGGCAGAAAGAAGGCATGAAGGAAGCTCTCAACAAAAGTTTAGAAGAACATGTTGATAACCCAAAAGTGTAGGGGATCGCAACAGTCTTCGCAGGTAAGTTAACCCAATTTATTAATTCAACACAAGGGGAGCCAAAGAATATTTATAAGCTTTAATAGTTGAGTTGTCAATTCAACCGCACCTGAAAGATACTTGCTTGGCAATGAAATATTAGTAGCAACGGTGATATGGAACTGAAGGTGGCAACGAAAATAATAGTGGCAAAGCAACGAAAGTAAAACGGCGAAAGTAAAGTAACTTGTAACTAGCAGTATTAAAACACTGTAGGCTAGGGAGATGGATGGTTGGTCATGGATGAGAGGTATCATGTATTTCACTTGGGGCAAGGCACATAGAAAAGTCAAGATCATCTAGGCATATAGCAAACATTAGGCATGTATCCCAAGGTAGTCGTGCGTGCTTGCAATAAGAACTTGCACAACATCTTTTGTCCTACCATCCCGCTATCAACGGGGCCAAAAGGAACTTATGGAGATTAAGGTGCTCCTGTCAAGGAGCACCGGAAAAAAGCATTAACAATCAATGGATACATGGAATCCTCAAATTATAATCTATCCCCTTTGGCGTCCCAAGCTGTCACCATTGGGATCTCTTGGGGAACGTCGCATGGGAAACAAAAAATTTCCTACGCGCACGAAGACCTATCATGGTGATGTCCATCTATGGGAGGGGATTTCCGATCTATGTACCCTTGTAGATCGCACAGTAGAAGCGTTAAGAAACGCGGTTGATGTAGTGGAACATCCTCACGTCCCTCGATCCGCCCCGCGAACCGTCCCACGAACCATCCCGCGATCCGTCCCACGATCCGCTCCGATCTAGTGCCGAACGGACGGCACCTCCGCGTTCAGCACACGTACAGCTCGACGATGATCTCGGCCTTCTTGATCCAGCAAGAGAGACGGAGAGGTAGATGAGTTCTCTGGAAGCGTGACGGTGCTCCGGAGGTTGGTGGTGATCTAATCTCAGCAAGGCTCCGCCCGAGCTCCGCAGAAACGCAATCTATAAGAAAAACGGTGGAGGTGTGTGGTCGGGCTGCCGTGGCAAAAGTTGTCTCAAATCAGCCCTAATACCTCAGTATATATAGGAGGGAGGGGGAGGGAAGAGGCAGCCTCAAACCCTCAAGGTTTGGCCGAAATTGGAGGTGGAGGAGTCCTACTCCAATCCTACTTGGAGTAGGATTCCACCTTCCCACTTGGAAACTCTTTCCACCTTGTGTTTTTTCCTTCTCAAACCTTATGGGCCTTAGTGGGAACTTATTCCAGCCCACTAGGGGCTGGTTTATCTCTTCCCATAGCCCATGAGACCCCTTGGGGCGTGACACCCCTCCCGATGGTCCCCGGCACCCCTCCCGGCACTCCCGGTACACTACCGATGAGCTCGAAACTTTTCCGGTGACCAAAACAGGACTTCCTATATATCAATCTTTACCTCCGGACCATTCCGGAGCTCCTCGTGACGTCCTTGATCTCATCCGGGACTCCGAACAACATTCGGTAACCAACCATATAACTCAAATACGCATAAAACAACGTCGAACCTTAAGTGTGCAGACCCTGCAGGTTCGAGAACTATGTAGACATGACCCGAGTGACTCCTCGGTCAATATCCAATAGCGGGACCTGGATGCCCATATTGAATCCTACATACTCTACGAAGATCTTATCGTTTGAACCTTAGTGCCAAGGATTCATATAATCCCGTATGTCATTCCCTTTGTCCTTCGGTATGTTACTTGCCCGAGATTCGATCGTCAGTATCCGCATACCTATTTCAATCTCGTTTACCGGCAAGTCTCTTTACTCGTTCCGTAATACAAGATCCCGCAACTTACACTAAGTCACATTGCTTGCAATGCTTGTGTGTGATGTTGTATTACCGAGTGGGCCCCGAGATACCTCTCCGTCACACGGAGTGACAAATCCCAGTCTCGATCCATACTAACTCATCGAACACCTTCGGAGATACCTGTAGAGCATCTTTATAGTCACCCAGTTACGTTGCGACGTTTGATACACACAAAGCATTCCTCCGTTGTCAGTGAGTTATATGATCTGATGGTCATAGGAACAAATACTTGACACGCAGAAAACAGTAGCATCAAAATGACACGATCAACATGCTACGTCTATTAGTTTGGGTCTAGTCCATCACATGATTCTCCTAATGATGTGATCCCGTTATCAAGTAACAACACTTGCTATGGCCAGGAAACCTTGACCATCTTTGATCAACGAGCTAGTCAACTAGAGGCTTACTAGGGACAGTGTTTTGTCTATGTATCCACACAAGTATTGTGTTTCCAATCAATACAATTATAGCATGGATAATAAACGATTATCATGAACAAATAAATATAATAATAACTAATTATTATTGCCTCTAGGGCATATTTCCAACAGTCTCGCCGGTTCCGGACTATATAGGTGCATACTACTCATAGATAGAATCTAGAACACAAATATATTCATGAAAACATAATGAATTCAGATCTGAAATCATGGCACTCAGGCCCAAAGTGACAAGCATTAAGAGTAACAAGTAGTAGCAAAGATGATAAACACCATAGTAGATGATAGGCAACATGCCCCCGACAATCCGACGAACTATTACATGATCTAACTCATCCAATCTCTCCCATCCCCTTCACCTACAGCAGGGAATTACTCACACATGATGATAGAATCCATGGGAGGAGGATGGAGTGGTGATGGTGATGATGATGGCGACGTTTTCCCCTCTTTGGAGGCCAAATCAACCTCCAGATTAGCTCTCCCGAAGAAGAACCGAGGGTGGCAGCGGCTCCGTGTCGAGAACTTGCAAAACGACTTCTGTTCTGGGATTTCCTTGTCATGGGTAAAAATAGGAGCCAAAGTAGGGCATCAGAGGGGGTGGACCCCACCCAGGCTGCCTCTCGGCGCGGCCAGGGGCAAGCCGCGCCAGCTGGTCGCCTGGGGGCCCTGTGGCTTCCCTCTGGCCCATCTTCTGGCCCAAGGTTCCTCCCGGTGCGTGGATTTTCTCTATTTTTATGGGAATTTTCCAGGGCGTCTAAATATCCATATTCCTGCACACAAGAAAACCATACAGGTAGCTCTGCTGAAAACAGCGTCAGTCCGGGTTAGTTTCACTCAAATCATGCAAGAATGAGGCCAAAACAATAGCAAAAGTGTTTGGAAAAGTCGATACGTTTGAGACGTATCAACTCCCCCAAGCTTAGCATATTGCTTGTCCTCAAGAAATTCAGTTCAACAAACTGAATGCGACAAAGAAAACTTTGACAAACTCTTTTGCTTCATCCGATGTATATAAGCATGCACTACGAACAAGTCCAACAAGTATTGCAATAATGCTACAAAGACAATGCACGAAGCAATCCTTCGATCATGTGAAGAGTTTCAAACAACTAAGAATGAATAATATGTAACTGAAAATCATAACGAGATCACAATGCACATGACTTGAACATACTAGAGTGGTATCTCGCTAGCCCCCATGAGTGTAGCAAAACATAAATGCAGACGCTCCTCCAGAGTCTTAAAGAGGACTAGAAATAAATATTTCAGAATAAGTAATATCACAATCATACAGAAGACAATGTGATACTTTGGGACAATGCACATTACACTCACAATGACAATTATGCTCTCTATAGTTGGTGCGTTTTATAAGAAGAGGAAGACTCAACAGGAAAGTAAAATAGACAGGCCCTTCGCAGACGGAAGCATTGATTTGCAGAGGTGCCAGAGCTTGAGCTTTAAAACAGGGATAAATCAAAATTTTGGGTGGTATGCTTTCATTGTCAATGTAACAACTAAGAGACCTCAATATCTTCCATGCTAAATACATCATAGGCGGTTCCCAAATAGAATAGTAAAGTTTTAACTCCCCCTCCACCAATCGATCACACTCCATGGCGGGCCGAATCCTCGGGTACCATACATACAAACAACAATCCTGGGGGAGTTTCGTTTCATTAAATTTGATTTGACTGAGCATGGAACTGGGCATCCCGGTTACCAGCCACTTTCTCGTGAATGATAGTGAATCAACACACATCTTGAGAATAACCTACTTAGCATGGAAGATACTGATAGCCCCTAGTCGCTACATGAGCGATTCAGGCATACAAAACAAAATATTTCTTTGAAAATTTAGAATACGACACATGCAAATTTACTTAGAACGGCACATAAATACCGCATATAGGTAGGTATGGTGGACTCATATGGCGCAACTGGTTTCAAGGATTTGGATGCACAAGCAGTCAGTCCGCTTAGTACATGTGAAGGCTAGCAAAAGACGGGGAAGCGGCCAACAAGAGAGCAATAACGGTCATAATCATGCAGAGCGACAAAGCAACATTGAATCGGGCATGAAAGCGATATAACTATTCTGAAATAAAAAATCGTCAAGGCTTGATAGACTTCTAGTCATAAACATGTGTAAGCATGTGCCAAGTCAATCCAAAAACTCTCCGAAGGGAAATACCACTCTAATATGCCAAACCATGAACAATGCAATGCATGCTAAACATTTCAATAACACATTATGCACTCCAGCTATTTGAAACTAGTCACAAAGAAAGCATAAACTACTGGGAGAGCATTGTAATCACAGCACTATGTCGCTACAAGCTGGTCTCTAGATCATAAGTACACGCATATGTACAAAAGTAGAAACGAATAAAGTTCATACCGGTTTTCCTTGTTGCATTCCTTCCATCGATCTTCGTCATTATTGCATCATCACTTGCACGATCGAACGTAGAAAGATATAATCAAGTGCAATTACAACCATGCACGTGAGTTGAATTCTACAAACAAAGCAAACTAAAGAGAGAAAAGAAATCTTTTTGGGTTTTCCAAAGGTTAAACGAAAGCAGAAGAAAAGAAAAATCTTTTTGTTTTTTTTTGCAAAGAAAGAACAAAGAAGAACATGCAAAAACTCAGAAAAGACTTAAAAAGGAAACTACAGATGATATGATGAAAGGGGAGAAGGATACGTACTCCCCCAAGCTTATGCTTTTGGCCTAAGTTGAGCTTGGCTACTACGGTCTCCAGGAGCTTCCTCCGGCTCCGGAGTGGTACTGGTGGCTTTAAGAATCATACGAGGCCTCGGGCGCATACACCGATGCCCGGCTAGCCTCCCAAGGAGAAGGCTCTTCTTCCTCACGAACAACCTCCTCCATCAGGTTGTGGAACTGCTGCTGGATCACGAACTTGTCCAGCTCAATCGAGGTGAAAGACCACCCATTCCTGCTAGTGTAATCAAACAAAAGTGGTGCAGGTAGACGGGTCTCGCGAGTTGTTAGCTCGCCAAACCTCATAATATAAACAAGGTTACCAAACTCGGAAGTCCTAGTAACAAACTCATGCCTCTTCATAGCGGTAAGATCAAAGCTTATGAATGAAAAAGGCATATCATCCATGCGCACGGTGCGCCCGAGGTGCTCAAGGATAAGCGTGGCATAAATGCCACCAAAGTGAGGCCCTTTGCCGCTGTTAGCGACGAGGCGACGAGCAATCAAAGCACCAATATTATACATGTTATCTCCTAGGAGGGCGACTGCCAAGATAGCGAGATCCGGAGCCAAAATTTTGCTTGTGTTGTCACGAGCTAGCACCCCTCGAGCAATATAGTATGCGTAATACCTGATGTGGGGAAACAAGATGCTGGAGATCTTCCCCCGGTGAATTTCTTGCGGGTCTTTACTGCAAAGGGAAGCGAATAGGGATTTCAGCTCGTAGGGTTGAACGTTCATTTTGGTCGTCTTCCCGACATTCCGCACACCTATAACATCACAAACTTCTACCAAAGACATGGTGAAGACATCCTCATATAATCTGAATTCAATCATGGAAGTTTATCATTATATCTAAACCAGTTGACAAAATAATAGGAGAGTTTTGGATATTGTTGCACACATCGTGTTACAAGATGTGTCAAACCTGCAACTGCACAAAGGTTATCAAATTCATCCTTAATACCTACCACCATAAGGAAATCTGAACACGGGTATGCCATGGCACGTGTCGTGTCCGTTTCGTGGAACAACTCCGGTGGCACGATATCATCGTTGTAACTTGCCCTCACAGTAGAGGATGAAGTTGCAGCTCTAGTTAGTATGTCGGTAGGCTCGGGTCTCTTCTTCCCAAGCCATCCTTTTGCTTTTCCAAACAAACTCATTTCTGAAATTTTTGGTTCAACACAAAAATGGAGGTTTAAGAAAAAATGAGTTGGAGCAAACTATTCTGCTCACTTCCCTGGTGCATAAGCTTGCATCAAAACTTCACAAATAAATTTCTAAGCATGCATGCAAACTCATATGAACAGCACCAAGAACTCCTAAATACTCACAAATAAGACCACCAATCAAAATTTAAATTGGAGGAGTGGAGGAGTCACATACCAGGGAGCAAATGCTCAAATTCTCAATGCAAATGATGGGCTGTAGAGAGAGATTGAAATTTGCCACCAAGAACAGCAAGAACTCGAGCTCCAGGAGAAAAATCGGGATTTTTGGAGTGAGAGAGGGAAGGGAGGAAGAAGTACCTGGAAAAAAGCCCAGGTGGGCCCAGGGGACCTGTGGGCGCGGCGAGGGGGCAGGCCACGCCAACTGGCTGCTTGGACCAAGGGTGGCCCCCCTTGCTGGCTTTTATTATAAATTTTTTGGAAGTTTTCTGACAACTTCACTTTTGAAATTTTTTTCGAAATACTGAAAGCTGCAAAACTTCCGTAAAGCTCGAACACTGGTTAAATATATGAAGCTTCAAAAACATTAAACTTTGGTACAACAAGGAGGATGGAAGATAAAGGAAATGAAAACATAACAAGCTTCTCTTTTTACTCATATAAAACATATTTATTAGCAAGGTTGATCAAGTCTTACTACCAAATAGGTGTTATATTTGAGCAAAAAATTTCACTTCTTATAAAGTAATCATGGTACCTTTATTTCGATGGATATTGTCCGCACCATAATGGTTTTGTATTTGTGGTGCACATGTAGAGGACAATCCCACTCTCCAACCTTCACGGTCTCAATATTCTCAATTGAATTAAGGCCATGCTTTTTATCGATCTTCTTCGGAAAATATACCGTGTGCTCCTTCTCATTAACATTGAAGGTCACCTTTCCTTTATTGCAATCAATAATAGCACTTGCGGTGTTAAGAAAAGGTCTACCAAGAATAATAGACATGCTCCCATCCTCGGGCATGTCAAGCACAACAAAGTGAGTAAGGATAAAGCAATTAGCAACTTCAATAGGAACATCCTCACAAATACCAACATGAACGGTTGTTGACTTATCAGACATTTGAAGAGAGATATTTGTAGGGATTAGTTTATCTAGACAAAGCCTTTTGTAAAGAGAGAAAGGCATAACACTCACTCCTGCACCAAGATCACATAAATCAGTTCTGACATAATTATTTTTGATGGAGCAAGGAATGGTGGGTATACCTGGATCACCAAGCTTCTCAGGAATCTTGCCACTGAAAGAGTAATTAGCAAGCATATTAGATATTGCCTCATTAGGAACTTTTCTTTTATTAATAGTAATATCTTTCATATACCTCGAGTACGGAGGCAACTTAATAGCATCAGTCAAAGGAATTTGAAGAAAAAGCGGTTTCATCCATTCATAAAATTTATTGCAATGCTCTTCTTCTTTGGTTTTGAAAGACTTACCTGGAAAGGGCATTGATTTTTGTACCCATGGTTCTCTTTCCTTCCCATGTTTTCTTGCAACAAAATCTTCCCTAGTATACCTCTTGCGCTTGTCGGGTGCTTCTTCTTCTTGTACCTCAGGAGGATCAATCTTCTCATTATCTTTATCAGGTTCAGCATCGTCTTCAGTTTCTGCATAGGAAATAGATATACTATTAGGATCAACAATAGGTTCTTCATCAATTATGCGATCATTGGAGTTGTCAGCTTCCTTGTGTCTCTTCTTCTTCTTCGGGGAGCTGACAACGTCTTCTTCCTGCAATTGAGAATCTTGCTTGGGTGCCCCTCCGGATAAAGGGGGTCCTCGATATGTGTACCTCCTCGGGTCTTTATACCATATGCATGTGTATCAACTTGGTTGGCATTGTTAGCAAGAAAATCTTTTTGCACATTAGAAACTTGTTCAAGCTGAGTTTGAACCATATGAAAATACTTAACAAGACCTTTAACATCATTGATAGTTATACTTAAAACATCAAGTAAACTTTTGATAGCAAGGGAATTATCATGCAATTGGCTTTGAATCCTCTCATTAAAGTGATTTTGCTTGACAATAAAATTATCAAGCTCATCTAAACATTGATCAGGGGGCTTACCATGAGGGATGTCACTTGCATCTAATTCTAAAAGAGAGTGTACCTCTACCATAGGTGGGTGTGTGGTAGGCTCACATAATTTCTCAATAGGAGGTAGATTCTTCACATATTCAGTTTTAATACCTCTCTCTTTCATAGACTTCTTGGCTTCTTGCATAACTTCTAGGCTCTAGAAAAGCATACCTCTCTTCTTGGGTGATGGAGGTGGTTCAGGAACGGACCAATCATCATGATTCTTAGCTATCTTGCCCATTCATTCTTCGGCGCCGTCCGGTGTTCTTTCCCTGAAAACACAACCAGCACAACTATCCAGATAGGTTCTAGATTCATCAGTTAGACCAACATAAAATATATCAACCAATTCATTCTTAGGGATTCCATCTACCGGTCTAGCCTTAAGCAAAGTGCAATACCTCACCCAAGCTTTAAGGAGGTGCTCATCTTGCAACTGTTTAAAGTTATAAATTCTTTGTAAAGCAGCATGTTGCTTATGAGCAGGAAAGTATTTAGCAACAAAAGATTGAGATAAATCTTGAGGACTCTTAATGGAACCACATGGTAGTGCATCATACCATGCTTTTGTTGGAATTATGCCCTAGAGGCAATAATAAATGTATAGTTATTATTATAATTCCTGTATCAAGATAATAGTTTATTATCCATGCTATATTGTATTGAATGAAGACTCATTTGCATGTGTGGATACATAGACAAAAACACCGTCCCTAGCATGCCTCTAGTTGGCTAGCTAGTTGATCGATGATAGTCAGTGTCTTCTGATTATGAACAAAGTGTTGTTGCTTGATAACTGGATCACGTCATTAGGAGAATCACGTGATGGACTAGACCCAAACTAATAGACGTAGCATGTTGATCGTGTCATTTTGTTGCTACTGTTTTCTGCGTGTCAAGTATTTATTCCTATGACCATGAGATCATATAACTCACTGACACCGGAGGAATACTTTGTGTGTATCAAACGTCGCAACGTAACTGGGTGACTATAAAGATGCTCTACAGGTATCTCCGAAGGTGCTAGTTGAGTTAGTATGGATCAAGACTGGGATTTGTCACTCCGTGTGACGGAGAGGTATCTCGGGGCCCACTCGGTAATACAACATCACACACAAGCCTTGCAAGCAATGTGACTTAGTGTAAGTTACATGATCTTGTATTACGGAACGAGTAAAGAGACTTGCCGGTAAACGAGATTGAAATAGGTATACGGATACTGACGATCGAATCTCGGGCAAGTAGCATACCGAAGGACAAAGGGAATGACATACGGGATTATACGAATCCTTGGCACTGAGGTTCAAACGATAAGATCTTCGTAGAATATGTAGGATCCAATATGGGCATCCAGGTCCCGCTATTGGATATTGACCGAGGAGTCTCTCGGGTCATGTCTACATAGTTCTCGAACCCGCAGGGTCTGCACACTTAAGGTTCGACGTTGTTTTATGCGTATTTGAGTTATATGGTTGGTTACCGAATGTTGTTCGGAGTCCCGGATGAGATCACGGACGTCACGAGGGTTTCCGGAATGGTCCGGAAACGAAGATTGATATATAGGATGACCTTATTTGATTACCGGAAGGTTTTCGGAGTTACCGGGAATGACGAATGGGTTCCGGGAGTTCACCGGAGGGGGGCAACCCACTCCGGGGAAGCCCATAGGCTTTTGGGGGACACACCAGCCCTTAGTGGGCTGGTGGGACAGCCCCAAGGAGGCCTATGCGCCAAGATAAGAAAATCAAAGGAAAATAAAAAAAAAGAGGGAAGAAGTGGGAAGGGAGGGGGACTCCTCCCACCAAACCAAGTCCAACTCGGTTTGGGGGGGGGAGTCCTCCCCCCTTGGCTCGGCCGACCCCTTGGGGATCCCTTGGACCCCAAGGCAAGGTCCCCCTCCCTCCTCCTATATATATGGGGCTTTTAGGGCAGATTTGAGACGACTTTCTCACGGCTGCCCGACCACATACCTCCATAGTTTTTCCTCTAGATCGTGTTTCTGCGGAGCTCGGGCGGAGCCCTGCTGAGACAAGATCATCACCAACCTCCGGAGCGCCGTCACGCTGTCGAAGAACTCTTCTACCTCTCCGTCTCTCTTGCTGGATCAAGAAGGCCGAGATCATCGTCGAGCTGTACGTGTGCTGAACGCGGAGGTGCCGTCCGTTCGGTACTAGATCGTGGGACTGATCGCGGGATTGTTCGCGGGGCGGATCGAGGGACGTGAGGACGTTCCACTACATCAACCGCGTTCTCTAACGCTTCTGCTGTACGATCTACAAGGGTACGTAGATCACTCATCCCCTCTCGTAGATGGACATCACCATGATAGGTCTTCGTGCGCGTAGGAAAATTTTTGTTTCCCATGCGACGTTCCCCAACAGGGGCATCATGAGCTAGGTTCATGCGTAGATGTCTTCTCGAGTAGAACACAAAAGGTTTTGTGGGCGGTGATGTGCATTTTTCTGCCCTCCTTAGTCTTTTCTTGATTCCGCGGTATTGTTGGATTGAAGCGGCTTGGACCGACATTACTCGTACGCTTACGAGAGACTGGTTTCATCGTTACGAGTAACCCCCTTTGCTCAAAGATGACTGGCAAGTGACGGTTTCTCCAACTTTAGTTGAATCGGATTTGACCGAGGAGGTCCTTGGATGAGGTTAAATAGCAACTCATATATCTCCGTTGTGGTGTTTGCGTAAGTAAGATGCGATCCTACTAGATACCCTTGGTCACCACGTAAAACTTGCAACAACAAAATTAGAGGACGTCTAACTTGTTTTTGCAGGGTATGATTGTGATGTGATATGGCCAATGATGTGATGTGATATATTGGATGTATGATATGATCATGTTGTAATAGAAATATCGACTTGCACGTCGATGGTACGGCAACCGGCAGGAGCCATAGGGTTGTCTTTATACTAACATATTTGTGCTTGCAGATGCGTTTACTATTTTGCTAGGATGTAGCTTTAGTAGTAATAGCATAAGTAGCACGACAACCCCGATGGCAACACGTTGATGGATGATCATGGTGTGGTGCCGGTGACAAGAAGATCGTGCCGGTGCTTTGGTGATGGAGATCAAGAAGCACGTGATGATGGCCATATCATGTCACTTATGAATTGCATGTGATGTTAATCCTTTTATGCACCTTATTTTGCTTAGAACGACGGTAGCATTATGAGGTGATCTCTCACTAAAATTTCAAGACGAAATTGTGTTCTCCCCGACTGTGCACCGTTGCTACAGTTCGTCGTTTCGAGACACCACGTGATGATCGGGTGTGATAGACTCAACGTTCACATACAACGGGTGCAAAACAGTTGCGCACGCGGAACACTCGGGTTAAGCTTGACGAGCCTAGCATGTGCAGACATGGCCTCGGAACACATGAGACCGAAAGGTCGATCATGAATCATATAGTTGATATGATTAGCATAGGGATGCTTACCACTGAAACTACTCTCGACTCACGTGATGATCGGACTTGGGATAGTGTAAGTGGATCATGAACCACTCAAATGACTAGAGAGATGTACTTTTTGAGTGGGAGTTTAGCATATAATTTGATTAAGTTGAACTCTAATTATCTTGAACATAGTCTAAGTCCACTTTGAATATATTTGTGTTGTAGATCATGGCTCACGCAAGTGTCATCCTGAATTTTAATACGTTCCTAGAGAAAGCTAAGTTGAAAGATGATGGAAGCAACTTTGTAGACTGGGCTCATAATCTTAAGCTAATCTTACAAGCTGGAAAGAAGGATTATGTCCTTAATGCTGCGCTAGGAGATGAACCACCCGCTACGGCTGATCAGGATGTTAAGAACGCTTGGTTAGCACGTAAGGAGGACTACTCAATAGTTCAATGTGCAGTCTTGTATGGCTTAGAGCCGGGACTTCAACGTCGCTTTGAGCGTCATGAAGCATTTGAGATGTTCCAGGAGTTGAAGTTTATCTTTCAGAAGAACGCCCGGATCGAGAGGTATGAGACCTCCGATAAATTCTATGCTTTCAAGATGGAGGAAAACTCGTCTGTCAGTGAACATGTGCTCAAAATGTCTGGGTACTCAAACCGTCTAGCTGAACTGGGGATTGAACTCCCGCAAGAAGCTATCACTGACAGAATCCTCCAATCACTGCCGCCAAGCTATAAAGGCTTTGTGTTGAACCACAACATGCAAGGGATGAACAAGTCTCCCGGCGAGTTGTTTGCCATGCTGAAAGTCGCAGAGTCTGAACTCCGTAAAGAGCATCAAGTGTTGATGGTGAGCAAGACCACTAGTTTCAAGAGAAACGGCAAAGACAAGAAGGGCAATTCGAAGAAGAGTGGCAAGCCTGTTGCCAATCCGCCGAAGAAACCCAAGGCTGGACCTAAGCCTGAAACAGAGTGCTTCTATTGCAAGGGTATGGGTCACTGGAAGCGCAATTGCCCCAAGTATCTGGCAGATAAGAAGGCGGGCAAAGAAAAATCAGGTATATTTGATATACATGTTATTGATGTGTACTTAACCGGCTCTCGTAGTAGTGCCTGGGTATTCGATACCGGTTCTGTTGCTCACATTTGCAACTCGAAGCAGGAACTGCGGAATAGACGAAGGCTGGCGAAAGACGAAGTGACGATGCGCGTAGGAAACGGTTCCAAGGTTGATGCAATCGCCGTCGGCACCGTGTCACTTCAACTACCATCGGGATTAGTGATGAACTTAAATCATTGTTATTTAGTGCCTGCGTTGAGCATGAACATTATATCTGGATCTTGTTTATTGCGAGACGGTTACTCTTTTAAGTCTGAGAATAATGGTTGTTCTATTTCTATGAGTAACATATTTTATGGTCATGCACCGAATGTGAGAGGATTGTTCATATTGAATCTCGATAGCGATACGCATATACATAACATTGAGACCAAAAGAGTTAGAGTAAACAATGATAGCGCCATGTTTTTGTGGCACTGCCGCTTGGGTCATATTGGTGTAAAGCGCATGAAGAAACTCCATGCTGATGGACTTTTGGAGTCACTTGAGTTTGATTCACTTGACACGTGCGAACCATGCCTCATGGGCAAGATGACTAAAACTCCGTTCTCCGGAACAATGGAGCGTGCAAGTGACTTGTTGGAAATCATACATACCGATGTGTGTGGTCCGATGAGCGTGGAGGCACGCGGCGGATATCGTTATTTTCTCACCTTCACTGACGATTTAAGTAGATATGGTTATGTCTACTTGATGAAGCACAAGTCTGAAACATTTGAAAAGTTCAAGCAATTTCAGAGTGAAGTAGAAAATCATCGTAACAAGAAGATCAAGTTCCTACGGTCTGATCGTGGGGGTGAATATCTGAGTTTCGAGTTTGGTGCTCACTTAAGACAATGTGGAATTGTTTCGCAGTTAACACCGCCTGGAACACCACAACGTAATGGTGTGTCCGAACGTCGTAATCGTACTTTGTTAGAGATGGTGCGATCTATGATGTCTCTTACTGATTTGCCGTTATCATTTTGGGGTTATGTATTAGAAACAGCTGCATTCACTTTAAATAGGGCACCATCAAAATCCGTTGAGACGACACCATACGAACTGTGGTATGGCAAAAGACCAAAGTTGTCGTTTCTTAAAGTTTGGGGATGTGATGCTTATGTCAAAAAGCTTCAGCCTGAAAAGCTGGAACCCAAAGCGGAAAAGTGCGTCTTCATGGGTTACCCAAAGGAGACAGTTGGGTACACCTTCTATCTCAAATCCGAGGGCAAAGTGTTTGTTGCTAAAAACGGAACTTTTCTCGAAAAGGAGTTTCTCTCGAGAGAATTGAGTGGGAGGAAGATAGAACTTGACGAGGTTGTCGAACCTCTCATCCCTCTGGATGGTGGCGCAGGGCAAGGGGAAACCTCTGTCGTTGCGACGCCGGTTGAGGAGGAAGTTAATGATGATGATCATGAAACTCCAGTTCAAGTTTTTGTTGAACCACGCAGGTCGACGAGATCACGCGCTGCTCCAGAGTGGTACGGTAATCCCGTCTTGTCAATCATGTTGTTAGACAACAATGAACCTGCAAATTATGAAGAAGCAATGGTGGGCCCAGATTCCAACAAATGGCTAGAAGCCATGAAATCCGAGATAGGATCCATGTATGAGAACAAAGTGTGGACTTTGGAGATACTACCTAAAGGCCGCAAGGCTATTCAGAACAAATGGATCTTTAAGAAGAAGACGGACGCTGACGGTAATGTGACCGTTTATAAAGCTCGACTTGTGGCAAAGGGTTTTTCACAAGTTCCAGGAGTTGACTACGATGAGACCTTCTCACCCGTAGCGATGCTTAAGTCCGTCAGAATCATGTTAGCAATAGCTACATTTTTCGATTATGAAATCTGGCAGATGGATGTCAAAACGGCGTTCCTTAACGGTTTCCTTAAGGAAGAGTTGTATATGATGCAACCCGAAGGTTTTGTCGATCCTAAAAATGCTGACAAGGTGTGCAAGCTCCAGCGATCCATTTATGGACTGGTGCAAGCATCTCGGAGTTGGAACAAGCGCTTTGATGAGGTGATCAAAGCATTTGGGTTTATACAAGTGGTTAGAGAATCTTGTATTTACAAGAAAGTGAGTGGGAGCTCTGTGGCGTTTCTAATATTATATGTGGATGACATATTACTGATTGGAAACAACATAGAGCTTTTGGAGAGCATAAAAGGTTACTTGAATAAAAGTTTCTCTATGAAGGACCTAGGAGAAGCTGCTTACATTCTAGGCATTAAGATCTATAGGGATAGATCAAAACGCCTGATAGGACTTTCACAAAGCACATACCTTGATAAAGTTTTGAAGAGGTTCAAAATGGAACAGTCCAAGAAAGGGTTCTTGCCGGTGTTACAAGGTACGAGATTGAGTAAGACTCAGTGCCCAGCAACTAATGAAGATAGAGAGCATATGCGCTCCGTCCCCTATGCTTCAGCCGTAGGATCTATCATGTATGCAATGCTGTGCACTAGACCGGATGTTAGCCTGGCCATAAGTATGGCAGGTAGGTTCCAGAGTAATCCAGGAGTGGATCACTGGACGGCGGTCAAGAATATCCTGAAGTACCTGAAAAGGACTAAGGAGATGTTTCTCGTGTATGGAGGTGACGAAGAGCTCGCCGTAAAAGGTTACGTCGATGCAAGCTTTGACACAGATCCGGACGACTCTAAGTCACAAACCGGATACGTATTTATTCTTAATGGGGGTGCAGTAAGCTGGTGCAGTTCCAAGCAAAGCGTCGTAGCAGATTCTACATGTGAAGCGGAGTACATGGCTGCCTCGGAGGCGGCTAAGGAGGGTGTCTGGATGAAGCAGTTCATGACGGATCTTGGAGTGGTGCCAAGTGCACTGGATCCAATAACCTTGTTCTGTGACAACACTGGTGCCATTGCCTTAGCAAAGGAACCAAGGTTTCACAAGAAGACCAGACACATCAAACGACGCTTCAACCTCATCCGCGACTACGTCGAGGAGGAGGACGTAAATATATGCAAAGTGCACACGGATCTGAATGTAGTAGACCCGCTGACTAAACCTCTTCCACGGCCAAAACATGATCGACACCAGAACTGTATGGGTGTTAGATTTATTACAATGTAATTCACATGGTGATGTGAGGGCTAGATTATTGACTCTAGTGCAAGTGGGAGACTGTTGGAATTATGACCTAGAGGCAATAATAAATGTATAGTTATTATTATAATTCCTGTATCAAGATAATAGTTTATTATCCATGCTATAATTGTATTGAATGAAGACTCATTTACATGTGTGGATACATAGACAAAAACACCGTCCCTAGCATGCCTCTAGTTGGCTAGCCAGTTGATCGATGATAGTCAGTGTCTTCTGATTATGAACAAAGTGTTGTTGCTTGATAACTGGATCACGTCATTAGGAGAATCACGTGATGGACTAGACCCAAACTAATAGACGTAGCATGTTGATCGTGTCATTTTGTTGCTACTGTTTTCTGCGTGTCAAGTATTTATTCCTATGACCATGAGATCATATAACTCACTGACACCGGAGGAATACTTTGTGTGTATCAAACGTCGCAACGTAACTGGGTGACTATAAAGATGCTCTACAGGTATCTCCGAAGGTGTTAGTTGAGTTAGTATGGATCAAGACTGGGATTTGTCACTCCGTGTGACGGAGAGGTATCTCGGGGCCCACTCGGTAATACAACATCACACACAAGCCTTGCAAGCAATGTGACTTAGTGTAAGTTACGGGATCTTGTATTACGGAACGAGTAAAGAGACTTGCCGGTAAACGAGATTGAAATAGGTATACGGATACTGACGATCGAATCTCGGGCAAGTAACATACCGAAGGACAAAGGGAATGACATACGGGATTATACGAATCCTTGGCACTGAGGTTCAAACAATAAGATCTTCGTAGAATATGTAGGATCCAATATGGGCATCCAGGTCCCGCTATTGGATATTGACCGAGGAGTCTCTCGGGTCATGTCTACATAGTTCTCGAACCCGCAGGGTCTGCACACTTAAGGTTCGACGTTGTTTTATGCGTATTTGCGTTATATGGTTGGTTACCGAATGTTGTTAGGATTCCCGGATGAGATCACGGACGTCACGAGGGTTTCCGGAATGGTCCGGAAACGAAGATTGATATATAGGATGACCTTATTTGATTACCGGAAGGTTTTCGGAGTTACCGGGAATGTACCGGGAATGACGAATGGGTTCCGGGAGTTCACCGGAGGGGGGCAACCCACTCCGGGGAAGCCCATAGGCTTTTGGGGGACACACCAGCCCTTAGTGGGCTGGTGGGACAGCCCCAAGGAGGCCTATGCGCCAAGATAAGAAAATCAAAGGAAAAGAAAAAAAAAAGAGGGAAGAAGTGGGAAGGGAGGGGGACTCCTCCCACCAAACCAAGTCCAACTCGGTTTGGGGGGGAGTCCTCCCCCCCTTGGCTCGGCCGACCCCTTGGGGATCCCTTGGATCCCAAGGCAAGGTCCCCCTCCCTCCTCCTATATATATGGGGCTTTTAGGGCAGATTTGAGACGACTTTCTCACGGCTGCCCGACCACATACCTCCATAGTTTTTCCTCTAGATCGTGTTTCTGCGGAGCTCGGGCGGAGCCCTGCTGAGACAAGATCATCACCAACCTCCGAAGCGCCGTCACGCTGCCGTAGAACTCTTCTACCTCTCCGTCTCTCTTGCTGGATCAAGAAGGCCGAGATCATCGTCGAGCTGTACGTGTGCTGAACGCGGAGGTGCCGTCCGTTCGGTACTAGAACGTGGGACTGATCGCGGGATTGTTCGCGGGGCGGATCGAGGGACGTGAGGACGTTCCACTACATCAACCGCGTTCTCTAACGCTTCTGCTGTACGATCTACAAGGGTACGTAGATCACTCATCCCCTCTCGTAGATGGACATCACCATGATAGGTCTTCGTGCGCATAGGAAAATTTTTGTTTCCCATGCGACGTTCCCCAACAGCTTTAGCATCTTCCTTCAAAGAGAAAGTAAGTAGCTTAGTAACATAATAATTTCTCTTCTTGTCCTCTGTAGTGAATAAGCCACCCAACTCAGTGAGTTTGGTAAGGTGTGCAATAGCATCATCATCTTCTCTGCCATAAAAGGGGTCAACTTCAACTGTGGATATAAGTGAAAGATCAACAGAGAAATCAAAATCAGCATCCTCAATACAAATAGGAGATGAAGCCAACTTAGGATCAGGAGTAAACTTGTTCTTCACAAAATGCTTTCCAAGGAGCTTCTTAACAGAAGCAGGGTCAGAGTCAGCACACTCTGTAAGTTCCCTTCATAAATCATCATCAAGTTCAATATAATCATCATCAAGAATTCTTTCCTTGAGACCACTCAAGTCTGGGTAACCAAAAGAGCTACCAATGGGGTAGCGTATCATGTATTCACTTGGGACAAGGCACATAGAAAAGTAATGATCATCTAAGCATATATCAAACATTAGGCATGTATCCTAAGTAGTCGTGCGTGCTTGCAATAAGAACTTGCACAACATCTTTTATCCTACCATCCCGCTATCAACGGGGCCAAAAGGAACTTATGGAGATTAAGGTGCTCCTGACAAAGAGCACCGGAACAAAGCATTAACAATCAATGGATACATGGAATACTCAAATTATAATATATCCCCTTTGGTGCCCAAGCTGTCACCATTGGGATCGTCGGTTCCGGACTATAATAGGTGCATACTCCTCATAGATAGGATCTATAACAGAAATATATTCATGAAAACATAATGAATTCAAATCTGAAATCATGGCACCCGGGCCCAAAGTGACAAGCATTAAGAGTAACAAGTAGTGGCAAAGATGATAAACACCATAGTAGATGATAGGCAACATGCCCCCAACAATCCGACAAACTGTTACATGATCTAACTCATCCAATCTCTCCCATCCCCTTCACCTACAGCACGGAATTACTCACACATGATGGGAGAAGCCATGTGAGGATGATGGAGTGGTGATGGTGATGACGATGGCGACGATTTCCCCTCTTCGGAGGCCAAATCAGCCTCCAAATTAGCTCACCCGAAGAAGAACCGAGGGTGGCGGCGGCTCCACGTTGAGAACTTGCAAAACGACTTTTGTTTTGGGATTTCCTCGCACGGGTAAAAATAGGAGCCAAAGTAGGGCACCATAGGGGGTGGACCCCACCCAGGCGGCCTCCCGGCGCGGCCCGGGGGCAACCCGCCCCAGCTGGTCACCTGGGGCCCTATGGCTCCCCTCTGGCCCATCTTTTGGCCCAAGGTTCCTCCCGGTGCGTGGGGTTTCTCTATTTTTGTGGGAATTTCCCGGGATGTGTAAATATCCATTTTCCTGCACACAAGAAAACCGTACAGGCAGCTCTACTGAAAACAACGTCAGTCCGGGTTAGTTTCATTCAAATCATGCAAGAATGAGGCCAAAACATTAGCAAAAGTATTTGGAAAAGTCGATACATTTGAGACGTATCACATGTGATGAAGGAAGATGTTGAAGATACAGATGAAGAAGGCCTAATCAGATTTTACTCCAATATATGCTATTCATGTGGAGAAGAAGGACATTTTTCACAATATTGCAACAAGGAAATAAAAGAGTATCTGGGATACTTCCCGATAGAAGAAGTGGAGTTTGATCCACAGGAAATAGAAGGTTTGATCGGAACGAAGAAGTCCAGGAAGAGAAAACAAATACATCCTCAAAACAACCTAATTTTAGGAGAGAAGAACTTGAGTCATATCAGGTGTTTCAAATGCAATGACTCCGGTTCTATTCCAATCACTACCTAGAAAAGAAGCCAAGAACCCTCGAGCTTACATAGTCACCAAGAAGCATCGAGACTTGTCAGAAATCATTTGTTTTTGCTGCAAGGAGGCAGTACACCATGCTAATGAGTGTCCCGACAAGAACAAAGCTAAAGCTAAGTAAATGAGATTTTGATAATGGTAATAAGTGTAGTAGGAAGAACTCCTATAATTCATGAGAATATGAAGTTTAAATTATGTAATGGAAGTCTTGAGGATTGTAATAAATTCATGAATCAATAAAATTGAGGTGTCATGATTTCATATGTATTGTACTCCCTCCATTCCTAAATATATGTCTTTCTAGAGATTCAACTATGGACTACATTCGGAGCAAAATGAATGTATCTACACTTTAAAGCATGTCTATATACATCCGTATGTAGTTTCTATTGGAATCTCTTAAAAGACTTATATTTAGGAACGGGGGAGTATGAGGTAAACGAAGATTTTGACCATTTTCGAGGATATGAGAAATATGATTTATGGGATGAACCAATACCTTTTAATGGAAAAGAGACCAATAGAAAGGAAAATGTATTCCATCGAGTAGAGTTCGGACCAAAATAAATCTATGAATTATTATTTTTATATGATGGTTACTCCAAGAGTATGAAGGACTGAAGCACTATTGGATTTAAAAGAGGTGTAATGTTGGAATATGAAACGTTAGTAACTCCAAGGATGAGTTAAAGTCATACAAGTGTTGAAGTGGGCCTACAACCCACATACCTCAGAATTAATAAGGGTCAAGCACTGCCTTGATGAAGTAATAAACTTGGAAGAAGCTATGATTGATCAATAGACGTTTTCTTAGGAGGGCACGAAAACCCGAGAGTTGTGAAGATAACGATGGATGTCTTGTATGGCATGCAGAATCAATGGATATATTCGAACTTAGTTTATGGACGAGAGATATTCCGAAATTCTTGTGAGGATGCCCGAATGTAAGTATGCAAGATTCGCTAAACCTTATACAGGGTAATGATTTGGGTGTGGAATGGATTGATCACCATGCCGACTTACTCTTATCACCTGCTCTTGCTATTTGGAATGGTAAATCTGAGTGACTTACCCATAGTAGAAAGGCGACAATGTCAAAACCTTGTTTAAACCCTAGAATGATAGGACAAATGCTCCATGTACCAGGCAACCGTTGCCAACCATGGGATATACAGTGAGATTCCACCAAGACCCATTTACTGCACGTGAAGCCATAAACCGTTGACCACCAAGAGATTTTCGATAGTTGTTTAGTACTCGCAACAGACCTGCCAGCTAAGAAGAACATTCGTGAAGGATTGTGACGAGAGGAATCAAGATTTTGAGGAAAACGGTATGTCTATACCGGAAGAGCATTAGTGAAGGATTCATACCGAAGATGTGAGAAGGCTGACATTTTCAACCCAAAGGATGGAGTACATGAGTTTTGTTGGAACCGTAGCCATGCTTCTAAGGGTGGTAGCACCCCATGCCTTGCGATAGCAGATGGATTTTCAAGAAGATCCGAGAGCCTGACCTTTTATTTCTAGCTTCTCTGAATCTCGAGGACGAGATTCATTTGAAGGGTGGTAGTTTGTAACATTCAAAAATTCTAAATTTTGTAATGTTATATTAAATAAATAATTAGGATTTTTTGCTTGGATGTTGTGTGATTGATTGTGTGCAATTGAGTGAAATTTGAAACTTTTTGAAAATATAATGAGAGGGAATAAAAGGACTTTCCCAAAAAAATCATTTGAATCCCTATTCAATTTTGAGTTCGAATCCTTAAAAAAACTCTCTGATAATCAAATAAAATGAGCGGAGGAAAATGACACTCTAAAATGCAATTTTTTTGAAATCCAAATTCCTTTTCATTTCGGAGTTATTGCAAAAAATGTTTTTTAAAAGTATTTTATTTGGCCTTGAAAATATGTTCATGTTTTAGGAAATTGTATTCTGAAAATTTTAACATATAACATGGCTATATAAAATGTTATTTTATTTTCTTGACTTGTTTTTTAAGAGAAAACACTATTCCTAACTGAACACTATTCATCTAGAAAACAAATATTAGAAAAAAGTGCGCCTGCACTATCCTGGTGGACAGCCATTTTTATGGAATTTTTATGCGCCGCGCTGTTCTTAGGCCGGTCCATTTAGACGCGGCTGTGGGCGCCGGTTGCGTTTCCCGGCGCTGAAGGCGCGTAATAAAAATTCCAGGACTAAACATATACGAAAAAATAAGAAAGAGAAAAAAAATGAAACGCATGGGCCTAATTATCTTCGCCGGCCGTGCGTAGGAATAGTGCGTAGGAATGGCTGTCCACCAGGATTCGAACCCACGCCGTTGAGGTTTTGTACGCACAAGCTAACCACTCGGTCAAATGGCCTGTAAGTTGTTGTTCTCAGCGAGAAACATTTAAGAATAAAATAGTAGATGTGGTTGATTATTGTTGTGTATTGTCATTGAGTGCATTAATTTTTTAACTCATTATACTGATTTCTTTCTTGTTCTTTAGCAGCCTCACTGTACACCAAGTCCAATGAGATGGAATCTGCTATTCAATCAGGAAGGCTGCCTGGACGAAGATGGAATGACAAAAAAATACAGTGTGGTAAGCTATGCCTCTAAATAGAGCAGATGAGAGCTATAGTCTTTACAAGTTGTAGTGTAAAGATTGCTTTTGTAGTGCAATTATTCTGGGCAGTGTTAGATAATTAGTAATATTTGCGGCTGGTCATTGCTATAGTGGAGATGTCTACAAAGACCAAGGTTGTCGAGCCAACGAGCTCAATTCTGCCAGGCCCTCATAATTTGACCTCTTCCTTGATCATTTCCTCGTGTTTTTTCAGCTTTGCATTAGGCGTGGTATGCATGTAAAGCTAGATGAGATGACCAGGAAATTCGCGAGGAAGCAGATAACTTGATCATACAATGTCACAAATTGTGTTGGCCGTTGCTGGCTCAGACAAAGACCTTTATATGTACAAAACAATGTTTTGTGATAGTAGTCTTTCTAAGCAATGACATGAGCCTGTGAACATCCCTATCATTAGTTGTTTCCTCATAGTGGGAACTTTCTATCCAGCTAAACTAGAGCATCAGGTACGGTAGCTATCGCACACATTCTTTTGAGAACAAGAACACATTTATTTATATGTTTGTCTTATTTCTTTTTGTGCTTGCAGAAAAGTGTCTAGCTACTAGAGATTTGAGCTGAAGCACAAGCCTTTCCTCTTGGAATTGATTTAGAACCCCAATGATGAGTTCCTATCATCAATGCTAGGTGTACAATCAAATGCATATGGTTGTGAGCTCTGTTCTCCAAACACCCTAAAGGTAATAGATGTTATTTTGTACTCTTAACAAGTCTCCCATATGGTAGTTGTCTTTATAAAAGCACCCTGTGACATTTCTAGAAAGTAATGTCATGTAGGAAAATGGAGCGCTCCATTTTGGTCATTCTCTACTCAGGTGCTTATTGCGGTGTTGTCCTTTCTTATCTTTGAGTAAACTACAAATTTGGGACATGTTTGTTCGATTCGTAGGCCGCAATAGCTGCCACCAAGGTATGTGCTCTTTTTTTTCTTTTTCAGATCCAATTTTTCACATGGGCATCAGTAAAAAGTGGGGATCAATAAATTTGTCGCTCGAAGTACTCAGCATACATATTCTTTCTTAGGCTTCAAGGCAGGAAAGATGGTTTTGTTACCAGCACATGGAATTTTTACTGGTCAACCCATTACCCATCAGCCAATGCCCTCATGATCTGCATGTGTACTTGCACTTTTTTTAAGGCAGTAGGGCTGCTTTAATGAGAAGATTTACGAAATTTAGAGTTGTTGACACTTGATCTATGAATCTTTGCACAGATTTGAATAACTTTGAGTCTATGACCAACCCACTTGTTACACCTAATTTCTGCAAAATATGGCTTTGCTGGTCTGAGTATCATTATCACTTATTTGTTGGTGTTCATGTAGCACATTTGCTGATTTTGTGTCTATATGTATGTGCTTCCTTTTAAACTGACAAAATTGTTCTAAGCATATTTCTCATCCAACTATCCTTAATCTAATTATTCTTTCTCTACTAAGGCGAGAATTCAGTTATCCTTTATCTTCTCGAAAAATATATTTGATTTATTTTCTTTTTATATCAACCCAAAAATTTATTGATGTCGGAAGGTTCAGTTAGGTGTCCCTGTTATTATGCATCAACACAAAAATTAACAATGCCCTGCAGCAGGTGCTGTCAGCTGGAGTGAATAATTTTGTTTTAAGCTCAGTTGATTGTGCAGTCTAAAAGTAGTATCCGGTGCTGAGCTATTGCAAGATTGGACAGTTGACTTGCATTTTAGCTCAAGAAGTGTAGATCCCGCTCTACTTCTCCATAGAGGTATTTTATTAAGCACAACCAACATTTTCTTTTTTGAACTTGCACAATCAACATTTTTTTTAACTTGCACAACCAAGAATTTATATTTGTGATGATCGATGGAAGCAACCAAACGCTCCCACTTGTTCCCCAGAAAGTCAATACTCGCATTGGCTTTCATTTTTCCTCATAAGCAAGCATCTGCTCACTCCACTACTTTCTTTTCCACACTGGAATGCAATAGTGTTTCCTTGTGTTGTGCGTGTGTCACGAGCTCTGAGCATTCCAATAGCAGAGTTGGTGGCCAGTCCGTTGTGAAGCCTGGACCAGTACAAGGTGATGGAGGCGCATGATGGCATCCCTTCGTCCTCGTAAGTATTTTTTGTCTTTCTTAGTCTACTCTGCTGGATCTCTCACATCCTCTGAATCAAGTGTCTTCACTGCTCTTAGTTGGAACATTTGACCATTTGCTAATTATGTGTTGTAAATCGTAATATATCTTTATGGCTCACCTAGCAGATCTTTAAAGTTTGGTCATTAACTATTGTGAAGGAGAACGCTGGTGTTGTGGTTGAGGTTCACCGTCTTGGATGTCACAGCCGTTTTGGTCTTGCTTGCCGTCGAGAACACCAGGTATGCTCTGTTTCCTCTATTCTTATTCGTCACAACCAATTGATCCACACAAACATGCAGTAAATGGCTGGACTTCAGCTTTGGTTCCCAGCCTCTTCTCCAGGTTCAGCGGCAAGGATCTAGCTTGCTCACACCACCATTATCTCCTCCGCCGTATGAGTGGTTCTGCGTGTGCAGCTACGAGCTCTGAGCAGTCTGATGGCAGAGCTCGTGTACACCATAGTGGTTGGGCCGCTGCTGTCCATTGTGAAGCAGAAGGTGTCCAGCCACCTGCTGGAGAAGTACAAGGTGATGGAGGAGCAAGCAGCACAGGGTGCTAAAGCGCAAGCTGCGCGCCTTTCTGCATGTCATCTCTGACGGAGAGCAGGCTGCGTTAAACAGAGTCGGGTCCATCGCCTGGATTATTATTGTATGTTTTCTAAAAAAAATCTTGAAATTCAGAATAAATCTGTGAGTTACCAAGATTTTTGACAACCATGATATATATTTTTTGAAAATGTAAATATTGCTTCAACTTGTGAATAAATTTAAAAGAAAAAACATTTTCTTGCATTTGTGCATAAAATTTCTAAATCAAGCGATGATATGTGAACATAATGTGGTCATCGTCATTGGAGATTATGTTTTTTTTTCTTCCGTGGCAACGCACGGGCCATTTCGCTAGTGATTTTAGAAGCATCAAAGTTTGTCCTACAATATCTCAGTCTGTTGGTCATCAACTCAGCTAATTATCAGCTTAAGATAAAATGAAATTGACTTCTAATATTAAGAGATTTTATTTTGGTTGACCTTGTCTCATAAAATATGTCGATAGCATTGATATATCTCTTTAATTGGCACACGTAGGAGTTCAAGTTAATGAAATCACTGATTGAACATATGAAAGAGTCCCTCTATTAGAAGGATACATTTCACCATAAGTATGATGTACAAGAAGGCGCTAATGTACGTAGCTTGGTGTTTCGAAACAAAGCTCTACGCATATGTGCATGAAATAGAGCGAACATTTTATAACCATTTTTTTACTTAGCAGTGCACGAGCGTCCAAAAAATATCATTCAATCATGTTTATCATTTGATTGTGCTTTGGACCAGTGAGTAGAGAATAGGGTACCGTGTAAAAAATATTTAATTAAGTTCACCATCTTATTATCATGTTTAAATAGTTAGGTTGTCATTCATATTGAGGATCTCTTATGAGCTAACATAAAATGGGATCGACTTCTGTATCGGTCAATCACAATGGTTGAATAGAACGACGACAATCTTTGGAAAACGTGTAGACATGACATCTATGATTGGGAAGGTCAATTTTAAACATTGTTTTTATGCACCTAAATCTACAGCTCATGAGCTAGCCAATTTCTGTTTTTGTGCGTTGGGTTGATGATCCTCTAGATTTCTTAGCCTGCACTATTGTGGACGATGTACTGTGATTTGATTGTAGTAAAGCTAAACGTGATAGCCTTCCTAAGAAAATATAATGGGTAAGCCCATGACGTGAAGAGGGAATCAGAAGTCGCACTGAAGATTTTTGGCCTTCGGTCGTCCTCACTATTCTCTGGAAGATTTGAGACTCTAGAAACTCCGTGTCCTTCTGCACCACACGCCAGACGCCACCCTGTGCATGCAACTGTCCAAAACATTGTAAACGACTTCACTCTTTGGACCTTTCAAATCCAATTATCTATTTTGTTTGCGCATCTCTTATTTCTTGTTCCGTGACAATGCACGGACAATCAACTAGTTTATATAAAAGGATTTCGTACATGCTTCAAACCCGCAACCACAAGATACCAAAGCAAGAGGCCAACCACTTCACACAACGGATTGTTTTTTTAGTACCGATAACAACCCTATAAATATTATGAAGGACGTATGTGGAGCTTAAATGGGCTGCAATATCTGCAGTCCATGTTGCACAATTTATTTTTATAAGATATTTTAAAACATAAGTAATAAAAATTACGTTCCAATATTTGTGTGTTATCAACATTATGTAAATAAAAATATTAAAATATATATCATGTACATACAAAATAGGGAAAATCTAAGGAGAAGCGCCGCATCACATCACTTCCATGCGGCGGCTTACACGCGCATGCAAAAACCTTCTATCCCATGATAACATCATCGCATTAAATGCTTTTTTGAATTTTAAAAATGATTTATCTTATAGATTAATAATTTGATTAAAGATTCGTCTTCACCGTTAGGTTCGTCTCGACGAGACCTTTAAAATAAGATCCCATGTTGACATGTTTCGTTGATATTTTTTCGTCGTTCCTAGTTGTCACATTTATGTCATTATAGTTGTCATTTTACGGATGTACAGTTGTCACAAAAATTATGCATAGTTATGGGACAATAATTTTTTACTTTTTAAGTATTGCAGTGTTATGTGGAGCTAAAAAGTGGTTATTAAAGCACTAACAATAAGCAAGTAAATGCATGAACCAGTAGAAGTACAATGAATCAAGTTTTTTATGGTGTATATTGACATTCTTAAAACCTGGTAACCAAGTTGATTTAATGTGAGAACTATGTGACAAATAATGTGACAAGTAAGTGATAATAATTTGGCAAATACCGACGAAAACAAAAGTTATCGAAACATATCGACATGGGATCTAGTTTTAAAGATCTCGTCAAGATAAAGTCAGTGGTGAAAACGGATCATTAATTGAGATAACGGTTTGAGAGATCAATCTTTTTTAAAATACAAAATCAAAATAATACGTAATGATGTCATGTTGCATGCATGCAAAAATGGATGAAAGGGAGCCGCCGCATGAGAAGACTAATATACGGCGCCGCTCCCTAGTGAAGTCCTACAAAATATTTAGTTAATACGGATGTTTAAAATGTATATTACATACAATGTTTAATGAATACAATAAAAAGTATACACTTATGGCTTATATTTAAATTTTAAAATGATGAATACCAATATTTACTGAATATATATAATCATTGACATGTGCATATTTACATGATGAACATAATATCTAGAATTATTGACATGTGTACATCTTGGTTTGTATGCACGGTAGCTTTTAAAAGTACCAATGTTTTGACAATAACACATGAATTTTTTTATTTAATATACATTTTAAAAGTCTGTATTAACTACATATTTTATACAATACATGGATGTATATTTAAATATTTTTAATTACCAATCTTCATTTGTTTGTATAAAATTTATAGCTTACAAATATTTAAACATATTTGTTATTACTTACACTTTATAGATATTTTGTTTTTTGAGAATCTTTATAAATATATATATTTAAAAAATGCCCTGCAATATCTACAGCCTCTTTAAACTTCAGATGCGTACCTGTTAAATACATGTTGCTGAAAAACAAATGTTGCTTAATAAACCTGTTTCTTTAATAAAACAATGTTGCTAAATAAACCTGTTAAACACATATAGGATTGGTTAGCAATTGAGAACGTCATAACGGCAACAGTGGGGAGCTCCTATGCAGCGCTGCAGGCGTCCGTTAAAGATCCGGCGCCTGCAGCGCTTCTAAGATGGGCCGGCCCACTGCCATGCGGTCCAGTTTTCCTTTTTTTGATGTTATGTCATGAAAACAATATAAAATCGAAAAAGGTTTACAGATTTAAAGAAAAAAGGTTCCTCCATTTGAAAACTATCTTATCTGTTAAAAAGGGACATCAATTTTGAAAAAAAGTACATTGAAAATGAAAAAAAATTCATCCATTTAGGAAAAGTTATTAAATTTTTGAAAAAGTTCAATAATTATGGAAAAAGTTCATATTTGTTTAAAAAAGTTCGTGGTTTTTTACAAAAAAGTTCATACATTTTTAAAAAGTTCATCCATTTTCAAAAATATGTTCATCAAATTTCAAAAAAGTTCATCGACATTCAAAAAAGCCCATCAATCTTAAAAAGTACTCGCTGAAATATTAAAAAGTTCATTGATATTCGAATAAGTTCATAGATTTCTAAAAAAAAGCGTCACAAGACTAGATGGGTCGGCCCAGTTCGCCACAAACGCGAGTTAACAAATATGCATGTTAACTAGCGCCTGTGGCGTCAAATAGGAAATGCCGCAACCATGCACTAATTCGACAGGTTTGCTTTCTTGCCATGGTCGCGAGTTCGAGTCCGGGCTATTTTCCTTGTTAGTTTTGATGGGCCACTGGTTAAAAATGAAGAATATCACGTCGTTATGGATTTTTTTGTAAAAAGATACATTTTAAGAGGGGGTTTGAAAAGCATCAAGGCACACGCCCTCCTCTCCAAGGTCCAATGCCGGACATTGGGACCATAAATTCCATATACCAATGAGATTAGCACTTACCTACAAGATAAATTTTCGCATCGCTTTAATGTACACCGCAACTTCTAACACCAAAGTGACCGTTTAGAGCATGTACAGCCGGCCTCCTCAAATCCGGCCCCTCAAACGTCCGCGAACGCGGGCGCGTCAGCGGACACTAACCGGTCAAGCCTCAAATAATGCAGTCTACATCCGGATACCTCAAATTACAAATCTCAATCCATACCATTGCATGCAACTTAGACTTAATACTAAGCAGAGCTCGTCCGACTCCGTCATGCCCATGTTCGCCGGCTGGCTGCTCCCCTCATAGTGTCGGTCCGGTCGCCGACGAAGTAAAATAGTACATGGGACACTAGCCAGCTCACGGGAGTTGAGCTCCCGCCTTCTCCCATGCCCTACTCTTCCTCGTTGGAGCCCGTAATCTGGACGATGCGAGTCGACGTGAGGTCGATGACGGATCCTTCTTCGGAGGAGCCGACGTCTACCACTATGCGGTTGCATTGACCGCACTATTGCACCCTATGGGGCACCGGAGAGTGTGATTCTGCCTCTCCAACATCGCCGCCGCGAGGGCCTCCGCTGCATCCCGTGACCGCTGCCTCGCCCGACGGGCACGCCGCACCATGACATCATCCGAGGTCGGCCATGCTTCGTGCTCGGTGCGCCAACGGAAGGGTTGCACTTCCACCACGACGTTCGGATGCCACACAGACCACACTGCCTCCGGTGAGGCAGCAACACCGGATCCAAGCACACGTTATGCGGAAGCAATGGATTCCCGACATTGCGAGTCCGAGAGCTGCCGTCGTGCGGCCACCTCTCGGGAGCGGCGGAGCGCAAGCCGGACGGCCATCTCCTCCTCTGGGCCGCTCGGGACGAGCTCGTGGTCGACGGGTCTTGAGGTGAAGGACTCGGATCCGCTGCCAGCCATGTCGGTTGTGAGCTTGAGTGACGGATGGGACTGGAGTGAAGTGGCTAGGGTTTGGTACGACGAGCGGATGGGGACGAATATATGTGGGGTAGATGCGGGCCAGGTGGGCGTGTTCGGGCTCCCCAATATCCGCCCCATATTTGCGCTGGAAAAGGGGACCTCCTATGTAGCGTTGTAGGCGCCCGTTAACGATCCGACGCTTGTAGTGCTACTAGCATGGGTCGGCCCATTAGAGTGCTACCCAGTTTATTTTTTATTTTTTTGGTTACGAAAATAAAAATATGAAATCAAAAAGGTTTACACATTTAAAGAAAAAAATATTCATCCATTAAAAAAAATATCTTTAAAATAGGTTCATCAATTTTGAAAAAAGTTCATCAATTTGAAAAGAAGTTCATTGAGAATGAAAAAAATTCATCTAATTTAGGAAAAGTTCATTAAATATTTAAAAAGTTCAAACATTCAAAAAAGTTCATGTATTTTTTTAAAGTTCATTGAACTGAAAAAAGTTCATAAATCTTTAAAAATTCATCCATTTTCAAAAAGATGTTCATCAAAATTAAAAAAATTCATTGATATTCATAAAAGTTTATCAATTTGAAAAAATATTCGTTGAAATTTAAAAATGTTCATCAATATTCAAATAAGTTCATACAATTTACAAAAACAACAACATCAAATGACCCTAGAGGGCTGGCTCATTAAAAACGCCACAAACGCGAGTTAACAAACATGCACGATAAATGACACCTGTGACGTCAAATAAGAAATGCCTTGAAAATGAGGAGTAACAGTCAGCCGGGCATTTGAAGCCTGTTTGAGAGGCCCATTTGTATCGATTTTTGTAACCGAACAGTGACCGTCCGGCTGTGTGTTCGATGAGGTTTTGAAAGATTGGCTGTAGATGCTCTTACGTCAAGTTCTAACACCACCGATATAATTGACTAAAAAAAAACTAAAAATGAGGCAAGCAATTATACCGTTGCATATCGCCCTCGTCACAAATCCTTATGACCAGCACGAGAAGCTGGGCCAATTTTTGGATACTCGGATTTGTTTCCCTAGTCGTGAGAAATCACAACTCCCTTTCCTTTTTCCACGGTATTACAGTATTTATTAATCGAGATTCTCTTCCAAAACCAAAAATAAAACAAAATCGATCCATCCTGCCCTTGCTCCTCCCAACCCCAGGCAGCTGCCTCCTCCGAGCCACCGCAGGCTTTGATCGGTGGAGATGGCCGCCCTCCGGCCATGCCCCTCCATCATAACCGCGCTTGCTTCCTCCAACTTAGACAGATCTCAACCTCACACTCGCGGTATTGTTCTGCCGCTGGACCGGAGCAACAGTACGCTCAAGATCAGCCGCGCTCCGCCGGGCCGGAGCAGCACTCTGCTCAAGAGCAACCACGGGATCCGCGCTCACAGGGACGCTGCCGGTGACCCCTTTGGCCCGAAGCCAGACCCGGAGGAGCTCATGCGCAAGTACATGGTTGGTAACATCCAGCTCTTCATCACTTCCCTGCTCTGCCTTTTCTGTGTACTAGTCTACTCTAAACCTGGGCATATTCCGGGCCGGGCCGTGTTTCGGGCCGGGCTTTAAAAAGCCTGAACGGAAAACTTAGGCCCGAGCCCGGCCCGGCCCGATCGTCGGGCCTAACAAATCTGGTCTGAACCCGGCCCGAACATGCAAAGCCCGGTAAAGCCTGACAGGCCCGGCCCGATCTAGGCTTAAAAAGATACATTTTGCAAGCCTGAGCCCGGTCCGGTCTGATCTTCGGGCTTACTTTTCAGGCCCGAGCCCGGCCCGATGGCACGATCAGGCCCGGCCCGGCCGGGCTGCCCATGCCCAGATGTAGTCTACTCCCCGGGTTCTTATTTGTTGCTATTATTCGATTTCAGACTCCAGAACAGCAGAAAATATGGGATGAATGCATCAAACTTGCCAAGGGGCCACCGGTCAGTATTATTTTCTTGCATTTTATTTTCACTAGCAAAAGGGCCCGTGCGTTGCCGCGGGAGAAAAAAAATACCACAGGTTTTTAATCTTTTTATAATCATTTTGATTTATTTTGTTGAGAAATCAACCCGTCCATTGTTAATTTCACCACGATGAGAAATTGAGCGGGACAAACAAAGCAAAACAAAGAGGCTATGTGAATTGATCAATGGACTGTTATCTTATTTTAGCCATGGGGTAGAGAATGTGGGATCAGATCACAAACTGAAGGTGGTGTTCCATTCTGTGTCTCTACAACAATACAATCTTACATTCAATACATTCATTCATCAGCAAACAAATCCCCACAAAATAAAATTTCTTACCGGTGCTTGGCACACGGTTGGAGGCATGGGGAGGGGATCTCACCACATGACGAGTTCCTGCCGGAAGAGGAGATACGATGAGGGGAGCAAGGGTTAGGCGCCTCTATCTAGCCATAAGGAGTCGTCGTTGCCACGCCATAACCTCGGAGTTCCCCGTGTGAGCCATGGAGGCCCGCCTCCAACAGCAAGTACTTCATTCCGCTGCGCCTTATCCGCGCGCCGCCGCCGTTCTGCATCGAGCAGACGCATCATCCCCAGTCACTGTAGCTGTCGCGTTGATTTGATCCAGAAGCTGTGCTCGAGCGCCGAAACGGGGGCAGCAAGCAGACAGAGGTACGACCGCGGAGGCGGGTGGGTTGAGATCGACAACAGTGGTGGTTGAGGTCGGCCGCAGCGGCGAGTGGTGTGGCAGCGGCCTGGGCACATGCCAGGATGGACCAGGGTCGACGCGATGCGCTCGAGCGCTGCAACCGGGGCAGTGAGCGGGGAGAGGTACGGCCGCGGAGGCGGGTGGGTTGAGATTGACAGCGGTGGCGGTTGAGGTCGGCTACGGCGGCGAGTGGTGTGGCGGCGGCCTGGGCACAGGCCAGGGTGGCCCAGGATCGACAGGAGGAGACGATGCGTACGGGTATAATTTTTGCAGCGAATCGTTTTTTCCTTTTGCGTTGCAGATAAATGATGAAGCGCTGGTTGAATAATAAAAGTTATAGATTTTTTTTTATAAAAATGTCGCGGTGGGTTTTCCGACGGAAGCAATAGCCTCTTTATTATTAGGTATAGATTATGGTTAGCTTATTGATAACAATGTGTCATTGATGAATAATGGGAGTGGATGACACTAAGGCCTCATTTGGAAAATATGGGGGGGAATTGTATTAACTTCGGAGGGTAGGATTTCTACAGCAGAAATTCCTTTTGTGTATTTACTAGAAAAGAAAACATAGGCGCCATGACATCCAAAAGATAGTATCAGAGTTTTCTTGTTGTTTTGGTAAGAGGTATTCAGAATGGGGCTTTTAATGTTTTCTTGATTTTGGTAAGAATCCAGGATACTACATTGCATTTCAATTTCTTCGGTTTTCCCATGTCTCATTTTGAGTTCATGCATTCTGAACGGGGCCTAACTTATTTCAGACGACTTATTTTTTCCCTTTGAAGCACGTGTGAATAGACCCTTAACATACACACAATTTAGTTTAGGCTCTTAAGTTTACTATAGGGACTGTCTGTGCGTTGAACAACAAACATAGACATACTGCAACCTAATGAAGGCACGGATAAATGAATATGATGCAATGAAAAATAGAAAACAGTCGTTGGACCAAATTCCATGACATAGGTTTCACTTGCTCAGATTCAGGTGCCCCCTGTCTATGACCATCGTGGCAATCTCACCCTCAACTCGACATCTGGACGGCATAGACTTGAGCACCTGGATGAGTCAATTCAAAGACATCGATACATATATTCAATCTTTGAACAAACCTAGATGGTTTTGCTCCCCAAAGAAAACAATATCAAAGAAGTTTTGAGTATAAAAAGTTGTCACCTTAAACCATGAACCAAAATAAAATTGAAAAAATGTTTTGAACAGAGCATGAAAGTATCACATAGACTCATAGAGCATGGCACCAATAGCTTGCATACCATTCAAGCACATACTAGTATGTACTTCAAGCTCATTGAGAAGATTTTGCATATATTGTATACAAACAATTTTGTTCAACATATTTTAGAACTTTGCAATCTCTAATTGAAATCGGCGCTACCATTAGTCTAAAAAGTTACTGTGCACAAGGATAACTAGATCATTTCTGGATTCCATACTACCGCTGTTGGAACAACATAAGTAGACATTATGTCAGATATAGTTTGTGTTGGATTATTCATTGGGAACATATAAAGATCTAGTAAAAAAAAATAAGAGATGTACAAAGCAATTGCTCAGGTCATGAAGGCCATGTTCAGAACGTACCACATCAAAACACTTAACAAATTAATAAGATAGATGATATCCTTTTGACTGCTCCCTCTCTTGCAAGGCTGACAGTTGTTTCACTTCATCAAGTGCCACCATGGCTGCATTCTCCGTGCCTTGAATGTAATCTTGAATCTCTCCTGAAGAACATCAAATACTTCCCATCAGAGGTGAGGGTTATACCATGTTCATCCGAAAGTTTATCTTTTGGCATGGACCTTTTCAAAGTACTAATAGCAAATGATGATGTGTACGTCCGTCTGGCACACTGAAGATATAATCAGGGGCGGCACCAGCATGGGGTCGTGTAGGAGTGGCCGCCCCAGGTAAAAAATTTGAACCTAGGGTACCTCCCCTACTACTTTGGTCAGTAGCCACCATGGAAGGCGAGGCAAGCTATGTTCTTTTTTTTTATGGGAAGTCAAGGCAAGGCAAGGCGAGTTCTGTTCTAACCTATATGTTCGGTCGAGCGGGAAGGTGAGGAGAGAAATAACGATTCGCTTATGAGATGGGTCAGCTAGTAAGTCGTAGAAATTAATAGTAAAGACCCGATTAAACATGAGCCCATTCTTTCTCTACACCTTTGAGGCTGGACGTTCCCAATCCCTACTTCCAATCATAATCAGCGCATCAGGGGATAAAGCCCTCCATCGCCGGCTCGTCGCCTTGTTGCGTCGCTGCCCAAGCCTAATCGAGGGTGTTGGATGGAGAATGCAGTCCATATGTTCCTCCTCAAAGCGTTGACCGCACGGGAGGCGGCAGCATCGCCCCGCCATAGCTATGCGCTGCCCATGTCCAGCAGATTATCAATAGGATTTTTTTGACATGTTCGTATCTAGTGGACGATTGGAAAATTTGGGATAAAGAATAGAAGATTCAATCAGCGGGTAGTCAAGTTAGACTTCGTATAATTCTTTTATCTTGTGCTTTATGCTTTTCACCTTGTTCCTGAGAACAACACTATTTTGAAAAATTATCTATGTTGATTCCTTGTCTGAATACATGCTACTCCCTCCGTTCCTAAATATAATACCTTTTAGAGATTTCAATATGGACTATATACGGAGTAAACGCGTGAATGTGCACCCTAAAATACGGCTATATACATCCGTATGTAGTCTATATTGGAATCTCTAAAAGGTCTTATATTTAGGAACGGAGGGAGTACTTGATGAATTTGTTGTGTTAATTGTCTTGTTTGATTGCAACGTGGCTTTTGATTTTTTGTTTCCTTTAAAAGTCCGCCCCGGGTAACTTCAAATCCTGGATCCGCCACTCGATGTAATTTAGTACAGCTCTGTGTAGAAGGAAGCAAAGATCTCTTCTTTATGTCAGGGTAGCCAACTGCCTTTGCAAGTGCTTGGCTAAGAGATTGACTGCGGACCTGCTGGAACTGGAAGAGCTTAGAAGTATCTCTGCTTGTTACGGAAACAGAAATAGCACCTTCAGACACACTTGTTTTGGCATCTGCTGCTTCATTGCCGTCAGATTGTGCCACATCAGTAGTAGCGTACTTAAACAGACAACGCCTGACATCCATGCACGGAAATGAGTGCCCACGCGTCTCTTCTACGAAGGATAAAGATCAACGAGTTCAGAGCCCATGTTTTGATCGGCTTGGCACGAATTTTAACAGCAAGGGAAGGCTAGAAGGAGCGAACCGTGGATGGAGATCCTTGGAGAAAAGCGTCAGCAACGGTGGCAGTGGCAGCCGGCGGTGGGCGAGGATGGGGAATGATCATGTGAGGGACATTGGCGTCTTTTCTGACGCACCCACCTCTTTTCCCCTGCTCCTTGTTGTCTTGGCCAGCCCCGGCATTGAAGCCCTGTCCACTTTGGCCCTGGCAAGTGTGCTGGGCACTACCAGTACCACCATGGCCGACGCCTCCAGCGCCGCCTCACACGTGCAGAACCTCTTCTTGCCTGCGTGGTATGGCTCGACGGATGGGGAAGGTGGCGTGAGCGATGGGGGATGTGGCTTAGACGGGGATGGGAAATGTCGATTATCAGGAGTTACGGGAGGCGGTGGATGTGCTTGACAATTCGGGTTCTGGTTTGTTTCATGGGAGATAGGTTTCTGGTGTTTTTTTTTTTTTTGCACTGTCGGTTTGCATGCGTGGAGGGAGGTTTGTCTCCTGTTTTTCTACGTTTGCTTGTGTGGATGTACATGAGAAAGAACCAAGAACAAGATTGGTAGGGGGTGGGGATCGGACGAAGGACGAGCGAAAGACGGAACCTTAATCATTTTTAAGTAGTGTAGTAGAGATACAGATTCTCCACTATTGTTCTAGGCTTCTAGCATCATGAAGTTTAAGGTAATCAACACATGAGTCGCACCTTGGAAAAAGTAACAATGCGATGAAAAACCATAAAGAAAACCTCGTGTAAAACGTCCATAGAAAACATCGTAAACTTATACTCCTTTATGTTGGAGGGTGTATAATCCAACATTTTTTCACGCGGTTTTATTTGTTCTATTTTTTCTTAAAGGACCGTCCATTTCGTGAAGAGATTGACATACTTAGTGAGTACTGGCACAAGGTTCGGGATGAGATCTTCTATGATAAGAGCATTTTGGTAAGTCTCGTTCCTAATATATTGTTGTGGTAAATTGTAAGAAGCACCGATTCATTTTTCCTTTTTAGCACATAGAAGTAATTTAGCATTGGACGCAAAAGCTCAAAAGCTTGATAACAATGACCATTAGTATATTTATGTTGGGAATTACTAGTGTTGACAATTAAATTCTTGTTTCATCCAATGAGGAAAAAGCTAAACTCAGAAGAAAATTACTCACTATGTAGTTCAACATGACTTCAATGTGTTTTCTCTTCGTTCATTTTGGCGGGAGTTGCAGCATCCAGGAACAGCATCATTGTCATGGACTCTTTGCTCGAAGGCTCACCATGCTGCAGTATTAGCTTCCAGGGTGGTGGTAAGCACATTTCAACCCCAAGAACATACCCACACCTACCTTGTACTCATTTTTGTAATGTCCATTGTCCCCATCACAAGTATACCATTTAATTTATCTTCTGAGATAATTCCAGGATTGTGCGCTTTTAAGACATGGTAAGGATGAGATTTCTGTGCATACAACAAAGCAGGCAAGTCTCTATCTTTTTTTTTCCTCAATTTACATTTAAAATTATAATGGTATAGGAGTACATACTTAACGAAAAATGCTAATGGTGGGCGACCTCCATGGAGGTGGTTATTTTGAAAAAGTCAAAAAACAGATTTTAAAGCTTCAAATATTTTTGAAAAAAACCATACATGTTCATATGGATGTATTCTACATGCGTGCAAATTTTCAAGATGATATATATTATGGTTAGAGCTACACAAAAAAGACAAAATCACGATTTGAAACTGTTCACTGTTAGAAATGTTGGATTTTATCTTTTTTTTTGTAGCTCTCAACATTACGTATTTGATCGCTGGACTTTATACTCATGTAGAATACATCCATATGAATGTGTTGAATTATTTGCAGAATTTTTTGAAACTCCAAAATATGATTATCGGAATTTTCAAAAAATCCACCTCCATGGAGGTCGACCGTCAAAAGCCCTCACCCCACATACTAACCCCATTCCTAAAATAGACTATGCGGACGTATGTGAGCGTCTTTGTTAGCACCGCTGAGGACAGCTACCATAAGAAGGTTAGAATGGAAACTACTTTTCCTTTCTTGGCGCGCTTCAAGGTATGGCGTCGAAAAGCCACATACTGGTCCAAGATACCCTAGCACTTATCGGGAGTAAAGATACTTGTTCGGATTACAAGATAGATGAGTCCGGTATAGATAGAGCTCACCTTGAGTATCAGGTGGAAATGAACAATTTGAAAGATAAGCTTGCCTCGGCGCACAGGCATGGGCTTCTTGATTTATACAAGGTATGTAGGATGATAATAGTCTCTTTTGATCTTCACCTCATATTTCTGATGGTTGACGGCCCCTAATGTTTGAATCATGCAGATTCTGGCGCCCACGCTGGAACATGCAGTGGCGAGTACAAAAGCGTGTGTTCTGAAGATGATTGGCACACGCAAAATGGCACTAGGCCACCACCTCATAGGTGAATATATATATGCACCACCTGTTGTTTCTTTTTCACCATGGTTTAAGTAAGAACAAGTGAACCATCCACCGTTTATATTGATAGCTAATGTTGCTACTCGTCACGTGCAACAGGTGCGCCCAAGACTCCAGATGATTCATAACGGGAGCCAAACAAATAAACACTAGCACTTTCATGGATGTGAAAGTGAAGTATATGCTTCCTATTCTACCCATCGCCCCTTGAAGTGCACGCTACCAAGTCCCAACCAAAGCAAAATTGGTTGTGTAATTAGAAGTGACTCATGTAGCATAGAAGTTGGTTTTTATTAATGTAGATTGAAACTCATCTCAAGTCCTTTGTCAGATTGTGATATTATATCGTAATGCTATGGCTACCCTTGATGGTGAATGCATACTACTTCATCCTTGATTCCATTATATACTACATACGAAAAAAAAGTGAACCTATGCTTCAAAAGACCTCTCTCTCTCTATATATATATCTGAATGTAGTCTTTCTAGTGAAATCTCTAAAAGGACTTGTATTTAGAAAGGGAGGGAGTAGTAGACACTTGGATGTCTTGCATGTCTTCTCAAAGCCTACTAAAGCCCTTGGGGAAACAATTGAGCTTTGAACAAGCTGAATCTGAAACAAATAGTAGCTATTTCGAATCAGGTTCTGTGGCAAAGCTCGAATCCGATTCAGCTCATTTCAGCATATTTTCCTGAAGCATGTCATGGTGTACCGTTTTTTCCGAGACAAATGTCATGGTGTACTTGAGTGGCAAAGCTAATCCACAGTTGTTTTGAAGCCCGTTGAAGCTGGAACAAAAGGCTTAGGGCTCCTTTGATACAAAGGAATTTCATTGAATTTTTGGAGGATTTGGATCCTTAGGATTTTTTCCTATGATGGTTGTTTGATTCGTAGGATTGAAATCCTTTGAATTTTTTCCATAGGATTTGTTTGTACTACATTTTGGAGGAAAATTTCCATTCATTCAAACCTCTTTGTAGAATTCCTTTGTTTTTCCCGCGCTATCAAACACACTTCCAAATCCTGTAGTATAGTAAAAGACATGCCACTCTATTCCTACGTTTTTCCTATTCCTGCATTTTGAGAATCCTACGAATCAAAGAGGCCCTTAAGGGTTTGCTCCTGCTACCTTCCTTTGCACCTCTCTACCGCACGAGGCCATTGGGCAAGCGCTCGTGATTGGTGTTGAAGATGGTGGCTATGCCTCCCCTTTGGTGTTTGTTCATCTTGACGGTGAGTGGCACACTCATGTTTGGCGCAGGGACAACCCTGGGGCGGTGGTGCCATAGTTTGGCTAGACACAGCCGGGTTCATCGAGGGGTTGTACTGTAGTTCCGATTGTCGCGTGTTCTATATCTGAGTGTACTCAAGTAACGACTCAGAACTCCTTGTACCACCTCGTCGCTCGTCCCTCCACAGCAATCGAGGGGGGCAACCCTCGCCCCCGGCCGCCTCGATCTCATCCCTCCTTTCCCTCCGCCGCCGCCCGGGGATAGCGCCGGGCAGAGCCTGTGCGTTCGACGGCGGCAGCGGAGGAGGGCTGCTCCTCTTTTCTGGACTGTACGGTGGCGAGGACGCCAGATCCACGGAGGTACGACCTCTCCCTCGATCCATGGCGACGCAGTGGCTTCTGCCGGAGGCGTTTGTGGTGATGTGGGGTGAGATGCCAAGAGGATGAAGGTGGGGTTGGGCGTGGCTGGTGGCGGCAGCGGCGTCCGACCCGGATCCGGTTTTGGAGGACGGAGCAGCGACTCCGGCCTGCATTCGAACATGGCGGCGACAGCATTCCCTTCGCCGGGGATGACGGGCCAAATGGTGGGTCCTCATGGCGGCGCCGACGGCGGCGGACCTTGGGATCCCGCACCGGAGATGTCACAAGACGTGCCTGGCGGCTAGAGCTTCCTCCGGCGTCGACGGCGCATGATGCGGGATCACAGCGGCTGTTGCTGTTGTATGAGCGACGACAACGGCTGGCACGATGGTGGGTGCTTCATGTAGCGCCCGGAATCGGGGCGGTGGCCCCTCTTCATCAACGGTGACAGACTCCGAGATCGTGTGGACGATTCGGAGTCTAGATCTCGAGGTGGTGACATCCTTCTGAGGCTGGTGGAGATATGGGACGTCCCTTCCATCAACAGATCGTGTTCGATGCGGCTCGGCAGGTGACACATGTGCCTCATTCGGAGTTGTCGAGCATTGCCTGTCGCTAACACGTGAAGCCACCGGTGGATGTGCTATCGGCGGGTGCTACGCACGACATCTTATATGGAGACGTCAAGTCATGCTTGCTACCGTCAGGTGATGCACGCCAGCTTTGCGGAGGTGTCATGTTTAGCCTGTCGATGCCGAATCGAAGGCGGTGCGACAGTAGTAGGAGGCACGCGGTATGGGACGTCTTTGTCTTCTGTTGTCTCCTCCAGAGGTATCCGGATATCGAGGTGTCGGTAATGGATAAGGGCGGGTACAGACGGCTTCAACGACGAGTTTACGCACTCCGGCGGAAACACAAGATCTTTGATCAGACAATGTTGTGTCCTTGCTGAAAGGTGGTGGATTGAAGGTTGGCTTTGGGGATGAGAATCCAGAGTTGAACCTTGTGGTAGACTGTCCATCATCGACGCACGTGCGGAAATTCCTTCTTAAGGGTGTAGTCTAGGAGATGTGTATTTTCCGTTTATGTTGTGTCTTGTATCATAGGGATTAGTGGCTATGTAGGGGAGGTACTATCGCCAGGTCTATGGCCTCAGGGTTTGTTTTCTGTTTTATTTGCAAGTCGATGGTGTCCGGCCGTTGGATTTTGCACTAATAATAACATATGGTTGCATGCATCGTCCTCATGCAGAGGCTGGGGTTATCCTTCTTTTCAAAAAAAAAATACTTAGTGGATTTGTTGAGGCTTGGGATGATGTTGCATTTGTTGTGCTCCTTAGATCATATTTGAACGATCCCTTATAATTTAGCCCCTATATGGACTCTTATTATTTATATAACTTATATTTGCTCCGCTAACTAAAGCGGTTCCTAGCCGATTCCCTAAATTTAACTCCATAAAAATGAAATATCTTGCCTACATACTAGTACATTTCAACTTGATATTTGAACACATATGAAATCCAAGCATAACAATTAAGGTTGATACAATTCTTGAATATTACAAATTTAAAATTTACAAACCAAATTATTCAAAGTCAAACATTCGGAAGGGTTCAAATTAAGTAAGGTAAAAGCACAAGTATGAAGTGCTATTGAGTAGTCACTCATGCTCAACAAGATCATCTTGGAGTTGGGTATAAACTTCTTGGTTGTGATGCTTCGATGCGATGTGAGGAATCTTTGTATCATGCTCCGGCTCAACGAGATGCCCATTGGAGATGTACAAAAAGTTCCCTCGCATGCCTCTCTCATCTTGAGTGGTCATGTTATGCAAACGATGCAATATGTCATTATTTGCCATAGGACCTTGGGGTTCAAATTTTTGGTAGGGCCTCGAATAATGCCAAAGCACTTCTGAAGCAGAGTGAAATCTCGATCCAGATCCTTCATTGTCAACTCTTGATGTGTTGCAAAGTGAGATATTGTGTTCCCTTGAGGACGCTTGATTGTTTTGAAAATGTAGCCCATGGAGGACACATGCCATCTGCAAGGTAGTAACCCATAGTGTACTAGCAGCC
Organism: Hordeum vulgare subsp. vulgare; assembly: GCF_904849725.1. Classification (NCBI taxonomy): domain Eukaryota; kingdom Viridiplantae; phylum Streptophyta; class Magnoliopsida; order Poales; family Poaceae; genus Hordeum; species Hordeum vulgare. The sequence continues at coordinate 441,592,621 of NC_058522.1, read as the reverse complement.
ATTGATAACATAGCTGCAAGAAGAGCATCTCCGGCAACAAGCCTCGCAAATAGTAGTGATCTCGACAACACATTCTGTTCATTATGAGAGTCGGGCAATCCAAAGTCAAAGAGTGAATGTCAGATCCATAGATACTATGATGCGACATGGGGTGAGGAGGGTACATGCACGGGGTGGAGGGCAAAATTTTTATTCCATAGGTGGGGGTGAGTATGTTTAAGAGTCGGGGCTACCTTGGAGTAAAGATTTACTCCTCTAACGCGAGTAAGGGATCGACTAGGTGGGGTTTAGAGGAGCAAAACCTTTTTTTTACTTCTCTAACTCCTTTTAGGGGATCAGTTAGAGATGATCTTAGGTCGTGAAGGGTTCTTGGTGCCATGGTGTCGGCTCGTGAGTTGGCCTCTGCTACTTGTAAACTGCGTTGACATTTTCTCCGAAGAGGAGGGAAGATGCAGCAGAGTAGAGATAAGTATTTCCCTGAGTGAGAACCAAGGTTATCGAACCAATATGAGGACCACACAAGCGCATGTCTTCACCGCCTGCACACAAAAGAGCAAGCACTTGCACCCAACGCGGGGAAGAGGGTTGCCAATCCCCTTGAACTTGTTACTTGCAATAGATAAGTAGTGGTAGATACATAAGTATAAATGCAAAATAAAAAGAAAGTAAATAATGGTAATAATATTTTTGGTGCTTTTACAATTTGATTTTTGAAGACCCGGGGGACATAGTTTTCCCTAGTGGCATTTCTATCGAAGATAGCATACGGTGGGTACACAAATTATTGTTGTCCAATTGGTAGAAAAGCATATAGTTATGTAATATTTATTCATAACAATGTTCATTAACTATAGGCATCACTTTTGTAAGCAAGTAGACCGAATCCTGCCTGCATCTACTACTATTACTCCACTTATTGATCGCTATCCAGCATGCATCTAGAGTATTAAGTAAAATAGAGTAACGCCTTCGGCAAGATGACATGATGTAGACAAAGTAAATCCAACTAATATGAATATACCCCATAATTTTATCCTTAATGGAAGCAATACAAATACGTGCCATGTCCCTTTCTATCACTGGGATTGGGCACCACAAGATTGAACCCATTACAACGCACAACTCCCGCTGAAGATAAAACAATCTAGTTGGCCAAACCAAACTAAAAGATCGAAGAGAAATATGAAGCTATCATAATCATGCACATAAGAGTTAAGGGATGACTCAAATACTTTTCATGAATAATCCGAACGTAAAACCACAATTCATTGGATCCCAACAAACACACCGCACAAGAGTGATTACATAAGATAGATCACCATGAGAATCGCGGTGATTTCGGCAGTGAAGAACATAGAGAGAGAAAGATAGCCATTTAGGTACTAACTACGGACTCGTAGGTTTGTGGTAAACCACCCGCACATCCCTATGGGAGCATCAAGGTTGATGTCGAGACCCTCCGTGATGGATCCCTGATACGTCTCCAACGTATCAATGATTTATGAAGTATGAATGCCATTATTACCTATATCTACATCTTTTTATATGGCTTTGATGAACTTTATATGATTTTATTGAAACTAACCCAGAGTGACGTTGTTTTCCGTAGAATTACCTTGGTGTTGTTTTTTGGGTAGAAGATAGAAGTTCTCAAAATCACCTGAAACTTTTTAATGATTTTGATGGAATATTAAAAACACCGAAGCAAAGAACCACCGGAGGGGGGACACCTATTGGTTCCAAGCTAACAGGGCACACCCACCCCCTGGATGCGCCCTCATGGCTTGGGACCACACCATAAGGTGGTTGGAGCCCTTCTTTCGCCGCAAGAAAGATATTTTTTGGATAAGAATCCCCTCATAATTTCAGCCCAATCGGAGTTATGGATGTTCGTATATTTATGAAATGATGAAAATACAAAAAACAAAAGTGAAACACACAAGAAAACAAAGAGAGAGAGAGAGAGAGAGACCCAATCTCGGAGTGGGTCTCGTCCCTCCGGGCGCCATGGAGGTCAAGGACCAGAGGGGAGAACTGTTGGAAATATGCCCTAGAGGCAATAATAAATTAGTTATTATTATATTTCTTTGTTCATGATAATCGTTTATTATCCATGCTATAATTGTGTTGATTGGAAACACAATACTTGTGTGGATACATAGACAAAACACTGTCCCTAGTAAGCCTCTAGTTGACTAGCTCGTTGATCAAAGATGGTCAAGGTTTCCTGACCATATGCAAGTGTTGTCACTTGATAACAGGATCACATCATTAGGAGAATCATGTGATGGACTAGACCCAAACTAATGAACGTAGCATGTTGATCGTGTCATTTTGTTGCTACTGTTTTTTTGCGTGTCAAGTATTTATTCCGATGACCATGAGATCATATAACTCACTGACACCGGAGGAATGCCTTGTGTGTATCAAATGTCACAACATAACTGGATGACTATAAAGATGCTCTACAGGTATCTTCGAAGGTGTCCGTTGAGTTAGTATGGATCAAGACTGGGATTTGTCACTCCGTGTGACGGAGAGGTATCTCGGGGCCCACTCGGTAATACAACATCACACACAAGCCTTGCAAGCAATGTGACTTAGTGTAAGTCACGGGATCTTGTATTACGGAACGAGTAAAGAGACTTGCCGGTAAACGAGAGTGAAATAGGTATGCGGATACTGACGATCGAATCTCGGGCAAGTAACATACCGAAGGTCAAAGGGAATGACATACGGGATTATATGAATCCTTAGCACTGAGGTTCAAACGATAAGATCTTCGTAGAATATGTAGGATCCAATATGGGCATCCAGGTCCCGCTATTGGATATTGACCGAGGAGTCCATCGGGTCATGTCTACATAGTTCTCGAACCCGCAGGGTCTGCACACTTAAGGTTCGGCGTTGTTTTATGCGTATTTGAGTTATATGGTTGGTTACCAAATGTTGTTCGGAGTCCCGGATGAGATCACGGATGTCACGAGGGTTTCCGGAATGGTCCGGAGACGAAGATTGATATATAGGATGACCTCATTTGATTACCGGAAAGTTTTCGGAATTACCGGGAATGTACTGGGAGTGACAAATGGGTTCTGGATGTTCACCAGGGGGGGGGGGGCAGCCCACCCCGGGGAATCCCATAGGCCTTAGGGGTGCCGCACCAGCCCTTAGTGGGCTGGTGGGCAAGCCCAAGAAGGCCCCTGCGCAGGTTAAAGGGAAATCAAAGAGAAAAAAAGGGAAGTGGGAAGGAAGGGAAGGACTCCACCTTCCAATCCTAGTTGGACTAGGCTTGGAGGAGGATTCCTCCTCCCCCCTTCGGCCGACCCCCTTGGGGCTCCTTGAGCCTCAAGGCAAGCCCCCTCCCCTCCCACCTATATATACGGAGGTATTAGGGCTGATTTGAGACAACTTTTCCACGGCAGCCCGACCACATAACTCCACAGTTTTTCCTCTAGATCGCGTTTCTGCGGAGCTCGGGCGGAGGCCTACTGAGATAGATCACCACCAACCTCTGGAGCTTCCTCACGCTGCCGGAGAAATCATCTACCTCTCCGTCTCTCTTGCTGGATCAAGAAGGCCGAGATCATCGTCGAGCTGTACGTGTGCTGAATGCGGAGGTGCCGTCCGTTCAACACTAGATCGGAGCAGATCGTGGGACGGACCACGGGACGGTTCATGGGACGGTTCACGAGGCGGATCGAGGGACGTGAGGACGTTCCACTACATCAACCACATTTATTAACGCTTCTGCTATGCGATCTACAAGGGTACGTAGATCAGAAATCCCCTCTCGTAGATGGACATCACCATGATAGGTCTTCGTGCGCGTAGGAAATTTTTTGTTTCCCATGCGACATTCCCCAACAGTGGTATCAGATCTAGGTTCATGCGTAGACTTTATATCGAGTAGAACACAAATGTTTTTGTGGGCAGTGATATGCGATTTTCTGCCCTCCTTAGTCCTTTCTCGATTCCACGGTATTGTTGGATCGAAGCGGCTCAGACTGACATTACTCGTACGCTTACGAGAGACTGGTTTCATCGCTACGAGCAACCCCGTTGCTCAAAGATGACTGGCGAGTGTCGGTTTCTCCAACTTTAGTTGAATCGTATTTGACCGAGGAGGTCCTTGGAGAGAGGTTAAATAGCAATTCACACATCTCCGTTGTGGTGTTTGCGTAAGTAATATGCGATCCTACTAGATACCCATGTCAACCACGTAAAACATGCAACAACAATTAGAGGACGCCTAACTTGTTGTTGCAGGGTATGCTTGTGATGTGATATGTCAAACGAAGTGATGTGATATATTGGATGTATGAGATGATCATGTTGTAATAGTTAATATCGACTTGCACGTCGATGCTACGGCAACCGGTAGGAGCCATAGGGTTATCTTTAAACTAACGTTTGTGTTTGCACATGCGTTTACTATATTGCTAGGACGTAGCTTTAGTAGTAATAGCATAGCATACACGACAACCTTGATGGCGACACAATGATGGAGATCATGATGATGGGGATCACGGTGTGGCGCCGGTGACAAGAACATCATACCGGTGCTTTGGTGATGGAGATCAAGGAGCACTTGATGATGGCCATATCATGTCACTTATGAATTGCATGTGATGTTAATCCTTTATGCACCTTATCTTGCTTAGAACGACGGTAGCATTATGAGGTGATCTCTCACTAAAATTTCAAGACGAAATTGTGTTCTCCCCGACTGTGCACCATTGCGACAGTTCGTCGTTTCGAGACACCACGTGATGACCGGGTGTAAAACAGTTGCACACGTGGAACACTCGGGTTAAGCTTGACGAGCCTAGCATGTGCAGACATGGTCTCGGAACACATGAGACCGAAAGGTCGAGCATGAATCGTATAGTTGATATGATTAGCATAGAGATACTTACCACTGAAACTATTCTCGACTCACGTGATGATCGGACTTGAGATAGTGGATTTGGATCATGTACCACTCAAATGACTAGAGAGATGTACTTTTTGAGTGGGAGTTCTTAAGTAATATGATTAATTGAACTAATTATCATGAACATAGCCTAATGGTCTTTGCGAATTAAGATGTAGCTTGCGCTATAGCTCTACTGTTTTTATATGTTCCTAGAGAAAATTTAGTTGAAATTTCATAGTAGCAACTTTGCGGACTTAGTCCGTAAAACTGAGGATTGTCCTCATTGCTGCGCAGAAGGCTTATGTCCTTAATGCACCACTCGGTGTGCTGCACCTCGAGCGTCGTTTGTGGATGTTGCGAACATCTGACATACACGTTTTTTATGACTAGGTGATAGTTCAGTGCGCAATACTTAATGGCTTAGAAGCAAGGCGCCGAAGACGTTTTAAAAACGTCGCAGAACATAAGAGATGTTCAAGGAGATAAAATTGAGATTTCATGCTCATGCCCTTGTTGAGAGATATAAGACCTCTGACAAGATTCTTTGCCTACAAAGTAAAGGAGAAAAGCTCAAAATCGTTGAGCATGTTCTCAGATTGTCTGAGTACAACAATCGCTTGAATCAAGTGGGAGTTAATCTTCCAGATGAGATAGTGATGGTTCTCCAAAGTCACTGCCACTAAGCTGCTAGAGCTTCGTGATGAACTATAACATATCAAGGATAGATACAATGATCCTTGAGTGATTCGCGATGTTTGACACTGCGAAAGTAGAAATCAAGAAGGAGCATCAATAGTTGATGGTTAGTAAAACCACTAAGTTTCAAGAAAGGCAAGGGCTAGAAGGGATACTTCGTGAAACAGCAAAACAATTGCTGAGCTAATGAAGAGACCCAAGATTAAACCCAAACCCGAGACTAAGTGCTTCTGTTATGAGGGGAACGGTCACTGAGGCGGAGCTACCCTAGATGATTGGTAGATAAGAAGGCTGGCAAAGTCGACAGAAGTATATTTGATATACATGATGTTGATGTGTACTTTACTAGTACTCCTAGTAGCGCGAGGGTATTGGATACCGGTTTGGTTGCTAAGTGATTAGTAACACGAAATGAAAGCTACGGAATAAACGGAGACTAGCTAAAGGTGAGGTGACGATACGTGTTGGAAGTGTTTCCAAGGTTGATATGATCAAACGTCGCACGCTCCCTCTACCATCGGGATTGGTGTTAAACCTAAATAATTGTTATTTGGTGCTTGCGTTAAGCATGAACATGATTGGATCATGTTTATTGCAATAAGATTATTCATTTAAAGAGAATAATGGTTACTCTATTTGCTTGAATAATCACCTTCAATGGTTTATTGAATCTCGATCGTAGTGTTGCACATGTTCATGATATTGGTGCCAAAAGATACAAGGTAATGATGATAGTACCACTTACTTGTGGCACTGCCGCTTGAGTCGTGTTGGTATAAATTGCATGAAGAGGCTCTATACTGATGGATCTTTATACTCACTTGATTTTGAATCACTTGTGACATGCAAATCATACCACATGAGCAAGGCCTTGTTTTCATTGAGATGAGACAAGATGGTAACTTGTTGGAAGTAATACATTTTGATGTATGCAGTCCAATGGGTGCTGAGGCACGCAGTGGATATCATTATGTTCTTAATTCAATGACGATTTGAGTAGATACAGGAGTATTTACTTAATGAATAACAAGTCTGAAATATTGAAAAGTTCAATTCTGTTTCAGAGTGAAGTTCGTCGTAACAAGAGGATAAATTGTCTACGATATGATCATAGAGATGAATATATGAGTTGCGAGTTTTGGTACATAGTTAAGACAATGTGGAAGTTATTTCGCAATTCATGCCACCAAGAACACCATGGTGTGATGGTGTCATAGCCGTGACCTATTTGATATGGTGCATGCTATGATGTCTCTTATTGAATTACCACTATCATTTATGGGTTATGCATTAGAGACAACCGCATTCACTTTAAATAGGGCACCGCGTAATTCCGTTGAGATGACACAGTATAGATTGAGGTTTAGAGAAATCTAAGCTGTCGTTTCTTTAAAGTTTGGGGCTGCGACACTTATGTGAAAAAGTTTCAGTCTGATAAGCTCGAACCCAAAGCAGATAAATGCATCTTCATAGGATATTCAAAATAGTTGGATACATCTCCTATCTCAGATCCAGAAGCCAAGTGTTTGTTGCTAGAAACGGATCCTTTCTCGAGGAAAGGTTTCTCTTGAAATAATTGAGTGGGAGGGTGGTGGAACTTGATGAGGTTAGTGAACCGTCACTTCAACCAGTGTGTAGCAGGGCGCAGGAAGATGTTCGTAAGGCGCCTACACCAATTGAAGTGGAAACTGATGATGGTGACCATTGAGCTTCGGATCAAGTTACTACAAACCTCGTAGGTCGACAAAGGTTGCGTACTAATACAGAGTGGTACGATAACCCTGTCTGGGAGGTCATGTTGTTGAGCAACAATGAACCTACGAGTTATGGAGAAGCAATGGTGGGCCCGGATTCCGACAAATGGTAGGAGGCCATAAAATCCGAGAGAGTATCCATGTATAAAACAAAGTGTAGACTTTGGAAGAACTGCTTGATGGTAGTAAGACTATTAAGTAAAGATGGATCTTTAAAAGGAAGACAGACGATGATGGTGATAAGTCACTATTAAGAAAAAGCTCGACTTGTTGCAAAGATGTTTTCGACAAGATCAAAGAGTTGACTATGATGTGACTTTCTCACTCGTAGCGATGCTAAAAGTCTGTTGGAATTATGCTAGTAGTTGCTGCATTATTTGTGAAATATTGCACATAGGAAGTCAAAACATTGTTTCCTCGACGATTTCCTTGAGGAAAGATTGTATGTGATACAATCAGAATGTTTTGTCGATCCTAAGGATACTAACAAGTATGCAAGCTCCAGCGATCCTTCAATGGACTGGTGCAATCATCTCGGAGTTGGAATATATACTTTGATGAGATGATCAAAGATTTTGGGTTTGTACAAGGTTTATGAGAAACTTGTATTTCCAAAGAAGTGAGTGAGAGCACTATAGATTTTCTGATAAGCATATGTGGTTGACATATTGTTGATCAGAAGTAATGTAGAATTTCTGTGAAGCATAAAAGGTTGTTTGAAAGGAGTTTTTCAAAGGAAGACCTGGATAGAGCTATTTGAACATTGAGCATCAAGATCTATAGAGATAGATCAATACTCTTAATAGAACTTTCAAATGAAATGCATGCCTTGACAAGTTTTTGAAGGAGTTCAAAATAGATCAACAAAGAAGGAGTTCTTGGTTGTATTGTAAGGTGTGAATATGAGTAAGACTCAAAAGCTTGACCACGGCAGAAGAAAGAGAAAGGATGAAGGTTGTCCCCTATGCCTTAGCCGTAGACTCTACAGTATGCCATGTTGTGTACCGCACCTGATGTGTGCCTTGCCACAAGTCTGTTAAAAGGTACAGAAAGTGATCCAGGATTGAATCACTGAACATCGGTCAAAGTTATCCTTAGTAACTAATGGACTAAGGATTTTTTTCTCGATTATGGAGGTGGTTAAAGAGTTCGTCGTAAAGGGTTACGTCATGCAAGCTCTGACACTAATCCGAATAACTATGAGTAGTGAAACGGATTCGTATAGTAGAGTAGATATTTGGAGTATTTCCGAATAGCACGTAGTAGCAGCATCTATAAAGATGACATAAATATTTGTAAAGGACACACAGATCTAAAAGTTTCAGAACCGTTGACTAAAACCTCTCTCACGAGCAAGACATGACCAGACCCCAGAACTATATGGGTGTTGGATTCATTGAAATCACATGGTGATGTGAACTAGATTATTGACTCTACTACAAGTGGGAGACTGTTGGAAATATGCCCTAGAGGCAATAATAAATTAGTTATTATTATATTTCTTTGTTCATGATAATCGTTTATTATCCATGCCATAATTGTGTTGATTGGAAACACAATACTTGTGTGGATACATAGACAAAAACTGTCCCTAGTAAGCCTCTAGTTGACTAGCTCGTTGATCAAAGATGGTCAAGGTTTCCTGACCATAGGCAAGTGTTGTCACTTGATAACGGGATCACATCATTAGGAGAATCATGTGATGGACTAGACCCAAACTAATGAACGTAGCATGTTGATTGTGTCATTTTGTTGCTACTGTTTTTCTGCGTGTCAAGTATTTATTCCTATGACCATGAGATCATAGAACTCACTGACACCGGAGGAATGCCTTGTGTGTATCAAACATGACAACATAACTTGGTGACTATAAAGATGCTCTACAGGTATCTCCGAAGGTGTCCGTTGAGTTAGTATGGATCAAGACTGGGATTTGTCACTTCGTGTGACGGAGAGGTATCTCGGGGCCCACTCGGTAATACAACATCACACACAAGCCTTGCAAGCAATGTGACTTAGTGTAAGTCACGTGATCTTGTATTACGGAACGAGTAAAGAGACTTGCCGGTAAACAAGATTGAAATAGGTATGCGGATACTGAAGATCGAATCTCGGGCAAGTAACATACCGAAGGACAAAGGGAATGACATATGGGATTATATGAATCCTTGGCACTGAGGTTCAAATGATAAGATCTTCGTAGAATATGTAGGATCCAATATGGGCATTCAGGTCCCGCTATTGGATATTGACCGAGGAGTCCCTCGGGTCATGTCTACATAGTTCTCGAACCCGCAGGGTCTGCACACTTAAGGTTCAGCGTTGTTTTATGCATATTTGAGTTATATGGTTGGTTACCGAATGTTGTTCGGAGTCCCGGATGAGATCACGGACGTCACGAGGGTTTCCGGAATGGTCCGGAGATGAAGATTGATATATAGGATGACCTCATTTGATTACAGGAAAGTTTTTGGAATTACCGGGAATGTACCGGGAGTGACGAATGGGTTCCGGATGTTCACCTGGGGGGGGGGGGGAGCCCACCCCGGGGAAGCCCATAGGCCTTAGGGGTGCCGCACCAGCCCTTAGTGGGCTGGTGGGCAAGCCCAAGAAGGCCCGTGCACATGTTAAAGGAAAATCAAAGAGAAAAAAAGGGGAAGTGGGAAGGAAGGGAAGGACTCCACCTTCCAATCCTAGTTGGACTAGGATTGGAGGAGGATTCCTCCTCCCCCCCTTCGGCCGACCCCCTTGGGGCTCCTTGAGCCTCAAGGCAAGGCCCCTCCCCTCCCACCTATATATACGGAGGTATTAGGGCAGCCCGACCAGATACCTCCACGGTTTTTCCTCTAGGTTGCGTTTCTGTGGAGCTCGGGCGGAGCCCTGCTAAGATAGATCACCACCAAACTCTGGAGCTTCGTCACGCTGCTGGAGAACTCATCTACCTCTCCATCTCTTTTGCTGGATCAAGAAGGCCGAGATCATCATCGAGCTGTACGTGTGCTGAACACGGAGGTGTCGTCCGTTCGGCACTTGATCGAAGCGGATCGTGGGACGGACCACGGGACGGTTCGTGGGACAGTTCGCGGGGCGGATCGAGGGACGTGAGGACGTTCCACTACATCAAACACGTTTATTAATGCTTCTGTTGTGCGATCTACAAGGGTACGTAGATCAGAAATCCCCTCTCGTAGATGGACATCACCATGATAGGTCTTCGTGCGCGTAGGAGTTTTTTTGTTTCCCATGCGACGTTCCCCAACAAGAACCTCTCCCCATATAGGTAGAGGCCATGGAGGAGGAATCCCAAGGGGAAGACTCTCTCCCCACCCGGGAAGTCTCAATTATCTAAGCTTCGGGATGCTACGCATCCCACCTATCTTCGCCAACAAATATCGGTTAGCCTATGTTGAGGCTATGATTTTATTTGTCCACGTGGTATGTGCTATTCTCAGAGTGTATTTTTATTTAGTTTGTTGTTTGAATAAAATTCTAAGATCTGAAAATCTTTATTAAGAGAGAGTCCTCACTTAGCTACTTAATTGTTTGACTTCTCATTGTTCTTCACTTATATCTGTTGAAGGTAGTTTGATGTTTACTCTTGTGCTTCTCTTATATCCTAAGAGTAAATTGTGAATAAATTTAATATCATAAATCTAAAATTATCAATGTTCTTTATACTTAGTAGTAGTTTCACATTTGATTTAGAAAGTAAAATCTATTGAAGTTTCACAATCACAATATTGGTCATATAAGCAATTCATGAAAAATTAGGATAAGAAAGAGAACTTTGACATACAAATATATTATCTTGGACATATTTTATGATTGTGGATACCCATTAATTATTTTGAACCTTGATCAAATTGTTGAAGTTGGACAAGGAAGACAACGTAATGGTTATGTTTGGGTATATTTGCATAGAAGTTATATTGTTATGGATCCTCCAACATGTGGAACTTGTTTAGAACCTTTTGCTAGCCAAAACTTCGTACTAAGTACTAAGAAATGTGTTTATGTAGAGTAATTCAAGCCTTAAACATAACTACTCCCACTGAAGTCGGCACCCCTCCGCAAACTCCGAGTGATTCAGGATCCGACTAGCGCAAGAGATTAGTGAGCTTTAGCATCATTGTTAGCCAACTTGCCTATCCGGAAGCAACTCCTTGCTAAGCGTATCTCTATAGGACTCCTGTCGGACTGGTAGGTATCTTATACCCTGGCCCCAACCTTATTTTCCACAAGGCACAAACCAATTTTTATAGCCTTGTCAAGTTAACCTGATGCAGTGCATGTCCGTGTCCGACTAGAACCCTCCAGTTCGAGGACACCTAGTAGCACCTCAACTTTATGAGCCCACTACCGCACGTACTTGACGTGTGAAGGTGCAACATCCGGAATGGCAATATTCTTGATATTAATGAGGGATCTTTCTACCATTATAACATTCATAGAAATAAGAAGCAATATCAATCACATATAAACATAAAGGTGTGAAATAGTATGGCTCCTTCATGGACGTCCTCCCACGCTAGCTATAACTCTGATGACCAGGGCGAAACTCCATCTCGTTCGTCCCATCGGGACGCAAAAGCCTCAAACTTGATCTCTGTCCTCCAAGTACTACAACTAGTAATGATTTTTTTTACAGAGAATCACAAGTCGACACGCAAGTCATTATACAATATAATGACAACACTTTGGCTCCTATCGGCTGTCAATCATGACACGCAAGTCATGTTAAATTACACACATACATCACATACATATGAGACATACTATTCACATCAAACCTGTCAAACAAAGTTATGCTTAGAATCACATTCTACCAGTTCAAAGGGGCGGCGCCCCTCGCGGGTGCGGGCATAACCCGACGTTTTTAGAAATCACACATCGAATCTGTACTTCGATCACGCCGAATTTTCTGATCTGACCAATCTCATCCATCATCGTGAATCCAATTTGTATTTATGTTTCATTATTAATCCCGATTGATAGAAAACAAACATGTAGGGATAGGTTGTGTCACGGACTCATCAATCCCGATTGATATAAAACATAGCCATAATGATCCCCGTGTGGAGTTGATCTCATCAACCGTGCACATAGACGATCTCACGAACGACGCCAGATCTCTTCCGCCGCCTCCACATATCAATAAACATCAGATCTGAAACCAAAACCTATAGCAGCTCTTATACCACTGTTGGGATCTACTATAGGTGCATAGCATGCAAATTAAAATATTCCTACGCATAGAACAACCAAGAACATGTTATGGAGATGGATCGCAAATCATTATCACTAGACGCACAATGTCGTGCAGTGGAAGTAGAGTTGTGGCAGCGCGTCCGCGAGGTCCGTCTCCTTCTCGTCCGATCTCCCTCGGACAACCGGTCGCCGGATCCCACGTACAGGTTCACCGGAGCGACGCAAGTGGAGCGCCTCTAATGGTATCCGCGTGTGCAGGAGGAACACCGTACAATGGACTGCTAGGTTTGATCACACAATTGGCGGCGTGTGAAGGTGGATAGTTAAACACATGCAAAGCCCTAATGACGACACCAAAGCTATCAACTGAATAAGGTTGCTACACCTCCACTACATATAGGCATCCATCGCGGGATAAACTCTTGGGCCTTGCACGGATCCTAAAGCCCAGATATTCCTTCCTTTGAATGCGCGACCCCTTAGGTTCTCTTTCACTTGGTCGCGAGTCAGATCACATCTGACTTGGCTAGTCGATAGCGGTCTCTAGCAAAGCGTGTCGACTCCAAGTGTCTGATGAAGCTGGTTAGGTGAACATGTACTTCACACTTCTGTTCCCTTTGCCACATGATATATGTTGTCGTGCTCAAGGCGACATGGTCATCCTTGTTGTAGAAGGACCTCTTTCTCATATCTGTGAATCCGACCAACACTTTAGATTATCTCATAATCCTCATCATATGGCCATGCTTATCTAGGTCGGATCACCCGATGGGCCCAGTGTATATTTCTCCTGATCGAAGGGGAAAATCCCATCTTGCTCGACCACGTCTTGCAGCATGGGTTTGTACAAGCCCAAAACCTACCTTTGTAAGTAACCAGTCATAGAGTAGTGTTTGGTCAGCCCAAAGCAAGTCTCCACCATCCCGAGTACATGCGCCGGCTCAGGCCTTAGGACATAGAACATATGTTGTACTAGAGACTCACACATGACATATCGATGCGTCTCATAGTTGGGTCTGTACAACTCAGACCTTATCTGAACTCGGATCCGACTATGTCGAATCCAACCATATCTTTCTTTGTCCATATTATCCTGCTAGCATCCAATTCTACATGGTCAATGAGACTGGACCATCCATTGTATCACATGCTAGTCTAATTGGTTGCACGTCCACACAACCCTTTCGACTAGGGACCATTTAGGACAGTCACCACATAATGCATAGTCTTACAAACAAGTCACGTACTTGTTAATACACATCATTGATAATGTCCAAGGACGATCTCTGTTCATAAAAACATAGGAAATATCATCATACATGATTGCCTCTAGGTCATACCTCCAACAGTCTTCGCCTCGTAAAGCAGTCTTCATGACGCGGTCGTGGGCTCGACGATGACCTTCGCCCTGGCGCGCCAATCCGTCCTGATCCTCTTTCATCGAAGTGGCAACTGATAACCCACAAGTATAGGGGATCGCAACAATTTTCAAGGGTAGAGTATTCAACCCAAATTTATTGATTCGACACAAGGGGAAGCCAAAGAATATTCTCAAGTATTAGCAGTTGAGTTGTCAATTCAACCACACCTGAAAGACTTAGTAACTGCAGCAAAGTATCAGTAGCAAGGTAGTGTGATAGCAACAGTAGTAGCAGTAACCAGTATCTGCAAAGTGACATCAGTAGCAGCAAAGTGACAACAGTAGCAACAAAGTAACAGCAGCAGCTGTAACAGCAGTAGGAGCAGAGTAACAGTAGCAGCAGTAGCGACAAAGTAACGTAGCAAGGACTAGTAGTAAAAGACTCGTAGGCATTGGATCGGTGATGGATGATTATGCCGGATGGTATTCATCATGCAACAGTTATAACACGGAGAGATAAGTAACTAGCTCCAGTTCGTCAATGTAATGTAGGCATGTATTCCGTATGTAGTCATACGTGCTTAGGGAAAAGAACTTGCATGACATCTATTGTCCATCCCTCCCGTGGCAGCAGGGTCCTAATGGAAACTATGGGATATTAAGGTTCTCCTTTTAATAAAGAAACGGACCAACGCATTAACACTTGGTGAATACATGAACTCCTCATACTATGGTCATCTCCGGGAGTGGTTCCGGCTATTGTCACTCCGGGGTTGCCGGGTCATAACAGATAATAGGTGACTACAACTTGCAAGATAGGATCAAGAACACACATATATTGGCGACAACATAATAGGTTCAGATCTGAAATCATGGCACTCGGGCCCTAGTGACAAGCATTAAGCATGCCAAAGTAGTAGCAACATCAATCTCAGAACATAGTGGATACTAGGGATCAATCCCCGTGAAAACTAACTCAATTACATGATAGATCTCATCCAACCCATCACCGTCCAGAAAGCCTACGATGAGATTACTCACGAACGGTGAAGAGCATCATGGGATTGGCGATGAAGGAAGGTTGGTGATGACGATGGCGACAATCTCCCCTCTCCGGAGCCCAGAACGGACTCCAGATCTGCCCTCCAAAGGAAGAACAGGAGGTGGCGGCGCCTCCGTATCGTAAAACGCGATGAACTCTTCTCCTTTATATTTTCCGGATGAAAGGGACTAAATAGAGCCGGATTTGGAGGCGATGGAGCAACGTGGGCCCCATAAGCCTGCCAGGCGCAACCAGGGGGGCGCCTGGTGGGCTTGTGGGCTCCATGCTCCACTTCTTCGGTTGATTCTTGCGCCAGTATTTTTTATATATTCCACAAAAAATCCCCTTAAATTTCTAGGTCATTCCGAGAACTTTTATTTCTGTGCAAAAACAACACCATGGCAATTCTGCTGAAAACAGCGTTAGTCCGGGTTAGTTCCATTCAAATCATGCAAATTAGAGTCGAAAACAAGGGCAAAAGAGTTTGGAAAAGTAGATACGACGGAGACGTATCAACTCCCCCAAGCTTAAAACCTTGCTTGTCCTCAAGCAATTCAGTTGACAAACTGAAAGAGACAAAAGAAAAACTTTTACAAACTCTGTTTGATCTTGGTGTTGCAACTATGTCTAACTCATAACCAGAATTTTAGCAAGATCACAAGCAAACCACATAAGCAAATGACATCTAGGTCTCACGGGAAACTCATATCAATGGCATAATCAACTAGCGAGCAATAATAATAAGTTTCAAATGTCAACACTTCAATCAAAACAATCATGAAGCAGTACGAACAGATGGTATCTCGCTAGCTCTTTCTGAGACTGCAAAACATAAATGCAGAGCACCTTCAAAGACCAAGGACTGACTAAACATTGTAATTCATGGCAAAGAAGATCCAGTCACAGTCATACTCAATATCAGTCAAAAGCAAAGCATAAAAATGACAGAGGTGCTCTCTAATTGGTGCTTTTATAAGAAGAGGATGACTCAATAGCAACATAAATAGACAGGCCCTTCGCAGGGGGAAGCATTGATTTGCAGAGGTGCCAGAGCTCAAGCTTTTGAAAACAAGGATAATAATTTTGGGTGGCATGCTTTCATTGTCAACGCAATGACCAAGAGTTTTCACCATCTTCCACGCTACACATGCTATAGGAGGTTCCCAAACAGAAAAGTAAAGTTTTGAGTCCCCCACCACCGATCAATCACACTCCACGACTAGCCGAATACTCGGGTGCCGTCCATACCAACATCAATCCAGGGGGAGTTTTGTTTGCAATTATCTTTTCGATTTGAGCATGGAACTGGGCATTCCAATTACCGACCCCTTTCCCGTGAGTGATAGTGAATAAACACATATCGAGGATAACACGCCTAGCATGGAAGATACTAATAGCCCCCTGTCACCACATGAGCGGTTCGGGCATGCAAAACAGATTATTTCTTGAAGGTTTAGAGAGTGGCACATGCAAATTTACTTGGAACGGCAGGTAGATACCGCATATAGGTAGGTATGGTGGACTCATATGGAACAACTTTGGGTTTATGGAAGTGGATGCACAAGCAGTATTCCCGCTTAGTACAAGTGAAGGCTAGCAAAAGACTGGGAAGCGACCAACTAGAGAGCGACAACAGTCATCAAAATGCATTGAGATTAACCAACGTTGAGTGCAAGCATGAGTAGGACATAAATCACCATGAACATGAATATCATAGAGGCTATGTTGATTTTGTTTCAACTACATGCGTAAACATGCGCCAGGTCAAGCCACTTGAATCATTCAAAGGAGGATACCATCCTATCATACTACATCATAGTCATCTCAAGATTCATGTTGGCATCCAAGACAAACCATTATAAGCTCCTAGCTAATTAAGCATGGCATCAGAAACTATGATCTCTAGGTTGTCATTGCAAACATGTTTCTCTCACAACTAAGCTAAATCAGGAACGATGAGCTAGTCATATTTACAAAAACAAAATAGATCGAGTTCATACCAGCTTTTTCAGGCTCAGTCACTTCATCAGATATCGTCATTATTGCTTTTCACTTGCACGACCGAATGATGTGAACAATAATAGGAGTGCTCGTGCATTGGACTAAGCTGGAATCTGCAGGCAAACACAAAGGAGAAGACAAAGTAATATGGCTCTTTGACAGATAAACAGATATGCATGCGAGAGCCACTAAACATTGTAACCATGGTCTTCTACCTTGACCCAAAGAAAAGGAAAACTATTTACACGGGAAAGCTCCAAACAAGCAAAAGAAGAAAAGAAAATCTTTTTGGGTTTTCTCAACTAGACTAACACACGAGAAGAAAACAGGAAAAAGAAATAAACTAGCATGGATGATACAGTGGCAAAGTGTGAACACCGACTAACAAAGTGAAAGTGTAAGCATGAATATAAAGTCGGTGAGAAACACGTACTCCCCGGCCCAAGCTTAGGCTTTTGGCCTAAGTTGGTCTACTCCCAAGGAGGGAAATAACCAGCTCCGAGGTACTCCGGAGTGGACTGAGGATGCCACTGCTGTGTGAGCTCCTCTGGCTCCCACTGATAAACTGGCGTCTGGTACTCGACTGGTAGCTCGGGCATGGGCGCCTGTGGTGGGCTATGCCCCAATATGCGTAGATGTCCGAGGGCATAATAATTTACCTGCCTAGATGAAGATTGAACAAAGAAGGAGCAGTCAAGGTAATAGTCTCACGAGTGCCCTGACTAAATACCAGGTTATAAATCATCCTTCTATTTATATCTCTATAAAGAAAGTCATGGCGAACCATGCTATCATAGTCTAGATATCTCCCAGGAAGAAGAATCTCTTCTTCCTCGGCCAGTCTAATAGGTATCTCAAAATGTCTAGCAAGACGAGTAGCATAGATACCTCCATAGACAACGCCTTTAGAACGGTTCGTGTTCAACCGTTGAGCTACTATAGCGCCCAAGCTATAAGTTTTGTCATTATAAAGGGCTTCACACAAGACCACAAGATCTGGGGAGCTAAGGGCCCCATCTTTCCCACGACCAATCAAACATTTTCCCATGAATAATGAGAAGTACCGAAGCACGGGAAAATGTATGCTAGTAGCTCTGGCACAAGACACTCCTCTCTCCTCTCCTACAGCAATAGTATCAATGAAAGCCTCCAAGTCCCCTGGACAAGGTTCATGAATACCCCCAACATAAGGTAATTTGCAAAAGTTGCAAAAATCCTGAAGTGACATGCGCTGGGGGATATCATATAACTTGAACTCAACCATAGGAGGATTCTTCCTCGGATAGAAGTTAAAGCTTTGCACGAAAATATTAGTGAGGAGGAGGTATTGCGGACACTTATCTTCAACGAAGGCGGTAAGGCCTGCGTTCTCCACCAAGTAGTAAAAGTCATCATGAAGTCCGGCGGCGCGTTGGAACACGTCGCTTGGCCACTCGCACGCTCGAACTTCTACAACTCAGGGGACCAGATACTTGGGTTTCTTCTTCTCACTTTTATCATCCTTGGGGTCACGGCTTGAAGAGCCTCTTAAGAACCTCCTCATCTTTTCCTTTTTCTATCTCTGAAAATTTCTGAAATTTTTAGGGACTCTAAGGCAAAGTGAACAAGTCTCAACGAAACTCATAGCAACTACTCCGACAAGTGCCTAGAGGCCATATCACGCATCAAAACTACTTGGGACCAGCTAAAATTAGCATGCAAAGCTCAAGAACACGGTCACCAAGGCAGCAAAAATACGCAACGAATAAGGCACTAGAGCAAAAACTAATTGGACCAATGGAGGAGTCACTTACCAAGGAGCAATTTCCCCAAAACAGTTTGGTGAATGGGGCTTTGCACAAGGAGATCGAAAATCGCAGCAAGAAGAGCAAGAACACGGGTTTGAGCTGCGAAACGATTTTTTCTGGAGGTAGGAGAAGCAGATGGGAGCTATAATAAGTGGAGGGGGTACACGTGGGCCCCACAAGCCTGGTAGGCGCGGCTAGGGGGTGTGCCCGCGTCTCCAGGGCTTGTGGCCCACTGGTGCATCCCCGTGACTAGCTCTCCGTCTCAGAATTTTTCAAAAATTCCAGAAATAATCATACTCGATTTTCACGACATTCAGAGAACTTTTATTTTTGGGGTACTTTTCTACGGGACGCTAAAAGCAGAAAAAAGGGAAAACTAAAGCTAAATCTATCATTTTTCTTCTAAGCAACCGAAGGTGAAAGTTTGGAACAGAGGTTTGTGACTCCTCGATTCATCCATCTCATGGTCATCGAAAGAAATCCGTCAATGAGGTTGATCAAGTCTCCTTGACAAACTTTTTCGAATCGCAAAACAAAGAACGAAGAATTTTCGAATAGTCACTATGTTACCTCAATGGGGATGTGCATATCCCCAACAAACAAATCATACTTCATCTTAACAGTAGGTATAGGGCATTCAAAGCTCCCAATAAGAATCGTTGAATTTTTTTCGATAGCATTGATGCAATGTACTCGATATTGTTTCTTCGGAAAGTGCACCGTATGATCATTACCGTTGACATGGAAAGTGACATTGCCTTTGTTGCAATCAATAACAACCCCTACAATGTTTAAAAAGGGTCTTCCGAGGATGACCGCCATGGCATCATCCTCGGGAATATCCAGGATAACAAAGTCTGTTAAGATAGTAACGTTAGCAACCACAACAGGCACATCCTTACAAATGCCGATAGGAAAAGCAGTTGATTTGTCGGCCATTTGCAGAGAGATTTTAGTGGGTGTCAACTTATCCAGTTCAAGCCTACGATAAAGAGAGAGAGGCATACCACTAACACCAGCTCCAAGGTCGAATAAAGCAGTTCTAACGTAGTTTCCTTTAATGGAGCAAGGTATAGTGAGCACTCCGGGATCACCTAGTTTCTTAGGAGTTCAACCCTTGAAGGTATAATTAGCGAGCATGGTGGAAATCTCAACCTCAGGTATCCTCCTCTTATTCGTCACAATATCCTTCATGTACTTAGCATACGGAGACATTTTGAGCATATCTGTCAAACGCATTTGCAGAAAGACAGGTCTAATCATTTCAACAAATCGCTTAAAATCCTCATCATCCTTTTTCTTGGATGGTTTGGGAGGAAAGGGCATGGGTTTCTGAACCCATGGTTCCCTTTCTTTACCATGCTTCCTAGCAGCAAAGTTGTTCTTATCATATCTCTTATTCTTAGGCTATGGGTTATCAAGATCAACAGGTTCAATCTCCATATCCCTAGCATTGCTCGGTTGACCATCAACATGAACATCACTATTGATATTATCATTAGGCTCATGTTCATCACCAGATTGTGTTTCGGCATCAGAAACAGAGACATCGTTTGGATTCTTAGGTGTAACAGCAACAGGGTTGCTAGTGTGCAAATTCCTATCATCTTTCTAGGATGACTAGGTGCCTCAATGCTAACTCCTTGAGAATCTGGTTCAATTCTCTTAAGATGACCCTCAGGATACAAAGGTTCCTGGGTCATTCTACCGCCTCTAGTGATGACTCTAACAGAATTGTCATTCAACCCATTGAGCAAGTCATTTTGAACCTTAAGTACTTGTTCTACTTGAGTAGTAACCATAGAGGCATGTTTACTCAGCAGCTTAAGATCATTGACGTTTGTGTCCACACAAGCACTTAAATGACTAAGCATACGAGCATTCTGTTCCAATTGTCTGCCAACATAATCATTGAAACTCTATTGTTTGGCAACAAAGTTATCAAATTCATCCAGGCATAAGCTAGCAGGTTTATCAAAAGGAATATCACTCTCATTGAATCTACGAAGAGAATTTACCTCTAGTACCTGTATCGGGTTATCAAGTTCATGGATCTCTTCAATAGGTGGTAGATTTTTGACATCTTCAGATTTAATGCCTTTCTCTCTCATATATTTCTTAGCTTCTTGCATATCTTCAGGACTGTGGAATAGAATACCTCTTTTCTTAGGAGTTGGCTTTGGAGGTGGTTCGGGAATAGTCCAAGCATTCTCATTGCACAAGATATTATTCAATAGGATCTCAGCTTGTTCTACAGTTCGTTCCCTAAAAACACAACCGACACAACTATCTAGGTGGTCCTTAGAAGCATCGCTTAGTACATTATAGAAGATATCCAGTATTTTATTCTTCTCAAGAGGGAGATCAGGCAAAGCATTCAGTAGCTGGACGAGCCTCCCCCAAGCTTGTGGGAGAATCTGTTCTTCGACTTGCGCAAAGTTGTATATTTCCTACAAGGCAGCTTGCTTCTTATGGATAGGGAAATATTTTTCAGAGAAGTAGTAGATCATATCCTGGGGGCTACGCACACAACCAGGAGCAAGAGAAGTGAACCAAGTTTTAGCATCATCCTTTAGCGAGAAAGGAAACATCTTAAGGATATAGTAGTGGCGGATCTTTTCCTCACTCGTGAATAGGGTGGCTATATCGTGCACTTTGGTAAGATGGGATACAACCGTTTCAGACTCATAACCGTGAAAAGGACCAGATTTGACCAGAGTGATTAACTCAGGGTCGACAGAGAATTCATAATATTTATCGGTCACAAAGATAGGCGAAGTAGCAAACTTCGGGTCATATTTCATCCTAGTGTTCAAAGATTTTTCTTTCCACTTGCGCAGTAATTTCTCAACATCATAGCTATCCTTACAAGCAAGAAAGTCCTCAGCTATCTCTCCCTCCATAACATAACCCTCAGGCATATCAGGCAATTCATATCTAGGAGAGCTAGTTCTAACAGGCGAAATAGCAGGTTCTACTTCAATAATCCCAGCAGTTTCAGAAGTATCATCACATCTAGCAGCAACTCTAGTAATTTGTGCATCAAGGAATGCACCTAGTGGCAAAGCAGTATCAAGCATAGCATCATCACAAGCATTATGGACAACAGAAGTAGCATCATCAAGCACACGCGACTGATACGTCTCCAACGTATCTATAATTTTTGATGGTTTCATGCTATTATCTTGTCAAACTTTGGATGTTTTGCATGCCTTTTATATATTTTTTGGGACTAACTTATTAACCCAGTGCCAAGTGCCAGTTCCTGTTTTTTCCATGTTTTTGACCCCTTTCAGAGGAGGATTTTGAATGGAGTCCAAACAGAATGAAACTGCCAAAAAGATTTTTTTCGGAACAGAAAAAGATCGGAAAGCCGGAGAATCAGGGCAGGGGCCCACCAGGGACCTCACAAGCCCTTATGGCGTGGCCAGGGGGAGGCCATGGCCCCCTGTCTTGTGGGCTCCCTGAGGCTCCTTTGCCCTAGGTTTTGCGCCTATATATTCCCTAAAATTCCATAAAAAAATCAGGAGATCGTCGAAAGTACTTTTCCGCCGCCGCAAGCTTCTGTCTCCGCAAGATCCCATCTAGGGCACGTTCTGGTGCCCTGCCGGAGGGGGATTCGGACACGGAGGGCTTCTTCATCAGCACCATGACCTCTCCGATGATGCGTGAGTAGTTCACCATAGACCTACGGGTCCATAGGTAGTAGCTAGATGGCTTCTTCTCTCCCTTGGATCTTCAATACAAAGTTCTCCATGATCTTCATGGAGATCTATCCGATGTAATCTTCTTTTGCGGTGTGTTTGTCGAGATCCGATGAATTGTGGATTTATGATCAGATTATCTATGAATCTTATTTGAGTTTCTTCTGATCTCTCTTATGCATGATTTCATATCCTTGTAATTCTCTTCGAGTTGTGGTTTTTGTCTGGCCAACTAGATCTATGATTCTTGCAATGGGAGAAGTGCTTGGTTTTGGGTTCATACCATGCAATGTGAGTTCTTCATGACTAATGTGAGTCCATGGTATAGATGCACTTTCACCTTCCACCATTGCTAGCCTCTCTAGTGCCGCGCAACTTTCGCCGGTACACAAACCCACCATATGCCTTCCTCAAAACAGCCACCATACCTACCTACTATGGCATTTTCATAGCCGTTTCGAGATATATTGCCATGAAACTCCCACCATTCCGTCTCATGACTTGTGCCGTCACTCTCATATTGCCATTGCATGATCGTAAGATAGCTAGCGAGATGTTTCAACACCATACGCCAAGCTAGATCGTTGCACATCCCGGTACACTGCCGGAGGCATTTCCTATAGAGTCATTTCTAAGCTTTGAGCTGTGAGTAAATAAAAGTGTGATGATCATCATTATTAGAGCATTGTGCCATGTGAGGAAATAAAAAAGAGAGGCCAGAGAGCCCAAAAATAAAAAATAGAGAAAAGAGAAAAGAAAAAAAGAGGCCTAAGAGCCCAAATAAAAAAAAGTGAAGAGAGAAAAAGAGAGAAGGGACAATGCTACTATCTTTTTCCACACTTGTGCTTCATAATAGCACCATGTTCTTCATGATTGAGAGCTTATTGCTTTGTCACTACCATATGCTAGTGGGAATCTTCATTATATAACTTGGCTTGTATATTCCGATGATGGGCTTCCTCAAAATTGCCCTAGGTCTTCGTGAGCAAGCAAGTTGGATGCACACCCACTAGTTCTACTTTTGAGCTTCACATACTTATAGCTCTAGTGCATCCTTTGTATGGCAATCCCTACTCATTCACATTGAAATCTATTAATGGGCATCTCCATAGCCCTTTGATACGTCGAGTCAATGTTATCATCTCCTCCTTTTTATCTCACAACCACCACCACACTCGATTCCACCTATAGTGCTATATCCATGGCTCGCGCTCATGTATTGCGTGATAGTTATAAAAAGTTTGAGAAAGTAAGAGTGCGAAAATAATTACTTGGCCAATACCGGGGTTGTGCATGATTTACATTAGTTGTGTGAGGATGATGGAGCATAGCCAGACTATATGATTTTGTAGGGATAACTTTCTTTGGCCTTGTTACTTTGAAAGTTCATGATTACCTTGCTAGTTTGCTTGAAGTATTATTGTTTTCATGTCAATAGCACACTATTGTTTTGAATCTTACAGATCTGAACATTCATGTCATGTGAAACAAGTTGCAAATGAGAACTATGCTAGGTAGCATTCCACATCAAAATTTCATTCTTTATCACTTCCCTACTCGAGGACGAGCAGGAGTTAAGCTTGGGGATGCTTGATACGTCTCCAACGTATCTATAATTTTTGATGGTTTCATGCTATTATCTTGTCAAACTTTGGATGTTTTGCATGCCTTTTATATATTTTTTGTGACTAACTTATTAACTCAGTGCCAAGTGCCAGTTCCTGTTTTTTCCATGTTTTTTGACCCCATTCAGAGGAGGATTTTGAACAGAGTCCAAACGGAATGAAACTGCCAAAAAGATTTTTTCCGGAACAGAAAAAGATCGGAAAGACAGAGAATCAGGGAAGGGGCCCACCAGGGACCCCACAAGTCCTCATGGCGCGGCTAGGGGGGAGGCCGTGGCCCGTTGGCTTGTGGGCTCCCTGAGGCTACTTTGCCCTAGGTTTTGCGCCAATATATTCCCCAAAATTCAAAAAAAATCAGGAGATCATCAAAAGTACTTTTCCGCCGCCACAAGCTTCTGTCTCCGCAAGATCCCATCTAGGGCACGTTCTGGTGCCCTGCCGGAGGGCGGATTCAGACATGGAGGGCTTCTTCATCAACACCATGACCTCTCCGATGATGCATGAGTAGTTCACCATAGACCTACGGGTCCATAGGTAGTAGCTAGATGGCTTCTTCTCTCTCTTGGATCTTCAATACAAAGTTCTCCATGATCTTCATGGAGATCTATCCGATGTAATCTTCTTTTGCGGTGTGTTTGTCGAGATCTGATGAATTGTGGATTTATGATCAGATTATCTATGAATCTTATTTGAGTTTCTTCTGATCTCTCTTATGCATGATTTCATATCCGTGTAATTATCTTCGAGTTGTGGGTTTTATCTGGCCAACTAGATCTATGATTCTTGCAATGGAAGAAGTGCTTGGTTTTGGGTTCATACCATGCGGTGACCTCACCTAGTGACAGAATGGGTAGCGAGGCACGCATCGTGTTGTTGCCATCAAGGGTAAAAAGATGGGATTTTCATCATTGGTTTGAGATTATCCCTCTACATCATGTCATCTTGCTTAAGGCGTTACTCTGTTCATCATGAACTCAATACACTAGATGCATGCTGGATAGCGGTCGATGTGTGGAGTAATAGTAGTAGATGCAGAAAGTATCGGTCTACTTGTCTCAGACGTGATGCCTATATGTATGATCATTGCCTTAGATATCGTCATGACTTTGCGTGGTTCTATCAATTGCTCGACAGTAATTTGTTCACCCACCATAATACTTGCTAGTTTGAGAGAAGCCTCTATTGAACATTATGGCCCCGGGTCTACTCCACACCATATTTTCAGCCTTACACTTTTTACTTTGTTGCACTTTCCGCCTTCATATCTCACTTTGCAAACAATCTTGAAGTGATTGACAACCCCTTTATAGCGTTGGGTGCAAGCTCTTTTATGTTTGCGCAGGTACTCTGGACTTGACGAGATTCTCCTACTGGATTGATACCTTGGTTCTAAAACTGAGGGAAATACTTACTGCTCCTATGCTACATCACCCTTTCCTCTTCAAGGGAAAAACCGACGCAAACAAGAGAAGTAGCAAGAAGAATTCCTGGCGTTGCCGGGGAAGGACTTTTGTTGCCGTAGCAGCGACACATCAAAATTTCTAGCAGGAGGTGGTGTCGCAAACTTACTCATAACTGAAGGTGAATCAAGTGCAGAGCTAGATGGCAGTTCCTTACCTGTCCTCGTAGTTGAGGGAAAGACTTTAGTTCTTGGATCTTTCGGATTCCTCATAGTGATCAGCAGACGTAAATCCCTAGTGACTCAGAGAATCGAGTTATGCCTCGCCGGCAACAGCGCTAGAAAAAGGTCTTGATAACCCACAAGTATAGGGGATCGCAACAGTTTTCGAGGGTAGAGTATTCAACCCAAATTTATTGATTTGACACAAGGGGAAGCCAAAGAATATTCTCAAGTATTAGCAGTTGAGTTGTCAATTCAACCACACCTGAAAGACTCTGTATCTGCAGCAAAGTATCAGTAGCAAGGTAGTGTGATAGCAACAGTAGTAGCAATAACCAGTAGCAGCAAAGTGACAACAGTAGCAGCAAAGTAACAGCAGCAGCAGTAGCAGCAGTAGCAAGAGAGTAACAGTAGCAGCAGTAGCGACAAAGTAACATAGCAAGGACCAGTAGTAAAAGACTCGTAGGCATTGGATCGGTGATGGATGATTATGCCGGATGGTATTCATCATGCAACAGTTATAACACGGAGAGATAAGTAACTAGCTCCAGTTCGTCAATGTAATGTAGGCATGTATTCCGTACATAGTCATACGTGCTTAGGGAAAAGAACTTGCATGACATCTATTGTACATCCCTCCCGTGGCAGCGGGGTCCTAATGGAAACTACGGGATATTAAGGTTCTCCTTTTAATAAAGAACCGGACCAACTCATTAACACTTGGTGAATACATGAACTCCTCATACTATGGTCATCTCCGGGAGTGGTTCCCGCTATTGTCACTCCGGGGTTGCCGGGTCATAACACATAGTAGGTGACTACAACTTGCAAGATAGGATCAAGAACACACATATATTGGCGACAACATAATAGGTTCAGATCTGAAATCATGGCACTCGGGCCCTAGTGACAAGCATTAAGCATGCCAAAGTAGTAGCAACATCAATCTCAGAACATAGTGGATACTAGGGATCAGTCCCCATCAAAACTAACTCGATTACATGATAGATCTCATCCAACCCATTACCGTCCAGCAAGCCTACGATGAGATTGCTCACGAACGGTGAAGAGCATCATGGGGATGACGATGGCGACGATCTCCCCTCTTCGGAGCCCAGAACGGACTCCAGGAAGAACAGGAGGTGGCGGCGCCTCCGTATCGTAAAACACGATGAACTCTTCTCCTTTATTTTTTCCGGACGAAAGGGACAAAATAGAGCTGGATTTGGAGGCGGTGGAGCAATGTGGGCCCCACAAGCCTGCCAGGCGCGACCAGGGGGGCGCCTGGTGGTCTTGTGGGATCCACGCTCCACTTCTCCGGTTGATTCTTGCGCCAATATTTTTTATATATTCCACAAAAAATCCTCATAAATTTCCAGGTCATTCAGAGAACTTTTATTTCTGCGCAAAAACAACACCATGGCAATTCTGCTGAAAACAGCGTTAGTCCGGGTTAGTTCCATTCAAAGCATGCAAATTAGAGTCAAAAACAAGGACAAAAGAGTTTAGAAAAGTAGATACGAATGAGACGTATCAGCAACCTTTGGGGATCTTGCTTTTGGAGAGGCAATGGACGTTGATCTCTAATTACCAAAAGGGAAACTGTACATGGCCGCGCCTACTCACACGGCCTCTCTCTACTTCCCCCAAGTGGGTATGTCACCCATGTGATGGTCCAAATGCCCCGCTACATATGCCGCTCGCCAAACCTCGTGAGGCCACCCTACAGGAGAGGCCTCACGAGGCGGCCTGGTACCTTGTGGCATTGTAAAAGCTTGGACCGAGGGCAAGGGGCTTGATGAGATATACCCCTCGCAAGGCAGCTTCCTCTGGAGCGGCTGGGGCAGGGCCATCTTCCTTGGATCGGCCCGCGTGTCGTCCTCCACGACAGCGGCATACGGGTCATGGTACCGTAGTTCCCACTAGGCCGACAATCACCCCAATCATGATCATTGCAATGAGTAGCAGACATGACAAAATTATCATCCCTAAGCTTGTAACTTTGCGTATCGTTGGCACAACTAAAATTAATAGAATTTATATTGATATCATTGCAATCATTCTTTTTTGGGTGTAATAGAAATTATTTAATTCTCAACCTCAGGAACTATAGCAATTTCATCCAAATAAACATCATTAATACTGGCATCATAGCCATAAGCATAACAAGCATCACATTCATCAAAAAGGGATATTTAAAGTGAATCAACATGATCATAATTATCTATAGATTCCTGCATATTGTCATTCTCTTGCAAAGCAGTAGACAGTCTGCCAGTAAATTCATTAACATAGGAATTGTAAGCGTAGTTTTATAGCAATATTGAAGTATGGCAAAAATTTCAGATTTGTATAGAGTAGCATCATACTTTTAAATCAAAGAAGCAACTTAGTAGGCACCCTTAAAAGCAACAAACTCTTCAATTTGTTCCATATAATAGTAACTATAAACACCCTTGGCATAAGAAGATAAGATTTCATTACCATTAAACTTACATAGGAAGGGAAGGTGTTTTTAGGGTTCTGAGAGCAACATGTAAAATCATATATTTCACAAGATTCCAAGCATGACATAGAAAACAATTTATTTGATGCCATAAGAGTCTCCCTTTTTGAGACAATTGGTGACCCACAAAATGAGCATGCTCATCTAATGATCCCTCAACTAAGCTAGTTGGGTTTTCAGCATAAGCACAAATGGATTGAAGATGATCCAAGTAGAAAACTTCAAATGGATCTGTAAGTCTTTATTTTCTATCTTAGTGTGATGTCATAATTATTGCAAGCAAACAAACAAGCAAAATAAAAAGAATGTGTTTTTGATTTTTTATGGCAATAAAAATATAACAACAAAAAAAGTAGGACAAGTGAATAATATTTTGTGTGTAGGTACTTGATAGGAAATTGGAGATACTCCTCGATAACGGTGCGAGAAATCCTTCCTGATACTTGTAAACTGCATTGGGATTTTCCCTGAAAAAGAGGGGTGATGCAGCACACCGGAGGTAAGTATTTCCCTAAGTGAGAACGAAGGTTATCAAACCAATAGGAGGACCATGCAATTTCGTGTCTTCAACGTGTGCACATAAAAGAGCACACACTTGCACCCAACATGGGCAAGAGGGTTGTCAATCCCCTTGAACTCATTACTTGCAAGCGATAAGTAGTGATACATAGATAATTTTACAAATATAAATATAAAATAAAATAAAGTAAATAATAACAAAAAGGTATTTTTGATTTTTTGAATTTAATTTGTAGAGACCCGGGGCATAGTTTTTGCTAGAGGCATCTCCCTCGTAGAAAGCATATGGTGGGTAAACAAATTACTACTCAGCAATTTATAAAAAAGCGCATAGTTGTGTAATATTTATTCATGGCAATGATCACACATGTAGGCATCATGTTCGTAAGCAAGTAGACCGACTCCTGTCTGCATCTAGTACTATTACTCCACCATCGACCGCTTTCCAACATGCATCTAGAGTATTAAGTAAAAATAGAGTAATGCTAGGAGGATAATGACATCATGTAGATAAAGTAAATCCAATTAATTGGAATGAACCCCATCGTTTTACCCATAGTGCTAGCAATACAATTTGTTCATTTCCCTTTCTGTCACTAGGATTAAGCACCACAAGATTGAACCCACTACAACACACCTCTCCCACTAAAGATAAATCAATATAGTTGGCGAAACCAAACCGATAGATCGGAGAAAATTATGAAGCTACCATAATCATGCATACATATGAAAGAACAACAATGAACTCAATATAATCTCATGAATAATCTGAACATAAACCCACAATTCATCGGATGCCAACAAACACACCGCACAAGAGTGATTACATAAGATAGATCCCTGCAGGAATCCTGGTGATCTTGACAATGAAGAACATACAGAGAAAGATAGCCATCCAGGTGCTAACTACAAACCCGTAGTTTTGTGGTGAACTACTCACACATCACCATGGGAGCATCAAGGTTGACGTAGAGGCCCTCGGTGATCGGTCCCCCTCCGACAGGGCACTGGAAAAAGGCTCCAGCACGGCAGAACAAAAGCTTTCGATGGCAGAAAAAGTGTTAAGGAAGTCTCCCTAGGGTTTTTGGGATATATGTGAATTTATAGCGGAGAGAGCGAGGTCAGGATGGTTGGGAGGTAGCCCCAAGCCATCAGGGCGTTGATACATCTCCAATGTTTCGATAATTTATGAAATATTCATGCCATATT
This sequence comes from Hordeum vulgare subsp. vulgare, assembly GCF_904849725.1. Classification (NCBI taxonomy): domain Eukaryota; kingdom Viridiplantae; phylum Streptophyta; class Magnoliopsida; order Poales; family Poaceae; genus Hordeum; species Hordeum vulgare. Next base: position 441,562,671 of record NC_058522.1, on the reverse strand, counting down.
TACCTATGTTTATAATACTTTTATATGGTTTTGATGCACTTTATATGATTTAATTAGAACTAACCCTAAGTGACGTTGTTTTCAACAGAATTATCGTGGTGCTGTTTTTACGCAAAAATAGAAGTTCTAGTAATGTCCCAAAACTTTTTGATGATTTTTCTGGAGCAAATAATAAATATCAGAGCAGCGAACCACCGGAGGCGCGCCCTGAGGGCTTGGGACCACCTCGTGGCTCCATTTGACATGATTCCAATGCTGAAAATCCTATAAATGCAGAAACCTCCAAAAGTTAACCTAAAACTTCCGCTATGTCGCCGCAAGCCTCTATACCAAAGAAAATTCATCCGGAGCCCTGCTCTGACACCCTGTTGGAGAGGTTAATCATCACCGCATGCCATCTCCATCATCCTGGTGGTGTCCATGATGAGGAGGGAGTAGTTCACCCTTGGGACTGAGGGTATGTACCAGTAGCTTTGTAAATTGATCTCTCTCTCATGTTCTTGAGATGTCACGGCATTGATGTATCATGGGCTTTGTTAATACAATTGGATCATATCGTGTTCTTCACTTGCTATCTTGATGTGATGAATTGAATCTTTCCCTTGAAGATTTTTGTTATGTTGGATTGAATATTGGATTTGAGATCACTTGATATATGTCTTACATGTGGATACTCGTGGTGACAATGGGGTGTTCTATTGATTCACTTGATATATGTTTTGGTACTCAACTTGTGGATTCCCGTGGTGATAGTGGGGTAATCTATGCATATGGGTTTATACACGTTCTTGTCCTACTTTCTATGATAGAAATATTGGGTTACTCTTTGAAGTTATTTGTGTTGGATTGAACATGATGAATCCGAAATTGTTTGACGCATGTCGAATAATTAAACCATGGGTACTTGAGGTGACATTGGAGTATCTAGGTGACATTAGGGTTGATTGATGTGTATCATAGGTGCCATTCTAGTACACACTCTAGGGATGTTTGTGACACTTATAAGAATAGATCAATAGCTGGACCAGAAAGAATAACTTTGAGGTGGTTCTACTACCTAGAATAATTTCATCTTATGTTCTCCGCTTTTAGCTATGAACTTTGGAGTGATTTTTTGTCGCACGTGAGTGATGATCACATGGTTCCATTATGTTAGCATTGTCGAGAGATTGCACTAGTGAAAGTATGAATCCTATGCCTTATTTCTAAGCATTGCAACACCGTTTATGCTCACTTTTACTACTTGTTACCTTGCTATTTTATATTTTCTCATTATAAAAACCTATATCTACTATCCATATTGCACTTGTATCACCATCTTTTCGCCGAACTAGTGCACCTATACAATTACCATTGTATTGGGTATGTTGGGAACACAAGAGATTTCTTGTATTTGATTGGAGGGTTGTTTGAGAGAAACCATCTTCATCCTATACCTCCGACAGATTGATAGACCTGAGGTTATCTACTTGAAGGGAATTTGCTGCTTTCCTACAAAAGTCTGCACTTGGAGGCCCAACAATGTCTACAAGAATAAAGTTGTGTAGTATACATCACGCATAGCCACCCCCTTGGGTGTGCCCCGTTTGCTTGGGGAACCCCATGTTCCCTACGGTCTTCCTTCGAAGCTTCCATGTCTTTATTTTGTCGAGAAAAAATCATCAAGAAGTTTTGAGGTATTTGGACTTTGTTTGGTATAGTATTCTTGAAAATCCTAAAACATGAGAGAACTAAAACTGGCACTTGGCACTAGGTTAATAGGTTAGTGATCAAGAATAATATAAATCAGCAAGTAAATGCCTAAAAGCACCCTAGAATGTTGATATAATAGCATGGAACAATAAAAAATTATAGGTACGTTGGAGACGTATCAAGGCCTTTTCCGGTACTCTATCTGAGGTGAATTTATTACGGTGGTCATCTTCATCTACCTTGCTGCCTCTTCAATGACGTGTGAGTAGTTCACGAGGACCTACGGGTACATAGCAGTAGCTAGATGGATATCTATCTCCCTCTCTCTTGTTTGATCTTCAATACAATGATCTCTTCGGAGATCTATTTGTTGTAATTTTTGCGGTTTGTTTGTTGGGATCTGATGAATCATGAGTTTATGTTCAGATTATTCATTGAAAGTAACCGAGTCTTCTCTGCATTCTATTATGTTTTATTTCAAATAGCTATGTATGCTTTCCGATCTACAAGTTTGCTTTGGCCAAGTAGATGTGTAGATCTTCAGAGGTAGTGGTGCATAGTATTAGGTTAAACCTTGTGGTGTCCCGACTCTACGACATGAGGTGTAGTGAGGGATGTATTTGTATTGTTGCTACTAAGGATAAAATGATGTACTCTGAACATATTAATTGGTCTTACTTTTTATACATTATGTCATCATGCTCCAAGTATTACTTTGTTTGTTATGAATTTAATATCATAAATGCATGCTCGATATCGTCGATTGGTGCAGTAATAGTAGTAGATGCAGAATCATTTCTTGTCACAGACGTAATGCCTATTTATTGATCATGCCATGAATGACAACATAATTATTCATTTTTCTATCAATTTCCCAACAGTAATTTGTGCACCCACTGCTAGTGTGATCATGAGAGAGAAGAATCTAGTGAATGTTGATTTACTACATCAGCCTTCCTCTTTGAGGAAAATTCCAATAACATGACAAGTAGCAGCAAGGAATAGGATACCAAGTGGTGATCAAGTTCAAAAATGACACGGTATGGGTGATGGCAAGGCCCTTGGTGTCGGATGGAGGAGGACAGTAACCACATAATATTTCAATGTATTGTGTCTCAGTTCAGCTAGAGCGTGATCCGAGAATCGTTAAAATGTGTTGGAACCCCTCAGAATTCAATGATATATTTCGCCTAATATCCAACACGTGAGTAACGGATGCTAGATTGGCACGGATTGGAGTGGGTGTCATGTCTTGGGCTCCATGGAATGTTTACAACAAAGCACTAATCGAGGGAATTGCATCCCAGCATCCGCCAAACTAATTTATAAAATTGTGATATTGTTGCAGTTATGGAGAGCCCTAGGAATACAATGGGTCATACTTGGCTTGACAACCTCATCAACAAGCACCGCAGTAAGTGCAATGACCTTTGCATGATATCAATGGTCAACAATACTAGCTAGGTTGGTAATGACCTTTTGTGCAAGTATCACTATTTGATGGACATTATATTTTAGGGGGCTACTAGCTTGTGTCACACTCTCGCTGCAACGCGAGATGGGCCATTAGTGGCCTTGTATCTCATTATCAATGCTTGTGCTTTCCACCCCTTCTAAGAGTATATACAACCAAACTTGGCAAATCAGCCCCCCTATACGCCTGCCGGCCCCTCATATGGGCAGTCTGATATCCACATACCTCAAATGCGGATTCTTGAATCCATGCAATTCATACACATCGATCATACGGTACAAATTTTCTGAATTCAAATAGTTCAAAAAAATAAAGCAAATCATACTTCAACAATACGTACATGCCAAAATGAAATCAGTGTCCAAGCGTATAGGATGCATCGGTTGCTGGCCTGGTTATTGTTCGGATGCCGTCCATGCGTCCTGCTCCGCTTGCATCGGTGCCGCATGTTCCACCTACATCCACGCTGCTTGCTCCACCTATAACCTTGCCGCATGCTCCTCTTACACACTTTCCTCCTTGTACTCCTTATACACTCACTGATCTCCTTCTTCTTCTTCGCAAGCCACTTCTTTGCATTCTCATCCAAGAGGTGTTGTCCGCCAACATGATCTTGGCATCCTCCGCGTCCCATGCCAGTTGCTACCTCTCCTTTTCAAGTTCAATCTCTCCAAATGTCTTAGCCTTCTCAAGCTCCCATTTGATCGCCGCCTCTTGCTTCTCCACTCAATATTCTCCCTCTCAATTTGCAGCTTCTTCTCCGCCCTCACCCAGTCCCAATCCATCCTCTCCTTTTGTGCATTCAACATGATCTTGTAACTCTCCTCTTTCTTGTTCTCCCTCAACGAGAAAATGTATGTCCATGTGCACGACACTTTTGTAGCCGCGACATTAGGGGATGTCCTTGCCTTCTCACACTTGTTTCCCATGACTTGTCAGTTATCGTTTGGAATGGTGGCTCTTCCATTCTTGACGATAATGTCATCCTCTTCATCATCCAACCCAATTGATTGGTGAGAGCTTGAGCCATTATTCCTCTTCTTGCCGGCCTTGAGATAGGCCATAAGTTATGTGCACTTTGTCACTCCATTCAATAAGATCCAACAATGGCTAAAAGAAGATGCCTTATTCTCCGTTTTGTGATACAAAGTGGCTGCTACCAATGTCTAGGTAACAGATATATGTATGAGCACGAGAATGCAAACTGAAGATGTATATGCTGATGATGACAAGATGAAACAATTGGCCTTATGTGAGTTGCTTCTTCCATCTAAGTTTAAGGGCGTTTGCTCACTTGTGAGTAGTATTCATGTATTTGTTCACTTCCACTTGAATGATACCCCATCGATGTTGGAGAGATGCCACATTGCGGGTCATCGCAATAGGGTGTGACTCGACATATTTCTTTCGGTCGTGATACTCCTTCCAAACCTTGTCCCAATACCTAATCCCCTTTTGCTTAAAGCCACATATTGGATCCATTATTGTGACCAACCAAGCATTGACCAACAAGATGTCCTCAAAAGTTGAGAATGCCAGTCCTCTTGCCTTCATTGTCTTTGCCGTCTTCTTCTTCTTTCTCAGTTTGGGATCGTATGTTGCCCCAATTTTAAATGCGGTGCCTCCCAGTTTGTAATCCGTTTTGATCGGACCTTTGATCATGTCTGACATGTACACCTCCTAAATGATCATGGTTTGTAAGCACTCATCATATACGAAATGAACTAGTAGTCTAGGCAAAATTGATCGGACAGGAGCAAAAAACATATAATTTCTTGTTTTGTCATTTCGTCGAACATGTCACGGGTAGCCCGAGCGATGCCGGTGCCCGTGCTCATCTGTGCTCCAACAAGCTGCATTGCGTTGCACATGTCCATCACTGACGTTTGTGTGGGCAGAAAGCTCTTTGGAATGGCCCAACCGGCCGTCGGATCCTCCTGGTCCCAACGTGGTTCGATGATGCAATCCGCATTGGGGAAGGATCGACACCTCCCTACACTGCTGCAACTGCTTCCCTCTCTCCCTGCTAGCGATGCCACATCTTTCGGACAATGTTCTCCGGCTTTCACGGCCAAGACGAGGATGGGATGCTGACGAAAGAGGCGGATGCAACCTCCATCACAACAGTCGGGGATGGACTGGACGACATCGACGACGACGTATCGGGCATAGTGGTGAGCATGATGAGCAAGGGTGCAGAATGGTGAGGGCTCGGGTGCGGGAATGACAAGAGGGAGGTGGAAGAGGAGGAAGGGTTTGAAGGACTTGGTGCAAATTATGGTGGATTGTTGTGGGGTCAGGCTATCGGGTCTGAAGTGGCGGGCGTGCCTGGAGTCCTCCATATCCGTCCCATATTTAGGTTAGATATGAAGAATGTTGATTAGCCCGGGTATTTGATGCCCGTTTAAGGAGCCCGCATGGATCATTTTTAGAGATAATTATGACTATGACACCTATACTATGTGAACATAGCAACATGGTCCCGGTGATTGTCAACTGCTCCATTACGGACATTTGACTTTATCAAAGCCCCGAGTTTCTTATTAGTAGCCTTCGGGAGGATTGTAACCAGATTTTACTTAATTAATAAAACTCTCTAGTTTTTTTTTTTGCAAAAAACTACTCCGTTACGGTCCTCGAATACACAAAAACACTCCAAAACGGTCATATGTATGAATCATGCTACAAATTAGGCCGGGATGGGACCCATGTTGGATGGATGTTGAGTGCGTCCACTTCGAGCCCAACTTCCCTGCTCATGTTCATCTCATCCTCCAAGAGAAACACTCATACTGGTGGGAGTTCGCACGGAGGCGATGAAATTGTCGTCGCTCGCCGTGAATGGCGGCGTGCGATCCTTTATAGCGACAGGGCAGTACTCCCATACCAATGTACGGTAAGATTGGACCACCACGGCTTCATTGGGCATGTTACTCCCTCAATTCTCATCCATTCCATCATTTTGGTGTGTGCTTCGATACAATTTAGGCAATCTGGGTACTCAATTTCTCAGGCTTCATGGAGATGGTTAGGTTTGATGTCGGATGGATGATTTTTTTTATTTCACAGATGAATGCACTCATTTCTATACAATTGAGTTCATACATGGTGTATTTTTCATGGGCATGGGTGGAAATCATGCATATCTCAATGTTCACAAGGTCCGTTATGATTATTGTGACAGTAGTGTTTCTTGTATGGGAAGGTTGTATGAATTAGTAGAGAAGGTAGGCTATGAGACCGCAGGAGGAATTCAAATGTTTTTGTTGCTGCCTAGGATGCAAATGAATGAAGATGGACTCAGGTTGGTTACAAGCAATAAGGATGCCGAATGCATCAACAAGCTGGTTAGAGAAGGGCACAAATACCTGATGTTGTATCTTGTTCATGATGCCCCTTATGGTGGAGGAGGATGCGATGATGTTTTAGCAAATCCATGCACACATGCACCTGCTGGATCAGTCCTATGAAGAGCAAGATAAATGACAGTGTTGCAGAGGAGAAAATCATTGCACTTGTTGGGGAGAACAATGCTTCCATGTTGTTTGCATGTGTGGGAAATATAGAAAGCACAAGTAGGACGAGGAGAAGAGTGACAACAAAGGTAGAGGAGGAGTTATGTAGTGAAACTCATAGTGAGGACTCGGTTTATATTCCAGAAATAGACATTGACTATGACCTCAATGATGGTGATGATGATTTGACCAATGAGGATGCAAAAGCTGATGGTGATGAGAAGAAAGGGACAAGGATAGGCAAGGAGCTATCAGAAGATCCAAACTCCAAGGATGATAGTCTTGATCCGCTAGAATCCGATGATGATGACACTAAATTCAATTTCAAACATTTCACTCAAATTGATTTTAAGGAGCCAAAGTTCTGTGTGGGACATGTTTTCCCATCCATTTCAATGATGAGACAAGCCATTAGGGAGTATAGTTGCAACAAAAGGTTAAAAATAGCATATCCTAAGAATGACAAGACAAGGATTTTAGTTGTCTATTATGGTGGTTGCCCTTGGTATTTATATGCTTCGTTTGACAATATAACTAATGGAATTAAGGTTAAACATGTAAAGATGAGCACACATACACAAAGAAGGGGAGTGTTAAAGCGTTCACTGCTAGATACATTGTTGCAAAGTATGTTGACAAGGTCAAAGCGAATGAGAAGATTTATTTGAAGGGTTCGAGAAATGGTGCAGGAAGAGTGGAACATGAAGGTTCATAGGCAGAAGCTGTAGCGACCCGACTCAAACGAGTCAAGCCTCTGTGTGTTCTGTGCCATCCCTGGATCAGTATGCTGGCACACACAATACATCAATGTATATATCAAAGTGCAATCACATGTAAAATAACGTAAAACTGATATATACCTCAAAATCTCAGAGGAACTAGTCAAAGGGAGTGGAGTCCCAATAAACACCAACGACAGGTTGAGTGTAGACCGTAACCCTGAATCATACTCTTACTCGTCGTAGAAAGTATCTGCAACATAAGACGTTACAGCCGCGTAGGTCAGCATATTGAATATGCCGACAAGTCACAAAATAGAGGAGTGAAAATATCATCTATACTATATGCACATATGGCAGGTGGGGCTGTAGTTTAAGTTTTCTACAAAGCAAAATTTTCCCACAACAAGAGAGAGGTAAAAGAAAAATTTACTACATTGTTGGTTGTTAATGAGAAGGTTCCACCAACCATTTCTCATACCCAAGTTATCAATAACACCCACATCATTTAGTTATTGGTGTTGAGAATTCTTGATAGTTTCAGTTCCTTTGGCTCAGGTTGTCCATGACCGTGGACACGACTAATCGATTAGGTTTGAGTACTCTGCAGAGTTTTGCGCACGTTCCCCACAAGATTTGATCGCCTCCATTGAAGTCCTCGCACTTCAGGATGTTTGAGAACCGGATGATCAAAGCATGGTCTTCCAAAGGGTTCCTCTGAGACACTGTCGGTGCCCATCCAATCCTACCGTTCTTCTACATCTTGTAGCACCGCCCGTCCAGAGTCACCACAATGTCCAACCAAGCCAGAGCCCATAATGACTTGTGGGTGTGCAGGTAAGCCTCGGGTCTTGAAGTATCCATCCATCTCTTTGTGCCTGGGTGAAGCTTTCCGCAAGATGGCATGTCGCTTCCCCATGCATCCTGGGTCATCCACTAGCTTCCCAGGGTGCCCATCTAAACCATCCTTCACCCAGAGGTACATTGCATCATGAGGTCTTGAAAGTCTTGAAGTCTTCAGGTCTTGATTATAAAGTTCTCACAGCACTCGTGATAAACACTCAACCAAACCCCGTCAACTAGAAGCATATTAAAATAACATCCCGGCCAAAGTAACAAGGGTTTAAGGGTGCCTATCACAATATACTACTCAAGACCCACAATTTGCAAGTACCTATTTTGCATGCAATGGGTGGAGAAGGTTGATATAATGCAATAAAACGATAGGTAAATTATGATCAATGTGAACTTGCCCGGCGAGGTTGATGAAGATAGATATCGCTCACAGGAAATAACTTGATAGAACTATTCGTTACTCTCCGATGAAATCTATATAATCAAACATAGTATTCACATAAGCAATCATCCTAGCAATCATCCTAACAATCCTCAACAAAACAACAATTGCAATAAAATCAATAAGAAAGATCAAATAAGAATCCAAAAGAAACTTCAAGAAAACTATGTAGTCTTCTACTACAACAACACAAAGATAGTTTTTGTCCTAATTAAACTTAACAGCAAAGAAGACTAGAATAGCAAAATAACATAAAACAAAAATGTAATACAACTAAGATAATAGAAAATATTTTTCATCAAATTTTGTTAGCAAAAGAACTAATGGAAAATCTTTTATCCAACTCTACTTATGAACTAAACAAGGCTAACTTGAATTAAATCAGAAACAATTTCAACTCTAATACAAACTGTTTGTGATCTAAACTAAAGTTAACACAAAATAAAACTTATAAAACAATACTATTTGAAAGTATTTTCAAATAGGAAATCAAACTAGCAATTAAATCAATTTGCAAGTTATTATAGAACTAGAATTGATTTCATGCTATCAAATAAAAATAAATAAAATAAAATAATTTTGGTTGAAATATTAATGTTAACAAACAGAAAACAAAGTAAAACTTGTCTACTAATATAAAATAAAATTAAATTAAAACAATTAAAAGAAAAGAAATAACAAAGCTCCTAAAAAGATCTAATACAGAATCTATTTTTCTTAAAATATTAATTTAAAATATTCTACAAATTCTGAAATCAAACCTAATGATAAATAAGATCACTAGTGACTAGTAGCAAAAAGAATCAACTAAAAACCTATTTTAAACTAAAGATATTTAGAAAACAAGATTTGAATCAAATCTGTTTGAATTCAAATTTAAATTATTCAAACATGTTCAAACTTTATATCTACATAAACTACATAAAATTTGTAACACAATGCAAAAAGAATCATCTAATTTGGAGTTAAAACATAAAAGTTATAAAGATAACGAATATATAACTATTTCTGTTAAAAGAACTAAAATCGAAAAAAGAAAAAAATACTCTAACGAACAGGTGTGCTAACAAGTGAATTCCACTAACTACAAGAAAATGGTTCGATGTTTAATTTGTTCTAATCTGGATCATCACATCCAGATCCAACGGTGGACACGAGGTGGTGTTGCTCAGCGGTGGTTGGTGAACTTCGGCGAGATCTCCGGCAAGGCCGAGGAGGAGAGGTGGACGGGGACGGTGTTCCGGTTGTCTTCCGCAGTGGCGAAGGGTTCCAGGAGTACACGGTGAGCCTCCGGCGTCGACACGTGGTGACGAAGATGGCATAGGGGGTCAGAGGCGAACGACTCGAGCTCAAGGAGCTTCGGCCCTCGGCTGAACTTCGGCGAGGTGGGTGCGGTGGTGCTCTGGCGAGGGGAGCGCGGGGCTTGGGGGGGAAAGGAGTGTGGGGAGGCTCCTCTATTTATAGGGGCCGGGGAAGGAAAGGGGAGGGAGATCCGACGAGAATCTGCGGCGGTCCAGTGAGGTAAGGAAAGGAGGAGGAAGAAGGAAGGAGACTGCGTGGGAGGAGGGGTCGGATGGTGGGGCAGCGCGTCAGCGGGAGAGAGAGAGGGGCAAGGGAATCGGTGGCCGATCCCAGTGAGGATTCGGATCTTGCCGGGCGATCCTGGGCCTGATTCGGTTGGTGGGCTGATACGTCTCCAACGTATCTACTTTTCCAAACTCTTTTGTCCTTGTTTTGGACTATAATTTGCATGATTTGAATGGAACTAACCTGGACTGACGCTGTTTTTAGCAGAATTGCCTTGGTGTTATTTTTGTGCAGAAAGCAAAGTTCTCCAAACGTCCTGAAAATTTACAGGGAGCAGTTTTGGAAAATATCAAAAATACCTCCGCCAGAATCCACCTGAGGGGGTGGGCCAGTGGGCCACAAGCCCCTGCTCCACCACCACCCCCCTGGTGGTGGTGGCCAGGCTTGTGGGGCCCACAGGCCTCTGCCGCCCCCAACTCCAGCTCTATAAGTTGTCTTTCGTCCCAGAAAAAATAAAAAGAGAAGTTTTCGTCGCGTTTTCGATACGGAGGCGCCGCCACCACCTGTTCTTCATCTCGAGGGCAGATCTGGAGTCCGTCTTGGGCTCCGGAGAGGGGAAATCGTCGCCATCGTCATCACCAATCTTCTTCCCTCTCCAATTCCATGAAGCTCTTCGTCGTTCGTGAGTAATCTATTCGTAGGCTCGCTGGACGGTGATGAGTAGGATGAGATCTATCATGTAATCGATTTAGTTTTGATGGGGATTGATCCCTAGTATCCACTATGTTCTGAGATTTGATGTTGCTACTACTTTGCCATGCTTAATGCTTGTCACTAGGGCCCGAGTGCCATGATTTCAGATCTGAAATTATTATGTTGTCACCAATATATGTGTTTTTTAGATCCGATCTTGCAAGTTGTAGTTACCTACTTTGTGTTATGATCCGTCAACCCCGAAGTGACAATAAGCGGAACCACTCCCGGTGATGACCATAGTTTGAGGAGTTCATGTGTTCACCAAGTGCTAATGCGTTGGTCCGGTTCTTTATTAAAAGGAGAAACTTAATATCCCGTAGTTTCCTTTTGGACCCCACTGCCACGGGAGGGATGGACAATAGATGTCATGCAAGTTCTTTTCCCTAAGCACGTATGACGACACACGGAATGCATGCCTACATCACATCGACGAACGGGAGCTAGCCACATATCTCTCCGTGTTATAGCTGTTGCATGATGAATATCATCCAAACAAATCACCGATCCAATGCCTACGAGTTTGTCCTACTATTACTACTGCCATTACTTGTCTTGCTCTGCTGCTACTACTGTTGCTACTGCTGTTACTTGTCTTGCTCTGCTGCTGCTACTGTTGCTACTACTGTCGCTTGCTACTGTTGCTACTTGCTACTGCTGTCACTACTGCTGTTCCTTGCCACTGTTATTGCTTGTTACACTACCGATACCCGCTACTTCGCTGTTACTACTTCGTTGTTACTATTGTGCTTGCAGATACTAATCTTTCACGTGTGGTTGAATCTGACAAATTCAGATGCTAATACTTGAGAGTATACTCTCACCTCCTGTCTGGCGTACCTACAAATTGGGTCGAATACTCTACCCTCGAAAACTGCTGCGAACCAACGCGCTGGTGGGCCATCAACAACATTCTTCCAGTTTCATTGCCGGGGAGTGCTATGAGCATTCTTCTGGTGCCGTTGCAGGAGAAGGTTAGTTGTTTATAAGCATTCGACTTGCTAACACTAGAGATTGCAGGATCAACCCTTTTCTGGAGCCATTGCCAGGGAAGCACAACTGACGTCATGGGCCGCGCGACAATTTACTTTTAAAACATTTTCCCTTTTATTTGAAAACAAGAAACTAAAACATAAAAAATAAAATAAAGTTCACTCCAAATATAGGAGTATTATATATCAAAATTATCAGAAAAATAAATCCAATAAGATGAACATTTTTCTACGGCCAAAATAGATGCTTCAAAAAAATGTTTTTTTCAAAAAATCCCTAAATTGGTTTATTTTCTTTTTTTTAAATAACCCCCTTGGTTTTTATGGCTCAAATAATTTCACAAAAATACCCTGCCATGGAGGGTCATGTTCCTCCTCTCATTTTTTTGAATTTGGGCAAGGGAATATGAATTTATTTAAACTTTAAAATAGGGCCAAATATTAAATAGAAATCTTTCAATAGTTTTCAATTCCACTTTTCAAATCCTTTATTTTGAAGAAGTCATGTCATCTTCTCTCAATGGTTTGGATTGGATGAAATTGAATTCAAAATCAAAGGGAAAGTCATTTTATTCCCTCTCATTCAAATGTGTCAAAAAGTTTCAAAGTTCACTCAAATTCATTCAAACAATCAATCATTCACTTATTAATATAACATTCCAAAAGTTTGGGATGTTACAAACCTACCACAGTTAAAATGAATCTCGTCCTCGAGATTCAAGAGGCTAGAAAGAAAAGGTTAGGGTTTGGGGTCTTCTAATAAATCCATTGTCTTGCAGAGTGGGTGTGCTACACTTAAAATGAGAGATATCGGTCCCTCAATTTTTTAACAATCCTCTGGGGTCTTGGCATCTGACTCCTCACATTCTTCATACTAACTCCTCTGGTGATGCTCTTCCATTATATTCATAACATTTCCCTCAAAATTCGATGTCTTTATGTTGATATAAGCTTCTTCCAGCACTGGGTATTCTTAACTAACAAGTCTCGTGATCATTCTAAATAACATATCGATGATTCTCATGGTGGTCTACCGTTTGTGGTTATCCTGCAGTGAGAAGGGTCTTGGATTCATCCCCACCGTAAAATTTCCTACGCGTGACAACAATTGCCATGTACATGGGCTTAAACAAAAGCTTCAAAGAACGCCGTCTCTCTCTATGGGTAAGTCTCTCAGATTTACCATTCCGAATAGCAAGAGAATGATAAGAGTAAGTCATCATGATGATCAATCCGTTCCGCACCCAAATCATTACTCTGTATAGGGTTTAGCGAATCTCGCATTCTAACACTCGGGCATCCTCACAAATGTTGCAGAATTTCCCTTGTTCCTGAACGAAGTTCGAATAAATTCAATGATTCTGCAAGCTGAACAAACATCTATCGTGTTCTTCACCACTCTCAGGTTTTCGTATGCTCCTAAGAAAATGTTTGCTGATCCATCATAGCTTATTCCTTCATGCTCTTAGGGCAACCTTCATGAAAATCTTGGGATGCATCCTTGGTACCGGTTGTATTCCTTGAACTCATTTTCCCTTTCCATTGGTCCGTTTACCAATAAAAGTGTTTGTTCCTCATATTAAATCTCTCCTCAAATTACCAATTCCAAGGTACATTATTCAACTGTTGTCACCCCCATAGTTTTGATATGATCCAACATTTTCTTCAATTGTATTCAGTGGATTTGGCTCCTTTGTATGCATGGTACATTCCTACTCCTTGGATCATGTGGGTTTACCGATTACTACCACACTTAAAATGAAATATACTCATGCCTGCATAGACCATATTTTCTCATATCCTCGAAAATGGTCAGAAATCTTTGTTCGTAGAGAAACAACTCATACAATTTCAACATAGGAAATCATGACACAATAAATTCAATTGATTCATGAAGTTATTACAATCTCTGAGTCTTACATTACAAAATTAAACTCCATAATCTCATGAAAACAAGAGTGCTTCATGTTACACTTATTTCCATTGTCAAAACTTAACTACTCCATTCTAGCTTTCTTCCCCTATGGACATTTAGTAGCATAATGTCATGCTTCCTTGCAATGAAAACAAATGACTTCCGACCTGTCTCGAGGCTTCTTGGTGTTTGTTTTTTCTCCTTGGGATTCCTGCTTCCTTGCTAGGCACATATTGGTATAGTGACCTAAGGTCTTGCATTTAAAACATGGGATATGACTCACGTCCTTATCTGCAGGGATTTGCCTCTTCCTCGTGTACTTTCTCTTCTTTCTAGGTTGCTTCGTTCTAGCCAGTTCTTCTATTTCATGTGGATCAAACTCTACTTTTTTCTGTCGGGAAGTTTCCCAAACACTCTTGGCTTTTCTTCATGCACTCCCGTGAAAAATGCCCTTCTCCACATGAGTAGCAGATATTAGAGAAAAAACTGGTTAGGCCTTGTCCACCAGGGTCTTCAATCACTTCCTTCATCACTGGTTCTTTTACAATATTCTTCTTGAGGGTTTCTCTCATTGCTTCTTTCTGCTGCTTGACAACTTGTTGCTCCTTGGGGTAAATGTGACACTGAGTTGGGTAGTGGGTGGTTCCTTCACACAAGAAACAAGTCACCTGACTAGTTGGGCATTCCTCCGCTGGGTGATTTTCTTCACAATGAGGGCATTCATACTTGTATTCTTCCTGGGTGTGTCCTATTTCTCCACACATCTTGCATCCACCAGGCTTCTTCATCGGGTTATCATAGCACTTTTGAATGAGATGTGATCTTAACAAAGTCTTCTTGAATTCGTGCCAAGTTTCTGCTCCACTAAATCCTTGTATGGCATGATGCATTTTCCACGAGATAGCATCACTTAGTGTAAAGTACTGAAGAGCATGTGCCACTTCATATTTCCTTGAAATCAAATTGCTCCCGAAGTGGTTCTCCATGTTCTGAATCCATATTTCAACTTCCAGCTGGGTCATTGGTCCGGAGATTACTAGTCCAGCTTCATACGCCATCTATTGGGTCCAAGCTTTTTTGGATGAGATGGGTAAGATAGAGAGGGAAAGGGTACAAACAACTCAAACACACAAAAGTATCTAAACTCAAGTCCACACATTCATAAAATTCAATCAATACTATAGTATCGCCACCCACATAAGGTTGGTATGGTCGATCACTCAATACGCAATAACATTCATCTTTATTTCTCTCATGGTGGGGCTACTACTACTAAGCTAGCTCATAACATGTCTTCATCATCAGTGGGCTTCTTCTGGTCATTCTTGATCTTCTCAAGTTCTTCTGCCAGATTATCCCTGTTGACGCGGAGTTTTCGATGTCATCCTTGTAGTTCCAGGAGTTGGCTCTTGAGCTTCTGGATTTCAACATCACTAGCATGTGCCATGGCTTGACTATTCTTCAAGTCTTAACGAAGCTTCTGAATCTCGGGATCGTGTTTCTTCACATTGGCTACCTTCAGTTTCTCGGTCTTGAGACTCTCACGGAGTGCATCATTCTCAAATAATTCGGAGAGAAGGTCCATTTGAAGGTTCTTGATATAATGTTCCAGTTCCTGATTATACACCACTACAGGTGAAAAGTTCATATTCTGTTCATCTGTCAGGATGATGTGTGCTCCATCAGGCCTCTTCCATCCAAGCCTTCGAAAGTAGTAGGTACCTAACTCAACACAATGACGATAACTCAAACGTGCGATAGCATCATGGACAATAGTGTTCATGTCCATATCACCCTCATGGGTCAATGTGCCATAGTTGATGTCTTCAGTCTTGGGGTCTTCTTTACGTCCAAAAAACTTTAGTTCTCACACCCCAAAATCCAGACTTCCTCTTAGTCACCTTGATCTCAGGTATCGACAACTTCATCATCTGTACCAGCTCCATGAGGAACGGGCCTCCGAAAACATCTTCGTAGTGCTCTCTTTCATTCAGAGTGTAGCTCTCCATCTATAGTTTTGAAATAGGGAATGTTCAGTAAATGAATCAAGAGGTATGAGAGTAGTGAAAACAGAAGTTGATCCTATCAAGGTCTTCCTATTTCTAAGCCATTTCCTAGGGTCACGTCCTACAGTCAACATGTGCTCTCATACCATATCTGTAGCGACCCGACTCAAACAAGTCAAGCCTCTGTGTGTTCTGTGCCATCCCTGGATCAGTATGCTGGCATACACAATACATCAATGTATATATCAAAGTGCAATCACATGTAAAATAACGTAAAACTGATATATACCTCAAAATCTCAGCGGAACCAGTCAAAGGGAGTGGAGTCCCAATAAACACCAACGACAGGTTGAGTGCACACCGTAACCCTGAATCATACTTTTACTCGTCGTAGAAAGTATCTGCAACATAAGACGTTGTAGCCGTGTAGGTCAGCATATTGAATATGCCGGTAAGTCACAAAAGAGAGGAGTGAAAATATCATCTATACTATATGCACATATGGCAGGTGGGGCTGTAGTTTAAGTTTTGCGCAAACCAAAGTTTTCCTACAACAAGAGAGAGGTAAAAGAAAAATTTACTACATTGTTGGTTGTTAATGAGAAGGTTCCACCAACCATTTATCATACCCAAGTTATCAATAACAATCACATCACAGTACGATGAACACGCACAAAAAACAACTTTGTAGCAAAGGGCCCTTGTCGTGCCCTACTTTTTCCTCTTTATTTTCTCCTTTTTCTTTTGACGGTGTTCACCTCACGATACAATCTCACGTTCGGTATTACAATCTGTCAACCAATGCTGTGTATATATACACGGCTAACCCAGCCGACCCATGAAACCAATCCCTACACGGACTAGTACTAGACGCAAACTATTACCTAATCTATTGACCCAACAACGTTGATCACAATTATTAATTCTACTAGGACTTCAGCCTATAACTCTATGGCAACCTGCTTAATTACTTCATAAACCGTCAAACCTACCTCTACACGTATGACTTTTGGACACAAACAAGATTACTCTCTATGATTTTTGCTCTTCTCCGGCCTTGGCTCGTTGAAGACTCATCTCTTGTTGACTCATCCATCTAATACGTCCCAAACGTATCTATAATTTTTGCTTGTTCCATGATCTTTTGGGTGACATTGTTATATGTTTTGCTACACTTTTATATCTTTTTACACATATTTGGACTAACCTACTAACTTAGTGCACCCAGTGCCAGTTTCTGTCTGGTGATGTCTTTTTTTTGCAGGGCTTTTACCCAATTTTCCGGAGCCCCAAAAATTCTGAGAAAAATATATAAAAATCAGCACACCAGAAGCTTCATGAAGCACGAAAGGGGGCCACAGGGGTGCCAGGGGCCGCCCAGGCGACATGTGGGCGCGGCCCACCCCTAGGCCGTGCCAGGAGGCCGCCTGGGTGGGGCCCACTCCCTCTGGTGTCCTCCTTTCGTCTATATTTACCCCTCGTCGAGGAAAAACCTATAGGGGCTCCAGAATCACAAATTTCTCCATCGTTCTGCTGCGGTAGCACTTCCAAGACCGTGAGCGTCAGGATACCTCTTCCCGGCACCCTGCCGGAGGGAGGATTGACCTCCGGGAGCTTCTCCACCACCATGGCCGCCTCCCGGACGTGCCGTGAGTAGTCCTCCTTGGACCATGAGTCCATGACCAGTAGATATGTGATGTCTTCTCTCCAATCTTGTGCTTCCATGATTAGTCCTTGTGAGCTGCCCTACATGATCAAGGCACCTATGCGATTTTCATGCTATTGCTATGCTCGGTTTGTTGGGATCCGATGGATTATGATATTATGTTCAGATTGTTATGAGTTATATATTTGATTATCCTTTTATATTATGTTCCTTAGTGATTCATGCATGTTCTCCGTTGCTTTGTATTGCTTTGGCCGAGTAGTAGATTGCAACTCCAAGAGGGAGCATTATGCATGATTGTGGGTTCATGCCCCCTGATGTCTAGCTTGAGTGGAAGAAACATGAGACTAGGGGATGTGCTGTTGCCACCAGGGAGAAAACAACGGTGCTTGTGACCACGGTTGCAAGGATTGTTTACCTTACGCATAGTTCGTTAATGCAGTTGTCCATTGCTTTGAGTTTACACTTTGGGTGGGGCTCGCAACTTAATACCACCGAGATGTTCTGGATATATATCTCAAGGTGGATGATTAGTAAATAGATGCTGATGAATAAACGGTCTACTTGTCTTGGCGTACTGCCGATTACTATTGAGCCTCTAACTTTCAAGTAGCATAATTAGCATTGCGGTGCGTTCATAACTCTGTCAATTGCCCAGCTGTAATTTGTTTACCCAAGCATAGTTGTTTATCACCTTTTGGGAGAGAGACATCACTAGTGAACATCATGTGACTCCGGTCCATATCACCACCATTGCTTACACCTCCATCATTTACTGCTTTCATTTACTTTCCCGTTGCAATCACTATTACTATTCCCTCTTGTGTTTTGATCCTTTGCAAACTACAAGGCCGGAGAGATTGACAACCTCTCTTTACTCGTTGGGAGCAAAGTAATTTGTGTGTGTGCAGGTCCACGTCTTCTGCTAGCGCCAGGGTGGGAGACACCTACTTGTTGATCCTTGGAGTCCTCCTGGTTCGATAAACCTTAGAGTATTCTCCGTGTAAGGGAAAACTTGCTGCTGACTACATCTCAACCTTCCACTTGGGGTAACCAACGAGGAGCAAGAAGTATACACATCATCTCGTAATCACCATCTCGCACCACGACAAATTAAAATTGATAGGCTTCATTGATCGCAACAATAATTTTAACTTGGCGAATTTACGGATCAACTCAAATATGCCTTGGACTACCCAGCCTTGCTAGTAACCTGTGGAATACACCACCCGGTGCAATACACCATCCACCCTAGCGAGATAAATGCTGGCTCCTTATGGATGACACCACCAAGTGCACTACACCATGCACCCCAGCCTTATGTAGAGACATGGCCTCATTGAAGAGACTCACCTTCACCAGTTTACCTCCCCCACATACTTTAACTTGATCCTCCCGTCGAGACACAGAGACGACATGAGCTTCATCTTCAACACCTCCTCACAAAGACAAGCACTTGGACATGAAAATAACGACCGACCGATCGAGATGTGCTAATCTGCATGACACCTTGACTCCTCGGACGATGATCTTGACGACTTCCCGGCACCGCACCTCGGCACCATCACTCCCGCCAACGATTTTCTTTCACTGCCTTGCCGGCGACAGCCTACCATCTCCCTCCATGTCCCTCCACCAAATGACGATCGCATGATCCTTCTCGTCGCTACACCACCCAGCGACTTCATGGCCCGCCCCGAGGCGCTAGTAGGATGCCACCCCAGGGCAAGCGTAGCTTCGCCTTGAACATTGCTCTAGATACCAATTGTTGGAACTCGCCCCTTGGATCGATCACATCACAGTACGATGAACACACACAAAAAAACTTTGTAGCCAAGGGCCCTTGTCGTGCCCTAATTTTTCCTCTTTATTTTCTCCTTTTTCTTTCGATGGTGTTCACCTCACGATACAATCTCACATTCGGTATTACAATCTGTCAACCAATGCTGTGTATATATACACGGCTGACCCAACCGACCCATGAAACCAATCCCTACACGGACTACTACTAGACGCAAACAATTACCTAATCTATTGACCCGACAACGTTGATCACAATTATTAATTTTACTAGGACTCCAGCCTAGAACTCTATGGCAACCTGATTAATTACTTCATAAACTGTCAAACCTAACTTTATACGTATGACTTTGGACACAAACAAGATTACTTCTATCATTGGCTGCATTTCTTCATATCTAGCACTAAATTATTTTGTTCACAGCCAGGATTTAATTCAGGCAGTGAAAGAATTGTTCAACTATTCGGAGCATAGCTATTGTGTGCGACATATCTTGCAGAATTTCACAAAAAACTTTAAAGGAGAATTACTAAAGAATCAATTGTGGAGATGTGATATAAGTACTACTCATGGACAGTTTAGAGAGGACATGGACATAATGCTAGTTCTTAGTAAGGAAGCTCATGATTAGTTAGAGGAGTTTGACCGGAAAACATGGGTAAGGGTATTTCAAACAGATTTCCCCAAGTGTGATGTCCTATTGAACAACAATTGTGAAGTTTTCAATAGATATATTTTTGATGCAAGAGAACTCCCCATATTAACCATGATATAGAGGATTAAAGGACAGATGATGGGAAGACATTATGGTAAGCAGTTGGAGGCGCTGAAGTGGTATGGTCCCATCTGTCCCAAAGTGAGAAAAAGGTTGCAAAGACATATTGATGTTGCACCCACATGTCATGTTGATCCTGCTGGACTAGGAATTTGTGAAGTGCAGGACATAAACACGAGTTCAGTGTGGACATAACATTGAGCAATTGCACTTGCAGAAGGTGGGATTTAACCGGGATTCCTTGTTGTCATGCAGTTGCAGCTGCAAGATAAGACAATAATCCACCTAAAACATTGGTCCACCCATGTTACTCCATTGAGACTTATTGTAAGGCTTACGAGCACATAATATTGACATGTAAATATGTGAGTGAGTGGGAAAAAAATGTATGGCACACAAGCACTTCTCCCAAAATTAAGAAAAAGAAAGGTAGAACGGCGAAATACAAACGATAACAACCAGAAGAGACTGAGGGTAGGGCATGTAGGAAAGTTGGTAGAGGTGGATCTATTATATGGTGTATTCTTTTGTTTTTTTATTATATGTTGTAGTTACTATGGAGCAGTCGGCCATAATATAGGTGGGTGTAAATATTTAAAATTAGGCCTAAAACCCAAGAGGAAGTTAAGAAAAAAGAAAGTAAGAGCAGAACCTAAAGTTTCCTCCTCGGATGAAGAATATGAGGCCATGACAAAGGTAATATAATGGACCACAACTTCCTTAATGATAACTTGTTGTTTACATTACCAAAACATTACTAATTTACATGGTTTATGTACTCACGAGCAGAGCATCCAAACTGAGGGTTTATTGCACCAACAACCACCTACTTATGAGGCTGAGGTCATTACAACATTAATGCAAGAGGTATATGATTATTTTCACAATTTACATTACTGTCAACTAATTCATTATCGCCATCTAATTATATTTCCTAAATTGTTATAGACAAATTTTATAAGCCAATTCATTGATTCACGTGATTCATGCCATTTACCTTCATCTTCATTTATTAAACAAAATGTCCCAAGCCAATCCCTTGTTCACCCAACAACCTTAAGTGCACAGGAAAATGTTCATGGAAAAAGAGAGGTGCTTGCACTAGCTAAACTTTGACTTGCAGCTGAAAAGAGAAGATTGCAGATCATGCAAAGTTTGATGCAACTTTAAATAAGCTTAGAGACAAAGAACTAAAGATTTTGCAAGCTGCAAAGAGAACGAAATGAGAGGCTGCAACAAAAAATGGAGATCGAAGAGAAAAATAAATCTGTATTGAGATAAGAACAATTGGTATCTGAAGAAAAAAGAAAAGAAATTGAAGAAAGAAAGAAAAAGAAAAAATGGCTGAGCAGCAGGACAAGAAGGCACTTCAAGTTAAAAATATGCAAGCAAATGAAGCAAAAAAGATGAAGGTTGTAGAGAAGAAAAGAATTGCAGATGAAATGAGAAAGAAAGCTAAAAACGTACACACATAAGAAGAAATGGAATTTGTCATGTCGCAAGAGGATGAGAAAAATAGAATTAGAGGCTGCAAAGAATATCTTGCTCAAGGAGTGAATTCAAGGCAGCAGGCCTGGGAGAAGCAAAATCTACAACAAGATACTTCCAGGACACAATATTGGGACGAGCAAGCAAAAAAACAATCCATGGATGAAAATCTCATGCTGGCAAATGAATATCAAAGGTAGATCAATTTCAAGTTAATCAGAGCCATTTGGAGCGGACACACCAGCCAAAGAGACCTTACTTCACTCAGGCAAGGACATGTTTCAAGAAACCAAGAAAAAGTAACATGTTTGATATATTTAGAGAGGACAGGAGATAAGCATCTAAGAAATTAAGTAGTGTGTGCTTTCTTTTGAACTATAGCACAACTCTTTTATTTATTTTCAAGAACATCTTAAATATTGGTCATGAACTTGGACTAAGCATGTACTCAACCTAGACAATCTAAATGCTTTTGTGACACTGGTACTTTTATGTCAACTGATGCTAGCAATGCACCTGATATGTCCAAAAAATTTCCAGTTACTTCTCTTTGTAATGAACTTGTTATTATGTATGAAATTAACTAAAGTAGATGGATGCTGCGGCAACAAATGTCCTTCCCTGGCGCTTAGGAATTCTTCTTGTTACTTCTCTGATTTGCGTTGGTTTTCCCCTTGAAGAGGAAAGGGTGATGCAGCATAGGAGAAGTAAGTATTTCCCTCAGTTTGAGAACCAAGGTATCGAACCAAAAGGAGGGCCTCGTCAAGTCCAAAGTACCTGCGCAAACACAACAAGCTTGCACCCAACGCTTCAAAGGGGTTGTCAATCCCTTCAAGATTGTTTGCAAAGTGAGATTTGAAGGCGGAAAGTGCAACGAAGTAAAAAGTGTAAGGCTGATAATATGGTGTCGAGTAGACCCTGGGGGCCATAGTGTTCACCTGAGGCTTCTCTCAAAATAGCAAGTATTACGGTGGGTGAACAAATTACTGTCGAGCAATTGATATAACCGCGCAAAGTCATGACGATGTCTAACGCAATGGTCTAGCATATAGGCATCACGTCCGAGACAAGTAGACCGATACTTTCTGCATCTACTACTATTACTCCACACATCGACCGCTATCCAGCATGCATCTAGTGTATTGAGTTCATGACGAACAGAGTAACGCTTTAAGCAAGATGACATGATGTAGAGGGATAATCTCAAACCAATGATGAAAACCCCATCTTTTTACCCTTGATGGCAACAACACGATACGTGCCTCGCTACCCCTTCTGTCATTGGCTGAGGTCACCGCATGGTATGAACCCAAAACCAAGCACTTCTCCCATTGCAAGAATCATAGATCTAGTTGGCCAAACAAAACCCACAACTCGAAGAGAATTACAAGGATATGAAATCCTGCATAAGAGAGATCAGAAGAAACTGAAATAAGATACATATATAATTTGATCATAAATCCATAATTCATCGGATCTCGACAAACACACCGCAAAAGAAGATTACATCGGATAGATCTCCATGAAGATCATGGAGAACTTTGTATTGAAGATCCAAGAGAGAGAAGAAGCCATCTAGTTAGTAGCTATGGACCCGTAGGTCTATGGTGAACTACTCACGCATCATCGGAGAGGTCATGGTGTTGATGAATAAGTCCTCCGTATCCGAATCCCCCCTCCAGCAGGGCACCAGGACGTGCCCCAGATGGGATCTTGCGGAGACAGAAGCTTGCGGCGGCGGAAAATTAATTGCGATCGTCTCTTGATTTTTTTGGGAATATTTGGGAATATATAGGCGCAAGATCTAGGTCAGGAGACCTCCAGGGGGCCCACAAGCCTGCATGGCACGGCCACCCCTAGACGTGGGGTGGGGGCTTGTGGGGCCCCTGGGGCTCTTCTGGCTTGGCTCCCAAGTCCTCCGACCTTCTTCCATTCCAGAAAAAATCTTTTCGGGGATTTTCTTCTGTTTGGACTCCGTTTCAAAATCTCCTCCGAAAGGGGTCAAAAACAAGGAAAAAACAGGAACTGGCACTTGGCACTGAGTTAATAAGTTAGCTCCAGAAATTAAATAAAAGGCATGCGAAACATCCAAAGTTTGACAAGATAATAGCATGAAACTATCAAAAATTATAGATACGTTGGAGACGTACCAAGCATCCCCAAGCTTAACTCCTGCTCGTCCTTGAGTAGGGAAGTGATAAAGAATGAATTTTTGATGTGGAATGCTACCTAGCATAGTTGTCCTTTGCAACTTCTTTCACGTGACATGAACGTTCAGATCCGTAAGATTCAAAACAATAGTTTGCTATTGACATGAAAACAGTAATACTTCAAGCAAACTAGCAAAGTAATCATGAACTTTCAAAATAACAAGGCCAAACAAAGTTATCCCTACAAAATCATATAGTCTGGCTATGCTCAATCATCCTCACACAACAAATGTAAATCATGCACAACCCCGGCATTGGCCAAGTAATTGTTTTCGCACTCTTAGTTTCTCAAACTTTTTATAACTATCACGCAATACATGAGCGCGAGCCATGGATATAGCACTATAAGTGGAATAGAGTGTGGTGGTGGTTGTGAGACAAAAAGGAGGAGATGGTCACATTGACTCGGCGTATCAAAAGGCTATGAAGATGACCATTAATAGATATCAATGTGCATGAGTAGGGATTGCCATACAAGGGATGCACTAGAGCTATAAGTATGTGAAAGCTCAAGAGGAAAACTAGTGGGTGTGCATCCAACTTGCTTGCTCATGAAGACCTAGGGCAATTTTGAGGAAACCCATCATTGGAATATACAAGCCAAGTTATAAAATGAAGATTACCACTAGCATATGGTAGTGACAAAGCAAGAAGCTCTCAATCATGAAGAACATGGTGCTAACATGAAGCACAAGTGTGGAAAAAGATAGTAGCATTGTCCCTTCTCTCTTTTTCTCTGAGTTTTTTATTTGGGCTCTTAGGCCTCTTTTTTTCTTTTTTTTGGGCTCTTTGGCCTCTTTTTTTATTTCCTCACATGGGACAATGCTCTAATAATGATGATCATCACACTTTTAGTTACTCAAAGCTCAAAGGTCACAATGATGATGACTCCATAGGAAATGCCTCTGGCAGTGTACCGGGATGTGCAACAATCTAGTATGATCATGCAATGGCAATATGAGAGTGACGACACAAGTCATGAGACGGAACGGTGGGAGTTGCATGGCAATATATCTCGAAATGGCTATGAAAATGCCATAGTAGGTAGGTATGGTGGCTGTTTTGAGGAAGGAATTTGGTGGGTTTGTGCACCGGCGAGAATTGCGCGGCACTAGAGAGGCTAGCAATGGTGGAATGTGAAAGTGCATCTATACCATGGGCTCACATTAGTCATGAAGAACTCATATACTTATTGCAAAAGTTTTTACTAGTAATCAAAACAAAGTGCTAAACGCATACTCCGAGGGGAAGGGTTGGTAGGTGTAAACCATCGCGCGATCCCGACCTCAACACAAAGGATGAAAATCAATAGATCAATTATGCTCCGACTTCCTAACATAGCGGTTCACCATACGTGCATGCTACGGGAATCACTAACTCCAACACAAGTATCTCTAGACTCACAACACCCTACTAACATAACTCTCATCATACCGAATCCTCGTCTCAAAACTAATTGAGAGGAATCAAAACTTCTCTTTCTATTCAATGCACATGAAGATGGAGGTTTTTGCATCCTCTTTGGGTACCTAGCACATTTGGGACTATTTTCATAGCATAAGCCAACTACCAAATCACGCACCGCCGTGCTCTAAAGATATAAGTGAAGCACAAGAGAAAAAGTTACCTAGCTCAAAGGATATAAGTGAAGCACTAGAGCAAAAGTATCTAGCTCAAAAGATATAAGTGAAGCACTAGAGCAAAAGTATCTAGCTCAAAAGATATAAGTGAAGCACTATGAGCATTCTAGCAAAATCACAATGAGTGCATGTCTCTCTCTCTCTCAAAAAGGTGTGCATCAAGGATGATTGTGACACAACAAAAAGAAAAGACTCCTAAGATACAAGACGCTCCAAGCAAAACACATATCATGTGGTGAATAAAAATATAGCTCCAAGTAATGTTACCGATGGATTGAAGACGAAAGAGGGGATGCCTTCCCGGGGCATCCCCAAACTTAGGCTTTTTGGTGTCCTTGAATTTGGCTTGGGATGCCTTAGGCATCCCCAAGCTTGAGATCTTTCCACTCCTTATCTCTTTGTCCATGAGAACGTCACCCAAAACTTGAAAACTTCACAACACAAAACTTAAACAGAAACTTGTCATAACATTAGTACAAGAAAACAAACTACCACTTCTTTTGGTACTGTATCAAACTTTAATTCTATCTATATTGATGATGAGATATTGTATTCTCACTTTTCCATGGCTATTACCCCCCGATACTAACCATAGTTTCATCAAAACAAGCAACCAACCCAACAAAAACAGAATCTGTCAAAAACAGACCAGTCTGCAGCAATCTGTATACTTCGTATACTTCTGGTACTTCAAAACATCTGAACAATTACGACGGTCTGGGGAAAAAGTATATCACTCAGCAGCAAAAAGAATCAACTCAAAAGCTCTTTCTGAATAAAAATGAAAAATCATCTCGTGAGCAAAAGGTTTCTGTCTTTTTCCAGCAAGATCAAAAAACCATTACCAAGACTAGTCATAAAGGTTTTGCTTGGCTCAAACACAAAAAGAAACACAAAAAACACAATCACAACAGAATTATGAAAGTGTGGATGCAACAAAACAGAAAGAAAAAAGACAAATTCATTGGGTTGCCTCCCAACAAGCGCTATTGTTTAACGCCCTTAGCTAGGCATTGATAATTCAATGATGCTCACACAAAAGACAAGACAAGCACAACGAGAGCATCATAAAGCATGTGAAAATCACATCTAAGTCTAACATACTTCCTATGCATAGGCATTTTATAGGAAAACAGATTGTCAAGACAACCAATAGTTACCATATGCAAGGAAGAAGAAAGAGACAATAGCAATCTCAACATAACGAGAGGTGATTTAGTGATATGAAAGTTTCTACCACCATATTTTCCTCTCTCATAATAATTACATGTGGGATCATATTCTTCAACAATGTAACTATCACATAGGATATTCTTTTCATGATCCACATGCATGCAAAGTTGACGCTCTTCAAAAATAGTGGGATTATCATCAACTAAAGTCATGACTTCTCCAAACCCACTTTCAATAATATTGCAAATATCATATTCATCATGAGGCTTAAACAAATTTTCAAGATCATAAGAAAAATCAACGCCCCACTCATGACCATTGCAACAAGTAGTGGACATAGCAAAACTAGCATCCCCAAGCTTAGGGTTTTGCATATTTTTAGCATGATTGTCACTACTAGAATTTATAGTGAAACCATTGCAATCATGCTTTTCATCCAAGGAGCCCTCGTGAATCACTTCATAAATTTCTTCCTCACAATTTTCAGATTCACGCATCTCAAGCAAAAATCCATAAAGATAGGCAAGTGCACTCAACTCACTAGCAATTGGATCAACATAATTGTATCTCTTAAAGAGATTAGCAAGTGGATGAGGATCCATATCACTAGATTTTCAGCAAGAGAAGATGCAAGCATATTGAAGGAAATGTCACACAAGCGAACATAAAGCAAGCAAGAGAAAAGGGCGAATGAAAAAGGCAAATATTTTTGTATTTTTTTGTTTTTTTAGAAGTGGGGGAGAGGAAAACGAGAGGCAAAATTAAATAAATGCAAGAGATGAGTTTGCGACACTTACTTGGATGAGTTCTTGACTTGATCCTCCCCGGCAACGGCGCGAGAAATTCTTCTGTTGTGGCAACAAAAGTCCTTCCTTGGCGCTTAGGAATTCTTCTTGTTAGTTCTCTGATTTGCGTTGGTTTTTTCCCTTGAAGAGGAAAGGGTGATGCAGCACAGGAGCAGTAAGTATTTCCCTCAGTTTGAGAACCAAGGTATTGAACCAAAAGGAGGGCCTCGTCAAGCCCAAAGTACGTGCGCAAACACAAACAAGCTTGCACCCAATGCTTCAAAGGGGTTGTCAATCCCTTCAAGATTGTTTGCAAAGTGAGATCTGAAGGCAGAAAGTGCAACGAAGTAAAAAGTGTAAGGCTGAAAATATGGTGTGGAGTAGACCCTGGGGGCCATAGTGTTCACTAGAGGCTTCTCTCAAAATAGCAAGTCTTACGGTGGGTGAACAAATTACTGTCGAGCAATTGATAGAACCGCACAAAGTCATGACGATATCTAAGGCAATGATCTAGCATATAGGCATCACGTCCGAGACAAGTAGACCGATACTTTCTGCATCTACTACTATTACTCCACACATCGACCGCTATCCAGCATGCATCTAGTGTATTAAGTTCATGACAAACAGAGTAACGCTTTAAGCAAGATGACATGATGTAGAGGGATAATCTCAAACCAATGATGAAAACCCCATCTTTTTACCCTTGATGGCAACAACACGATACGTGCCTCGCTACCCCTTCTGTCACTGGGTGAGGTCACCGCATGGTATGAACCCAAAACCAAGCACTTATCCCATTGCAAGAATCATAGATCTAGTTGGCCAAACAAAACCCACAACTCGAAGAGAATTACAAGGATATGAAATCATGCATAAGAGAGATCAGAAGAAACTCAAATAAGATTCATAGATAATCTGATCATAAATCCACAATTCATCGGATCTCGACAAACACACTACAAAAGAAGATTACATCGGATAGATCTCCATGAAGATCATGGAGTACTTTGTATTGAAGATCCAAGAGAGAGAAGAAGCCATCTAGTTACTAGCTATGGACCCATAGGTCTATGGTGAACTAGTCACGCATCATCGGAGAGGTCATGGTGTTGATGAAGAAGCCCTCCGTATCCGAATCCCCCCTCCGGCGGGGCACCAGGACGTGCCCCAGATGGGATCTTGCGGAGACAGAAGCTTGCGGCGGCGAAAAAGTAATTGCGATCGTCTCTTGATTTTTTTGGGAATATTTGGGAATATATAGGCGCAAGATCTAGGTCAGGAGACCTCTAGGGGGCCCACAAGCCTGAATGGCGCAGCCCCCGTGGCCGGTGGGTGGGGGCTTGTGGGGCCCGTGGGGCTCTTCTGGCTTGGCTTCCAAGTCCTCCGATCTTCTTCCGTTCCAGAAAAAATATTTTTGGGGATTTTCTTCCGTTTGGACTCCGTTTCTAAATCTCCTCTGAAAGGGGTCAAAAACATGGAAAAAATAGGAACTGGCACTTGGCACTGAGTTAATAAGTTAGTCCTAGAAAATAAATAAAAGGCATGCAAAACATCCAAAGTTTGACAAGATATTAGCATGAAACCATAAAAAATTATAGATACGTTGGAGACGTATCAATGGACAAGATCATGCACCACAATGCACCCATAGTGCCAGACTCGAATAAGTTCACATATTTTGGACAACATTTAGGAACTCACAAACTGCCTGCACAACAACATAGGTAATTAAGTTCAACTTCACTACATACCAAATCATATCTGGCCATAGTAGCAGTGCATACAACTTCCCAGCTAGTGCATAGAAAAGATCATAGTTACAACTATTGTAATAACACAACACAAGCATATGTCTTGGTTTGGCAAATGAACATGCAATTGTCACTGCTTATTCAGATAACATCACCGCGTAAACATGCATCCTAGTTTGATAAATGTACACACAATTGCCACTATCATAACACAACAAACGCTTCATCATCATCGTTCGAGCGTGGCAGCGTCATCCCCTACATGTGGTGTATTACTACACGTCTCGTCATCGGCCGGAGGCACGACTCACTCCCTGTGAAGCCACAACTCCTGTCGCTACCGATTAGAGCACATGTGTCGCGTGTGTGACTCCTAACCTACGCGTGGCTCACATGGATGTGGGCACCTCCATCGATTGGAGCATCGACGTCGCGGGTGCCACCGAGCTACACCTCCTGCTGCTTCCAATCAAAGTGTCGGCAGCGCAGCTACGACGCCCAACCTTGTTGAGACTGCAACACTACCATCAAGCTTATGATTGCGTAGGAAAAGGAGCTCTTCATCATCTTATGGATGATCACTGAGACGAGAGAATTTGGGACTCGGGAGCTCGCCGCCCGTGCATTAAGGAATCAAGGGGAGGGAAAAAATGGCTCGTTCCTCTTACAGGAGAGCCTGCATGGTGAAGTGGTGTGACTCGACCAACTCATGTGGCTCAAGAAGCCCATGTGGGGCCCATTCTAGCATGATTCATAGTGTGATACAAAGGACCGTTTTGGAGCGTATCTGTGTATTCGTCGACCGTAACAAAGCATTTGACGAGCACCATGACCATGTTGTTATGTGTCGGAACTTATAGGTATTGCTACTTCTTGAGCTTGCGTTGGTTTTTCCTTGAAGAGGAAAGGGTGATGCAACAAAGTAGATAAGTATTTCCCTCGGTTTGTTGAGAATCATGGTATCAATCCAGTAGGAGGAACAAGAAGGATCCTAATCTTAGCACCTACACAAACAATCAAACACTTGCACCCAACGCTAAAAAGGGGTTGCCAATCCCTTCACGGTTATTTGCAAGGATGAGATCTGATAGAGATAGATATAAAAGATTGCTAGAACTAAAAGTAAAACAAAACTAAATAAATGGCAGCAATATATTTTTGGTATTTTTGGTTTATAGATCTGAAAGTATAATATGGAAAATAGACACGGGGTCCATAGGTTTCACTAGAGGCTTCTCTCATGAAGGAAAATAATAGGGTGGGTGAACAAATTAACTTCAAGCAATTGATAGAAAAGCGAATAATTATGAAGATATCCAAGGCAATGATTATGCATATAGGCATCACGTCCATGTCAAGTAGACCGAAACGATTCTGCATCTACTACTATTACTCCACACATCGACCAACAACTGTCTGCATTTAGAGTATTAAGTTCATGAAGAACAGAGTAACTCATTAGGTAAGATGACATGACGTAGAGGGATAAACTCAAGCAATATGATGAAAACCCCATCTTTTTATCCTTGATGGCAACAATGCAATATGTGCCTCGCTACTCCTACTTTGTCACTCGATGAGGATACCGCAAGATTGAACCCAAAACTAAGCACTTCTCCCATTGCAAGAATTACCAATCTAGTTGGCCAAACTAAACCAATAACTCGAAGAGACTTGCTAAGATATGAAATCATGCATATAAGAATTCATAGAAGATTCAAATAATATTCATAGATAATCTGAACATAAACCCACAATTCATCGGATCTCGACAAACACACCGCAAAAGAGTATTACATCAGATAGATCTCCATGAAGATCATGAAGAACATGGTGTTGAAGAACAAAGAGATAGAAGAAGCCATCTAGCTACTAGATATGGACCCATAGGTTTATGGTGAACTAGCAACGCATCATTGGAGAGGCAATGGAGTTGATGTAGATGCTCTCCATGATCGATTCCCCCTCCGGCAGATTATCGGAAAAGGCTCCCAGATTGGATCTCACAGGAAGAGAGGTTCCCGGCGGCGGAGAAGTATTTTTTGGTGTCGTTCTAGTATTGGGGGAATATTTGGGAATTTATAGGACGAATATTAGGGTTAGGAGGCCTGCAGGGGGCCCACAAGCCAGGGGCACGACCCCCTAGGGTGCGCCTTGCAGGCCTGTCATCTCCCAGCAGGTCTCCTGCCCCCTTCTCCAAGTCTCGCAGGTTTCTTTAGGTCCAAGAAAAATCATTCCGGAGATTCTATTCTGTTTGGACTCCATTTAATATTTCTTATCTGCAATACTCAAAAACATGAAAAAAATAGAAATTGGCACTATGCTCTAGGTTAATAGGTTAGTCCCAAAAATAATATAAAATATCATATTAATGCATATAAAACATCCAAAACAGATAATATAATAGCATGAAACAATAAGAAATTATAGATACGTTCGAGACGTATCAAGCACCCCCAAGCTTAATTCCTGCTCATCCTCGAGTAGATAAATGATAAAAACAGAATTTTTGATGTGGAATGCTACCTAACATATTTATCCATTTAATATTCTTTATTGTGGCATGAATATTCAGATCCATAAGATTCAAAACAAAAGTCTAATATTGATATAAAAACAATAATACTTCAAGCATAGTAACAAGGCAATTGCGTCCTTTCGAAATAACATGGTCTTAGAAAGTTATCCCTACAAAATCATATGGTCTGGCTATGCTCCATCTTCCCTACACAAAGTATCTAAATCATGCACAACTCCGATGAAAGTCAAACAGGTGTTTCACACATTTTATGTTCTCAAACCTTTTTAACTCTCACGCAATACATGAGCCTGAGCCATGGATATAGCACTATAGGTGAAATAGAATATGGTGGAGGTTGCAAGAAAAAAAAGGAGAAGATATTCTCACATCAATTAGGCGTATCAACGGGCTATGGAGATGCGCATCAATAGGTATCAATGTGAGCGAGTAGGGATTGCCATGCAACAAATGCACTAGAGCTATAAGTGTATGATAGCTCAAAAAGAAAACTAAGTGGTTGTGCAAAAGATGAAATTCCACTAGTTATATGGAAGTGACAAAATAGGAGACTCTCTATAAAGAACATGGTGCTACTTTGAAGCACAAGTGTGGAAAAAAATAGTCGCATTGTCCCTTCTCTCTTTCTCTCATATTTTTCTTTTTTTCCTTTTTTTGGTGGGGCATCCCACGCAAGCATAGAACCACTGTCAATGTCATGGGCTGCGGGAGGGTGACACAAGCATGTTTTTTGGTAGGAGCCCCCTGAACTTAACATTTTTATGCAAAAAGGTCCGTGGAACGAGGGAGCGGGTAAGCTATGCATATTTGTGATGTGGTACCACAAATGGGGCTGGCCATTAAGTTTGAATCCCCACCGCTTCATTTCCTGATCATACACATAGGCAGAGGGGGAGGTGTCACTGCGTGACGATGGCCGTCGCCGTAGAAGATCAGTGAACTGTGTCGTCGACGTCCAAGCGAAGCCGAGTCATCCTATGGTACGTACGCCCCACTCCCCACCCCCTCCTCTCTGTTGTCTTGTTTGTATCCTCTCGTCCCCTTCATCTTCTTTGTGCTGCCCGTCACATACCTAGGGTTTATGTGGTAGGGCGATTAGTAGCTTTTTCGTAACCAATGTGGATGTATGCATAAGATTTCAAAGGTACAGCTCCCCTATTCACAACTGAAATCGAGTTAGGATTTAGGAAGGGGTTTTCAAAGGAGGCAACTTTTTTGTGTGAGAAATTTTGATAAAATCATTGTGTGTAGTATGGTTTATGCTCCTGATTGGTTGGATTGTTAGGCACGAATTATGGTCCTATCAATTGTGTATGTGATGTGATAGGGATATTACCCCTGGGTATACCAAAGAAGAGATAAGCCATCTTCAAGACATTTGGAGTCGCCTAGACCCACCGGGCCGGCTGGCGATAGAAAGCCTGCCTAGCCTACGCGCGCACGACCAACTGGCAGGATTCGGCTTGGCCGGCGGGGCCACCGCCAGGCGGATGGCTGGCTCCCGTCCCATCCGATCATACTCCCGTACGGCAGCAAGATAAGACAAAGGATGCAGAGGCACTTGTGGCAGCAGTACGCGCTGACATGCTCGGCACGGCCACATGCGCAATGATGTAGGGGTGAGCAACGAGGTGCGAGAAGTATATACATCATCTCGTCATCAATGATCAACATGGAGATGTTCACCATAGAAACCACCTCATATCATGTGATGATCATACTTGGGTTACTGGATTTGGCTCATGTAACACTCGAACAACCCGAGGGGTGTTGAGTTGAGTGGGAGTACTTAAGTAATATGATTAATTGAACCCATTATCATGAACATAGTCTAAGTTGTCTTTGCAAATTTTTCTTGTAGACCAATGGCCCGTGCAGTAGCTCCCCTGAATTTTAATGTGTTCCTTGAGAAAGGTAAGCTGAAAGATGATGGAAGTAACTATGCGGACTGGGTGTGTAATCTGTGGATTATCCTCACGGCTTCGCAAAAGGCATATGTGCTTGATGCACCGCTTGAGGGAGCACCCCTTCTGGCTGCTCCTGCAGATGTTGTGAACGTCTGGCAGGCGCGTGCTGATGACTACTTGATAGTTTAGTGCACCATGTTGTATGGCTTCGAATTGGGACTTGAAAGGCCCATGGAGCATATGACATGTTCCACGAGTTGAAGTTAGATTTTGAAGCTAATGCCCGAATCGTGAGTTATAAGACCTTCGATAAGTTCTTTGCGTGCAAAATTGAGGAGAATAGTTCTGTCAGTGAACACATATTGAAAATGTCTGGGTACTACAACCGTTTGAGCTAGTTGGGAGTTGATCTTCCACCTGAGAAGGTCACAGACAGAGTTCTTCAGTCACTGCCACCTAGCTACAAGAGCTTCGTGATGAACTATAATATGCAAGGGATTAACAAGTCACTCTCCGAGCTATTCGTGATGTTGAAAGTCGTAGAACTACAAATCAAAAACGAGCATCGAGTGTTGATGGTGAATAAAACCACTAGTTTCAAGAAGGGCAAGGGCAAGAAGAAGGGAAACTTCAAGAAGAACGACAAGTCAGTTGCCGCTCCCATGAAGAAACCCAAGGCTGGCCCCAAGCCTTAGACTAAGTGCTTCTATTCCAAGGGAAGTGGCCATTGGAAGCGGAATAACCCCAAGTATCTGGCCGATAAGTAGGTTGGCAACGTCAACAAAGGTATATTTGATATACATGTTATTGATGTGTACCTTACTAGGTATTGTAGTAGTGCTTGGGTACTTGATACCGGTTTGGTTGCTCATATTTGTAACTTGAAACAAGAACTACGTAATAAATGGGGGATGGCAAAGGACGAAGTGAGGATGCACATGGGAAATGGTTCCAAGGTTGATATGATTGCCGTCGGCTCGCTCGCTTTTCGATTACGATCGGGATTAGTTATGAACCTAAATAATTGTTATTTGGTGCCTGTGTTGAGCATGAACATTATATCTGGATCTTGTTTAATGCGATATGGTTACTCATTTAAATAAGAGAATAATGGTTGTTCGATTTATATGAGTAAAATAGTTTATGTCCATGCACCTAA
Source organism: Hordeum vulgare subsp. vulgare (assembly GCF_904849725.1). NCBI lineage: Eukaryota > Viridiplantae > Streptophyta > Magnoliopsida > Poales > Poaceae > Hordeum > Hordeum vulgare. The sequence goes on along the minus strand of NC_058522.1, from coordinate 441,527,884 downwards.
TGTGAATGGTTTCACTGGATGATACACATATTTATAACATTGATGCCAAAAGATGTAGAGTTAATAATGATAGTACCACTTTATTGTGGCACTGCCACTTAGGTCATATTGGTGTAAAATGCATGAAGAAGCTCCATGTTGATGGACTTCTGGAGTCACTTGATTTTGAATCACTTGACACATGCCAACCATGCCTCATGGGCAAGATGACTAAAACCCCATTTTCTAGTACAATGGAACGGACAAGTGACTTGTTGGAGATCATACGTACAGATGTGTGCGGTCCAATGAGTGTTGAGGCACGTGGTGGATATCGTTATTTTCTCACCTTCACTGATGATTTGAGTAGATATGGATAGATTTACTTGATGAAACACAAGTCTAAAACATTTAAAAAGTTCAAGAAATTTGAGAATCATCGTAACAAGAAGATTAAGTTCATGTGATCTGATCGAGGAGGAGAATATCTAAGTTATGAGTTTGGCGTGCACTCAAGACATTGTGGAATTGTTTCATAGCTCACGCCACCTGGAACACCACAGCGTAATGGTGTGTCCAAATGTCGTAATCATACCTTATTAGAAATGGTGTGTTTTATGATGTTTCTTACCGATTTGGAACTATCTTTTTGGTGTTATGCGTTAGAGACAACTCCATTCACCTTAAATAGGGCACCATCTAAGTCCGCTGAGATGACACCATATGAATTATGGTTTGGTAATAAACCTAAGTTGTCATTTATTAAATTTTGGGCTGCAACGCTTATGTCAAAAGGCTTGACCTTATAAGCTCGAACCCAAAGTGGATAAATGCATCTACATAGGTACCCAAAGGAAATAGTTGGGTATACCTTCTATCTTAGATCTTAGGGCAGACTGCTTGTTACTAAGAACGGGTCCTTTCTCAACAAAGAGTTTCTCTTCAAAGAATTGAGTGGGAGGGTGGTGGAACCTGATGAGGTTACTGAACCGTCACTTCAACCAAAGAGTAGCAGGGTGCAGGAAGATGTTCCTGTCGCGCCTACACCAATTGAAGAGGAAGCTAATGATGGTGATCATTAAGCTTCAGATCAAGTTAGTACCATAACTCATAGGTCAACAAGGATGCGTACTGCTCTTGAGTGGTACGATAGTCATTTCTTAGAGGTCATGTTCTTGGAAAACTATGAACCTACGAGCTATGGAGGAGCGATGGTGGGCCCGAATTGCAACAAATGGCTACACGCCATGAAATCCGAGATAGGATCCATGTATGAAAACAAAGTGTGGACATTGGAAGTATTACCTCAGGTCAAAAGGCTATTCAGAACAAATGCATCTTTAAGAGGAAGGCAGAAGCAGGCGGTAATGTTACTGTCTATAAAGCTTGACTTGTGGCAAAGGGGGTTTCACAACTTCAAGGAGTTGACTATGATGAGACTTCCTGACCCGTAGCGATGCTTAAGTCCCTCAGAATCATGTTAGCAATAACTGCATTTTTTGATTATGAAATCTGGCAGATGGATATCTGATACGTCTCCAACGTATCTACTTTTCCAAACTCTTTTGCCCTTGCTTTGGACTCTAATTTGCATGATTTGAAAACTAACCCGGACTGACGGTGTTTCCAGCAGAATTGCCTTGGTGTTATTTTTGTACAGAAATAAAAGCTCTCGGATTGACCTTAAAATTTACGGAGAATATTTCCGGATTTTAAAAAAATATTGGCGAAAGAATCTACCAGAGAGGGTCCACCCCCAGGCCACAAGCCTGCACGGTGCGCCCCCCTAGGTCGCGCCGCCTGGCTTGTGGGGCCCCTGAAGCTCGACCAACCTATTTTTCACTCCTATATATTCCTATCTGCGAAGAAAAAATCCGAGAGAAGAGTTCTTCGCGTTTTACAATACAGATCCGCTGCCACCTCTTGTTCTTCCTCGGGAGGGCCGATCTCGAGTCTGATTTGGGCTCTGGAGAGGGGAAATCGACGCCGTCGTCATCACCAACCATCCATCACCACCAATTTCATGATGCTCTCCTTCATTCGTGAGTAATTCCATCGTAGGCTTGCTGGACGATGATGGGATGGATGAGATCTATCATGTAATCGAGTTAGTTTTGTTAAGGTTTGATCCCTAGTATCCACTATGTTCTGAGATTGATGTTGCTATGACTTTGCTATGCTTATTGCTTGTCACTAGGGCCCGAGTGCCATGATTTCAGATCTGAACCTATTATGTTTTCATGAATATATATGTGTTCTTGATCCTATCTTGCAAGTTATAGACACCTATTACGATTTATGATCCGCATCCCCTAGGGTGACAATAACTGGGATTCTTTCCGGTGATTACCGTAGTTTGAGGAGTTCATGTATTCACTAAGTGCTAATGCTTTGGTCCGGTTCTCTATTAAAAGGAGGCATTAATATCCCTTAGTTTCCAATAGGACCCCATTGCCACGGGAGGGTAGGACAAAAGATGTCATGAAAGTTCTTTTCCATAAGCACGTATGACTATATATGGAATACATGCCTACATTACATTGATGTATTAGAGCTAGTTCTGTATCACCCTATGCTATGATTGTTGCATGATGAATGCCATCCAACATAATTATCCATCACTATTCAATTTCATGAGCTTTCCACATATTGGTCTTTGCTAAGTTACTTTTCCGTTTCTTTTGTTACAATCACTACAAAACTGCTACTCTTACGTTTGCCACCGTTACCGTTACTTCCATACTACTTTGCTACTAAACACTTTGCTGCAGATATTAAGCTTTTCAGGTGTGGTTGAATTGACAACTCACCTGCTAATACTCGAGAATATTCTTTGGCTTCCCTTGTGTCGAAAGGTCATAAGTTTATCTGTTAGTATGAACTCTAATCCCCCATTTTGTATAACAAAATCATCATTGAGTTCAGAAATCCTATCAACCAAAACCTCAATAGGAACCCTTTTTCTCAAATTTTCATTATAAGCCACATAATCCGAGGACTGCAATCTCATTATTTCTTCTTAATTAAAATGATCTCCTCAATGGGGGGACATCCACCATTAATTTTATAATGAGAAAAAATTTCGCTAGCCTCTTTCATAATGAAAATAACCTAGTGGGCTAGAAATATAGTGGCGACACGCTTAACGGAAGCAAGTTGAATATTAGAGAACTGAAGGAAAATCCTTTGTATGCAAGGATGCATATGAACAAATTATCTCTCAGGTTCAAGTATTAGTAGTGTTATGACATCCGCAAGACTATTGGTTTTATTGAGGATAGACCCTTCTAAAGTAGGTAGCATACTAGCACAAGTAAAGAAATCTTGAATAACACCTTTTCCAATGATATTGCCACTACCTATGCGGAGTTTATTTGTATGTATGATAGTAGGTTCTCTATGGGAATCATTATTCTCTTCAAGATTATTAATATCCTTTTCAATGTAAACCTCCCCAGATTCAGACATGGTGGCAACGAATAGATCTAGCACCCAAGCAAGCAAACAAAAAGACGAGCGGAAAAAGGGCGAATAAAAAGGAAAATCTTTTTGGTATTTTCTGAAAATTGTTTTAGAAGTGGGGGAGAGGAAAACGAGAGGCAAATGGCAAATAAAGTAAATGCAAGAGATGAGTTTGTGATGGGTACTTGGTAAGCATGATCTTACTATGTATCCTCCCTGGCAACGGCGCCAGAAATCATTCTTGCTACCTCTTGAGCTTGCATTAGTTTTCCCTTGAAGAGGAAAGGGTGATGCAGCGAAGTAGGTAAGTATTTCCCTCAGTTTGTTAAGAACCAAGGTATCAATCCAGTAGGAGGAACTAGCAAGGCTCCAATAGTAGTACCTACACAAATAATCAAACACTTGCACTCAACGCTATAAAGGGGTTGTCAATCCCTTCAAAGTTATTTGCAAGGATGAGATATGATAGAGATAGGTATAAAATAGTGATAGATCTGAAACTAAAACAAAAGTAAATAAATTGCAGCAAGGTATTTTTGGTACTTTTGGTTTATAGATCTGAAAATTTATTATGCAAAATAGACCCGGGGGCCATAGGTTTCACTAGAGGCTTCTCTCATAAAGGAAAATAGTACGATGGATGAACAAATTAATGTTGAGCAATTGATAGAAAAGGGAATATTATGAAGATATCCAAGGCAATGATTATGCATATAGGCATCACATCTCTATCAAGTAAACTGAAACGATTCGGCATCTACTACTATTACTCCACATATTGACCGAATCCTGCCTGCATCTAGAGTATTAAATTCATGAAGAACAGAGCAACACATTATGTAAGATGACATGATGTGGAGGGATAAACTCAAGCAATATGATGAAAACCCCATATTTTTATCCTTGATGGCAACAATACAATATGTACCTCGCTACCCCTACTATGTCACAGGGTGAGGACACCGCAAGATTGAACAAAAAACTAACCACTTCTCCCATTGCAAGAATTACCAATCTTGTTGGCCAAACCAAACAAATAATTCAAAGAGACTTGCAAAGATATGAAATCATGCATATAAGAATTCAGAAGAGGCTCAAATAATATTCATGGATAATGTGAACATAAACTCACAATTCATCCTATCTCGACAAACACACCGCAAAAGAGTATTACATTGGATAGATATTTGTGAAGATCATGAAGAACATGGTATTGAAGATCAAAGAGAGAGAAGAATCCATCTGGCTACTAGCTATGGACCCGTAGGTCTGTGCTGAACTACTCACACATCATCGGAGGGGCAATGAAGTTGATGTAGATGCCCTCCGTGATCGATTCCCTCTCTGGCAGATTACTAGAAAAGGCTCCCAGATTGGATCTCTCGGGAACAGAGGCTCCCGGCAGCGTAAAAGTATTTTTGTGGCTATTTTTGGTGATACGGGAATATTTGGGAATTTATAGGCCAAGAATTAGGGTTAGGAGACCTGCAGGGGGCCCACAAGCCAGGGGGCGCGACCACCCCCCAGGGCGCGCCCTGTAGACTTGTCGCCTCCCGACAACTTCCTTGCCCCCTACTCCAAGCCTTTTGCGTGTCTTCTGGTCCTAGAAAAATCTTTACAAAGATTTTATTCCGTTTGGACTCCGTTTAATATTCCTTATCTGCAATATTCAAAAGCGTGGAAAATTGAGAAACTGGAACTAGGCTCTGGATTAATAAGTTAGTCCAAAAATAATATAAAACAACATATAAAACATCCAAAACATATAATATAATAGCATGGGACAATAAAAAATTGTAGATACGTTGGAGATGTATCAATTATCAAGACCTTTTTCTGGCGCTGTTGCCGGGGAGCATAGTTATATTCTCTAAGTCACTTGGAATTTATATCTGTTGATCACTATGAAGAATTTGAAAGACGTTAAAACCAAGATCTACCCCTCAACTATGAGGATGGGTAAGGAACTGCCATCTAGCTCTGCACTTGATTCACCGTCTGTTATGAGTAAATTTGTGACACCACCACGAGCTACTGAGTCTGATATGTTGCAAGTAATTGATGATGCTACTTCTGCTATGCATGGTGCTAATGATGATACTTTGCTTGATACTACTGTGCCACTTGGTGAATTTCTTGATGAACAAATTGCTAGAGTGAATGTTGAACTAATAATATTGATGAATCTGATGAAACTAAACACTATGATTCACCTACTAGACGTAGCTCTCCTAGATATGAATTGCCTAATATACCTGAGGGTTATGTTATAGAAGGAGGAGTAGCTAGGGACTTTCTTGCTTGTAAGGATAGAGATGATCTTAAGAAATTGCTATGCAAGTGGAAGGAAAAATCTTTGAATGCTAGAATGCAATATGATCCCAAGTTTGCTACTTCACCTATTTGTATTACTAATAAGGATTATGAATTCTCTATCGACCATGAGTTAAATACTTTGGTATAATCTGACTCTTTTCATGGTTATGAATCTGAAACTATTGTGGCACACCTTACTAAATTAAATGATATAGCCACCCTATTCACTCATGAAGAAAAAGTTCATTACTATTATATTCTTAAGCTGTTTCTATTCTCATTAAAGGGTGATTCTAAGATATGGTTCAACTCTCTTCCTCCTGGTTGTGTGAGTAGTCCCGAGGATATGATTTACTACTTCTGTGAAAAATATTTTCCTGCCCATAAGAAACAAGCTGCCTTGCAGGAAATATTTAGCTTTCTGCAAATTGAAGAAGAGAGTTTCCCACAAGCTTGGGGGAGTCTTCTCCAGTTACTTAATGCTTTTGCTGATCACCCTCTCAAGAAAAATGAAATACTTGATATATCTTATAATGGACTAACCGATGCTTCTAGGGACCACCTAGATAGTTGTGCTGGTTGTGTTTTCAGGGAACAAACTGTTGAACAAGCTGAACTACTATTGAATAATATATTGAGCAATGATAATGATTGGACTATTCTCGAACCACCTCCAAAACCAACTCCGAAGAAAAAAGGTATTCTATTCCTCAGTCCTAAAGATATGCAAGAGGCAAAGAAATCTTTGAAAGAAAAAGGTATTAAAGCTGAAGATGTTAAGAATGTACCACCTATTGAATAAATACATGGTCTTGATAACCCAACACATGTAGTAGAGGTAAATTTTCTTTGTAGATTTGATGAAGGTGATATTCCTTATAATAAGTCTGCTAGCTAATGCTTGGATGAATTTGATAACTTGGTTGTTAAATAAGAAAATTTCAATGATTATGTTAGTAGACAATTGAAACATAATGCTTACATGCTTGATATCTTGGGTGAATATATGAGTAGGACTATTAATGACCTTAGGCTTATTGGTAAACATGCTTCCATGGTAACTACTCAAGTAGAACAGGTACTTAAGGCACAAAATGATTTGCTCAATGAGATGATTAGTAAAAACAATGATCATGTTGTTAGAGTTGTGACTAGAGGTGGTAGAATGACTCAGGAACCCTTGTATCCTGAGAGCCATCCTAAGAGAATTGAGCAAGAATCTAGGAGAGTTAATATTGACGTACCTGGTCCTTCTAATAGAAGGAAAAAGAATGATGATAGGACTTTGCATGCTGCTAGTGAACCTGTTATAGAGTCACATGAAAACCCAAATGATATCTCTATTTCTAATGCTGAGACACAATATGGTAATGAACATGAACCTAGTGATAATATTAATGATGATGTTCATGTCGATACTCAACCTAGCAATGACAAAGATGTGGATATTTAACCTACTGTTGATCTTGATAACCCACAACCTAAGAATAAGAGATATGATAAAAGAGATTTTGTTGCTAGGAAGTATGGTAGAGAAAGAGAACCATGGGTTCAGAAACCCATGCCCTTTCCACCTAAACCATCCAAGAAAAAGGATGATGAGGATTTTGAGCGCTTTGCTGAAATGCTCACACAAGTTTTCTTACGTATGTGCTTAACTGATATTCTGAAGATGTCTCCCTATGCTAAGTACATGAAAGATATCCTTACTAATAAAAGAAAGATACCGAAAGATGAGATCTCCACCATGCTTGCTAATTAAACTTTTAAGGGTGGAATACCAAAGAAATTCAGAGATTCTGGAGTACCCACTATACCATGCTCCATCAAAGGAAATTATGTTAGAACTGCCTTATGTAACCTTGGAGCTGGTGTTAGTGTTATGTCGTTCTCTTTATATGGTAGACTTGAATTGAATAAATTGACACCTTCTGAAATCTCTTTTCAAATGGCTGATAAATCAACTGCTTTACCTATCGGCATTTATGAGGATGTGTCTGTTGTGGTTGCTAACGTTACTATTTTAACGGTCTTTGTTATTGTTGATATTCCCGAGGATGACAGTTTGTCGATCATCCTTGGTAGACCCTTTCTGAATACTGGAGGGGATGTTATTCATTGCAACAAAGGCATTGTCACTTTTCATGTCAATGGTAATGAGCATATGGTACACTTTCCGAAGAAGCAATCTCAAGTCCATAGCATCAACTCCATTGGAAACATTCAAACATTTACTATTGGAGACTTTGAATTCCCTCTTCCTACGGTTAAAAATAAATATGATATACTTATTGTTGGGGACATGCATCTCGCCATTGAGGTAACCTAGTGTTATTCAAAAGTTCTCCGATTCCATGCAATTCAAAAAAAGTTTCTCAATAAGACTTGATCAACCTTATTGATGGATTCTTTTTCACGACCATGAGACGGATGAATTTAGAAAGCACAACCTTCTATACCCAACTTTTATTTTTTGTTCCTTAGTTTTATTTTAGTAAAAAAATTATTATTTCCTTGGTTTCCGTTTTATCCGTGGAATAGAAAATATCCTAAAAAATAAAAATTCTCTGAACTCCCTGAAAATTTATATGATTTTTATGGAATATTTAAGAACTTCTGGTACTAAGAACACATCAGGGGGATGCACCAGTGTGCCACAAGCCTACAGGGCGCGGCCACCCCCCTGGGCGTCCCCCCTGGCTTGTGGGTCCCACATGGGGCCCCTTCACTTATCCCAGTACCCATCCACTCCTTCTTCCTCCAGGAAAAATCCCACCATTGCTCAAACTCGTGTTCTAGCTCATATTGCTGCCATTTTCGACCTCTTTGCTCAAAGCTCCATTTGCAAAACTATTTTAGGGCATTGATCATCAGTACGTAACTCCTCCAATGGTCCAATTAGTTTTTGTTCTAGTGATTTATGTATTGCAAAATCTTGCTGTTGTGGTGACCTTGTTCTTGAGCTTGTATGTCAAATTTTTAGGGTCACAAGTAGTTTCGATGCATGATATAGCTTCTAGGTGCTTGTGGGAGTAGTTGCTATAAGTCTTGATTGAGTATGTTCATTTTATTTGGAGTCACTAAAAATTTCAGATTTTTTTCCAGAAAAAAGTAAAATGTTAAGGAAAATATACCAAGGTGGTTCCTCTAGCAAGAATACCACGAGACTCACGATACGCGAGCCCGACCTTGAACACCCAAGGGAAGCTCAAGTGCGGCCTTGTGAATGGCCGTCGGAATCATTCATGGTCCAGGCCGGATTAAAGGAAGAATTTTACGCGTATATACAAAATGCTGGCCTTGAAGATTTTGTTTCACAGCAATGCAAGCAATATCCTCAACTCACTGATTCTTTCGTGCGGAGGTTTGAATTTTCATCTAGGTGCAATACGCGTTCTGTTCTATTTAATCTTTATGATGAATCTTATACTATGGACCTAGAAGATTTTAACCGTGCATGCAAAATTCCACATTGGGGTAGCTTTAGTGATCCTCACAAAGCTGAATATAATGATTTTCTTGCTAGCATCACCGTGGGAGAAACTAGAAATATTACAGAGGCTACCGTAGGGAGCATTCACTTTCCCGCCTTACATTACCTTGCTCTCTTCATAGGTAGATGTATTAACGGTAAACCTGAGTATTGCCACCTTTGCGTACCTGACCATAGTATCCTTAAGAGTGCAGTCATGGGTGATAGATTGTATAACTTAGGAGCTATTATTGCTAGGAGGCTACATAAAAATGCTAAGGACGAAGATTTCTTTGGTGGAATTTATGCCACACGTGTAGCCAATTATCTTGGGACACATATAAAGGAGGATGATATTGAGCTACCATCTACTTTTCTTGATTATGAGGCTATGGTGTGCTACCAGTTCCTCAAGAGAAATGAACAACACCTCCTATACCGACTAATTTTTGATAGACATCATGTTGTCCATATTACCCTTCCTGCTCCTGCCTTCTTTAACTTTCAGGAAAAAACAGAGGTACTTTATAACCAGAGAGGAGGCAGATGAGTATGAGAGAGATGCAAAGGCGGCTCACCTCCATGTTGAACTTGTTCAGGCGGCAACTGCTGCAACCCTGTACAACCCCAACTATGACTTTGGATATTATCCTGGCCAGCCATGGCCTTAGACCAGCTTAGGCCAAAATCCTAAGCTTGGGGGAGCATGTATTTCTCACCCACATTACATTCATGTTCACACACTCATTCTAGTTGTTGGTGTTCATACTTTTTTCAATGTACCATCCATGGTAGTTTATTTCTTCTTTTTGTTTTCTTCTTTTGTGTTTCATTAACCTTGAGAAAAACAAAAAATTAGTTCTAGCTTTACCTTCTAGTTTTTTTAGTTGTAGTGTTAAAAGAAAACCCAAAAAGATTTTTCGTTCTTCTTTTGCTTGTTGGGGGTTTCCCCGTGTAAATAGTTTTTCTTTCTCCTTTGGGTCGTAAGGAGAAGACCATGATGACAGGCTGAATGTCTCTCGTATTCATTATCGTTTATCTATGAGAGAGCCCATACTACCTTGTCTTCTCCTTTGAGTTATTGTTTGCAGATTCCACCTTAGTACAATGCATGAACACTCTTATTATTATTTTTCACACCGTTCGGTCGTGCAAGTGAAAGGCAATAATGACGATATATGATGAAGTGACGAGATGGAGAAAAGATGGTATGAATTCGACTTATCTTGTTTTTGTAGATATGATTAGCTCATCATTCTGGATTCAACTCGTTATGGATTGAACATGTTTGCAATGAAAATTAGAGATTATAGTTACTTATGCCATGGTCAATTAGCTAGGAGTGAATAATGGTTTGTCTTGAGTGCCAACATACATATTAAAATGGTTGTGATGTAGTATGATAGAATGGTATCCTCCTCCGAATGATTTGAGTGGCTTGACTTGGCACATGTTCATGCGTGTAGTTGAAACAAAATCAGCATAGCATCTACCTTGTTTATGTTCATAGTGATTTATATCCCACTCATGCTTGCATTCAATGTTGGTTAATCTCAAAGTATGTGTATGACTGTTGTCGCCCTCTAGTTGGTCGCTTCCCAGTCTTTTGCTAGCCTTCACTTGTACTAAGCGGGAATACTGCTTGTGCATCCATTTCCATAAACCCAAAGTTATTCCATATGAGTCCAGCATACCTACCTATATGCGGTATTCACCTGTCGTCCTAAGTAAATTTGCATGTGCAATACTCTAAACCTTCAAATAAATATTCTGTTTTGTATGCCTGAATCGCTCATGTGGTGACTAGGGGGTATCAGTATCTTCCATGCTAGGTGGGTTATTCTCACGATATGTGTTGATTCACTATCATTCACGAGAAAGTGGCTGGTAATCGGGATGCCTAGTTCCATGCACAAAAGTCAAATCAAACTTAATGAAACAAAACTCCCCCAGGATTATTGTTTGTATGGACAGTACCCGTGGATGCGGCCTGCCATGGAATGTGATTGATTGGTGGAGGGGGAGTAAAAACTTTACTATTCTGTTTGGGAACTTCCTATAATGTATTTAACATGGAAGATATTGAGAACTCTTAGTTGTTATGTTGACAACGAAAGCATACCACCCAAAAATTTGATTCACCCCTGTTTTAAAAGCTCGAGCGCTCCCACCTCTGCAAATCAATGCTTCCCTCTATGAAGGGCCTATCTATTTTACTTTATTGTTGAGTCATCCTCTTCTTATAAAAAGGCACCAATAAGAGAGCACCCCCGTCATCTGTATGCTTTGATATTAATTGATATTGAGTATGAGTATGACTGGATCTCTTTTACCATGAATTACAATGCCTAGTCAGTCCTTGTTATTCGGAGGTGCTCTGCATTTATGTTTTGCGGTCTCAGAAAGGGCTAGCGAGATACCAGTTTATCATATTGTATTATGATTGTTTTCATAAAATTGTTGTCATCCAAGACTTATTATTATTGCTCGCTAGTTGATTATGCCACTGATATAAGTAAATATGATGCCTAAATATTATTGTGAATATGGTTAGTCTATAATCTGAGCTAAAAATCTGAACATAAGTTAGACCTATTTACAACAACAAGATCAAACATAGTTTGTAAATTTTTTTCTTTACCACTTTCAGTTTATCAACTGAATTGCTTGAGGACAAGCAAAGATTTAAGCTTGGGGGAGTTGATACTTCTCCAACGTATCTACTTTTCCAAACTCTGTTCCCTTGTTTTGGACTCTAATTTGCATGATTTGAATGGAACTAACCCAAACTGACGTTGTTTTCAGCAGAATTGCCTTGGTGTTATTTTTGTGCAGAAATAAAAGTTCTCGAATTGACCTAGAAATTTACAAAGACTATTTCTCGATTTAATAAAAAATAATGGTGAAAGAATCTACCAGAGAGGGGCCACCCCGAGGCCACAAGCCTGCAGGGCGCAGCCCCCCTAGGCCGCGCCCCTGGCTTGTGGGTCCCATGAAGCTCCATCGACCTATTTTCCAGTCCTATATATTCCTATCTGTGGATAAAAATAAGTAGAGAGAAGAGTTCGTCGCGTTTTACCATCCGGAGCCGCCGCCACCTCATGTTCTTCCTTGGGAGGTGTTGACGTGCAACTATTCCTGACTTGATGCCTCTACGGCAACGGAGCCAGAAAAGCGCTGCTCCAAATTGCTCAACAATTAGAAATTGTCTTGCAATAGCCCACCAGCGCGTGGGATCGAGGCAGTTTTTGAGGGTAGAGTATTCAACCCAAATTTGTTGGGTCGCACAACGGGAAGTGAAAGAATATTCTCAACTATTAGCAGCTGAATGCGCCAGAGTCAGCCACACCTGAAAGATTAGTATCTGCAAGCAAAGTGTCAACAGCAAAGTAGTATGATAACAACGGTGCCAGAAACGATCTGTTGACGGCAGACTATTCCTAATTGTTGTATCAATGGCACCAGTAGGTTGCCCGTGGACGGGAAATATTCTTTCCCATCAATGGCGCTAGAAAAAGTATTGTAGCAGGTAGCAGCAGTGTAACGAGTAACAGCAGTGGCAAGGAACAGCAGTAGTGACAGCAGTAGCAAGTAGCAACAGTAGCAAGTAGCAGCAGAGCAAAGCAAGTAACAGTAGCAGCAATAGTAGTAACAACAGCAGAGCAAAACAAGTAACAGCAGCAGTGGGACAAACTCGTAGGCAATGGGTTGGTGATTTGTCGGATGACATTCATCATGCAACAGTTATAACACGGAGAGATATGTGGCTAGCTCTCGTTCGTCAATGTGATGTAGGCATGCATTCCGTGTGTCGTCATACGTGCTTAGGGAAAAGAACTTGCATGACATCTATTGTCCATCCCTCCCGTGCTAGCGGGGTCCAAATGGATACTACGGGATATTAAGGTTCTCCTTTTAATAAAGAACCGGAACAACGCATTAGCACTTAGTGAACACATGAACTTCTCAAACTATGGTCATCACCGGGAGAGGTTCCGGTTATTGTCACTCCGGGGTTGCCGGGTCATAACACATAGTAGGTAACTACAACTTGCAAGATTGGATCTAAAACACACATATATTGGTGACAACAAAATAATTTCAGATCTGAAATCATGGCACTCGGGCCCTAGTGACAAGCATTAAGCATGGCAAAGTAGTAGCAACATCAATCTCAGAACATAGTGGATACTAGGGATCAATCCCCGTCAAAACTAACTCGATTACATGATAGATCTCATCCTACTCATCACCGCCCAGTGAGCCTACGAATAGATTACTCACAAACGATGAAGAACTTCATGGAATTGGAGAGGGAAGAAGGTTGATGATGACAATGGCGACGATTTCCCCTCTCCGGAGCCCAAAACGGACTCCAGATCTGCCCTCGAGATGAAGAATAGGATGTGGCGGCACCTCCGTATCGCAAACGCGATGAAATCTTCTCTTTTGATTTTTTTTTCAGGACGAAAGGGAATAAATAGCGTAGATATTTTTCATATTTTCCAGAAATATTCTCCGTAAATTTTTAGGACGTGCCAAGAACTTTCATTTCTGCACAAAAACAACACCATGGCAATTCTGCTGAAAACAGCGTCAGTCCGGGTTAGTTCCATTCCAATCACGCAAATTAGAGTCCAAAACAAGGGCAAAAGAGTTTGGAAAAGTAGATACGATGGAGACGTATCAACTCCCCCAAGCTTAAAAGCTTGCTTGTCCTCAAGCAACTCAGTTGACAAACTAAAAGAGAAAGAAAAACTTTGACAAACTCTATTTGATCTTGTTGTTGCAACTATGTTTAACTCATAACGAGAATTTCAGCAAGATCACAAGTTAACCACATGAGCAAGTGACACAAAGGTCTCACGGTAAACTAATAGCAATGGCATAATCAGCTAGCGAGCAAATAATAATGAGTTTCAGATACCAACAATTCAATCAAAACAAGCATGAAGCAATATGAATAGGTGGTATCTCACTAGCTCTTTCTGAGTCCGCAAAACACAAATGCAGAGCACTTTCAAAGATCAAGGGCTCACTAAACATTGTAATTCATAGCAACGAAAATCCAGTCATAGTCATACTCAATATCAATCAAAAGCAAAGCATAAAAATGACAGACGTGCTCTCTAATTGGTGCTTTTATAAGAAGAGGATGACTCAACAGGAAAATAAATAGATAGGCCCTTCGCAGAGGGAAGCATTGATTTGCAGAGGTGCCAGAGCTCAAGCTTTGAAAACAGAGATAATAATTTTGGGTGGCATGCGTTCATTGTCAACGGAATGACCAAGAGTTCTCAATATCTTCCATGCTACACATGCTATAGGCGGTTCCCAAACAGAAAAGTAAAGTTTTAACTCCCCGACCACCAATCAATCACACTCCACGGCTAGCCGAATCCTCGGGTACCGTCCATACTAACATCAATCCGGGGGGAGTCTTGTTTTACAGTTATGTTTTCGATTTAAGCGTGGAATTGGGCATTCCAATTACCGGCCCCTTTCTCGTGAATGACAGTGAATAAACACATGTCGAGGATAACACGCCTAACATGGAAGATATCAATAGCCCCCTGTCACCACATGAGCGGTTCGGGCATGCAAAACAGATTATTTCTTGAAGGTTTAGAGAATGGCACATGCAAATTTTCTTTGAACGGCAGATAGATACCGAAAATAGGTAGGTATGGTGGAATCTTATGGAAAAACTTTTGGGTTTATGGAAGTGAATGCACAAGCAGTATTCCGCTTAGTACAAGTGAAGGCTAGCAAAAGACTAGGAAGCGACCAACTAGAGAGCGACAACAGTCATCAAGATGCAATGAGTTTGACTAACATTGAGTGCAAGCATGAGTAGGACATAAATCACCATGAACACGAGCATCATAGAGGCTATGTTGATTTTGTTTCAACTACATGCATGAACATGCGCCAAGTCAAGCCACTTGAATCATTCAAAGGAGAATACCATCCTATCATACTACATCATAGTCATCTCAAAATCTATGTTGGCATTCAAGACAAACCATTATAAGCTCCTAGCTAATTAAGCATGCCATCAGAAACAATGATCTCTAAGTTGTCATTGCAAACATGTTTCTCTCACAACAAAGCTGAATCTGGGACGACAAGCTAGTCATTTTTACAAAAACAAAATAGATAGAGTTCATACCAGCTTTTCCGGTCTCAGTCACTTCATCCTATATCATCATTATTGCCTTTCACTTGCACGATCGAACGATGTGAACAATAATAAGAGTGCTCGTGCATTGGACTAAAGCTGGAATATGCAGGCAAACACAAAGGAGAAGACAAAGTAATATGACTCTTTGAAAGCTAAACAGGTATGCATGCAAGAGCCACTAAACATTGTAACCAATATCTTCTACCTTGACCCAAAGAAAAAGAAAACTATTTACACGGGAAAGCTCCCAACAAGCAAAAGAAGAAAGGAAAATCTTTTTGGGTTTTCTCAAAAGGACACAAAAAAAGATAACAAGAAAATGAAAATAAACTAGCATGGATAATACAGTGGCAAAGTGTAAACACCGATTAACAAAGTGAAAGCATAAGCATGAATGTAAGGTCGGTGAGAACACGTACTCCCCCAAGCTTAGGCTTTTGGCCTAGCTTGGTCTACTCCCAAGGCGGGAAAGAACCAGCTCTGGGATACTCCGAAGCGGACTGTGGATGCCACTGCTGTGTGAGCTCCTCTGGCTCCCATTGATAAACTGGCGTCTGGTACTCGACTGGCGGCTCGGGCACGGGCACCTGTGGTTGGGCCAAGCCCCAATACGCGTAGATGTCCGAGGGCATAATAGTGTACCTGCCTGCATGAAGATCGAACAAAGAAGGAGCAGGCAAAGTAATAGTCTCTCGAGTACCCTGACTAAATACCAGGTTACAAATCATCCGTCTACTAGCATCTCTATCTAGAAAATCATGGCGAACCATGCTGTCATAATCCAGATATTTCTCAGGAAGAAGCATCTCTTCTTCCTCCCCCAGTCTAACGGGTATCTCAAAGTGTCTGGCAAGACGGGAAGCATAGATACCTCCATAGACGACACCTTTGGAACGGTTTGTGTTCAACGCTGAGCTACTATAGCACCTAGGCTATAAGTCTTATCGTTATAAAGGCCTTCGCGCAAAACCGCAAGGTCTGGAGAGCTAAGTGATCCAGCCTCCCCACGGCCAATCAAACATTTTCCCACAAATAATGAGAAGTACCGATGTAACATTCCAAATTTTGGAATGTTAATAAAATTATTAGATTGATTGTTTGTTTGTTTGAGTGATTGAAACTTGAGTGAAATTTGAAACCTTTCAAAAACTTTTGAATGAGAGGGAATAAAATGACTTTCCCCTTTTTCCGGTGAATTCAAATTCATCCATTTAAAATCAATGAGAGGAGATAGCATGACTTCTTCAACTATAAAGAATTTGAATGAAGGTGGCATTTGAATTTCTTTCGATTTTTGTTTTGCAATTCTATTTTTTCTCCACTCAAGAAATGCCAGGAATAAATTCTTGCCAAGCAAGAAAGAGAGGAGGAACATGACCCTCCAAAAACCAGGGGCATTCATTGAAATATTTTGAGCCAAGAAAAAACAAAAATTTAATTTGAGAAAATAATTGCAAAAAGAAATAATGCTTTTAGGGATTTTCTAGAAAAACATTTTTTTAAGTTTTTATTTTGGCCGTGGAAAAATGCCTATCATTTAGATTTTATTTTTCTGATAATTTTAGTATATAGAAACTCTATATTCCGAAATTATTTAGTTTCCCTTTTATCGTTTACTTTCTGGTTTTTGAAAATAGGAAAGAAATCGCAATTTATTGGAAACTTTGCCCTGGCCCATTAAAGCCTTTCCAAATCTGACCCAATAGGACCTTCTTCTTCCTCACGTACTCCCTCTCTTCCAAGAACTTCCATAGCAATGGAGACAAAGAACCTCCACCTTCCCGATCTCCCTCTCCCTTCCTTCCCGGTGCCTCCCGAGCCCCCTATAAGAACCCCCTCCTCCTCCTCGTTCCATTTTCCCCATCAACTCGCCTCCTCCCTGCCGTAGCCACCTCGCCACCATCTCCCCTTTCCGTGTCTACAGAAACTCACAAGGAGCACGCCCACATCGCCAGGACACCACCCCCCCCCCCTCGCCTCCAGGAGCCCCTAACGCTCCTCTCCACAGCGCCGACCTCCTCCGCCGTCCCCCCTCCCCACCGGTGACCTCACCTCGCCGGAGCAGCCCCACCTCGCCGGAGCACCTCCAAGCCTGTCCAGCCACGGTGAGCTTCATAGAAATCCCGTCACAGTTTTGTTTTCCAGAAAAAGAGCAAACCTATAAAATTCATATCTATTAGACTATAACTCCGAATTAGGTGATTCTTTTTGCATTACATCACAATTTTCTTGTAGTTTCCGAAAACATATTATTTGCCTATGTTTGAAATTTTCAAATTTGAATTAGACCAGATTTAGTTGAATTCTTGTTTTGCTTATTCTCGGAGTTTAAAAATAGCTTTTAATTTAATTATTTTTGGTGTTGTTTCCTAGTCATCATATCTTTCAGTAGTTTAAGTTTCAATTTTTTTCAAATATTTTTACTTGGGGTTTTACCAAAACAGATTATGTTTTAGTTCTTTTAGGATTATGGCTATTTCTTTTTCTATAATTGTTTTTAAATTGTTTTCTTTTATATTTCAGAAAGTTTATATTTTGTTTCTGCTAGTTAACAGTAGGTTTTCAACAAATTTTTATTTTATTTTTATTTGTTATCATGAAATCAATTCTGGTTCTCTAATAACTTGCAATTGATTTCTCTACTGTTTCAACTCCCATTTGAAAATACTTTCAAAATAGTTTTATGTAAAATACTTTATTTTATCTTGGTTAAATTTATATCTTAGTTCTCTGTTATTTAATGTTTTATTTTCAGTTAGAACAAAAAAAACTATTTAGTGTTTGATGTAGTAGAAGAGTCCTAGTTTTAGTTGAAGTTTCTTTCGGATTCTTATTCGCTCTCTCTTTTGTTTTGATTGCAAGAATGATTGCTAGTATGAGTGCTTATGTGAATGATATGTTTGTTATATAGATTTCATCGGAGAGTGACGAATAGTCTATCAAGTTATTTCTCGAGAACGATAATTCTTCTTCATCAACCTCACCAGGCAAGTCATTTGATCATGTATCACCTATGTTTTATGCATCGTAGTTCTACCATCCTATGCCCAATTGCATGCTGAGTAGGTACTTGGAAATTATGGTTACATATTGTAGTATCATGTGGTAGGCACCCAACAACCCCGTTACTTGGCCCGGGACGACAAATTTCATATTGCTATGCTTGAGTAGACGGGATTCTGGTTGAGAGTTTATCACGAGTGATGCGAGAATAATTTAATAACCAAGACCGGTTAAGTCAAGATTTTTCAAGACCTCGTGACGCAATGCAACTCTCGGTGAAGGACGGTTGATCGGCTCCCTGGAGAAACCAGTGGATGACCCGGGATGCTGGAGACGTGCCATGACATCTTGTGGAAAGCTTCACCCAGGCTCAAAGAGACGGACGGATATTTTCAAGACCCAAGGCTTACCTGCACAGCCACAAGTCATTACGGGCTCTGGCTTGGTTGGACAACGCGGCGACTCTGGACAGGCGGTGCCAGCAGATGTAGAAGAACGGTAGGAATTGGATGGGTACCAACAGGGATTCAGAGGGACCCGTTGAAAGCCCATGTTTTGATCATCCGGTCTTCAAACACCCTGAAGTGCGAGGACATACACGGAGGCGATCAAATCTTGTGGGGAACGTGTGCAAAACTCTACAGAGTACTCAAACCTAATCGATTAGCCGTGTCCACGGTCATGGACAACTTGAGCCGAAGGCATTGAAATTTTCCTGAACTCTCAACACAATTTAATAATGATGTGGGAATTATTGACAACTCGGGTACGAGAATTGGTTGGCGGAACCATCTCGTTAACAACAAACAACGTAGTAAAATTTTGCTTTTAACCCTCTCTTGATGTAGGAGAAAACTTTCTTTTCGCTAAAAACTTATAGCCCCACCTGCCATATATGCATGTAGAATAGATGATTATTATTTCACCCCCCTCTCTTTAATGACTTGCCAGCATATTCAATATGCTGCCTACACGACTGCAACGTCTTATGTTGCAGATATTTTCCTCGACGAGTAAGAGTACGATTCAGGGGTTACGGTCCGCACTCAACGTGTCGTTGGTGTTATTTGGGACTCCACTCCCTTGACTGTTTCCGCTGATATTTTAAGGTATATATCAGTTTTACGTTATTACATGTGATTGCACTTTGATATATACATTAATGTACTGTGTGTGCCAGCATACTGATCCAGGGATGGCACAGATACACAGAGGCTTGACTCGTTTTGAGTCGGGTCGCTACAACCGAAGCACAGGAAAATGTATGCTAGCAATTCTAGCGCGAGACACTCCTCTCTGCTCTCCAACAGCAATAGTACCTATGAAATCCTCCAAGGCCCGTGGACGAGGATCATGAATATCCCCAACATAAGGTAATTTGCATACATTGCAAAAATCTTGTAGTGTCATGCACTGGGGGATGTCGTATAACATGAACTCAACCATGGGAGGATTCTTCCTCGGATAAAAGTTGAAGCCTTGAATGAAAATATTGGTGAGGAGGAGGTATTGTGAGCACTTATCTTCAACAAACGCGGTAAGACCTGCGTTCTCCACCAAGTAATAAAAGTATTCATAAAGCCCAGCGGCGCGCAAAAATTCATCACTTGGCCACTCGCACGCTCGAACTTCTGTGACTCGAGGAACCACGTACTTGGGGTGGTTCTTTTCATCCTCCTTGGGGTTACGGCTTGAAGAGCCTCTCAAGAACCTCCTCATGTTTTTCCTTTTCTAGCTCTGAAAAATTCTGAAATTTTTAGAGACTTCGAAAGAAAAGTGAATAAAGATTAACCCAACTCGTAGCAACTACTCCTACTAGTGCCTAGAGACCGTATCACGCGCTAAAACTACTTGGGACCAGCTAAAATCAACATTTCAAGGTCAAGAACAGGGTCACCAAGGTAGCAAGAATACGCGAAGGATAAAGCACTAGAGTAGAAACTAATTGGACCAATGGAGGAGTCACTTACAAAGGAGTAATTTCCCCAAAATGGTTTGGAGAATGGTGCTTTGAGCAAGGAGATCGAAAATCACAGACAAATGAGCAAGAACACGGGTTTGAGCTGCGAAACAATTTTTTCTGGAGGTAGAAGAAGAGGATGGGAGCTGGAATGAGTGGAGGGTTTCCCTATGGGCCCCACAAGCTTGGTTGTTGCGGCCAGGGGGTGGCCGCGGTGACAGGGCTTGTGGCCCACTGGTGTGGCCCCCAGGCCAGCTCTCAGTCCCACTATTTTTCAAATATTCCAGAAAAAAAATCATACTAGATTTTCAGGACCATCGGAGAACTTTTATTTTCGGGGTACTTTTCTCCAGGACGCTAAAACACGAAACAGGGAAAACTAAACTAAATCTATCATTTTTCTTCTAAGCAACAGAAAGTGAAAGCTTAAAACAGAGGCATGTGACTCTTTGATTCATCCATTTCATGGTCATCGAAAGAAATCCGTCAATGGGGTTGATCAAATCCCCTCGACAAAACTTTTTCAAATTGCAAAAGGAAACGAAGAATTTTCGAATAGCCACTAAGTCACCTCAATGGGGATATGTATCTCCCCAACAAGCAAATCATACTTCATCTTAACACGAGTAATAGGGCATTCAAAGCTCCCAATAAGAATCAATGAAGTTTTTTCGATAGCATTGATGCAATGTACTTGATATCGTTTCTTCGGAAAGTGCACTGTATGCTCATTACCGTTGACATGGAAAGTGACATTGCCTTTGTTGCAATCTATAACAACCCCTGCAGTGTTTAAAAAGGGTCTTCCGAGGATGACAGCCATGGCATCATCCTCGGGAATATCCAAGATAACAAAGTCTGTTAAGATAGTGGTGTTAGCAACCACAACAGGCACATCCTCGCAAATGCCGACAGGGAAAGCAGTTGATTTGTCGGCCATTTGCAGAGAAATTTCAGTGGGTGTCAACTTATCCAGTTCAAGTCTACGATAAATAGAGAGAGGCATAACACTAACACCGGCTTCAAGGTCACATAAGGCAGTTCTTACATAGTTTCCTTTAATGGAGCAAGGTATAGTGGGCACTCTGGGATCACCAAGTTTCTTCGGAGTTCCACCCTTGAAGGTATAATTGGCAAGCATGGTGGAAATCTCAACTTCAGGTATCCTCCTCTTATTAGTCACGATATCTTTCATGTACTTGGAATATGGAGACATTTTGAGCATATCAATTAACCGCATCTGCAGAAAGACGGGTCTCAACATTTCAATAAAGCGCTCAAAATCCTCATCATCTTTTTTCTTGGATGGCTTAGGAGGAAAGGGAATGGGTCTCTGAACCCATGGATCCCTTTCTTTACCATGCTTCCTAGAAGTGAAGTCATTCTTATCGTATCTCTTAGGTTGTGGGTTATCAGGATTAACCGTAGGCTCAATCTCCACATCCTTATCATTACTAGGTTGAGCATTATTATGAACATCGTTATCCATATTGTCACCAGGTTCATGTTCATCACCAGATTGTGTTTCTGCATCAGACGTAGAAATATGATTTGGTTCTTCAGGTGTGACAGTATTTGGTGAACTGACATGTAGGTTTTTATCATCCTTCTTCTTCTTAGGATGACTGGGTGTATCAGCGTTAATTCCTTGAGAATCTTGATCAATTCTCTTAGGATGGCCTTCATGATACAAAGGTTCCTGAGTCATTTTGCCTCCTGTAGTAATGACTCTGACAGAGTTGTCATTTAATTCATTGAGCAAGTCATTCTGAGCTTTAAGTACTTGGTTCTACCTGAGTAGTAATCATAGAGGCATGTTTACTTAGAAGCTTCAGATCATTGACATTTCTGTCTACACAAGCACTTAAATGACAAAGCATACGAGTACTTTCTTCCAAATGTCTGCTAACATAATCATTGAAACTCTGTTGTTTGGCAACAAAGTTGTCAAATTCATCAAAGCATAGGCTAGCAGGTTTATCAAAAGGAATATCACTCTCATCAAACCTACGCAGAGAATTTACTTCCACTACCTGTATCGGCTTATCGAGACCATGGATCTCTTCGATAGGTGGTAGATTTTTTACATCTTCAGATCTAATGCCTTTCTCTTGCATAGATTTCTTGGCTTCTTGCATATCTTCGGGATTGAGGAATAGAATACCTCTTTTCTTAGGAGTTGGCTTAGGAGGTGGTTCGGGAATAGTCCAAGCATTATCGTTGATCAAGATGTTATTCAGTAGGATCTCAGCTTGTTCTACAGTTCGTTCCCTAAAAACACAACCGGCACAACTATCTAGGTGGTCTCTAGAAGCATCGGTAAGTCCGTTATAGAAGATATCAAGTATCTCGTTCTTCTTAAGAGGGTGATCAGGCAAAGCATTCTGTAGCTGGATGAGCCTCCCCCAAGCTTGTGGGAGACTCTCTTCTTTGAGTTGAGCAAAGTTGTATATTTCCTGCAAGGCAGCTTGCTTCTTATGGGCAGGGAAATATTTCTCACAGAAGTAATTGACCATATCCTGGGGAATACTCACACATCCAGGAGCAAGAGAAGTGAACCAGGCTTTAGCATCATCCTTTAGAGAGAAAGGAAACATCTTAAGGATATAGTAGTAGCGGATCTTCTCCTCACTAGTGAAAAGGGTGGCTATATCGTGTAGTTTGGTAAGATGGGCTACGACCGTCTCAGACTCATAACCGTGGAAAGGATCAGATTCGACTAGAGAGATTATCTCAGGGTCGACAGAGAATTCATAATCCTTATCGGTGATAAAGATAGGTGAAGTGGCAAACATCGGGTCATATTTCATCATAGCTTTCAGAGATTTTTTCCTTCCACTTGAGAAGTAATTTCTCAGCGTCATAGGCATCCTTACACGCAAGAAAATCCTCAGCTATCTCTCCCTCCATAACGTAACCCTCAGGTATATCAGGCAATTCATATCTAGGAGAGCTAGATCTAGCATGAGCAAAAGCAGGTTCTATCTCAATAGTATCGGCGGTTTCAGAAGCATCACGAGCATTGGCAGTAACTCTAGCAATATGAGCATCAAAGAATACCCCTAGTGGCATATCAGGCAAAGTAGTATCTCTAGCAGTATCAAGCATAGCATCATCAGGCAAAATAGCATCTCTAGCATCATCAGGCAAAGTAGTATCAAGCATAGCATCTCTAGCAGTATCAGGCATAGCATCTCTAGCAATATGAGGCATAACATCTCTAGCAGTATCAGGCATAGCATCTCTAGCAGTATCAGACATAGCATCTCTAGCAGTATCAGGCATAGCATCTCTAGCGGTATCAGGCATAGCATCTCTAACAGTATCAGGCATAGCATCTCTAGCAGTATCAGGCATAGCATCTCTAGCAGTATCACGCATAGTAGCATCATAAGCATCATCAAGCACAGGCGACATATCAAGATTTCAAGCAGGAGGTGGTGTCGCAAACTTACTCATAACTGAAGGTGAATCAAGTGCAGAGCTAGATGGCAGTTCCTTACCTCCCCTCGTAGTTGAGGGCAAGACTTTGGTTTTTGGATCTTTCAGATTCTTCATAGTGATCAACAGATATAAATCCCAAGTGACTCAGAGAATATAGCAATCCCTTCCCCGGCAACGGCGCCAGAAAAATGCTGTTGACGTGCAACTATTCCTGACTTGATGCCTCCCCGGCAACGGCGCAAGAAAAATGATGTTGACGTGCAACTATTCTTGACTTGATGCCTCCACGGCAACTTAGCCAGAAAAGAGCTACTCCCAATTGCTCAATAATTAGAAATTGTCTTGCAATAGCCCACCAGCGCGTGGGATCGAGGCAGTTTTCGAGGGTAGAGTATTCAACCCAAATTTGTTGGTTCGCACGACGGAAAGTGAAAGAATATTCTCAAGTATTAGCAGTTGAATGCGTCAGATTCAACCACACCTGAAATATTAGTATCTGCAAGCAAAGTGTCAACAGCAAAGTAGTATGATAACAACGGTGCCAGAAACGATATATTGATGGCAGACTATTCCTAACTGTTGTATCAATGGCGCCAGTAGGTTGCCCGTGGACGGGAAATATTCTTTCCCGTCAACGGCGCTAGCAAAAGTATTTTAGCAGGTAGCAGCAGTGTAACGAGTAACAGCAGTGGCAAGGAACAGCAGTAGTGACAGCAGTAGCAAGTAGCAGCAGAGCAAAGCAAGTAACAGCAACAGCAAGTAACAGTAGCAGCAACAGTATTAACAGCAGCAGAGCAAAACAAGTAACAGCAGTAGTGGGACAAACTCGTAGGCAATGGGTCGGTGATTTGTCGGATGATATTCATCATGCAATAGTTATAACACGGAGAGATATGTGGCTAGCTCCCGTTCGTCAATGTGATGTAGGCATGCATTCCGTGTGTCGTCATACATGCTTAGGGAAAAGAACTTGCATGACATCTATTGTCCATCCCTCCCGTGGCAGCGGGGTCCAAATGGATACTACGGGATATTAAGGTTCTCCTTTTAATAAAGAACCGAAACAACGCATTAGCACTTGGTGAACACATGAAATCCTCAAACTATGGTCATCACGGGGAGTGGTTCCGGCTATTGTCACCCCGGGGTTGCCGGGTCATAACACATAGTAGGTAACTACAACTTGCAAGATCAGATCTAAAACACACATATATTGGTGACAACATAATAATTTCAGATCTGAAATCATGGCACTCGGGCCCTAGTGACATGCATTAAGCATGGCAAAGTAGTAGCAACATCAATCTCAGAACATAGTGGATACTAGGGATCAATCCCCGTCAAAACTAACTTGATTACATGATAGATCTCATCCTACTCATCACCGCCCAGCTAGCCTACGAATAGATTACTCACGAACTATGAAGAGCTTCATGGAATTGGGGAGGGAAGAAGGTTGATGATGACGATGGCGACGATTTCCCCTCTCTGGAGCTCAAAACGGACTCCAGATCTGCCCTCCAGATGAAGAACGGGATGTGGCGGCGCCTCCGTATCGCAAACGCGATGAAATCTTCTCTTCTGATTTTTTTTCGGGACGAAAGGGAAGAAATAGAGCTGAGTTTGGGGGCGGCAGAGCCACGTGGGCCCCACAAGCTTGGTTGCCGCGGCCAGGGAGGTGGCCGTGGCGACAGGGCTTGTGGCCCACTGGCTCGTCCCCTCCGGTGGATCTTTGCGCAGGTATTTTTCATATTTTCCAGAAATATTCTCCGTAAATTTTCAGGATGTTCCGAGAACTTTCATTTCTGCACAAAAACAACACCATGGCAATTCTGCTGAAAACAGCGTCAGTCCGGGTTAGTTCCATTCAAATCATGCAAATTAGAGTCCAAAACAAGGGCAAAAGAGTTTGGAAAATTAGATACGATGGAGACGTATCACGAGGGCCGTTGTGGCATCTGATTTGGGCTCCGGAGAGGGGAAATCGACGCCGTCGTCATCACCAACCATCCTTCATCACCAATTTCATGATGCTCTCCATCGTTCGAGAGTAATTCCATCATAGGCTTGCTGGACGGTGATGGGTTGGATGAGATCTATCATGTAATCGAGTTAGTTTTGTTAGGGTTTTATCCCTAGTATCCACTATGTTCTCAGATTGATCTTGATGTGACTTTGCTATGCTTAATGCTTGTCACTAGGGCCCGAGTGCCATGATTTCAGATCTGAACCTATTATGTTTTCATGAATATATATATATATATATATATGTGTGTTCTTGATCCTAACTTGCAAGTTATAGACACCTATTACGGGTTATGATCCGCATCCCCCAGGGTGACAATAACTGGGATTCTTTTCGGTGAGTACCATAGTCTGAGGAGTTCATGTATTCACTAAGTGCTAATGCTTTGGTATGGTTCTCTATTAAAAGGAGGCCTTAATATCCCTTAGTTTCCATTAGGACCCCGCTGTCACGGGAGGGTAGGACAAAAGATGTCATACAAGTTCTTTTCCATAAGCACGTATGACTATATATGGAATACATGCCTACATTACATGTATGAATTGGAGCTAGTTCTGTATCACCCTATGTTATGACTGTTGCATGATGAATGCCATCCAACATAATTATCCATCACTGATGCATTGCATACGAGCTTTCCACATATTGGTCTTTGCTAAGTTACTTTTCTGTTGCTTTTGTTACAATCACTACAAAACTGCTACTGTTATGTTTGCCACCGTTACCGTTACTTCCATACTACTTTGCTACAAAATACTTTGTTGCAAATATTAAGTTTTTCAAGTTTGGTTGAATTGACAACTCAGCTGCTAATACACGAGAATATTCTTTGGCTCCCCAATGTTGAATCAATAAATTTGGGTTGAATACTCTACCCTCGAAAACTGTTGCGATCCCCTATACTTGTGGGTTATCAATGTCAAAACAACGTTCCTTAATGATTTCCTTAAGGAAGAGTTGTATATGATGCAACCAGAAGATTTTGTCGATTCAGAGAATGCTGACAAAGTATGCAAGCTCCAGCGGTCTATTTATGGACCGGTGGAGGCATCCCGGAGTTAGAATCTTTGCTTTGAAGAGGTGATCAAAGTATTTGGGTTTATACAGGTTTATGGACATGCTTGTATTTACAAGAAAGTGAGTGGGAGCTCTATATCGTTTCTAATATTATATGTAGATGACATATTGTAGATTGGAAACAATATAGAACTTTTGGAGAGCGTGAAGATATATTTGAACAAGAGTTTTTCAATGAAGGACCTCGGAGAAGCTGCTTACATATTAGGCATAAATATCTATAGAGATAGATAAGGACGCTTAATTGTACTATTAGAAAGAACATACCTTGATAAGGTTTTGAAGAAGTTAAAATGGATTAGTCCAAGAAGGGGTTCTTGCCTGTCCTAAAAGGTGTGAAGTTGAGTAAGACTCAATGCCCAACGACTATAGAAGATAGAGAGAAGATGACTGTCATCCCCTATGCTTCAGCCATAGGCTCTATTATGTATGCGATGCTATGCACAAGACCAGATGTCAGCCTTGCGATAACTATGTTCGGAAGGTTTCAAAGTGATCCAGGAGTGGAACACGGGACAACGGTCAAGAATATCCTTAAGTACCTAAAAAGGACTAGGGAGATGTTTCTCGTTTATGGAGGTGATCAAGAGCTCATCGTAAAGGGTTACGTTGATGCAATCTTTGACACAGATATGGATGACTCTATGTCTCAAACCGGATACGTATTTATTCTAATTGATGGAGCGTTAAGCTGGTGTAGTTCCAAGCAAAACATGGGAGCTGATTCTACATGTGAAGCAGAGTACACAGCTGCTTTGGAAGCAGCAAAGGAAGGTGTCTGGATGAAACAGTTCATGACAGATCTTGGAGTTGTGCCTAGTGCACTCGATCCAATGTCCCTATTTCGTGACAACGCTGGTGCCATTGCTCTAGCCAAGGAACCAATGTTTCACAAAAGGACCACATACATAAAGTGCCGCTTCAGTTCCATCCGTGATTATATCAAGGAGGAGGACATAAACATTTGCAAAGTACATATGGATCTCAATGTTGCAGATCCATTGACTAAACCTCTTCCGCAAGCAAAACATGATCAACACTAGAACTCTATGGGTGTTAGATTCATTACCATGTAATACTAGATTATTGACTCCAGTGGAAGTGGGAGATTTTTGGCAATATGCCCTAGAGGCAATAATAAAGTAGTTATTATCATATTTCCTTGTTCATGATAATTGTTTATTATACATGCTATAATTGTATTGATTGAAACTCAAATACATGTGTGTGTACATAGACAACAAAGTGTCCCTAGCATGCCTCTACTAAACTAGCTCGTTGATAAAAGATGGCTAAGGTTTTCTAGCCATAGACATGAGTTGTCATTTGATAATGGTATCACATCATTAGGAGAATGATGTGATGGACAAGACCCAAACCTTAAGCATAGCGTTTGATCGTATCCAGTTTACTGCTATTTCTTTCTGCATGTCAATGTTTTTGTTCCTATGACCATGAAATCATGTAACTCACTGACTCCATAGGAATGCCTTGTGTGTATCAAAAGTCACAACGTAACTGGGTGACTACAAAGATGCTCTACAGGTATCTCCGAGGGTGTGTGTGTGGAGTTGGCATGGATCAAGACTGGGATTTGTCACTCTGTATGTTGGAGAGGTTTCTATGGGCCCACTTGGTAATACAACATCACAGTAAGCTTGGAAGAAATGTGGCTAAGGATTTTGTCATGGGATCTTGTATTACGGAACGAGTAAAGAGACTTGTCGGTAACGAGATTGAACTGTGTATGGAGATACCAATGATCAAATCTTGGGCAAGTAACATACCGATGGACAAAGGGAACTGCATACGGGATTAGCTGAATCCTTGACATCGTTAGTTCGACCGATTTATATATTCGTAGAATATGTAGGAATCAATATGGGCATCTAGGTCCTGCTATTGGTTATTGACCGCACAGGTGTCTCGGTCATGTCTACATGGTTCTCGAACCCACGAGGTGTGCACACTTAATGTTCGGTGACGATATAGATATAGTTGAGTTATTGTGTTGGTGATCGAAGGTTGTTCAGAGTCCCGGATGAGATCCCATATGTGACAAGGAGCTTTGAAATAGTCCAGAGGTAAAGATTTATATATGGGAAGATGGTATTCGATTTCCAGAAAAGTTCTGGAAGGTTACCGGTGTTGTGAAGGAGGTTCTGGAAGAGTTACGAAGATCCATCGGGAGGGTGCACCTGTCCCGGAGGGCCCCATGGGCTGTGAGAGGTGGCACATGATCCCCTAGTGGGCTGGACGCCCCTCCCACCTAAGGCCCATGCAGCCAGGGTGGTGGGCTGGCCCTAAGATGGCCACCGCCTCACCTCGCTTGGTGGCTGCCACCCACCCCAGGGGAAATCGTAGGGCGCCACCCCTCCTTCATCCATCCTATATATACTATAGAAGAGGGAGGACAGCCACACCTGAAAACGTCCACGACGCTTCCCTCTCTCCCTCTCTCTCGTAGTACTTCTCCATCATCATGATCGCAACAACACTTAGCGAGGTCCTATCAAGATCACTCTGCCACCACCAATGCCACGATGTCGTACTCTCGAAGAACTCAGCCTTTACTTCACTGCCGCTTGCTAGATTGAGGATGTGAAGGCTTCATTGATTAGCACGTGTTCTGAACATGGAGGTGCCATCCGTTCTGCACTTGACCGGGATGTTCGTGATCGGATCGCGGGACGGATCGTGATCTGATCGTGAAGACGTTCGACTACATCAACCGCGTTTCTCAATGCTTCCGCTTAGCGATCTGCAAGGGTATGTAGATGCACTCTCCCTCTCATAGCTGTTGATCTCCATAGATTGATCGTAGTGAGCGTAGTAAATATTTTGTTTCCCATGCTATGTTCCCCTACACACATGTGTGAGAGTGACACATGGTCAATGTTATGGATCAAGGATTTTCTTTCACAACTTGGATATGACATGGAAGCCTCCAAAGTAGATGTGTATTGGTGCCAACCAGGGAAGACAATTGTTGATGGCCTTAAGCTTGTGACTTGTGATGCAGATATGGTGCTTATGATTACTACAACACTACAGCACAAGAACCTACTACTTGTATTAGATCATGGTGATACTTTCCAGTCATCAGATTATGATGTTCTGATTACTAAACTACCTAGGGTCATTAGTCCCACAAAACCAATGGAAAAGACAATGTTAGCTGCTCAGAGCAATGAAAAATTCCAAGACAGGGGGTATCAAGGAAATCAAAGAGGGGGGTGAGATTGTTGGGGAACGTAGCATAAATTCAAAAAAATTCCTACGCATATTCAGATCTTCCTATGGAGAGACCAGCAACGAGAGAGGGTGAGTGCATCTTCATACCTTTGAAGATTGCTAAGCGGAAGCGTTACTAGAACGCGGTTGATGGAGTCGTACTCGCAGCGATTCAGATCGCGGTGTGATTCCGATCTAGTGCCGAACTACGGCACCTCCGCGTTCAACACACGTGCAGCCCGGTGACGTCTCCCACACCTTGATCCAGCAAGGAGGAGGGAGAGGTTGGGGAAGAACTCCAGCAGCATGACGGCGTGGTGTCGATGGAGAGACGAGGTCTCCCGACAGGGTGTCGCCAAGCACCGGCAGAGAGGAGGAGAAAGAAGGGCAGGGCTGCGCCGAGGGAGATGGAAAAGTTTATCTCCAAAAGCCCAAAAGTGCCCACTATATATAGGAGGAGGGGAGGGGGTGCCACCCCTAGGGTTCCCACCCTAGGTGGTGCGGCAGCCCCCCTAGATGGGAGGTGCGGCGGCCAGGGCAGGGAGGAGGGGTGGCGCACCCCTCTGGTGGGCCTTAGGCCCACCTGAGCTAGGGTCCCCCCCCCCCCTCCCCTCTTCCTGCGCCATGGGCTGAGTGGGGGGTCTCACCAGCCCACCTAGGGGCTGGTTCCCTTTCCCACTTGGCCCATCTAGCCTCCCGGGGTCGTTGCCGCTTTTCGATGGACCCCCGGGGCCACCTCAGAAGCTTCAGAGGTAGCGTGCCGACGGCGATCACATCGACCTTGGAGCCATTCCCGACGTGCATCGTCACCTCGTCCTTGGCCAGTTTCCGCTTATTCCGCAGTTCCTGCTCTGAGTTGCAAATGTGAGCAACAGCACCGGTATCAAATACCCAGGAGCTACTACGAGCGTTGGTAAGGTACAAATCAATAACATGTATATCGCATATACCTTTAACGTTGTCGGCCTTCTTATCCGCTAAGTATTTGGGGCAGTTCCGCTTCCAGTGACCCTTTCCCTTGCAATAGAAGCACTCAGTCTCAGGCTTGGGTCCATTCTTTTTCTTCTTCCCGGTATCTAGCTTATCGGGCACGGCAACGGCTTTGTCGTCTTTCTTGAAGTTCTTCTTACCCTTGCCCTTCTTGAAACTAGTGGTCTTGTTGACCATCAACACTTGATGCTCTTTCTTGATTTCTACTTCTGCAGACTTGAGCATCGAGTACAACTCGGGAATGGTCTTCTCCATCCCTTGCATGTTGTAGTTAAGCACAAAGCCTTTGTAGCTTGGTGGGAGAGACTGGAGGATTCTGTCAATTATAGCATCATCCGGAAGTTCGACTCCAAGTGAAATCAGACGATCGTGTAACCCAGACATTTTGAGTATGTGCTCACTGACAGAACTGTTCTCCTCCATCGTACAGCTAAAGAACTTGTCGGAGACTTCATATCTCTCGACACGGGCATGAGCTTGAAAAACTAGCTTCAGCTCTTGGAACATCTCATATGCACCGTGTTGCTCAAAACGCCTTTGCAGCCCCGTTTCTAAACTGTATAACATGCAACACCTAACCAGAGAGTAGTCATCACTCCGCGTCTGCCAGGCGTTCAGAATGTCCTGGGCTGCTGCAGGAGCGGGAGGGTAACCTAGCGGCGCATCAAGGACATAAGCCTTTTTAGCTGCTTCAAGGATGAGCTTCAAGTTGCGAACCCAGTCTGCATAGTTGCTACCATAATCTTTCAGCTTGTTTTTCTCTAGGAATGCGTTGAAATTGAGGTTGACGTTGGCCATCTACAATATTTATAAAGACAACTTTTAGACTAAGTTCATGACAATTAAGTTCATTTAATCAAATTAAGTATGAACTCCCACTTAAATCGACATCCCTCTAGTCATCTAAGTGATACATGATCCATGTTGACTAAACCGTGTCCGATCATCACGTGAGACGGACTAGTCACCATGGTGAGCAACTTCATGCTGATCGTATTCAACCATACGACTCATGTTCGACCTTTCAATCTCTTGTATTCGAGGTCATGTCTGTACATGCTAAGCTCGTCGAGTCAACCTAGGTGTTTCGCGTGTGTAAATCTGGCTTACACCCGTTGTATGCGAATGTTAGAATCTATCACACCCGATCATCACGTGGTGCTTCGAGACAACGATCCTTCGCAACGGTGCACACTTAGGGGAATACGTTCTCGAAATTTTAAGAGGGATCATCTTATTATACTACCGTTGTTCTAAGCAATAAGATGAAAAACATGATAAACATCACAATGCAATCATATAGTGACATGATATGGCCATTATCATCTTTGCTCTTTCGATCTCCATCTTCACGCATCGCATGATCATCATCATCACCGGCGTGACACCATGATCTCCATCATCGTGTCTCCGTGAAGTCATCACGCCAACTACTACTATCACTACTACTATAGCTAACCTTTAGCAATGAAGTAAAAGTAGTAAGCACATGGCGTTGCATCTCATACAATAAATTAAGACAACTCCTATGGCTCCTGCCGGTTGTCATACTCATCGACATGCAAGTCGTGAAACCTATTACAATAACATGATCATCTCATACATCATACATGCAACATCACAACTTTTGCCATATCACATCACATGTCAAACCCTGCAAAAACAAGTTAGACGTCCTCTAATTGTTGTTGCAAGTTTTACATGGCTGATTTGGGTTTCTAGCAAGAACGCTTTCTTACCTACGTGACAGCCACAACGGTGATATGCCAAAGCTATTTACCCTTCATAAGGACCCTTTTCATCAAATCCAATCCGACTAGAGTAGGAGAGACAGACACCCGCTAGCCACCTTTATGCACGGTGTGCATGTCTGTAGGTGGAATCAGTCTCACGTAAGCGTACATGTAAAGTCGGTCCGGGCCGCTTCATCCCACAATACCGCCGGAAAATAATAATACTAGTAGCGGCAAGCAATTGACAAATCATCGCCCACAACCTTTTGTGTTCTACTCGTGCATAGAATCTACGCATAGAAAACCTGGCTCGGATGCCACTGTTGGGGAACGTAGCATAAATTCAAAAAAATTCCTACGCATATTCAGATCTTCCTATGAAGATACCAGCAACGAGAGAGGGGTGAGTGCATATTCATACCTTTGAAGATCGCTAAGCGTAAGCGTTACTAGAACACGGTTGATGGATTCATACTCGCAGCGATTCAGATCGCGGTGTGATTCCGATCTAGTGCCGAACTACGGCACCTCCGCGTTCAACACATGTGCAGCCCGGTGACATCTCCTGCACCTTGATCCATCAAGGAGGAGTGAGAGGTTGGGGAAGAACTCCAGCAGCACGATGGCGTGGTGTCGATGGAGAGACGAGGTCTCCCGGCAGGGCTTCGCCAAGCATCGGCACAAAGGAGGAGAAAGAAGGGCAGGGCTGCACCGAGGGAGAGGGAAAAGTCTATCTCCAAAAGCCCAAAAGTGCCCACTATATATAGGAGGAGGGGAGGGGGGTGCCACCCCTAGGGTTCCCACCCTAGATGGTGCGGTAGCCCCCCCAGATGGGAGGTGCGGCGGCCAGGGCAGGGAGGAGGGGTGGCGCACCCCTCTAGTGGGCCTTAGGCCCACCTGAGCTAGGGTTGCCCCCCCCTCTCCACTCTTCCTGCGCCATGGGCTGAGTGGGGGGGCGCACCAGCCCACTTAGGGGCTGGTTCCCTTCCCCACTTCGCCCATCTAGCCTCCCGGGGTTGTTGCCCCTTTTCGGTGGACCCCCGGGGCCACCTCCGGTGGTCCCGGTACGTTACCGGTGATGCCCAAAACACTTCCGGTGTCCGAAACCATCCGTCCTATATATCAATCTTTACCTCCGGACCATTCCGGAGCTCCTCGTGACGTCCGGGATATCATCCGGGACTCCGAACAACTTTCAATAACCTCGTATAACAATTCCCTATAACCCTAGCGTCATGGAACCTTAAGTGTGTAGACCCTACGGGTTCGGGAGACAGGCAGACATGACCGAGACACCTCTCCGGCCAATAACCATCAGCAGGGTCTGGATACCCATGGTAGCTCCCACTTGCTCCACGATGATCTCATCGGATGAACCACGATGTCAAGGATTCAATCAATCCCGTATACAATTCCCTTTGTTTGTCGGTATAGAACTTGCCCGAGATTCGATCGTAGGTATACCTATACTTTGTTCAATCTCGTTACCGGTAAGTCTCTTTACTCGTTCCGTAGTACGTCATCGTGTGACTAACTCCTTAGTCACATTGAGCTCATGATGATGTTCTACCGAGTGGGCCCGGAGATACCTCTCCGTCACACGAAGTGACAAATCCCGATCTCGATTCGTACCAACCCAAGAGACACTTTTAGAGATACCCGTAGTGCACCTTTATAGTCACCCAGTTACATTGTGACGTTTGATACACCCAAAGCACTCCTACGGTATCCGGGAGTTGCACAATCTCACGGTCGAAGGAAAAGACACTTGACATTAGAAAAGCTTTAGCATACGAACAATACGATCTAGTGCTATACTTAGGATTGGGTCTTGTCCATCACATCATTCTCCCAATGATGTGATCCCGTTATCAATGACATCTAATGCCCATGACCAGGAAACCATGATCATCTATTGACTAACGAGCTAGACAACTAGAGGCTTGCTAGGGACACATTGTGATCTATTTATTAACACATGTATTACTGTTTCCTGTTAATACTATTATAGCATGAACAATAGACGATTATCATGAACAAGGAAATATGATAATAACCATTTTATTATTGCCTCTAGGGCATATTTCCAACAGAGATATGGTGAAATATATAGTTCAGGGTTTGCAGCTGGAGTGGATAAGGATGGTGAGAGCAGTGAAGAAGAGGGTGATGTTCAGGAAGAGTTAGCAGATGATGATTTTTATGACAGTGACTTTGATGTACAAGATGGTGATGATGACCAGTTTGATGCACAGGTTGACAAAAATTTAGATGATCATAGAGAGAAGACTGAATTTCGTGACTATGAACCAGAACTTCGAGAAGATGCATCGGAGGATAGTCATTTGAATATGTCAAGTCAAGAGAAAGGAAGTTGAAGCATAAATTTAGTGTTTTCAACCCTAGCACGGACCTGAATGCGCTAGTGTTTAAGCTAGGTATGGTATTTGTAGACATGATAAAGCTGATACATGCTCTCAACGCATATATTGTCAGAAATAGAGTGAAGGTGAGGAAGCTCAGAAATACTAGCATGTCATTAGAGGTTGTATGCAAGTATGATTGTACTTGGTACTAGAAGGCAGGCAAACACAACACATCCAACAACATTCACATCAAGAAGTATACTGACAAACATACTTGCACCAAAGCTTGGGATCTGAAAATTATTACTGCTCCATTTCTTACTAAACAGTTCAGAGAAGAGTCCACAGGCAATGAGAAAATGCCCTTACTGAAATTTCCAGAGAAGGTGGAACAATAATTTAACTTAGTTTCTAATAGGAGTAAGCCAGGAAAGGCAAGAAGAATAGATGTTAAAGAAACCAGGGGAGAAGATGATGATCAATACAACACTTTATGGGACTATGGGCAGGAGTTGAGAAGGAGAAATCGAGGAAGCCTATTTTTCTTGTGCACATAAGAGGTGTTTGACAACAAGACGAAGATGACAAGGCAAATATGACAAAGGACCACTTCTCAACATTATACTCGTCTTATGATGCATGTAAGAGGTTTTTTTGGAAGGGTTGCACACCAATAATTTTCCTTGATGGTTGTCACAAGATATAAGGGAAATATACTCGCAACAATTGGGATAGATCCAAATGATTGTATCTTTTGTGTAGCATTTGGCATATATGAAGTGGAGTCAACACATAGTTGGGAGTGGTTTCAAGCCTCTTTGAAGGATGATCTAAATATAATCAACAGATCAGCCTTCACCATTATAAAGTGACAAGCAGAAGGTAAGATATAGTTTCTTTGTTCATTTTCACTTTAAAAACTGAATTCCAATGTTATGCAACTAACCATGAGAGTCTGTGATGTTTATGCTGTTTTGTAGGGTCTGATAAATGTTGTGAAGAAAATTTCCCAGATTCAGAACATAGAAACTGTGTTAGGCACATTTACCGGAATTTCCACAAAGTACACAAGGGTGAACAACTGAAGAATGATCTCTAGGCCATAGCGATATCAAGTAATGAAGCTGCCTACATGAGAAACATGGATAAGGTGAAAGATCGTAGCTTTGCAACATTTAGTTGGGTTGAGAACTTGTCCCCTAGAACATGGATCGAAGCTTTCTTCGACCATTTTTGCAAGTGTGATATTTCTAAATAACATGTATGAAGTGTTTAATAGGTTAATTTCATTGATTGCGAGTGTGGTTTATTGCTTCATTTCTATTGCATTTGCTTCAATTGATTGTGTTGACACATTTTGTGCAATTTTGCAGCTAAATTTTGGATGGTAGAGAATTGCCAATTAAGTCAATGTTGGATTACATCTTCTGGAAGATAACAAATAGGATTGCTGGCAAGCAAAGGGAGTCGGAAAAGTGGACATCACACTTTGCCCCAAGATACAGAACAAGTTGGACAAGTATGTTGAGTGGACAAAAAACTGCAGGGTGAGGTAGTATGGCAGAGGTTTATTCCACGATATTTGCCAGGGCCCATTTTTTGGATATTAAATTCCCATCAAAAGACCCATGTGCATACCAGCCCGAGAAATACTGTTAGCTCATACACACTTCCCTGATACAAATAGCCAAGCAAATACATAATTTTAGGGTACAAGACCAAGATGGTCTGTGGAGTACAACAAGGTCTCTATTGGTTGAAGGTGGAAGCGGTTCGCGGATCTCCAGCATCACGGGACTTCATTTCCCACAGAAACAGCTGACCTGGTTAATTCCTATCTCGCACGGCTGCTGTCTTTGGTGC
Organism: Hordeum vulgare subsp. vulgare; assembly: GCF_904849725.1. NCBI lineage: Eukaryota > Viridiplantae > Streptophyta > Magnoliopsida > Poales > Poaceae > Hordeum > Hordeum vulgare. The sequence goes on along the minus strand of NC_058522.1, from coordinate 441,490,775 downwards.
CTACGTTTCGGGGCTATCATCAAGATGTTCCTCTCCAAATCTGGCCAAGACAATAGCAAGGGACAAGCCACTGAGTACTTTGAATGTACTCGCAAACATCAAGAAAACAAACGTAAAATAGCAAGTGATTATTATGCACTGGAATATTATTCAACTGTATTTAGTCAGTCATAAGGTCAACTCATAATTGCAAGCAAGCAGGTAATTTATCCATACTAAGAATTGAATAAGCACTCAATGAATGAAAATAAAAAATGGAGCATCGGGCGGTAATCCTCCTGAAATTTCCACGAACATAAAATAGTCTGATCGGGTGTGTGAAGCGACGCCTCGAAAGGATAAAGATAGAAAACATGCCTCAGTCGATCGTCTGAGCAACACCGCATAAAGGGCTTATATGAAATAATAAAATTTATGCCACACTCGAGCGTCTCAGCGACACCACATACAGGGCTTATATGAAATAATAAAATGTGTGCCAAAGTCAGGCGTCTAAGCGACACCGCATAAAGGGCTTATATGAAATAATAAAATGCATGCCACAATCGGGCCTCTGAGCGACACCGCATAAAGGGCTTATATCAAATAATGATATGTGTGCCACAGTCGGGTTTTTGAGCGACACTTCATAAAGGGTTTATATGAAATAATAACAGTTGCCACATTCGTGCGTGTGAGCGACACCGCATACATAGCTTATATTAGTCATAACAATGAATATCCAGGAGGTAGAACCATCCCAGGGATATTCCAGATTCATATACAAAAGATATTAGTCCACAACAATAAAAATATGGTCACCCACCATGAGTTATGGTTATCCTCATAGTTAAATTAATTTCCTCCCAAGAACGACACTCAGACCTACACTTGACCTATCACAGACTGTAGTCCTTAACCATGGACATGTCTATCTGAATAGATATAAAACTCTTCAGAGGGTGTACTCTTTACCCACGAGTAACAAATTTCTTTAATTAAGCAGAAATGTCAATTAATTCCGATCATGGTCTTTGAGTTGAAAGCACACCTCACCCGCACACACCAGTTTAACTTCCCGATGTCTGGAATCACCAACGTCCCTCATTAAGTAAAACTCTAAGAGGGAAGATTATAATCTCCACTTGCATGGGATCAAATTTATACCGCACGCTACTAAGGGGTGCCGCCCTCTCGGCCCTAGGCCAGAAAGAGCCATGCCCCCGGACCACGTGGCATGCCTACCTAATGCATCCCTGGTATCTTCCACTGTGGCCACTATGTACGGTGTGTGCCAAGGAAGGGGTTGACGACTTACTGAACCATACCCTACCCATAGAAAGGACCAGTGGTAGTACGAAGCAAGTAAGGGAGGTTACGGGAACAAGACTCGATCTATGGTCGACTCAGGAGGCTTATATTTTTGGGATTTTCATTCCCATGCCCTTGGTTCCTTAGTCGTGCTCAGTTTTCCCCACATGCTCATTTTGGGTAAGTTTTGAGCAATTTTTGAGGGGCAAAAGCGAGAAAAATGTGAAAGCGTAATTTCACCGCATGGGGAAAAGTGACCAAAAACTAAAGAAAAGGGGGAAACTGAGTACGACTAAGGAACCAGGAGCATGGGAATAAAAATCCCATTTTTCATGCATGGTTAGCACAACAGATTTCTTAACATTTTATCTCATAGAGTCACTCCTATCATGCCCCACCATGCCTCCATGGATCATCCCCATCACAACGGGATACCCGTCCCACGGTCGTGTCTACCCGAGACGTGACCTTCCTCCGGATTTCACCCAGTTATCATCGGCATGTGTGGCATGAAGAAGTGACTACTATTAAATGCACTTCATGTTAAATACAAATGGACTTTTCATCGCAGTCAATATGAATGAATTATCACCATGTAAACATCCTCCCTTCATCACCATAATCGTGCAAATCAAGCACCACCAAAATTTACCCTTCAACCAAATATTATCAGTGTTCAAGATTCTTGCCTTGAGTATGTAGAAGAGTAGGATGCACTCCAAATCTTTGAAACTTTTATTCTTCCCTCCAATCCTATTTTTGAAATATCCGAATGAACACACAATCCAAAAATAGTACTAAAAAGTTGTTTGGAAAATTTTCAAATGAATATTAAAATAAACTAGAGGAAATTTGAAGGAGGTGGGAAAAAGAATCATATCAATCTGAGTTGTAGTTTAAAAGATAAGTTTGGTCAAATTTCCGATTTTAAGAATAAACATAAAAAGAGAATGCTTCAATCAGAATATGCTTTCAACATATAGGAGACGTACTCTGAAGATTACGCCTCCACTTAACTCAACTCATGCCGACGCGGGGTTGGTGATAGTGGGCCCTCCTAGCCTACTGCCAGGTTTGCCCAGTCGCCCGCGTTTTCTTCCTCGCCGTTGGACACAGGCGGTGCTCCGGTGACCTCGCCGGCATTTGGTGATTCCTTCGGGGCCCTCGATGCGAGAAAGGATGGAGACGGTCTGGGTGATCCTTCCGGTGGTCGCTACGTCCGTAGAGGTAGGCAGGGTCATCGGCGGCGAACTTCGAGGCAGACAGCGTCTTCGGGAGCAAAGGGAGAATTGGCCTACGATGGCCCCCGCTCGAATTTGGGAGGTGGGATGGCTCTGCGGTGTCATGGGGAGTCTATAGGTGGCGAGAGTGAGGAGGGGGACACTCTGGTCTGGTCGAAATCAACCGGATGGCGGGGTGGCCATAGCTACTAGAGCCAGAGAGCATGGTCCTCTTGGTCTCTATTGGTATCTACCGAGGGCTTCATAGGGATAGTGGGGGGCTTCTGAGGTTGAGGCGAGGCTGAGGCGGCCTATTTATAGCATGGAAATGTCGGTGTCGCGGCGTCGAGAGGGTAAGCACGGCGGCCCATCGCTATTGTGGATTGCAGGGCGATGTGGCGGTGGCTGGCGCTGCGAGGAGCTAGAGGACGAGCTCTACACGGCTCCTGGGGCTAGCTGGCTACTGGGGAGAGGCTGGGCTACGTTGCCATGGTAGAGGGATGGACGCGATCGCCAGTGTGCAGCCAAACGGCTACACTGGAGGCTCTGGACGACGCCAGGGGGTCAGCGAGGCTAGCAGGGGAAAGGCTGCAAGGCTTGACACCGTGGAAAAGTCACGGGCACGGGGTAGGTGGGCGCGGCGGATCGGATGCGCTGGCATGCAATATGCGCGCTCTGGACACGAACGACATGTGCTCGACAAAATACCAGAGCATGCTAGAGGACTTGGATGAGGCCAGCAATTAACAGGCTCACTACTGTGGGTGCTAGGGGTCCAACGGACATGCTGGTTTGGCAAAAAAATCCACAATGCAATCTCATGTCCCTACCAATTCACAAGGTGCTTGATAGAAAGCCATGCGCATCTAGGGAGCTTTGCTGGCCACCAAAATTTCCAGAACAAGGTCTCTTTAGAGTATAAGAATGATGGCAAGGTTAATTTGGGAAAAAGGAGAAATTTGCTACTGCAAGTTTTCGAGAAAAGCTTTTGTGGACGAAAACTCTAGGGCATTATTGGATGAGCTAAAAATATTCCAATTGCTCTAATATCTTGGACTTAAGGCTTTGGTAGGGTCTACTTCAAGCAGGAAAAATCTCATGGGGATTGGGGCAAAATAATATAGGGTTGAAATACAAATCATCAAAATGGACTAGAACAGAAATGAGGATGTTGTGCTCTAAATTTACAAAATGCCAAGAAGGGGGTTTCCATAAAAGTGACGCACATGCATCACTTAACATCTTAGAATTTTTAAAAGAATTTTTAAAGAGGTTGTAGTGCAATGGAGGTCCTTTAAAGAATAAAAATACCACTTAAAAGAATTAAAACATGGCAAGATTTATTATAAAAATGTTTCTACTAAAGCTACCACATGACATGAATTGTTTTTAAGCAAGTACACAATTTCCAGAAAAGTTTTCAAAAGCCTCTGTATGGAAGGGAAGAATGTGAGAATATAAAGAAAAAGGTGGTTCCAACATCATGAGAAAATCCAGAATTTAAATATTTAATTGCTTGGCAAAATTTTAAATTAATAAAATCATGGAGAAAATTTTGGGGTGTTACAAACTCTATCCCCCTTAAGAAAAATCTCGTCCTCGAGATTTGTCAAGGTGGTTGCAGAAATTTTAATCCTACTATGATGCGGTGATAATATGAAAATTGAATATTTAAACACGCGGTCTCACATAGTTATAGTAAAAAAATGCTAATAATTGGTGGAGTTATGCTCTGTTACCGGTGCTGTGAATAAAATCTACGGTTGGGCAATCAAGACGTTACTACTGAGGGCTACGACAATTTTCAGAAAAGAAAAAAATTGAAATTCCAAATTGTGCTTGTCGCACCCGAGTGCACAGTGCTCTTTGTGGCTGACATGTCGAACCCGGGCCCATTGCCAGTCTCTTCTCCTTCCCCTGAATCTCCTCTTCATTCTCTCTCTCTCTCTCTCGTGCGCTCTTCACGCTTTCTCCACCTGCAACGCCTAGTGCGTATGGCATCTAGGGCCGTACTACGGTAGTGTGCGGCGTGCTAGCTACCAGCGCAGCGTGCACTCACCTCGCGGGCCAGTGCTAAGGATGGCAATTTTACCCATGGGTACGGGTACCCGCGGGTACCCTACCCGTATGGACAAGGTATGGGTATAATTTTATACCCATGAATAGTACCCATACCCTACCCGTTAAATCGTGGGCAGGGCATGGGTATTTTTTTATACCCGTGGATATACCCGTATCCTATTCATATATATGTATATGTGAAATTTCTCCAAGAGTCGTTCAATGCAGCCCAAATAAATGATGAGTAGGAAGTAGCCTACGCATTGGCAGAGCAGGTCGGTGAATGAAGATGGCCGCTTTAACTAGAAAACAGAGCTGGCCGCTGGTATTCTTGGTAGCTTATCTCCTCGTATTCTTATCCCTCAATTATGGATCAAAATTCCAGGAACTTGCCATCTATTCGAGCGACATCTTAGGCTTCAATTTAGCATCTCCCATTCTCCCCGTCAGCCATCTCTCATTCTCCCCGTCAGCCCGTCTCTAATCAGGTTGCTGCTCCTTCCTGTAGATCATGCACCCCTCCCCATCTCTCTCTGTTTTCACTGCAGCGACGAGAGGAGCACGACAGGGCTCGCGGCTAGCCGGTTGGCGGCATGGCGGCGGTGACGTGCGCGCCAGCAAGAGGGCAACGCCAGGGCTTCGTTTCCGACTTTCCATGGCACGGGCGAAACGACGAATAGTCACAAGATCTCCGTCTCTCCGATCTAGTGATAACCGGTAAGGGCCTCTCAGTCTAAATTTACTGATCTTATTCTCAATTCTTAGTAGTCTGACCGACTTGTGATGCATTTTTCATTTTTCATCATCGTGTACTAATTATTCTGTATAGAGTACTTGTCATCCTAAATGTAGTAATTGTTAACACATGATGTACCACTACGTGTTGTAACTACACTCCTTGTATATAGCATCCACTACTCCCATGCCCTGGCCTGCGTGCCATCTAGATAGGGCCATGTAACCAACTCATGTGTATATAAGAGAGAGGTGAGGAAGGATCAATATACAAGAGATAATTCTCCTTCCTACTTGGTATCATACACCAACCCAATGGCCGATCCCGCCGCCGCCGTCTCCCACGGCACCAGCTCTGCCCCCTCGTCGGCGCTCTCCTCCAGTTCGACCACCAGCGACGGCATCACTACCGCCGCCACCTCCCCCTTCGTCTTCGGCACCACTCCTTCGTCTCACAGCGGCGCCTCACCACCCTCCCACTTTGCGCCCCTCTTCTCCTCTCCCCCCGCCTCCTTGCCGTCCTCCTTACCGCCGGCTCCGCGTCATCCCATCTTCCTCGACAGCATTCAAAACCACATCAAGTTCCTCCTCAACCGCGACGACCATAACTACCACAAATGGAAGTCGTTCTTCCTGCTCGTCCTCATCCGCTACGGGGTCGCCCAGTTCATCGAACAACCCCTCCCCGCCACCGCCACCCCCCAACAGCGCGAGATCGACGCCCACATCGTACTCTGGATCTATGCCACCCTCGCCGACAACCTCGTCGACCATGTCGTTGGGGCTACCACCACCTTCGATCTCTGGCATCGCATCCGTGACTATTTCCTGGGGAATATCCGTGACTTTTCAACAACAACAAAATTTTATTTTATTTATTCTTATTTGTTTGCATGGAATCAATTCTAGTTCTATACTAACTTGCGAATTGATTGCATTGCTAGTTTGATTTCCTATTTTGAAAACACTTATAAAATAATATTGTTTTGTAAATTTTACTTATGTTATCTTAGTTATTTTATATTTTGTTTTCTGTTATTTTTTTCTATTTTAGTGTTTTATTTTCAGTTAGAACAAAAACTATATAGTGTTTGATGTAATAGAAGGCTTCCTAGCTTCTTTGAAGTTTCGTTTGGATTTTTATCCGCTCTCTCTTATTGATTTTTGATTGCATCAACTTTTATTGTTGTTTGTTAATTGATTGCTAGAATGATTGCTAGTGTGAGCGCTTATGTGAATACTATGTTTGATTATATAGATTTCATCGAAGAGTGACGAATAGTTCTATCACGTATTTCGCGAGAACGAAAATTCTTCTTCGTCAACATCACTAGGCAAGTCACTTTGATCATACTATCACCTATGTTTTATGCATCGTAGTTCCACCATCCTATGCCCAATTACATGCTGCTTAGGTACTTGGAAATTTTAGTATAGATTGTAGTATCATGTGGTAGGCACACAACAACCCCGATACTTGGCCCCGGGACGACAACTTTCATATTGCTATGCTTGAGTAGACGGGATTTCGGTTGAGTGCATAACACGAGTGATGCGAGGTTGATTAAATAATCAAGACAGGTTAAGACAAGATTTTCAAGACCTCGGACGCAATGCAACTCTGGGTGAAGGACGGTTGATCGGCTCCCTGGAGAACCCAGTGGATGACCCGGGATGCTGGAGAGGTCATGACATCCTGCGGAAAGCTTCACCCAGGCTCAAAGGGACGGACGGATATTTTCAAGACCCAAGGCTTACCTGCACAGCCACAAGTCATTATGGGCCCTGCCTTGGTTGGACAACGCGGCGACTCTAGACAGGCGGTGCTAGCAGATCTAGAAAACGGTAGGATTGGATGGGCACCGACAGGGATTCAGAGGGACCCGTTGAAAGACCATGTTTTGATCATTCGGTCTTCAAACACCCTGAAGTGCGAGGACATGCTCGGAGGCGATCAAATCTTGTGGGGAACGTGTGCAAAACTCTGCAGAGTACTCAAACATAATCGATTAGCCGTGTCCACGGTCATGGACAACTTGAGCCAAAGGAACTGAAGTTATCTGAAATTCTCAACACAAATAATAATATTGATGTGGGTATTATTGACAACATGGGTACGAGAATTGGTTGGTGGAACCATCTCGTTAACAACCAACAATGTAGTAGCATGTTGCTTTTAGCCCCTCTTGTTGTAGGAGAAAATTTTCTTTACGCTAAAACTTATAGCCCCACCTGCCATATATGCATATAGTATAGATGATTACTTTTCACCCCTCTCATATGTGACTTGCCGGCATATTCAATATGCTGACCTACACGGCTGCAACGTCTTATGTTGCAGATATTTTTCTTCGACGAGTAAGAGTACGATTCAGGGTTACGGTCTACACTCAATTTGTCGTTGGTGTTTATTGGGCTTCCACTCCCTTTACTGCTTCCGCTGTGATATTTAAGGTATATATCAGTTTTACGCTATTTACATGTGATTGCACTTTGATATATACAATGATGTACTGTGTGTGCCAGCATACTGATCCAGGGATGGCACAGAAACACAGAGGCTTGACTCGTCTTGAGTCGGATCGCTACAAACACCTTGTTCATAATGAGAAGACCCTGACTATCTTTGATCAACTGGCTAGCCAACTAGAGGCTTGCTAGGGACAGTGTTTTGTCTATGTATCCACACATGTATATAAGTCTTCATTCAATACAATTATAGCATGGATAATAAACGTTTATCTTGATGCAGGAATTATAATAATAACTATATTTATTATTACCTCTAGGGCATAATTCCAACAGTCTCCCACTTGCACTAGAGTCAATAATCTAGCCCTCACATCATCATGCGAATTACATTGTAATAAATCTAACACCCATACAGTTCTGGTGTTGATCATGCTTTGCCCGTGGAAGAGGTTTAGTCAGCGGGTCTGCTACATTCAGATCCGTGTGCACTTTGCATATATTTACGTCCTCCCCTTCGACGTAGTCGCGGATGAGGTTGAAGCGTCATGTGATGTGTCTGGTCTTCTTGTGAAACCGTGGTTCCTTTGCTAAGGCAATGGCACCCGTGTTGTCACAGAACAAGGTTATTGGATTCAGTGCGCTTGGCACCACTCCAAGATCCGTCATGAACTACTTCATCCAGACACCCTCCTTAGCCGCCTCGGAGGCAGCCATGTACTCCGCTTCACATGTAGAATCTGCTACGTCGCTTTGCTTGGAACTACACCAGCTTACCGCACCCCCATTAAGAATAAATACGTATCCGTTCTGCGACTTAGAGTCGTCCGGATCTGTGTCAAAGCTTGCATCGACGTAACCCTTTACGGCGAGCTCTTCGTCACCTCCATACACGAGAAACATCTCCTTAGTCCTTTTCAGGTACTTCAGGATATTATTGACCGCCGTCCAGTGATCCACTCCTGGATTACTCTGGAACCTGCCAGCCATACTTATGGCCAGGCTAACATCCGGTCTAGTGCACAACATTGCATACATGATAGAACCTATGGCTGAAGCATAGGGGACGGTGCTCATATGCTCTCTATCCTTATCCGTTGCTGGGCACTGAGTCTTACTCAATCTCGTACCTTGTAAAACTGGCAAGAACCCTTTCTTGGACTGTTTCATTTTGAACCTCTTCAAAACTTTATCAAGGTATGTGCTTTGTGAAAGTCCTATCAGGCGTTTTGATCAATCTTTGTAGATCTTAATGCCTAGAATGTAAGCAGCTTCTCCTAGGTCCTTCATAGAGAAACTTTTATTCAAGTAATCCTTTATGCTCTCCAAAAACTCTACGTTGTTTCCAATCAGCAATATGTCATCCACATATAATATTAGAAACGCCACAGAGCTCCCACTCACTTTCTTGTAAATACAAGATTCTCCAACCACTTGTATAAAACCAAATGCTTTGATCACCTGATCAAAGCATTTGTTCCAACTCCGAGATGCTTGCACCAGTCCATAAATGGATTGCTGGAGCTTGCACACCTTGTTAGCATTCTTAGGATCGACAAAACCTTCGGGTTGCATCATATACAACTCTTCCTTAAGGAAACCGTTAAGGAACGCCGTTTTGACATCCATCTGCCAGATTTCATAATCGAAAAATGCAGCTATTGCTAACATGATTCTGACGGACTTCGGCATTGCTACGGGTGAGAATGTCTCATCGTAGTCAACTCCTTGAACTTGTGAAAAACCCTTTGCCACAAGTCGAGCTTTATAAACGGTCACATTGCCGTCAGCGTCCGTCTTCTTCTTAAAGATCCATTTGTTCTGAATAGCCTTGCGGCCCTCAGGTAGTACTTCCAAAGTCCACACTTTGTTCTCATACATGGATCCTATCTCGGAATTCATGGCCTCTAGCCATTTGTTGGAATCTGGGCCCACCATTGCTTCTTCATAATTTGCAGGTTCATTGTTGTCTAACAACATGATTGACATCACGGGATTACCGTACCACTATGGAGCAGCACGTGGTCTCGTCGACCTGCGTGGTTCGACAGGAACTTGAACCGGAGTTTCATGATCATCATCATTAACTTCCTCCTCAACCGGCGTCGCAACGACAGAGGTTTCCCCTTACCCTGCGCCACCATCTAGAGGGATGAGAGGTTCGACAACCTCATCAAGTTCTATCTTCCTCCCACTCAATTCTCTCGAGAGAAACTCCTTCTCGAGAAAAGCTCTGTTTTTAGCAACAAACACTTTGCCCTCGGATTTGAGATAGAAGGTGTACCCAACTGTCTCTTTTGGGTAACCTATGAAGATGCACTTTTCCGCTTTGGGTTCCAGCTTTTCAGGCTGAAGCTTTTTGACATAAGCATCACATCCCCAAACTTTAAGAAACGACAACTTTGGCCTTTTGCCATACCACAGTTCGTATGGTGTCGTCTCAACGGATTTTGATGGTGCCTATTTAAAGTGAATGCAGCTATGTCTAATGCATAACCCCAAAACGATAACGGCAAATCGGTAAGAGACATCATAGATCACACCATCTCTAATAAAGTACGATTACGACGTTCGGACACACCATTACGCTGTGGTGTTCCACGCGGTGTCAACTGTGAAACAATTCCACATTGTCTTAAGTGAGCACCAAACTCGAAACTCAGATATTCACCACCACGATCAGACCGTAGGAACTTGATCTTCTTGTTACGATGATTTTCAACTTCACTCTGAAATTGCTTGAACTTTTCAAATGTTTCAGACTTCTGCTTCATTAAGTAGACATAACCATATCTACTCAAATCGTCAGTGAAGGTGAGAAAATAACGATATCCGCCGCGTGCCTCTACGCTCATCGGACCGCACACATCGGTATGTATGATTTCCAACAAGTCAGTGGCACGCTCCATTGTTCCGGAGAACGGAGTTTTAGTCATCTTGCCCATGAGACATGGTTCGCACGTGTCAAGTGAATCAAAGTCAAGTGACTCCAAAAGTCCATCGGCATGGAGTTTCTTCATGCGCTTTACACCAATATGACCTAAGCGGCAGTGCCACAAAAATATGGCGCTATCATTGTTAACTCTAACTCTTTTGGTCTCAATGTTATGTATATGTGTATCACTATCAAGATTCAATATGAACAATCCTCTCACATTGGGTGCATGACCATAAAAGATGTTACTCATAGAAATATAACAACCATTATTCTCTGACTTAAAAGAGTAACCGTCTCGCAATAAACAAGATCCAGATATAATGTTCATGCTTAACGCAGGCACTAAATAATAATTATTCAAGTTCATAACTAATCCTGATGGTAACTGAAGTGAAACTATGCTGACGGCGATTGCATCAACCTTGGAACCATTTCCTACGCGCATCGTCACTTCATCTTTCGCTAGCCTTCGCCTATTCCGCAGTTCCTGTTTCGAGTTGCAAATATGAGCAACAGAACCGGTATCGAATACCCAGGCACTACTACGAGAGCCGGTTAAGTACACATCAATAACATGTATATCAAATATACCTGATTTTTCTTTGGCCGCCTTCTTATCATCCAGATACTTGGGGCAGTTGCGCTTCCAGTGACCCATACCCTTGCAATGGTAGCACTCTGTTTCAGGCTTAGGTCCAGCTTTGGGTTTCTTCGTCGGATTGGCAACAGGCTTGCCGCTCTTCTTTGAATTACCCTTCTTGCCTTTGCCGTTTCTCTTGAAACTAGTGGTCTTATTCACCATCAACACTTGATGCTCTTTACGGAGTTCAGACTCTGCGACTTTCAGCATCGCAAACAACTCGCCGGGTGACTTGTTCATCCCTTGCATGTTGTAGTTCAACACAAAGCCCTTATAGCTTGGCGGCAGTGATTGAAGGATTCTGTCAGTGATAGCCTCTTGCGGGAGTTCAATCCCCAGCTCAGCTAGACGGTTTGAGTACCCAGACATTTTGAGCACATGTTCACTGACAGACGAATTCTCCTCCATCTTGCAAGCATAGAATTTATCGGAGGTCTCATACCTCTCGATCCGGGCGTTCTTCTGAAAGATGAACTTCAACTCCTGGAACATCTCATATGCTCCATGACGCTCAAAGCGACGTTGAAGTCCCGGTTCTAAGCCATACAAGACTGCACATTGAACTACTGAGTAGTCCTCCTTACGTGTTAACCAAGCGTTCTTAACATTCTGGTCAGCCGTAGCGGGTGGTTCATCTCCTAGCGCAGCATTACGGACATAATCCTTCTTCCCAGCTTGTAGGATTAAGTTAAGATTACGAGTCCGGTCTACAAAGTTGCTTCCATCATCTTTCAACTTAGCTTTGTCTAGGAACGTATTAAAATTCAGGGTGACTGTCGCGTGAGCCATGATCTACAACACAAATATATTCAAAGTGGACTTAGACTATGTTCAAGATAATTAGAGTTTAACTTAATCAAATCACTTGCTAAACTCCCGCTCAAAAAGTACATCTCTCTAGTCATTTGAGTGGTTCATGACCCACTTACACTAGCTCAAGTACGATCATCACGTGAGTTGAGTATAGTTTCAGTGGTAAGCATCCCTTATGCTAATCATATCATCTATATGATTCATGATCGACCTTTCGGTCTCATGTGTTCCGAGGCCATGTCTGCACATGCTAGGCTCGTCAAGCTTAACCCGATTGTTCCGCGTGTGCAACTGTTTTGCACCCGTTGTAGGTGAACGTTGAGTCTATCACACCCAATCATCACGTGGTGTCTCGAAACGACGAACTGTAGCAACGGTGCACAGTCGGGGAGAACACAATTTTGTCTTGAATTTTAGTGAGAGATCACCTCATAATGCTACCGTCGTTCTAAGCAAAATAAGGTGCATAAAAGGATTAACATCACATGCAATTTTATAAGTGACATGATATGGCCATCATCACGTGCTCCTTGATCTCCATCACCAAAGCACCAGCACGATCTTCTTGTCACCGGCGCCACACCATGATCTCCATCCACATGTCGCCATCGGGGTTGTCGTGCTACTCATGCTATTACTACTAAAGCTACATCCTAGCAAAATAGTAAACACATCTGCAAGCACAAACGTTAGTTTAAAGACAACCCTATGGCTCCTGCCGGTTGCCGTACCATCGACGTGCAAGTCGATATTATCTATTACAACATGATCATCTCATACAACCAATATATCACATCACATCGTTGGCCATATCACATCACAAGCATACCCTGCAAAAACAAGTTAGACGTCCTCTAATTTTGTTGTTGCATGTTTTACGTGGTGACCATGGGTATCTAGTAGGATCGCATCTTACTTACGCAAACACCACAACGGAGATATATGAATTGCTATTTAACCTTATACAAGGACCTCCTCGGTCAAATCTGATTCAACTAAAGTTGGAGAAACCGACACTTGCCAATCATCTTTGAGCAACGGGGTTACTCGTAACGATGAAACCAGTCTCTCGTAAGCGTACGAGTAATGTCGGTCCAAGCCGCTTCAATCCAACAATACCGCGGAATCAAGAAAAGACTAAGGAGGGCAGCAAAACGCACATCACCGCCCACAAAAACTTTTGTGTTCTACTCGAGAAGACATCTACGCATGAACCTAACTCATGATGCCACTGTTGGGGAACGTCGCATGGGAAACAAAATTTTCCTACGCGCACGAAGACCTATCATGGTGATGTCCATCTACGAGAGGGGATTTCCGATCTACGTACCCTTGTAGATCGCACAGCAGAAGCGTTAGTGAACGCGGTTGATGTAGTGGAACATCCTCACGTCCCTCGATCCGCCCCACGATCCGTCCCACGATCTAGTGCCGAACGGACGGCACCTCCGCGTTCAGCACACGTACAACTCGACGATGATCTCGGCCTTCTTGATCCAGCAAGAGAGACGGAGAGGTAGATGAGTTCTCCGGCAGCGTGACGGCGCTTCAGAGGTTGGTGGTGATCTGATCTCGGCACGGCTCCGCCCGGGCTCCGCAGAAACGCGATCTAGAGGAAAAACCATGGAGGTATGTGGTCGGGCTGCCGTGGCAAAAGTTGTCTCAAAGCAGCCCTAAAACCCCACTATATATAGGAGGGAGAGGGGGGGCCTTGCCTTGAGGCTCAAGGAGCCCCAAGGGGGTCGGCCGAGCCAAGGGGGGGAGTCCCCCCCTTCCAAACCGAATCCAACTAGGTTTGGAAGGTGGAGTCCTTCTCCCCTTTCCCACCTCCTCTTTTTTTTCTCTTTGATTTTCTTCCTATGGCGCATAGGGCCTTCTTGGGCTGCCCCACCAGCCAACCAAGGGCTGGTGCGCCACCCCAAGGCCTATGGGCTTTCCCGGGTGGGTTGCCCCCCCCCCCCCCCCGATGAACACCCGGAACCCATTCGCCATTCCCGGTACATTCCCGGTAACTCCGAAAACCTTCCGGTAATCAAATGAGGTCATCCTATATATCAATCTTCGTTTCCGGACCATTCCGGAAACCCTCGTGACGTCTGTGATCTCATTCGGGACTCCGAACAACATTCGATAACCAACCATATAACTCAAATACGCATAAAACAACGTCGAACCTTAAGTGTGCAGACTCTGCGGGTTCGAGAACTATGTAGACATGACCCGAGAGACTCCTCGGTCAATATCCAATAGCGGGACCTGGATGCCCATATTGGATCCCACATATTCTACGAAGATCTTATCGTTTGAACCTCAGTGCCAAGGATTCATATAATCCCGTATGTCATTTCCTTTGTCCTTCGGTATGTTACTTGCCCGAGATTCGATCGTCATTATCCGCATACCTATTTCAATCTCGTTTACCGGCAAGTCTCTTTACTCGTTCCGTAATTCAAGATCCCGCAACTTACACTAAGTCACATTGCTTGCAAGGCTTGTGTGTGATGTTGTATTACCGAGTGGGCCCCGAGATACCTCTCCGTCACACGGAGTGACAAATCCCAGTCTCGATCCATACTAACTCAACGAACACCTTCGGAGATACCTGTAGAGCATCTTTATAGTCACCCAGTTACGTTGCGATGTTTGATACACACAAAGCATTCCTCCGGTGTCAGTGAGTTATATGATCTCCTGGTCATAGGAACAAATACTTGACACGCAGAAAACAGTAGCAACAAAATGACACGATCAACATGCTACGTCTATTAGTTTGGGTCTAGTCCATCACGTGATTCTCCTAATGACGTGATCCAGTTATCAAGCAACAACACCTTGTTCATAATCAGAAGACCCTGACTATCTTTGATCAACTGGCTAGCCAACTAGAGGCTTGCTAGGGACAGTGTTTTGTCTATGTATCCACACATGTATATAAGTCTTCATTCAATACAATTATAGCATGGATAATAAACGATTATCTTGATGCAGGAATTATAATAATAACTATATTTATTATTGCCTCTAGGGCATGATTCCAACAGCAAGCATCTCGGAGTTGGAACATTCGCTTTAATGAGGTGATTAAAGCGTTTGGGTTCATACAGTTTTACGGAGAAGCCTGTCTGTACAAGAAAGTGAGGAGCTTTGTAGCTTTCCTCATACGATATGTGGATGACATATTATTGATGGGGAATAATATAGAGATGTTGGAGAGCATAAAGGCCTATTTGAAAAAGAGTTTTTCAATGAAGGACCTTGGAGAAGCTGCATACATATTAGGCATCAAGATCTATAGAGATAGATCGAGACGCCTCATACGTCTTTCGCAAAGTACATACCTTGACAAGATATTGAAGAAGTTCAATATGGAAAAATCAAAGAAAGGGTTCTTGCCAGTTTTGCAAGGTATGAGATTGAGTAAGACTCAGTCGCCGACCACGGCAGCAGATAGAGAGAAGATGAGTTATGTCCCCTACGCTTCAGCCGTAGACTCTCTTATGTATGACATGTTGTGTACCATACCTGATATAAACCTTGACATAAGTTTGGTAGGGAGTTATCAAAGTGATCCCGGTATAGAACACTGGACAGCGGTCAAGAATATCCTTAAGTACCTGAAAAGGACTAAGGAAATGTTTCTCGTTTATGGAGGTGACGAAGAGCTCGTCGTAAAGGGTTACGTCGACGCTAGCTTCGACACTGATCCGGATGACTCTAAGTCACAGATCGGATACGTATATGTTTTGAATGGTGGGGCAGTGAGCTGGTGCAGCAGCAAGCAAGAAGTCGTGGTAGCATCTACATGTGAAGCGGAGTACATAGCTGCTTCAGAAGCAGCTCATGAAGGAATTTGGATGAAGGAGCTCATCACCGACCTTGGAGTGGTTCCAAGCGCGTCAGGTCCAATGACACTCTTTTGTGATAACACTGGGGCCATTGCCATTGACAAGGAGCCCAGGTTTCATCGGAAGACGAAGCACATCAAACGCCACTTCAACTCCATCCAGGACCATGTCCAGAGTGGAGTAATAGAGATTTGTAAAGTACATACGGATCTAAATGTTGCAGAGCCATTGGCTAAACCTTTTCCACGAGCAAAACATGATCAACACCATAATGCTATGGGTGTTCGATACATCACAATGTAACTAGATTATTGACTCTAGTGCAAGTGGGAGACTATTGGAAATATACCCTAGAGGCAATAATAAAATGGTAATTATCATATTTCCTTGTTCATGATAATCGTCTATTGTTCATGCTATAATTGTATTAACAGGAAACAGTAATACATGTGTGAATAAATAGATCACAATGTGTCCCATCATTGGCTAGTTGGCTAGCTCGTTAGTCAAATAGATGATCATGGTTTCCTGGTCATGGGCATTAGATGTCATTGATAACGGGATCACATCATTGGGAGAATGATGTCATGGACAAGACCCAATCCTAAGCATAGCACTAGATCGCATTGTTCGTATGCTAAAGCTTTTCTAATGTCAAGTGTCTTTTCCTTCGACCGTGAGATTGTGCAACCCCCGGATATCGTAGGAGTGCTTTGGGTGTATCAAACGTCACAACGTAACTGGCTGACTATAAAGGTGCACTACGAGTACCTCTGAAAGTGTCTGTTGGGTTGGCACAAATCGAGATCGGGATTTGTCACTCCACGTGACGGAAAGGTATCTCTGGGCCCACTCGGTAGAACATCATCATGAGCTCAATGTGACTAAGGAGTTAGTCACACGATGACGTGCTACGGAACGAGTAAAGAGACTTACTGATAACAAGATTGAACAAGGTATAGGTATACCGACTATCGAATCTCGGGCAAGTTCTATACCGACAGACAAAGGGAATTGTATACGGGATTGATTGAATCCTTGACATTGTGGTTCATCCGATGATATCATCGTGGAGCAAGTGGGATCCACCATGGGTATCCAGACCCCGCTGATGGTTATTGGCCGGAGAGCTGTCTCGGTCACGTCTGCATGTCTCCCGAACCCGTAGGGTCTACACACTTAAGGTTCGATGACGCTAGGGTTATAGGGAATTGGTGTACGAGGTTACCGAAAGTTTTTCGGAGTCCCGGATGAGATCCCGGACGTCACGAGGAGCTCCGGAATGGTCCGGAGGTAAAGATTGATATATAGGATGGATGGGTTTGGACGTCGGAAATGTTTCGGGCACCACCGGCAAAGTGCCGGGACCACCGGAAGGGTTCCGGAGGCCGACCGAGAGGGGCCACAAGCCCCGGAGGGCTACATGGGCCAAGAGCGGGAGGGAACCAGCCCCTAGGTGGGCTGGTGCGCCCCCCACACCCAGCCCATGCGCACCAGAGAGGGAGGGAGGGGAAACCCTAGGCGCAGGGGAGGCCCAAGGCCCACCTAGGGCGCCCCCCCCCCTTTCCCTGCCCTGGTCGCCGCCCCCCTCTCCCATGTGGGCTGCCGCACCACCTAGGGTGGGAACCCTAGGGGTGGCGCACCCCCCTCCCCTCCTCCTATATATAGTGGGGGTTTTGGGGCTGTTTCACACGTAGTTTTCCATCTCCCTCGGCGCAGCCCTGCTCTTCCTTCTCATCCTCTCTGCCGGTGCTTGGCGAAGCCCTGCCGGGAGACCTCGTCTCTCCATCGACACCACGCTGTCGTGCTGCCGAAGATCTTCCCCAACCTCTCCCTCCTCCTTGCCGGATCAAGGTGCGGGAGACGTCACCGGGCTGCACGTGTGTTGAACGCGGAGGTGCCGTGGTTCGGCACTAGATCGGAATCACACCACGATCTGAATCGCCGCGAGTACGACTCCATCAACCGCGTTCTAGCAACGCTTCCACTTAGCGATCTTCAAAGGTATAAAGATGCACTCACCCCTCTCTCGTTACTGGTCTCTTCATAGAAAGATCTGAATATGCGTAGGAATTTTTTTAAATTTATGCTACGTTACGCAACACAGCCATCATCCGATACAAACATAAGCTAGTTGGCAAATAACTCAACTGAGTACAAGTCATGTAACAAAATAAAAATTGATACAATAGTTGGCACCATGCCACCATCCAACAACTATCAGCCATCACCCAACACAAGCAGAAGCTAGCAGCCATCGCATAAAATAGGTAGAAGCCACCATCCAACACAAACATCAACTGCATCTTCACTCCTGAATGATGATTGAAGTAGACTTATCCTTCGCATCAACCAAATGAGAAAAATATGAGTAAATTATGATGTTGCAATATCCTAAAATTTAAGATCATAGCATTTTAGTAATTTACCATCTCTTCTTCTTCATCATCAAGAACATTCTGAAATGTAGCAAAGAGAGTAGAATTCCAACCATCTGATGAAGAAAGAACCAACATTAAAGCGCAAATGGCAAGTTATTTGCAAGTGTCGGAACAACTTCAGGTGTTGGAGTACCATGCAGAGATGCTGAAAGAGCCGAATTTCCATTGCTGGCAGCAGCCACAGCCGAGCCTTCTGCTCCATCTGGAAGCCATTGATCTATACATGACACATAATAAATTATTACATTTAGGATGACAAGTACAGCCACAGGCCACAGCAGTAGTTTAGTACTAATTTCCTTGGCCGGCAAAAAGGGCTACAGGGAGCCAGCCACGGTGACTAGTCATGATTCTCATGAACTGATCATTAGTTTAGTACTAATTTACAAGTAGACAATAGCTATTTTACGAGTATACCGATTAGTACATTTAGGATGACAAGTACTCTATACAGAATAATTAGTACACGGTGATGAAAAATGAAAAATGCATCACAAGTCCGTCAGAGTACTAACAATTGAGAATAAGATCAGTAAATTTAGACTGAGAGGCCCTTACTGGTTATCACTAGATCGGATAGACGGAGATCTTGTGACTGTTCGTCGTTTCGCCCGCGCCATGGAAAGTTGGAAACGAAGCCCTGGCGTCGCCCTCTTGCTGGCGCGCACGTCACCGCCGCCATGCCGCCAACCGGCTAGCCGCGAGCCCTGTCGTGCTCCTCTCGTCGCCGGAGTGAAAACAGAGAGAGATGGGGGAGGGGTGCATGATCTACAGGAAGGAGCAGCAACCTGATTAGAGACGGGCTGACGGGGAGAATGAGAGATGGCTGACGGGGAGAATGGGAGATGCTAAATTGAAGCCTAAGATGTCGCTCGAATAGATGGCAAGTTCCTGGAATTTTGATCCTTAATTGAGGGATAAGAATACGAGGAGATAAACTACTCCCTCTGTTCCTAAATATAAGTCTTTAAAGAAATTTTATAATAAACTACATACGGATGTATATAGACATACTTTAGAGTGTAGATTCACTCATTTTGCTCCGTATGTAGACTCGTAGTGAAATATCTTAAAAGACTTATATTTAGGAACGGAGGGAGTACCAAGAATACCAGCGACGAGCTCTGTTTTCTAGTTAAAGCGGCCATCTTCATTGACCGACCTGCTCTGTCAATGCGTAGGCTACATTTATTTGGGCTGCATTGAACGACTCTTAAAGAAATTTCACATATACGTATATATGGATAGGGTACGGGTATACTCACGGGTGTAAAAAAATACCCATGCCCTGTCCATAATTTAACGGATAGGGTACGGGTACTACCCTTGGGTATAAAATTGTACCCGTACCTTGCCCATACGGGTAGGGTACCCACGGGTACCCGTACCCATGGGTAAAATTGTCATCCTTAACCCTACCCATGGCAGAGACAAGTGGTAGTACGAAGCAAGTAGGGGAGGTTACTGGAACAAGACTTGATCTAGGGTCGACTAAGGAGGCTTATAATTTTCCTGTATCGTTAGCACAACAGATTTTCTTAGCAGTTTATCTGATATAGTCACTCCTATCATGCCCCACCATGCCTCGACGGATCATCCCCATCACAACGGGATACCCATCCCACGATCGTGTCTACCCGAGACGTGAACTTCCTCTAGATTTCATCCAGTTAGCATTGGCATGTGTGGCCTGAAGAAGTGAATACTGTCACATGCACTTCATGTTGAATAGAGATGAAGTTTTCAGCACAATAAATATGCATGAATTATCACCATGTAAACATGCTCACTTCATCGCCATAATCGTGCAAATCAAGCACCACCAAAATTTACCCTTCACCAAATCATATCAGTGTTCAATATGCTTGCCTTGTATGTATAAGAGTAGAGTGCACTCCAAATCTTTGAAAGTTTTATTCTCCCCTCTAATCCTATTTTTGAAATATCTGAATCAACACACAATCCAAAAACAGTACCTAAAATTTGGTTGGAAATTTTTCAAATAAATACTAAAATAAACTAGAGGAAATTTGAAGGAGGCGGGAAAAAGAATCATATCAATCCGAGTTGTAGTTTAAAAGATAAGGCTAGTCAAAGTGTGGTAAAATTTCTGATTTTATTAATAAACAGAAAAAGAAAACACTTCATTGGAATACGCTTTCAAGAGAGAGGAGACATACTCTCAAGATTACAGCACCACATAAGTCAATGCGTGCCGACACGGGGTCACTGTCAGTTCGCCCTCCTGGCCTATTGGTCAGGTTTGCCTAGTCGCCCGCGTCTTCTTCCTCGCGGTTGGATAGAGGCGGTGCTCCAGTGATCGTCGCCGGCAATTTGGCGGTTCCTTCAGGGCCCTTGATGTGGTAATAGATGGAGACGGTCTGGGCGATCCTTCCGGTGGTCACTATGACCGGAGAGGTGGGCAGGGTCGTCGGCAGCGAGCTTCAAGGCGGACGGTGGCTTTGGGAGCAAAGGGGGAATTGGCCTACGACGGCCTCCGCTCAAATTTGGGAGGTGGGACAGCTTCGTGGGGTCATGGGGAGTCTAGAGGTGGCGAGAGAGAGGAGGGGGACGCTCTGGTCAGGTCGGAGTCGACTGGATGACGGCGACATCCATAGCTACACGAGGCGGATAGGATGGTCCTCTCGGTCTCAATTACCGTCTACCAAGGGCTTCACAGGGACAGTAGGGGTGCTTGTGAGGTCGAGGGGAGGCTAAGGCAGCCTATTTATAGCGTGGCGACGTTGGTGCCGCGACGTCGAGAGGGTAAGCATGGCGGCTCATCGCTACTGTGGGTTGCAGGGCAATGTGGCGGTGGCTCACGCTGATAGGAGCTAGAGGACGGGCTCTACACTGCTCCTGGGGCTAGCTGGCTGGTGGGGAGAGGGTGGGAGGCGCTGCAATGGCAGAGGGGCGGACGCGGTCGCCGGCGTGCAGGCAACCGCCTACAACGGAGGCTCTAGGCGGCGCCAGGGGGTCAGCGAGGCTATCAGGGGAAAGGCTGCAAGGCTTGACACCATGGAAAAGTCACGGGCGCGAGGTAGGTGGGCATGGCGGCTTGGATGCGCTGTCATGCAATATGCGCGCTCTGGACGCACTCTAGGCACGCACGGCATGTGCCCGACAAAATGCTAGAGCATGCTAGAGGACTTGGATGAGGTTGGCAATTAACAGGCTCACCAGTGTGGGTGCTAGGGATCCAGTGGACATGATGGTTTGGCAAAAAAACAAATCCACAATACAATCTCATGTCCATGCCAATTCTGGCGAGGCACACAAGGTGCTCAACAGAATGCCATGGGAATCTAGGGAGCTTTGCTGGCCACCAAAAATTTCCAGAACAAGGTCTCTTTAGAGGATAAGAATGATGGCAAGGTTAGTTTGAGAGAAGGAGAAAGTTGCTAGTACAAGTTTTGGAGAAAAGCTTTTGTGGACAGAAACTCTAGGGCATTATTGTATGGGCTAACAATATTCCAATTACTCTAATCTCTTGGACTTAAGGGTTTGGTAGGATCTACTACAAGAAGGAAAAATCTCATGGGGATTGAGGCAAAATAAAATAGGGCCGCAGTACAAATCACCAAAATGGACCAGAACAGAAATGAGGATGTCGTGCTCAAAATTTAGTAAAGGCCAAGAAGGGTTTTTGCATAAAAGTGAGCCACATGCATCACTTAACATTTCCAAATTTTTGTAGAATTTTTGAAAGAATTTATAAAGAGGTTCTAGTGCAATGGAGGCCCTTTAAAGAATAAAAATGCCACTTAAAAGAAGTAAAACTTGGCAAGATTTATTATAATAATGTTTCCACTGAAGCTACCAAATGACATGAAGTATTTTTAAGCAAGTACTCAAGTTCCACAAAAAATTTCAAAAGCTTCTTTATGGAGGGGAATAAAATCATGGAGAAAATAGTGGGGTGTTACATTATCTCATTGAACAACACTTACATAGTTGATCTGAATATGCTCAGTTGTAACTGCAAAAGTTGGGAATTGTGTGGCATACCTTGTCATCATGCAATAGTTTGTTTTAGCCATGAGAGAATTGACTCTGAGAGCATAGTGTATTCCCGCTACGCCGTTGAGGATTACAAGAAGTGATATGGCTTCAATATGAGGCTAATGAGAGATCAAAAGGAATGGGGGAAGATGCATGTCACTCCTGTTCTTTCACCCATATACACTGAAGTGATGGGCATGCCAAAGAAAAGGAGGAAAAAAGATCCAAAGGAGAAGAAGGATAAGGAAGGAGTGAGAAATTTGATCAAGCATGGTGTCAGCATGCATTGCTCGGTTTTTGGGGGTGTTGATCATAACAAGAAAGGCCATTACAAGTATGTCAATCAACCACCTACTGAGGAAGCACCTGGGGAAACGGAAGAAGAATATGATAATCCAAGCATCATTGTTGTAAGTTTGGTAGTTATTGCGTTAATTTCTATTTTTACTCATGCATGCAGTACATTGATATAGTACTTGTACTTTTGTAGAACATTATGCCACACAGAGTTTACCGATAGCTTGATCCAACACAAACTCCAGACTTTATGGTTTACAAGATGCAGGAAAGGGTAAAATATTCAGTGTTGTTATTTTTTTTTTAAAATGAGTGTTATCACCTGCTCATATGATATATTATGTGTTTATTATATTGGCAGGAAAATTTACATACGTAGCACCTATGGGCTTTGGCCCCCTATCCGAGTCTAGCTTATTGCTACTCCTAGGGAGGAAGAAGAAGTGGAAGCAACCATGTCCAGGGGCAGGGTGAGAGGAGGCAGAAGTGGAAGCAATGCAACAAGGGGTGGCATCTGTGGAAGCAATGCAATAAGGGGAGGAAGAAGTGCAAGCAATGCAACAAGGGATGGAAGAAGTGAAAGCAATGCAACAAGGGGTGGAGAAATGCAAACAATGCAACAAGGGTGGCAGCAGCGGATGCAATGCAACAAGGGGAGTCATAGCTCCAAGTGCTCGTGGCAATCCTCCCAGAGGAGCAAGGGCTGCTACTCCAGGATTCTACAACTTGCTTTTTGGATATGATGGACAAAGTAGCCAGCAACCACCACTTTTTATGTAGGGAGAATAAGAGGTTCTCGTGAGCTAAAATGCACCCCAAAGATGGTCTGTTTGCATATGGTTGGCCTCAAGACATGCATGATTTCCTATCTCTGGAGTTAGATGGCCAAGTGATGAAGTTCATGAATGAACTTTTGTGTAAAATAGTTCATGAACTGCTCCTTTTGTTGTGGTAAAGAAGAAAAAAATATTGCCCTGTTTAGGTTCGAGATGACAAATGAACCATGCTTTTGTCATTAGTAATTTCCCTATTTACTATGGATGATATTCTATTAATATTCATCTTGGAGCTATATATATGCCTCTACATATGCATTTTTGTGTTCATTTAATATACTGCTGATTTACTAAGATTTGCATGCCCAAATTTAAACAACGTATCCCTCCATGCCCAAATTCCCGAATTATGTTCGCTCTAATGTATATCATATTTAAATCCAGTTTTAATATCTGTCATATACAAGAAGTGTCAATTTTCAAGAAAACAAATAAATCCTTGCCATTCAAACCAATATCATGATCATGTTCAAAATGCAAGCATTACATCACACATCACTTCATTCTCATGCGGCTAACAAAAGGGCACACAACATCCTGCCTCCTACTTGCTACTGCATACAGAATGGCACACATGCCAAAACAAATGCTAATTGCAAACACTAGCATCCTATCCCTACACATCAATTGTTCCTTCTGAATCCTTGCAAACATCTTCTTTTCCACCTTGTGCCTGTCCCAGATGGATTGGTTCTCTTCTTCATTCTTCTAAATTAGTTTCTCCAAGACCTAATTCTTCCTAGCCAGATCAGAAATTATAGTAATGTGCCCACACTTATCAGCAATCAGCTCCACAACACTGAACTGGGCATCATACTTGGGGCGCCGCATCTCGAACTCAATCTGCGGGAGCTCATCTACCTAAAAAAGCAAGCAATTCCTTTTAGTCAAATCAAACGGAAGAACCATTGTAGCAAGATTCAAACAGGAGAAAGATGCATTGCCTCCCGAAAGTGCCTTTCTACTCCCGAGCTCATTTGAGCTCGGGTAAACAGTAAAATCAAAAAAAAATCAAAAAAAATTCAAAAAAATCTGAATTTTTTTAGACCAAGTTTGACAAAAGTTCTAAGTGCATGCAAAAATTTGGTATGAAATAACATTTCTACAAGGTGTGGAAAAATAAACAAAATAGACACTCTGAAAATGCGCATTTTCAGAGCATTCATTTTGTTTATTTTGCCACGCCTTGTAGAAATGTTAGTTCATGCCAAATTTTTGCATGCACCTAGGACTTTTGTCAAAGTTGGTCTCAAAAAAATTTCAGATTTTCTAAAACATTTTTTGAATTTTTTCCGATTTTACTGTTCACGCGAGCTCAAATGAGCTCGGGAGCAGATACTCCATGTCCATTGCCTCCCAGCTTTTCTTCGATCCAAAATGCTAAACAAACATGGCCTTCCATTCCCCATCTCCGTCGTGATTGCCCCCGGCACCGGCGTCGTCCATCTCGCTAGAGATAGATGGGAACACAAGATCTCGCCGCCGGTGACCTTTTCCAAACCTCAATGCCGACAAAACTCAACCACGACCCCCTCCCATAGCTAGCACCAGCCGATGTCGCGCGCCTAGGGTTCTAAATTGGGGATCAAATCGGGACGGGGGAGGGGAGTTGCAAATGAAGCAGACAAACCATGATTTGTTGGGGCCGCTGTCAGCGGGGACCTTTTTCAATAAAAATGCTAAGTTTAAAGACCCCTATAAAAAAACACCTGTATCGCCCTCCCGCAGCCCATGACGCTGAGAGTGGGCCTATGCTTGCATGGGCATGCCACGTATGCATAGAATATGCGCGCAGTCGACTGACCTGCATCTAAATGCAGATTTAATAATAAAAAACCTTATTTTTAATTTTAGCATCAAACTGCACATCAAATCGCATCAAATCGCAAGTTTAATGATTACCAGTATATTACCTCTTTCTAAAAAAGATCAGAGCACGTATGTTGTTTGGGTTCCTGGCCGGCAGCAGCTGCATCTCCACTTCTCCAGGTCCAACGGTTGCTCCTCCTGCGTCACCCGCTCTCTATCCGGCCACCCCACCCAGAACCCACCACCACCACCCCGCGCGCCTACCCAGCCCCCACTCCCTCCGCTCTACTGCAGTGGAGTGGAGCTCCACTCGGAACCTCCATGCCCCCACGCTAGGTCCTGGTGATTGCTGCCGGCCGGGAACCCAGCTGAGATGGGGCTGGATTTGGTCGGCTTCAGCTCTCGGGTGCTGCCAACCAGCGCCGGGTACGCCGCGGACCGGCGCCACGCCCGTGGTGGAGCCGCCGCATCCCACGGCTTCTTTGCCTGGCGTAGCCATCCGAGGACAACTCTCAAGGATAGCGTGGTTTGCTCTACTGAGGACGGCGGCGGCGGCGGCGCGGAGTCCACGCTGTGCGTGTCCGGTCCGTCTGAAAATGCCAGCCGCGCCACCGGTGGAGTGGCAGCGGATCTTGGCCGGGGTATCGCGGACGGCATCACTGCCAGCCAGACGAGTTCCATGGGGAGGAAGAAAGGGGGGAGATTATGGAGGAGACCGTCGGGCGGTGACAAGCCGGCGAGAGCTCCCAGGCGCGCCCCTGTGAGAGAAGATCCACAAGTTCGCAGAGTTCTAGTGAATAATCCTGATGTGAATGCGATTTTGTCCGGTGTCAGCCGGGACTCCAGCATCGCGGAGTGCAACTCCGTTCTGATCCGTCTGGAGAAGCACAGCGATGTGAAGGCCCTCGACTTCTTCGTGTGGATGAAGGCCAACGGGAAGCTCGAGAGGAACGCCGACGCGTACCGGCTGGCTCTCCAAGCCATTGCCTGGAAGGAGGACTGGAGGAGAGCCGAGCTGTTGCTCCACGAGATGGTCGCCGTTTCGGGTTGCCGGCTCGATGCCGGGGCGTTCAATGGGCTGATCTATGTCTGTGCCAAGAGGAGGCTTGCTGATTGGGGGACGAAGTGGTTTCATATGATGCTGGAGAGGAAGGTGCAGCCCAATGTGTCCACAGTCGGTATGCTCATGGGCCTTTACCAGAAGACTGGGAACCTTAAGGAGGCCGAATTCGCTTTCGTGAAAACGAGGGAATGCAATGTCAAGTGTGTCAATGCTTACTCAGCTATGATTACTCTGTACACGCGTTCACGCCTTTTCGATAAGTCTGAGGAGGTTATCACATTGATGAAACATGATGGAGTTGTTCCAAACATGGAGAATTGGTTAGTGCAGCTAAATGCTTACAGTCAGCAGGGCAAAATGGAAGAAGCAGAGTTGGTATTGCAGTCCATGGAAGATGGTGGTGTTTCCCCAAATGTGGTGGCATACAATACCGTGATTACAGGGTATGGGAAGGTTTCTGACATGCAAAAAGCGAAAGAGGTGTTCGACAGACTTGGAAGTTCTGGTTTAGCTCCCGATGAAACCACTTACAGATCAATGATAGAAGGTTTTGGTAGAGCAGATAAACACAAAGAGGCAATTTCCTATTACAAAAAGCTCAAGAGTTCCGGTTTTCAACCAAACGCGTCCAACTTCTACACAATGATTAACTTAATAGCAAGGCATGATGACAGTGAAAGTGCGGCTGAAATTCTTAGGGACATGAGGGCAGCAGGTTGCCAGTGTTCGTCTATTGTCACTATTCTTGTCCGCGCATACAGAACTGTTGGGAGAATGCATAAAGTTCTACCAATTCTGCAATCATGCTTCTACAAGAAGGTTTTGTATGATGCTACCTCATGCTCTATTTTAGTAACAACGCTTGTTCAGAATTCTTTATTAGAAGAAGCTCTTTGTGTTTTGCGTGAAAAGAAGTGGCAAGATTCTGATTTTGAAGACAATCTGTATCATATCTTGATATGTTCTTGCAAAGAGACTGGCAGTTATGAAGATGCTGTAAGGATATACAACCAAATGCCAGAATCCCAAACGCATCCAAATCTCCGCATTTGCTGCACTATGATTGATGTTTTCAGCGCCATGGAGAGATTTACTCATGCTGAAACTTTGTACCTTGAGCTGAAGGTTTCGGCTTGTGTTCTTGACATGATTGCTTATAGTGTAATTGTGAGGATGTATAATAAAGCTGGGAGACCAGAAGATGCTTGCTCAGTTCTGGAAGATATGGAGAAGCAAAAGGAAATAGTTCCTGATAAATACCTTTTCCTTGACATGCTTCGGACTTACCAAAAATGCGGTATGCTCGAGAAGTTGACTGATACATATTATCGGATACTCAAGAGCGAAGTTGAATGGGATGAAGCCATGTATAACTGCATTATTAACTGCTGTGGGCCAGCGATACCAGTTGATGAGCTCTCGAGAATTTTCGACGAAATGATTCAACTAGGACACCTGGCTAGCACTGTCACCCTGAATGTATTGCTAGATATATATGGAAAAGCTGGGCTTTTCAACAGGGCTGAGAAGGTATTTAGCATGGCCCGGAAGCAAGGACTTGCAGATACCATATCATACAACACCATCATCGCGGCGTACGCGCAAAGTGGGAATTTCCGCAGCATGAATTACTTCGTTCAAAAGATGCAGGACGCAGGGTTTCCTGTTTCTCTCGAGGCGTACAATTGCATGCTGAATGCTTATGGAAAGTCAGGCCAGCTGGAGAAGTTCTCTGCTGTTTTGCAGAAAATGAGGAGAGCAAGATGTGACTTCGACCATTACACTTACAATATTATGATGAACATATATGGCAGAAAGGGTTGGATCGAAGGCGTCGCCTATGTTCTTTCAGAACTAAAGAGCCGTGGCGTTGAGCCAGACCTGTACAGCTACAATACCTTGATAAAGGCTTACGGGATAGCGGGAATGCCCGAAGATGCTGTCAAGCTGATGCAAGAGATGAGGATCAAAGGTATCAACGCTGATCGAGTAACGTATACTAACCTCATAGCAGCTCTACAGAGGAATGAGAATTTCCTAGAAGCAGTCAAGTGGTCCCTCTGGATGAAGCAAACCGGAGTTGTAGGGGTGGGAGCTCGACCATAATGTGCCTTGAGAATTCAGGGTTTGGTTGCACATAACACTGCGAAAACACTGCCATTGTTCTCTTGTATCGAGTACATACATATATTGATATATAGTGCCATTGTATAGAGCAGCATAGCTGATTGCCTGATTGTTCTGTATGTGTTAAAGGGGTTACAAACCTGCACCCCTCAGTTTCTCGAAAGATGAAATCCAATCACTGTATCATACCTCTCATACAGTTGTAAATCTACATGACAATGGATTACAAACTTCTGATGACGGATGAATGAAAGTTAATAAGAAATCCAATTAGGATCTGTTTTTGCTTCAGAAATCCAATAATCCACTTCTGAACCCAGCCTCATCTGCACCAGCGCTGAAGAAAAAAATCAAAACAAATACTAGAAAATTTCAAAATATTCCAATTTCTTTTGCATGCTAGATAATTTGATGCGTGAGGTCTGCTACAATTTCCATATCATTTGAACATCTAAACAACTCTTGGCAAAAAAGACAAATTCGCAGTCTGTAATTTTTTTATTGTTTATGCATTGTTCTAATTCGATTTGTCTTTTTTGCTGAGAGCTGCTCACATGTTCAAATGATCTAAAAATTGAAATGGACCACACACAAAAACTTTTTTACCATGCAATTTTATGGGGGGATTTTTTGAATGTTTTTGTTATTTATTTTCTAGCCGGATGCAGATGAGCTTGGGCACCAAACGCTGCACTCAATTCCGATAATTCACTTCTGAACGCAGTCTCATCATGAACCGAAGGCACCTTTATACTGTGTCTCCGGGTTCATGTTTACTTCAAATTATCAGGGTAGCCTCCTGATTGATTTATGGGAATTTCCTCGCTGAAGGAACTCAACCTCCTTTAACCGAAAAAGGCCTTCGTCCCGTTTTATATATAAAGCAACGACCAACAACAACTCGATATAACGCACGCCACAACCACACACGCACACACCCAAGTCAAGATACAAAGGCGTTGAGCGCAGCAACACCGTCCCAAACACTACAAGAGCAGTCGGGTCCTTGACCATGAACACGCCACCGCGAAGAGGTGAAGCCACCCCAAGCCGCATACGACGCCTTCACGAAGGATACTACACTGGAGCACCATCACCGCCCGACCCGAGGGTCGGAGTTTCCCCTAGAGCAACATGACAGGCAGTGATGGCCGCGATGACGCCTTCAAGAAGGAGAAGAGCTTCGCCGCCGTCGGTGCATACGTAGATAGAACAGATTTTCACCCCGGCCAATACTCACCATCACCGAACGCCACACCCCAGCAACCATGCCGCCCACACGACCATGGTCACTGATACGTCTCAAACGTATCTATAATTTTTGATGGTTTCATGCTATTATCTTGTCAACTTTGGATGTTTTATGTACCTTTTATATCTTTTTTGGGACTAACTTATTAATTCAGTGCCAAGTGCCAGTTCCTGTTTTTTCTGTATTTTTTACTCTTTTCAGATCTGATTTTGGATTGGAGTCCAAACGGAATAAAATCCCCGAAATAAATTTTTTCAGAACAGAAGAAGATCGGGGGACTTGAGGGCCAAGGCAGGAGAGCCACAGGGGGCCCACAAGCCCTGTAGCCGCCACCGGGGGGCGGCGGCTACCAGGCTTGTGGCCTCCCTGGCGCCCCCCTGACCTAGCTCTTTCGCCTATATATTCCCTAAAATCCAGAAAAATATCAGGACATCCACGAAAACACTTTTCCGCCGCCGCAAGCTTCCGTTTCCGCGAGATCTCATCTGGAGACCCTTCCCGGTGCCCTGCCTGAGGGGACTTTGGAGTTGGAGGGCTTCTACATCAACATCATCGCCTCTCCAATGACTCGTGAGTAGTCCACTTCAGACCTACGGGTCCGTAGTTAGTAGCTAGATGGCTTCTTCTCTCTCTTGGATCTTCAATACAAAGTTCTCCATGATCTTCATGGAGATCTATCCGATGTAATCCTCTTTGGCGGTGTGTTTGTCGAGATCCGATGAATTGTGGATTTGTGATCAGATTATCTATGATATATATTTGAATCTTTGCTGATTTCTTATATGCATGATTTGATATCCTTGTAAGTCTCTTCGAGTCTTGGGTTTTGTTTGGCCAACTAGATCTATGATTCATGCAATGGGAGAAGTGTTTGGTTTTGGGTTCATACCGTGTGGTTACCTTTCCCAGTGACAGAAGGGGCAGCAAGGCACGCATCGTGTTGTTGCCATCAAGGGTAACAAGATGGGCTTTTATCGTAGATATGAGATTGTCCATCTACATCATGTCATCTTGCTTAAGGCGTTACTCTGTTCTTATGAACTTAATACACTAGATGCATGTTGGATAGCGGTCGACGTGTGGAGTAATAGTAGTAGATGCAGAAAGTATCGGTCTACTTGTTTTGGACGTGATGCCTATAGATATAATCATTGCCATAGATGTCGTCACAACTTTGCGTGGTTCTATCAATTGCTCGACAGTAATTCGTTCACCCACCGTATACTTGCTTTCATGAGAGAAGCCACTAGTGAACACTACGACCCCCGGGTCTACTCACAACTATCGTCTCCACTTTCGCTTTTACTTTGCTTTGTTTTCTTTTTTGCTTTCAGTTCTCACTTTGCAAACAATCTATAAGGGATTGACAACCCCTTCATAGCATTGGGTGCAAGCTCTTTGTGTTTGTGCATGTACTTGTGACTAGACGTGCACCTCCCACTGGATCGATACCTTGGTTCTCAAAACTGAGAGAAATACTTACCACCGCTGTGCTACATCACCCTTTCCTCTTCAAGGGAACACCAATGCAAGGCTCCAAGGCCGCGGGGAAATCCTTTGCATATTTGCCAAGGAAGTCCCTATAGGCGTAGCTCGTGACAGAAGGATTCTTGGCGCCGTTGCCAGGGAAGGTCTGTTGTCGCAGTAGTAGAAGGATTTCTCGCGCCGTTGCCGGGGAGGAGGATCGCTTGCCAATGAGAGATCAAGTCAAGATCTATCCAAGTAGGTGTCACAAACTCATCTCTTGCATTTACCTTTTTTGCCAGTTGCATCTCGTTTTCCTCTCCCCCACTTCACATTTGTCGTTTTCATTTGCCTTTCTCCTTTGCCGTTTTCTTTTGCCTTTTGTTGTTTTCCGTTGCCAGTTTTCTTGCTTGCTTGTGTTCTTGTTGGTTTGTTGAAGTCATCATGGCTGAAAACACCAAACTTTGCGACTTCTCGAGTACCAATAATAATGATTTTATTAGTACTCCGATTGCTCCCGCCACTAGTGCGGAATTGTATGAAATCAACGCTGCCTTGCTGAATCTTGTTATGAAAGAGAAATTCTCTGGCCTTCCTAGTGAAGATGCCGCATCCCATCTCAATACCTTCATTGAACTTTGTGATATGCAAAAGAAAAGAGATGTGGATAATGACGTGATTAAGTTGAAGCTTTTTCCTTTCTCGTTGCGAGATCGCGCAAAAACTTGGTTTTCTTCTTTGCCTAAAAATAGTATCGACTCTTGGGATAAGTGCAAAGATGCTTACATATCCAAGTATTTTCCGCCGGCTAATATTATCTCCTTATGTAACGATATCATGAATTTCAAGCAACTTGATCATGAACACGTTGCACAATCTTTGGAGAGGATGAACTTAATGATTAGAAATTGTCCCGCTCATGGCTTGAGTTTGTGGATGATTATACAAATCTTTTACGCTGGCTTGAATTTTGCTTCTCGCAATATCTTGGACTCCACCTGAGGTGGAACGTTCATGGAAATCACATTAGGAGACGCTACAAAACTCCTCGACAATATCATGACCAACTACTCTCAGTGGCACACTGAAAGGTCACGTGCTAGCAAAAAGGTACACGCTATAGAAGAAATTAACTCGCTTAGTGCTAAGATGGACAAGTTGATGAATTTGGTTGCTAGTAGAAATACTCCTTTAGATCTTAATGACATGCCACTATCTTCCTTGATTGAGAGTAGCAACGCTAGTTTGGACGTTAATTTTATTGGTAGGAACAATTTTGGCAACAACAATGCTTTTAGAGGAAACTATGTTCCTAGGCCTTTTCCTAGTAACTCCTCTAACAATTATGGCAATTCCTACAAGAACATTTATGGAAATCACAACAAATTACCCTTTGATTTAGAGAGTAATATCAAAGAGTTCATCAACTCTCAAAAGATTTTCAATGCGTCCATAGAGGAAAAACTACTCAAAATAGACGATTTGGCTAAGAGCGTTGATAGGATGTCTTGTGATATTGATGCTTTGAAAGTTAGATGTGCTCCTCCCAAGGTCAACTTGGATGAAACTTTAAAAGCTATGCGTGTCTCCATGAATGAGAGCAAAGAAAGAACCGCCCAAATTCGCGCTAGGCATGAATGGTTTAAAAGGGTGCGTTCTAGTGATGCAAATCACGAAGATCTTAAAATGCTTGGTGCGACTCCTCTTGAATCTTTGTTTTCGCGTGTCAAACCTATTGATGAAGGGGCTGGATATGAATCCACTTTGGTTGAAAAACGCCCCAATGATTCGGAGTCCACCTATCTTGATGATAAAGGTGTGGAGAGTGGAGTAGGAGAAATCAAAATATTGGGTAGTAATGAAACTCCCACTTTGGATTTCAAGGAATTCAATTATGATAGTTGCTCCTTGTTTGAATGCATTTATTTGATGCAATCCATTGCAAACTATCCACATGCTTATAGCCAAAGCAAAGCCTTTACCGCTCATATCGTAGATGCTATGATGAAATCTCTTGAAGAGAAGCTCGAATTGGAAGTCTCTATACCTAGAAAACTTCATGATGAGTGGGAACCTACTATCAAAATCAAAATCATAAACTATGAATGCAATGCTTTGTGTGATTTGGGTGCTAGTGTTTCCGCGATTCCAAAGTCTTTATGCGATATTCTTGGTTTTCATGAGATTGAAGAGTGTTCTCTTAATTTGCATCTTGCGGATTCTACTGTCAAGAAACCCATGGGAAGGATCGCTGATGTTCTTATTGTTGCAAATAAGAACTATGTACCCGTGGATTTCATTGTACTTGACATAGATTGCAATCCTTTATGTCCCATTATTCTTGGTAGACCTTTCCTAAGGACTATTGGTGCTATCATCGATATGAAGGAAGGGAATATTAGATTTCAATTTCCTCTAAAGAAGGGCATGGAGCATTTTCCTAGAAAGAAAATAAGATTGCCTTATGAATCTATGATGAGGGCTACTTATGGTTTGAGCACCAAAGATGACTATACGTGATTCCATCACCTTTTGCCTAGCTAAAGGGCGTTAAACAATAGCGCTTGTTGGGAGGCAACCCATCGAAACTACCCTTTTTCTTTCTGTTTTGTGTTTTACACACTTTCATAATTCTGTTATGATTGTGTTTTTTGTGTTTATTTTTGCGTTTGTGCCAAGCAAAACCGTTATGATTAGTCTTGGGGATGATCGTTTGGTCATGCTGGAAAAGACAGAAACTTTCTGCTCACGAAAATAATTTTCATTTTTTTTTCTGTAAGAGCTTTTGAGTTGATTCTTTTTGCTGCTGATTGCTACGCAAATTATTGAGACTGTAGTAATTTTTCAGAATTTTTGAAGTACCAGAAGTATACGAAGTATACAGATTGCTACAGACTGGTCTTCTGTTAACAGATTCTGTTTTTGTTGAGTTGGTTGCTTATTTTGATGAAACTATGGATAGTATCGGGGGGGGGGTATTAGCCATGGAAGATTGAAAATACAGTAACCCAACATCAACATAAGTAGAATTTAAGTTTGCCACAGTACCTAAGGAAGTGGTGGTTTGCTTTCTTATACTAATGATATCACGAGTTTCTGTTTAAGTTTCGTGTTGTGAAGTTTTCAAGTTTTGGGTGAAGTTCTTATGGACCAAGAGATAAAGAGTGGCAAGAGCTCAAGATTGGGGATGCCCAAGGCACCCCAAGTTGATTCAAGGATGCCGTAAAAGCCTAAGCTTGGGGATGCCCCGGGAAGGCATCCCCTCTTTCGTCTTCAATCCATCGGTAACGTTACTTGGGGCTATATTTTTATTCACCACATGTTATGAGTTTTGCTTGGAGCGTCTTGTATCGTAGGAGTCTTTTATTTTTGTTGTGTCACAATCTTCCTTGCTGCACACCTAGAGAGAGAGAGACATGCACTCACCGTGATTTTGTCGAGCTTCACTTATATCCTTTGGTAGACAATTCAGCTCACATGTGCTTCACTTATATGTTTTGAGCTAGTTGATTTTGCCCTGTGTGCTTCACTTATATCTTTTAGAGCATGGAAGCGCGTGGCTTGGTAGTTGATCTATGCTATGAAAGTAGTCTCAAAAGGGGTAGTTATCCAAAGGGATCTGAAAACTTCCACCTTCATGTGCATTGAATAGTAAGAGAAGTTTGATTCATCTCAATTAGTTTTGAGTTGTGGTTGTGGTAATATTTAAGTTGTTAGTAAGGTGTTGTGGATCTAGGAATACTTGTGTTGAAGTTAGTGATTCCCGTAGCATGCACGTATGGTGAACCGTTATGTGATGAAGTCTGAGCATGATTAGTCTATTGATTGTCATCCTTTGTGTGACGGTCGGGATTGCGCGATGGTTTATACCTACCAACCCTTCCCCTAGGAGTATGCGTTGAATGCTTTGTTTCGATTACTACTAAAACTTTTGCAACAAGTATATGAGTTCTTCATGACTAATGTTGAGTCCATGGTTTAGATGCACTTTCACCTTTCACCATCACTATCTTCTTAGTGTCGTGCAACTTTCGCCGGTGCACAAAACCCACCATTAGCCTCCCTCAAAACAACCACCATACCTACCTACTATGGCTTTTTCAAAGCCATTCCTTGATATATTGCCATGCAACTAGCACCATGACATGTGCCACCACTTCTACATTTCCATTGCATGATCGTAAGATAGCTAGCATGATGTTTCCATTAATGTCTATGCCATGCTAGATCATTGTCACGGTACACTACCGAAGGCATTCCATATAGAGTCATCATTGCTCTAAGTTTTGAGTTGTAAGTGTGATGATCATCATTGATGGAGCATTTTCCCATGTGAGGAAATAAAAGAGGCCAGCGAAGCCCATATACAAAAAGAGGCCAAAGATGCCCACCAAAAAAAAGAGGCCAAAGAGCCCACCAAAAAAATGAGAGAAAAGAGAGAAGGGACAATGCTACTATCCTTCCACACTTGTGCTTATTAAGCACCATGATCTTCATGATTGAGAGTCTCTCATTTTGTCACCACCATATAGCTAGTGGGAAAATTTTCATTATATAACTTGGCTTGTATATTCCAATGATAGGCTTCCTCAAAATTGCCTTAGGTCTTCGTGAGCAAGCAAGTTGGATGCACACCCACTAGTTTTCTTTAAGAGATTTCACATACTCTTAGCTCTAGTGCATCATTTGTATGGCAATCCCTACTCATTCACATTGATATCTATTGATGAGCATCTCCATAGCTCATTGATATGCCTAGTTAATGTGACCATCTTCTCCTTGTTTGCCTTGCAACCTCCAGCACATTCCATTCCACTTATAGTGCTAAAACCATGGTTCACGCTCAAGTATTGCGTGAGAGTTGAAAAGGTTTGAGAAAGTAAAGGTGTGAAAACAATTACTTGTCCAATACCGGGGTTGTGCATGATTTAAATTCGTTGTGCAAGGACGATAGAGCATAGCCAGACTATATGATTTTGTAGGGATAACTTTCTTTTGGCCTTGTTATTTTGAAAGTTCATGATTACCTTGCTAGTTTGCTTGAATTATTATTGTCTCCACATCAATAGCAAACTATTGTTTTGAATCTAATGGATCTGAACATTCACGTCACATAAGAGGAGTTACAAAGGACATCTATGCTAGGTAGCATGAAAGCATCAAAAATTCATTCTTTATCACTTCCCTACTCGAGGACGAGCAGGAGTTAAGCTTGGGGATGCTTGATACGTCTCAAACGTATCTATAATTTTTGATGGTTTCATGTTGTTATCTTGTCAATTTTGGATGTTTTATGTACCTTTTATATCTTTTTTGGGACTAACTTATTAATTCAGTGCCAAGTGCCAGTTCCTGTTTTTTCTGTGTTTTTGACTCTTTTCAGATCTGATTTTGGAACGGAGTCCAAATGGAATAAAATCCGCGAAATAAATTTTTCCAGAAAAGAAGAAGATCGGGGGACTTGAGGGCCAAGGCAGGAGAGCCATAGGGGGGCCACAAGCCCTGTAGCCGCCACCAGGGGGGCGGTGGCTACCAGGCTTGTGGCCTCCCTGGCGCCCCCCTCACCTAGCTCCTTCGCCTATATATTCCCTAAAATCCAGAAAAAAATCAGGGCATCCACGAAAACACTTTTCCGCCGCCGCAAGCTTCCGTTTCTGCAAGATCTCATCTGGAGACCCTTCCCGGTGCCGTGTCGGAGGGGACTTTGGAGTTGGAGGTCTTCTACATCAACAGCATCGCCTCTCCAATGACTCGTGAGTAATCCACTTCAGACCTACGGGTCCGTAGTTAGTAGCTAGATGGCTTCTTCTCTCTCTTGGATCTTCAATACAAAGTTCTCCATGATCTTCATGGAGATCTATCCGATGTAATCCTCTTTGGCGGTGTGTTTGTCGAGATCCGATGAATTGTGGATTTGTGATCAGATTATCTATGATATATATTTGAGTCTTTGCTGATTTCTTATATGCATGATTTGATATCCTTGTAAGTCTCTCCGGGTCTTGGGTTTTGTTTGGCCAACTAGATCTATGATTCTTGCAATGGGAGAAGTGCTTGGTTTTGGGTTCATACCGTGTGGTGACCTTTCCCAGTGATAGAAGGGGCAGCAAGGCATGCATCGTGTTGTTGCCATCAAGGGTAACAAGATGGGCTTTTATCATAGATATGAGATTGTCCATCTACATCATGTCATCTTGCTTAAGGCGTTACTCTGTTCTTATGAACTTAATACACTAGATGCATGATGGATAGCGGTCGACGTGTGGAGTAATAGTAGTAGATGCAGAAAGTATCGGTCTACTTGTTTTGGACGTGATGCCTATAGATATAATCATTGCCATAGATGTCGTCACAACTTTGCGCGGTTCTATCAATTGCTCGACAGTAATTCGTTCACCCACCGTCTACTTGCTTTCATGAGAGAAGACACTAGTGAACACTATGGCCCCCGGGTCTACTCACAACTATTGTCTCCACTTTTGCTTTTACTTTGCTTTGTTTTCTTTTTGCTTTCAATTCTCACTTTGCAAACAATCTATAAGGGATTGACAGCCCCTTCATAGCGTTGGGTGCAAGCTCTTTGTGTTTGTGAAGGTACTTGTGACTCGACGTGCACCTCCCACTGGATCGATAACTTGGTTCTCAAAACTAAGGAAAATACTTACCGCCGCTGTGCTACATCACCCTTTCCTCTTCAAGGGAACACCAACGCAAGGCTCCAAGGCAACGGAGAAATCCTTTGCATATTTGCCAAGGAAGTCCCTATAGGCGTAGGCCGTGACAGAAGGATTCCTGGCGCCGTTGCGAGGGAAGGTCTGTTGTTGCAGTAGCAGTCATCGAGCAGAACCAAGCCACGGGTTTGCCCAAGAGCACCACGATACCACCACCAGGGTCGCCGCCCAGACATTAGAGACCTCGACGCCACCTCACCCATCACCCACCGCTACCCTAACCAAAGAGACGAGTGGAAAGGCCCCGCCTTCAGCACCCCTGAGCTGCCCTAGCGCTGACCAAAACTGGCCGCCATCGGCCCATCCTGCTGTCGGATGTGAGACGATCTTGGTCCTGCTACCGGGCGCGAGACGAGTCCGGTCCTGGTGCCAGGCGCGGGATGAGCTCGGTCCTTCTATCGGGCACGAGACGAGTCTGGTCATGCTGCCGGGCACGAGACGAGCTTAGTCCTGCCACCAGGCGCGAAACAAGCGATGGACCGCGGCTGGGAGAGGGCCAACCCTTCGATAAAGGTAGCGCCCGAATGACGAGGAAAGGAATCGAAGGTCGACAAGGGCGCTCACCGACAAACCGACGGCGAAGGGCAACCCCAAGCTTAGGATCTTGTCACTTCCCATCCCTTTGTCCATCGAGATAATACTCAAAACTTGAAAACTTCAACCACACAAAACTCAACAAAACTTCGTGAGATCCGTTAGTATAGGCAACATAATGAATACCTTTAGGTATTGTTATAAATTTATTCTTCTTTTATTTTAGCATAAGGTACTATATTGTAAGTTCTCCATGGTTTATACCCCCGATATAATTCATAGCATAATCAAAACAAGCAAACTATGCATACAACAACAAATTATGTTAAAAAAACAGTCAGTAGTAATATATTTAATTTACATACTTCTGTAAATCCAAAAATTCTGAAAAATTAGGAAGACATGATGAATTTTTATATAAGTATTGTGTAAGAGTTTATCTTAAAAGACGTTCCAGTAAAACCATAGAAATTCTGCACTAGACGTAAAAGTTTTTGTTTTTTGCACTCTATCAATTCTACTCATCATGCGAATCATCTCAACGGCTTTACATGATACAAACACTAATTTAAACATAAAAACACAATCATTACATTAGCAGAAATCATGTTATCACAACTTAATAGAAGGTAGAAAGCAAAAAAATAAAGATAACTATTAGGTTGCCTCCCAACAAGCATTATTGTTTTACGCCCCTAGCTGGTCATATTGCATAGTTTCAAGTGTTTTCATCCTTGAAGGAATGATCATAAGTGGCCCTCATGCTAGATTCATAAGGTGGTTTAGTTCTCTTTCTAGGTAAGTGTTTCATCCCTTTCTTTAATGGGAATTGGAATCTTCTGTTGCCCTCTTTCATATCAATGATTGCACCTATAGTTCGTAGGAAGGGTCTTCCAAATATAATGGGACAAGTAGGATTGAAATCAATATCAAACACAATAAAATCTACACGCACATTTTTTTTGCAATAATAAGAACATCATTAATTCCACATAAGGGTTTCTTAATGGTATAATCCGCAAGATGCAAGTTAAGGGAACATTCGTCAATACTAGTGAGACCAAGCACATCACATAAAGCTTTAGGTATAGTTGAAACACTAGCACCAAGGTTAGACAATGCATTGCATTCATATTTATTTATCTTAATTTTGATAGTAGGTTCCCACGCATCATGCAACTTTCTAGGAATAGAAACTTCAAGCTCAAGTTTCTCATCATAAGCTTTTACCATAGCTTCTACTATATGTTGAGTAAAAGCTTTATTTTGTTCATAAGCATTGGGTGATCTAATAATGGATTGTAGCAAGGAAATACAATATATTAAAGAGAAATTATCATAATTAAATTCCTTGTAATCCAAGATAGTGGGCTCTCCAAATCCACTTTTTCAATTTTATCATTGAAATCATCACCCTCCAAGCAAACGGGGCACTCCTTAACTAAAGTTGACTCATATCCAGTCCCTTTATCATTAGCATTTCGAGAAGTAAACAAAGATTAAATAGGAAAAGTACCAATCATTTTAACGTCTTCATCATGATTACGGTAAAAACCGGGTGGAAGAGCCTTTTCTAGGAATTCTCACTTAGCTCTCAACTTAGCGGTCCTCTCCTTACTCTCATTGATTGAAACTTGGATAGATTTAATAGTCTCATTAAAATCATGCTTAGGAGGCAAAGTTTTACTTTTAAGAGTCTCTACATCAAGAGAAATTATATCCACATTCTTAGCCAAAGTATCCACAATATGCAATTTTTCCTCTACCATAGTATTGAAAACATTTTGAGAATTAATGAATTCCTTAATTGTGTTCTCAAGATCAGAGGGTGTCCTATTATAATTTGTAGAGGAATTTTCATAGGGATCACCATAGGAATTTCCATAGTTGTTGGAAGAATTACAGTGGAGAAAAATCTTTATTTACAATGGAGAAAAATTATTTTATTATGGGTACTAACCACTCTAATCATCTTATGATGAGTTTTGTATTAAGGGAGTTTTCAAGTATGCGATGGAAGATGATGAAAGAAGATCCAGGAGTGTCAAGCGCTCAATCTTGGGAATGCCCCCATGCACACCCAAGAAATATTCAAGGAGACTCATGTGT
Source organism: Hordeum vulgare subsp. vulgare (assembly GCF_904849725.1). Lineage (NCBI taxonomy): Eukaryota > Viridiplantae > Streptophyta > Magnoliopsida > Poales > Poaceae > Hordeum > Hordeum vulgare. Next base: position 441,450,099 of record NC_058522.1, on the reverse strand, counting down.
CTAAGCTTGGGGACGCCGACGTGCATCCCCTTCTCCATCAACAATTATCAGTTCGTCCTTCTCCATGCTATATTTTTATCACTTCATATGTTATGTGCTATGCTTGGAGCGTCCCGCTCTTTACTTTTTACTTTTTTTAGTTTTTCTTGCTCTTCATAACAAGTTGGAACCTAGCATTCTTTGTTTGAGAGAGAAACACGCTCCACTCCACCCTAGAACACAACATAGGTTTTCATGCTTATCTTTTTGTGTGTTCTTTATCTTTTCATAGCTGTTGTCATGCTTAGTTCTTAGTTTTCATGCTTTATCTCTTTAAGAGCTTTTATTTAGGTTGCTTTTGCAACTCTCTTGAGTTATCATGCTTATCTTGTTTAGAGAGTTGGCTTGTTGCACTGAGTTGTGTGTCTTGCATGGGTAGGTAATTGAGGTTGCTATTTAAGTGTAGTAGTAACTTGCAATAGTTTTGAGCTATTGATTTGAGTAATGTTTGGACTATTGGTGTCAAGAGCTTGAGGCTATTAGTGATAGGTGTCGTATTTTGGGAAATCCTTGTGTATTTTCAAAATCTAAAAAATTAGTGGAGAACTCTAGCTACTATATGGATCGCTAACCTCTGGAGGGGTTGGAATATATAGAGTACCCTCACGTTATCATGGGTTGAGGATGCGCAAGGATAACCAAACCCCCAAACACTCCTCCTCGGGGTACTTGTCTCTTTGTGAATCTCCTCACTAGATAGAGATTTACCTATAATGAGTGCATGAGTTCTTAGGACTAATGCGAGTATACGATAGTTGGCACTTCCATCGTCCATATTTTGCTAGCCTCTTTGGTACCGTGCATTGCCATTTCTCATCTTGAGAGTTGGTGCAAACTTCGTTGGTGCATCCAAACCCTTGGCATGATATGCTATGTCATCATAAGCCTCATTATATCCTTCCTCAAGACAGCCACCATACGTACCTATTAAGGCATTTCCATAGCCTTTCCGAGATACATTTGTTGGGGAACGTCGCATGGGAAACAAAAATTTTCCTACGCGCACGAAGACCTAACATGGTGATGTCCATCTACGAGAGGGGATATTCGATCTACGTACCCTTGTAGATCACACAAAAGAAGCGTTAGTGAACGCGGTTGATGTAGTGGAATTTCCTCACGTCCCTCGATCCGCCCCGCGAACCGTCCCGCGACCAGTCCCACGATCTAGTGCCGAACGGACGACACCTCCGCGTTCAGCACACGTACAACTCGACGATGATCTCGGCCTTCTTGATCCAGCAAGAGAGACAGAGAGGTAGATGAGTTCTCTGGCAGCGTGACGGCGCTCCGGAGGTTGGTGATGATCTTATCTCGGCAGGGCTCCACCCGAGCTCCGCAGAAACGCGATCTAGAGGTAAAACCGTGGAGATATGTGGTCGGGCTGCCGTGGCAAAGTTGTCTCAAATCAGCCCTAAAACCTCCGTATATATAGGGGGAAGAGGGGGAGCCTTGCCTTGGGGTCCAAGGACCCTCAAGGGGTTCGGCCGAGCCAAGGGGGGGAGTCCTCCCCTTCCAAACCGAATCCAACTAGGTTTGGAAGGAGGAGTCCTTCCCCCTTTTCCCACCTCCTTTTTTTTCTCTTTGATTTTCTTCCTATGGCGCATAGGGTCTTCTTGGGCTGTCCCACCAGCCCACTAAGGGCTGGTGCGCCACCCCCAAGGCCTATGGGCTTCCCCGGGGTGGGTTGCCCCCCCCGATGAACACCCGGAACCCATTCGTCATTCCCGGTACATTCCCGGTAACTCCGAAAACCTTCCGGTAATCAAATGAGGTCATCCTATATATCAATCTTCGTTTCCGGACCATTCCGGAAACCCTTGTGACGTCCGTGATCTCATTCGGGACTCCGAACAACATTCGGTAACCAACCATATAACTCAAATACGCATAAAACAACGTCGAACCTTAAGTGTGCAGACTCTGCGGGTTCGAGAACTATGTAGACATGACCCGAGAGACTCCTCGGTCAATATCCAATAGCGGGACCTGGATGCCCATATTGGATCCCACATATTCTACGAAGATCTTATCGTTTGAACCTCAGTGCCAAGGATTCATATAATCCCGTATGTCATTCCGTTTGTCCTTCGGTATGTTACTTGCCCGAGATTCGATCGTCATTATCCGCATACCTATTTCAATCTCGTTTACCGGCAAGTCTCTTTACTCGTTCCGTAATACAAGATCCCGCAACTTACACTAAGTCAATTGCTTGCAAGGCTTGTGTGTGATGTTGTATTACCGAGTGGGCCCCGAGATACCTCTCCGTCACACGGAGTGACAAATCCCAGTCTCGATCCATACTAACTCAACGAACACCTTCGGAGATACCTATAGAGCATCTTTATAGTCACCTAGTTATGTTGCGATGTTTGATACACACAAAGCATTCCTACGGTGTCAGTGAGTTATATGATCTCATGGTCATAGGAACAAATACTTGACACGCAGAAAACAGTAGCAACAAAATGACACGATCAATATGCTACGTCTATTAGTTTGGGTCTAGTCCATCACGTGATTCTCCTAATGACGTGATCGAGTTATCAAGCAACAACACCTTGTTCATAATCAGAAGACCCTGACTATCTTTGATCAACTGGCTAGCCAACTAGAGGCTTGCTAGGGACAGTGTTTTGTCTATTTATCCACACATGTATATAAGTCTTCATTCAATACAATTATAGCATGGATAATAAACGATTATCTTGATACAGGAATTATAATAATAACTACATTTATTATTGCCTCTAGGGCATAATTCCAACAACATTGCCATGCAACATCCACCATCTCATGACTTGATCTTCATGTCATACATGCTTTTGCTTGATCGAGGAGTCGCATGCTAGTTGGGGCTTGCCCTTATTATTGCTACATGATGTGCTAGTTTCATTGCATATATTGCTACACTGGCAGAGGCATACATTTGCATACATCATGATAGTTTTCATTCGTATTTATGTTGAGTACTGATACGTCCCAAACATATCTATAATTTCTGCTTGTTCCATGATCTTTTGGGTGACATTGTTATATGTTTTGCTACACTTTTATATCATTTTACACATATTTGGACTAACCTACTAACTCAGTGCACCCAATCCCAGTTTCTGTCTGCTGATGTCTATTTTGCAGGGGCTTTTACCCAATTTTCTGAAGCTCGAAAAAATCCAGAAAAAATAGATAAAAAATCAACGAAACAGAAGCTTCCGGATCAGCGAAGGAGGGCAGAGGGGGCCAGGGGCCTCCCAGGCGGCCTGCTGGCCGCGCCAGGAGGTCGCCTGGGTGGGTCCCACCTCCTCCGGTATCCTCCTTTGGCCTATATTTAGGGTCCCGAGAGGAAACCCTCCCAGACTTTCTGGAATCACGAATTTCTCCATCGTTCTGCCGCTACAGCGCTTCCAAGATCGAGAGCGTCACGAGATCTCTTCCCGGCACCCTGCCGGAGGGAGGATTGACCTCCGAGAGCTTCTCCACCGCCATGGACGCTTCCTGGACATGTCGTGAGTAGTCCTCCTTGGACCATGAGTCCATGACCAGTAACTATGTGATGTCCTTGTGAGCTTCCCTACATGATCAAGGCATCTATGCAATTCTCTTGCTTTTTTTATGCTCGGTTTGTTGGGATCCGATGGATTATGAGATTATGTTCAGATTGTTATGAGTTATATATTTGATTATCCTTTTATATTATGTTCCTTAGTGATTCATGCATGTTCTCCGTTGCTTTTTATTTCTTAGGCCAAGTAGTAGATTGTAACTCCAAGAGGGAGCGTTATGCATGATTGTGGGTTCAGGCCCCTCGATGTCTAGCTTGAGTGACAGAAACATGAGACTAGGGGATGTGCTTGTTGCCACCAGGGAGAAAACAACGGTGCTTGTGACCATGGTTGCAAGGATTGTTTACCTTACGCATAGTTCGTTAATGCAGTTGTCCGTTGCTTTGAGTTTACACTTTGGGTGGGGCTCACAACTTAATACCGGAGAGATGTTCTGGATAGATATCTCAAGGTGGATGATTAGTAAGTAGATGCTGATGAATAAACGGTCTACTTGTCTTGGCGTACTGCCCATTACTATTGAACCTCTAACTATCAAGTAGCATAATTAGCATTGCGGTGCGATCATAATTTTGTCAATTGCCCAACTGTGATTTGTTTACCCAAGCATAGTTTTTTATAGTATTTTGGGAGAGAGACATCACTAGTGAACATCATGTGACTCTGGTCCATATCACCATCATTGTTTACACCTCCATCATTTACCGCTTTCATTTACTTTTCCGTTGCAATCACTACTACCTTCCCGCTTGTGTTTTGATCCTTTGCAAACTACAAGGCCGAAGAGATTGACAACCTCTCTGTACTTGTTGGGAGCAAAGTTATTTGTTGTGTGTGCAGGTCCATGTCTTCTACTAACCAGGACATGAGACACCTACTTGTTGAGCTTAGGAGTCCTCTTGGTTCTATAAGCCTTACAATCTCCGTGTAAGGCAAATTTCCTGCTGACTACATCTCCACCTTCCACTTGGGGTATCCAACGAGGGGGAGAAGTATATCCATCAACTCGTCATCAAGTGAATTTCTGGCGCCGTTGCCGGGGACTCTAGTCTTCAAGATAGGGGAGTTGCACACTATCTTTTACCTTTGCTTTTTAGTCTTGTTAGTTTGCTTTTTAGTTTTTGCTTTAGAGTCTTATACCAAAAACCACAAAAAAAAGTTAGTTACTTTGCTTTGTTTAGTCAGTATGCCTAAATCATTTGCCTCTAGTGTTGTACCCGAAGGAGAGATTCTCACCTTCAAACAAAGGGTTGGAGAAAGTTTGAAAGATGCTTGGTATAGAATTAAAAATTCTCAAGATAGAGCCACCAAGAAGCAATCCACCACTATTTTGCTTAGAAAATTTTATGCTGGTATTACTTCTTGTCATAGGTTTGTTCTAGACACAGCAATAGGAGGGAATTTCTTGGAAGCTCCCGTTGGGGAGGCTCTTAACGTTATGGAAAATATTGTCGGAATCCCACCTATTGTTGCCATAAAGGATAATATCACTTTATCTCATGTTATGAGTAAACTTGAGAAAATATAGCTAGAGATGCCAATCATGAGTAAAATTAATGAAGTACACCGTAGGATTCAAGGGAACTTTAATAGACTTGATAGCTCCATGAACAAAATTTACAAAATTTTGGAGACCCTTAAATCCCATGACGTGGATCCTTCTAGGATTGATAAGATCGAGGATATTTTTGAAACTTTAGGAACTACTCTATCCTCCATCAAGACTAAAAAGGTAGAAACCCCCGCAAGGAAGGGACCTAGGTTCACTAACTTACCCAAGGTTCCTCAACACAAAACAAGTATACCTATTGCTAAGGGTGTTGAAACTTTGAAGACCTTGGAAGAGATACCTCTCTTAAATAGAATTAGAAATGAAATATCAATCGGTCTTACCACCTTTGATTTTTCTCCTAGAAGTGTTGCCACTAAGCCTCTCTTTGAGAGTCCTCTTAAGACTAGTTGTATTATTGAAGAGCTCTTTGATTATCTTAATGATGGTTCAATTGATACAACTTGATCTTCTTGCATTATGCCTAGCTCCAAGGCATAAAAGAAAGCGCTTGTTGGGAGGCAACCCAATTTGTTTTTTTACTTTCTGTTTTAGTGGTATTGATGTGTGTTACTACTGTAGCAACATCATTGTATCTTTATTTGTAAGCCTTGTGCCAAGTTATAGCCTCCGATTGCAAGAAAGTTCAAAAATTGTGACATGCTGTCTAGAAACAGATTTTGTCTGGCTGACGGAAAAATTCGCCAAAAATCACCAGATCATCGTTTTTATCTGATTTTTTTTGAAAGCATGATCTATACAATTTCCTTTCTGGCATATGTTCTGAGATTTTCTATTTGAGTTGCAGAAATACCACGAATAAATTATTTACTACCTCCTTTTCTGTTTTTCACAGATTCTGCCATGTTTTGCGTTTTCATTGTTTTGCAAATCCTAAGGTTACTTTTTATTTAAAAAACCTATTGGCATTAATAGTAAGCAGTATGTTTCCATGCAAATCTTTATTTCCAGCAGACAATGAATTATTTTATTAAGGGTACTAACCACTCTAATCATCTTATGATGAGTTTCATATGAAGGGAGTTTTGAAGTATGCGATGGGAGAGATGATGAAAGAAGATACATGAGTGTCAAGCGCTCAAGCTTAGGGATGCCCCCATGCACTCCAAGAAATATTCAAGGATACTCAAGCGTCTAAGCTTGGGGATACCCCCGTGCATCCCCTTCTCTATCAACAATCATTAGTTCGTCCATCTCCATGCTATATTTTTATCACTTCATATGATATGTGCTATGCTTGGAGCGTCCCCCTGTTTTCTTTTTAGTTTGTTTTAGTTTTGCTTGCTTTTCATAACAACTCGGAACCTAGCCAACCTTGTTTGGGAGAGACACACGCTCCATTCCACTCTAGAACACAACAAAGGTTTTCATGCTTATCTTTTTCGTGTGTTCTTCATCTTTTTGTAGCTACTCTCATGCTTAGCTCTTAGTTTTCATGCTTATCTTTTAAAGAGCTATTATTTAGGTTGATTTTGGAACTCTCTTGAGTTATCATGCTTATCTTGTTTAGAGAGTTGGCTCTTTGCACTGAGTTGTGTGTCTTGCATGAGTAGGTAATTGAGGTTGCTATTTAAGTATAGTAGTAACTTGCAATAGTTTTGAGGTATTGATTTGAGTAATATTTGCACTATTTGTGCCAAGAGCTTGAGCCTATTAGTGATAGGTGTTGTATTTTGGGAAATCCGTGTGTTTTTCAAAAACTAAAAACTAGTTGAGAACTCTAGCTACTAAGTTGATCGCTAACCTGTGGAGGGGTTCGAATATATAGAGTACCCTCACATTACCATGAGTCGAGGATGCGCAAGGATAACCAAGACCCCAAACACTCCTCCTCAGGGTACTTGTATCTTTGTGAATTTCCTAACTATATAGAGAGTTACCGACAATAAGTGTATGAGTTCTTCGGACTAATGTGAGTATTCGATTGTTGGCACTTCCACCATCCATATTTTGCTAGCCTCTTCGGTACCGTGCATTGCCCTTTCTCACATTGAGAGTTGGTGCAAACTCCGGCGGTGCATCCAAACCCATGACATGATACGCTCTGTCATACATAAGCCTATTATATCTTTCCTCAAAGCAGCCACCATACCTACCTATTAAGGCATTTCCATAGCCTTTCCAAGATACATTGGCATGCAACATCCACCATCTCATGACTTGATATTCATGTCATACATGCTTTTGCTTGATCGTAGATTCACATGCTAGTTGGGCCTTGCCCTTATTACTGCTACATGACGCGCTAGTATAATTGCATATCCTGCTATACTGGCAGAGGCATACATTTGCATACATCATGATAGTTTTCACTTGTCTTTATGTTGAGTACTTCTTATAAAGTGTGATGATTTTTCTTTTTATTCATGTAAAACATAGAGTGTAGCCCTTAAGTGAGGAAAAGATCCCAAAGTGGACAAAACAAAAGATCCCAAAGAGGACAAATGAGAGATAAAAAGAAAGAGCCAAAGAGGCCACAAAAAACAGAAAAAGAAAAAGAAATAAAAAGAGAGAAAGGGGCAACACTACTATTCCTTTTGAAAGATCCACACTCGTACTCCATTACTATATAGGTACTACATAGAGGTTATCATTCATGCATAACTATGTGGGGACCCTTACACTATAGAACTTGGTTTGCATATTCCAATGATGAGCCTCCTCAAGTGAGCTCTAGGTCTTCATGAGAAAACAAGTTGGATGCACCCCCACTAGTTCCATTGGAGAGCTTACCTTAGCTCATATGTGCGTCCGTTACATGGCAATCCCTACTCCTCACATCATATCTATCATTTGGCTTTCTCTCGCCTATGGTTGTCCTCATTGATGTGAGCCTTTCACACCTTTTTGTCTTCCTTCCCCATCATTATTCTATTTGCCATCCTAAGTGCCAACATATCTTGCTTACGCTCACCCATTGCATGAGTGCTCAAAATCGAAAGGGAGAGGATCATTTTGACTTGTGGCTGGTGTGGGGATGAGTGAAAATAAGATTCCAAAGGAGACCAAGTGTGAAATTTTAGTAGATTGAGTTCTCAATTAAAAATATATTTTATAATCTCAACCCATCTCCCACTTCTTGCATGCAAACACCATTTGGAGACATTCGAGTCACGGACAGCGAGATCTCTTGCAACTTTATGTTCTTACTTTGCTAAATTCAATACTAGATATAGACTCTTGCTTGTTATTGTCTTGACTTGAATTGCATATCTCACTTTCTTTACTTTGAAGTTTATGATATGTGTGTTAGCATGTCACCACAGAAATTATTGTGTTATCATTTATCTACTCGAGGACGAGCAGAAATTAAGCTTGGGGATGTTGATACATCCCAAACGTATCTATAATTTCTGCTTGTTCCATGATATTTCGGGTGACATTGTTATATGTTTTGCTACACTTTTATATCATTTTACACATATTTGGACTAACCTACTAACTCAGTGCACCCAGTGCCAGTTTCTGGTTGCTGATGTCTATTTTGTAGGGGCTTTTACCCAAATTTTCGAAGCCCGAAAAAATCCAGATTTTTTTTATAAAAATCAACGAAATAGAAGTTTCTGGATCAACGAAGGAGGGCCAAAGGGGGCGAGGGGCCTCCCAGGCGGCCTGCTGGCACGCCAGGCCCTAGGCCGCACCAGGAGGTCGCCTGGGTGGGTCCCACCTCCTCTCGTGCCCTCCTTTGGCCTTTAGGGTCCCGAGAAGAAACCCTCGCACAGTTTCTAGAATCGCGAATTTCTCCATCGTTCCGCCGCCGCAGCGCTTCCAAAATCGGGAGCGTAGGGAGACCTTTTTCCGGCACCCTACCGGAGGGAAGATTGACCTCCGGGAGCTTCACCACCGCCATGGACGCTTCCTGTACGTGTCGTGAGTAGTCCTCCTTGGACCATGAGTCCATGACCAGTAGCTACGTGATGTCTTCTCTCCAATCTTGTGCTTCAATGGTTAGTCGTTGTGAGCTGCCCTACATGATCAAGGCATCTATGTAATTCTCTTGCTTTTGCTATGCTCAGTTTGCTGGGATCCGATGGATTATGAGATTATGTCTAGATTGTTATGAGTTATATATTTTATTATCCTTTTATATTATGTTCCTTAGTGATTCATGCATGTTCTGTGTTGCCTTTTATTGCTTCGGCCAAGTAGTAGATTGTAACTCCAAGAGGGAGCATTATGCACGATTGTGGGTTCAGGCCCCTCGATGTCTAGCTTGAGTGACAGAAACATGATACTACGGGATGTGCTTGTTGCCACAAGGGAGAAAACAACGGTGCTTGTGAGCATGGTTGCAAGGATTGTTTACCTTACGCATAGTTCGTTAATGCAGTTGTCCATTGCTTTGAATTTACACTTTGGGTGGGGCTCGCAACTTAATACCGGAGAGATATTCTAGATAGATATCTCAAGGTGGATGATTTGTAAGTAAATGTTGATGAATAAACGGTCTACTTGTCTTGCATACTGCCCATTACTATTGAACCTCTAACTATCAAGTAGCATAATTAGCATTGCAGTGCAATCATAATTCTGTCAATTTCCCAAGTGTGATTTGTTTACCCAAGCATAGTTGTTTATCGTCTTTTGGGAGAGAGACATAACTAGTGAACATCATGTGACTCTGGTCCATATCACCATCATTGTTTACACCTCCATTATTTACCGCTTTCATTTACTTTTCCGTTGCAATCACTATTACCTTTCCGCTTGTGTTTTGATCCTTTGCAAACTACAAGGCCGGAGAGATTGACAACCTTTGTGTACTCGTTGGGAGCAAAGTTATTTGTTGTGTGTGCAGGTCCACGTCTTCTGCTGACCAGGACAGGAGATACCTATTTTTGAGCCTAGGAGTCCTCTTGGTTCGATAAACCTTATAGTCTCCGTGTAAGGGAAATTTGCTGCTCACTACATCTCCACCTTCCTCTTGGGGTATACAACGAGGGGCGAGAAGTATATCCATCAACTCGTCATCAAGTACTTCTTATAAAGTGTGAAGATCTTCTTTTTATTCTTGTAAAATATAGAGTGTTGCCCTTAAGTGAGGAAAAGATCCCAAAGAGGACAAACAAAAAGATCCCAAAAGAGGACACATGAAAAGATCCCAAAGAGGACAAATGAGAGATAAATAGAAAGAGCCAAAGAGGCCACAAAAATAAAGAAATAAAAAGATAAAAAGATAAAAAGATAAAAAAGTGAGAAGGGGGCAAGACTACTATTCCTTTTGAAAGATCCACACTCGTACTCCATTGTTATATTTGTACTCCATAGAGATTATCATTCATGCATAACTACGTGGGGACCCTTACACTATAGAACTTGGCTTGTATATTCCAATGATGAGCCTCCTCAAATGAGCTCTAGGTCTTCATGAGCAAGCAAGTTGGATGCACCCCCACTATTTCCATTGGAGAGCTTACCTTAGCTCATATGTGCATCCATTGCATGGCAATGCCTACTCCTCACATCATATCTACCATTTGGCTTTCTCTCGCATATGGTTGTCCTCATTGATGTGAGCCTTTCACACCTTTTTTTTCTTCCTTCCCCATCATTATTATCTTTGCCATCCTAAGTGCCAACATATCTTGCTCATGCTCATCCGTTCCATGAGTGCTCAAATTCAAAAGGGAGAGGATCATTTTGACTTGTACCTGACTAGTGGTCTGGGATGAGTCAGAATAAGATTCCGAAGGAGACCAAGTGTGAAGTTTTAGTAGAATGAGTTCTCAATTAAACCATATATGATTTTTATGCTCTAAACCCATCTCCCACTTCTTGCACGCAAAAACCATTTGGAGACATTCGAGTCACGGACAACGAGAGCTCTTGCACCTTTATGTTCTTACTTTGCTAGTTTCAATACTAGATATAGACTCTTGCTTGTTATTGTCTTGACTTGAATTGCATATCTTACTTGCTTTACTTTGAAGTTATTATATGTGTGTTTGGATGTCACCATAGAAATTATGCTTGTTATGATTTACCTACTCGAGGACGAGCAAGAATTAAGCTTGGGGGTGTTGATACGTCCCAAACGTATCTATAATTTCTGCTTGCTCCATGCAAGTTTTGGGTGATATTACTATGTGTTTTGTACACTTTCATACCTTTTTTAACATATTTGGACTAACCTACTAACTCAGTGCACCCAGTGCCAGATTCTGTCTGCTGATGCCTGTGAATTGTAGGTTTATACCCATATTTACAGTGCCCGAAAAATTCCACAAAAATATATAAAAAATCAGCGTTGCAGAAGACTCTAGACGGCCGAAGGAGGGCCACAGGGAAGTCAAGAGCCCCCCAGGCTTCCTGGTGGCGCAGCCTGCCCCCTGGCCGCGCAGGGAGGCTGCCTGGGTGGGGCCCACCCCCTCTGGTGCCCTACCTTGGCTCCAATTTTTACCCCCGTGGAGGAAACCCTGATTACAGAACCCCTTTCTCTAGAAGCAATTCCGATCTCTGCCACCATCGCCAACAAGTTTAGGGGGACCAGAATTCCTGTGATGGCACCCTGCCGGGACGGGCAAGTGCCCCCGGATTCATCTCCATAGACATTGCTTCCTCCCTCCATGAAGCGGGAGTAGTTCCTCCTCGGGGCAGAGGTCTTCTACATTAGCTATGTGGTTAATTCTCTCTCCCATGATGTGATCTTGATTGTGATCATAGGCTATGTTAACCTAGGGTGATCCCATGATGTTTCACCTTCTTCTATGTATTGGATTGATGTACTCACTTGATCTTATCTAGTATAATCTCCGAGAGCATGGTGACAGGGGTCTATTGGACATGGATTAGAAGAATATTTTCATGAGTGATTTCCTCTTTTGTGAATTGATTGAAGATTGAGAGTCTCTTGGTGCTTGTATTTGACTATCCTTGAGATACGTTGTGGTGATTGTGGTACTCTCTTTGGATGGCCGTGGTGACATTGCGAAATCCATAGATGAGAACTACAAACTCTGAGGTGTGCTTTTGTAGCCCTACATAATTCTCGTCCTCTCTTGATCACAAAGGAATGACCTTCGGGTACATCTCCATTGCATGTTTTAGTGGAAATATCATGTGATTAGTCTATGTTAATGTTGTTGGGAGTTGCCACTAGTGAAAGTATGAAGCCTAGGCCTTGTTTCTCACCATTGTTACACCGTTTATGTTCACTTTTGTCACTTGCTACCTTGCTGTAATTTTTATTACAGATTTATATTACCTTGCTTTGCCACACCTATCACCCATATTTTACCATCTCTTCGCTCAACTAGTGCACCTATACAATTTACCATTTAATTAGGTGTGTTGGGGACACAAGAGACTTCTTGTTTCTTAATTCCAGAGTTGCTTGAGAGAGACCATCTTCAACCTCTACTTCCCTGAGTTCGATAAACCTTAGGTCATCCACTTGAGGGAAATTGATGTTGTCCTACAAACCTCTGCGCTTGGAGGCCCAACATAGTCTACAAGAATAGAAGTGTCCGTAAACATCACCCCTCCTCCAAGGAGGAGAGCTTCGCCTGAAGCTAAGGGAGAGTCCTCCTCCCAGAAGGGAGGTGGACTTCCTTGGGAGGACTCTTCCTCCTTTCCTTTTAAACTTTCTTGCCTTATCCCTCCACTCCTAGCTGCATGGGCCTTTAGGGGAGGCTTCGTCCAGCCCACCAGGGGCTGGTCTACCTCCTCTCACAGTCCATTAAGCCTTTGGGTCGTCACACCCCTCACAGTGGTCCCCCGGTACCCTCCCGGCACTCCCGATACCCTATCGATGAGCCCGAAACTCTTCCGGTGACCAAATAAGGACTTCCTATATATCAATCTTTACCTCCGGACCATTTCGGAGCTCCTCGTGACGTCCAGGATCTCATTCGGGACTCCAAAAAACCTTCGGTCACCAACACCTATAACTCAACTATACCGAAACGTCACCGAACCTTAAGTGTGCAGACCCTGCAGGTTCGAGAACTATGTAGACATGACTTGAGACATTCTCCGGTCAATAACCAATAGCGGGACCTGGATGCCCATATTGGCTCCTACATATTCTACGAAGATCTTTATCGGTTGAACCTCTATGTCAAGGATTCAGTTAATCCTGTATGCTATTCCCTTTGTCACTCGGTATGTTACTTGCCCAAGATTCGATCGTTGGTATCTCCATACATAGTTTAATCTCGTTACCAGCAAGTCTCTTTACTCGTTCTGTAATACAAGATACCGTGACTAACTCCTTAGTCACACTACTTGCAAGGCTTATTGTGATGTTGTATTACCGACCGGGCCCCGAGATACCTCTCGTCACACGGAGTGACAAACCCCAGTCTTGATCCATGCCAACCCAACAGACACCTTCGGAGATACATGTAGATCACCTTTATAGTCACCCAGTAATGTTGCGACGTTTGATACACACAAGGTATTCCTCGGTGTCCGGGAGTTGCATGATCTCATGGTCATAGAAAACAGATACATTGACATGCAGAAAACAGTAGCAATAAACTGACACGATCATATGCTACGTTCATAGTTTGGGTCTTGTCCATCACATCATTCTCCTAATGATGTGATCTTTTTATCAAGTGACAACACTTGTCTATGGCCAGGAAACCTTGACCATCTTTGATCAACGAGCTAGTCAACTAGAGGCTCACTAGGGGCAGTGTGTCGTCTATGTATCCACACATATATTTGAGTTTCCAATCAATACAATTCTAGCATGGATAATAAACAATTATCATGGACAAGGAAATATAAAAATAACCAATTTATTATTGCCTCTAGGGCATATTTCCAACATTATCGCTGGACTTCCTGAAGAATCCGGGTTACCGGATACAGGGATGTAGATAGTTCTGAGTTCTGATGATCGGGAGTGCGAACCTCCCACTGGTTCCTCAATGGTAGCGATCAGGTGTGTGATCGATGGGAAGTAAATTTCCCTGTCATCACGTGTGATCCTGGTCTGGTTGTAGATCGACGGTTGGTCGTGGGATACTCCCATGGCGTGAATTCAACCAAGCATCTTGTCTAATTCCGTAACACTCACGGTGCCCCCATTGCCGGGGTCCACGGGGCTAACCCGAGGTGTCGTTGTCATCAGAATATTCAAAGTCATGCGAGAGTCGTGTTCATCCAAACATGATCTGAATGAAGTATTGGGCTCGGGCCTCAAGGTTGAAGCATGGCCGAGAGTCGTCTCAAGGGGAGATCTGCCCCCTCCGATGCCGAGGCATCGAGGGCAAAAGGAGTTGTAGGAATAAGGTCTCCTCGGGAATCGACGATGAACTCTTAGTTCCCAAACCTGATGTCCTGATGAGAGGGGGCGAGGCTTCCGATTCAGTCTAAGTGACCAGTTGGATTGGCATGCAACACGATGTTGTCGGACCCGAAAATTTTCCCAGGGACGAAAACATCCCCGGGTCGGATATCATCCCTAATGATGAGATGGGTCAGTGGTCCTTCAGTAGTTCCACAGCGGGATCTCAATGAAAGCACCAATTCGGTGTCTAAACCGGCTGGATCGAGTAGGGGGGCAACTGTGGATCTTGGATCGATGGGTAACAAGGGGACAAAGAAGATGATGTTTACCCAGGTTCGGGCCCTCTTAATGGAGGTAAAACCCTATGTCCTTTTCTTGTTGTATTGATGAGGTAGTAGAAAGTACAGAGTTGATCTATCTCGAGATTGGATGTTGTGGTCTAAACCCTAATTGTAATGAGCGTAAGTCGCCTAAGAACTACGGCTCTTCGGTTTATATAGATACCAGGGGCGCTAGGGTTTATACAACGATGGTTACAATAAGGGAAGGAACACACAGACTAACACGTTATATTGGATTGCACGCCAAGTCTTCGGAGGAGTCCACCTTGATCTTAGTATCTTCAATGACAGTCAAACGACCCACGAGTCCGGTCCACAAGAATAGATAGGTGGCTGATGAACCACAAGTATAGGGGGTCAATCGTAGTCCTTTAGATAAGTAAGAGTGTCAAACCCAACCAGGAGTGGAAGGAAATGACAAGCGGTTTTCAGCAAGGTAATTTCTGCAAGCACTTAAATAGTGGTAACAGGTTGTTTGATAGCAAGATAACTGTAACAAGTGACAAGTAGCAATAGTGAAAATAGATGCAGAAAGGTATCCCTATGATTTTGTGGCAAAGGAGAAGCCAGAACAATTTCTTATAATAGGCAAAGTGTTCTTTAGGGCACGCGGGAATTTCATCTAGTCACTTTCGTCATGTTGGGTTAATTCGCGTTCAGTACTTTGCTAGTTTGATATGTGGGTGGACCGGTGCTTCGGTGCTGATATTACTTGAACAAGCCCCCCACTTACAATTAACACTTCCGGAAGCATCTGCAACTACGAGAAAAGTATTAAGAATAAAT
This sequence comes from Hordeum vulgare subsp. vulgare, assembly GCF_904849725.1. Taxonomy (NCBI): domain Eukaryota; kingdom Viridiplantae; phylum Streptophyta; class Magnoliopsida; order Poales; family Poaceae; genus Hordeum; species Hordeum vulgare. Next base: position 441,434,556 of record NC_058522.1, on the reverse strand, counting down.
TCTAACCATAGCATTAAACATAGGGATCCAAATCATCCCCTTACGGAGTAGTGCCTAGACTAGGGTTTAAGTTTCTGTCACTCTCGCAACCCACCCTCTAATTACTACTCCACAATGCATACCCTTAGGCCCAAAGATGGTGAAGTGTTATGTAGTCGACATTCACATAACACCACTAAGGGAATCACAACATTCATATCATCAAAATATCGAACGAATATCAACTTCACATGACTACTTGCAACATGATTTCTCCCATGGCCTCAAGAACAAAAGTAAATACCAACAAGCGATATACATGTTCATGACCAGAGAGGTATTAAATAGCATAATGAATCTGAACATATGATCTCCCACCACATAAACAATAAAGCATCAACTAGAAGGTGTAATCAACACTACTAGACACACCTCATGTACCAATCCGAGGTTCCCATACAAGATTGAGTACAAAAGATGAACTAGGGTTTTGAGAGAAGATGGTGCTGGTGAAGATGTTGATGAAGATTGCCCTCCCCGAGATGGTAGGGTTGTTGGTGATGACGATGGCCTCGATTTCCCCTTGTGGGAGGGAAGTCCCTCCGGCGAAATTGCTCCGTCGGAAGGCAAAAGTGCTCCTGCCCAGATTCCACCTCGAGACGGCGGCGCTTCGTCTCGAAAGTCCTCCTCTTAAGTTTTTTAGGGTAAAGGATAATTTATACCACAAGATGATCGCCAAAGGTGGGCCAGGGGGCCACTTGACATAAGGCCGCGCCAATGGGGCCTAGCACGCCCTCGTGTCTGGTGGGCGCCTGGTAGCCCCCCTCGTGTACTTCTTCGCTCCAGTTTTTTTATTTTTTATAAAATAAATCTCCGTAAATTTTCAGCCCAATTGGAGATGTGTAGAATAGGTATCTCTCATGTAGCTTTTTCAAGTCCAGAATTCCATCTGCTGGCATTCTCCCACTTGATGTAAACCTTGCATATTATGAGAGAAAAGGCATTAGAATTACTCCACCAAGTGGAAAAATGCATAAAAGCACTATGAATAATAGTAACAACACATGATGCAAAATGGACGTATCAACTCCCCCAAGCTTAGCCCTCACTTGTCCTCAAGCGAAGCCGATTATGAAAATCATGACCACATGCTTTGAGAGAGAGGTGTCGATAAAAACAAAATACGGACATAACAACATCATGCTCAATATTATAACAGAAAATAAAACTTCATAAAATATTTCATCACAATATTTTCATCATATAACTTTTACCATAAAGGCTTCTTATAAACAAGTAGCAATTCATCACAACATCAAAGAGTGAAGCATAAACTCTATTGAAAACTAACAAACTATTTTTTCAGTCAACTTTGCAACACAATTCATCATACTTTCAGGAAGGGTCACATAGCGGAGATTTGAAGCAAGTCTACATACTCAACCATCATTTAGCTTCTCTGATTGCTAACACTCAGCGCATATATATGAGCAAAAGGTTTAAATCAGACACATAAAAATATAGGGGCTTATAGTGTTGCCTCCTAATGTATTCACCTCAAGGGTGATGTCAACAATAATAACTCATGACTACCCACATTCAGATGGATATATATGTTGTAACATCTTAAATTTTCAATTTGGACTGTTTTACAATTATAGCTAAGCATCTATGCATTTTGATTGAAATGAATGTGGCAATTGAATTTTCATTTGGTATTTTATTTCATTTTTGTTGACACGTGAATTTCATTCACAAATCCCTCACAAAATACCTTGTCCAACAAGTATGAGAGGAGGTAACATGACACCACAAAAGTGAGAAGAAAATAGTACAAATTTATTTGAAGGTCATATTTGATTTTATTTGAAATTTTAAAAATTAAGATTTTATAAAGTTTTTATTTTGTGTCTAAAAAAATGTCCACGTTGTAGGAATTATTTTTCCGATCGTTTTGGTATATAATACCCTATATTTATTTTTGTTTTTAGTATATGTTTTCTCCCTTTGTTTTTTTCTGTAAGAAAAAACCGAATTTAAAAAAACTTCTTGCCAGGCCAGCGCACCGGCCGGCGCACCCAGCCATGCGCGAGCGCCCCAGCCCTCGACAAAAATCGGTCGCCCTCGACGTCCCGTGTGTGTTGGACAACCTCCCCGACGCTGTTGATCGCCGGAGCTACCGCAACACCGTCATCTTCTTCCTCCTCACGTTCGTTCTCTAAAGTTATTTTCATATTAGTTAAGTAGAGCTCGTCCACCTTTTATCCCTTGTAGCGAACGCTTCCAGCAAACCAGTGATAGCCACGACTCACGTGTCCGCAACCTAATGTTTTCAGAAAAATCCCGTTTTTAGATTAGATCTCAGTTTTTTTGTATCTTTAATTTTATAACTCTGATTTAGATGATTCTTTTTGCTGATGATTCAAAAAAACCACCTCTATCACGTGGAACCATCAAAAAAATATTTTTGAACTTTTAATTTTCGAGTGCAAACAGATTTGTACTAAACACCAATTTTGGTATAACTTTTATTTAAAAATTTGTTTTTGAGTGTTCATTTTTGCCAATGATTTCTACATGTTATGTCTATCCACAGGACTAATAAAAATATTTTTGGTTTTAATAATTTTTTTATCTGGACAGATTCAAGATTTATTTTAAATAGGCCATATTTTTTGTTTTATAAAACCTTTTTATTTGATTCTTTTTGTGTAGAAAATTTTAGGTGAAATACTTTTTGTTAATCTCATTACTCTTAGTTCTTGTTTGTGTTAAGTTGTTATTAGCTACAGAAAACTACTCATTGTTTGTTTTGTTTTACTAAAAGCTTTGCCATAGAGTTTTGGATGAATTCTTTATTTGGTTTTTCTCTCTTGTCTTCGTTAGTGTTATTGATTGTTTCAATATTATTAGTTTTTACTTGCTGTTATGTTTATGTTGTGCTTATTGTGTTAATTGTTTGTCTCGTTAGATCATCCGTAGTGTGAGGCTTGCTATTTAGAGTCACTCGAGTTTGAAGACCATCATCAAGGCAAGTTCACATTGATCATGGATTACCAATGATTTTATTGCATTAGTTCAACTTCTTTCCACCATTGCATGCAAAGTAGGTAAATTGGAAACTTGGTTCTTGAGTAGTATCATGTGGTAGGCACCCCATAAACCCTTGTCACTTTGGTCCGGGAGACGATATTTTATTTTTGCTATGCTTTTAGTAGATAGGGTTGGTTGAGTGTTTAGCAGGAGAGTTGTGAGACTTAATTAATGACCAAGACCTCAATACTTCAAGATTTTCAAGACCTCATGATGAAATATACATCTGGGTGGAAATTGGTTGAACGACACCCTGGAGTACCCAGTGGTAGCCTAGGTGCTGCTGGAGAAGTGCCAGTATTCACGCGAAAAGTTCCACCCAGGCATGAAGAGATGGATGGACACTTCAGGACCCGAGGCTTACCTGCACAGCCACAAGCCAGACGGGCGGTGCTACGAGATGTAGAAGAACGGTAGGAATGGATGGACACCGATAGTGCCTCAGAGGGACCCGTTGGATGACCATGTTTTGATCATCTGGTTCTCAAACACCCTGCAGTGCGAGGACTTCAATGGAGGCGATCAAATCTTGTGGGGAATGTGTGCAAAACTTTGTAGAGTACCAAACCTAATCAATTAGCCGTGTCCACAGTTACGGACAACTTGAGCCAAAGGAACTGAAACTATCAGGAATTCTCGACATAAATAAGCTTAATGATGTTGGCATTATTATTTGGGTATGAGAAATGGTTGGTGGAACCTTCTCATTAAACAACCAACATGTAGTAATTGTTTTCTATTTTTTCCCCTCTCTTGTTGTAGGAAAAAATTGATTTCCGCTAAAACTTAGAGCCCCACTTGCCATATATGCATATAGTATACATGATATTTTCACCCCTCTCTTTTGTGACTTGCCGGCATATTCAGTATGCTGACCTGCATGGCTGCAATGTGTCATGTTGCAGAGTCTTGATGACCCACAAGTGTAGGGGATCTATCGTAGTCCTTTCGATAAGTAAGAGTGTCGAACCCAACGAGGAGCAGAAGGAAATGACAAGTGGTTTTCAGCAAGGTATTCTCTGCAGGCACTGAAATTATCGGTAACAGATGGTTGTGTGATAAGATAATTTCGTAGCGAGTAGCAAGTAACAATAGTAACAAAGGTGCAGCAAGATGGCCCAATCCCTTTTGTAGCAAGGGACAAGCCTGGACAAACTCTTATATGAGGTAAAGCGCTCCCGATGACACATGGGAATTTCTGTCAAGCTAGTTTTCATCATGTTCATATGATTCGCGATCACTACTTTGATAGTTTGATATGTGGGTGGACCGGTGCTTGGGTGCTGCCCTTACTTGGACAAACATCCCACTTATGATTAACCCCTCTTGCAAGCATCCGCAACTACGAAAGAAGGATTAATACAAAGTCTAACCATAGCATTAAACTAGTGGATCCAAATCAGCCCCTTACGAAGCAACGCATAAACTAGGGTTTAAGCTTCTGTCACTCTAGCAACCCATCATCTACTTATTACTTCCCAATGCCTTCCACTAGACCCAAGTAATGGTGAAGTGTTATGTAGTCGACGTTCACATAACACCACTAGAGGAAAGACAACATACAATGCATCAAAATATCGAACGAATACAAAATTCACATGACTACTTGTAGCAAGATTTATCCCATGTCCTTAGGAACAAAAGTGACTACTCACAAAGCATAATTATGTTCATGACCAGAGAGGTATGGAATAGCATTAAGGATCTGAACATATGATCTTCCATCGAGTAATCCAACTAGCATCAACTACAAAGAGTAATTAACACTACTAGCAACCTTACAAGTACCAATCGGAGTCGCGAGACGGAGATAGGTTACAAGAGATGAACTAGGGTTTGGAGATGAGATGGTGCTGATGAAGATGTTGATGGAGATGAGTCCCCTCCGATGAGAGGAGTGTTGGCGATGACGATGGCGACGATTTCCCCCTCCGGGAGGGAAGTTTCCCCGGCAAGACGGCCCTGCCGGAGCTCTAGATTGGTTCTACTCAAGTTCTGCCTCGTGGCGGCGGCGTCTCCTCCCGAAAGACTCCTCTTCATTTTTTTTGGGACGAAACCGTCCTTATAGCAGAAGATGGGAGCCGGAGGGGCAACAGGGGGCCCACAAGCCACCCAGGCGCGGCCAGGGGGGTAGGCCGCGCCTGGTAGGCTTGTGGCCTCCTGGTGGCTCCCCTCTGGTACTTCTTCCGCCCAGTATTTTTTATAAAATCCAAATTAATTCCTCATTGAATTTCACGACTTTTGGAGTTGCGCATAATAGGTATCTCAAACTTGCTCCTTTACCAGACCAGAATTCCAGCTGCCAGCATTCTCCCTCTTCATGTAAACCTTATAAAATAAGAGAGAAAAGGCATAAGTATTGTACCGTAAAGTGCAATAACAGCCCATAAAGCGATAATTATCAACATAAAAGCATGATGCAAAATGTACGTATCAACTCCCCCAAGCTTAGACCTCGCTTGTCCTCAAGCGGAAGCCGAGATCAATAAATATGCCCACATGTTTAGAGATAGAGGTGTCGATAAAACAAAATACGGACATGCAGACATCATGGTCATATTTATAACAGCAATATCGTCATATAATCTCTTATGCTAAAGTGATAATTCCTTCACAAAGTAAAGTATGGATCAAGAACCTTATTGAGAATTAACAACCAATAGCCTTTAGTCATTGAAGCAATTGCAATTTATCATAACATCGGAAAGAGTCAAATAAGAGCTTGTAAATCAAGTCCACATACTCAATCATCCTTTCGTCTTCTACAATTGCTAAAACTCACGTGGTACTCATGAGATCAAAGTTTCAGTTGGACACAGAGAAAGATAGGGGCTTATAGTTTCGCCTCCCAACTACTTACCTCAAGGGTAATGTCAACAATAATAATTCATGAATACTTACTTCCAAGTTGGCATATGAATATAGATCTTTCCCTAGCACACGACGTTAGCCAAGATAATGGCGAAATAAGAAATTGTTGTCGATCACCATGACTCTTTTAAGGATAAAAAGTAAAGGTACAAGATAGGCCCTTCGCAGAGGGAAGCAGAGGTTGTCATGCGCTTTTGAGGTTTGGATGTGTGACCTCTTAGTGTGAAGGAACGTCACTTTATATTGCCTCCTGTGATAAAGAACTTTATTATGTAGTCTGTCGCTTTTATGTCTTCCTCATCACAGGTTCGTACGAAGCTTATTTTCCACACACTAATAGATCATACATATTTAGGGAGCAATTTTTATTGCTTGCACCGATGACAACTTACTTGAGGGATCTTATTCCATCCATGGGTAGGTATGGTGAACTCTCATGGCAAAACTGGGTTGAAGGTTTATGGATGCACAAGTAGTATCTCTACTTAGTGCGGAAGTTTGGCTAATATGAGGTGGAAGCAATCGTCGTATTCTAAGGGATCTCTAGTCATATAACATTGTTCGGAACCAAGCAAACATAATTCATTATGTTGTCTTCCTTGTCCAACATCTACTTCTAAGCATGTAATAGTTTAATGAGTGTTCACAATCATAGATGGTGCCCAAGATGATATATTTATATGTGAACCTCTCCTTCTTTATTACTTCCTATTAATTGCAACAATGACCAAGGTCGACGTTTGTCCACCCACAACAAGTTTCAATCAACATTCTTTTTATATGTGAAGCCATCACTTCCCATAAGATCATTACAAGATCATTCATGCTTTTGTTATTTTATTATTCTTCTCTTTAGATCATGGCATGAGGCAAGGCCCTTAACTAAAACACTCTTTATTATATGACTCACGAACTCGAATACATTGGGGGTGACACAAAGAAAAACTCAAGCCTAGATCACTAAGAACTTTATTCTACTAGATAAGATAAAACCAAAAAGGATCGAACTAAGAAGAAGGTAAAGGAAAAATATGTGATGGTGATACGATACCGAGGCAACTCCCCCAATCTTGGCACAAGCCAAGAGGAGTGCCCACACCCGTGCTTGATTATCTTCCTTCGAAGGTGAAGTGGTGGAGTTGTCCTGTCTTTTGATTCCAAGAGGGCCATCAATCTTCGATTTATACTTTGGAGCTCTGTGATATGTTTCTCCAGCAAAACAACTTCACGGGTGAGATAAGTATTACGAACACAAGTTATTTCACATAACCTCAAGAGTTCGATCAAGGATGGAGGTAAAAGTTGGAGGTAGGGTTGAAGAAAATCCTCTTCCTCAGCTTCTTCCTTGTTGAGCACAGATTGCCCTTCGTTCGATGCCGGATTCTCCTCCTTAGTTTTGCCCTTAGTTTCTTCCAGCAGCCCTTCCTTGGCCTCCATGACCTCCATTCTTTTCAGATCAGCATTTACTTCTTCATAGACTTGAGGGAAATCGTTCTCCCCGACAGATTCCTGAGACGACATCCTTGCCCTAAATTTGTGGCACAAACAGGGTCGAAATGAAAAGAGAGGATATTTGCATGATATGAGGGTCAGACCTTTTGGGAGATTATATAGTGAATTTTTCCTCACCAAAAGGAGTATTCCACCAGAAAACGGAGTCCGGGAGACACACGAGGTGCTCACAAGCCACCCAGGCGTGGCCAGGGGGGTAGGCCGCGCCTCGCAGGCTTGTCGCCTCCTCGTGCGCTTTCCGGACTACTTTAAATTTTTCTATTTTTCTAAAACTTCCAAAACGGAGAAAAGTTGCTACTAGAAAAGTTTTGGAATCGGTTTACTTACTGAATCACATACCTCTTCGTTTTTGGAGTCTGAAACAGGCTGATAAATATTCCTTATGTACTCCTCTAGAGTTATGGTATTAATAATATTGCTTTCAACATTTATGGGAGTGCCTGAGATATAATGCTTAATTCTTTGCCCATTTACAACTCTTGAAAAATTCCCTTCTGTGTTGTTGATTTTGATGGCACCAGAACGATACACTTCTTCGACAATGTAAGGACCTTCCCATTTAGAGAGAAGCTTGCCTGCAAAAAATCTTAAACGAGAATTGTATAGCTAGACATAATGACCTACATTGAACTCACGTTTTTGTATCCTTTTATCATGCCACCTCTTAACTTTTTCTTTAAACAACTTGGCATTTTCATATGCCTGAGTTCTCCATTCATCAAGAGAGATAATATCAAATAACCGATTCTCACCAGCAAGTTTGAAGTCAAAGTTGAGCTCTTTGATTACCCAATAAGCCTTATGCTCTAGCTCAAGAGGTAAATGACATGCTTTACCGTAAACCATTTTGTATGGAGACATGCCCATGGGATTCTTATAAGCAGTTCTATAAGCCCATAGTTCATCATCAAGCTTCTTAGACCAATTCTTTCTAGACCTATTAACAATCTTTTGCAGAATTAGTTTAATTTCTCTATTACTTAGCTCTACTTGACCACTGGACTGAGGATGATAAGGAGATGCAATTCTGTGGTTGACATCATACTTAGCAAGCGTTTTACGGAAAGCACCATGAATAAAATGTGAACCACCATCAGTCATTAAATATCTAGGGACTCCAAATCTAGGGAAAATAACTTCTTTAAGCATCCTAATATAGGTGTTGTGATCAGCACTACTAGTTGGGATAGCTTCTACCCACTTAGTAACGTAATCAACAGCAACTAGAATATGAGTATACCCGTTAGACTTTGGAAAAGGTCCCATATAGTCAAAACCCCAAACATCAAATGGTTCAATGACAAGTGAATAATTCATAGGCATTTCGTGACGTTTACTCGTATTACCTATTCTTTGACATTTATCACAAGACAAGACAAACTTACGGGCATCCTTGAAGAGAGTAGGCCAATAAAAACCGGATTGCAATACCTTGTGTGCAGTTCTATCTCCCGCATGGTGTTCTCCGTAAGCCTTGGAGCGACACTTTTCTAGGATATGTCCGTGTTCATGCTCAGGTACACAACGTCTAATAACACCATCTACTCCTTCTTTATAAAGGCGAGGATCATCCCAAAAGTAATGTCTCAAATCAAAGAAGAATTTCCTCTTTTGTTGGTATGTGAAACTAGGTGGTATAAATTTAGCAACAATATAATTTGCATAATCAGCATACCAAGGTGTACTACGTGAAGCATTGATGACATTCAGTTGTTCATCTGGAAAGCTATCATCAATACGTTGTGGGTCATCAAGAACATTCTCCAACCTAGACAAGTTATCTGCTACGGGGTTCTCAGCACCCTTCCTATCAACAACATGCAAATCAAATTCTTTTAGCAAGAGAACCCATCTGATAAGTCTAGGTTTAGCATCTTTCTTTTCCATGAGATACTTAATAGCAGCATGATCAGTGTGAATAGTAACTTTGGAATCAACAATGTAAGATCTGAACTTTTCACATGCAAACACGACTGCTAAAAATTCCTTTTCAGTAGTAGCATAGTTTCTTTGGGCAATGTCTAGAGTTTTACTAGCATAGTGAATAACATTCAATTTCTTATCAACTCTTTGTCCTAGAACAGCACCAACAGCATAATCACTAGCATCACACATAATTTCAAAAGGTAGGTTCCAATCAGGTGGTTGAACAATAGGTGCAGTTATCAAGGCCTTCTTAAGTATTTCAAATGCTTCTTCACAATCATCATAAAAAATGGAATATCCTTTTGCAAGAGATTGGTAAGAGGCCTGGAAATCTTAGAGAAGTCTTTAATGAACCTTCTATAGAAACCAACATGACCAAGGAAACTTATTATACCTTTAATGTCTGTAGGACATGGCATTTTCTCGATCGCATAAACTTTAGCCTTATCGACTTCAATACCTCTTTCAGAAATTTTATGTCCTAAGATGATGCCTTCATTAACCATAAAGTGGCACTTCTCCCAATTCAAGACAAGGTTGGTATCTTTACATCTCTGCAAAACTCGATCAAGGTTGCTGAGCCAATCATCAAAAGAAGACCCGTAAATGGAGAAGTCATCCATGAAAACCTCAACAATCTTTTCACAAAAGTCAAAGAATATAGCCATCATACATCTTTGAAAGGTAGCAGGTGCATTACATAAGCCAAATGGCATACGTCTATAAGCAAAGGTACCGAAAAGGCAGCTAAAAGTGGTTTTCTCCTGATCAGATTGTGCAACAGGTATTTGGGAGAAACCAGAATAACCATCTAGAAAGTAGGAAGTGTGTGTGTTTAGACAATCTTTCTAGAATTTGGTCAATAAAAGGCAAAGGGTAATGATCTTTCCTAGTGGCTTTAGTCAATTTCCTAAAATCAATTACCATCCTATAGCCAGTAACAATTCTCTATGGGATCAATTCATCTTTATCATTAGGGACAACGGTAATGCCTCCTTCTTAGGGACGCAATGCACCAGACTTACCCAATCACTATGAGCAACACGATAGATAATACCTGCTTCCAGGAGCTTTAGTATTTCTTTTCTTACTACTTCTTTCATCTTAGGATTTAATCTCCGTTGATGATTGGCAACTGGTTTGGAATCAGGATCAGTTTTAATTTTATGCTGGCATAGAGTGGGACTAATGCCCTTAAGATCATCAAGAGTATATCCAATAGCAGCACGGTGCTTCCTCAGAGTTTTCAATAATTTCCTTTCTTCATGCTCTGAAAGGCTAGAACTAATAATAATAGGATATATCTCTTTTTCATCAAGATAAGCATACTTAAGAGTATCAGGTAACAATTTAAGCTCAAACACAGGATCACCCTTTGGTGGGGGTGGATCTCCAAGAAGTTCAACATGCAAATTATTCTTAAGGATAGGATGTTGTTCAAAGATAACTCTATCTATCTCATTCCTTTCATCCATATGCATATCATTTTCATGCTCAAGCAAGTATTGCTCTAAAGGATCAGTAGGAGGCACAAAATAGAAGCTAGAGCAATAATTTCATCCTTACTAGACAATTCTTTTTCATGAGGTTGTCTACCAAACTTGGATAAATTGAATTCGTGTGACACACCTTCAAAGCCAACAGTGATAGTTTGCTTCACACAGTCAATGTGAGCATTGACAGTATTGAGGAAAGGTTTGCCAAATATGATGGGACAAAAGCTATCTTGTGTGGTAGCAAGAACGAGAAAATCAGTAGGATACTTAGTTTTACCACACAAGACTTCAACATCTCTAACAATTCCCAAAGGGCGGATAGTATCTCTATTGGCAAGCTGAATAGTAACATCAACAGGTTCCATCTCGACAGGTGCAATCTCGTCTTTAATTTCATCATATAAAGATCGAGGTATTGCACTAACACTAGCACCCACGTCACATAAACCATGATAACAATGATCTCCTATCTTAACAGAAACAACAGGCATGCCAACAACATGCCTATGTTTGACTCTAACATGAGGTTTAGCAATTCTAGCAGCATCTTCACACAAGTGAATAACATGCCCATCAACATTGTCAGATAGGAGATCTTTGATAATAGCAATGCTAGGTTCAACTTTAATTTGCTCAGGGGGTGTAGGTGTTCTAATATAGCCCTTACGTATCACAGTTGAAGCTTTAGCATGATCCTTTATTCTAACAGGGAAAGGTGGTTTCTCAATGTAAGCACTAGGAACAATAGGATCATTATAAGCAATGACTTTCTCTTCAACTGGATTGGGTTTAACAACATTGACTTCTATGGGAGGATGATATTTAAACCACTTCTCTTTAGGGAGATCAATATGAGCAGCAAATGATTCACATAATGAAGCTACTATCTCAGAGTCAAGTCCATGTTTAGCGCTAAAATCATAGAAAGTATTTGTTTCAACGAAGGATTTAACACAATCGAACTTAAGATTCATACCTGACTCCTTACCTTCATAATAAATATTTTTAGTAGGTGCAGTAGGTTGAGGAGCAACTCCTTGTGCTTCCGTTCAAGGTGAAGATACCCCAAAAAAGCTCCTCAAAGGATTAGTTTCCATAGTGACAAGTGACAATAAATTTCAGCACACTATATAAATGTTTCCTTACCAAAGGTGCTTCACTCCCGGGCAACAGCGCCAGAAAAGAGTCTTCATGACCCACAAGTGTAGGGGATCTATCGTAGTCCTTTAGATAAGTAATAGTGTCGAACCCAACGAGGAGCAGAAGGAAATGACAAGTGGTTTTCAGCAAGGTATTCTCTGCAGGCACTGAAATTATCGGTAACAGATGGTTGTGTGATAAGATAATTTCGTAGCGAGTAGCAAGTAACAATAGTAACAAAGGTGCAGCAAGATGGCCCAATCCCTTTTGTAGCAAGGGACAAGCCTGGACAAACTCTTATATGAGGTAAAGCGCTCCCGATGACACATGGGAATTTCTGTCAAGCTAGTTTTCATCATGTTCATATGATTCGCGTTCGCTACTTTGATAGTTTGATATGTGGGTGGACCGGTGCTTGGGTGCTGCCCTTACTTGGACAAACATCCCACTTATGATTAACCCCTCTTGCAAGCATCCGCAACTACGAAAGAAGGATTAAGACAAAGTCTAACCATAGCATTAAACTAGTGGATCCAAATCAGCCCCTTACGAAGCAACGCATAAACTAGGGTTTAAGCTTCTGTCACTCTAGCAACCCATCATCTACTTATTACTTCCCAATGCCTTCCACTAGACCCAAGTAATGGTGAAGTGTTATGTAGTCGACGTTCACATAACACCACTAGAGGAAAGACAACATACAATGCATCAAAATATCAAACGAATACCAAATTCACATGACTACTTATAGCAAGATTTATCCCATGTCCTTAGGAACAAAAGTGACTACTCACAAAGCATAATTATGTTCATGACCAGAGAGGTATTTAATAGCATTAAGGATCTGAACATATGATCTTCCACCGAGTAACCCAACTAGCATCAACTACAAATAGTAATTAACACTACTAGCAACCTTACAAGTACCAATCGGAGTCGCGAGACGGAGATTGGTTACAAGAGATGAACTAGGGTTTGGAGATAAGATGGTGCTGATGAAGATGTTGATGGAAATGAGTCCCCTCCGATGAGAGGAGTGTTGGTGATGACGATGACGATGATTTCCCCCTCCGGGAGGGGAGTTTCCCCGACAGGACGGCCCTCCGGAGCTCTAGATTGGTTCTGCTCAAGTTCCGCCTCGTGGCGGAGGTGTCTCCTCCCGAAAGACTCATCTTCATTTTTTCTGGGATGAAACCCTCCTTATAGCAGAAGATGGGTGCCGGAGGGGCAACAGGGGCCCATAAGCCACCCAGGCGCGGCCAGGGGGGTAGGCCGCGCCTGGCAGGCTTGTGGCCTTCTGGTGGCTCCCCTCCGGTACTTCTTCCGCCCAGTGTTTTTTATAAAATCCAAAATAATTCCTAGTTGATTTTCACGGCTTTTGGAGTTGCACAGAATAGGTATCTCAAACTTGCTCCTTTTTCAGACCAGAATTCCAGCTGCTGGCATTCTCCCTCTTCATGTAAACCTTATAAAATAAGAGAGAAAAGGCATAAGTATTGTACCGTAAAGTGTAATAATAGCCCATAAAGCGATAAATATCAAAATAAAAGCATGATGCAAAATGGACATATCAAGTGCTTTTTCGACCAGGAGTGAGGACACGATCTACGCTCGGTGATATGCCCTTTGAGTCAGATGGACTCAACTACCTTTGAAGCTTCCGCTAGTTTTCGATTAGTTTTATCTCATGAGTTGGCCTTCAGCCACTTCATTGTAATATTTATTGTAATAAAGGACTCGATATGAGATTTCGATTAATAAAGTAGTGTGATTGAACTCTTGATATATATATTGATGTACTATGTGTGTACCAGCATGATCTTGGGATGGTAGAGAAACACCAGAGACTTGACCATTTCAGGTTGGGTCGCTACATATGTCTAGATCTTTCCCCACAACATGATGCTTGACAAAGAGAATATAAAGAAAGTAGAGGAAAATGCTTTGACTCTTGCACAAAAGTAAATACATAAAGGGAAAAGATAGGCCCTTCACAGAGGAAAGAAGATAATGTCATGCGCTTTTTGGTTGTATGATAAATCTCTTAAGGAACGTTATGTCATATTTCCCCTTGTGATGTCAACCTTTATTATGCAGTCTCTCGCTTTTATTATCGCCATCACAAGTTTGTACAATGCTTAATTTCCCTTACACTAAATGTGTTGGAATTATGCCCTAGAGGCAATAATAAATGTAGTTATTATTATAATTCCTGTATCAAGATAATCGTTTATTATCCATGCTATAATTGTATTGAATGAAGACTTATATACATGTGTGGATACATAGACAAAACACTGTCCCTAGCAAGCCTCTAGTTGGCTAGCCAGTTGATCAAATATAGTCAGTGTCTTCTGATTATGAACAAGGTGTTGTTGTTTGATAACTGGATCACGTCATTAAGAGAATCACGTGGTGGACTAGACCCAAACTAATAGACGTAGCATGTTGATCGTGTCATATTGTTGCTACTGTTTCCTGCGTGTCAAGTATTTGTTCCTATGACCATGAGATCATATAACTCACTGACACCGGAGGAATACTTTGTGTGTATCAAACATCGCAATGTAACTGGGTGACTATAAAGATGCTCTACAGGTATCTCCGAAGGTGTTCGTTGAGTTAGTATGGATCGAGACTGGGATTTGTCACTCCGTGTGACGGAGAGGTATCTCGGGGCCCACTCGGTAATACAACATCACACACAAGCCTTGCAAGCAATGTGACTTAGTGTAAGTTGCGGGATCTTGTATTACGGAACGAGTAAAGAGACTTGCCGGTAAACGAGATTGAAATAGGTATGCGGATACTGACGATCGAATCTCGGGCAAGTAACATACCGAAGGACAAAGGGAATGACATACGGGATTATATGAATCCTTGGCACTGAGGTTCAAACGATAAGATCTTCGTAGAATATGTAGGATCCAATATGGGCATCTAGGTCTCCCTATTGGACATTGACCGAGGAGTCTCTCGGGTCATGTCTACATAGTTCTCGAACCCGCAGGGTCTGCACACTTAAGGTTCGACTTTGTTTTATGCGTATTTGAGTTATATGGTTGGTTACCGAATGTTGTTCGGAGTCCCGGATGAGATCACGGACGTCACGAGGGTTTCCGGAATGGTCCAGAAACGAAGATTGATATATAGGATGACCTCATTTGATTACCGGAAGGTTTTCGGAGTTACCGGGAATGTACCGGGAATGACGAATGGGTTCCGGGAGTTCACCGGGGGGCAACCCACCCCGGGGAAGCCCATAGGCATTGGGGGTGGCGCACCAGCCCTTAGTGGGCTGGTGGGACAGCCCAAGAAAGCCCTATGCGCCATAGGAAGAAAAATCAAAGAGAAAAAAAGAGGAGGTGGGAAAAGGGGGAAGGACTCCTCCTTCCAAACCTAGTTGGACTCGGTTTGGAAGGGGAGGGTTGCCCCCCTAGGCTCGGCCGACCCCCTTGGGAGTCCTTGTACCCCAAGGCAAGGCTCCCCCTCCCCCCTATATATACGGAGGTTTTAGGGCTGATTTGAGACAACTTTGCCACGGCAGCCCGACCACATATCTCCACGGTTTTACCTCTAGATCGCGTTTCTGCGGAGCTCGGGCGGAGCCCTGCCGAGACAAGATCATCACCAACCTCCGGAGCGCCGTCACGCTGCCGGAGAACTCTTCTACCTCTCCGTCTCTCTTGCTGGATCAAGAAGGCCGAGATCATCGTCGAGCTGTACGTGTGCTGAACGCGGAGGTGCCGTCCGTTCGGCACTAGATCGTGGGACTGATCGCGGGACGGTTCGCGGGGCGGATCGATGGACGTGAGGATGTTTCACTACATCAACCGCTGTCACTAACGCTTCTGCTGTACGGTCACCACGTAAAACATGCAACAACAAAATTAGAGGACGTCTAACTTGTTTTTGCAGGGTATGCTTGTGATGTGATATGGCCAACGATGTGATGTAATATATTGGATGTATGAGATGATCATGTTGTAATAGATTATATCGACTTGCACGTCGATGGTACGGCAACTGGCAGGAGCCATAGGGTTGTCTTTATACTAACTTTTGTGCTTGCAGATGCGTTTACTATTTTGCTAGGATGTAGCTTTAGTAGTAATAGCATGAGTAGCACGACAACCCCGATGGCGACACGTTGATGGAGATCATGGTGTGGCGCCGGTGACAAGAAGATCGTGCCGGTGCTTTGGTGATGGAGATCAAGGAGCACGTGATGATGGCCATATCATGTCACTTATGAATTGCATGTGATGTTAATCCTTTTATGCACCTTATTTTGCTTAGAACGACGGTAGAATTATGAGGTGATCTCTCACTAAAATTTCAAGACGAAATTGTGTTCTCCCCGACTATGCACCGTTGCTACAGTTCATCGTTTCGAGACACCACGTGATGATCGGGTGTGATAGACTCAACGTTCACATACAACGGGTGCAAAACAGTTGCACACGTGGAACACTCGGGTTAAGCTTGACGAGCCTAGCATGTGCAGACATGGCCTCGTAACACATGAGACCGAAAGGTCGATCATGAATCATATAGATGATATGATTAGCATGGGGATGCTTACCACTGAAACTATACTCAACTCACGTGATGATCGGACTTGAGCTAGTGTAAGTGGATCATGAACCACTCAAATGACTAGAGAGATGTACTTTTTGAGTGGGAGTTTAGCGAATAATTTGATTAAGTTAAACTCTAATTATCTTGAACATAGTATAAGTCCACTTTGAATATATTTGTATTGTAGATCATGGCTCACGCGACAGTCACCCTGAATTTTAATACGTTCCTAGAGAAAGCTAAGTTGAAAGATGATGGAAGCAACTTTGTAGACTGGGCTCGTAATCTTAAGCTAATCTTACAAGCTGGGAAGAAGGATTATGTCCTTAATGCTGCGCTAGGAGATGAACCACTCGCTACGGTTGATCAGGATGTTAAGAACGCTTGGTTAGCACGTAAGGAGGACTACTCAGTAGTTCAATGTGCAGTCTTGTATGGCTTAGAACCGGGACTTCAACGTCGCTTTGACCATCATGGAGCATTTGAGATGTTCCAGGAGTTGAAGTTTATCTTTCAGAAGAACGCCCGGATCGAGAGGTATGGGACCTCCGATAAATTCTATGCTTGCAAGATGGAGGAGAACTCGTCTGTCAGTGAACATGTGCTCAAAATGTCTGGGTACTCAAACCGTCTAGCTGAGCTGGGGATTGAACTCCCGCAAGAAGCTATCACTGACAGAATCCTTCAATCACTGCCGCCAAGCTATAAAGGCTTTGTGTTGAACTACAACATGCAAGGGATGAACAAGTCTCCCGGCGAGTTGTTTGCGATGCTGAAAGTCGCAGAGTCTGAACTCCGTAAAGAGCATCAAGTGTTGATGGTGAATAAGACCACTAGTTTCAAGAGAAACGACAAAGGCAAGAAGGGTAATTCAAAGAAGAGCGGCAAGCCTGTTGCCAATCCGACGAAGAAACCCAAAGCTGGACCTAAGCCTGAAACAGAGTGTTACTATTGCAAGGGTATGGGTCACTGGAAGCGCAATTGCCCCAAGTATCTGGCTGATAAGAAGGCGGCCAAAGAAAAATCAGGTATATTTGATATACATGTTATTGATGTGTACTTAACCGGCTCTCGTAGTAGTGCCTCGGTATTCGATACCGGTTCTGTTGCTCATATTTGCAACTCGAAACAGGAACTGCGGAATAGACGAAGGCTGGCGAAAGATGAAGTGACGATGCACGTAGGAAATGGTTCCAAGGTTGATGCAATCGCTGTCGGCACTGTTTCACTTCAGTTACCATCAGGATTAGTTATGAACTTGAATCATTGTTATTTAGTGCCTGCGTTGAGCATGAACATTATATCTGGATCTTGTTTATTGCGAGACGGTTACTCTTTTAAGTCAGAGAATAATGGCTGTTCTATTTCTATGAGTAACATCTTTTATGGTCATGCACCCAATGTGAGAGGATTGTTCATATTGAATCTTGATAGTGATACACACATACATAACATTGAGACCAAAAGAGTTAGAGTTAACAATGATAGCGCCATATTTTTGTGGCACTGCCGCTTAGGTCATATTGGTGTAAAGCGCATGAAGAAACTCCATGCCGATGGACTTTTGGAGTCACTTGACTTTGATTCACTTGACACATGCGAACCATGCCTCATGGGCAAGATGACTAAAACTCCGTTCTCCGGAACAATGGAGCGTGCAAGTGACTTGTTGGAAATCATACATACCGATGTGTGTGGTCCGATGAGCGTAGAGGCACGCGACGGATATCGTTATTTTCTCACCTTCACTGACGATTTGAGTAGATATGGTTATGTCTACTTAATGAAGCACAAGTCTGAAACATTTGAAAAGTTCAAGCAATTTCAGAGTGAAGTTGAAAATCATCGTAACAAGAATATCAAGTTCCTACGGTCTGATCGTGGGGGTGAATATCTGAGTTTCGAGTTTGGTGCTCACTTAAGACAATGTGGAATTGTTTCACAGTTGACACCGCCTGGAACACCACAGCGTAATGGTGTGTCCGAACGTCGTAATCGTACTTTATTAGAGATGGTGCGATCTATGATGTCTCTTACCGATTTGTCGTTATCGTTTTGGGGTTATGCATTAGAAACAGTTGCATTCACTTTAAATAGGCACCATCAAAATCCGTTGAGACGACACCATACGAACTGTGGTATGGCAAAAGGCCAAAATTATCGTTTCTTAAAGTTTGGGGATGTGATGCTTATGTCAAAAAGCTTCAGCCTGAAAAGCTGGAACCCAAAGCGGAAAGGTGCATCTTCATAGGTTACCCAAAAGAGACAGTTGGGTACACCTTCTATCTCAAATCCGAGGGCAAAGTGTTTGTTGCTAAAAACGGAGCTTTTTTCGAGAAGGAGTTTCTCTCGAGAGAATTGAGTGGGAGGAAGATAGAACTTGATGAGGTTGTCGAACCTCTCATCCCTCTAGATGGTGGCGCAGGGCAAGGGGAAACCTCTGTCGTTGCGACGCCGGTTGAGGAGGAAGTTAATGATGATGATCATGAAACTCCGGTTCAAGTTTCTGTCGAACCACGCAGGTCAACGAGACCACGTGCTGCTCCAGAGTGGTACGGTAATCCCGTCTTGTCAATCATGTTGTTAGACAACAATGAACCTGCAAATTATGAAGAAGCAATGGTGGGCCCAGATTCCAACAAATGGCTAGAAGCCATGAAGTCCGAGATAGGATCCATGTATGAGAACAAAGTGTGGACTTTGGAAGTACTACCTCAGGGTCGCAACGCTATTCAGAACAAATGGATCTTTAAGAGGAAGACGGACGCTGACAGCAATGTGACCGTTTATAAAGCTCGACTTGTGGCAAAGGGTTTTTCACAAGTTCAAGGAGTTGACTACGATGAGACTTTCTCACCCGTAGCGATGCTTAAGTCCGTCAGAATCATGTTAGCAATAGCTGCATTTTTCGATTATGAAATCTGGCAGATGGATGTCAAAACGGCGTTCCTTAACGGTTTCCTTAAGGAAGAGTTGTATATGATGCAACCCGAAGGTTTTGTCGATCCTAAGAATGCTAACAGGGTGTGCAAGCTCCAGCGATCCATTTATGGACTGGTGCAAGCATCTCGGAGTTGGAACAAACGCTTTGATGAGGTGATCAAAGCATTTGGGTTTATACAAGTGGTTGGAGAATCTTGTATTTACAAGAAAGTGAGTGGGAGCTTTGTGGCGTTTCTAATATTATATGTGGATGACATATTGGTGATTGGAAACAATGTAGAGTTTTTGGAGAGCATAAAGGATTACTTGAATAAAAGTTTCTCTATGAAGGACCTAGGAGAAGCTGCTTACATTCTAGGCATTAAGATCTACAGGGATAGATCAAAACGCCTGATAGGACTTTCACAAAGCACATACCTTGATAAAGTTTTGAAGAGGTTCAAAATGGAACAGTCCAAGAAAGGGTTCTTGCCAGTTTTACAAGGTACGAGATTGAGTAAGACTCAGTGCCCAGCAACTGATGAGGATAGAGAGCATATGAGCACCGTCCCCTATGCTTCAGCCATAGGTTCTATCATGTATGCAATGTTGTGCACTAGACCGGACGTTAGCCTAGCCATAAGCATGTCAGGTAGGTTCCAGAGTAATCCAGGAGTGGATCACTGGACGGCGGTCAAGAATATCCTGAAGTACCTGAAAAGGACTAAGGAGATGTTTCTCGTGTATGGAGGTGACGAAGAGCTCGACGTAAAAGGTTACCTCGATGCAAGCTTTGACATAGATCCGGATGACTCTAAGTCGCAAACCGGATACGTATTTATTCTTAATGGGGGTGCGGTAAGCTGGTGCAGTTCCAAGCAGAGCATCGTAGAAGATTCTACATGTGAAGCGGAGTACATGGCTGCCTCAGAGGCGGCTAAGGAGGGTGTCTGGATGAAGCAGTTCATGACGGATCTTGGAGTGGTGCCAAGCGCACTGAATCCAATAACCTTGTTCTGTGACAACACGGGTGCCATTGCCCTAGCAAAGGAACCACGGTTTCACAAGAAGTCCAGACACATCAAACGACGCTTCAACCTCATCCGCGACTACGTCGAAGGGGAGGACGTGAATATATGCAAAGTGCACACGGATCTGAATGTAGCAGACCCGCTGACTAAACCTCTTCCACGGGCAAATCATGATCAACACCAGAACTGTATGGGTGTTAGATTAATTACAATGTAATTCGCATGATGATGTGAGGGCTAGATTATTGACTCTAGTGCAAGTGGGAGACTGTTGGAATTATGCCCTAGAGGCAATAATAAATGTAGTTATTATTATAATTCCTGTATCAAGATAATCGTTTATTATCCATGCTATAATTGTATTGAATGAAGACTTATATACATGTGTGGATACATAGACAAAACACTGTCCCTAGCAAGCCTCTAGTTGGCTAGCCAGTTGATCAAAGATAGTCAGTGTCTTCTGATTATGAACAAGGTGTTGTTGTTTGATAACTGGATCACGTCATTAGGAGAATCACGTGATGGACTAGACCCAAACTAATAGACGTAGCATGTTGATCGTGTCATTTTGTTGCTACTGTTTTCTACGTGTCAACTATTTGTTCCTTTGACCATGAGATCATATAACTCATTGACACCGGAGGAATACTTTGTGTGTATCAAACGTCGCAACGTAAATGGGTGACTATAAATATGCTCTACAGGTATCTCCAAAGGTGTTCGTTGAGTTAGTATGGATCGAGACTGGGATTTGTCACTCCGTGTGACGGAGAGGTATCTCGGGGCCCACTCGGTAATACATCACACACAAGCCTTGCAAGCAATGTGACTTAGTGTAAGTTGCGGGATCTTGTATTACGGAACGAGTAAAGAGACTTGCCGGTAAACGAGATTGAAATAGGTATGCGGATACTGACGATCGAATTTCGGGCAAGTAACATACCGAAGGACAAAGGGAATGACATACGGGATTATATGAATCCTTGGCACTGAGGTTCAAACGATAAGATCTTCGTAGAATATGTAGGATCCAATATGGGCATCTAGGTCTCCCTATTGGATATTGACCGAGGAGTCTCTCGGGTCATGTCTACATAGTTCTCGAACCCGCAGGGTCTGCACACTTAAGGTTCGACTTTGTTTTATGCGTATTTGAGTTATATGGTTGGTTACCGAATGTTGTTCGGAGTCCCGGATGAGATCACGGACGTCACGAGGGTTTCCGGAATGGTCCGGAAACGAAGATTGATATATAGGATGACCTCATTTGATTACCGGAAGGTTTTCGGAGTTACCGGGAATGTACCGGGAATGACGAATGGGTTCCGGGAGTTCATCGGGGGGGGCAACCCACCCCGGGGAAGCCCATAGGCATTGGGGGTGGCGCACCAGCCCTTAGTGGGCTGGTGGGACAGCCCAAGAAAGCCCTATGCGCCATAGGAAGAAAAATCAAAGAGAAAAAAAAGAGGAGGTGGGAAAAGGGGGAAGGACTCCTCCTTCCAAACCTAGTTGGACTCGGTTTGGAAGGGGAGGGTTGCCCCCCTAGTCTCGGCCGCCCCCTTGGGAGTCCTTGGACCCCAAGGCAAGGCTCCCCCTCCTCCCCCTATATATACGGAGGTTTTAGGGCTGATTTGAGACAACTTTGCCACGGCAGCCCGACCACATATCTCCACGGTTTTACCTCTAGATCGCGTTTCTGCGGAACTCGGGCGGAGCCCTGCCGAGACAAGATCATCACCAACCTCCGGAGCGCCATCACGCTGCTGGAGAACTCTTCTACCTCTCCGTATCTCTTGCTGGATCAAGAAGGCCGAGATCATCGTCGAGCTGTACGTGTGCTGAACGCGGAGGTGACGTCCGTTCGGCACTAGATCGTGGGACTGATCGCGGGATGGTTCGCGGGGCGGATCGAGGGACGTGAGGACATTCCACTACATCAACCGCTTTCACTAACGCTTCTGATGTACGGTCTACAAGGGTACGTAGATCAACCATCCCCTCTCGTAGATGGACATCACCATGATAGGTCTTCGTGCGCGTAGGAATTTTTTTCTTTCCCATGCGACGTTCCCCAACAAAATGATCGAACATGTTTAGAAGCATTTTTTATTACTTTGTGCATCGATGAAAACTTACTTGAAGGATCTTACTCAATCCATAGGTAGGTATGGTGGACTCTTGAAACATGAATTTGGGTTTAAGGTTTTGGATGCACAAGTAGTATCTCTACTTAGTGCAGAGTTTTGGCTAGCAAAGGTATTGTGTAAGCACCACATGATAAAGGATTTATAACAATATAACTTCTATGTGAATGTGAACAAGCATAAATCATTATGTTGTCTTCCTTGTCCAATGTCAACAATTTTGGTGTATTATAATTAATGGGGGCTCACAATCATAAAAGATGTCGAGGATAGTGTTTTTTCATGTGAATCTTCTCTTCCCTTATTAATTCTTTCATGTCTTGCATCACCGATCAATGCTATGTTTGTCAACCTTCAACAAATTTTACCACTTATACTTTTGCTTATGTGATGTCACTACTTACTATAAGATTGGCATATGATATGTTTCATTATTTTCCTTTTTTTTATTGCAGCAAGAAATTAAATACGCAAAACTCAAACTAAACTTTGTTATATAACTATCTCTCGATTACATAGATAGATAGATAGATAGATCACGAAACTATCACTCAAAAGAAAAGGATCGAGCTAAAATTTTATTTGACTAAATCACGAAATAACTAAAGATTAAACTAAGATGGATAAAGATAAATAAGAGTGATGGTGACACGATACCGTGGCACCTCCCCCAAGCTTGTCACAAGCCAAGGGGAGTGTCCATACCTATTGTACTCAACTTTCCTTTTTTGGTGGTGAAGATGGAGATGGTGGTGATGTGTTTTTCTTCTCCAACTTGCGTCTGAGGCTAAAATTATCTTCCCTCGGACCCTCATCCATGGTACTACGTTCAAATTATTGGGAGATATATATATATATATATATATATATATATATATAAAGAATTTTTATACAAGGAAATACGTGTCCCACAAGAAAACGGAGCCAGGAAGGTGCCTGAGGGGACCACTAGGCATCAGGCTGCGCCAGGGGGCCTGGCGCGCGCTGGTGTCTAGTGGACACCTGGGTTATTGTTAAAGCATATTTCTCCGTCGGAATTTTTACGCATCCTTTTGCCTCAACAGTGGTAGGTATGGTAGTGGTTTTTTTTACTACCGTGGTTGGTGAACCTACCGTGAGGTAGTACCGCTCCCGTCGGGCTGTGAGTAGGGGTAACGGCTGGATTCTTTCCCCCAATATATAAAGGGGGTCTTCTTCCCCATTGGATCTTATCCATCTGTTGAGCTCATGTTTTCCCCCCATTGTTGACCTTCTTAGAGCTTGCTAACTCTCAATTCCTCCAATGATTCTTGCTAGTTCTTGAGGGAAAAGAGAGAGGAGATGTAGATCCACATCTCCACCAATCACTTTCTCCTCTATGTGAGGGGAAACCCTTGGATCTTTATCTTGGAGTTCTTTGTGAGCTCCTTGTTCTTCGTCTCATATTTCTCCATAGCTTTTGTTGTTGTGGAGGGATTTGAGTGTGAGGGACTTGACTACTTCATGTGTTCTTGCCATTGCTTCGGTTTGAGTTCTCCACGGTGATACGTGGAAGTGAGAAGTTGAGAAGCTTATTACCCTTGGGTACTTGGTACCCCTAGAGATTGTTCTTTGTAGATGCTTTGGCATCCTAGAAGCTTGGTGGTGCCTCGGAGCTCAATCATTGTGGTGTAAAGCTCCGGGCAAGCATCGAGGTCTCCAATTAAGTTGTGGAGATTGCCCCGAGCATTTGTGGTCACCTCGAAGCCATATGCCATTGTGGTGAAGCTTCGTGGTGTTGTTGGGAGCCTCCAATTAAGTTGTGGAGATTGCCCCAACCTTGTTTGTACGGGTTCGGTGCCCGTCCTCAAGGGTCCCTTAGTGGAATCACAGCATCTTGCATTGTGCGAGGGCGTGAGGAGATTAAGGTGGCCTTAGTGGCATCTTAGGGAGCATTGTGCCTCCACACTGCTCCAAACGGAGATTAGCATCCACAAGGTGTGAACTTCGGGATACATGGTCGTCTCCGTCTGCCTCGGTTATCTCTTACTCAAACCCTTTACTTATGCACTTTACTTTACGTAGTTGTTTATCTTGCTTAGCATAAGTTGTTGGTGCACATAGGTTTTAGGTTTTAGGTTTTGTGCTTGAAAAATTAAACGTTAGTTTTATTCCACATTTGTTCAAGCCTAAACCATAATTATTTTAAAGCGCCTATTCACCCCCCCCCCTCTAGGCGACATCCACATCCTTTCAGTTATCTTCCCGTGTATTTATCAATTTCCTATTTTTCTCATTTTCCAAAACTGACGAAAAATAATGTTACGGTTTTTTCTAAGTACGTTTACTCACCGTATCACATACCTAATGTGCTCCAATGTTTTCATGGTTTGGATAATATTTGTTTCCACATTAATTGGTATACCTCAAATAGAGTGTTTTATTCTTTGTCCATTGACCACCTTCGGATTAGTACCTTCGCGGTTATTGATCTTAATAGCTCCAGACCCATAAACTTCTTCGATGATATATGGTCCTTCCCATTTGGAGAGAAGTTTTCCTGCAAAAAATATAATACGAGAATTGTAGAACAGAACATATTCACCAACTTTGAATTCTCGCTTTTGGATTCTTTTGTCGTGCCATCTTTTAACCTTTTCTTTGAATAGTTTGTCATTTTCATAAGCTTGGGTTCTCAATCATCTAATGAGTTGATATCAAATAACCTCTTTTCACCAGCAAGTTTGAATCATAGTTAAGTTCTTTAATTGACCAATAAGCTTTATGTTCTAACTCAAGAGGTAAATGACATGCTTTCCCATAAACCATTTTGTAAGGAGACATACCCATAAGATTTTTATAAGTTGTTCTATAGGCGCACAATGCATCATCTAATTTCTTAGACCAATTCTTCTAGGACCTATTGACAGTCTTTTGCAATATTAATTTTATTTCCCTATTGGTTAATTCTACTTGACCACTAGGCTGAGTATGATAGGGAGATGCAATTATACGGTTAACATCATATCTAGCAAGCAACTTAAAAAAAAGCACCATGAATAAAGTGTGAACCATCATGAGTCATTAAGTATCTAGGGACTCCAAAACAAGGGAAAATAACTTCCTTAAGCATTTTAATAAAGGTGTTATGATCATCACTATTTGTTGGAATAGCTTCTACCCATTTAGTGACATAATCAACAGCAATCAAAATACGTGTATACCCATTAGAGGAAGGAAAATGTCCCATATAATCAAATCCCCAAACATCAAATGGTTCAATAAAAAGTGAATGATTCATAGGCATTTCCTGACGTCCACTTATATTACCAATTCTTTGACATTCATCACAAGAGAGGACAAACTTATGAGCATCTTTGAAAAGAGTAGGCCAATAAACTCCAGACTGTAATACCTTGTGTGCAATTATATATCCCGCATGGTGTCCTTCATAAGCCTCAGATTAACACTTCCGAAGGAGTTCATGCTCAGGTATACAACGTCTAATAATACCATCTACTCCCTCTTTATAAAGATGTTGGTCATCCCAAAAGCAATGTCTTAAATCAAATAGGAATTTTCTTTTCTTTTGTTGATAGGTGAAACTAGGTGGTATGTATTTAGCAACAATGTAATTAGCATAATGAGAAAACCACGGTGTGTTATGAGAAACATTTGCCACAGCTAGTTGTTCATCAGGAAAGCTATCATCAGTAGGTAGTGGGTCATCAAGAACATTTTCTAACCTAGACAAGTTATCAGCTACGGGGGTCTCAACTCATTTCCTATCAATGACATGCAAATCAAATTCTTGTAGCAAGAGAACCCACCTAATAAGTCTAGGCTTGGCATCTTTCTTTCCCCTAAGATATTTAATAGCAGCATGATTAGTGTGAACAAATACTTTAGAGTCAACAATGTAAGATCTAAATTTATCACAAGCAAATACAACTGCTAGGAATTCTTTTTCAGTGGTAGCATAATTTCTCCAGGCACTTTCTAGAGTTTTACTAGCATAATGGATAACATTTAATTTCTTATCAACTCAGCCTAGAATAGCACCAACAGCATAATCACTAGCATCACGCATAATTTCAAAAGGCAAGTTCCAACCAGGCAGTTGAACAATAGGTGCAAAAGTTAAGGCTTTCTTAAGTGTTTCAAAGGCTTCTACACATTCATCATCAAAAGCGAAAGGAACATCCTTTTGTAATAAATTAATAAGAGGACTAAAAAATTTAAATAAGTATTTAATAAACCTCCTATAGAAACCAACATGACCAAGGAAACTATGGATACCTTTAATATATTTAGGACATGGAATTTCTCAATTCTATCAACTTTAGCCTTATCACCTCAATACCTTGTTCGGAAATTTATGGACCAAGACAATACCTTCGTTTACCATAAAGTGGCACTTCTCCCAATTCAAGACAAGGTTAGTTTGCTCACATCTCCACAAAACTCGATCAAGGTTGTTTAAGCAATCATCAAAAGAAGTTCCATAAACGAAAAAAATCATCCATGAAGGCCTCAACAATCTTTTCACAAAAATCAGAGAATATAGCAATCATACATCTTTGAAAGGTAGCAGGTGCATTGCATAATCCAAAAGGCATACATCTATAAGCATAGGTTCTGAATGAACAAGTAAAGGCGGTTTTCTCTTGATCAGGTTGACACAAGTATTTGAGAGAATCCAGAATAACCATCTACAAAGAAACAATGTGTGTCTTCGATAATCTTTCTAGCATTTGGTCTATGAAAGGTAGAGGATAATGATATTTTATAGTAGCTTTCTTTAATTTTGTAAAATCAATTACCATTCTATAGCCAATCACTATTCTTTTTGGAATGAGTTCATTTTTGTCATTAGAAACAACAGTAATACCTCCTTTGTTAGGAAGACAATGAACAGGACTTACCCATCTACTATCAACTATGGGATAAATAATACCTGCTTCTAGAAGCTTTAATATTTCATTTCTTTCCACTTCTTTCATTTTGGGATTCAGTCTTCGTTGGTGATCAACAACGGGTTTAGCATCTGGTTCCATATTAATCCTATGCTGATAGAGAGTGGGACTAATGCCCTTAAGATCATCAAGAGTGTTCCCAATAACAGCTCGATGTTTCCCTAAAGTTTTTAACAATCTTTCTTCTTCATGCTCTGTAAGGTTAGCACTGATAATAACAAGATATATCTTCTTTTCATTAAGATAAGCATATTTCAAAGTGTCGGGTAATTGCTTTAATTCAAACACAGGATCACCCTTGGGTGGAGGAGGATCTCCTAGAGTTTCAACAGGCAAGCTGTGTTTAAGGATAGGCTTTTGCTCAAAGAACATATTATCTAGTTCATATCTTTCATGCATATGCATATCATTTTCATGGTCTAGCAAATATTGTTCTAATGGATCTGTGGGAGGAATGGAAATGGAAGCAAGACCAACTACTTCATCTTTACTACGTAATTCTTTGTCATGGGGTTGCTTACTAAACTTGGAGAAATGAAACTCACGAGACATACCACCAAAATTAACACTCTTGAGCATTGATAGTGTTCAAGAAGGGTCTACAAAATATTATGGGACAAAAAGTATCTTGTGGTGAGCGAAGTACTAAAAAGTCAGTAGGATATTTTACTTTTCCACACAAGACTTCAACATCTCTAACAATTCCAAGTGGTGTGGTGGTGTCTCTATTAGCAAGTTTAATAGTAACATCTATGTCTTCTATCTCAGGGGTGCTATATCATGCATAATTTCTTGATATAAGGTGAAAGGGATAGCACTAACACTAGCACACATATCACATAAACCATGATAGCAATGATCTCCTATTTTGACTGAAACGACACGCATGTCAACAACACGTCTATTCTTATCTTTAGTATGAGGTTTGGCAATTCTAGCAGCTTCATTACACAAATAAATAACATGCACATCAATATTGTGTACTAAGAGATCTTTAACCATAGCAATACTAGGTTCTACCTTAATTTTCTCAGAGGGTTTGGTTGTTCTAACATAACTTTTGTTAACCACGGTTGAAGCTTTAGCATGTTCCTTTATCCTAACAGGGAAAGGTGGTTTCTCAATATAAGCACTAGACACAAGTAGGTCAACATTGCAAATGATAGTTTTAGCCTCAACTTTAATTGGTTCTTCAATTTTTTCTTTAATAAGTGCATGATATTTAAACCATTTCTCTTTAGGGAGATCAACATGAGCAGCAAAGGTTTACATAATGAGGATATTATCTCAGAGTCAAGTCCATACTTAGTGCTAAAATCATTGAAAGCATCGTTATTCAATTTTTTTAACACAATCAAACTTAGGTTTTATACCTGACTCTTTACCTTCATCAAGCTCCCAATATTAAGAGTTGCGTTTATTTTTTTCCAAAACATCACCTGAATTCGATAGTCTTCTTCATAAAATAACCAGAGCAAGAAGTATTGAGCATGGTTTGATCATTACGAGAAGCCGAGCATAAAATTCTTAATAATAATTTATCACGAGATCTCATGATTGGGGCATGAATATAACATTGACTTCAGCCTCCCCCAAGCTAGAGCGATACTTTCTCGTTCACGAGGCCAAAAATTATAGATAAAGTTCCGATCATGATGAACAAGATGCATAGGATATTTTTTTTGGTGAAACTCCACTTGCAATCGATTCTAGTTCCAAGATCATGTATCACCACATAGCCTATACCATGTCAATGCTTACCCCCAAAGATAAAGGGAAAACCTTCTGATTGACTTCATCTCTAGATAAACCTGGAAGCTTAAATAATCCACAAACTTCATCCACATAGATTAGGTGCATATCGGGATGTTTTCTTCCATCTCCTGCATAAGGATTAGCTAGCAGTTTCTCTATCATACCCGAAGGAATTTCTTAATAAACATTTTCAATAGGTTCAGCAGGTTGAGGGACAACTCTTAGAGTTTCTGGTCGAGGTGAAGATACCCCGAACAAACCCCTCAAAGGATTACTTTCCATAGTGACAAGTAACAGTAAATTTCAGCATGTAATATAAATTTTCCCTTACCAAAGGCGCTTCACTCCCCGACAACGGTGCCAGAAAAGAGTCTTGATGACCCACAAGTATAGGGGGTGAATCGTAGTCCTTTAGATAAGTAAGAGTGTCGAACCCAACAAGGAGCGGAAGGAAATGACAAGCGGTTTTCAACAAGGTAATTTCTACAAGCACTGAAATAGCGGTAACAAGTTGTTTGATAAAAAGATAATTGTAACAAGTGACACGTAGCAATAGTAACAATAGGTGCAGCAAGGTAGCCCAATCGTTTTGATAGGCGATGGTGTTGATGAAGATTGGCCTTCCCAAGATGAGAGGGTTGTTGGTGATGACGATGGCCTCGATTTCCCCCTCCGGGAGGGAAGTTCTCCCGGCGGAATTGCTCTGCCGGAGGGCAAAAGTGCTCCTGCCCAGGTCCTGCCTCAAGAAGGCTGCGCTTCGTCCCGGAAGTCCTACTCTTAATTTTTTTTCAAGGTAAAAGAGGATTTATACGAGAAGATGATCGCAAAAGGTGGGCCAGGGGGGCCACTAGACATCAGGCCGCGCCATGGGGCCTGTCACGCCCTAGTGTCTAGTGGGCGCGTGGTAGCCTCCCTCTGGTACTTCTTCGCTCCAGTATTTTTTATTTATTATAAAATAAATCTCCGTGAATTTTTAGCCCAATTGGAGATGTGCAGAATAGGTATCTTTGATGTAGCCTTTTCAGGTCCTGAATTCCATCTGCCGGCATTCTCCCACTTGATGTAAACCTTGCATATTATGAGAGAAAAAGGCATTAGAATTACTCCACCAAGTGGAAAAATGCATAAAAACACTATAAATAACAGTAAAAACACATGATGCAAAATGGACGTATCTGTGGCCCGAAGACCCCCTAATCCCGGACTCCCTTAACGGTCACCAAACCTGTACACTTTGTCAACCTGGTGGTGGTCACGGAAACCCATACAAATTGCTCGGGCCTATCTCCACAACCTAATGAGAGACACCTATGCTTTCCCAGAGCTTTACACCACAATGATTGAGCTCCAAGGCACCACCAACCGTCTAGGGCACCAAAGCACCCAAGAGGAACAACCTCTAGGGTACCAAGCACCCAAGAGAAATAAGCTTCTCACCTTTTCACTTTCACGTATCACCGTGGAGAACTCAAACTGATGCAACTAATGCAATGGAAGAACACACGAAGTGGTCAAGTCCTTCACACTCAAATCCCGCCACCACAACAAAAGTTATGGAGGAATATGAGAGGAAGAACAATGAGCTCACAAACAACTCCAAGATCTAGATCCGAGGGGTTCCCCTCACATAGAGGAGAAAGTGATTGGTGGAAATGTGGATCTATATTTCCTCTCTCTTTTTCCTGAGAACTAGCAAGAATCATTGGAGGGATTGAGAGTTAGCAAGCTCGAAGAAGGTCAACAATGGGGAAAAGATAAGATCCATTGGGGAAGAAGACCCCCTGTTATAGGAAGGAAAAAATCGAAATGTTGCCCCCTTCGCCCACACACAAGTGGTATACCGCTTATGGGAGCGGTACTACTGCTTAGGTGCCTGAGCCAGCCGTGCAGGGCAAATGGTGCGAGGCCATGAGGCGGTAGTGCCACCGGAGCGGTACTACCGCTTGCCCAAGAGGTACTACCGCTTGTGTTGCAGCGTAGCAGCTCTACAAACACAGAGGTAGTTCTGCCTCAGAGGTACTACTGCTCGTGGGATCTTCCTCTTGACGCAAGCCCATGGAATCATACCTAACCCCACATAGAACTCCCACGTAGACCATGTGTTAGTCCACAAAGCACAATGGACAATGCTTACCATACCATGGAATCACTTGATCCCTCTCGGTACATCTTGTATGCTTTATGTGTTGATTAACTTGATTCAATCTTTGACTTAGTCTTGATCAACCTTGTATCTTATATTTTCTCTTCATAAAAATGATCTCTTGAAGGTAAATATGAAGGTTCACACAATCTTCCTCTTCAAGACATGCTTGCAATAAGCTCAACACTCACATGAGACCAATCTTTGGATAGAACCTTGATTACCACCTTAGTCACCATATAAACTTATTGAAACCAACAAATGGACTTCAAGAAGTGCCTAAGGACAAATCCTTCGAATATAACTCTAGAAAACCATTAGTCCATAGGGATTGTCATGAGTTACCAAAAACACACATGGAGAAATATGCTCTAACAATCTTATATAACTTTATCATAATATCGAGTTGTAAGTAAATAAAAGTGTGATGGACATCATTATTAGAGCATTGTCCAAGTGAGGAAGGATGATGGAGACTATGATTCTCCCACAAGTCGGCATGAGACTCCGGACGAAAAAAGAAGGAAAAATGGGGGAGGCCAAATGAGCGCACCATGAACAAGAAAGGGAAAGAAAAAAAATGAAATTAAAAATGAGAGAAAAAGAGAGAATGGGCAATGTTAATATCCTTTTTCCACACTTGTGGTTCAAAGTAGAACCATGTTCTTAATATAGAGAGTCTCCTGAGTTGTCATTTTCATATGCTAGTGGGTTTTTTCGTTATAGAACTTGGCCTGCATATTTCGATGACGGACTTCCTCAAATGGCCGAGGTCTTCATGAGCAAGCAAGTTGGATGCACAACCACTTAGTTTCATTTGAGCTTTCATACACTTATAGCTCTAGTGCATACGTTATATGGCAATCCCTACTCCTCACATTGATATCGATTGATGGGCATCTTCATAGACTGTTGGCTTGTCTAGTTGATGCGAAAATTTCCTTCCTATTTGACTCCTTTGATCTCTACCACCGCACTCTATTCCACCTATATGCTATATCCATGGCTCACGCTCATGTATTGCGTGAAGTTGAAAATTTTGAAGCGTGTTAGAGGTACGATACAATTGGCTCGTTTGACACCGGGGTGCTCATGATTTATACTTATGCGGTGAAGACAGGGTCATGCCATGCTAATATGATAAAATGAGTAGGAATAACACTTTTTAAGGATCGTATATTTTGAAAAAGCAATGATTATGCATCTTATGTTCATGGATATTCTTATGTGGATACCAATTACTTTAATGTTTCTCAACAGTTATACCTGAAAGAGATTACATGTTGGGTAGCATGCCACATCAAAAATTCTGTTTTTATCATTTATCTACTCGAGGACGAGCAAAATTAATCTTGGGGATGTTGATACATCTCCAATGTATCTATAATCTTTGATTGTTTCATGCTATTATATTATCAATTTTGAATACTTTATAAGCAATTATACGCTATTTTATACTATCATTTTTTGTGACTAACCTATTAGCCTAATGCCGAGTGCTAGTTTCTGTTTTTTTGTGTGTTTTTGACTTTCGCAGAAAATCAATACCAAATGGAGTGCAAACACGATGAAACTTTATGATGATCTTTTGACCAAAAGAGACCCTAGAAGCTTTGAGAGGAGACCAGAAAGCGCACGGGTGAGCGACAAGCCCAAGGGGCGTGCCCCCCTAGCTCGTGGCCCATTGGTACGACGCCCAGACCTAATTCCACTCCTACAAGTCCTCAAATATTCCGAAAACACGAGAGAGTCACCCAAAACACTTTTCTGCCGCTACAAGTCTCTATTCCGCCGTGATCCTATCTGAAGACCTTTTCCGGTACCCTGTGGGAGGGGAAGTCGATTACGGAGGCCTTCTACATCAATCTTTCTACCTCCATGATGATGTGCGAGTAGTTCACCACATACCTACGGGTCCATAGCTAGTAGCTATATGACTTCTTCTCTCTCTTTGATCTTCAATACCATGTTCTCTGTGACTCCCGCGGTGATCTATATGATGTAATCTTTTTTTGCGGTGTGTTTGTTAGGATGGGATGAATTACGGGTTTATGATCAGATTATTCATTAGAAGTAATTGAGTCTTTTCTGAATTTTATTATGCATGATTTTTATAGCTCTATATCTCTCTTTGATCTATCTGTTTGGTTTGACCAACTGGATTGATTTATCTTTAGTGGGATGGTGCGTTGTAGTGGGTTCAATCTTGCAGTATTCTATATCCGAGTGACAAAGGGGACAATATACGTCTTTTTATTGTTGTCACTAAGGGTAAAACATTGGGGTTTATTCATATTGATTGGGTTTACTTTGTCTACATCATGTCACCTTGCTCCAAGCATTAGTCTGTTTGCATGAACTTAATATCTAAAGAGGCAAGCATAGAAGCGCTCTCGAAGTGGAGTAATAGTAGTAGATGCAGAATCGTTTCGGTCTATGGACGTGATGCCTATATACATGATCATTATTGTGAATAACATCATAACTATGCGCTTTTCTGTCAATTGTCCAACAGTAATTTGTCTACTCATCGTATGCTTTGCTTTCGAGAGAAAACCCTCTAGTGAAAACTATGCCCCCGGGTCTACTTAATCATATTGCTAAAAACCTAAACACCTTGCTGCACTTTTCTGCCGCTACAAGTCTCTATTCCGCCACGATCCTGTCTGAAGACCTTTTCCGGTACCCTGTGGGAGGGGAAATCGATTACGGAGGCCTTCTACATCAATCTTGCTACCTCCATGATGATGTGCGAGTAGTTCACCACATACCTACGGGTCCATAGCTAGTAGCTATATGACTTCTCTCTCTTTGATCTTCAATACCATGTTCTCTGTTATTCCCGCGGTGATCTATATGATGTAATCTTTTTTGCGGTGTGTTTGTTAGCATCGGATGAATTACGGGTTTATGATCAGATTATTCATTAGAAGTAATTGAGTTTTTTCTGAATTTTATTATGCATGATTGTTATAGCTCTATATCTCTCTTTGATCTATCCGTTTGGTTTGACCAACTGGATTGATTTATCTTTAGTGGGAGTGGTGCATTCTAGTTGGTTCAATCTTGCAGTGTTCTATATCCGAGTGACAGAAGGGGACAATATACGTCTTTTTATTGTTGTCACTAAGGGTAAAACGTTGGGGTTTATTCATATTGATTGGGTTTACTTTGTCTACATCATGTCACCTTGCTCCAAGCATTAGTTTGTTTGCATGAACTTAATACCTAAAGAGGCAAGCATAGAAGCGCTCTCGAAGTGGAGTAATAGTAGTAGATGCAGAATCGTTTCGGTCTATGGACGTGATGCCTATATACATGATCATTATCGTGAATAACATCATAACTATGTGCTTTTCTGTCAATTGTCCAACAGTAATTTGTCTACTCATCGTATGCTTTGCTTTCGAGAGAAAACCCTCTAGTGAAAACTATGCCCCCCGGGTCTACTTAATCATATTGCTAAAAACCTAAACACCTTGCTGCAATTATTTACTTTTACTATTTTATATACTTATCTCTATGAGAATTAATCCTTGGAAGTAATGAGTTCAAGGAGATCGACAACCCTCTTGCCGGTGACGACGAGAGTTTGCTTTGATTCTCCTATTGGTTCGATAAACCTTGATTCTCATCGAGAAGAATAATCACCGCTACTATATTGCTTCATCCCTCCTCTTCAGAGAAAAAGCCAACACAACTTACAAGTAGGAGTATGCCTCAAAGCCCCCCTTTTGCCAGACCCAATGCTCGTGGGCTCGGAGGTGGTGCCACCCTCCGACGTCAGGTGCAACCCTACCAGCTCTCCCAGACTTGGTGGTTTCGACCAACGTTGGTCTCCCCTTCTAGGATCTCGAATTCTACGGCTATGGGGCCGTTCAGCTTCAGGCCAGGAGAGATCTCTGCTCGGCTCGTCGGTGCTGGCAACGACGGCGCCCGCGGGTGTTGTTTTCCTCCTTGGAGGCGCCGTCAAGACCTTTAGCTGCGCCCCTCTTCGAGCTCAGGTGAAAACCTAGGCTCGGGTCTCCCGGACTGAATAATGATGGAGTTTCACCGTCGTCTTTCTTTTTGAAGGCAATATCTTACTCGCTTGCGGTGTCCTCAGTTTTGGCTCGGACGATGTTGGAGTTATCGTTGGTTCGGGATCGCTCTCTTGGCTCGGGTTTGATAAGTTTAGCTATGATGTGTCTTTTGTAGGGACCGAACATCCTTTGCCTCTCCTCTAGGCACCTTGTTCACGCATGTGTTATACCCGCGTATTCATTCTACTTCTATCGATGAAACAAGTTGTGTGTATTCGAAAAAAAAAAAACTGTCTTCACCTCAGCTTCAACATCTGAAGAAACTGCAGATTCACAATGGATTTGGTCAATACTTGATGAAAATCGGACCACAGGTCAGTTATACTCATTACCAGTCAACACCTTCCCCCTGCCCAAGTGCTCAGAGCTCAGCTCAGCTTGAGCTTCACCTTCACCTACCCAACACCACCACTGCCTTCAGTCTCAGCCTCAAAGATCACGTCTTCACCACTCCAAACATCTCTCCCCCGCCACAAAGAAACCCGAATGCCGAGCTCCTTT
Organism: Hordeum vulgare subsp. vulgare; assembly: GCF_904849725.1. NCBI lineage: Eukaryota > Viridiplantae > Streptophyta > Magnoliopsida > Poales > Poaceae > Hordeum > Hordeum vulgare. The sequence goes on along the minus strand of NC_058522.1, from coordinate 441,398,443 downwards.
CCATTACTCAACTCCACCTCCGCAGTCGCTCGCACGTGACGCGAGCGCGCGTCCCCATGCCCGCCCCCTAGCCCGCGCCGCGATCCCCCGTCGAGCTCTTCCTTCCGCCAAGGGATCCGGCCAGGACCGATGCTGGAGGTGGAGCACGAGGCCATGGAGGCGGACGGCCTCGCCGGCAGCGGGCCGGCGCGGGGCGGCGGCGGGTGGGCGGAGGCGGTGCTGGAGCCGGTGCGGTGGGTGCGGATGCTGTGCCGGGAGCTGGGCGCGACGTTCGTGGCCGGGGTGGTGCTGGTGTACGGGCTCAACCAGGGGTTCGCCGGCTCCTTCTTCAGGGTGGCGTCGGACTACTACTGGAAGGACGTGCAGCGGGTGCAGCCGGCCACCGTGCAGTTCCTCTCCATCTTCTTCCACGTCCCCTGGGTCCTCAAGCCCCTCTGGGGGGTCATGACCGACGTCTTCCCCGTCCGCGGCTACCGCCGCCGCCCCTACTTCGTCTTCTCAGGTCAGCCATGAATGATGAATCCATCAACCTCTCCCAACTACATGGATGAGATCCACATTTGTTTTAGCCTCTGTATAGATGGAGATTGCTACTTGCAGGTGTTGTTTCAGAGAGTATGGGCGTAAGAGAACAATTTATTTTTTTCACATAGATTTTAGGATGCCGGATGACATGGGGCATCTTGGTTTCCATCCTGGTCGCCCGAGCCCGGAGGTACCTCCTCCTTCGTGTTCATACAGCATTTCCGTTGTAGTGAGTAATGTCATGCTAATTGTGTTCTTGGTGGTGGGTCTTTTGAACACTGCTGTCGGCTTAACTGAAAACAAGCGCACGCCGACCCCGTTTGAGGTGGACAGTGGTTTGGCAGCTTATATGACAGAATTTTGGATGAAAATGTGGTGGCTCAACTGCGAACGTGGAGTAGGTTCAGATATTTGAAAATGCCTGCATTTTTCTTATTGCTGGCTTGATCTGAGTCAGGGGGCATAGACTAGACTGTTTGGTATATATCGCTGTCAGCCTCTTAGTTAAAATTTTTTTTAGAAAAGGAGGCTTTGCCCCGGCCTCTGCAGCAATAGATGCATACAGCCATTCATTAAAAGGATTCCGAAATATGTCCATGACGGAGTACAAAAATGCCCAACCAAATGAAGATACAAAACCTCTTAGTTAATTTATTGTGGCCGCATGCCTGTACATGAATTGCATTGTTTCTAGGCACATGTAAGAGCAACTCTAATGAGGCGACCCATTTCGTCCGCCGTCGTCCGTTTGGGTCGGCGCGGTCAAAAATCATGGCCCAACGCGCCGACCCATTGCCAAAACGCGTCTGCCTCGCGTCCGCGCCGACCCATTTCCGGTCCAAATTTGGGACTGAAATGCGTCGGCGAGGACGCGCGCCGGTGTCCGCCCCCAACCACCGCGGTCAACATAATTTATGACGGCCGCCATCCTCGGGCCAACGCGTCGGCGACCGCGGCCGGCCTTTTTTAATCCAAGCGTGCGGTGGGTTTCGCCATCTGCTTCCAGAACCCGCCCCCGTCCCCATCTCGCCACCTCCTCGGCGACCAAGCGACCGGAACCCTAGCCCACCATGGCCGGCGGCTTCCCAAACAAGGGCAAGGCCCCGCTCTTCCCCCGCGCCACCTCCCTGCCGTCGTCTTCCCACCGTCCTCGCCAGCGCGTGAGCGTCCCAGTGCACCAAGCGCGGTGGCACTGGGAGCACCGCGTGGCACTCCCTTACCCCGACGTCATGCTGCCGCACGGCTGTCATCTGGATCTGGAGAGGATTCCGGTGCCGGCCGTGCCGCGGTCGACGCGGGTGCATGCGGAGGAGGTGACCAAGCGACGGCGTCTGCTGACAGCGGAGCAGCGGCGAGACCCCACATACGTGGCCGACTCCCCTAACTGGGAGGTGTGGTTCGCGGTGGAGCACGAGGAGCAGCGCCGCCGTGGCGTGCGCCAAGTGCAGCCAGGAGGCCCTCCGCCGCCCCCGCCTGTCGTCAGCGACGAGGACCAGGAGGCTGAGGCCGCCTACCAGGTGGCGCTCGCTGGTGTCCTCCGCGACAGCGAGAAGAAGCCCGGCGCATGGCCGAAGAGGAGGCGGCATTCCAAAAGCAGCTCGCGGAGGCCATGGCACTGTCGGCTGCCGGCAACTGCGTCGTGCCACCTCCGCCCGAGCCCGAGCCCGAGCCCGCACTGTCGCGGGAGGTCTACCAGTGGACCGGCGTCGTCCAGGAGTTCGTTAGCGTGCCGCCCATCTGGCTGGGCGCGACCCCGCTGCAGGAGCAGGCCTACCTCGAGCACTGGAGGTCGGTGCACCTACAAGCGGAGCACGCCGAAGGCCTGTGGTTCATGGAGCTGGAGAAGGAGGAGGAGGAGGAGCGACGGGAGGTGGAGGAGGAGGAGCGTGGTCGTGCTGTTGCGCTACCACCGCCACCACCACAGCCCGCGCCGGCGGGGCAGACGACGGAGGCGCAGGCAGCTGCGCTCTGGAACTCGGCGTTCCCCTGGGCCGGCCCTGCGCCAACGCTGGTCGACCTCACCGGCCCGACGACGCCGCCGCCGCCGCCTACGGCTGCATGGACGCAGTTTTAGGTTTATTTTTATTTTTATTTAATGTAATGCAGACGCGACGCGTGGACTATCGCCGGCCTTCGTGGCCGGCCTTTAATGTTTAATTATGCATTATGTCTTTTTTTTTCTCGCCGGCAAAAAAAGGGTCCGGCCAGCGTTGGGCGCACGAGCCGACCCATTTGCGGAAGCGGACGTTCGTGTCCGCCTGGCCGACCCAAACGGACAAAAAGCGGACGAAATCGCTGTCCGTTTGGGTCAGCCCGTTGGAGTTGCTCTAAGTGTCTACAACTTGGGACACCTTGCAACTATTCATCTGTGCAATGTTATCACATTTTATTTTATTTATTATCCACTTGTAAGGATCGATTTTATAACAAAAGCCGATGATGCGGGTTAAAATATCTCGGGATAAAACTACACAGGCTAGAAATTGTTACAGAAAATATAAAAACTAGCACTAAATGTAGTGGTCTCTTATTAGGTATCAACAAGAAGTCAAACCATTGGAAATATGCAACACAATTATTTTTTATACTACTACTAGATAAGAAAGTGCCCTAAACCATATGTGTGGGATATGAGGACTTCATGTAAGGCACTTCCATGCCAGAGATATTTGAGGTGTACTATGACACTGTTAATCAACTGAATAACCCAAAGTTGCAGGGCTGTTATTACCATAAACTGGCAGAAGTGGTGATTTCTCACTTTTCCACCAAGTAATGTACATGCTTTGTTTGAAGTTTTGCATCTGTTATTGTTTGAAATTGCATAGGAGTATCCTAACATTAAAATGCTCTTACTAGAGATGGCTGTCCAGTAACCTCTGTTGTGTCCTTTACATACAGCACAAGTGCCTATAAGACGTTCGTCATTGATATTTGCCACAAGCCCACAATTATAGACGTGATTGAAAAATTGGCTCTTTTTTGTGGTTGTAGGAATGCTTGGAATGTTTTCAACCGCTATTCTTGCCATGGGTGTGGGACTATCAGTGACTTCTGCAGTAGTTTGCTTTGTCGGAATCTCCACAGCAGTTGCCATTGCTGATGTTACAATAGATGCATGCATTGCGAAGAACAGTATTGATAAGCCAGCATTGGCCCCAGACATGCAGAGCCTTTGTGCATTCTCGTCGTCTCTAGGTGCACTTATAGGGTATGCTACAAGTGGCATGTTTGTCCACCATCTAGGGGCACAGGTAAACTACGGTCCAAATTCTTGAAGCTTATTTAATTGTTAGTTTCGTTTTTATGCTGCTTGACTGAGAAACTAAATTTTGCATGAATTCTGATTTAATGTAGGGTGCATTAGGTGTGATGGCTTTACCTCCTATTATGTTGATTTTCCTAGGATTTTACATATATGAGCTGAAAATGTATCAGCATAACATGAAAGAGAAGGTACGTTGATCAGCAATCTTATTCCACTTACTGCTTCTTTTGCTCATCGAAATTCATTAAATTGGTTTGTTGATGTCTGTATGTGAGTGAACAGGCTAGTCTATCATTCTTTCTATCTAACATCATCTGATTCATCTCATGTTAACTGGCTTGGCCAAGCTGGGTGCATTTATAGTTTTATACATTATTCTCCGGAAACTGTACCATATTAGCAAATTTAAGTTAATATGAATCTGATGTTTAGTGACTGGAAATCTTCAGATATCTTGTTTGAAGAAAATTATACCTTTCTCAAATGAATTATAACTGAACCTAGACAGTAAACTGAGGAAAGTGTACTTGCTCTGTTGCACATGTAGATAATAAGAATCTAATGATGAAAGGATCAAAGGAGCTGTGCAACTTCTGAAATGTTTGATTCTTACTGAAATGCTAATCAAATGCAGGTTTTGAAAAAGGTTACTGTGGCAGTTAAAGGGATGGTTCAGACAATAAAGTATCCAGTGGTGTGGAAACCATCTCTCTACATGTTCCTTTCCCTGGCCCTCAGTATCAGCACTCACGAGGGGCAGTTCTACTGGTACACTAACAAGGAACCGCCTAATCCTGGATTTTCACAGGTAGAGCTTTTGTTCATGACCTGCTTAATGCTATTGCTTATTACTAGGCTTGTTACACAAAACAAAGGAAGTCTTGATAAAATGATCTGCATCTTAATGGCTCGGCCCACTGGATCGCCACTCTGCATGAGCCAGATATACATACTGTAGGTCCCTTTGGGGACATCCAATAAAACTGGAACAATGCAGAGAAGATTAGCATGCCCTGCGCAAATATACGCATACTGTATAATTTTGTAGGCAATTAACTTTGAAATTGATACTAGATAATTTTTTTTCTTCAGTGCATGCATGTTTGTGGCTACTGCAGTCTAAAATTCCTTCCTAACTTCCTTCAGAATATGGATTAACGAAAACTCACAGTCCGTCAATATTTTCCAAATTTTTATGTTGATGAACGAAGTAGCTTACTCATCAAGGTAAAACGGCTGAGTATTGAATTTTGGAAAATTAACGCAATACAAATAGGATTTGATTTGTCCTTTGTCACACTGACGTTGATTGGATCACAACACAATATGGCCCTGGAATTTCCTCTTTGATTCACAGGATTCTGAAAACGCAGGAATAGGAAAAGTAGAGGGTTGGAGTGGCATGTCCATTTGAACCCTATAGGATTAGCAAGCAGTGTTCGATGCCACAGAAAAAAAAGGGAATTGTAAAAAGAGGTTGACGAGGATGTTAGACTTCCTGTGAAATATAGTACAAAGATTCCATAGGAAAAATTCCTATGGGATACAGATGTAGGAAAAAATCCTAAGGATTTCAATCCTCCAAAAATCCAATAGAATTCCTTTGAATCAAAGGAGCCCTAAAACATTTCTGCTCCCAGAATATTTTTACAAAAAATACAACGTGCAACAATAGATTCCTTGCTTGGCACTTTGGCAGGTTTTTCTCTTTTGTTCCAGTCAATGAGTTGGAATCAGGGTGGCCCTGATGCTTTACACCCTTTGTGTAAGAAATATCACTTCCCATCTTTTATCGCGTGAGGTAAATATCGCCACTGTTTTCTATGCAAAGGATATGGTATGTTCGTCAATAAAATACTAGAAGCGCCTACAAAAAGGCGGAAAGAAAATAGAGAAGACTGAGGTCTTGCGCGTCAATCACTCTCAGACAACTGAATATAACACAATATTGATCTATCAGAAAGGCGAGCTAGATAAAAAAGTGCCTACCTTCAAATCTTGGAATCTAGGATGCAGCCATGCATTTCCTGATCCCACAATGATGTCCTCAATGTCCCTAAAAGATTCCTAAGATAAAGTGCATCAGTCCAAAACAAAAAGTATCTTTCAGTTCTTAAACGGTAGCGCATAGCCTCCATGCTCAAGCATTGCCTCTTATGATGTACTCCCCCCTTTCATAAATATAAGATGTTTTGGATATTTCATATGGACTATATGCGGACTGAAATGAGTTCATGAAGTTTCAGAGTAAGCAGTTGAATTACAGGAAACCAGTCATTCCAAACTGGGCTGGCCCTGTTTGGATTGGCGTTTCCATTTCAGATACCCCCTATAAAACTTACAGACCTCCCACGGTCGTTTTTGTATCCAGCCGAAAACAGCTCTTGGCCGGTAAATTACACCTGTATTCAATTACATAGATCCCAAGTGCGGCCTAAAGGATTATGGTTTAACACAAAAATTCAAAAAGAAAATTATGATTTAACACGGTTGAAAAAAAGGACGGCACATTGAGTTACATGGTTGGCCCAGTGAATTGTAGAGTGTGTTGATCAGCTGTCGTTCGTCTCCATGCAATGCAGGAATTCGTGGGGATGGTGCACGCCGTCGGCGCAGTGGCGTCCATGGTGGGCGTCCTGATCTACCACAAGAATCTCAAGGACTACCCGTTCCGGAGCATCCTCTTCTTCGCCCAGCTCCTGCACGGCGCCTCCGGCCTCCTCGACCTCACCTTCGTGCTCCGGTGGAACCTCGCGCTCGGCGTCCCGGACGCGGTCTTCGTCACCCTGGAGGAGTGCGTCTCCCGGGTGGTCGGCCGCGTCCGGCTGATGCCGATGATGGTCCTGAGCACCAAGCTCTGCCCGCCGGGCGCCGAGGGCACCTTCTTCGCGCTGCTCATGTGCATCGACAGCCTCGGCATGCTGGTGGCCAAGACCGCCGGCGCCTTCGTGCTCCGCGCCCTGCACGTGACCAGGACGGATTTCAGCAACCTCTGGCTCGCCGTGCTGCTGAGGAACCTGCTGCGGCTGTCCGCGCTGGGCGCCATCTTCCTGGTGCCCACCGCGGACCAGACCGACGTGCTGCTCCCGCAGGACCTCCTCAGCTCCGGCTCCCCGGTGGCTGCTGCCGGCGACGAGGACGAGAGGTTGTTGCAGCTTGGCAAGCTCACTTCTCACACTGACGACGACGATGTATGATCGACACGGACACAGGTATTATGTTGCGCGCGCGCATACCCACGCACACAGAATGAAAGAAAAGGAAATGTAGAAGCAATACAGCATCCACTACAGTACAAACAACAGTAGATTTGGCGTTGATAGATGGCGCCATGCAGCTCAGATACCACTGCACAAAGTAGAACTCTGCCCCCCAAATTACATTTGTATTTAGAAAAACCTAAAACAAGTAATTTGGGACAAAGGTAATATGTTTCTTTCTTTATGGAACATGTCTTCAGAAATTATTAATTAGGATATGCTTATTCGGTGCCAAAATGGCATCATTGTTAGACCGGCAGCCTTCACGGGCAAATCTTATTGAGGTGATGTATGATTAGGTTTATTACTAGCACAAATGCCCGTGCGTTGCAACGGAAGAAAAATGAACAATGAAAAAAGTGTAGTCCATTGATAAAAACGCGCGTGGATACTGTCAAAAGAAAGCATGTTCGTAAGGTCTTAGATTATAAAATATGTACAAAGAAAAAACCTAGTGCAAGTACATCATGTTCAAAGATTATAACATTTCTCAAATATTGATGCTTAAGTTTACATGTTACAATACAAATAGTCGGTACGAAATAAAGACAAATGTTGATTAGCATTGTATCCTATATAGTATTTAAAAAATATTTAACATGTAAAATAATAAAAAATTCAAACTCTAAACATTTTTCTAATCAAGTTTCATATATAACATGTTTAAATCGGATTTACGGTTTAAAAGATATTGTTATTTAAAAATACATATTTATTCTGAATGGACTTTGGGGTTATTAACGCATATGTGAGGAGTTTACGTAAAATTTTGAAAAACCGACTCACTCTGACTACAATTTAGACCGTGAGTTATTTAGCATGAAACTAAGGAGGTCTTGTGTAAAATGTGAAAAGAAAAACGGTTTGATCTCACTTATAAACAGACTGTAGGTTAATTAAAGGAAACTACAGGGGTCTTTACACAAAAACGATTATTACTAGGGAGAGATTAGCCCACAGAACATAGCTCACTCTAAATGCTTACGAGAACACGAAGGCGCACGTTTGCTGCACCCATCGATCTTAATAAACGAATAGCTGAAATATTCTACTTCCTTCGTTAAATTTAGTACTAAATTAGTAGAAATTTAATATTAAAGCAGCGACATTTTTTTTGAAACAGAAGGAGTAGAAAGTAAAATCAGCTGAGTTTTTAAATGGATCAAATTAAAAGGCTTGATATACGTGCATGTATTTTTTTGTTCAAAATTATCAGCTCATCCAATGTTTACGAAGATGATTTGCATAAATTAGCGCATGCATATCTGGAAAGAACCGACTAAGATTTTTAATATTGTAATTTTGGAGATCATACAAATATTAGAGTAGATAAGGTTTGAGCATCGCATCATACTAGATGCTGAAGTGCGCTTTGTCGTACAGTCCTTTAATTATGAGTTAAAGCATCTCTAGCAGATCCGTTAAACCGTGTCCTTTAAAATCAGTACATGGTTTTCCTATTCCCTCCGTTCCTAAATATAAGTCTTTTTAGAAATTTTACTAGAAGACTACATACGGATCAAAATGGATGAACCTACATTCTAAAATATGTCTGTATACGTCCGTATGTAATCTTCTAGTGAAACCTCTTAAAAGATTTATATTTAGGAACGGAGGGAGTACAACGAATTGGGGAAAATTTACGGTATGACTTTTACGTCAGCAGAACCGATCTCATATAAACCAAATAGACCTGCAAATAGCATAAAACACCCTCACACATAAAAAGAAAAGCAATTGGATCCTCACGCAACAGCAACAGTCCCGGCGGCAGCGGACAGAGATCATGACACCGTGTGCCTTGCGGTCTAAATTCAAATTTAAACATTACGATTTTAAAAAAAAATCATGCATGTTCACAACACATATTAAAATAATCCTTAAAAAATTCAGATCAAAATTCGAAACATACATCGAGAAACAAAAAAGAGAAACTCAGATATGAATAGTCTATAGAGAACCATTTGCGAACTATTCATGACAGATTTTTTTTTTTTGTTTCTCGATGTATGTTTCAAATTTTGATCTGACTTTTTTAGGGGTTATCTTAATATGTGCTGTGAACATGCATGCTTTTTTTCAGTTTTTTTGTAATGTTTAAATTTGAATTTAAGCCGTAAGGCACATGGTGACATGCAAACGTGCATGTCACCTGATCTCTATCTGACGGTAGCTTGCAGGAGTAAGCTAGCGGGAGAACACCCTGAATCTTCTAATGACCCCAAATTTGTAGTTGTGTATGTCTTAGGATCATGGTGGGATCTTGTTGTTGGACCTGGTCTTTTTTACTATCTTAAATGTTTGAGGAGATGGGTTTTTATGTTTAGATTCAGAATCTGTTCCTTTGGACACTCTCTTCTACTTCGGTGTCTCATTCAAAATGAAGCATAGCATCCTCACACTTCTTCCTCTTCTGCCTCGTCTTCTCAATTATCTCATCCTCCTCCCTAACAACTCTACCATGATCTTTATGCCTTACTCACACCAGTTAAAATCAAGAAAATTGTTATCTTTTTTTTTTGAGGGGAGACGGGGGGAGGGAGCGTCCTTCTGGAACTCTTGCCGTGCTATCTTTGCCGTTCAGCAAGTTCATGCTTACTTTGTGTTAAGATAAAACCCATCTTCACCAAGTTGTGTAGTGTTAGGAGCCAATCGATCTATAGTTCACGACAAGATACAAGCTCGATCTTGCAGAGACAGTTGCGCGGATCTTGCGGGAGGAGGAAAAAGTAAGAGACGGGAAGAGAGTCGCCTTTCGTCCTGGACCAATTGGATGCCAGACACGACGTACTCGGGGGTATAAGTAGCTGGCGGATGGGTCGCACCGGGCCCTAGGTGGCCCACTCGGGCCTGAGGTACCTCATGTTTGGCTATGCGATCCGGGACGGCCTGTTGAGGCGCGCCTGTGGTCGAACCCGTTGTTTGCCGCGGGTGCTGCTGCCTTCTCAGTAGGGGTGCTCACATCCCCTCCTCCTTGAGAGTTGGCTTGTCCTCGAGACAGCAGTGTAGGGTGACGATCGCGAAGGAACTTGGCATCTTCCTAGATAGCGTCGAGGACGGATGAGTTGGACCAGCGCACGAGCATCTGCTCGTGTCGTCCTTGGGGCGTTGGGCGTCAACTAATACGTCTTCAACGTATCTATAATTTTTTATTGTTCCATGTTGTCATGTTATCATTCTTCGATGTTTTATAATCATTTTATAGCCATTTTATATCAATTTTTGGGACCAACCTGTTGACATAGTGCTTAGTGTCAGTTGCTTTTTTTGCTTTTTTTCCTTCGCAGAAAGTCCATATCAGATGAGGTCCAATTGCCACGAAACTTTATGAATATTTTTTTTGGACCACAAGGGTACTTGGGAACCAAGATTAAGCAGCGGACAAGGCCCAGGGGGCTCACTAGACATCAAGGTGCTGCCTGGTGTCTAGTGGGGCCCTCTGGAAGCTTCTCTGTCGCCTTTGAGCTCTATAAATACCCCAATATTTAGAAAATCCTGGAGGAGTCGACGAAAAATCTTTTCAGCCGCCGCAAGTTTTAGAGCCATGAAATCCAATCTAGAGCCTCTTCAGGAGAGAACACGATCACGGAGGGGTTCACCATCCTCATTGGTGCTCCTCTGATGATGCGTGCGTAGTTCATATCAGACCTACGGGTCCGTACGCGGTAGCTAGATGGCTTTCTCTCTTATTTTGTTTCTCAATACAATAGTCTCTTGGAGATCCATATGATGTAACTCTTTCTTTTGTGGTGTGTTTGTTGGGATCCGATGAATTGTCAGTTTATGATACAGATCTATGAAAACATATTCGTGATTGATTATTATAGCCTCGTATTTCTACTTTGATATTTGCTTTTTGTCTAGGCAACTTGATATTTTATCTTGCAATGGGAAGATGTGCTTTGTGATGGGTTCGATCTTGCGGTGCTCAATCCCAGTGACAGAAAGAGACATGACATGCATGTATCATTGCTATCAAGGATAAAACAATGGGGTCTATTCCTACATGAATAGATCTTGTCTATATCATATCATCGTTCTTAAGGCATTACTCTGTTTATCCATGAACTCAATACACTAGATGCATGCTCGATAGCGGTCGATGTGTGGAGTAATAGAAGTAGATGCAGGCAGAAGTCGGTCTACTTATCTTGGACGTGATGACTATATACATGATCATTGTCTTGAATATCGTCATAATTATTTGCTCTTCTATCAATTCCCCAACGGTAATTTGTCTACCCACCGCTTGCTATTTTATCGAGAGAAGCCACTAGTGAAACCTACGACCCCGGGGTCTACTTCACAACATTTATTTGCAATCTCTACTTTGCTATTTGCGTTTCTACTTTATTTGCTCTTTTGTTTTCAGATCTATATTATCAAAAAACCCAAAAATACTTTGTTGTGTTCTATTTGCTATCACTCTTATTTGCATCTGTCAATCTATCCTTACTTTACCCACTAGGGATTGACAACCCCTCTACATGTTGGGTTGTGAGGATTTGCTATTAGTGTGCAGGTGCTACTTACATAGTCTTGTCGATCTTCCTACGGGGTTGATACCTTGGTTTCTTAACTGAGAAAAATACTTGTCGTCATTGTGCTACATCACCCTTTAAGCTTGGAGGGAGAACCAACGCACCTGCGAGGAGTAGCAAGATTCACGGCGTTGTTGCAGGGGAAGATCAAGTCAAGATCTATCAGGTTCCTACATACAAATCTCATCTCCTTGCAATTACATTATTTGCCATTTGCCTCTCATTTTCCTCTCCCCCCATTTCACAAAGATTTTCCCTTTTATTTGCCTTCTTTCCGTTTGCCTTTTTCTTGCTTACTTGCTTCTATTGCCTTCATTGAAACACTCGAAAACATAAAACTAAATAGGAAAAGTAAATACATATGAATCCTCATCCACTTGCTAATCTTTTCAAAAGATCTGATTATTTTTGAACCAATTTCTATTGACCCAAGTTCTCTTGATTGCTTTTGTGAAGTTTTGCTTGAAAGTCGTGAATCTGAATATTGTGATGAAGTGTTAAAAGGTGAAGTTTATAAAGTGATTCATGATATCTGCTTAAATGAAAAGCATGATTGCAATGATATTATTATAAATTCTATTAATGTCAATTGTGCTAACAATATTCAAAACTACAAGCTTGGGGGTGACAATTTTGTTATGTCCATTACTCATTGTAATGATCATGATTGGGGCGTGTTGGGGAACGTTGCATGGGAAACAAAAAAATTCCTACGCACACGCAATACCTATCCATAGTGATGATCATCTACGAGAGGGGAGAGTGAATCTACATATCCTTGTAGATCGCTAAGCGGAAGCGTATATAACGCGGTTGATGTAGTGGAACATCTTCGTGATTCAAATCGTAGCCCGTCCCGCGATCTCATCACGATCCATCCCGCGATCCCATCTCGATCTAGTGCCGAACGGACGGCACCTCCGCGTTCAGCACACGTACAACTTGATGACGATCTCCGCCTTCTTGATCCAGCAAGAGGGGCGGAAAGGTAGATGAGTTCTCCAGCACGACGGTGTGGTGGTGGTGGTGGTGAACTAATCCAGCAGGGCTTCGCATAAGCACTGCCGAACTAGACTAGAGGAGAAACAGATCTAGAGGGAGAGAGAGGCAGCCGTGGCTGATTTCTGTGTGTCCAAAAACCCTCAATACCTCTAGTATATATAGGAGGAGGGAGGGAGGAGGCTGCGCCCTAGGGTTTCCCCTTTGGGTCGGCCGAAGTGAGGAGGAGAGGATGATTCCTCCTCCAATCCTAGTAGGATTAGGATTCCTTCCTTCCCACTTGGAAACTCTTTCCACCTTTGGCCTTTTTGCCTTATTCCTCCACTCCAGCCGCATGGGCCCTTAGGGGAGGCTTCGGCCAGTCCACTAGGGTCTGGTCTACCTCCTCTCACAGTACAAGAAGCCTTTGGGTCGTCACACCCCTCCCGGCGGTCCCCCGGTACCCTCCCGACACTCCCGGTACACTACTGATGAGCCCAAAACTTTTCCGGTGACCAAAACAGGACTTCCTATATATCAATCTTTACCTCCGGACCATTCCGGAGCTCCTAGTGACGTCCAGGATCTCATCCGGGACTCCAAACAACCTTCGGTCACCAACTCCTATAACTCAACTATACCGAAACGTCACCGAACCTTAAATGTCCAGACCGTGCGGGTTCGAGAACTATGTAGACATGACCTGAAACATTCTCCAGTCAATAAGCAATAGAGGGACCTGGATGCCCATATTGGCTCCTACATATTCTACGAAGATCTCTATCGGTTGAACCTCTATGTCAAGGATTCAGTTAATCCCGTATTGTTCCCTTTGTCCTTTCGTATGTTACTTGCCCGAGATTCGATCGTCGGTATCTCCATACCTAGTTTAATCTCGTTACCGGCAAGTCTCTTTACTCATTCCGTAATACAAGATCCCGTGACTAACTCCATAGTCACATTGCTCGCAAGGCTTGTTGTGATGTTGTATTACCGAGTGGGCCCCGAGATACCTCTCCGTCACACAGATTGACAAATCCCAGTCTTGATCCACGCCAACCCAACAGACACCTTCGGAGATACCTGTAGAGCACCTTTATAGTCACTCAGTAACGTTGCGACGTTTGATACACACAAGGTATTCATCCGGTGTCCGGGAGTTCCATGGTCTCATGGTCATAGGAATAAATACATTGACATGCAGAAAACATAGCAATAAACGGACACGATCATATGCTACGTTTATAGTTTGGGTCTTGTCCATCACATCATTCTCCTAATGTTGTGATCCCGTTATCAAGTGAAAACACTTGTCTATGGTCAGGAAACCTTGACCATCTTTGATCAACAAGCTAGTCAACTAGAGGGTCACTAGGGACAGTGTGTTGTCTATGTATCCACACATGTATTTGAGTTTCCAACCAATACAATTCTAGCATGACTAATAAATGATTATCATGAACAAGGAAATATAATAATAACCAAATTATTATTGCCTCTAGGACATATTTCCAACAGTCTCCCACTTGCACTAGAGTCGATAATCTAGTTCACATCACTATGTGATTGTAATTGTTGGAAATATGCCCTAGAGGCAATAATGAAGTGGTTATTATTACATTTCCTAGTTCATGATAATTGTCTACTACTCATGCTACAATTGTATTAACCGGAAACCAAATACATGTGTGAGTATATAGATCACAATGTGTTCCTAGTGAGCCTCTAGTTGGCTAGCTCGTTGATCAATAGATGATCATGGTTTCCTGATCATGGACATTGGATGTCATTGATAATGGGATTGCATCATTGGGGAATGATGTGATGGACAAGACCCAATCCTAAGCATAGCACAAGATCGTGTTGTTCGTGTGCTAAACATTTCTAATGTCAAGTATCATTTCCTTAGACCATGAGATTGTGCAACTCCCGGATACCGTAGGAGTGCTTTGGGTGTATCAAACGTCACAACGTAACTGGGTGATTATAAAGGTGCACTACAGGTATCTCCGAAAGTGTATGTTGGGTTGTACGAATCGAGACTGGGATTTGTCACTCCGAGTGACGGAGAGGTATCTCTGGGCCCACTCGGTAATCCATCATCATATTGAGCTCAGTGTCACTAAGGAGTTAGCCACACGATGATGTGTCACGAAACGATTAAATGGACTTGCCGGTAACGAGATTGAACAAGGTATAGGGATACCGACGATCGAATCTCGGGCAAGTATCATACCGATAGACAAAGGGAATTGCATACGGGATTGATCGGATCCCCCTCATTGTGGTTCATCCGATGAGATCATCGTGGAACATGTGGGAACCAACATGGATATCCAGACCCCCGCTGTTGTTTATTGACCTGAGAGGTGTCTCGGTCATGTCTGCATGTCTCCCGAACCCGTAGGGTCTACACACTTAAGGTTCGATGACGCTAGGGTTATAGGGGAATAGTGTACGTGGTTCCCGAAAGTTGTTCGGAGTCCCGGATGAGATCCCGGACGTCACGAGGAGTTCCGGAGGGAAAGATTCATATATAGGAAGTGAGGATTTGGTCACCGGAAGTGTTTCGGGCGACACCGGTAATGTACCGGGACCACTGGAAGGGTTCTGGGGGTCCACCGACAAGGGCCACCAGCCCAAGCTGCTACATGGGTAAAGAGTGGGAGGGAACCAGCCCCTAAGTGGGCTCGTGCGCCTCCACAACCAGCCCAAATCGCAGCAAGGGGTGGAGGGGACAAACCCTAGGCGTGGGAGGCCACCTTGGGCCTCAAGGCCCAACCCTAGGGCGCCACCACCACCTTGGCCGCCGCCCCAAGGCCATCTAGGGCTGCCGCACCCTTGGGGTGGGAAACCCTAAGGGTGGGCACCCTCCTCCCTCTCCTCCTATATATAGTGAAGGTTTTGGGCAGATTTGAGACAAGAATACTCTCGCTCTCGGCGCAGCCCTACACCTCCTCCTCCTCGTCCTCCATAGTGCTTGGCGAAGCCGTGTCGGAGTGCCACGTAGTGTTGGAAATATGCCCTAGAGGCAATAATAAATTAGTTATTGTTATATTTATTTGTTCGTGACAATCGTTTATTATCCATGCTATAATTGTATTGATTGGAAACTCAAATACATGTGTGGATACATAGACAAAACACTGTCCCTAGTAAGCCTCTAGTTGACTAGCTCGTTGATCAAAGATGGTCAAGGTTTCCTAACCATAGACAAGTGTTGTCACTTGATAACGGGATCACATCATTAGGAGAATCATGTGATGGACAAGACCCAAACTATGAGCGTAGCATATTGATCGTGTCGTTTTATGCTATTGTTTTCTGCGTGTCAAGTATTTGTTCCTATGACCATGAGATCATATAACTCACTGACACCGGAGGAATATCTTGTGTGCATCAAACGCCACAACGTAACTGGGTGACTATAAAGGTGTTCTACAGGTATCTCCGAAGGTGTCCGTTGAGTTAGTATGGATCAAGACTGGGATTTGTCACTCCGTGTGACGGAGAGGTATCTCGGGGCCCACTCGGTAATACAACATCACACACAAGCCTTGCAAGCAATGTGACTAAGTGTAAGTCACGGGATCTTGTATTACGGAACGAGTAAAGAGACTTGCCGGTAATGAGATTGAAATAGGTATGCGGATACCGACGATCAAATCTTAGGCAAGTAACATACCGAATGACAAATGAAATGACATACGGGATTATATGAGTCCTTGACACTGAGGTTCGACCGATAAGATCTTCGAAGAATATGTAGGATCCAATATGGGCATCCAGGTCCCGCTATTGGATATTGACCGAGGAGTGTCTCGGGTCATGTCTACATAGTTATCGAACCCGCACGGTGAGCACACTTAAGGTTCGGTGACGTTTCGGTATAGTTGAGTTATAGGTGTTGGTAACCGAAAGTTGTTCGGAGTCCCAGATGAGATCCAGGACGTCACAAGGAGCTCCGGAATGGTCCAGAGGTAAAGATTGATATATAGGAAGTCCTGTTTTGGTCACCGAAAAAGTTTCGGGCTCATCGGTAGTGTACCGGGAGTGTCGGGAGGGGTGCTGGGGACCATCGGGAGGGGTGTCACGCGCCAAGGGGTCTCATGGGCTATGGGAAGAGATAAACCAGCCCCTAGTGTGCTGGAATAAGTTCCCACTAAGGCCCATATTGTTTGAGAAGGAAAAAATACAAGGTGGAAAGAGTTTCCAAGTGGGAAGGTGGAATCCTACTCCAAGTAGGATTGGAGTAGGACTCCTCCACCTCCAATTTCGGCCAAACCTTGAGGGTTTGAGGCTGCCTCCTCCCCTCCCTCCCTCCTATATATACTAGAGGTATTGAGAGTTTTTGAGACACAACTTTTTGCCACGTATAACTCAGATCTAGACAACATAGTTCTTCCTCTAGATCGTATTTCTGCGGAGCTCAGGCGGAGCCCTGCAGGATTAGATCATCACCACCACCGGAGCGTCGTCACGCTGCCGGAGAACTCTTCTACCTCTCCGCCCTCTTGCTGGATCAAGAAGGTGGACATCGTCATCGAGGTGTATGTGTGCTGAACGCTGAGGTGCCGTCCGTTCGGCACTAGATCGGAACGGATCATGAGACGGATCGCGAGACAGTTCGTGGGACGGATGGCGGGACGGTTCGTGGGACGGATCGTGGGACGGTTCGCGGGACGGTTCATGGGGCGGTTCGAGGGACGTGAAGACGTTCCACTACATCAACCGCGTTTCTGAACGCTTCCTGCTGTGCAATCTACAAGGGTACGTAGATCCAAATCTCCTCTCGTAGATGGACATCAGCAAGATAGGTCTTCGTGTGCGTAGGAATTTTTTTGTTTCCCGTGCAACATTCCCCAACACGTAGCTCCACCATCACCATGCCGTCATGCTGCCGGAGCTCTCCCTCAACCTCTCCTCCCTCCTTGCTGGATCAAGGCATTGGAGACGTCACCGGGTTGCACGTGTGTTGAACATGGAGGTGCCGACGTTCGACGCATAGATCGAAATCTACTGCGATCTCAATCGCTGCGAGTACGACTCCATCAACCGCGTTCTAGCAACTCTTCCGCTTAGTGATCTTCAAAGGTATGAAGATGCTCTACAACCTCTCTCGTTGTTTGTTTATCCATAGATAGATCCTTGCATGGCGTAGGATTTTTTTTTGAAATTACTACGATCCCCAACAGTAATGAATCTAACACCCATATAGTTCTCGGGCTTGATCATGTCTTGTTTGTGAGAGACGTTTTAGTCAACGGGTCTGAACCTTTCAGATCAGTGTGTGCTTTACAAATCTCTATGTCATCCTATAGATGCTGCTACTACGCAACATTTGGAACTATTCCAAATGACTGTTCCACTATACGAACCCGAGAGTTATTCAGATTAGTGTCAAAGCTTGCATCAACGTAACCCTTTACGACGAACTCTTTAATCACCTCCATAATCAAGAAATAATCCTCAGTCCACTAGTTACTAAGGATAACTTTGACCGTTGTTCAGTGATACAATCCTGGATCACTCTTTGTACCCCTTGACAGACTCATGGCAAGGCACACATCACGTGTGATACACAGCATGGCATACTTTAGAGCCTAGTGGATCCGTTGTTCAGTGATACAATCCTGGATCACTCTTTGTACCCCTTGACAGACTCATGGCAAGGCACACATCACGTGTGATACACAGCATGGCATACTTTAGAGCCTATGACTAAGGCATAAGGGACGACATTCGTCCTTTCTCTTTCTTCTGTCGTGGTTGGGCTTTGAGTCTTACTCAAATTCACACCTTACAACATAGCAAAGAACCCCTTCTTTCCCGATCTATTTTGAACTCCTTCAAAAACTTGTCAAGGCATGCATTTCGTTGAAAGTTCTATTAAGCGCTTTGATCTATCTCCATAGATCTTGATGCTCAATGTTCAAGTAACTTAATCCATGTTTTCCTTTGAAAAACTCCTTTCAAACAACCCATTATGCTTTCTAGAAATTCTACATTATTTCCGATCAAAATATGTGAACCACATATATTTATCAGAAATTCTATAGTGCTCCCACTCACTTCTTTGGAAATACAAGTTTCTCATAAACTTTGTATAAAACCAAAAACTTTGATCATCTCATCAAAGCGTATATTCCAACTCCGAGATGCTTGCTCGAGTCCATAGAAGGATCGCTGGAGCTTGCATACTTGTTAGCATCCTTTAGGATCGAAAAAACCTTCTGATTGTATCACATACAACCTCTCCTCAAGGAAATCGTCGAGGAAACAATGTTTTGCCATCCTATCTGCAAGATTTCATAAATAATATAACAACTGCTAGCATAATTCCAACAGACTCTTAGCATCGCTACGATTGACAAAGTCTCATCGTAGTCAATTCCTTGAACTTGTCGGAAACATCTTTGCGACAAGTCGAGCTTTCTTAATGGTGACACTTACCATCATTGTATGTCTTCCTTTTAAAAATCCATCTATACCCAACAGCCTTACGATCATCAACTAGTTCTTCCAAAGTCTACACTTTGTTTTCATACATGGATCCTACCTCGGATTTCATGGTGTCCAGTCATTCGCCGGAATTCAGGCCCACCATCGCTTCTCCATAACTCGGAGGATCATTGTTGTCCAACAACATGACCTCCAAGATAGGGTTATCGTACCACTCTGGAGCAGTACGTGACCTTGTCAATCTACGAGGTTTGTAGTAACTTGATCCTGAAGCTTCATGATCACTATCATCAGCTTCCACTTCAATTAGTGTAGGCGTCACAGGAACAACTTCATGCGCCCTGCTACACACTTGTTGAAGTGACAGTTCAATAACCTCATCAAGTTCCACCATCTTCCCACTCAATTCTTTCGAGAGAAACTTTTTCTCGGGAAAGGACCCGTTTCTAGAAACAAACACTTTGATTCTGGATCTGAGATAGGAGGTATACCCAACTGTTTTGTGTGTCCTACGTGTTGGGGAACGTCGCATGGGAAACAAAAAATTTCCTACGCGCACGAAGACCTATCATGGTGATGTCCATCTACGAGAGGGGATTTCTGATCTACGAACCCTTGTAGATCACACAGAAGAAGCGTTAAGAAACGCGGTTGATGTAGTGGAACGTCCTCACGTCCCTCGATCCGCCCCGCGAACCGTCCCACGAACCGTCCCGCGATCCGTCCCACGACCCGCTTCGATCTAGTGCCGAACGGACGGCACCTCCGCGTTCAGCACACGTACAGCTCGACGATGATCTCGGCCTTCTTGATCCAGCAAGAGAGACAAAGAGGTAGATGAGTTCTCCGGCAGCGTGACGGCGCTCCCGAGGTTGGTGGTGATCTAATCTCAGCAGGGCTCCGCCCGAGCTCCGCAGAAACGCGATCTAGAGGTAAAACCGTGGAGGTATGTGGTCGGGCTGCCGTGGCAAAGTTGTCTCAAATCAGCCCTAATAGCTCCATATATATAGGAGGAGGGGAGGGGAGGCTTGCCTTGAGGCTCAAGGAGCCCCAAGGGCTGCGCCACCAAGGGGAGGAGGAGTCCTCCTCCAATCCTAGTCCAACTAGGATTGGA
Source organism: Hordeum vulgare subsp. vulgare (assembly GCF_904849725.1). NCBI lineage: Eukaryota > Viridiplantae > Streptophyta > Magnoliopsida > Poales > Poaceae > Hordeum > Hordeum vulgare. The sequence goes on along the minus strand of NC_058522.1, from coordinate 441,378,295 downwards.
AGGTGGAGTCCTTCTCTTCCTTCCCACCTCCTTTTTCTTTTCTTTTCTCTTTGATTTTCTATCTATGGCGCATAGGGCCTTCTTGGGCTGTCCCACCAGCCCACCAAGGGCTGGTGCGCCATCCCCAAGGCCTATGGGCTTCCCCGGGGTGGGCTCCCCCCCCCCCCCCGGTGAACATCCGGAACCCATTCGTCATTCCCGGTACATTCCCGGTAACTCCGAAAACCTTCCGGTAACCAAATGAGGTCATCCTATATATCAATCTTCGTTTCCGGACCATTCCGGAAACCCTCGTGACGTCCGTGATCTCATCCGGGACTCCGAACAACATTCGGTAACCAACCATATAACTCAAATACGCATAAAACAACGTCGAACCTTAAGTGTGCAGACCCTGCGGGTTCGAGAACTATGTAGACATGACCCGAGAGACTCCTCGGTCAATATCCAATAGCGGGACCTGGATGCCCATATTGGATCCTACATATTCTACGAAGATCTTATCGTTTGAACCTCAGTGCCAAGGATTCATATAATCCCGTATGTCATTCCCTTTGTCCTTCGGTATGTTACTTGCCCGAGATTCGATCGTCAGTATCCGTATACCTATTTCAATCTCGTTTACTGGCAAGTCTCTTTACTCGTTCCGTAATACAAGATCCCGCAACTTACACTAAGTTACATTGCTTGCAAGGCTTGTGTGTGATGTTGTATTACCGAGTGGGCCCCGAGATACCTCTCCGTTCACACGGAGTGACAAATCCCAGTCTTGATCCATACTAACTCAACTAACACCTTCGGAGATACCTGTAGAGCATCTTTATAGTCACCCAGTTACGTTGCGACGTTTGATGCACACAAAGCATTCCTCCGGTGTCAGTGAGTTATATGATCTCATGGTCATAGGAATAAATACTTGACACGCAGAAAACAGTAGCAACAAAATGACACGATCAACATGCTACGTCTATTAGTTTGGGTCTAGTCCATCACATGATTCTCCTAATGATGTGATCCCGTTATCAAGTGACAACACTTGCCTATGGCCAGGAAACCTTGACCATCTTTTGAACAACGAGCTAGTCAACTAGAGGCTTACTAGGGACAGTGTTTTGTCTATGTATCCACACAAGTATTGTGTTTCCAATCAATACAATTATAGCATGGATAATAAACGATTATCATGAACTAAGAAATATAATAATAACTAATTTATTATTGCCTCTAGGGCATATTTCCAACAGTCTCCCACTTGCACTAGAGTCAATAATCTAGTTCACATCACCATGTGATTCCAACGAATCCAACACCCATATAGTTATGGGGTCTGATCACGTCTTGCTCGTGAGAGAGGTTTTAGTCAACGGTTCTGAAACTTTCAGACCCGTGTGGTCTTGACAAATCTTTATGTCATCTTATAGATGCTGCTACTATGTGCTATTCGGAAATACTCCAAATATCTACTCTACTATACGAATCCGTTTCACTACTCATAGTTATTCGGATTAGTGTCAAAGCTTGCATCGACGTAACCCTTTACGACGAACTCTTTAACCACCTCCATAATCGAGAAAAATTCCTTAGTCCATTAGTTACCAAGGATAAATTTTGACCGCTGCTAGTGATTCAATCATGGATCACTCTCTGTACCTCTCAACATACTTTGAGTCAAGGCACGCATCAGGTGCGGTACATAGCATGGCATACTTTAGATTCTACGGCTAAGGCATAGAAGACGACCTTCGTCTATTCTCTTTATTCTGCCGGGGTCGGGTTTTGAGTCTTACTCAAATTCACACCTCACAACGCAACCAAGAACTCCTTCTTTGCTGACCTATTTTGAACTCCTTTCAAAAACTTGTCAAGGCATGCATCTTGTTGAAACTTCCGTTAAGTGCTTTTCGATCTATCTCCATAGATCTTTGATGCTCAACGTTCAAGTAGCGTAATCCAGGTACTCCTTTGAAAACTTCTTTCAAAACAACCTTGTATGCTTTACAGAAATTCTACATTACTTCTGATCCACAATATGTCAACCACATATACCTATGAGAAATTCTATAGTGCTCCCACTCACTTCTTTGGAAATACAAGTTTCTCATAAACCTTGTACAAACCCAAAATCCTTGATCATCTCATCAAAGTGTATATTCCAACTCCGAGATGCTTGCACCAGTCCATTGAAGGATCGCTGGAGCTTGCATACTTGCTAGTATCTTTTAGGATCGACAAAACCTTCTGGTTGTATCACATACAATGTTTGCTCAAGGAAACCGTCAAGGAAACAATGTTTTGACATCCTACGTGCAATATTTCATAAATAATGCATCAACAACTAACATAATTCTAACAGACCTTTAGCATCGCTACGAGTGAGAAAGACTCATCATAGTCAACTGTTTGATCTTGTCGAAAACATCTTTGCGACAAGTCGAGCTTTTCTTAATAGTGACTTATCACCATCATCGTCTGTCTTCTTTTAAAGATCCATCTTTACTCAATAGTCTTATGACCATCAAGTAGTTCTTTTAAAGTCTACACTTTGTTTTCATACATGGATCCTCTCTCGGATTTCATGGCTTCCAGCCATTTGTCGGAATCTGGGCCCACCATCGCTTTCTCCATAACTCGTAGGTTCACTGTTGCTCAACAACGTGACCTCCAAGACAGGGTTACCGTACTACTCTGCAGCATTACGCGACCTTGTCGACCTACGAGGTTTGTAGTAACTTGATTCGAAGCTTAATGATCACCATCATCAGCTTCCACTTCAATTGGTGTAGGCGCCACAGGAACAACTTCCTACGCCCTGCTACACACTGGTTGAAGTGATGGTTCAATAACCTCATCAAGTTCTACTACCCTCCCACTCAATTCTTTCGAGAGAAACCTTTCCTCGAGAAAGGATCCGTTTCTAGAAACAAACACCTTGCTTTCGGATCTGAGATAGGAGATGTACCCAACTGTTTTGGATATCCTATGAAGATGCATTTATCCGCTTTGGGTTCGAGCTTATCAGACTGAAACTTTTTCACATAAGTGTCGAAACCCCAAACTTTCAAGAAACGACAGTTTAGATTTCTCTAAACCTCAGTCTATACTGTGTCATCTCAACGGAAATACGCGGTGCCCTATTTAAAGTGAGTGCGGTTGTCTCTAATGCATAACCCATAAACGATAGTGGTAATTCGATAAGAGACATCATAGTATGCACCATACCAAATAGTGCGTGGCTATGACGTTCAGACACATCATCACACTATGATGTTCCAGGTGGCATGAACTGCGAAACAATTTCCACATTGTCTTAACTGCGTGCCAAAACTCGTAACTCAGATATTCATTTCTATGATCATATCGTAGACATTTTATCCTCTTGTTACGACGAACTTCACTCCGAAACAGAATTGAACTTTTCAATATTTCAGACATGTGATTCATTAAGTAAATACTCTTGTATCTACTCAAATCGTCATTGAAGTAAGAACATAATGACATCCACTGCGTGCCTCAGCACCCATTGGACTGCATACATCAAAATGTATCACTTCCAACAAGATACTATCTTGTTTCATCTCAATGAAAACAAGGCCTTGCTCATGTGGTGTGATTCGCATGTCACTAGTGATTCAAAATCAAGTGAGTATAAAGATCCATCATCATGGAGCCTCTTCATGCAATTTATACCAACATGACTCAAGCGGCAGTGCCACAAGTAAGTGGTACTATCATCATTACCTCGTATCTTTTGGCACCAATATCATGAACATGTGTAACACTACAATCGAGATTCAATAAACCATTGAAGGTGACTGTTCAAGCAAATAGAGTAACCATTATTCTCTTTAAATGAATAATTGTATTGCAAAAAACACGATCCAATCATGTTCATGCTTAACGCAAGCACCAAATAACAATTATTTAGTTTTAACACCAATCCCGATGGTAGAGGGATCGTGCGACGTTTGATCATATCGACCTTAGAAACACTTCCAACACGTATCGTCACCTCGCCTTTAGCTAGTCTCCGTTTATGCCGTAGCTATCCTTTCGTGTTACTAATCACTTAGCAACCGAACCGGTATCCAATACCCTCGTCCTACTAGGAGTACTAGTAAAGTACACATCAACATCATGTATATCAAATAAACTTCTTTCGACTTTTGCCAGCCTTCTTATCTACCAAGTATCTAGAGTTGCTCCGCCTCAGTGCCTGTTCCCCTCATTACAGAAGCACTTAGTCTCGGGTTTGGGTTTAATCTTGGGTCTCTTAATTAGTGCAGCAACTGTTTTGCCGTTTCACGAAGTATCCCTTCTAGCCCTTGCCTTTCTTGAAACTTAGTGGTTTTACTAACCATCAAGTATTGACGCTCCTTCTTGATTTCTACTTTCGCAGTGTCAAACATCGCGAATCGCTCAAGGATCATTGTATCTATCCTTGATATGTTATAGTTCATCACGAAGCTCTCACAGCTTGGTGGCAGTGACTTTGGAGAACCATCACTATCTCATCTCGAAGATTAACTCCCACTTGATTCAAGCGATTGTCGTACTCACACAATCTGAGCACACGCTCAACGATTGAGCTTTTCTCCTTTACTTTGTGGACAAAGAATCTTGTCAGAGGTCACGTACCTCTTAACATGGGCACAAGCATGAAATCACAATTTCATCTCTTTAGAACATCACTTATGTTCCGTGACGTTTCAAAACGTCTTCGGCGTCTTGCTTCTAAGCCATTAAGTATTTTGCACTGAACTATCGTGTAGTCATCAGCAACGTGTATGTCGGATGTTCACAGCATCCACAGACGACGCTCGAGGTGCAGCACACCGAGTGGTGCATTAAGGACATAAGCCTTCTGCGCAGCAACGAGGACAATCCTCGGTTTTACAGACTCAGTCTGCAAAGTTTGCTACTATCAATTTTCAACTAAATTTTCTCTAGGAACATATAAAAACAGTAGAGCTATAGCGCAAGCTACATCGTAATTCGCAAAGACCATTAGACTATGTTCATGACAATTAGTTCAATTAATCATATTACTTAAGAACTCCCACTCAAAAAGTACATCTCTCTAGTCATTTGAGTGGTACATGATCCAAATCCACTATCTCAAGTCCGATCATCACGTGAGTCGAGAATAGTTTCAGTGGTAAGCATCTCTATGCTAATCATATCAACTATACGATTCATGCTCGACCTTTCGGTCTCATGTGTTCTGAGGCCATGTCTGCACATGCTAGGCTCGTCAAGCTTAACCCGAGTGTTCCGCGTGCGCAACTGTTTTGCACCCGTTGTATGTGAACGTTGAGTCTATCACACCCGATCATCACGTGGTGTCTCGAAACGAAGAACTGTCGCAACGGTGCACAGTCGGGGAGAACACAATTTCGTCTTGAAATTTTAGTGAGAGATCACCTCATAATGCTACCGTCGTTCTAAGCAAAATAAGGTGCATAAAAGGATTAACATCACATGCAATTCATAAGTGACATGATATGGCCATCATCACGTGCTTCTTGATCTCCATCACCAAAGCACCGGCACGATCTTCTTGTCACCGGCGTCACACCGTGATCTCCATCATCATGATCTCCATCAACGTGTCGCCATCGGGGTTGTCGTGCTACTCATGCTATTACTACTAAAGCTACATCCTAGCAAAATAGTAAACGCATCTGCAAGCACAAACGTTAGTTATAAAGACAACCCTATGGCTCCTGCCGGTTGCCGTACCATCGACGTGCAAGTCGATATTTCTATTACAACATGATCATCTCATACATCCAATATATCACATCACATCGTTGGCCATATCATATCACAATCATACCCTGCAAAAACAAGTTAGACGTCCTCTAATTTTGTTGTTTGCATGTTTTACGTGGTGACCATGGGTATCTAGTAGGATCGCATCTTACTTACGCAAACACCACAACGGAGATATATGAGTTGCTATTTAACCTCATCCAAGGACCTCCTCGGTCAAATCCGATTCAACTAAAGTTGGAGAAACCGACACTTGCCAGTCATCTTTGAGCAAAGGGGGTTACTCGTAACGATGAAACCATTCTCTCGTAAGCGTACGAGTAATGTCGGTCCAAGCCGCTTCAATCCAACAATACTGCGGAATCAAGAAAAGACTAAGGAGGGCAGCAAAACGCACATCACCGCCCACAAAAACTTTTGTGTTCTACTCGAGAAGACATCTACGCATGAACCTAGCTCATGATGCCACTGTTGGGGAACGTCGCATGGGAAACAAAAATTTCCTACGCGCACGAAGACCTATCATGGTGATGTCCATCTACGAGAGGGGATGAGTGATCTACGTACCCTTGTAGATCGTACAGCAGAAGCGTTAGTGAACGCGGTTGATGTAGTGGAACGTCCTCACGTCCCTCGATCCGCCCCGCGAACAATCCCGCGATCAGTCCCACGATCTAGTACCGAACGGACGGCACCTCCGCGTTCAGCACACATACAGCTCGACGATGATCTCGGCCTTCTTGATCCAGCAAGAGAGACGGAGAGGTAGAAGAGTTCTCCGGCAGCGTGACGGCGCTCCGGAGGTTGGTGATGACCTTGTCTCAGCAGGGCTCCGCCCGAGCTCCGCAGAAACGCGATCTAGAGGAAAAACCGTGGAGGTATGTGGTCGGGCTGCCGTGAGAAAAGTCGTCTCAAATCAGCCCTAAAACCTCCGTATATATAGGTGGGAGGGAGGGGAGGAGGCAGCCTCAAAACCTAAAGGTTTGGCCGAAATTGGAGGTGGAGGAGTCCTACTCCAATCCTACTTGGAGTAGGATTCCACCTTCCCACTTGGAAACTCTTTCCACCTTGTGTTTTTTCCTTCTCAAACCTTATGGGCCTTAGTGGGAACTTATTCCAGCCCACTAGGGGCTGGTTTATCTCTTCCCATAGCCCATGAGACCCCTTGGGGCGTGACACCCCTCCCGATGGTCCCCGGCACCCCTCCCGGCACTCTCGGTACACTACCGATGAGCCCGAAACTTTTCCGGTAATGCACGAAAACCTTCCGGTAACCAAATGAGGTCATCCTATATATCAATCTTCATTTCCGGACCATTCCGGAAACCCTCGTGACGTCCGTGATCTCATCCGGGACTCCGAACAACATTCGGTAACCAACCATATAACTCAAATACGCATAAAACAACGTCGAACCTTAAGTGTGCAGACCCTGCGGGTTCGAGAACTATGTAGACATGACCCGAGAGACTCCTCGGTCAATATCCAATAGCGGGACCTGGATGCCCATATTGGATCCTACATATTCTACGAAGATCTTATCGTTTGAACCTCAGTGCCAAGGATTCATATAATCCCGTATGTCATTCCCTTTGTCCTTCGGTATGTTACTTGCCCGAGATTCGATCGTCAGTATCCGTATACCTATTTCAATCTCGTTTACTGGCAAGTCTCTTTACTCGTTCCGTAATACAAGATCCCGCAACTTACACTAAGTTACATTGCTTGCAAGGCTTGTGTGTGATGTTGTATTACCGAGTGGGCCCCGAGATACCTCTCCGTTCACACGGAGTGACAAATCCCAGTCTTGATCCATACTAACTCAACTAACACCTTCGGAGATACCTGTAGAGCATCTTTATAGTCACCCAGTTACGTTGCGACGTTTGATGCACACAAAGCATTCCTCCGGTGTCAGTGAGTTATATGATCTCATGGTCATAGGAATAAATACTTGACACGCAGAAAACAGTAGCAACAAAATGACACGATCAACATGCTACGTCTATTAGTTTGGGTCTAGTCCATCACATGATTCTCCTAATGATGTGATCCCGTTATCAAGTGACAACACTTGCCTATGGCCAGGAAACCTTGACCATCTTTTGAACAACGAGCTAGTCAACTAGAGGCTTACTAGGGACAGTGTTTTGTCTATGTATCCACACAAGTATTGTGTTTCCAATCAATACAATTATAGCATGGATAATAAACGATTATCATGAACTAAGAAATATAATAATAACTAATTTATTATTGCCTCTAGGGCATATTTCCAACAGCCACTGTTGGGGAACGTCGCATGGGAAACAAAAATTTTCCTACGCGCACGAAGACCTATCATGGTGATGTCCATTTACGAGAGGGGATTTCTGATCTACGTACCCTTGTAGATCGCACATCAGAAGCGTTAAGAAATGCGGTTGATGTAGTGGAACATCCTCACGTCCCTCGATATCCGCCCCGCGAACCGTCCCACGAACCGTACCGCGATCCGTCCCACGATCTGCTTCGATCTAGTGCCGAACGGACGGCACCTCCGCGTTCAGCACACGTACAGCTCGACGATGATCTCAGCCTTCTTGATCCAGCAAGAGAGACAGAGAGGTAGATGAGTTCTCCGGCAGCGTGACGGCGCTCCGGAGGTTGGTGGTGATCTAATCTCAGCAGGGCTCCGCCTGAGCTCCGCAGAAACGCGATCTAGAGGTAAAACCGTGGAGGTATGTGGTCGGGCTGCCGTGGCAAAGTTGTCTCAAATCAGCCCTAATAGCTCCATATATATAGGAGGAGGGGAGGGGAGGCTTGCCTTGAGGCTCAAGGAGCCCCAAGGGCTGCGCCACCAAGGGGAGGAGGAGTCCTCCTCCAATCCTAGTCCAACTAGGATTGGAAGGTGGAGTCCTTCTCTTCCTTCCCACCTCCTTTTTCTTTTCTTTTCTCTTTGATTTTCTATCTATGGCGCATAGGGCCTTCTTGGGCTGTCCCACCAGCCCACCAAGGGCTGGTGCGCCACCCCCAAGGCCTATGGGCTTCCCCGGGGTGGGCTCCCCCCCCCCCCCCCGGTGAACATCCGGAACCCATTCGTCATTCCCGGTACATTCCCGGTAACTCCGAAAACCTTCCGGTAATCAAATGAGGTCATCCTATATATCAATCTTCGTTTCCGGACCATTCCGGAAACCCTCGTGACGTCTGCGATCTCATCTGGGACTCCAAACAACATTCGGTAACCAACCATATAACTCAAATACGCATAAAACAACGTCGAACCTTAAGTGTGCAAACCCTGCGGGTTCGAGAACTATGTAGACATGACCCGAGTGACTCCTCGGTCAATATCCAATAGCGGGACCTGGATGCCCATATTGGATCCTACATATTCTATGAAGATCTTATCGTTTGAACCTCAGTGCCAAGGATTCATATAATCCCGTATGTCATTCCCTTTGTCCTTCGGTATGTTACTTGCCCGAGATTCGATCGTCAGTATACGCATACCTATTTCAATCTCGTTTACCGGCAAGTCTCTTTACTCGTTCCGTAATACAAGATCCCGCAACTTACACTAAGTCACATTGCTTGCAAGGCTTGTATGTGATGTTGTATTACCGAGTGGGCCCTGAGATACCTCTCCGTCACACGGAGTGACAAATCCCTGTCTCGATCCATACTAACTCAACGAACACCTTCGGAGATACCTGTAGAGCATCTTTATAGTCACCCAGTTACGTTGCGACGTTTGATACGCACAAAGCATTCCTCCGGTGTCAGTGAGTTATATGATCTCATGGTCATAGGAACAAATACTTGACACGCAGAAAACAGTAGCAACAAAATGACACGATCAACATGCTACGTCTATTAGTTTGGGTCTAGTCCATCACATGATTCTCCTAATGATGTGATCCCGTTATCAAGTGACAACACTTGCCTATGATCAGGAAACCTTGACCATCTTTGATCAACGAGCTAGTCAACTAGAGGCTTACTAGGGACAGTGTTTTGTCTATGTATCCACACATGCACTGTGTTTCCAATCAGTACAATTATAGCATGGATAATAAACGATTATCATGAACAAAGAAATATAATAATAACTAATTTATTATTGCCTCTAGGGCATATCTCCAACACTACGAAGATGCACTTATCCGCTTTGGGTTCAAGCTTATCATGCTGAAACTTTTTCACATAAGTGACGCGGCCCCAAACTTTTAAGAAACGACGGCTTAGGTTTATCCAATCCATAGTTCATTCGGTGTCATCTCAACGGAATTACATGGTGCCCTATTTAAAGTGAATGCGGTTGTCTTTAATGCCTAACCCAAAACGATAGTGGTAATTCGACAAGAGACATCATAGTATGCACCATATCCAATAGGGCGCGGATATGACGTTCGGACACACCATCACACCATGGTGTTCCAGGTGGCATTAGTTGTGAAACAATTTCTACATTGTCTTAAATGTGTACCAAACTCGCAACTCAGATATTCATCTCTACGATCATATCGTATAAATTTTATCCTCTTGTCACGACGATCTTCAACTTCACTCTGAAATTATTGGAACCTTTCAATAATTCAAACTTGTGTTTCATCAAGTAAATATACGAGTATCTACACAAATCATCCGTGAAGTAAGAACATAACGATATCCACTGCGTGCCTCAGCACTCATTGGACTACATACATCAAAATGTATTACTTCCAATAAGTTACTATCTTGTTCCATCTCACTGAAAATGAGGCCTTCAGCTATCTTGTCCATGTGGCATGATTTGCACGTCTCAAGTGATTCAAAATCAAGTGAATCGAAATGATCCATCTGCATGGAGTTTCTTCATGCGTTTACACCAATAGACATGGTTCGCATGTCTCAAACGTTTCAAAAACGAGTGAGCCCAAAGATCCGTCGGTATGGAGCTTCTTCGTGCGTATTATACTAATATGACTCAAGCGACCGTGCCACGATTAAGTGGTACTATCATTACTACTTTGTATCTTTTGGCATCAATATTATGAACATGTGTATTACTACGATCGAGATTCAATAAACGATTGAAGGTATTTATTCAAGCAAATAGAATAATCATTATTCTCTTTAAATGAATAATGTATTGCAATAAACACGATCTAATCATGTTCATGATCAACGCAAACACCAAATAACACTTATTTAGGTTCAACGCTAATCTCGAAAGTAGAGGGAGCGTGCGATGGTGATCACATATACCTTGGAAACACTTCCAACACACATCCTCACCTCGACTTTAGCTAGTATCTGTTTATTCCGCAGCCTTTATTTCGAGTTACTAACACTTAGCAACTGAACCGGTATCTTATACCCCGGTGCTACTAGGAGTACTAGTAAGGTACACATCAATATCATGTATATCCAAGATACTTTCGGCGACTTTGCGAGCCTTCTCATCTACCAAGTATCTAGGATAGTTCCGCTTCAGTGACCGTTCCCCTCATTACACAAGCACTTAGTCTCGGGTTTGGGTTCAACATTGGGCCTCTTCACTAGAGCAGCAACTGGTTTGCCGTTTCATGAAGCATCCCTTCTTGCCCTTGCCCCTCTTGAAACCAGTGGTTTTACTAACCATCAACAATTGATGCTCCTTTTTTATTTCTACTTTTGCGGTGTCAAACATCGCGAATAGCTCAAGGATCATCATATCTATCCCTGATATGTTATAGTTCATTACGGAGCTCTAGTAGCTTGGTGCCAGTGACTTTGGAGAACCATCACTATCTCATCTGGAAGATTAACTCCCACTCGATTCAAGCGATTGTAGCACTCAAACAATCTGAGCACATGCTCAACGAACGAGTTTTTATCACATTTGTAGACAAAGAATCTTGTCAGAGGTCTCATACCTCTCAACAAGGACACGAGCCGGAAATCTCGATTTCATCCCTTGAAACATCTCGTATGTCCCACGACGTTCGAAACGTCTTCAACGCCTCAATTCTAAGTCGTTTAAGCATTATGTACTGAACTATCATGTAGTCATTAAAAATATGTATGTCAGATCTAGAGAAATTAATGGTATTGCACATAATCTTGCTCAACAGGTTTATAGATCCACTCGTAATACTCAAGTTTGTTGCTTTGCTCGAACCCATTCTCCTAGATCCTCCCATGTTGTGCCTCTCCTATCAAATTCTCAAATTCTTGGTGTTAAATTACATACTGTGCACTGCTATTAGGTTTTGGTCTCCTCACTATTAGCTTCTTGTCCTGTGTAAGCTGCTATGTCATGTTTGATTTTTCAGATTTTCATCTACGGGGCCCTTACAACTATGCTCGACTTGGACTGTTGGAGATGCAAAGCATTTCTTCTTTGTTTTGCATGTTGTGCGCATCTATGGGCTCTTGAAGGAAGTTTCTCTTCTTCTCTTATCTCTTACAAGTTCGACCTGGTGTTGCTGATCTATGCTTCGCTCCCCATCAGACTAATCACAAGATTAGTCTGCCTCCCTGCTCTTTTTGGCGCCTCCAAACTTCTTATGTCAAGATGGACAGTCTTTGAAGTAACTAGCGGGTGCAATGTCTAGTTGTTTTAAATTTCTTTTCCCTTTCAGGACTGCTGCCATGTTTCGGCTGCAGTACGTAATCCTGCTTCTCCTGATCATGTTGGTCATCGCATTGTGGTCCTTCCACTTTGCCCCGTAGGATCTTTCTTCACCCCCTTCTCATAGTTCCTGCTTATCTTCCTCTCTTATCATCTGCAGATCTATGTAACTCCTTTTGTACTATTTCTTTGAGCTGAATGAAATTAGGCACCTCTTGATGCCTTTGCTTGTTCGCTGGTCATAGAGACATATATAAAGCAAGCCCTTCGTTAGAAGTGCCTCTCACTTCATGTGTGCATGCTAATTAAAATGTTGTGCCAGTCGGTACATTATGCGTCATATAGATAGGATTACCATTGTATTTAAACGTCTGTGCCAAGTTCTAGAACCAGTTCGATGTATTTTTGAAGTTCAGACACCAAAGTGAACATGAGTAACAAGTTTAAGCACCACCGGTGATATTACCTCTTTAAAAAAAAAGATTTGAATTCGTTCAAAATGGTCACTGGTATTTGTTGAAGAAGACTTCCAAACACTGCTACGATCTGGGATTAAATGGTTCATAACAGGTGCTGAATCCACAGTCCGAAGCGGGGCTCCCCCGATCACACTTCCCATGTGGAAGGGCTCGAATCACTCCGCTAGCGGGAGGGAGGGAAGCGCAACGCAATGAATCCGTCAGAGGCCACCAGCATCCAGCAATGAGCACACCGTCTCCAGGACAAAAAGAAGCGCCGGGCCGCACCTGCGCTTGCACCACGGGTTTCTCTCGTCCGTACGCCGCGCCGTACGGCCCAGCAGTAATATTTTTTGCGCTGCGTCGACCTTTCTGCCCTCGGCGGACGAACGGCGGACGGGCTGCTAAGGTTTGCGCACGCCGTGATGCCGACTGCTGACAGCTTAATGGCGGCCGGACGCCCATTTTTTTTCTCAATTCAATGCGCCCACCCACGCACGCGCCACGCGACGTGATCACCAGTAAAAATCCCCTCCTCTTTTCCCCCGCCGGATACCCTCCTCTGCCGCTGCCGCTGCCGCTCCTATCCGATGCCGCTGCCAATAAACAAATGGCGTCAGTGAGGGAGCGAGCGAGTGAAGCCCCGGCCGGCCCCATGCACGGGCAGAGAGAGAGAGGGAGGGGGGGAGGGAGAAGAAGACCAAGACTGTACCGCTGGAGCTCGAGCGGGCGGGCGGGCGGGCGAGAGGAAGGAAGAGGACACGATGCATGTGAGGCGCCCCCAATAATTCCTCGGCCGCAGCCAGCAGCCATCAGCCCGGTACAGCAGCCTGGCCGTCGATGAGCGAGTGACCTCCATCCATCCACTCCGACCTCGCTGCGTCCGGCCAGCCAGCTCCTGCCTGCCTGCGCCCTTGTTCCCATGCGCCGCAAGAAGCCCGCCTCTCACCTCAGCTCGCGGCCCCAGAGAATCTTTCTTCCTTTCTCTTTCCTGACCTCACCTTACCTCATCCCCCCTCCCCTCCCTTTCTTTATCCCCCCCTCCCTCTGCTCTGCTCTGCTGACGGACAGGGGAGCGAGCGAGTCAAGTGAGGTGCGCCGAGCGAGCGAGCGATGGCGGCACGGGGAGGAGCTCGCGCCGTCGCGCCGGCCGCTCTGCTGCTCCTGCTTCTCCTCGCCTCAGGCGGCGGCGGCGGCGTGCATTGCCTGAGGTCAAGTGAGTTCTTCGATTCCATCCATCCTCTCTCTCTCTCTCTCTTCCCTACTCCTTGATTTCTCTTTCCAGTGATGATGTTTCCCGGCGAAGTGATAGGAGAGGACCAGAAGTGCTAGGTTAGATTATAAGTACTCCGTGGTATATAATGGGCAGAAGATTCTACCATGCTCTTTCCGACCGACGTTTGTATATCTTGTGACGTTTCCATTCATGGTGATGCATGCGTGGTCTGAAAACGGGCTCTGGCAGCTCGGGCTGCAATGGCAGTTGCCGAGAACGAGAAGAAGAACCCATCAGATTTTGTGCCAAGAGAGGGCGGCGGGTGAATCGCACGAGCTTTTGCCATAAGTAGCACGTCCCAAGTACTTTTGCTCGCGCGGGAGAGCCGCATGAACAATGACTAGAACGGCAAAGTTACCTGAATGCGGCACGGGCAGTGCTGACCAGCCACATACATAATTCTGAGCTCATCCATCCTTTTTTTTTTCCTCACTGTCTCGTGATGCCATGGTTCGTCAGGGGCGGAGAGCGGCGCCACGGTCCTGGAGCTGCGGCACCACGCCAGCTTTAGCTCAGGCGGCAAGAGCAGGGCGGAGGAGGCCCACGCCGTCCTGGCCTCCGACGCCGCCAGGGTCTCGTCGCTGCAGCGGCGCATCGGCAGCTACGGGCTCATCAGGTCGTCGGACGCGGCGTCGGCGTCCAAGCTGGCGCAGGTCCCCGTCACCTCCGGCGCCAGGCTGCGGACGCTCAACTACGTGGCCACCGTGGGCATCGGCGGCGGCGAGGCGACGGTGATCGTGGACACGGCCAGCGAGCTCACCTGGGTGCAGTGCGAGCCGTGCGACGCCTGCCACGACCAGCAGGAGCCCCTCTTCGACCCCTCCTCGTCGCCGTCCTACGCCGCCGTGCCCTGCAACTCCTCCTCCTGCGACGCGCTGCGGGTGGCCACCGGGATGTCCGGCCAGGCGTGCGACGACCAGCCGGCGGCCTGCAGCTACACCCTCAGCTACCGCGACGGCTCCTACTCCCGCGGCGTGCTGGCGCACGACAGGCTGAGCCTGGCCGGCGAGGACATCCAGGGCTTCGTGTTCGGCTGCGGCACCAGCAACCAGGGCCCGTTCGGCGGCACGTCCGGCCTCATGGGGCTCGGCCGGAGCCAGCTCTCCCTAATATCCCAAACCATGGACCAGTTCGGCGGCGTGTTCTCCTACTGCCTGCCGCCCAAGGAGTCCGGCTCGTCGGGCTCCCTCGTCCTCGGCGACGACGCCTCGGTGTACCGGAACTCCACCCCGATCGTGTACACCGCGATGGTCTCCGACCCGCTGCAGGGGCCCTTCTACCTGGCCAACCTGACGGGGATCACCGTCGGCGGCGAGGACGTGCAGTCCCCGGGGTTCTCGGCCGGCGGCGGCGGCAAGGCCATCGTCGACTCCGGCACGATCATCACGAGCCTGGTGCCGTCCGTGTACGCGGCGGTGCGGGCCGAGTTCGTGAGCCAGCTGGCGGAGTACCCGCAGGCGGCGCCCTTCTCCATCCTGGACACCTGCTTTGACCTGACGGGGCTGAGGGAGGTGCAGGTGCCGAGCCTGAAGCTGGTGTTCGACGGCGGCGCGGAGGTGGAGGTGGACTCCAAGGGCGTGCTCTACGTGGTCACCGGCGACGCCTCGCAGGTGTGCCTGGCTCTCGCCTCCCTCAAGTCCGAGTACGACACCCCCATCATCGGCAACTACCAGCAGAAGAACCTGAGGGTGATTTTCGACACCGTCGGGTCTCAGATCGGCTTCGCGCAAGAGACTTGTGATTACATTTGATTTGACCACGGAGCTCTGCGTGTGCGTGTGAATATCCTATAGTTGGGGATTTGTTTTGGGACCGATCGATCGATCACCACTGGTGATTGGCAATTGGCAATACGGTATTTAGTGATTGGCAAATGTACGTACAAGCGTTTGTAGTACTAGTTGCTCTAGGTTGTTTCTTCTTCTTCTTCTTCTTATTTCATTTCTTTGTGCTTTGGAGCTGCTGGGTTTTTGTTTTAGTGTGCCCTGGTGCTGAAAGGGGGAGATGATTGTGGAATTGTCAAGCTAATCCTGTCACTCTGTGCTTCATTGCCGGCAAGAAAATCAGAGCTGCGAGATCACGTGACGGATGCAGTGATGGAACATTTTTTCATGTAGATGAGGAATGATAGATCTCAGATTAATCAGGGCGTGCCTATTCTGTAGCGATCAGGCAAATAAAGGCGCCTGCATGCAGGCAGGAAACATCATTCAGAGAATATACACTGTGCACGCCATTGTCTGTGCAGGATGCATAAAATATACTGCAACAACACAAACAAATTCTGCCTTTAAACCAAGCGCTGGTGTCGCCGTGGATAATCTCTTTTTATGCTAGGAGTAGAAAGCAGGTGCGTTTGTGTGGCTGTAAGTTGTAATTTAAACTTGGTTTTTGCATCGTGGTTAAGGTTACGGGGTGGGCAAAACTCCTCGACGACTTGCGATTCAGATTGGCTTTAGTTTAGCAAACAAAACGCCGTTTCGTGCGTGCTGTTCTTCCTTCTCACCCCTCCCTCTCTCTGTCCGTTCCCGTCTGCACTGTGCTCATACCAAGTCAAGTAGTACCACAGTCCTTGCCACATGGGTCAGCAGTAGCACTTAATGGAACAAAGCACTTGCACTAATATAGTACTAGTACCACCGTCTTTTTAATTTAATTTAATTTAATTTAATAGTCTTCATGGCAAGTAGTCAAATAGATTGCTACAGTACTGCTTACACCTCTCGCCTCATCAAGTTAAATTGGTACAGTGGCACAGTAGTGTTATTACAGGTTAACTAAGAGAAGTTTGAAAGTAGTTATACCGCAATGTAGTAAGACGTTTCTTTGGTATTTTGTTATGGGGGGAGTACTAGTATTTTAGAACGTCGTGTGCTGGCCAACGGGCATTCATGGTGGTGACATCCACGGTGGATTCACCCAGTCGGGAAAAACATGCTGATGACGCTCGGACCACCGTGTATTTGTGAGGTGGTCGTATGAGGCCTGCCCCCCGCCCCCACAAAGAGGCCACAGGGCTAGAAATTAACACGACACAGTATTTAAGTACGTACAAAGCTCACCTGGCCTGACGGTGTAACCCACCCGACACACATGCTGGAGCCGCCCTGCCTCCCTTTGGGTACATGCCGACGACAGCACAAGCGACCAAGGAACAGCTGTGGTCACGGCGCCCGTCTGCGGATACGTGCCAAATACTTACCATATCCTCTCCTCCGGCCTGGGATTCTTCAGCGCTTGCCTGCAACTTGTTCTGTCCAAGCATAGTAATTTAGAGAGGGCGGGAGGTTTGGAGTGCCGGTCGAGTCCAATGGGGTGCGGGCAGAGGCTGCAGGTTTGACTTGACCTGCTTATTATTCTCGGAACTGAAGAGGCTCCTCCTTCAGTTCCTGATGATGCTCGTCACGTCCGGGGAAAAGGAGTTGCAAAGATCCTTTGGTTGGTTGGTTCATAGGTGCCGGCGAACATCCATGTTTACTTCTCGCCAACACATGACACATTGGATGCAACATGGCTCCTGTTATCTTCAGAGGTATTTCGTATTTCAATCTTCTTCTTTTAAGCCATGGCAGCCACATACTTCATCCGTCCAAAATTAGATGACGCTCAAACAGGTGTATCTATTCCGGACAGAGGGAGTACTTTGCATTAGACTTAGCAGCCTCATCAAACATCAGATCATACAGCACAGAACTTCTTCTTTTTTTGAAACAGAGGCAAAGATTGTCCCATCCATTAATTAAGCAGAAGAGATTACCCAGTTAATTACGAAAAATCGGGCAAAAACCAGAACAACGAGGGTCAAGCCCACTTCGAAAGACTGAAACACACAAGGCATAGTCCACCCTCATGGACCACATGTCGAACCCAACAACAAGTGCCATCCAACCAAATCACACATCAACGGGAGATGACCCGCTCCACCGATCGAACGTACATTTTTCTTAAACAAACAGCACAGCACATTAGGCTAAGTCAAGCCATAAAGGCATTAAGGTTTGCCATGTTAAACGGTAAGAAATAGTCCCGCCAAGATAAAATAACAATAAGCACAAAATGGTTCACAATTCTTTTCGAGTTCCATTTTCCTTTAATGATGACATTTGCAAATCAATTGATAGTTTGAATCCTCACAAATAACTATGACTAATGCCGCACAAAAAATAACAAAACTAACTAAATTCAAAAGACAAGATAGGAGCTTATGTTGCACATGCATATTCTGGTACAAACGACTTTTGCCTGACTAGCTCATGTAGATCATGAACAATTTTCAACACCGCGTCTGGGCGAGCTAGTTTCAGGGCATTTTGAGACATTATTTGGAGCTCGTCTGACCTGGGGCCGAACCAGTCGGCAACAATCTTTGCGATGTGTTCTGGCGATTTTGAGAACTTCCCACAGCCATTTTCAACAACATAGGGAACATTGCCAGCTTCCTGTTATGCAAATTATAAAAATATGAATAAATTGCCCAGAAAGATCAGTGCTCATACAAAAGGCACTAGCTAAATTTCAGGGCACTTGCATAATACAGTTCTTCAAATGGGGGGAAACACCATCGATGTGTAAGAAAATTGCAACATCCATTGCTATACTAAATTGTCAATATATAAGAGAAATAATTAATGATTAATTTCCATGTACATATCCAGAACATGATTTGACCAACAACATCCAATTATACGCAAGTTACTTCGCAAAAAATGTGAATTTGTATTCAGAAACACTTTCATATGGTTATAATTTTGCAACTATTACCAAGATACTGTACAAGAAATTTTGCTTCAGACAGCCTTACGACTTGTATATTTTCAAAAGGAGGGAGTAATTCATAAAAGAAAGGTGCAAAATAATCAAAATCAGTTTCACAGCTAGCTATGGCCAGTGTAACTGCATGCATCACAGGCACAAAGTAAATGGATAATGCATGGTACAAACTAGATGACAATAAGTCCATTTTGGTCAAGGATATTTACAACAAAAATGACATGTGATTTGCAGCTAAGCTAGGGTGATGGTGTACGATCCATGACAGTATGGTACACTACCAATTTATTCATTCACCACTACTATAACATATTCGGCATAGATTCATGGAGAAGACCAAGGGGTCATGCTGGGCATAAAACCCGAAACCCGAAGCCCGAACCCGAAAAACCCAAGCATCTATTCGGGTAGCAACTTCAGAAACCCGAAATTTATTCAGAAATTTTGGGTTTGTACCCTAAGAACCCGAACAACCCGAATTACCCATATTACATAGGTATATTGGCCCAATCCACTTGTTTCCAGTCCAGCAGCCCAAAAGCCCACTCTGTCACCACACGCCCACGAGCCGCATCTTCCCACAATCGTTTACTCTAACTCCCGCATAGCCGCACAACCACGCCCACGACCTAATCTCTATCCTGACTTAGCTAGCCGCCGTCAGCGGTTAACAAGGAGCATCCCTTGCGTCCTGCCATCCTCGCTTGAGACCGACATGGAGGAGTGTCGTGCCGGCCCCTTCCTCCGTTCCTCAACACACGCCAGCAAGCAGCGACGTGTCGACCCTCTCCATCTATTCCTCCACAGGACGCAGTGATCTGCTTTGCGCCACCCCTTCCTCCGTTCCTCAACTGCGTGCAGCGTCGTACCGCGCCGAATTACCTCGTTTCCTGTCGGCCGGCGATACCGACAGCGCTCGATCTTCTCCCCAAGTTTTGCATCAAAGGCTAGGAATTTTGTGAGGCACCACTCCTGCTTGGGTAAATCGGGAAAACCCGAACCCGAAATGTCGGGTTTTGATTTTTTTGAGACAATTTCGGGTGTGAGATCTGAAAACCCGAACTAGAAATAACCCGAAAAAACCCGACCCGAAATTTCGGGTAAACCCGAACGCCCAGCGTGAACAAGGGGGTATACTGAGGCCTCCTTTGGTTGCAAGGATAAAATATTCCAGGGTAGTAATCCCACCAGGGGGATTTCCATGGTCATAGGAAATCCTCTGCCACCACGGGAAGATCCCCAGATGAGTTTGGAGGCAGGGGGAGGGAATCGCGTCAGGGAAGTGCCAAATTTCTTAGAAAAAAATGAAGTATATTAAAGAGAAAGAAGAACGTCTGGTCATCCTGGTTGCCAGCCAGGATAGACATTTGAAACTGAGTGGATATTGGTGGAAGGAGAAGCATGGCCGCGTGGCCGTCGCTGTTACCAGAGGACAGCAATTTTAGAGGTGTTGTGCTTGGGGGTTCTTCACCGGAGGGAGGCTGAGGCGTCGTTTCGGTCGCCGCAGGGAGGCTGAGGCGCTGTTCCTGGTTGCTGGAGGGAGAAACTCAGGGGGCGGTGTCGCTTCTCAGTCGCGAGAGCAAGCCAAGGTTTTCCCTCCCGACCTATTTAGGTGTGGAAGTCTCTCCCAGGGAAAGGCCGTGGAAAGGGACGGGGTCCCTCCCTCATGTGGGTGTCCAAATGTCACACTACATTTCCCTGGGTCGATCCGGCCCATGGTTTCTACGCCCAGGGAATAAGTGGGGATCCCCCTGGGATCCCATGCAACCAAATGAGACCTGACTGTTCAACACAAAGGTATCATACGAAACTACCGAACAACATTACAAGCTAGAGTGAAGAACTCTCAGCCAAATGATAGAACCATGCAGACCCTAAGATAAGTGGCAGAAGAAGTTACCTGCCCAGCAATGTAACCATTTAGAATAATGGGGAGGCCACGAATCATCGCCTCTGCAATTGTACCAGGCCCTGCCTGCAAATTACCATAGATCATGTATATTCAGATAACATCAATCATGCAATATCATATCACATCGGCAAGTGCATGATCTGAATATGTGGATCTATTGTAGAACATACCTTTGTGATGATACAGTCACAAGCACCCATGCATTCCTCCATTTTTGTAACAAAACCTTTCACCTAAGATTAGGAGGAAAAGAAACATTAAAGGAGTAACTTGGTGAGGGTAGAAAAAGCGGCCAAAATAACAGAAAATTTTAGTAGAACAAACTGATAAGGCATTACTGTTGCAAATTTCAGTCGCCTGGAAGCTAAAAATCAGCTTTAAGGAAGCACCTGAACAGGAATTTTCCAATTAATTGACTGCAACCTGTTAGTCAACTTCTTATTGCGTCCGCAAATTATAAGTATTTGACCCCTGGGTTCCCCGAGGCTTTCGTCATATAAAGCATTATCCAGAGCTCGGGCAGTGGCTTCAATAGGACCCATCCCTTCACCTCCGCCCATTAATAGAACTGCAGGCAGATATTCATCCATACCTAACTCCCTACGCAATTCATCCTATTAAACAAGACAAACATAGATATACCACTCAGTAACTTGTGCAGAAGGCAAAATATCCAGAATCTAGTTTGGTAGAAGAAATTGTTTACCTTTGGTGGAACAGGTTTGGCAAAAGATGGGCGTACAGGGAGGCCATAGACTTTAATTTGTGAAGGTTTCAGTCCAGCTTTTAGTGCTCTCTTTGTCACCTCGGCTGATGGACAGTAACATCTAGTCACAAGCTTGTGAAACCTAATGGAAAGCAGTAACATAACTATTTCACTGTAAGATCAATTGCATGCCTATCTTAAAGGTAAGGAACCAAAAACTGACATGAAGTTATACGAACATTGAAACCAGCATACCAAGTTGGGTGACAAGTGCTCAAGTCGGTGATAACAGTTGTGAACGGAATCTTATCCAATAAACCTCTGGACCGTAGAACTCGAAGGGGGACATGTTGCATTAAAGGATGTACACTGATAATCACATCTGGTTGGTACTTCATCAGACCTTTGGCAACCTCTCTGCAAGAAAAGATGGGTAAATTCTAGATTATACAACTCACTATTGCAAAATAAGCACCCAGACCTGCAGCTGCAATACAACACATCTTTAACAAGCAATCTCGTCTACATATATATCGCTTCAATATTGATAAATACCAAATAAATTATGTAAAATGTGCACATTGTGGCTAAGTTTGAAAAGAGCTAGATTTCAGACATTCGCCAGCAGGATTTGTGAATCCTGCAGACCCCCCTTAGTATGTCTCGTGATGACAGCATCACACCCAACCATAGAATTGAGCTCTGAAGCACCGATACGTTCAAAACTGGCATATCCACGTACGGGACAGCGCCGCACCAATACGCGTATCCCAGAGGTATCATGATTTTTTATTTTTTTAAGACAAGAAAATAAATCTGATACGCCGCCCGGCATGCCGTCAACACGTCCGGGATACGGGGATGACAGGAGCGCAGCCCGAGCACAGTAGAAGCACACATAACCCTAGGTACATACCGGTCCTCATCTCCTCGATTGCAAGACCAGCGGCTTGATCCAATCCCGCGACGCGGTCCTGTGCACGCCCCATCGCTGCCGTCGTCATCGCTGCATGGAGTCGCTGCCGTCGCCGCCACCCGTTGTTGAATCTCCATCGGCAGCAAGCAAGGTAACTTTCTGCTGCCGCTCCCGCTGTGTGCTAGTTAACTGGTGCTGCCTTCCGTGCTCCTCTATTTATTGCTGAGTGCCTGAATTGCTGCTGAGCTGCTGTTGTTGCTGGCTAGCGATTAATCACGACTGGCGAGTCACAACTGAAGACATTTTTTTACATGGTTCCTGCTGACACATGTTGCTGCTAACGCTGGCCATATTTTTTTAATACAGCTTCTAAGTTGCTGCTGACTAATGTTCAAAAACAAAGTTGCCCCTGACCTGTTGTTGTTGCTGGCCTGCTGCTACTGCTAGGGAGGTAAATTCGGCATGGCATCAGCAGGGAGTGGCATGGCAGGCAGCCAATCTTCAGTTGGTAGTATGCAAGCAACAGTATTGATGTTGATCTCATAGACGAAGAGGCTGGGTATGCTTGTTGAGCGTTATGTGATTATGTCTATCCCAAACTGACAAATTATAATACTATCATATGATGTATTTTGCATACACCACGAAGATTAAGGACATTGATGACCATTCACGACTTGAAAAGAGGCATGGAGGCAACCAATGGGGCAGTATTTTGATCTCATCTCATGCATTCAATTTGTTTTTGTCTTTATTACATGGTATTTTATTAATTATCAATTATTTACATATACTCACCATATCGCTGTATCTAGAAATTGATGTATCCCGTGTCCACCTTATGGTCTTATATCTCACAGCAACTGCAATCCCCGTCATGTCAACGTTGTCGTAGGAGCCAATTTTGTGACGCAGTCTGTCATATAATTTACGGTGAACTCTTTTGTATATGAACAACAAAATTGTCTTGACATGTTTCGGCAAGATGCGCACGTACAAAACCACAAGCAGACGGCTTGATTTTTTCTATTAACCATGTATTAGAAATCTTATTCATTTACACTAGTCAGATTCCATTAAACTGTGCCTAATTTTAACATCTTGTTTGTCCACAAGGCAATGTAAAGCAAAAAAATCGGTCAACCTGAAATACCCATCGGGCCACCAAGGCCACGGACTATTCTTTATATGGGTCGACCCATGGCCTCTCAAATTGGCCCTGGGGCCACACCCATAGGGGCCGGGTCCAAGACCAGGTTCGGGTCGGCCCATTCCCATCCTGACCGTACCCGTATAGCCGTATCCATGTCGCCAAATCAGTGCTTCATAGGATTTGAGGCCCTAACACAAAATTGTCTACAAAACTGATGGTAATTATAGCTATTATTTCAATTATAAAATTCTCTTACTAAGATTGGGCAAAGTACAAGTCAACGAGACAATCCTGACTAATATAAGAGTAACCAATCTGCGGTACCAATACCTTTTGAGACAAACATCTCCCTCGTCATTTCAAGTAAAAAAACAATTATAAAGGAGCAAGAGTAACTAACAAATTGTCACTAATCATTTATATTATGCAGTTATTTATTGCCATCAATTGCACAATCAAAGCACCTTGATGTAAGAAATCAGAAATCGGTAAAATTATGCTACAGGTAGAGTAAGTCAAGAATGCTATGACAGTAACAGATTAATAACAAATTAAAATAATAATTTTGAAGCTCACTCAACGTGAAAAATTACAGTACTCACCTCGCGATGAATGTTGCTGTTGCAGCAAAATGTGGCTGGTGAATTACTCGTGGCGCTGTACCATAGTATGTCATCTTCCACAAGGGTCCATGTTTCACCAAGAAACTATAGCTTCTGGGAAGTTGGTTGAAAGGCCATGGTGTATGTTCAGTCCACAAATCAGTGACGAATACCTGCAAAGAAAATCATTAATTACAAAACAAAAGAAGTAAACAGAATAACAATACTAACAATCAATCGACATAAGGGAAACACAAATCAATCATTCATTCATCCTAGCATCCAAGAACCAGCCCAGTACGGATGACAATCATCACAAGTGAAGACATGATAAATCCCCTGCTCTACTACACCGGAAACACAGAACCGAAAAGGATGCTAAATCATGGGCACAGCTTTTTGGTTCTCATGTCCAGATGAGCCTGATATCTGAGCCGACCAATCAACAATGTGGAGCTGTGCCAAAAGCAATTTCTGGGGTAATACATGTGTGCAGAAAATGAAGTGTGCTCGTGTACAGGAGGAACTAATTTGAATAGCACCGTTTTTGCGCAATGGATGGATGCGGTGACGTGTATCTGGTGTACCCATGGTACAAGGATAGAACACATTATATGACATCAATTAACAAGTTAAAGAATAATTTGGGAACAAGGAGTCAAGTGCAGGAAAGAAAAGCGTCAAAATCAAACTACGTGAGAGGGACCACTGACACGGGAAGCCCGGCCGGCGAGACCTCCTTCCTCCACCCACCCTCCCCCACGTCTCACCGCCGCTTGAGGAGCCCGCCGGCGAAGTTTGGGCAGGCCCCAAGGAGGGTGGCGGCGGGGCAGCTCACGGCTGTTATCTGTGCCATGACGGTCGGATCTTAAGAGGCGCAGCGGCTTCCGTGGCATTGGGGACTGCTCCTGGCTGTCGACGGTGGTGGCTGCGGTGGTGATTGTGGGTGGCGGCGCGGTGGTGGTGCACATAGGTGGTGTGGCCTGGTAGCGGGGTTGGTGTGAGTCCGATCTGGGCCGTCACAGGGCCTGCAGCGCGGCTGCACGATCGTCGGAGGCGCGGGGCGGCCCGGTGTTCCTGGTGGTGCAATGGTTGGTGGCATGCAACTTGAGGCAGCGGCCTCAGGTGGGCAGGATCTGGGACGCTCGATCTGCTCACCCCGGCGGCGATTGGGCGGCCGGTTAGCCTGCCGTTGGTGATGCAGGTCACTCCTGGTGTTGTAGTGGCGGTGGTGGTGTTGGTCGTCTGCTTGGTCTATTCTCTGAGGTGATGTTGTGCCCTTTGCGGTTTGTCTCAGATCTAGTGGATTAGGCCGCCGGTGCTAGTGCAGATGGAGCCTTGGTTTCTTCTCGTTGGCATCGGCTGAGTTTCCTTCCTAGAGCTCGATAGGTGGACAGGCATAAGGCTCTGGCGAAAGCTTAGTTTTCGACGGTGGTCGATGCAAGCAATGATGGCACCCGTGGGCTTCTTGCTCCTTCCTGGAGGCATCGTCGAAGAGTACTTCCTTGACACTGGATCGTGATGCTGATCTAAGGTGGTCGTAGAGGCCGTTCGTGTGGTTGGGCCCTCCCCAAGGTTCAATTGTTTGTCGTGTTTGGTTTTGGGCAAAAGCCAGCAACGACGACGCCCATGGGCGTCGTTTGACTTCTTGGAGGCGTCTCCGAAGAATTCGATCACTACTCTCCGGTTGTGATCGGGTGGGTCGTGGAGGTCAGAATAAGCTGTCGTTTAGCACTGTCATGGGTTATTTCTATTTTTTCTTTTCCCTTTGTTCGGTTTTTGGACTAGTTTCCCTCATAAACCAGGCCACTCCTGTATTTGTTTGCTTTTTCTCTATCTATATGAAATAGACAAAGCACCTACCTTGCAAGTCGCCGGGGGGGACTGCCCGCGGCCTTCCTCTCCTTACCCCAACTTCATGTCTTCTACCAGTTACGCAAATGCAAACTTGAGATTTGTAGTACCCACAATAAGGTTGAGTGGATATATCCCCAGAACTGTGTAACAACATTAAGTCTCGTGTCTGAAAATGTACGCCACTTGTGTACAACATATGAACGAATTAAGCAAGAATTTTGCGATGAACACAACCCAAAGTTGCATTTGACTTCTCTCAAGAAAAATAGGTTTCACCGTGCTAGCTAAAGTCACCCCGGATTGTCGAGGTAGCGGATGATTTGCCATAACAATTAGTCAACGTGAGGACATACCTAGGAAGTAACTATCATACCAATAATATCATATCACCAAAAACTACTCCAACCAATTGCAACAAGCTACATTGTGCATGCTAAGTATTTCTAGTACATGATAGTATAATGGAACGGGAGCCTAGCAAGCAACTGCTACAGGTGTATCGTCGAATCCTGGAATCAAACGGGCGAGCCGTACAAGACGAAGCAAAGCGAACCTGGTAGTCGTCGCCATACTCCTGGGCAAAAGCGGCCTTAATGGCCTCGGCGGACGCGCGATGGCCGCCGCCCGTGTCACTCATGAGGATCAGCACCTTCTTGGGCGCCTCGGCCCGCGCCACGCCTTCCTCCTCAACCGCCCCATCGGCGTCCCCACCACCCCCTCCCCCACCGCCCCCTCCACCGCCGCAGCCCCCGCCGCCTCCGACGGCCGAACCGAGGGATGCGAACCCGAGCGGCGCGATTTGGTTCCCGTGCAGCCGCACGAAGCGCGCGAACTCGCCCCACATGTGGTGCAGCCGCGACGCGGCGGTGGAGACCGGGCCGGTGACGGACACGGAGACAGCGAGCGCGCGGGGACCGCGCGCACGGGGGAGGAAGGAGGCGTGTGAGGGGGCGAGGGCAGCGGGGAGGGGCGGGGAGGAGGGGAGGAACGGGGACGGCACGGAGAGGAAGGCCGCGGGCAGCGCCGGGTCGGCGGCCGCGGCGGGCAGCGACGAGGCGGTCGGCGGGGGCATCGCGGCGAGGAGGAGGTCCGTCCGTCCGTCACATTCGAGTGCGGGATGGTGTGGGGGAGGGGGCGAGGTGAGCCACACAAGCCGCGGAGGGGGGCGCGTCGGCTTTGTGGGGAGTCTGGGTTGGGTTGGGGGTTCCCACCCGGCCGGTCGGTGGTCGACTGGGTCGTTGGGCTGGACGGTGCGCCGTCCGTGCGTCTCTGTTCGTGAGAATCATGAGCCGGTTGAGCTTTGAAGATAGTGGGTCCTAAAGTAGAATAAATTGTGCCTAACCGATTATAAAAGGTTCGGGATCGTGTTACATGCCGCAGATTCCTTTGGCGCATGCGACTAACCGAGGCTTGTACGACTGTAATGATTTGTTTTTTTTTCCTTGTATCGATAAGAAGAAACACCAAAGGATGTCATGATAACTCACCCATTTATTTTTGCTAGTATATGATGAATGAGTTATCTGTTGTGTTATTACTATGGTGCAGATTATCATAAAACAAACTAAAAGGTACTGCTACTCCCTCCGATTGTATAGTGCTTGCGTCATTTAATTTAGATCGGAGGGAGTATCTATTTTGAGATGAGGTGATGGGGTGGGTTATAGTCCCAGGGTAAGGTCATAGACCTGCCCTATAGGTCCTACTCAAGGACTACCCTTTATAGAGGGCAAGGCACTTAGACAGTTCCGACTGAACTAAGGACCCCCCATCATCCAGTCGGTGACGAGCATTCGGAACATATTTATCGTACCGACTGAATTTCATTCTGTACATCGTAACCTCCCAGGAGGACAACGGTCACACGTTTTCATACACCATTATTAGCATTTAAGGCATACGTTACCTGTAACGTAGGCATTTATTCGCCACTACTCCACCTCTGTCCACCGGGCCGTTGTGGAAGGCAGCGCACTCTATATAAGCCGCCCTTCCCCACTGGTGCAGGGGTTGGCATTTACTGTAATCCTATATTCCATTCGACACTAAGCTCCCAAGAGCACTGAGACGTAGGGCTTTTACCTCCACCATAGAGGGGCCTGAACTCATACAACCTCGCCGTAACTAAGGCTCTGCCCATCCTTTCGTACCCTACACATCTACTGTCAGACTTATACCCACGACAATTGGCGCCCACCGTGGGGCAGGCGTCTAAGCGACTTCCGGCGAGTTTGCAACTTCACCTTTTCATCATGTCGTCCAGCGGAGATTTATGCATGGGTCGTGAGATCCTCTTCGGCGCACTCTCCTTCATCGTCGACGATTCGGCATGGCTTCGGGATGCGTCTCTCGACGTCGAGGCGCTCCCCAGTCGCGGGGCTACGCACTTCTCTGTCGGTGCCCGCGGCGTCCTTCTTCTCCAGCAGTCGGCCCCGGTGTCGACCTTCGCCCCCGTCACGCGCCGCAACAAGCGGTCCCGTCGTCCGCGGCTCCAACGTTGGGTGCGACACGCCCAGGCGCGCCAGAATGCGTCCTCTCAAGTGGCGGTCCTCGAGTCGGTTGTGGTCGCTCCGCCGTCCCAGTGCTTGGACTCAGTTTCAACTGAGTTACCTTCCGAGTACTTGGGTCGCGGGCCTGCAGCCGAAGTTCTCATGGAAAATTCCCATGAAAGTCCCCACCGGACTGGTCGGAACGAGCACGAGGTCGGCAAATCGTCCGACGCTCGCCGTCAACACCACCGTTCTGCCAGTCGACGCACTCGTCAGAGCAATGTCGAGGTGTTCCGTACACCCGTCCTCAACCTGGCTGCCGCTGCCAAGATAGATGATTCCCTCCAACCGACTGATTCAGAGGCTGGTAGAGGGATCGGGCAGATTCGTGCCCTATTGCACACAACGCAGCAGCAGAATTCGGCGGTCTCCCAGTCGCACAACAAGATCCACAACAGTTATGTTCACGCGAACACGCATCGGCCGGTTTATATCCCCCACTCTCATCAGCGACGCAGAGGGGGCAACCGTTCCACGAATCCCAAAGATCGTCGCCGTTCACGCACCCCTCCGCGGGGTGGGCCTTACGGGCCCCGACATCACGATGATCGGCGTTCAGTCGGTGACACGTATGATCCAAGGCCCGACGCAAGAGGGTACATCGCCCAGAGGAAGGTCGACAGGAGTCGAGCCCACCGTGATGGTCACGATAGAGACCGTCCGAGTGGAAGCAGGACTATCATCTCTGGCCCCGAGTGTTTCAGTCGGGCCATCCGTTCGGCTGACATCCCTCCCAACTTCCGATTGGCGACGTGGATCAGTAAGTTCACAGGAGAATCCAAGCCAGAAACGTGGCTGGACGACTACCGAGTGGTGGTCCAGATCGGTGGCGGAGATGACCAGGTCGCCATGAAACATCTCCCCCTGATGCTCGACGGCTCGGCACGAGCGTGGCTGAACCAGTTGGCTCCATCAAGCATCTACAGCTGGGCAGATCTGTCCCGAGTGTTCATCAGGACCTTCGAGGGCACGTGCAAACGTCCTGCTGGTCTCGTGGAGCTCCAGCACTGCGTCCAGAAGCAGAATGAGCCCCTGCACGATTTCATCCAGCGCTGGCCGACCCTCTACCACACGGTGGAGAACGTCACAGAGCATCAAGCAGTCTGTGCCTTCAAGGCAGGCGTGCGGTACAGAGATCTGTACCTGAAGTTCGGTCGGACAGGCGACATCTCCATGAGCAAGATGATGGAGATAGACGCACGCTATGCAAATGGCGAAGAAGAGGACCGCATACGTAGCGGCAAGCACAAGGCAGTCGCCGACGGAGATGGGAACAGCAATCGGAAGCAAAAGCAGAAAGCTCCGTCCACTCCGCAGGCAGAGGCAGCAGCCGTTACCAATGCCAAGTTCAAGGGCAAGGGGAAAGCTTAGTACACCCCCAAGAAGAAGCAGTTCGGGAACTCCATCCTGGATCAGCCATGTCCAATCCACACTAAGATGGACGAGGAAGGCAACGCCATATTCCCGAAGCACACCACTCGGCAATGTCGTCTCCTGATCCAAGGGTTCGGCGAAGGGCAGCCGAGTGAAAAGGACAACGAGCAGGATGATGAGGACAAGGAGGATCCATTCCCCCAAGTCCACGCAACATTTATGATTTTTGCTGACGTGGAAAGCAAGAGTCGACTGAAGCTGGTGAACAAGGAGGTGAACATGGCCACCCCAACCAACCCCACGTTCCTCAAATGGTCTCAGACTGCGATCACCTTTGATCAGTCAGATCATCCAGCACACGTGCCCACCCCGGGGAGGCAGGCTCTGGTAGTCGACCCGGTGGTGGAAGGAGTCCGACTGCGCAAAGTCCTCATGGATGGCGGAAGCGGCTTGAACATCATGTACGCTGACACTCTCAAGGGGATGGGCATTCCGATGTCCAAACTTAGCGAGAGCAGCATGCAGTTCCACGGAGTCGTCCCAGGACGAAAGGCCAAGCCACTCGGCTAGATCGCGTTGGACGTCGTTTTCGGCTCCGACAAGAACTTCCGCAAGGAAAAGCTGACATTCGAGGTGGTGGACTTCCAGAGCGCATACCATGCGATTCTGGGCCGTCCGGCGTATGCGCGTTTCATGGCCCGTCCATGTTACGTGTATTTGAAGCTGAAGATGCGGGGTCCCAAAGGCGTGATCACGATCACAGGCAATCGGCAGCGGGCCGAGGAGTGTCTGCAGCAGGGGTCGAGAATTGCCGATCAGTAGATGGCTATCCTCGAGCTGGATGAGTACAAGAAGACAGCCGACCCCGCTGACTTGATGCGTTCGAAGAAGCCAGCTTCGGAGTCCGCATTCCAGTCGGCGGGCGACACGAAGAAAGTCAGCATCCACCCGACGGACGACACCGCCGCCCCGACGAACATCTCCAGCACCCTTGATCCAAAATAGGAAGCCGAGCTCATCCAATTCCTCCGTGAGAACTGGGACATTTTCGCATGGAAGCCCGCTGACATGCCAGGTGTACCCAGGGAGTTGGCTGAGCACCGACTGCATGTGGATCCTACTGCTCGGCCCATCCGAGAACGCCTGCGTCGGTCCGCCGCGCACAAAAGGAAGGCAATCGGAGAGGAGGTGGCTAAACTTTTGGCAGCCAGCTTCATTCGCGAGGTACACCACTCCGAGTGGCTCGCCAATGTTTTCATGGTGCCCAAGAAGGACAAGTCCCTCCGTATGTGCATCGACTTCAAGCATCTCAATAAGGTCTGCCCGAAAGATCATTTCCCGCTCCCCCGCATTGATCAAATTGTCGATTCGACTGCGGGTTGCGAGCGTTTATCATTCCTTGATGCCTATTCGGGCTATCATCAGATCCGTCTGTATGGTCCGGATGAATTAAAAACAGCCTTCATCACCCCATTCGGGTGTTTCTGCTACATCACTATGCCATTCGGTTTGAAGAATGCAGGACCAACTTTTATGCGCAAGATCCAGAAATGCCTCCTTGACCAGATCGGTCGAAATGTGGAGGCATATATGGACGATATCGTAGTCAAGTCACGCAAAGGTTCCGACCTGCTGACTGACTTGGTAGAACATTCGCCAACCTTCGTAGGTACGATATCAAGCTCAACCCTACCAAGTGTTCATTCGGTGTTCCTAGCGGAAAGTTACTTGGTTTCTTCGTTTCCGAACGAGGAATCGATGTCAACCCCGAAAAGATCGGGACCATCGTCCGAATGGAGCGGCCGGTCAGAATACATGATGTTCAAAGGCTCACAGGTTGCCTAGCGGCTTTGAGCAGGTTTATCGCTCGACTCGGCGAGAAGGCGTTGCCTCTGTACTGACTCATGAAGAAATTAGATACTTTCGAGTGGACAGACGAAGCCCAGATTGCATTCGACGACCTCGAAGCCCTGCTTTCCACCCAGTCGGTTCTTACTGCCCCGCTCAGTAAAGAACCCCTTCTTCTGTACATCGCGGCTACAAATCAAGTCGTCAGCACTGTTCTCACAGTCGAACGTGAAGAAGAAGGCAAAGCGTACAAGGTTCAGCGGCCAGTATATTATGTCTCCGAAGTCCTGACTCCTTCCAAGCAGAGGTATCCCCATTATCAAAAGCTTATTTATGGGATCTACATGACTGCAAAGAAGGTGGCTCATTATTTCCAAGACCATTCGGTGTCTGTCGTTTCTGATGCTCCGTTGTCGGAAATCCTCCACAATCGAGACGCATCAGGCAGAGTGGCGAAGTGGGCTATGGAGATGTTATACTGCGACATCAAGTTCGAAGCCAAGAAGGCTATAAAGTCTCAAGCTCTGGCTGACTTCATAGCAGAATGGGTAGAACAACAGCAACCAACTCACATCTACTCGGCTCATTGGACTATGTTCTTCAATGGGTCCAAGATGTTGAATGGCTCCGGCGCTGGCGTAGTAATTATATCGCCAAAAGGTGATAAACTTAAGTATGTGTTGCAGATACATTTCGATTCCTCCAACAATGAGGCAGAGTATGAAGCTCTCCTTTATGGATTGCGCATGGCCATCTCATTCGGCGTCCGTCGCCTGATGGTCTATGGCGATTCAGATTTGGTGGTTAATCAAGTGATGAAGGAGTGGGATGTCAGGAGCCCACCATGACTGCATACTGCAGCGCAGTAAGGAAGCTCGAGAAAAAGTTTGAAGGTCTGGAACTTCACCATGTTCCGCGACTGAAAAACCAAGCAGCTGATGAGTTGGCAAAACTCGGATCCACTCGGAGACCAGTCCCGAGTGATGTTTGCCTTGAGCACCTACATCTCCCTTCGGTAAAAGTAGATCCTTTTACACAGGAACCGGTACAACCGAAGAGTTCAACAGATCCGACTGAAGTCGAGGTCCACGCTGTCGTTGATTTGATCATGGATATTCTTGCTATCATCCCCGATTGGACTGTGCCGTTCATTGCATACATCCCGAGGCAAGAATTACCAGAGGACGAAGTCCAAGCGAGGCAGATTGTCCGCAGGTCGAAGTCCTTCACCGTCATTGATGGCCAGTTGTACAAGTGTTTCAGGAGTCCTTCAGCGATGCATCTCCCCTGAGGAGGGACAGTTAATCCTGGAAGAAATTCACTCGGGAACCTGCGGCCATCATGCCTCCTCAAGAGCAATCGTCGCCAAAGCATTCAGAGCTGGCTTCTTCTGGTTGCAGGCAAATGAAATGGCAAAGGATATGGTCGACCGATGTGAAGGCTGTCAGTTCTATTCGAACAAATCCTACAAGCCAACGTCTGCGCTGAAGACAATCCCTCTTGTTTGGCCGTTCGTAGTGTGGGGATTGGATACCATCGGTCCATTCAGAACAGTCCAAGGGGGATTCACCCATCTGTTGGTAGCAGTCGACAAGTTCACCAAGTGGATTGAAGCCAAGCCCATCAAGAAGCTCGATGCCCTTACGGCCATCAAATTTGTGAGAGACATCATCTCAAGATTCGGAGTCCCAGCATAATCACTGACAATGGCACAAACTTTGACTCGGACAGATTCAAAGGTTTTTGCACAGGCCAAGGTATCCGAGCGGATTTTGCATCTGTGCGCACCCTCAAACCAACGGGCAAGCAGAGCGGGCGAACAGACTTATTCTTCAAGGGTTGAAGCCTCGACTCCTGCGAGAAGTTGGGCATGCCGCCGGCGCATGGGTCACCGAGCTGCCTTCGGTGTTGTGGGGCCTCCGCACAACTCCGAATAGATCTACAGGGCGATCCCCGTTCTTCCTCGTTTATGGAGCAGAGGCGGTCCTTCCGAGTGACTTGCTTCACAACTCTCCACGAGTCGAACTCTTCTCTGAAGCCGAAGCAGAGCAAGCCTGGAAAGACGGAGTGGATCTACAAGAAGAAGAGCGCGAGATGGCACTGACCCGCTCAACAATTTATCAACAAGACCTGCGGTGATTTCACGCGCGGCACGTCAGGAGTCGCACATTCCAAGCAGGCGACCTAGTGCTCCGAGTGGACCAGCAGAGGCCTCACAAGTTGGCTCCCGCCTGGGAAGGACCCTTCATCATCTCTAAGGTGCTCAACAACGGAGCATATCGACTCTACAACCTCGATAGGGAAACGGACGAGCCGCGAGCATGGAACAGAGATCTCCTGAAGCGCTTCTACACATGACCGCCGACGGAGGCAATGTAAAGAACAAGTATCATTGAAGTAATACAAAGCAGACTGATTTTTTGCAGGTCCAAAATTCTTCCGCGTTTGCAGACTCCGGTCTAAAAAACTCTCTCCGAGTGTGCGCTAACAGCCGCACTCGGGGACTTAGCTACGACCCAGAGTCACCTAAGTAAAAACTCTCTCCGAGTGTGCGCTAACAGCCGCACTCGGGGACTTAGCTGCGACCCAGAGTCGCCTAAGTAAAAACTCTCTCCGAGTGTGCGCTAACAGCGGCACTCGGGGACTTAGCTGCGACCCAGAGTCGCCTAAGTAAAAAAATCTCTCCGAGTGTGCCCTAACAGCCGCACTTGGGGACTTAGCTGCGACCCAGAGTCGCCTAAGTAAAAAACTCTCTCCGAGTGTGCCCTAACAGCCGCACTCGGGGACTTAGCTGCGATCCAGAATCGCCTAAGTACAAACTCTCTCCGAGTGTGCACTAAAAGTCGCACTCGGGGACTTAGCTGCGATCCAGAATCGCCTAAGTACAAACTCGCTCTAAGTGTGCACTAACAGCCGCACTCGGGGACTTAGCTGCGATCCAGAATCGCCTAAGTACAAACTCGCTCCGAGTGTGCACTAATAGCCGCACTCGAGGACTTAGCTGCGATTCAGAATCGCCTAAGTACAAAACTCGCTCCGAGTGCGCACTAAAAGCCGCACTCGGAGACTTAGCTGCGATCCAGAATCGCCTAAGTAAAAAAGCTTCCTTCGAGTGTATCCTCGAGATCCACTCGGAGGCTTAGCAGACCCTCATTGAGGCTCATGTGGATGTGAAGACAACTGACAACTACATGAGTTCAAACTCGCTCCGAGTGCGCACTAAAAGCCGCACTTGGGGACTTAGCTGCGATCCAGAATCGCCTAAGTAAAAAAGCTTCCTTCGAGTTTATCCTCGAGATCCACTCGGAGGCTTAGCAAACCCTCATTGAGGCTCATGTGGATGTGAAGACAACTGACAACTACATGAGTATCAACTCACTCTGAGTGCGTACGAGATGCCGCACTCGGGGACTTAGCTGCGATCCAGAATCGCCTAAGTAAAAAGCTTCCTTTGAGTGTATCCTCGAGATCCACTCGGAGGCTTAGCAGACCCTCATTGAGGCTCATGTGGATGTGAAGACAACTGACAATTACATGCTCCGCATGTTTGCCATTGGCTTCACCAAGAAACGCCAAACAAAAACCACAAGCCAAAATCGTGTCAAAAAAACTTGGCGAAAGAAGAGCAAAATATTCGATTCGAATTCAAAGTTGGATCTACGATAGTCGGCTCGGTGTGGATCAAGCTTATCCACACCGAACCACGAATGTGACAGCCAACAGCAGTGGCCCAAGTTTGATACAGATACCACTCGGCATTACCGAGGTAAAGTTTTTCAAGCGTCATCAGGACTGGCACGGGGACTGGCAGGCTCCACAAAGGTCTCAAGGTCGATCCCGTCCGCGATACGAGTGGCTCTCTCCAGGAAGGTCTCCATGAAATCTTCGAATCGAAGCTTCTTGGTGTTGGCGACCTGCAACGCCTTCAGCTTTTCTTCGTGAGCCTCCTTGTAGTGCACTCGGACCAGCGATAGCGCCAAGTCCGCACCACAATGAGCGACAGACTTCTTCCATGCGTGCACTCTGTTCGGGACGTCCTCCAGCCGAGTCATCAACCCTTCTATTTCCTGCCGGGAATCGCCTTCGGGCCACAGCTCCTTGTCGATCCGGCCGATGACTTCTCTCAGACGGCCGATGAAAGGTCCCACTCTTCCAAGGCGAATATGTGCTCGGAGCATGTCCCGATTGGCTTCGTCGCCGAGTGGAACGTTCGGAACAACCGACCGTTCAATGTCGGCTGCTTCAGCCTCAGCGTCCAGACAAAAATCTGCAAAGAAAAGACGAGCAAAAAGTAAGCGCAGAATGAATTACAAAGTCAAGAAGCACTCGGCAAAAAGCTTACCACCGAGCAGTGCAATCATCTTCCTTGCCCAGTCGTTGACATACTTCTCCTGCGTTGAAATGCATCGTCGGTTCATCACCTTCATCTGACCCATCAGTTGAGTTCTTTGCTTGCCCATTTTCTCAATTTCGGCCACCAATGCCTTGTTGGTCTCCCGGGACTCCTCCAAAGACTTCTCTCGGTCAGCAAGAGCCCCCTTCACACCAGCCAAGTCATTCACAGCCGCCTCCAATTCCGCAGCAAGCTGAACCTTTTCAGCCTTCAGAGCATTGTACGCGGATCCCATTTCGCAAGTCTTCTACCAAATCAGCGCAAAGGGAAGCTCAGACACATTCAACAAACAAAACAATCAAAGTTCTTCAGACCCCTGCCGATGCAAGCACTCGACAGTGGTCTCGGGGACTACACCCAGTGGGTTCACTAAGAGTGACCCCACTGGCATGAAGCTCGAACAGGTCGGCCCTATTGAGCTCCATGACAAACAGACAAATCTACGAGAATGCTATTACCCGACCTGAGTAACACTACTCTTGGGGACTACATCCAGTGGATGCACTCCGAGTGCCCCCACTGGTAATATTCGGGCAAACCAGCTCTGATCTGCTCAGATAACGGGCAATACATATAAAGACAACTGCCGGTGCAAACACTCGACAGAAGTCTCGGGGACTACACCCACTGGGTTCACTCTGAGTGAACCCACTGCAAAATAATACTACTGTATTAAACCCCCAGTGGGTTACAAGAGGGAAGTAAACACTTACTAGCGCACTTACTCGGATATCCTCTCGGAGCTCCAAGCTTCTCTTGTACAAAGACGCGATGGAGGCGTACGCTCCCTTGGCATCACCCACCATCAACTCCACCTGCACCATGGCCTCCTTGGCGGCTCCCTCTTGGTATTCCGGGAGGTGTCGGGCGTCGTACTTGACGGTCGATGGACCTGGCACGACAGAAGACTCCTTGGGCATCCCAAGTCCCGCTCCAGTCGGTTCCGCCGCGAGGGACACCGCCTCAGTCGACGACATCGGCTCGGTCGGCGGCGCGTCCATGGTGGGAGCAGCAGCAGATGGAACAACCTCAAGGACAGGCACCAAAGTTGGCCCTGATCCCCTTTGGTCGTCCTCCTCCAGATGAATCACCTCCGAAGGAAGCCCGACTGAACAACATGAGGTTGCAGAAAAAGGGCAAGATGAAAGATAGCACTCGCGAAACAATAATGCAAACTCTCGTAGTCGTCACAACGTACCTTGCTGGGATGTGGCAGCGTTATCCGTATCCATGGGATCATCGTCCTGGCGCGGCAGAGAGGTGGCGGAGGTAGCAGCTCTGTCGAGTAAAATCCACTCGATCGATAAGCATGAGTTCAATCAAATATTGAAAGAAGATGGGAGAACAAGACACTTACGCTGAGGCAACTGGAACAGCGATCCTCATCCGAGGCAAAGCTTTTCGAGGCTTGGACCCACTCGGTTTGGCCACCTTGGACGGTTGGTCCGTGGGCTCGGCAGCAGCGTCCCTGGTCCTCTTCACGCTCCGAGCACTCAGAGCCACGAGAGGAGCTGGCGGAGCACTCGGAGCCACGGGAGAAGCAGGCGGAGCACTCGGAGCTGCTCGAGGAGCCGGCGGAGCCGCGGGTTCGTGATGGCGCTTAGTTCGAGGCTCTGATGGTGGAGGTGGCGAGCTCTGCTCCCCAACCTCCCCGTCCTCCTCTTAAGACTCCTCCTCCGTCTCCCCACTGTCGGAGACGTACTCGGCGCTATCCACGCTGCCCTCCTGGATGCCCTCCTCTTCCTCAGCGGGATTCCCGTTCGAGACGGGAGAATGCCAGTTGGTCCACTCCTGCACAAAATACAGTCGACAACGTCAGACACCAAGCGGCGACACAAGAAAAGCGATAAATCTAAGAATATTGAAAGCACTCGACAAGATGCACTCACCTCGTTCGGAGGAGGGTTGTCGGCGCGGAAGGGACTCACTCGCCGGGCTCCTTGGGGGTTGTCGCATGCGCCTGTGATGCCGCGGACCCACGCTGTCACCGTCTCCCCGGTCACGCACTCTGGGTGAGTCCGAGTGGAATCCTCAGGCCCCACATAGTGCCACATGGCGTGGTGTCGGGCTTGCAGCGGCTGGATGCGCCGACCCAGAAAAGTCTCCAGCAAGTTTGTACCGGTGACTCCCTTGGAGACGACGGCTATCAGCGCGTCAACCAGAGGCTGGATCTGGATCTTTTCCAACTTTGAGAGCGCAAGTTGCCTGGGAGGAGCCGGACGGTCTAGGCTAAAAGGCGGCAACCTAGTCGCAGCATTCGGACAAGCTATGTCCTGGCAGTAGAACCAGGTCGACTGCCAGTTCCTAACTGACTCGGACAACTGGAGAGGGGGGGTAGCTACTCTTCGTTTTCTTTTGGAAGCCTAAGCCCCCGCAGAGCTGGAGGAGATGGGTTTTATCATCCGACTGGCTAAGCTTTTTGACAGTCTGAGACCTAGCGGAGAAGATGTACTTAAAGATCCCCCAATGGGGGGACATCCAATAAAGCACTCACACAGAGTGACGAATGCGGCGAGATGGGCTATCGCGTTGGGAGGAAAATGATGGAGCTGCGCCCCGAAGTGATTCATAATACCTCTAAAGAAGGGGTGGGGAGGCAAGGAGAAGCCCCTGTACACGTCGCTGAGCAGCAAGACGCGCTCTCCCTCGTGCGGCGCCGGCTCCATCTTGCCCTCCGCCGGCAACCTCCATGACTTGTTGGCAATCATGCCTTGCTCCACCAGCTCCAGCAGGTCATCCGCCGTCACCGTGGAGGGGAGGAAATCCCCCTGGATCCAACCCGCCGGTAGTGCTCGCTGTCGCCGCTGAGCAGGGGCCGCCTTCTTCTTCTTCTTCTTCTGCGACTCGAGCTTGCTCGTCTGCCCCTTCTTCATGGTGAAGGCAGCAGATCCGCAGAGGAGGAGAGGAAGGAGGAGGCTTGGAACGCGCAGGGAGCTACGGGAGAAGCGGGGCGAGTGCGAGTAACAAGGGCAGCGCAACAAGAAACCCCCGCCGGAGAGGCTTAAATAAGGTTCCGACTGGGTCACTAACACGTGGCCCCGAAATCTTATCCCCCGACTGGCTGCTGCGATGTTAGTGGCGAAGATAAAGGCGCGGTAATCGAGGCGGCAGAAACTACTCGATGACGATGTCAACATCCCCCCTGAGCGCGTGGCAACCGAAATTTGAAGATCCCAGAAAATCCGCCGCTGTCAGTTTGACCGGTCACATCGAAAGATTCCGCGGAAGCACTCGGTCCCTGACGGTTCGTTTCACTGGTATATTCACTCGGATCACTGGTCGAAAGGATAAAATGGATCGAGGCAAACAATGCCAAAGTCACATCCATACCAGTCGGATCCGTACTCCAGACATCACTTCGTCATTCCAACCCCGATCCATTCGGGGACTAATGATGGGGTTATAGTCCCAGGGTAGGGTCATAGGCCTGCCCTATAGGTCCTACCCAAGGACTACCCTTCATAGATGGCAAGGCCCTTAGACAGTTCCGACTGAAGTAAGGACCCCCCATCATCCAGTCGGTGACGAGCATTCGGAGCATATTTATCGTACCGACTGAATTCCACTATGTACATTGTAACCTCCCAGGAGGACAACGGTCACACGTTTTCATACACCATTATTAGCATTTAAGGCATACGTTACATGTAACGTAGGCATTTATTCGCCACTACTCCACCCCTGTCCACCGGGCCATTGTGGAAGGCAGCGCACTCTATATAAGCCGCTCTTCCCCACTGGTGCAGGGGTTGGCATTTACTGTAATCCTATATTCCACTCGACACTAAGCTCCCAAGAGCACTGATATGTCGGGCTTTTACCTCCACCGTAGAGGGGCCTGAACTCATACAACCTCGCCGTAGCTAAGGCTCTGCTCATCCTTTCGTACCATACACATCTACTGTCAGACTTATACCCACAACATGAGGTATAGTATATTCAATAATAAAGTAGTATGGCTTTTATTGCGTTTTTCATGCCACTAGAATGACGGAAAATAAACGGCCAAGCTAGACACGTTAATTTATATAAAAATAGACGAAGTTTGATATGTTGCGGGATATCTTAAAATATACTTCTTGAGTTCCAAAATAAGTGATTCAAAAATGACTCAACTTTGCACTAACGTTAGTATGAAGTTAAGTTAATTTTTAAATAACTTATTTTGAAACGGAGGAAGTAATGAAATGGTATCCCTAATAGTAGAGCAACATGTCGTGTTGTTCTCCATGCCATTGGAAACAAAAAATATACGATGGGTTATCTACTGATGTTCATAAATTAATATAAAAATAAGATAAATTAAATATTTTCTTCATCCAAAAATGTAAGGCGTTTTTTGATTCTAGTATAGTGTTAAAAAAGTCTTACATTATAAAACGAAGGGAGTAGATGAGAGAACATGCAAAGAAGAAAGATATCTTGTACAACGATGAAAATAACAATCACTTTGGTGTCACACGATGTCCCTTCACCAAGAAAATGAACCACGATAGGAAGTTTTCCTCTCTTTATTCTCTCTTCTCCAACTCATTCCGTCATGACACCACCAACTGTCTATTTATAATTCTTATGAGAGCTTAAATTGGCTAAGATAAAAGGAAATAGATCATAAGTATTTTGTTATGTACTAAGATCAATTTACTACTACACATTCTTTGCTTGTGCTAGTTGTTTCTCTTTTATTAGATGGATGTTTTTACAAATAATATTTTTAGGTGTAGTGAAGGTTATCCTAGCATGCTCCATTATATTCTGAAGACACTTGGAGTGCAGGATACTGGGTTAATCAATTGCAAAAGCATGGATGTATTTTACTTGCAAACTCGTGATGTTTCATGTTATTGATTAGATACATCCTATTACCCACTTCTGTTTAGGCATTTAATTAAGCTTTTCAAGTTAAACTTTTGACTACTTGACTTACAGAAAATACACTCATCCATCGACGGGCCAACTTTGTCTATTTATTGTCTTCTTCACATCTTGATACAAAAATAAATCCCCGCATTGCAAGCATGAATACGTCAATATTATGTATTTTATTGCACATGTATGGGTTGTGCAAGCCAATAGTGAGGATATACAATGGCTACCACATGTTGAAACTACTCGTTTGTGTTAACAATGATTCATCTATATCGTGTTGACGATGTTGTACTGACATGAGTTGTTGATTAATGCTAGTTTGTGTATGTATTGTTATCTTCAAGATCTTGATTATTGTTAGTATTGTTGGCATTCATGTGCCTTTTTATATAAAAAAAAGTATAATGAAGAATACATGAGAATGACCCAGATCTGCTAGGATCAAATAAACCATCCATCACAAGTCCATTGAATGACGGTGGCTTCATAGGCTAGACTATTTTTCAAACGATTTCCCAGAATAAACAACAACGTGCATATTCAACACAAAAAAAACATATGTAAATTAGGTGAAGAATAAAACCCATCACAAATAAGCCTCGAGTTTGATGATTTCGAAGCACCCTCTTGGACGATGGGCCTCGCAACTACGGGAGATGAAGTCTTCTTGTAGTCATGATATGTCTATACAATAAGGGCGCCTCAGAGGCGTGACAACTGTATCTTTGCATTACATAGATTACTTTAAAAAATGTAGTTAAAATAGCAATAAAAATATACATAAGAGACACACACGTTAATTATTTGGATGAATACATAGCACATGAGTCCAACATAATTAATTGGTTTTTCCTCCTGTATGTTGGGAACGTTGCATGGAAAATAAAAAAATTCCTACACACACGCAAGATCTATCCATGGTGATGATCATCTATGAGAGGGGAGTTCGGATTCATATACCCTTGTAGATCGCTAAGCGGAAGCGTATATAACGTGGTTGATGTAGTGGAACACCTTCGTGATCCAGATCGCAGCCTGTCCCGCGATCTCATCACGACCCGTCCCGCGATCCCATCACGATTCATCCCGATCTAGTGCCGAACAGACGGCACCTTCGTGTTCAGCACACGTACAGCTCGATGACGATCACCGCCTTCTTGATCCAACAAGAGGGGAGGAGAGGTAGATGAGTTCTTCAGCACGGCGACATGGTGGTGGTGGTGTTAGAAATATGCCCTAGAGGCAATATTAAATTGGTTATATTATATTTCCTTGTTTATGATAATCGTTTATTATCCATGCTAGAATTGTATTGATTGGAAACTCAAATACATGTGTGGATACATAGACAACACACTGTCCCTAGTGAGCCTCTAGTTGACTAGCTCGTTGATCAATGATGGTCAAGGTTTCCTGGCCATAGGCAAGTGTTGTCACTTGATAACGGGATCACATCATTAGGAGAATAATGTGATGGACAAGACCCAAAATATGAACGTAGCATATGATCGTGTCAGTTTTTTGCTACTGTTTTCTACATGTCAATGTATCTGTTCCTATGACCATGAGATCATGCAATTCCCGGACACTGGAGGAATACCTTGTGTGTATCAAACTTTGCAACGTAACTGGGTGACTATAAAGGTGCTCTACAGGTATCTCCGAAGGTGCTCTACAAGACTGGGATTTGTCACTCCGTGCGACGGAGAGGTATCTCAGGACCCACTCGACAATACAACATCACAATAAGCCTTGCAAGCAATGTGTCTAAGGAGTGAGTCACGGGATCTTGTATCACGGAACGAGTAAAGAGACTTGACATTGACGAGATTGAACTAGGTATGGAGGTACCGACGATCGAATCTCGGACAGGTAACATACCGATGGACAAAGGGAAATGCATACGAGATTGATTGAATCCTTGACATCGTGGTTCGACAGATAAAGATCTTCATAGAATATGTAGGAACCAATATGGACATCCAGGTCCCGCTATTGGTTATTGATCGTAGAGGTGTCTCGGTCATGTCTGTATAGTTCTCGAACCCGCAGGGTCTGCACACTTAACGTTTGGTGACACTAGAGTAGTATTGGATATGTATGTTGGTGACCGAATGTTGTTCGGAGTCTCGGATGAGATTCCGGACATCACAAGGAGCTCCGGAATGGTTCGGAGGTAAAGATTTATATATGAGAAGCCCTATTTTGGCTACCGGAAAAGTTTCCGTTTTTATCGGTATTGTACCGGGAAGGTTCCAGAGGGTTGTGGAGGAGTACGGAAGGGTCCCTCCAGCCCCTAGGATGTGCATGGGATGTAAGGGCGTCCAAGCCTGGTTGGGACACCCCCGAAGGACCCATGCGGTTGGGAGGGAAGAGTCCCTAAAGGGGAAGGCACCTCCTAGGTGCCTTGGGGAGGGAGGAAACCTCCCTAGGCCCACGCCGCCTCCTTGGAGGAGGGGCTAGGGCTGCGACCCAACCCTCCTCCTAGCCTCCTATATATAGTGGGGGAGAGGGAGGGGCTGAACACATCAATTCCCACGCCCCGGTGGCAATCCTACCTCTCCCATAACTCCGTTTTCTCCTCATATCGGTTCCGGCAACGCTTGGCGAAGCCCTGCTGGCACTGCTCCACCATCATCTCCATCATGTTGTCGTGCTGGTTAAGATCCTATCTACTTCTCCTTCCTCTCTTGCTGGATCAAGAAGGAGGAGACGGCATCGAGGTGTACGTGTGCTGAATGTGGAGGTGTCGTCCGTCCGGCGCTAGATCAGGAAGGATCGTGATGAGATCGCGGGACGGATCGTGATGAGATTTGTGGGACGGGGTGCGATTTGGATAGCGAAGATGTTCATCTACATCAACCGTGTTATATACGCTTATGCTTAGAAATCTACAAGTGTATGTAGATTCACTCTCCCCACTCGTAGATGAGCATCGCCATGGATAGGTATTGCGTGCGCGTAGGAATTTTTTTGTTTCCCATGCAACGTTCCCCAAGAGTGGCATCATGAGCTAGGTTCATGCGTAGATGGTATCTCGAGTAGAACACAAAAGAGTTTGTGGGCGTTGATGTTCAATTTGCTGTCCTCCTTAGTCTTTTCTTGATTCAACGATATTGTTGAATTGAAGCGGCATGGACCAAACTTTACATGTACGCATACAAGAGACCGGTTTCATTAACTCACATGCAACTCGTTGCATAAAGATGACTAGCGGGTGTCTGTTTCTTCAACTTTAGTTGAATTGGATTTGACTAAGGTGGTCCTTGGAGAAGGTTAAATAGCAATTTGCATATCACCGTTGTGGCTTTGCGTAAGTAAGATGCGATGGTACTAGATACCCATAGCAGCCACGTAAAACATGCAAGAACAAATTAGAGGACGTCTAACTTGTTTTTTGCAGGGTATGCATGTGATGTGATATGGCCAAAGACATGATATGATATATTGGATGTATGAGATGATCATGTTGTAATAGTTAAATATCGACTTGCACGTCGATGCTACGGCAATCGACAGGAGCCATAGGGTTGTCTTTAAAAAAATTGTGCTTGGAGATGCTTTGCTTTATCGC
Organism: Hordeum vulgare subsp. vulgare; assembly: GCF_904849725.1. Classification (NCBI taxonomy): domain Eukaryota; kingdom Viridiplantae; phylum Streptophyta; class Magnoliopsida; order Poales; family Poaceae; genus Hordeum; species Hordeum vulgare. Next base: position 441,333,686 of record NC_058522.1, on the reverse strand, counting down.
TAGTAGTAGCTTTAGTAGTAACAACATAGTTAGTGTGAGAACCTCGATGGTAGCACAATGATGGAGATCATGGTGTGGTGCCTGTGACGATGGAGATCATGCCGATGCATTGGTGATGGAGATCAAGAAGCACAAGTTCATGGCCATATCATGTCACTTATGATTTGCATGTGATGTTAATCCTTTTATGCACCTTGTTTTGCTTAGGACGATGGAAGCATTATAAGGTGATCCCTCACTAAAATTTCAAGATAAAATTGTGTTCTCCCCGATTGTGCACCTTGCGACAGTTCGTCGTTTTGAGACACCACGTGATGATCGGGTGTGATAGACTCAACGTTCACATACAATGGGTGCAAAACAGTTGCACACGTGGAACATTCGGGTTAAACTTGACGAGCCTAGCATGTACAAACATGGCCTCGGAACACAAGAGACCGAAAGGTCAAACATGAATCATATAGTTGATATGATCAACATGGAGATTTTCACCATTGAAGCTAAACCCAACTCACGTGATGATCGGACTTGAGTTAGTGAATTTGGATCATGCGACACTCGAATGACTACAGGGATGTCAATTTGAGTGGGAGTTCTTAAGTAATATGATTAATTGAACTCATTATCATGAACATAGTCAAAAGGTCTTTGCAAATTATGTTGTAGCTTGCGATGTAGCTCTACTGTCTTTAATATGTACCTAGAGAAAATTTATTTGAAAGATGATAGTAGAAATTATGCAGACTAGGTCCATAAACTGAGTATTGTCCTCATTGCTGCACAAAAGGCTTATGTCCTTAATGCACCACTCGGTGTGCTAAACCCCGAGCGTCGTGTGTAGATGTTGCGAACATGTGACATACACATTTTTAATGACTACATGATAGTTCGGTGCATAATGCTTGAACGACTTAGAATTGAGGCGTTGAAGACATTTCAAACATCGCGGGACATACAGATGTTCCAAGGATGAAATTGGGATTTCAGGCTCGTGCCCTTGTTGAGAGGTATGAGACCTCCGACAAGATTCTTTGTCTACGAAGTAAGGGAGAAAAGCTCAATCATTGAGCATGTGCTTAGATTGTGTGAGTACTACAATCGCTTGAATCGAGTGGGAGTTGATCTTCCAGATAAGATAGTGATTGACATAGTTCTCCAAAGTCACTGCCACCAAGCTACAGAGCTTCATGATGAACTATAACATATCAGGGATAGATATGATGATCTTTGAGCTATTCGCGATGTTTGACACCGCGAAAGTAGAAATTAACTAGGAGCATCAATTGTTGATGGTTAGTAAAACCACTAGTTTCAAGAAGGGCAAGGGCAAGAAGGGATACTTCATGAAATGGCAAACCAGTTGATGCTCTAGTGAAGAAACCCAAGGTTGAACCCAAACCCGAGACTAAGTGCTTCCACAATGAGGGGAACGGTCACTGAAGCGGAACTACCCTAAATACTTGGTAGATGAGAAGGCTGGCAAAGTCGACAAAAGTATATTGGATATACATGATATTGATGTGTACCTTACTATTACTCCTAGTAGCACCAGAGTATTAGACACCGGTTCGGTTGCTAAGTGTTAGTAACTCGAAATTATAGCTACAGATTAAAGGATACTAGCAAGGGTGAGGTGATGATGTGTGATTGAAAGTAATTCCAAGGTTGATGTGATAAACATCGAACGCTCCCTCTACCATCGAGATTAGTGTCGAACCTAAATAAATATTATTTGGTGTTTGCGTTGAGCATGAACATGATTAGATCATGTTTATTGCAATACGATTATTCATTTAAAGAGAATAATGGTTATTCTATTTGCTTGAATAAATATCTTTAATGGTTTATTGAATCTCGATCGTAGTAATACACATGTTCATAATATTGTTGCCACAAGATGGAAAGTAGTAATGATAATACCACTTACTTGTGGCAGTGCCGCTTGAGTCATATTGGTGTAAAACGCATGAAGAAGCTCCATACTGATGGATCTTCGGACTCACTGGTTTTTGAATCGTTTGAGACATGTGAACCATGCCTATTGGTGTAAACGCATGAATAAACTCCATGCATATGGATTGTTTAGACTCACTTGATTTTGAATCACGTGAGACATACAAATCATGCCACTCGGGCAAGATGACTGAATACCTCGTTTTACAGTGAGATGGAACAAGAAAGTAACTTATTGGAAGTAATACATTTAGATGTATGTAGTCCAATGAGTGCCGAGGCACGCAGTGGATATCGTTATGTTCTTACTTCACAGATGATTTCAGTAGATACTAGTGTATTTGCTTGATGAAACACACATCTGGATTATTGAAAGGTTCAAGTAATTTCAGAGTGAAGTTGAAGATCGTCGTGACAAGAGGATAAAATGTCTATGATATGATCATAGAGATGAATATATGTGTTGCGAGTTTGGTACACAACTAAGACAATGTAAACATTGTTTAATAACTAAAGCCACCTGGAACACCATGGTGTGATGGTGTGTCCGAACGTCATAGCTACGCCCTATTGGGTATGGTGCATGCTATGATGTCTCTTATCGAATTACCACTATCGTTTTTGGGTTAGGCATTAGAGACAACCACATTCACTTTAAATGGGGCACCACATAATTCCGTTGAAATGACACCGTATGAACTATGGTTTGGAGAAACCTAAGTTGTCGTTTCTTGCAAGTTTGGGGCTGCGACGCTTATGTGAAAAAGTTTCACGTGATAAGTTCGAACCCAAAGAGGATAAATGCATCTTCATAGGACACCCAAAACAGTTGGGTATACCTCCTATCTCAGATCCGAATCAAAGTGTTTGTTTCTAGAAACGGGTCCTTTCTTGAGAAAAAGTTTCTCTCGGAAGAATTGAGTGGGAGGATGGTGGAACTTAATGAGGTTACTGAACCGTCACTTCAACCAGAGTGTAGCACGGCGCATGAAGTTGTTCCTGTGGCACCTACCCCAATTGAAGTGGAAGCTGATGATAGTGATCATGAAGCTTCAGATCAAGTTACTACAAACCTCGTAGGCGAAAAAGGTCACGTACTCCTCTAGAGTGGTACGGTAACCCTGTCTTGGAGGTCATGTTGTTGGACAACAATGAACCTACGAGCTATGGAGAAGCGATGGTGGGCCTGGATTCCGACGAATGGCTAGACGCCATGAAATCTGAGATAGAATCCATGTATGAAAATAAAGTGTAGACTTTGGAAGAACTACTTGATGGTCGTGAGGCTATTAGGTACAGATGGATCTTTAAAAGGAAGACATACGATGATGGTCAAAAGTCACCATTAAGAAAGCTCGACTTGTCGCAAAGATGTTTTCCGACAAGTTCAAGGAGTTGACTATGATGAGACTTTCTCACTCATAGCGATGCTAAAAGTCTGTTGGAATTATATTAGCAGTTGTTGCATTATTTATGAAATATTACAAATATGATGTCAAAACATTGTTTCCTCGACGGTTTCCTTGAGGAAAGGTTGTATGTGATACAACCAGACGGTTTTGTCGATCCTAAGGATGCTAACAAGTATGCAAGCTCCAACGATCTTTCTATGGACTGCAGGAAGCATCTCGGAGTTGAAATATACGCTTTGATGAGATGATCAAATATTTTGGCTTTATGCAAAGTTTATGAGAAACTTGTATTTCCAAAGAAGTGAGTGGGAGCACTATAGAATTTCTGATGAGTATATGTGGTTAACATATTGGAAATGATGTAGAATTTTTGGAAATCATATAGGGTTGTTTGAAAAGTGTTTTTCAAAGGAAAACCTAGATTAAGCTACTTGAAAATTGAGCATCAAGATCTATAGAGATAGATCAAGACGCTTGATAAAACTTTCAATGAAATGCATGCCTTGACAAGTTTTTGAAGGAGTTCAAAATAGATCGGCAAAGAAGGGGTTCTTGGCTGTGTTGTAAGGTGTGAATATTGAGTAAGACTCAAAACTCGACCACGAGAAAAGAAAGAGAAAGGACGAAGTACGTCCCCTATGCCTTAGCTATAGGCTCTACAGTATGCTATGTTGTGTACCACACCTAATGTGTGCCTTGTCATAAATCTGTAAGGGGTACTAGAGTGATCCAAGAATGGATCACTGGACAGCGGTCAAAGTTATCCTTAGTAACTAGTGGAGTAAGGAATTTTTATCGATTATGGAGGTGATTAAAGAGTTCTTCATAAAGGGTTACGTCGATGCAAGCTTTGACACGAATCCGGATAACTCTAAGTAGTAAACCAGATTCGTATAGTGGAGCAGTCATTTGGAATAGTTCCAAATGGCACGTTGGTAGCAGGACCTACATGATGACATAGATATTTGTAAAGCACACTCAGATCTGAAAGGTTCAGACCCGTCGACTAAAACCTTTGTAAAAAGCAGAACATGATCAAACCCGAGAACTGTATGGGTGTTAGATTCATTACAATCACATAGTGATGTGAACTAGATTACTGACTCTAGTGCAAGTGGGAGACTGTTGTAAATATGCCCTAGAGGCAATAATAAATTGGTTGTTATTATATTTCCTTGTTTATCATAATCATTTATTATCCATGCTAGAATTGTATTGATTGGAAACTCAAATACATGTGTGGATACATAGACAACACACTGTCCCTAGTGAGCCTCTGGTTGACTAGCTCGTTGATCAATGATGGTCAAGGTTTCCTGGCCATAGACAAGTGTTGCCACTTGATAATGGGATCACATCATTAGGAGAATGATGTGATGGACAAGACCCAAAATATGAGCGTAGCATATGATCGTGTCAGTTTATTGCTAGTGTTTTCTGCATGTCAATGTATCTATTCCTATGACCATGAGATCATGCAACCCCCGGACACTAGAGGAATACCTTGTGTGTATCAAATGTGGAAACGTAACTAGGTGACTATAAAGGTGTTCTACGGGTATCTCCGAAGGTGTGTGTTGGGTTTGCGTGAATCGAGACTGGGATTTGTTACTCCGTGTGACGAAGAGGTATCTCAGGGCCCACTCGATAATACAACATCACAATAAGCCTTGCAAGCAATGTGACTAAGGAGTGAGTCACGGGATCTTGTATTACGGAATGAGTAAAGAGACTTGTCGGTAATGAGATTGAACTAGGTATGGAGATACTAACGATCGAATCTCGGGCAAGTAACATACTGCTACTGCAACAAAAGACCTTCCAATGGCGCCAGAAATAGGCACGTTGTCGGGAAATTATCTTGACGTGTTCCTCCCGGCAACGGTGCCAGAAATAGGAGTGTTGCTTGATACTCCTCAGCAACGGCACTAGGAATCCTTCAGTTGCGGCTACGGCTTAAGGGACTTCCTAGGCAAGTATGCTAAGGATTTCCCCCGTGGCCTTGGAGCCTTGCGTTGGTGTTCCCTCGAAGCGGAAAGGGTGATGTAGCATAGCGGTGGTAAGTATTTCCCCTAGTTTGAGAACCAAGGTATCAATCCGGTGGAGGAGTATCTCAAGATCCTGCACAAACACAAAAGCTTGCTCCCAACGCTATGAAGGGGTTGTCAATCCCTTATAGATTGTTTGCCAAGTGAGAACTGAAAGCAACAAAGTAACAAAGCAAAGTAAAAGCGGAGGTGTAAACGATGGATGTGAATAGACCCGGGGGCCGTAGTGTTTACTAGTGGCTTCTCTCATGAAAGCAGGTAGACGGTGGGTGAACAAATTACTGTCGAGCAATTGATAGAACCGCGCAAAGTCGTGGCGATATCTATGCAATGATTATATCTATAGGCATCACGTCCAAAACAAGTAGACCGATACTTTCTGCATCTACTACTATTACTCCACACGTCCACCGCTATCCAGCATGCATCTAGTGTATTAAGTCCATAAGAACAGAGTAACGCCTTAAGCAAGATGACATGATGCACAGGGATAATCTCAAACCAATGATAAAAACCCCATCGTTTTACCCTTGATGGCAACTACTTGATGTGTGCCTTGCTGCCCCTACTGTCACTCGGAAAGGTCACCACATGGTAGAACCCAAAACCAAGCACTTCTCCCATTGCAAGAATCATAGATCTAGTTGGCCAAACAAAACCCAAGACTCGGAGAGACTTACAAGGATATCAAATCATGCATATAAGAAATCAACAAAGACTCAAATATATATCATAGACAATCTGATCACAAATCAACAATTCATCGGATCTCGACAAACACACCGCCAAAGAAGATTACATCGGATAGATCTCCATGAAGATCATGGAGAACTTTGTATTGAAGATCCAAGAGAGAGAAGAAGCCATCTAGCTACTAACTACGTACCTGTAGGTCTGAAGTGAACTACTCACGAGTCATTGGAGGGGCGATGATGATGATGAAGAAGCCCTCCAACTCCAAAGTCCCCTCCGGCAGGGTGCCGGGAAGGGTCTCTAGATGAGATCTCGCGGAAACAGAAGCTTGCGGCGGCGGAAAAGTATTTTCGAGGCTCCCCTGATTTTTTCTGAATATTTGGGAATATATAGGCCAAGGATCTAGGTCACGGGGTGGCCAAGGAGGCCACAAGCCCTCACACCACCGCCTCCCCCTGGTGGCGGAGTGGGAGCTTGTGGGCTCCCTAGAGCCCACCTGGCTTGGCCTAGAGCCCCCCTGATCTTCTTTCGTTCGGGAGAAAATCATTTCGGGGTTTTTATTCCATTTGGACTCCGTTCCAAAATCAGATCTGGAATGAGTCAAAAACACAGAAAAAACAGGAACTGGCACTTGGCACTGAATTAATAAGTTAGTCCCAAAAAGATATAAAAAGGTACATAAAACATCCAAAGAAGACAAGATAACAGCGTGAAACCATCAAAAATTATAGATACGTTCGAGACGTATCACATATCGATGGACAAAGGGAACTGCACACGGGATTGATTCAATCCTTGACATCGTGGTTCGACCGATAAAGATCTTCGTAGAATATGTAGGAACCAATATGGGCATCCAGGTCCCTCTATTGGTTATTGACCGTAGAGGTGTCTCGGTCATGTCTGCATAGGTCTCGAACCCGAAGGGTCTGCACACTTAACGTTCAGTGATGCTAGAGTAGTATTGGAATATGTATGTTGGTGCCGAATATTTTTCGGAGTCCCGTATGAGATCCCGGACGTCACGAGGAGCTCCGGAATGGTCCGGAGGTAAAGATTTATATATAAGAAGTCCCATTTTGGCTACCGGAAAAGTTTCGGGTTTTATCGGTATTGTATCGGGAAGCTTCTGGAAGGTTCCATAAAGTTCCACAGGGTTCCGGAGGAGTTCGGAAGGGTCCCTCCAGCCCCTAAGACGTGCATGGGCTGTAAGGGGGCGTACAAGCCTTGTTGGGCCAGCCCCGAAGGGCCCATGCGGTTGTGAGGGAAGAGTCCCTAAAGGGGAAGGCACCTCCTAGGTGCCTTGGGGAGGGAGGAAACCTCCCTAGACCCACGCCGCCTCCTTGGAGGAGGGCTAGGTGTTGGAAATATGCCCTAGAGACAATGATAAATAGTTATTATTATATTTCCTGTTTCAAGATAATCGTTTATTATCCATGCTATAATTGTATTGAATGAAAACATAGATACATGTGTGGATACATAGACAAAACAATGTCCCTAGAAAGCCTCTAGTTGGCTAGCCAGTTGATCAAGGATAGTCAAAGTTTTCTGACTATATGCAAGTTTTGTCACTCGATAACTGGATCACATCATTAGGAGAATCATGTGATGGACTAGACCCAAACTATAAACGTAGCATCTTGATCATGTCATTTTGTTGCTATTGTTTTCTGCGTGTCAAGTATTTAATCCTATGACCATGAGATCATATAACTCACTGGCACCGGAGGAATGCCTTGTGTGTATAAAACGTCGCAACATAACTGGGTGACTATAAAGGTACTCTACAGGTATCTCCGAAGGTGTCCGTTGAGTTAGTATGGATCAAGACTGGGATTTGTCACTCCGTGTGACGGAGAGGTGTCTCGAGGCCCACTCGGTAATACAACATCACACACAAGCCTTGCAAGCAATGTGACTAAGTGTAAGTCACGGGATCTTGTATTACGGAACGAGTAAAGAGACTTGCCAGTAACGAGATTGAAATAGGTATGCGGATACTGACGATCAAATCTCGGGCAAGTAACATACCGAAGGACAAAGGGAATGACATACGGGATTATATGAATCCTTGGCACTGAGGTTCAACCGATAAGATCTTCGGAGAATATGTAGGATCCAATATGGGCATCCAGACCCACTATTGGATATTGACCGAGGAGTGTCTCGGGTCATGTCTACATAGTTCTCGAACCCGCAGGGTCTGCACACTTAAGGTTCGATGATGTTTTAGTATAGTTGAGTTAAATGTGTGGTTACCGAATGTTGTTCAGAGTCCCGGATGAGATCACAGACATCCTGAGGGTTTCCAGAATGGTCCGGAAACGAAGATTGATATATAAGATGGTTTCATTTGGTCACCGAAAAGTTTCGGGCATTTCCGGCAGTGTACGGGGAGTGACGAATGGGTTCCGAGTGTTTACCGGGAGGGGACCACCCACCCGGGAGTGAGCCCATGGCCTTAGGGTGGCGCACCAAGTCCTTAGTGGGCTGGTGGAGCCAGCCCAAGAGGGCTATGGCACCACAAGTAAAAATACCAAAGGAAAGAAGAAGAAGAAAGGAAAGAGTGAGGTGGGAAGGAAGAGGAGGACTCCTCCTTCCCAAACCGAATTGGAGGAGGAGTCCTCCTCCACCCTTTGGCTGACGCACCCTTGGGGCCCTTGTGCCCCAAGGCTAGCCCCTCCCCTCCTCCTATATACATTGGTGGTTTTAGGGTTTTTGAGACACAACTTTGCCACGTGCAACTCAAACCTATACCACATAGTTTTTTCCTCTAGATCGGATTTCGCCAGAGCTCGGGCGGAGCCCTGCAGGAGTAGATCACCACCACCGCCGGAGCGACGTCACGCTGCCGGAGAACTCATCTACTTCTTCATCTTGCTTGCTAGATCAAGAAGGTCGAGATCGTCATCGAGATGTACGTGTGCTGAACGCGGAGGTGTCGTCCGTTCGGCGCTAGACCGGAACAGATCGTGGGACGACGGTGATTTGAATCACGAAGCTCTACCACTACATCAACCGTGTTTCTTAACGCTTCCCGCTTAGCAATCTACAAGGGTACGTAGATCTAATATCCTCTCGTAGATGGACATCACCATGATAGGTCTTCGTGTGCGTAGGATTTTTTTTGTTTCCCATGCAACGTTCCCCAACAGTGGCATCATGAGCTAGGTTCATGCGTAGATGTTATCTCGAGTAGAACACAAAAGGTTTTGTGGATGTTGATGTTCGATTTGCCGCCCTCCTTAGTCTTTTATCGATTCGACGGTATTGTTGGATTGAAGCGGCCCGGACCGATATTATTCGTACGCTTACGAGAGACTGGTTTCATCGACCAACATGCAACTCATTGCATAAAGATGACTGGAGATCAAGAAGCACAAGATGATGGCCATATCATGTCAATTATGAATTGCATGTGATGTTAATCCTTTTATGCACCTTATTTTGCTTAGAACGACGGTAGCATTATAAGGTGATCTCTCACTAAAATTTCAAGATGAAATTGTGTTCTCCCCGACTGTGCACCGTTGCGATAGTTCGTCGTTTCGAGACACCACATGATGATCGGGTGTGATAGACTCAACGTTCACATACAACGGGTGCAAAATAGTTGCACACGCGGAGCACTCGGGTTAAACTTGACGAGACTGGCATGTGCGGACATGGCCTCGGAACACATGAGACCGAAAGGTCGAGCATGAATCGTATAGTTGATATGATTAGCATAGGGATGCTTACCACCGAAACTATTCTCGACTCATGTGATGATCGGACTTGAGTTAGTGAATTTGGATCATGTACCACTCAAATGACTAGAGATATGTACTTTTTGAGTGGGAGTTTATCAGTAATTTGATTAGTTAAACTCTAATTATCTTAAACATAGTCTAAGTCCACTTTGCAATATTTGTGTTGTAGATCAATGGCTCACGCAGTAGCAACCCTGAATTTTAATACGTTCCTAGAGAAAGCTAAGTTGAAAGATGATGGAAGCAACTTTGTAGACTGGGCTCGTAATCTAAAGCTGCTCCTGCAAGCTGGGAAGAAGGATTATGTCCTTAATGCTGCGCTAGGAGATGAACCACCCACTACGTCTAGCCAAGATGTTTTGAATGCCTCGTTAACACGTAAGGAGGACTACTCGGTAGTTCAATGTGTAGTCTTGTATGGCTTAGAGCCGGGACTTCAATGTCGCTTTGAGCGTCATGGAGCATTTGAGATGTTCCAGGAGCTGAAGTTTATCTTTCAGAAGAACGCACGGATCAAGAGGTATGAGACCTCCGATAAATTCTATGCTTGGAAGATGGAGGAGGATTCGTCTGTCAGTGAACATGTGCTCAAAATGTGTGGGTACTCAAACCGTGTAGCTGAGCTGGGGATTGAACTCCCGCAAGAAGCTATCACTTACAGAATTCTTCAATCACTGCCACCAAGCTATAAGAGCTTTGTGTTGAACTATAACATGCAAGGGATGAACAAGTCACCCGGTGAGTTATTCGCGATGCTGAAAGTCGCAGAGTCAGAACTCCGGAAAGAGCATCAAGTGTTGATGGTCAATAAGAGCACTAGTTTCAAGAGAAACGACAAAGGCAAGAAGGGTAACTCCAAGAAGAGCGGCAAGCCTGTTGCCGATCCGACGAAGAAACCCAAGGTTGGACCTAAGCCTGAAACAGAGTGTTATTATTACAAGGGAGTGAGTCACTAGAAGCGCAAGTGCCCCAAGTATTTGGCTGATAAGAAGGCGACCAAGGAAAAATCAGGTATATTTGATATACATGTTATTGATGTGTACTTAACCAACTATCGTAGTAGTGCCTGGGTATTTGATACCGGTTCTGTTGCTCATATTTGCAACTCGAAGCATGAACTGCGGAATAAACGAAGGCTGGCGAAGGATGAAGTGACGATGCGCGTGGGAAATGGTTCCAAGGTTGATGCAATCGTCATCGGCACAGTTTTACTTCAGTTACCATCAGGATTAGTTATGAACTTAAATAATTGTTATTTAGTGCCCGCGTTAAGCATGAACATTATATCTCGATCTTGTTTATCGCGAGACGGTTACTCGTTTAAGTTAGAGAATAATGGTTGTTCTATTTCTATGAGTAATATCTTTTATGGTCAGTGATGACCCACAAGTATAGGGGATCAATCGTAGTCCTTTCGATAAGTAAGAGTGTCGAACCCAATGAGGAGCAGAAGGCTCTGATAAACGGTTTTCAACAAGGGAATAACTGCAAGCACTGAAAGTAGCGGTAACAAGTGATGGTGTAATGAGCTGAAACGTAGCAAGTGAAGAGTAACAAGTAACAAGTAGTAGCAACAGTGCAGCAAAGTGGCCCAATCCCTTTTGTAGCAAGGGACAAGCCTGAACAAAGTCTTATAGGAGGAAAAGCGCTCCCGAGGACACACGGGAATTTCTATCATGCTAGTTTCATCATGTTCATGTGATTCTGTTCGTTACTTTGATAGTTTGATATGTGGGTGGACCGGCGCTTGGGTACTGCACTTACTTGGACAAGCATCCCACTTATGATTAACCCCTCTCACAAGCATCCGCAACTACGAAAGAAGAATTAAGACAACGTCTAACCATAGCATTAAACTAGTGGATCCAAATCAACCCCTTATGAAGTAACGCATAGACTGGGGTTTAAGCTTCTGTCACTCTAGCAACCCATCATCTACTTACTACTCCCCAATGCCTTCCTCTAGGCCAAATATGGTGAAGTGTTATGTAGTCGACGTTCACATAACACCACTAGAGGAAAAGACAACATACAGCATATCAAAATACCGAACGAATACCAAATTCACATGACTATTATCAGCATGACTTATCCCATGTCCCGAGGAACAAAAGTAACTACTCACAAAGCATAATCATAATCATGATCAGAGGTGTAATGAATACCATCAAGGATCTGAACATAAACTCTTCCACCAAGTAATCCAACTAGCATCAACTACAAAGAGTAATCAACACTACTAGCAACCTTACAAGTACCAATCGGAGTCGCGAGACGGAGATTGGTTACAAGAGATGAACTAGGGTTTGGAGAGGAGATGGTGCTGATGAAGATGTTGATGGAGATGACTCCCCTCCGACGAGAGAAGTGTTGGTGATGACGATGGCGACGATTTCCCCCTCCGGGAGGGAAGTTTCCCCGGCAGGATCGTCCTGCCCGAGCTCTAGATTGGTTCTGCTCCACCCTAATTTTTTCCTGGACGAAACCTTCATATAGCAAAAGAGGGGGGCCAGTGGGCCGCCAGGGTGCCCACAAGCCCTGTAGCCACCACCAGGGGGGCGGCGGCTACCAGGCTTGTGGGCCTCTAGTAGGGCCCCTCTCGCACTTCTTTCGCCCAATATTTTTTTATATATTCCCAAAAAATTCCACGTTGATTTTCAGGGCATTTGGAGTTGCGCGGAATAGAGGACTCAGACTTGCTCCTTTTCCAGTCCAGAATTCCAGCTGCCGGTATTCTCCCTCTTCAAATAAACCTTGCAAAATAAGAGAGAAAAGGCATAAGTATGGTACCACAAAGTAATATAACAGTCCATAAAGCGATAAATATCAACATGAAAGCATGACGCAAAATGGACGTATCAACTCCCCCAAGCTTAGACCTCGCTTGTCTTCAAGCGAAAACCAAGATCCATAAAAATGTCCATATGTTTAGGGATGAAGGTGTCGATAAAACATAATATGGACATGAGGGCATCATGATCACACATAGAACAACAATACATCATAAAGATTCTTATGGGAAAGTAACAATTCCTTCACAAAGCTAAGTATGAAACATAAACCTTACCGAGAAGTAGCCAACAACAGTCCATAGTCATTGAAGAGTTGCAATTTATCATAACATCAGAAAGAGTCAAATAAGAGCTTGTAAAGCAAACTGTCACGCCCAAGATGCGACCCTATCCTCAATTTGGCACGAAGGCCTCGTCAGGGATAGAAGCGCATCTCGTCGTGTCGCAAGAATGGATATCGTTACAAGTACATGTACTGAAAAGAAGATATATATATACAGAGTTGGCTTACACTCGCCACAAGCTACATCAGAGTCACATCAGTACATTACATAAACACCAAGAGTAAGAGCAGGGTCCGACTACGGACGAAAACAAACGAGAAAAATAAGAACGACGTCCATCCTTGCTGTCCCAGGCTGCCGACCTGGAACCGATCCTAGATCGAATAAGAAGAAGAAGAAGCAACTTCAAATGAACAATCAACGCGCTCGCGTCAAGTAACCTTTACATGTACCTGCAACTGGTGTTGTAGTAATCTGTGAGCCACAGGGGACTCAGCAATCTCATTTCCAAAGGTATCAAGACTAGCAAAGCTTAATGGGTGAGGTATGGTTAAGTGGTGAGGTTGCAGCAGCGGCTAAGCATATATTTAGTGGCTAACTTACGAGTGCAAGAAGTAAGAGGGGGAAGATCTACGCATAACGGACGTGAACTACTGATGAACAAATGAATGATCCTGAACACATACCTACGTCAGACATAACCCCACCGTGTCCTCGATCGGAGAAAGAATTCACGAAAGAGACAGTCACGGTTACGCACACAGTTGGCATATTTTAATTACGTTAACTTCAAGTTATCTAGAACCAGTGTTAAACAAAGCTTCCACGTTGCCACATAACCACGGGTACGGCTTTCCGAAAAGATTTAACCCTGCAGGGGTGCTCCAACTAGTCCATCACAAATTACCACAAGCCGCATAGAAATCCTCAATCACGAAGCTCGCGATCTTGTCGGATTCCCTAGTGGAAAACCTCAACTTTGAGATTACCCAAAGCATCACCGGAATACCGATGCACAAGATATCTCGTCAAAGGTAAAAATAATCCAGCAAGGCCGCCCGACGTGTCGACGAACCCGATAGGAGACGCGTATCTCGTTCTCAGGACACGACGGATGGAACTAGCTACAAGTGCCAAACCTCGAGTTTCCCCGCGGTGGCCCCACAGGCAGACCGTTTGGGACCAACACCATCAGCACTGGCCCCCCTGTTTATGTAAAATTACTCCTCGGGTAGCGCTAACTCCCTATGCATTTCAGTATTATCAAATTATTATGTTGGGCAAATAGTACCAATGTTGGGCCTTGCCAGACCAGCTTTAATCTAAAACGAATTATCAAGGGGGTCCCCATAACAACCCCGATCATGTTAGGAGCGCTCGTTTATGGAACATAACACCGGTAGCCGAAAACTAAGGGGGCAAAGGTGGAACAAAACACCAGGCTAGAAAGGCCGAGCCTTCCACCTTTTACCAAGTATATAGGTGCATTAAATTAAATAGCATTAATATGGTGATATGACAAGGAACCCATGTTTTCACATGGAAGCATCTGCACCTGCAACTAGCAACGCTAACAACATGGTTAAGCAAGCGGTAACATAGCCAATCAGTGGTTTGCTAGGTCGAACAGGTTGAAGGTTATCATGGCATTGTTGAGAAGGCTGGTATTTAACATGTGGTAGGCAACGAGACATAATCGATAGAAGCGATAAAAACTAGCATGGCAATGATAGTAATGGTATCTGGGGAAATGATCATCTGGCCTGAGATCCCTCTTGGAAGAAGAATGCCTCCGTGAAGCAGACGAACCGACGTAGTCGAACGGGTCCTCACAATCCGGCACGTTGCGGAACTCTATCGAGACGAAGCAAACCAGAAACGCAAATCAGCACACGGAATTCATCACACGATGCACAACACAAATGATGCATGAGCAGCTGAAAACATACAAGTCACGGCATGACAGTTCACACAATCAAACACTACACATTGAGTGAAGTTCAATATGCAACGAGTTGCATATTGACAAAACTCCAGGTTAATTATTTAGTTATATCCCGATTAGATACACGGCAATATTAAATGTGGTTAAACATGGCAAGAGGTGAAGCGTAATTAAACTACCTATCTATGCATTTTAAATGAGGTCGGAAATGACATATAGCATCTCCGAGACGACCTCACATGTTAATTTACAATTCTGTCCAGATCTGAACTAATGCATTTAGTTAGTTGTTAAACAGCAAAACAAATAGGTTTACATGATTCTATGTGTCAAGACAAGCAATCTACGCATAAAGAACATCTCCAACGGAGCTACGGATCAAAAGTTACAAGCACCGCAAGATATGATGGCATGAATGCAAAATGTGTGCACGGCGGCTACGAGCACTACAGAACATACAACCAGCAAGAGGAAATGAAACTACACGAGATTCTAAGCAAACTACGCAAGATATGATGACTCGATCAAATGAGAGCTACAAATCACAAGATGCAAGCAAGACAAGACAGGAACAAAATATAATAGAAATATTGCAACCTGAGAAATATTTCAGCTCCTCAAAATCAGCACTATTTCTAGCAACTTGAGAGCAAGAAAACAACACCTAAACATGCATTTCTATTGCAACCAAAAATACCAGGGGCTAAACAAAACATCCAAGATCAACTCTCTAGTTGACAACTCCATCAAACGACGCATGGAATAAATCCTACGAAATAAACAAGAGGGCAACATGGCAAAATATCTCACGAACTAACTTACTCGAAAGCTAAAACTAATTGCACAGAAAAATCCATGGGATTTTTCTACCCCGGAAACATATAAAATATGTGGGGTTGCACAACAAAATAAAGTCACACATAAATGCGGGAAAAACAACCTATACACGGGAAAATAAACTACCGGCAAATCCCTACATGCAAAAATACAAATGACTGCTCTAAAATACATGGAAAATAGGTCCCTAAAACATAGGCATTTCTAACACGGCACTCTAGCAATCCGGACTTGCACGAAAATTAAATACAGGACAAAACAATATAGGACAACACGTTAATCTACGCGTTCGGCACGTAAAACTACACCAAACAAAAATGCAAGTTGTAAATCCGCAATCTATGTGAAATTCTACCCGAGATACATATCTAAATCTTCGCGATCTGACTTACGGATAATATTCTACGGGCATTCGTATATACGTTATTTACTGGAATTATCTAAAACGAAATAAAAAACCTAAAAAACTACATGGGCCGACAGGGACGCAAGTTAGTTAAAAAGTTGCTCAGGCGGGGGGGGGGGGAAGGACCTCACCTTGGTGGGCTCGGCCCAAGAAGGGAGAGGCTGCTAGCGGGCCAAGGCGTTGGGTGGGGAAGCCGGCTGCGGCTGAGACTGGCCTGGAGGAGGCCGACCTGGGCCATGCGCTTGGCGAGTGGGGCGGCCCAAGCGGCTGGCGGGCGAACTGTTTGCCCGTGGCTCCTCCCGCACGAGCAGGCGCACGAGGCAGCCATGGCTGCAGCACGGTTGACCAACGGCAAGGGGGCTCGAGGACGGTCGGATCTGAGGAAGGGGGTCGGTGGATCCGGACTTGACGGGCCCATTCCCGGCGGCGGCGAGCCCGGAGGCGGCAAGGGCGATGACTTCCATGGCGGCCTGCTCGGAACACGGAGGAAGCCATGAGAGGGGGAGGCAGGAGCATGGGGAGAAGAAGGACGTGACAGATCTTCCTGGACCGGCCCTTGGCGCCCTGGGTCGCCGGCGGCGTCGCTCCAGGAGGCGCGGATCGCGGAGCTGGCAGGAACATGGGTGGCGCGCGGGTGAGGCAGGGTGCATGGGCGAGCTCCCCTCGGGCAGGCGGCGGCTCTGGGCCGGGGCGGGCCTGCTGCGGGCCTGGCGGGCCCGGCGGCTGGAGGGAGGAGAGAGCCTGCAGGTGGGAGGCGTCTAGGGTTGCACGGATTTCGAGGCAAGGGGGTTGGGTGCCCAAAATTAGGAGGAGGGGGTCTATTTATAGGAAAAGGGGGGCTAGGTTAACCGGAATCGCGCTCCGGATCCAATCGTGCGATCGGATTCGGACGATTCCGAACGCGGGTATGGGTACGCGGCCATCTAGAGGGGTTTACCAGAGACGAGAGGGAGAACGGGCGGCGCGACAACGAATTTTAAATCACCGACACACGTCCGACGGTAGCGTGAATACGGTGCCGCTATGGTCGACCGGGTACCAGACGGTCTCCGATCGCGACGAAATTCGACAGGCAGTCTACCTATATTAAAATAATACCGCACGTCGAATCTCAACCCAATCAGAGAAAGTTTTGTACACGCTTTAAAAACAGGGTTACGACGGTGTCGTGGACGCGTGCGTGTGCGGTCGGGCTCAGAACGGACAACGACGAGAACCGGCAACTACTAACGGATGCAAGTTTTGAAAACGGGCGGCAACGGGATGCCGATGCAATGCTGATGATGCACATGATGCGATGATGATGCGACAAAAGAAAATAGACACACGACAAAAACGGAAAGAAGGGGGAATCTTCTGGAACTTCGGCATCGGGTTGTCACAACTCTCCTACACTACAAGAGGATCTCGCCCCGAGATCCAAGAATGAAAGGGGGAGAGGATGAGAAAGAACAAGAGGTAAAAACTTAGTCGCTTCTTTGACAAACGAGTGAAACCAACGATCCTTGAAGGTTTCAAGGCGATGAGGAATGAAATGAGAAAGAAGCAAGAATTCAGGGAAAATTTCGGCAGCACTTCGGTAGGAAAATGGGACAAAAAATTCGAAAAGGTAGGAGAAATAGACAATAATCACAACAAACAAGTAAATAGAGCAAGGGGACACCATGATCTTGATAGAACAACAAGATTGACCCAAAAGAGCAACATCACAAAGCCTCCGGAACAATAGAATAGGAACTAGCTCAAGCGGAAGAAGAGGATGAAGATAGAATGACAACTATCATCACCAATGAACTTGGCAAGCATCCTTGCAAGAAGAATTGGACGAAGTTGTTGGAAAAACACCAACGGAAGAACAAGATAGTAGTGGTCTTATGAAAATCATCTCAACCAATATGAGGTAACAACCAACCACTAAAAGGAACAAGGATAGATTGGGAGAAACAAGATATGACCAATTTCTTACACCAAGAGGATACATTGAGAACTTGGATTAATGACAAGCACCATAATAGCAACAATCCATAGGAAAAGCTTTAGGTGAAATCCAAACCAAGATAGCTCAAAGAAGAAACCATGGGTTGAAGATATCTCATGATCATAGAATTGGTGGTTTTAATTATCTCATACTTGAATGGAAATCTCTTCGAGGCTCCTACACTAACAAGAATGCTATAATACCACCTCAAAGGATAAAGGAAGAACAAATGCACTTGGGAATGCAAGAGAACAGATACTTGAGGTTCTCCAACAAGAGTCTTGAAGAACACATGAGAATAGATTGAAACCTTGATGAACCACCATGAAGGACCTCCGTATACAAATGAATGATGCAACGATATGAAGGTAGAAAAGAATAAGATTATGACCTGCCAAAATATAGATGAAGCTTCACAAGAGACACTAAAAGAACTTGGAACTCCGGAAAAAAGATAAACACTTGAGAAAAGAATTGATATCATCAGCCACTCCTGAAGAAGAATTGAAACCACTATGAAACAGGAATAAGAATTATGTTATGCTTATCCTTCATCAAATTTAATTGATGACAAACAACGGATTTAGCATATCACGTATTCTACTAGAAATGAATCTTGAAGAGGCAGAGAGATAAGCACCACTTGAGGCAAAATTAAGTAAGCACCGGTAAGAATTCACAATTGAATGGAAACACCATGAATTAATGGATATACATGCAAATGAAGAGATCATGAGCCACCTGAGAGAAAACTTGAACAAGGCACCGGATAATCGAGAGACGACGAAGAGACAACAATGGAGAAGAATTGAGGATGAAAGCTGAAAGCTTAGAACGAAGAATCTTCTAAAATGATGGCCTTCGGAGGAACGAGAAATAAAAACAACTCAGAGAAGCACTGGATAGCACGAAAGGGATTACTCATGATTGACAACAAATTCAAGATGACAACACGAAGCTGAAATGACGAATTTGCAAGAGAATAGACCAAGATTCGAGAAAAACACTCCTTCGAATTTTCAATGGAGAGAATGACGAGAAGAACATCACCAAGAATAACTAAGACACTCCAGAATAAAGAAAAATGCAAGGTTGAGCCAAATATGAGAATTAACTCAAATTGATCTTGAAGAAGGAATATGTCTGATGAAATTCATACTTATGTCATAGTTGAAAATAATTAATGATCTCCGGGAAAAGATTAAAAGCGCCAGGAAAGATCCTGGGAAAGAAACTATGGGTTATGGGCCCACTCAGAGAAACCACCGTTGAAAAGATTGCTAGCAAGAGGGATAATGCACCGGTAGAAATGAAAACTTGATGAGGTTAGCACCTCGAAATAATTAAAAGAATTGAAAACACTAAACTTTCGAGATATCTTCAACACACCGGATAGACAAGAGATGAATGAATAACCAAAATAGGTTGACATGAAACTCCAACATAGGAAGAATTACAAGGATGAAAAGGATATGATGAACACGGATAGCTGAATTAAATTCACCAGTAAGGATGACAAGAATGAACGAATATGACACGAAGCTCGTGAGAATCTTCACGATGAATCACCGGTTACGAAAGAAAGAAGAGCTAGCGGAAGCATCACTGAAATGAAATGCAGTTGGATGAAATCCAATCACTGAAGAAAAAGGGCGGGAGGGCGGGGAAAAACAAAGACAACATGGGACAGATGAGAGAACTCCGGAAAGAATTGAGAGAATGATCTGCAAAAATTAGAGAGGATTGAATCCACTTGGAGAGAAACACACCGGTTGAAAAGAATTGATATGGCGACTCCGGTTGACAAAATTGATAAGACAACTGATTGAGCAACAGGATTTGCATTCTCACATAAAAATATGAGAACACCTCTTGGAAAGATCTGAAATCACCACTTGACATCGAAGCAACCGAATTACCATATTCCAACAAAACAAGGGTGCGGCTTGCAATTAGCCAGAACAAACTCATGAGAAAGATTTCGTCCGATATTTTCGTGGACAGGATCGCACGGGCTCGATTTTACAGTAGCCATCAAGTGCAAGGCAGTGCACCCGACATACGAAGCGTCCCCGAGTCGTAGCAAGCTACAAGGACTCTTTAAGACACAACGCGTACCGCTGTAAGTCGACCGTGAACAAACGAATCCACTAGATGTCGAACCCCAACCTAACATCATGCATTTGTTGGAAGATTGTCCTATAAGCAACTACTTGAATTCCCACCTATGAATTCCCGAAATATCTGGTCATGCAATCTGGTACACGGATACAAGGAGTATTTCACACAACTCCTAAACTAACCCGTCACTTGTATCACATCCGTCAACACACAACCAGAATCTCGGACCTTCATCTACAACAGACCCTCGTGATCACAACGATACAAAGTATGGCAGTACTCCCGAACAATGTGCACCAGTACTGGGGACATCGGGGTTATCTCGCCACTACTAGTATTGAAGCAATTACGAACATCCTTCGTTCTGAGATACTAAGAAATCTGAATGATAACGATGTGCTCAAGAATCCCCTGGAGCTCAACTCCCCGGAAGAAAATCAAGTCAGACAGGAGGCACCAAGACAGAACTCTGTCACATCGGCATCATATAGATTCCAAAAATATCCGCGTGATCCTAAAAAAATTTGAGTGGGAAGAGGAGTAGAGTAAATTATTACGTGAAGATTCCTCACCACAGCATAGAAGAGGAGAAAAAATAATCCTACTCTCCGATATATAACTAGACTCAAAGTATTTTTACTAGACTCGACTCGGCCAAGTTCGATCAATCAAGGGGGCTCCTAGGTCGGTACGACTCTGATACCAACTTGTCACGTCCAAGATGCGACCCTATCCTCAATTTGGCACGAAGGCCTCATCAGGGATAGAAGCGCATCTCGTCGTGTCGCAAGAATGGATATCGTTAGAAGTACATGTACTGAAAAGAAGAGATATATATACAGAGTGTTGGAATTATGCCCTAGAGGCAATAATAAATATAGTTATTATTATAATTCCTGTATCAAGATAATCGTTTATTATCCATGCTATAATTGTATTGAATGAAGACTTATATACATGTGTGGATACATAGACAAAACACTGCCCCTAGCAAGCCTCTAGTTGGCTAGCCAGTTGATCAAAGATAGTCAGGGTCTTCTGATTATGAACAAGGTGTTGTTGCTTGATAACTGGATCAAGTCATTAGGAGAATCACGTGATGGACTAGACCCAAACTAATAGACGTAGCATATTGATCGTGTCATTTTGTTGCTACTGTTTTCTGCGTGTCAAGTATTTGTTCTTATGACCATGAGGTCATATAACTCACTGACACCGGAGGAATGCTTTGTGTGTATCAAACGCGCAACGTAACTGGGTGACTATAAAGATGCTCTACAGGTATCTCCGAAGGTGTTAGTTGAGTTAGTATGGATCGAGACTGGGATTTGTCACTCCGTGTGAAGGAGAAGTATCTCAGGGCCCACTCGGTAATACAACATCACACACAAGCCTTGCAAGCAATGTGACTTAGTGTAAGTTGCGGGATCTTGTATTACGGAATGAGTAAAGAGACTTGCCGGTAAACGAGATTGAAATAGGTATGCGGATACTGACGATCGAATCTCGGGCAAGTAACATACCGAAGGACAAAGGGAATGACATACGGGATTATATGAATCCTTGGCACTGAGGTTCAAACGATAAGATCTTCGTAGAATATGTGGGATCCAATATGGGCATCCACGTCCCGCTATTGGATATTGACCGAGGAGTCACTCGGGTCATGTCTACATAGTTCTCGAACCCGCAGGGTCTGCACACTTAAGGTTCGACGTTGTTTTATGCGTATTTGAGTTATATGGTTGGTTACCGAATGTTTTTCGGAGTCCCGGATGAGATCACGGATGTCACGAGGGTTTCCGGAATGGTCTGGAAATGAAGATTGATATATAGGATGACCTCATTTGATTACCGGAAGGTTTTCGGAGTTACCGGGAATGACGAATGGGTTCCGGGTGTTCACCGAGGGGGGGGCAACCCACCCCGGGGAAGCCCATAGGCCTTGGGGGTGGCGCACCAGCCCTTAGTGGGCTGGTGGGACAGCACAAGAAGGCCCTATGCGCCATAGGAAGAAAATCAAAGAGAAAAGGAAAAAAAAGGAGGTGGGAAAAGGGGGAAGGACTCCTCCTTCCAAACCTAGTTGGATTCGGTTTGGAAGGGGAGGACTCCCCCCCTTGGCTCGGCCGACCCCCTTGAGGGTCCTTGGACCCCAAGGGAAGGCTCCCCCTCTTCCCCCTATATATACGGAGGTTTTAGGGCTGATTTGAGGCAACTTTCCCACGGCAGCCCGACCACATATCTCCACGCTTTTGCCTCTAGATCGCGTTTCTGCGGAGCTCGGGCGGAGCCTTGCTGAGATTAGATCACCACCAACCTCCGGAGCATCGTCACGCTGCCGGAGAACTCATCTACCTCTCCGTCTCTCTTGCTGGATCAAGAAGGCCGAGATCATCGTCGAGTTGTACGTGTGCTGAAGGCGGAGGTGTCGTCCGTTCGGCACTAGATCGTGGGACTGATCGCGGGACGGTTCGCGGGGCGGATCGAGGGACGTGAGGATGTTCCACTACATCAACCGCGTTCACTAACGCTTCTGCTGTGCGATCTACAAGGGTACGTAGATCGAATATCCCCTCTCGTAGATGGACATCACCATGATAGGTCTTCGTGCGCGTAGGAAATTTTTTGTTTCCCATGCGACGTTCCCCAACACAGAGTTGGCTTACACTCGCCACAAGCTACATCAGAGTCACATCAGTACATTACATAAACACCAAGAGTAAGAGCAGGGTCCGACTACGGACGAAAACAAACGAGAAAAATAAGAACGACGTCCATCCTTGTTGTCCGAGGCTGCCGGCCTGGAACCCATCCTAGATCGAAGAAGAAGAAGAAGAAGAAGCAACTTCAAATGAACAATCAACGTGCTCGCGTCAAGTAAACTTTACCTGTACCTGCAACTGGTGTTGTAGTAATCTGTGAGCCACAGGGGACTCAACAATCTCATTTCCAAAGGTATCAAGACTAGCAAAGCTTAATGGGTGAGGTATGGTTAAGTGGTGAGGTTGTAGCAGCGGCTAAGCATATATTTAGTGGCTAACTTACGAGTGCAAGAAGTAAGAGGGGGAAGATCTACGCATAACGGACGTGAACTACTGATGAACAAATGAATGATCCTGAACACATACCTACGTCAGACATAACCCCACCGTGTCCTCGATCGGAGAAAGAACTCACGAAAGAGACAGTCACGGTTACGCACACAGTTGGCATATTTTAATTACGTTAACTTCAAGTTATCAAGAACCAGTGTTAAACAAAGCTTCCACGTTGCCACATAACCGCGGGCACAGCTTTCCGAAAAGATTTAACCCTACAGGGGTGCTCCAACTAGTCCATCACAAATTACCACAAGCCGCATAGAAATCCTCAATCACGAAGCTCGCGATCTCGTCGGATTCCCTAGTGGAAAACCTCAACTCTGAGATTGCCCAAAGCATCAACGGAATCCAGATGCACAAGATATCTCGTCAAAGGTAAAACTAATCCAGCAAGGCCGCGCGACGTGTCGACGAACCCGATAGGAGCCGCATATCTCGTTCTCAGGACACAACGGATGGAACTAGCTACATGTGCCAAACCTCGAGTTTCCCCGCGGTGGCCCCGCAGGCAGACCGTTTGGGACCAACACCATCAGCACTGGCCCCCCTGTTTATGTAAAATTACTCCTCGGGTAGCGCTAACTCCCTATGCATTTCAGTATTATCAAATTATTATGTTGGGCAAATAGTACCAATGTTGGGCCTTGCCAGACCAGCTTTAATCTAAAACGAATTATCAAGGGGGTCCCCATAACAACCCCGATCATGTTAGGAGCGCTCGTTTATGGAACATAACACCGGTAGCCGAAAACTAAGGGGGCAAAGGTGGAACAAAACACCAGGCTAGAAAGGCCGAGCCTTCCACCTTTTACCAAGTATATAGGTGCATTAAATTAAATAGCATTAATATGGTGATATGACAAGGAACCCATGTTTTCACATGGAAGCATCTGCACCTGCAACTAGCAACGCTAACAACATGGTTAAGCAAGCGGTAACATAGCCAATCAGTGGTTTGCTAGGTCGAACAGGTTGAAGGTTATCATGGCATTGTTGAGAAGGCTGGTATTTAACATGTGGTAGGCAACGAGACATAATCGATAGAAGCGATAAAAACTAGCATGGCAATGATAGTAATGGTATCTGGGGAAATGATCATCTGGCCTGAGATCCCTCTTGGAAGAAGAATGCCTCCATGAAGCAGACGAACCGACGTAGTCGAACGGGTCCTCACAATCCGGCACGTTGCGGAACTCTATCGAGACGAAGCAAACCAGAAACGCAAATCAACACACGGAATTCATCACACGATGCACAACACAAATGATGCATGAGCAGCTGAAAACATGCAAGTCACGGCATGACAGTTCACACAATCAAACACTACACATTAAGTGAAGTTCAATATGCAACGAGTTGCATATTGACAAAACTCCACGTTAATTATTTAGTTATATCCCGATTAGATACACGACAATATTAAATGTGGTTAAACATGGCAAGAGGTGAAGCGTAATTAAACTACCTATCTATGCATTTTAAATGAGGTCGGAAATGACATATAGCATCTCCGAGACGACCTCACATGTTAATTTATAATTCTGTCCAGATCTGAACTAATGCATTTAGTTAGTTGTTAAACAGCAAAACAAATAGGTTCACGTGATTCTACGTGTCAAGACAAGCAATCTACGCATAAAGAACATCTCCAACGGAGCTACGGATCAAAAGTTACAAGCACCGCAAGATATGATGGCATGAATGCAAAATGTGTGCAACGGCGGCTACGAGCACTACAGAACATACAACCAGCAAGAGGAAATGAAACTACACGAGATTCTAAGCAAACTACGCAAGATATGATGACTCGATCAAATCAGAGCTACAAATCACAAGATGCAAGCAAGACAAGACAGGAACAAAATATAATAGAAATATTGCAACCTGAGAAATATTTCAGCTCCTCAAAATCAGCACTATTTCTAGCAACTTGAGAGCAAAAAAACAACACCTAAACATGCATTTCTATTGCAACCAAAAATACCAGGGGCTAAACAAAACATCCAAGATCAACTCTCTAGTTGACAACTCCATCAAACGACGCACGGAATAAATCCTACGAAATAAACAAGAGGGCAACATGGCAAAATATCTCGCGAACTAACTTACTCGAAAGCTAAAACTAATTGCACAGAAAAATCCATGGGATTTTTCTACCCCGAAAACATATAAAATATGTGGGGTTGCACAACAAAATAAAGTCACACATAAATGCGGGAAAAACAACCTATACACGGGAAAATAAACTACCGACCAATCCCTACACGCAAAAATACAAATGACTGCTCTAAAATACATGGAAAATAGGTCCCTAAAACATAGGCATTTCTAACACGGCACTCTAGCAATCCGGACTTGCACGGAAATTAAATACGGGACGAAACAATATAGGACAACACGTTAATCTAGGCGTTCGACACGTAAAACTACAGCAAACAAAAATGCAAGTTGTAAATCCGCAATCTACGCGAAATTCTACCCGAGATGCATATCTAAATCTTCGCGATCCGACTTACGGATAATATTCTACGGGCATTCGAATATACGTTTTTTACTGGAATTATCTAAAACGAAATAAAAAACCTAAAAGACTACATGGGCCGACGGGGACGCAAGTTAGTTAAAAAGTTGCTCAGGCGGGGGGGGGGGAGGACCTCACCTTGGTGGGCTCGGCCCAAGAAGGGAGAGGCTGCTAGCGGGCCAAGGCGCTGGGTGGGGAGGCCGGCTGCGGCTGAGACTGGCCTGGAGGAGGCCGACCTGGGCCAGGCGCTTGGCGAGCGGGGCGGCCCAAGCGGCTGGCGGGCGAACTGCTCACCCCTGGCTCCTCCCGCACGAGCAGGCGCACGAGGCAGCCATGGCCGCAGCACGGTTGACCAACGGCGAGGGGGCTCGAGGACGGCCGGATCTGAGGAGGGGGGGGTCGGTGGATCCGGCCTTGACGGGCCCATTCCCGGCGGCGGCGAGCCCGAAGGCGGCAAGGGCGACGACTTCCATGGCGGCCTGCTCGGAACACGGAGGAAGCCATGAGAGCGGGAGGCAGGAGCATGGGGAGAAGAAGGATGTGACAGATCTTCCTCGACCGGCCCTTGGCGGCCTGGGGTCGCCGGCGGCGTCGCTCCACGAGGCGCGGAGCGCGGAGCTGGCAGGAGCATGGGTGGCGCGCGGGCGAGGCAGGGCGCACGGGCGAGCTCCCCTCGGGCAGGCGGCGGCTCTGGGCCGGGGCAGGCCTGCTGCGGGCCTGGTGGGCCCGGCGGCTGGAGGGAGGAGAGAGCCTGTAGGTGGGAGGCGTCTAGGGTTGCACGGATTTCGAGGCAAGGGGGTTGGCTGCCCAAAATTAGGAGGAGGGGGTCTATTTAAAGGAAAAGGGGGGCTAGGTTAACTGGAATCGTGCTCCGGATCCAACTGTGCGGTCGGATTCGGACGATTCCGAACGCGGGTATGGGTACGCGACCATGTAGAGGGGTTTACCGGAGACGAGAGGGAGAACGGGCGGCGCGACAACGAATTTTAAATCACCGACAGACGTCCGACGGTAGCCCGAATACGGTGCCGCTACGGTCGACCGTTCGGGTACAAGACGGTCTCCGATCGCGACGAAATTCGACGGATAGTCTACCTATATTAAAATAAGACCGCTTGTCGAATCTCAACCCAATCAGAGAAAGTTTTGTACACGCTTTAAAAACAGGGTTACGACGGTGCCGCGGACGCGTGCGTGTGCGGTCGGGCTCAGAACGGACAACGACGAGAACCGGCAACGACTAACGGATGCAAGTTTTGAAAACGGGCGGCAACGGGATGCCGATGCAATGCTGATGATGCGCATGATGCGATGATGATGCGACAAAAGAAAATAGAGACACGACAAAAACGGAAAGAAGGGGGAAGACCACCATGACTCTTTCAAGGGCAAAAAGTAAAGGTACAAGATAGGCCCTTCGCAGAGGGAAGCAAAGGTTGTCATGCGCTTTTGAGGTTTGGATGCGTGTTCTCTTAGTGCGGAGGAACGTCAGTTTATATTGCCTCCTGTGATAAAGAACTTTATTATGCAGTCTGCCGCTTTTATGTCTTCCTCATCACAGGTTCGTACAAAGCTTATTTTCCACACACTAATAGATCATACATATTAGAGAGCAATTTTTATTGCCTGCACCGATGACACCTTACTTGAGGGATCTTATTCAATCCATAGGTAGGCATGGCGTACACTCATGGCAAAACTGGGTTGAAGGTTTATGGATGCACAAGTAGTATCTCTACTTGGTGCGGGAATTTTGGCTAATATGAGGTGGAAGCAATCGTCACATGCTAAGGGATCTCTAGGCATATAACATTGTTTGGAACCAAGCAAACACAATTCATTATGTTGTCTTCCTTGTCCAACATCTACTTCTAAGCATGTAATAGTTTGGTGAGTGCTCACAATGGTAAAAAGTGTCTAAGATGATATATTTATATGTGAACCTCTCTTTCCTTATTACTTCTTATTAAATGCAACAATGACCGGGGTCTATGTTGGTCTATTCTCTACAAGTTTCAAGCATCATACTTGTTATATGTGAAGCTATCACTTACCATAAGACATATCATGATCTTTCATGCTATCGTTCTTTTAATACTTTTGATCACGGCACAAAACAAAGCCCTTGACTAAGATACTCTTTATTATATAGCTCGCGAGCTCGAATACATCGGGGGAGACACAAAGTAAAAGACTCAAGCTAAACACTAAAGACTTATTCCACTAAGATAAGAAATAAAAACTGAAAAGGAAATAACTAAAACAAAGGTAAAAGCAAAAGATATGAAGGTGATACGATACCAGGGCAACTCCCCCAAGCTTGGAAAAAGCCAAGGGGATTGCCCATACCAATGCTTAGTTGTCTTCCTTCGGTGGTGATGGTGGTGGAGTTGTTCAAGCAATCTTGAGCTTGTCTAATTTCCACTTGAGCATAAAGTTCTGCTCCCTCAGATTGTCATTTTCCTCCTCAAGCTTAAACACTCTATGGCTCCTGCAAGAAACGAGAAGGGATAAACAAGGTCTTAGGCTTCTTCCTTTGGTCTGGGAGGCTTGACTTCTTGAACTCCACATGAGTGCGTCCAGGTTGAGGTAGAGGAGCCTCCTCTTCGTCAGAACTCGTTTGTTCCTTCCCCTTGGGATCATAGTCCTCTTACTCGTCAGTGGTCCAGCCATATGGTTCCAAGTCCCCATAAACCTTCGGGTTAGCAAGGTAAACAGCCACATAGCTCCCCCCCTCTGAATCCTGAGAAGGCATCTTGACCTAGATCTGCAGCACAAAACAGGCTCGAAACGAAAACAGAGGAAAACTGCACGATACGGAGATCAAAACCCTCGGGCGTATATATAATGATTTTTTTTGGACCAGAAGGAGTGCTCCGCAAGAAAACGGAGTCCAGGAGGCACACGAGGTGCCCACAAGCCCTGTAGCCACCGCCAGGGGGTAGGTGGCGGCTACCAAGCTTGTGGCCGCCTCGTGCGCTCTCCGGACTGCTTTTTATTTTTCTAAATTTCCAAAAATTCCAAAATGGAGAAAATTTCCTATTGGAAAAGTTTCGGAGTCCAATTACTTACCGAAACACATACCTCTTCGTTTTCACGGTCTGAAACAGGCTGATAAACATCCCTTATGTACTCCTGTGGAGTTATGATATTGATGATATTGGTCTCAACATTTATGGGAGTACCAGAGATATAATGCTTGATTCTTTGCCCATTTACCACTCTAGGAAAATTACATTCCGGGTTATTGATTTTGATGGCACCGGAACGATATACTTCCTCGACAACATAAGGACCTTCCCATTTAGAGAGAAGATTGCCTGCGAAGAATCTTAAGAGAGAATTGTATAGCAGGACATAATCTCCTACATTGAACTCTCGTTTTCGTATTCTTTTATCGTGCCATCTCTTAAACTTTTCCTTGAACAACTTGGCATTCTCATATGCCTGGGCCCTGCATTCATCTAATGAGTTGATATCAAACAACCGCTTCTCATCGGCAAGTTTGAAATTGAAGTTGAGCTCTTTGATTGCCCAATAAGCCTTGTGTTCTAGCTCAAGAGGTAAATGACAGGCCTTACCGTAAACCATTTTATACGGCGACATGCCCATGGGATTCTTATAAGCAGTCCTATAAGCCCATAGTGCATCGTCAAGTTTACTAGACCAATTCTTTCGAGATCTATTGATAGTCTTTTGTAAGATCAATTTGATCTCCCTATTACTCAACTCCACTTGACCACTAGACCGAGGATGATAAGGAGAAGCAACTCTATGGTTGACATCATACTTAGCAAGCATCTTGCGGAAAACACCATGAATGAAGTGTGAACCGCCATCAGTCATCAGATATCTAGGGACTCCAAATCTTGGGAAATGACTTCTTTAAGCATCTTAATAGAGGTGTGATGATCAACATTTCTAGTGGGGATAGCTTCTACCCACTTAGTGACATAATCAACAACGACTAAGATGTGAGTATACCCATTGGAACTCGGGAAGGGTCCCATATAATCAAAGCCCCAAACATCAAATGGTTCAATGATAAGTGAATAGTTCATAGGCATTTCCTGACGTTTACTGATGTTCCCTATTCTTTGGCATTGGTCACAAGACAAGACAAACTTACGGTCATATTTGAAGAGAGTGGGCCAATAGAAACCTGATTGCAATACCTTATGAGCAGTTCTATCTCCAGCATGGTGTCCTCCGTAGGCTTTGGAATGACACTTCTGCAGGATCTGTCCCTGTTCATGTTCGGGCACACAACGTCTAATAACACCATCTACTCCTTCCTTATAAAGGTGATGATCATCCCAAAAGTAGTGTCTCAAATCAAAGAAGAATTTCTTCTTTTGCTGGTAGGTGAAACTGGGTGGTATGTATTTGGCTACGATATAGTTTGCGTAATCAGCATACCACGGTGCACTATGTGAAGTGCGGATGACATTTAATTGCTCATCAGGAAAGCTGTCATCAATAGGTCGTGGGTCATCAAGGACATTCTCTAGCCTGGACAAGTTATCTGCTACAGGGTTATCAACACCCTTTCGGTCAACAACGTGCAAATCAAATTCCTGTAGCAGGAGAACCCATCTGATTAGCCTAGGCTTAGCGTCCTTCTTCTCCATAAGGTACTTAATAGCAGCATGATCAGAGTGAATAATGACTTTGGAGTCAACTATATAAGATCTGAACTTTTCACATGCAAACACGACTGCTAAAAACTCCTTCTCCGTAGTGGCATAGTTTCTTTGGGCACTGTCTAGAGTTTTACTAGCGTAGTGAATAACATTCAACTTCTTGTCAACTCTTTGTCCTAGAACAACACCAACAACATAATCACTAGCATCGCACATGATTTCAAAGGGCAAGTTCCAATCAGGTGGTTGAACAATAGGTGCGGTTATCAAGGCCTTCTTAAGTATTTCGAAAGCTTCCTCACAATCCTCATCAAAAACAAAAGGAACATCCTTCTGCAAGAGGTTGGTAAGAGGCCTAGAAATCTTAGAGAAGTCTTTAATGAACCTTCTATAGAAACCAGCATGACCTAGGAAACTTCGTATACCTCTGATATCTGTGGGGCAAGGCATTTTCTCAATTGCATCAACCTTAGCCTTATCAACCTCAATGCCTTCTTCAGAGATTTTGTGTCCTAAGACGATGCCTTCATTAACCATGAAGTGGCACTTCGCCCAGTTCAAGACGAGGTTGGTATCTTTGCATCTCTGAAGGGTGCTGAGGCAATCGTCAAAGGAAGAACCGTAAACAGAGAAATCATCCATAAAAACCTCAACAATCTTTTCACAAAAGTCAGAGAATATAGCCATCATACATCTTTGAAAGGTGGCAGGTTCATTGCATAAGCCAAAAGGCATACGTCTATAAGCAAAGGTACCGAAGGGGCAGGTGAAAGTGGTTTTC
The DNA here is from genome assembly GCF_904849725.1 of Hordeum vulgare subsp. vulgare. NCBI lineage: Eukaryota > Viridiplantae > Streptophyta > Magnoliopsida > Poales > Poaceae > Hordeum > Hordeum vulgare. The sequence goes on along the minus strand of NC_058522.1, from coordinate 441,302,416 downwards.
TCCTGATCAGATTGTGCAACAGGTATTTGCGAGAAACCTAAATAACCGTCTAGAAAGCAGAAGTGTGTGTGTTTAGATAGCCTTTCTAGCATTTGGTCGATAAACGGCAAAGGATAATGGTCTTTCCTGTTTGCCTTGTTCAGTTTCCGGAAGTCTATCACCATCCTATAGCCAGTAATAATCCTCTGTGGGATTAGTTCATCTTTATCATTAGGAACGACGGTGATACCTCCCTTCTTATGTACACAATGTACTGGACTTACCCAATCGCTATGAGCAACAGGATAAATGATTCCTGCTTCCAGAAGCTTTAATATTTCTTTCCTCACGAGCTCTTTCATCTTAGGATTAATCTCCTTTGATGATCAACAACTGGTTTAGAATCAGGGTCAGTTTTAATCTTGTGCAGACATAGAGTGGGACTAATACCCTTAAGATTATCAAGAGTATATCCAATAGCCTCATGGTGTTTCCTCAAAGTTTTTAATAACTTCTTCTCTTCGTGATTAGAGAGGTGAGCACTAATAATAACAGGATATATCTCCTTCTCATCAAGGTAGGCATACTTAAGAGTATCTGGTAACTGTTTTAGCTCGAACACAGGATCACCCTTTGGTGGGGGAGGATCCCCGAGCAATTCAATAGGCAGATTATTCTTGAGAATAGGATATTGTTCTAATTTTTTTTATCTATCTCATCTCTTTCATCCATATGCATATCATTTTCATGCTCAAGCAGATATTGCTCTAAAGGATCCGTAGGAGGTACGACAATAGAGGCAAGAGCAATGATTTCATCCCTACCAGACGACTCTTTTTCATGGGGTTGTCTTCCAAACTTGGAGAAGTTAAATTCATGAGACACACCCTCAAAACTAACAGTGACGACTTGTTTAATGCAATCAATATGAGCATTGACAGTGTTGAGAAAGGGTCTACCAAATATGATGGGACAAAAGCTATCTTGTGTAGTAGCAAGGACGAGGAAATCAGTAGGATACTTCGTCTTACCACACATGACTTCTTCGTCTCTCACAATTCCCACAAGGCAGATAGTGTCTCTATTAGCTAGCGTAATAGTGACATCAATGGGTTCTAACTCAGCAGGTGCAATCTCATCTTTCATTTCATCCTATAGGGACCGGGGTATTGCACTAACACTAGCACCCATATCACATAAACCATGATAACAGTGATCTCCTATCTTGACAGAAACAATGGGCAGGCCAACTACATGTCCGTATTTGTCTTTTGCGTGAGGTTTAGCAATTCTAGCGGAGTCCTCAAAGAATTTGATAACATGCCCGTCTATGTCTTCGGCTAAGTGATCTTTGATAATAGCAACACTAGGTTCAACTATAATTTCCTCAGGGGGTGCAAGTGGTTTAATGTAACCCCTACGTATCACAGTTGGAGCTTTAGAATAATCCTTTTTCCTAGCAGGGTAAGCTGGTTTCTCAGCGTAGGCACAAGTAACAATAGGATCACTAAAGGCAATGACTTTCTCTTCAACTAGATTGGGTTTAACTATGTTGACTTCTACAGGAGGATGATACTTAAACCACTTCTCTTTGGGAAGATCAACATGAGCAGCAAAAGATTCACATAGAGAAGCTACTATCTCACAGTCAAGTCCATACTTAGCGCTAAAATCTCTAGAAGTGTTTGTTTCAACAAAAGATTTAACGCAATCAAACTGGAAATTCATACCTGACTCCTTACCTTCTTCAAGCTCCCAATCTTCAGAGTTACGTTTGATTCTTTCCAATAAATTCCACTTGTGGTCAATATCCTTCTTCATAAAAGAACCGGTACAAGAAGTGTCAAGCATGGTACGATCTTCATGAGAAAGCCAAGCATAAAAGTTTTGAGTGATAATTTCTCTCGAGAGCTCATGATTGGGGCATGAATATAGCATTGATTTAAGCCTCCCCAAGCTTGAGCTATGCTTTCCCTGTCACGAGGTCAAAAGTTATAAATATAATTCCGATCACGATGTACTAAATGCATAGGATAATTTTTTGATGAAATTCCAATTTCAACCGATTGTAGTCCCATGATCCAGTATCATCACATAGCCTATACCATGTCAACGCCTTATCCTTCAAAGATAAAGGAAAGACTTTCTTCTTTACCTCATCCTCGGGCAAACCTGCAAGCTTAAATAAACCACAAACTTCATCTACATACATTAGATGCAAGTTTGGATGTGAAGATCCATCTCCTGTAAAAGGATTAGCCAGCAGTTTCTCAAGCATACCCGAAGGAAATTCATAAAAGATATTTTCAGTAGGTACCTCAGGTTGAGGAGCAACTCCTTGCGCTTCCGTTCTTGGTGAAGATACCCCGAACAAACTCCTCAAAGGAACAGTTTCCATAGTGAAAAGTGACAATAAATTTCAGCACATTATATAAATGTTTCCTTACCAAATTCCACTTACCAAAGGCACTTCACTCCCCGGCAACGGCGCCAGAAAAGAGTCTTGATGACCCACAAGTATAGGGGATCAATCGTAGTCCTTTAGATAAGTAAGAGTGTCGAACCCAACGAGGAGCAGAAGGCTCTGATAAACGGTTTTCAGCAAGGTAATAACTGCAAGCACTGAAAGTAGGGGTAACAAGTGATGGTGTAGTGAGGTGAAACGTAGCAAGTGAAAAGTAACAAGTAACAAGTAGTAGCAACGGTGCAGCAAAGTGGCCCAATCCCTTTTGTAGAAAGGGACAAGCCTGAACAAAGTCTTATAGGAGGAAAAGCGCTTCCGAGGACACACGGGAATTTCTCTCATGCTAGTTTCATCATGTTCATGTGATTCACGTTCGTTACTTTGATAGTTTGATATGTGGGTGGACCGGCGCTTGGGTACTGCCCTTACTTGGACAAGCATACCACTTATGATTAACCTCTCTCGCAAGCATCCGCAACTACAAAAGAAGAATTAAGACAAAGTCTAACCATAGCATTAAACTAGTGGATCCAAATCAGCCCCTTATGAAGCAACACATAGACTGGGGTTTAAGCTTCTGTCACTCTAGCAACCCATCATCTACTTACTACTTCCCAGTGCCTTCCTCTAGGCCCAAATATGTGAAGTGTTATGTAGTCGACGTTCACATAAAACCACTAGAGGAAAAGACAACATACATCATATCAAAATACCGAACGAATACCAAATTCACATGACTATTATCAGCATGACTTATCCCATGTCCCCAGGAACAAAAGTAACTACTCACAATGCATAATCATAATCATGATCAGAGGTGTAATGAAAAGCATCAAGGATCTGAACATAAACTCTTACACCAAGTAATGCAACTAGCATCAACTACAAAGAGTAATCAACACTACTAGCAACCTTACAAGTACCAATCGGAGTCGCGAGACGGAGATTGGTTACAAGAGATGAACTAGGGTTTGGAGAGGAGATGGTGTTGATGAAGATGTTGATGGAGATGACTCCCCTCCGACGAGAGTAGTGTTGGTGATGACGATGGCGGCGATTTCCCCCTCCGGGAGGGAAGTTTCCCCGACAGGATCGTCCTGCCGGAGCTCTAGATTGGTTATGCTCAAGTTCCGCCTCGTGGCAGCGGAGAATCCACGAAAAAGCTCCACCCTAATTTTTTCCTGGACGAAACCCTTCATATAGCAAAAGAGGGGGCCAGTGGACCACCAGGGTGCCCACAAGCCCTGTAGCCGCCACTAGGGGGGCGGCGGCTACCAGGCTTGTGGGCCCCTGGTAGCACCCGTCTGCCACTTCTTTCGCCCAGTATTTTTTATGTATTCCCAAAAAATTCCACGTTGCGCAGAATAGAGGACTCAGACTTGCTCCTTTTCCAGTCTAGAATTCCAGCTGCCGGTATTCTCCCTCTTCAAATAAACCTTGCAAAATAAGAGAGAAAATGCATAAGTATGGTACCACAAAGTAATATAACATCCCATAAAGTGATAAATATCAACATGAAAGCATGATGCAAAATGGACGTATCAGTCATGCACCCAATGTGAGAGGATTGTTCATATTGAATCTTGATAGCGATGATACACATATACATAACATTGAGACCAAAAGACGTAGAGTTAACAATGATAGCGCCATGTTTTTGTGGCACTGCCGCTTATGTCATATTGGTGTAAAGCGCATGAAGAAACTCCATTCCGATGGAATTTTGGAGTCACTTGACTTTGAATCACTTGACACGTGCGAACCATGCCTCATGGGCAAGATGACTAAGACTCCGTTCTCCGGAACAATGGAGCGTGCAAGTGACTTGTTGGAAATCATACATACCGATGTGTCCGATCCGATGAGTGTGGAGGCGCGTGGAGGATATTGTTATTTTCTCACCTTCACTGATGATTTGAGTAGGTATGGATATATCTACTTGATAAAGCACAAGTCTAAAACGTTTGAGAAGTTCAAGCAATTTCAGAGTGAAGTTGAAAATCATCGTAACAAGAAGATAAAGTTCCTACATTCTGATAGTGGGGGTGAATATCGTGGGGGTGAATGTGGAATTGTTTCACAGTTGACACCGCGTGGAACACCACAACGAAATGGTGTGTCCGAAAGTCATAATCATACTTTGTTAGAAATGGTGCGATCTATGATGTCTCTTACCGATTTGTCGTTATCGTTTCAGGGTTATGCATTAGAGACAACTGCATTCACTTTAAATAAGGCACCATCAAAATCCGTTGAGACGACACCATACGAACCGTGGTATGGCAAAAGACTGAAGTCGTCGTTTCTTAAAGTTTGGGGATGTGATGCTTATGTCAAAAAGCTTCACCCTGAAAAGATGGAACCCAAAGCGGAAAAGTGCGTCTTCATAGGTTACCCAAAGGAGACAGTTGGGTACACCTTCTATCTAAAATCCGAGGGCAAAGTGTTTGTTGCTAAGAACAGAGCTTTTCTTGAGAAGGAGTTTCTCTCGAAAGAATTGAGTGCGAGGAAGATAGAACTTGATGAGGTTGTCGAACCTCTAGTCCCTCTAGATGGTGGCGCAGGGCAAGGGAAAACCCGTGTCGAAGCGACGCCGGTTGAGGAGGAAGTTCTTGATGATGATCATGAAACTTCAGATCAAGTTCCTATCGGACCTCGCAGGTCGACAAGATCACGTAATACTTCGTGAGTGGTACGGTAATCCTGTCTTATCAATCATGTTGTTGGACAACAATGAACTTGTGAATTATGAAGAAGCAATGGTGGGCCCGGATTCCAACAAATGGCTGGAGGCCATGAAGTCCGAGATAGGATCTATGTACGAAAACAAATTGTGGACTTTGTAAGTATTACTTGAAGGCCACAAGGCTATTCAGAACAAATGGATCTTTAAGAAGAAGACAGACGCGGACGGTAATGTGACCATTTATAAAGCTCGACTTGTGGCAAAGGATTTTTCACAAGTTCAAGGAGTTGACTACGATGAGACGTTCTCACCGGTAGCGATGCTTAAGTCCGTCTGAATCATGTTAGCAATAGCTGCATTTTTCGATTATGAAATCTGGCAGATGGATGTCAAAACGGCGTTCCTTAACGGTTTTCTTAAGGAAGAGTTGTATATGATGCAACCCGAAGGTTTTGTCGATCCAAAGAATGCTAACAAAGTATGCAAGCTCCAGCGATCCATTTATGGACTCGTGCAAGCATCTCAGAGTTGGAATAAGTGCTTTGATGAGGTGATGAAAGCATTTGAGTTTATTCAAGTGGTTGGAGAAACTTGTATTTACAAGAAAGTGAGTGGGAGCTCTGTGGCGTTTCTAATATTATATGTGGATGACATATTGCTGATTGGAAACAACGTGGAGTTTTTGGAGAGCGTAAAGGATTACTTGAATAAAAGTTTCTCTATGAAGGACCTAGGAGAAGCTGCTTACATTCTAGGCATTAAGATCTATAGGGATAGATCGAGACGCGTGATAGGACTTTCACAAAGCACATACCTTGATAAAGTTTTGAAGAAGTTCAAAATGGAACAGTCCAAGAAGGGGTTCTTGCCGGTGTTACAAGGTATAAAATTGAGTAAGACTCAGTGCCCAGCAACTGCGGAAGATAGATAACAAATGAGTTCTGTCCCTATGCTTCAGCCATAGGTTCTATCATGTATGCAATGGTGTGCACTAGACCAGACGTCATCTTGGCCATAAGTATGGCAGGCAGGTTTCAAAGTAATCCAGGAGTGGATCACTGGACGCCGGTCAAGAATATTCTAAAGTACCTGAAAAGGACTAAGGAAATGTTTCTCGTTTATGGAGGTGATGAAGAGCTCGTCGTAAAGGGTTACGTCAACGCAAGTTTTGACACTGATCTGGATGACTCTAAGTCTCAAACCGGATACATTTTTGTTCTTAATGGGGGTGCGGTAAGCTGGTGTAGTCCTAAGCAAAGCGTCGTAGCAGATTCTACATGTGAAGCGGAGTACATGGCTGCCTCAGAGGAAGCAAAGAAGGGGTGTCTGGATGAAGCAGTTCATGACGGATCTTGGAGTTGTGCCGAGCGCACTAAATCCAATAACTCTATTCTGTGACACACTGGTGCCATTGCTTTAGCAGAGGAACCAAGGTTTCACAAGAAGACCAGGCACATCAAATGACGCTTCAACCTCATCCGCGGCTACGTCGAAGGAGAGGACGTGAATATTTGCAAAGTGCACACGGATCTGAACATAGCACACCCGCTGACTAAACCTCTTCCACAGGCAAAACATGATCAACACCAGAACTGTATGGGTGTTAGATTTATTACAATGTAAATCGTATGGCGATGTGAGTACTAGATTATTGACTCTAGTGCAAGTGGGAGACTGTTGGAAATATGCCCTAGAGGCAATGATAAATAGTTATTATTGTATTTCCTGTTTCAAGATAATCATTTATTATCCATGCTATAATTGTATTTAATGAAAACATAGATACATGTGTGGATACATAGACAAAACAATGTCCCTAGCAAGCCTCTAGCTGGCTAGCCAGTTGATCAAGGATAGTCAAGGTTTTCTGACTATATGCAAGTGTTGTCACTCGATAACTGGATCACATCATTAGGAGAATCATGTGATGGACTAGACCCAAACTATGAACGTAGCATATTGATTGTGTCATTTTATTGCTATTGTTTTCTGCGTGTCAAGTATTTATTCCTATGACCATGAGATCATATAACTCACTAGCACCGAAGGAATACCTTGTGTGTATCAAACGTCGCGACGTAACTGGGTGACTATAAAGGTACTCTACATGTATCTATGAAGGTGTCCGTTGAGTTAGTATGGATCAAGACTGGGATTTGTCACTCCGTGTGACGTAGAGGTATCTCGGGGCCCACTCGGTAATACAACATCACACACAAGCCTTGCAAGCAATGTGATTAAGTGTAAGTCACGGGATCTTGTATTACAGAACGAGTAAAGAGACTTTCTAGTAACGAGATTGAAATAAGTATGCGGATACCAACAATCAAATCTCAGGCAAGTAACATACCGAAGGACAAAGGGAATGACATACGGGATTATATGAATCCTTGGCACTAAGGTTCAACCGATAAGATCTTCGGAGAATATGTAGGATCCAATATGGGCATCCAGGTCCCGCTATTGGATATTGACCGAGGAGTGTCTCGGGTCATGTCTACATAGTTCTCGAACCCACAGGGTCTGCACACTTAAGCTTAGATGATGTTTTAGTATAGCTGAGTTAAATGTGTGGTTACCGAATGTTGTTCGGAGTCTCAGATGAGATCACGGACGTCACGAGGGTTTCCGTAATGGTCCGGAAACGAAGATTGATATATAGGATGGTTTCATTTGGTCACCGGAAAGTTTCGGGCATTTCCGGCAGTGTATCGGGAGTGACGAATGGGTTCCGGGTGTTTACCGGGAGGGGCTCACCCACCCGGGAGTGAGGCCATGGCCTTAGGGTGGCTCACTAAGTCCTTAGTGGGCTGGTGGAGCCATCCCAAGAGGGCTATGGCGCCACAAGTAAAAATACCAAAGGAAAGAAGAAGAAAAAAAGGAAAGAGGGAGGTGGGAAGGAAGAGGAGGACTCTTCCTTCGCAAACTGAATTGGAGGAGGAGTCCTCCTGCACCCTTCGGCCAATGCACCCTTGGGGCCCTTGTGCCCCAAGGCTATCCCCTCCCCTCCTCCTATATATATTGGTGGTTTTAGGATTTTTGAGACACAACTTTGCCACGTGCAACTCAAACCTATACCGCATAGTTTTACCTCTAGATCGGATTTCTGCGGAGCTCGGGCATCATAATATGTTTATCTAGTTTTTATAATCTACATCATAATATGTCCTGTTTGGAGACATAATAGATTATAAAAACTGGATTATATAATCTGGATGGTTTCAAATACGGCCTAAGTTGAAATCCCGCTGCTCTTCTGGACTCGCACCACCCCTCAAATCTCACGTGTCGACCTTCCCTTTTGCTCATGGTTTCCTTTTTTCAACTTGCTACTCACCCGTTCGCTCGTTGCATCCATGCTAACCGGACCGGTTCACCCACTGCTCAGAAACTATTGGTCAAGGAAAATACCTGCAAATACCGGTTTAAGTAAAAGAAACACTCCCCAATTTTTTATGAATATTTTTTTTCATAATTCTAGAAAAATAGTTGTAGAATTTAACGAGAGTTCATGATTTTCAAAACAATTTCTAAATTTTCAAAAGTTCACAAACATGGAAAATGTTCATGAGTTCGAAAAATTCACAAATCTGAGAAAAGATCATGAATTTGAAACAAGAAGTTCACGCAAAATTTGTTAAAAGGTTCACGAGTTCAAAAATCAAAGAAATTTTCATGAATTTGGAACAAGAAGTTTACGCAAAGTTTGATAAAAAGTTCACGAACCTGTAAAAAAAAATCAAAAAAGTAAAGTTTGTTTATTTGATTTTTTTTGAGAAAAAGTGAGTAAAAAAAACAACTCTAGAATCTGAAAAAACTTCATTTTTAAAAAAAATAGCATATGTTTGAATTATGTCCATGAGTTTGGAAAATTTCATGAATTTGAAGAAAATTCACTATTTTTTAAAGTTCCTGAATTTGAAAATATATGAGAAAAATGGAAGGACGAGGAAAAACTAATTAAAACAAGGAAAGTGAAAATAATTAGAAAAACCATTTGGAAGCGTATGACCTTTCCAGAACCTTTGCAAAAACCAGAACAGTTCAGCGTTATGGGCTGGCCGAGTTGTTTCAAGCGTGGGATTTGAGGTGTGCGCTGCCTATATTGCTAGGGGAGCAATTAGTTAGCCAGCGTTTATTCAGAAGTCTTCCAATGATCATTTTTATATACCGTTACTTAGCATGTTTTTAGCCATCGTCATGTGTTATGTTTTGACTTTTTTTTCAATTTTTTATTTTTCTGCATGTGTTTTTGGTTTTATAAAATTGTTTTTTTCTGGTATTTACAGATTTTTTTAGTTTTTGGATGAAAAAAATAGAAACAATTGCAGAAAAAATGTGTTTTCTGTTTTTTATTTCATGAGAGGCAGGTTTTGTTTTCGTGAGACGTGCCTCTCGAAAATGGAAAAACATGTTTTCTGTTTTTTTATGAGTGACATGTTTTGCTTTCGCGAGAGGCACGAATGTGCCTCTCAAAAATAAAAAATACATGTTTTCTGGGTTTTTTCCCTATCGTGAGAGGCATAGTTTTGCGTTCGCGAGAGGCATGGTTGTGCCTCTCTGAAACGAAAAGAACGTATTTTTTCTATCGTGAGAGACATGATTTTATTTTCGCGAGAGATACAGTTGTGCCTCTCGAAAATGAACAAAAACATTTTTTTTCTTTTTCACGAGAGACACGGGTTTTTCTTCCCCTTTTTGTGTAAAAAAAGGTTCGTCCAAATCTATCAATATGGAATCTAGTTTTAAAGATCTCGACGCGAACGGTTAAAACGGTTCAAGATTTGCATGCATGACTTAATAGATAAAACATTTTAAAAATACTAATCTACGAACAAAAGGAAACTGCGATGTTACGACAAGTAGCACATGCAATGCGCCACTTATCGCAACCTGAGAGGTGTGAGTGATTTTTGAAATGAATACTCCTCAATTAGTGATTTTGGATTGCTAGTAACTCGCTTAGAGCATCTACAACGAGACCTAGCTATCTTATTGCTAAACAACCATGGACATATCCAATCAGTGATCGGGAGTGTTCGTTTTGAACCCTTATTATTTTATCTGCACAGCTATACTTTTCATTTTTTCGTATGTCCGGTCACTTACACGTGATTGATGATGAAGAAGAAAGAAAGAAAAATAATAAATAAGGAAAAAAATGTGGTCCGAAGTGGGATCACGTTCTACGTGACGAAACACGCCTGGCGCGTCCATGAGCCTCATATCGTTCTTATCTTTAAGATGGACACGAGGGGTGTCGGTCAGTCCGAACGGATAAGAAAAAAAATAAAGGTATTGTTAAATCAATATTTTTGACCGAACACTAATCAGAAAGGCGTTTCAGACGTGTCAAAAGGATATAAAGGTCCGACTGTAGATGCTTTTATAAGGCGCTAAATAGAATTTGACATGCCCCGCTTTTCTTGGGCAAAGTTACTTTTAGGCCTCTTGCTATATGCATTAGGATACACTAGCAAGATGCCCGTGCGATGCAACGGGACAACAACGGAATATACAAAGACATTTCTTTATATAATCATTTTACTTGAGGACATACATTTTTTTCCTCTCTTCAATCACCCAGCCATTTAATTCCAAAGCGCATGTGTATTGCTGCAAAATTTACATCCCAAAGCGCATGTGTATTGCTATAAAACTACACATATCATCCCAGGTTCGATAACATATGCGTTCAAATGGTCAACATGCTTGGTAATGGTTCCGCCAACAAGCTATGCCTTGACATCTTAATGCTTGATAATATGATGCATACATGCTGGTCGTGGTGATCGGTTTCGTTGGCCATCCATGCATTAGCCGGCACTGTCTTTGGCAACACCACCTCTTCCAGCTCCACACATGAGTGTTTCATTCGATCCACGTTGGAAGTCCCATGAGTCCCAAACTCCCAATCGACCCGCACTCACCAAGTAGTTTGCACATGTCCAGTCTCTCTTGCAGAATTTAACCTTCTTCTCCTGTAACATGAATATGACTATGCCGGAGGTCAACAACAATGACCAGCAGCGTCCGTGGACCACGAGCTAGGTAATGACCATGGACATGGTGACCCACTCGTCACTGCCCCCAGAGTTTCCTGACAGCGCACATGCCTGCATGTAATCTAGTGTGAGGGTGCCAAGCAATGATTTAAGGCAAGCTAATGTGTCACCAAATGACCAATCAGAAACTATAACTGTTTATTGAAGAGCAGCAAGCATAATAGTGTTTACAAAGATATATAACAGCAAGAGGAAGCATGAACTTTGAATATGATCTCCTTTACATTTCCTGCTTACTTAAAAGGTGCAAATGTAACCCAATATGTTTAATCGGTAACTGAAAGAGGCATGATAGGTTAATTATCAACATTGATTCATGCATAGTCGAACATAATTTGAGCAGATAAAACATGATGTCACATTTTGTATTGGAAATAGACTTAAATCTGTAACTTGTAGCATTCACCATCAAAACTATGGGAATGACTCTATGAAGAATATGCTTAAATACTTATGATTGTCTTGGCCAAAATAAACAAATTGCATAGATACGTACCAATGATTTTCACAATCAGTACCTGGCTAACTGCACTCTATGCAATGTGGGAAATATGGCAGTGCTGTATCACACATGTAGGGAAGTGTGAAGTAAACACAACATATGATTCTGAATCAAACTTGCATCTTGTTGTCCGCTCTAAAAACTACCAAAAACACACCAGATGAAATACCTGTTGGCAGCAATGTTTAGCCGATTAGACCATATCGACTCCATGAACATCCAGTTCAATTGGGGTTTCAGGGGCTGCATGGAGTCCCCCCGGACCTCCTTGAAGCACATCCTAAAGGAGAAGTTCGTGGAAGCACAGATGGTGATCTAGAAGGTTCAGCTCAGCCAAGTGCTCAAGAAGAAAAATCTAGAACTGTGAGAACCCCAAAAGTTGAAGCATTGTAAGCCCAGATTTTGACCCATAATTAAAGTTAAAAGAACTTGGTGCTTAATTTCTTTTGTATTAGGTACACTTGTAAATTGTAACGGATGTACCACGAAACTGAAATAGATCAAGTTGGTCTTTGTGTGCCGGCTGGTGCTCTGCTGGTTCTGTATATTACCGTGTCATATTGACTCATCAATAGAGATATAGTTACAATACAAAGGCCCGTACAAAAAAGATGCAGATTATACGAACCTGAGATTGATACACCATGTAGTAGATTGGATATTGCTATTTGGCCCCAAACATGGCCGAGTACTTCAATTCAGAAAAATCTCTTGTGCCAGCTCGAGGGCTTCCAATCGGGATCAAGATAGCAGCAGGTGCGCAAGTAATGGAGTCGAGGACTGATGTGGGAGGAGAGATCAGTTGGAGATGGCATGGAGGTCCTAGGGGAGCAACGCGTACTCGAAGGTGTTGGTTTGGAGAGAAAGGATTGTGTGCATCGATAAGAGGACGCTTTCCTGTCCGTCTGGGCTCTCTTGGGAGGAGGAGGCGGGTTCTTGGCGACGAAGTCCTTGAGCCCGACCTCGCCGCGGGGGAAGCCGCCCGTGAGGCCCATCATCTCCTTCTCGAACGCGTCCGCGTCCACCGACGGCGGGTTCGACTCGGCGCTTCCTGACGAGGAGTCTCCCGAGGGCGTGGACGAAGGAGGTGAGGGCGGGGTGGGCGAAAGGAGCTCCTTGCGGATGCCGACCTCGCCGTTGCAGAGGTCGCGGCCACCGAGGATTTCAGAGAGGCGGAAGGACGCGGAGGGAGGAGGGGCGGGCAGGCGGATGCGATGGGGATGCAGCGGCGGGGGCCGAAGGAAGGAGGGGGTGGTGGGCGCGGGCGCCATTGGAGGGGATCCGGAGCGAGCGTGTGTGGATAAAGCACTGAGAGCAAAAATGGATTTTCTGTAAAGTGAGGATTGCGGGTTGATTTCCCAAAAACAGAAGGGTTTTTTGCAAAACTGGCGCGATGGAAATTTCGACAGAAACAATAGCCTTTTTATTAGGGGGCTGCTAGGCGTCTACCGGTGGATCAGTAGCAAATATCTACCACCCGAATAGCCGTCCGATATTCGCGCACGCAGCCGTCCGATCTACCAGCTGGGTCGCCTCCCCCCGTCAAATATAACGTGAAACAACGGCTCAGTTGCAGAAACAATCGCTTTGTTGTAAAATAACTTTAGACTCATTAATTCCTGAAACAACGGTCGAGTTGCAGAAACAATCGCTTTGTTGCAGATTTTTTTTCTTCGTCTTTGTGCAACATAGGTACTGTTGCGGAAGAAATTTTTGCAACAAAGGTCATGTTGCAGAAAACTTTTGCAACATAGGTCAGGTTGCAGAAATTTTTTTCAATAAGATATTTGTTCTAATTTTTTTGAAACAGAGACCAAGTTGCGGAAACTCGTCATTGCGCCTACTTACACTAGCTTTGCTGCGGGCGTTCGGACCCGGTCGTCGCGTCTGCTTCCGTCGGCCCAGGCACGGCGTTGGGAACCAACGGAACCAAGGGATCCGATCGTCGCGTCTGCTGCTAGAATCCATCTGATTCGACAATCCTTGATCCCACCCATGAATCATGCAAGGATCGCGGGCTGCCAATGTGTGTGCTATGGCTTCTTGAAGTTGAGGGAAGTTGCGAGAGAGCAAACACCGAGCTGGTGGATGGAGAGGAGAAGAGGGGGGCTAATGGATAGAGCGACGGGAGATATTTTTGAGGAGAGGATGAAGCTTCGAGTTTTTTGGAAGAGATAAGATTGAGAGGAAGACGTGGACTGGCATGTGGCAAACAGTAGAGGCGGTTGACCCTCACGGTAAATCCGTCCGCGGAAAGGAAACAATTTCCTTTTTATTATTAGATAAAGATAAAGATTTTTGTAATCAAAATTTGATATTCGAATTTTGGTGTAAAGTTGTCTCTTCTTCGGAGAAAAGAGAGAATCCTTCGAGTTAGGTGTCAAATTAGAAAAAAAAAACAACTTCTTAATTTTTTTTCCAGGTTAATATTCGCAGAAAAGAAAAACCCAGCACCGCAACCTACCACCCGCCAGCCAGAAGCGACCCGCGATTGGCCCGACGGCCGTCTGTCCCACCTGTCAGCGGCCGAGCAGCGCACCTTTCACACCGGTGACAGCGCGCGTGGCTTGCAGGAAGACCACGGCAGCAGCAGCCTCCGCTCTCTCGCGTCTCAGCCCCTCTCCGGCGATTCGAAGCCACTCCCGATGCCGGCGATCGCCTGCGGCGCCTGCGCGGCTGCCTTCCCCTCCTCCTCCGCCCACGCCCGCAGCCCCCCACCGCCTTCTGGGGGCTTCCGGAGGCTCGTCTCGCCCACCCCCGGGCGGCTAGGGCACCGGCTCGCCGCTCCCATGGCCTCCACCGTCGACTCGCCCGGCAGCTCCTCCGACTTCGCCAAGCGCATGGACCGCGCCTGGCTCATCTCCAAGGTGCGCGCCCGAATCGCCGCTCGAATTTTCTCTTCGCCCTGGTGTTTGCTTATCTACGCCTTAACTGAATACGCAAAGTGTGGCGGATTTCTCGCGCCAATCTGCTGAATTAGACACTCCTTTTTGGAAAAATGCTGGGTTGTCCGATAAATTCAGCTGGCGCAAGGGTGCAGGGTCCATATATATTGTTGATGCTGTTGAATGGTAAACTCTGTATTTGGAATCATTGGTTCAGTTTAGCTTGCTGCACCTCTGCGGCTATTAGATACCGCAGTAATAAGTGCAATACTAGGACTTATTTCTTAGGAAAGTTCCCAATGCTCCACTTTGGATAGGTGCTAAGCATGCCAACAAGGCAAAAAATCCTATGTGTCAATCTAATTAAGAAGAGAGAGAGGAGTTTGGTGTCCTGAGGAAGAAACGTGCTAGTCACGGGAACCTATGCATAACATTAAAAATGAAGGAAACTAGCCTATGCATGCAAGACTTTAGTTGCTAAACAATTAAATGAGATAACCTTAGCAACAACAAACTAAGCACCAATGCATTGGAGATTATGGTTGATTAACATATTTAATGCTCTTAGCACCTCACTTAGCACCTTTGCATTGGAGGAAGCCTTAGGCCTCTTCCAATGCATCGGTGCTTTGCTTAAATGAGGTGCTAAGTGTATTAAAAACCTTAGCAACTAGTCATCTCAATGCATAGATGCTTAGCTTTTGTTGCTAAGCTTCCCTCATGGAATTGTTTAATAATGAAACTTCTCCATGCATTGGTTGGTAGACATTTTACATAGGGTCACGTGATTAGCACCGTTTCTTACTTGGGTCACCATAATGCTCTCTCTCCTCTTTAATTGCTTTGCCACATCATTATTTTGCCCATGTGACACCCTTAGCACCGGTGCACTGGGAAGGGCCTTAGATGTTGATCTGCTTCAAACGTGTTAGTTGGGAACTTGGGATCCATTCACATTGTTAGTTTTGTTTGTTAAGGTGGATGAAGTGCTCGCAGACACTGTTGCCGCTAAAGCTGTCAGCATTTTGGAGTCCATGCATGATGCATCATACGTAGTTGTGATTCTGGAAGACTGAGCTGTTTCACACAATCACCATACGTGTATCTACTTTATGTGAGCTTTGAACAGCTTGGTTCTGCATTACTAGTTACAACTAGTTATCCATGTCGTAAAGAGGTACTAATTGCTCAGTTGTGTAGTTCTGCTGCTTCTGTTAGGACGGTAGTGTAGTCGTAGGCTTATTGTGGTTGGTCCATATTGAATCATGTATTCTACCAGGAATCCTTGTCAAATAAAAGGCAGATGTTCCAGGAATACAACTATATAGGAGTGCTTGTATGCTTTCCCACTGTTCTGTGCGCTAATTCTAAAGCACCTGTCATTCATTAATGCTAAGGGTAGATTAATGACTTAAACAAAGGGCTTGGGAATTTCTCGCACGAATGTACTAAATTAGATACTCCTTTTGGAAAACTTAGTTGGGTTTTCTGATAAATTCGGTTGGCGCAAAGTCCAGGATTCATATATTTTGTTGAAGGTGTTGACTGGTGAACTCTGCATTGGGAATAATTGGTTCAAGCTAGCTTGCTGCACCTCTGCAACTATTAAATACCGCAGTAATAACTGCAATAGGACTTATTTCCAACAAAGTTTTGCCAATTGCAAAGTTTACTTGTACACACTTCGTGGGAAAGTTCTCAGATGTTGATTTGCTTCAAACATGTTTGTTGGGAACTTGGGACCGATTGTTAGGTTTGTTTGTTAAGGTGAATGAAGTGCTTGCAGGCACTGTTGGCTCTAAAACGCTAGAATTGTGCAGTGCATGTACCAAACGTAGTAGTGATTCTGGAAAACCGAACAGTTTCACACATCGCCAAATGTGTATGCACTACGTACTTTGTATGAGCTTTGAACAGCTTGATTATGCATGAGTAGTTACAACTAGGTATCCGTGTCGTAACTAAAGAGGTACTAACTGCTAACTCGTATAGTTGTACAGAGGGCTGTAGTGTAGTGGTAGGCTTATTGGCGTCGGTCCATATTGAATCATGTATTGTAACAGGAATCCTTCTCAAAGTACATGCTTAGAGATTTTGTTAATATAATGGACAAGGATCTAGTTTCGACATGATGGACCAGGAAATGGGAGTGCCACAGTTTGTTCACACCTTCTCTAAAACTGTAACTAGGGAACAATATATGCAGGTTCTTTAGAACAGGAATATGATGTAGGTTGCACATTGTTTTAATATGCTTTAGAAGAAGTATATGATTGATTACTTGTATTTGTCCTGCATAAAAGGCAACCTGATAAGTATTATGGTTTCTTGTAATTTCATCTTATGATTCTGGTAATAGGTAAACAAAGTCAAACTCTATTGGCAGCATGGTTACACATTTTTTTTTCATTCTTCTTACAACATTGCCATTTTGCTGTAATCTTACATTCATGTTGTGGTGATATGCAGCAACCAAGACCAACTTCTTGTTCGTCTTGTCAATCCACTGGTGATGTGGAGTGCAGGTGGTGTGCAGGCACAGGATTCTTTATCCTTGGCAACAATATGTTGTGTGAAGTACCCTCCAAAAATACAAGATGCGTGATTTGCTCTGGAAAGGTAGTGTAACTACAGGTCTATAACTTGTTCTGTGACATAAATGATCAAATCCTGCATTTGCGTTTAATCTCATGACTATTTCATGTGAAAAGAAGAAACATATTTGATATTGATTCAGTAATTTACCTGACTAGATGGTGGTAAGTTATATTATTGTAGCACACATTACATATTCATTTGATTTCAGGGCTTTTCACGTTGCACTGATTGCAAAGGAACTGGGTTTCGCGCCAAGTGGCTTGAAGAGCCCCCTGTTGACAAATGAACAGCCGGAGTCAACCACAATATAAACTTTACTATTTTACAGTAAACCTGGCAACTGTATGTACCTCTGTCCAAATTCCTCTCTTTGTAAACGATGGCACAGTAATCATTTTGTGATTGCGTTGATTCCATCGATGAGGCAAAATAGTGTCAGTTTTTCAATATATCTTTTGTGTAAGAATGTGAATAACGTTTCTAGCTCCCGTCCCATCATATCCCTCTAACCAAATGCTACCTTGTTCTCCGAAGCAGAGGTTGATCTGTTGCTGCAGAGGGTGTTCCGGAATTTTTGCATCAACGATTTCAATTTTTTTAGTTCATTTCCCCCTTCCCCTCATAAATTGCTAATCTTGGGAAATAAATTATGGATGACAAATGCCATTATCAATTGGGGTTTTATGGTTTAGGGGTTTTCGAATGGTGCAGCAACACTTGTATATTTTTGTTGTGATGTTTGCATATTTTGGAAGTAATCCTTCTCCGCTTTCTCTCTCTGTACCTGCGAGGGGATGGTGTCGAAGCTGTACTGTGATCGGAGTAGGTTAGGGGTCTAGGCATACCGAGGGAGCTGGGGGACAACGGTAGCAGAGGATCAAAGGCTTCCGGACCCTTACTTCTGGTGCAGCATTATAAGGATGCAGGTGGCAACTGGCAAGTCACAAGGCCAGACTCCCAACAATAACAAAGCTTGCTACTCGCTATCCTTTAGGGTCTCTTTGATGCACAGGATTTCGGGAGGGCGTTAATAAGAAAAATATAGGATTGCAAAGTCATACGCACTTGAATCCTGGAAGATTGAATTGGCAGCACAGGAGATACAAATATAGAATCTTTCCAAGAGGTCAGGGTCAATGGAAATTTCCATATGAAATATAGTGTAATATTTCTTAGGAAAGAAATGATACAATCCCATGAATCAAACAACCAATACAGGAAAAATTCCTAAGGATTCAAATCCTCAAAAATCCTATGATCAAAGAGGCCCTTATAGAGTCTTGTTGGTCGTGCTATCTTGGATTGTTCCAGTGCCCTTTCACCACCTGGGTTGAATACACGATGCAAAGCTGCTGTAGAGTTCATTCCTGTTTTTTTACCAATCCATTTTGTTGCATATGTGTTCCTTGTTTCCTGCATCTTTGGTACCCGCAACTATAGTTTTTAAGTGTTACAGTGTTATAACTTGTAGGTTTTATTTAACCATTTGTGTATGTTGCATATGGATGGAGATTAATTGCAGGTCCACAAATCTGTTGTGGTTGTCTTGAAGGGATTGGCAGCTAGCTTTGCTAAATCTTTTTTCTTTCTCTTGTTATGATTCTTTTGTGGCTGTTATGGAAGTTCTGATTGTGGGTTGATCTATTTCATTCTTGATGCCATGCACGCTCATTTTGTGTGTCTGGAAGTTGTTGTGCATATGAAGGGAGTATATCAGAGTTCAGCACAATTAGAAGATGCCAAAATACCGTTAGGTTGATCTTCTAGATCTGCGGTATTTCCTAGGGAAGTAAAAAAAAGAACTGTGGTTACTCATGAATTTACTGCCTTGACTAGTAAATCAAGCCCTCCTATAGCTGTTTGCTGGCAGAATTATTAGTTGGCATTGGCAGTGCCTCTTAAACCTGTGCATTAGAGCCAAGTATGCAAATCACAATGTTTCTATCAACCCTATGCTTGTTGTTTTCCCTTTTGAAGGGAATGAAGCTGTCCAAAAGATCTAAACGGATAACATTCTGAAATACAAATCACCAAGTTTGTGTGTTGTCATTTTGTTATGGAGAAGCCATTTTCTTGTCCTCTGGCGTTTTGGCCTTTATCCTTCTCATGCGCCGAGTAATTTACTTTTACTTCATATTACGGCTCTGTGAGGCCATCAAACTCGTGTATAGAAAACCTATGGTAAGCAATAGTAGAGATGAAAAAATATTCATGTATAGAAAACCAAGGTGGTTTATTGATGTATCCCTCTTTTTATCTTTTCTGTTGGGCTCACTTGGCTATGCAGGAGCGACGGTTTCAGCAGTTAAGACAAAAGGTGCCAAGGTTTGGACTTTTGAACGATACAACGCAGATCCTCCAAATGGAAGTAACCAAAGCTATTGTTTTTTAGTCCTTGCAATTGATAGAACTTACGGGGCAAAACAAAAGGACAAATTGATTGGAGTTGTATGAATTGATGTGGACTTGTATCCCAAACTTGGCCTTTAGCTACTTGGAGTTTATACAGCATGCATGCAAAAGAATGATTTAGCATATTCCATTTAAATTCTTTTTGTTGGCTGTAATTTAACATCGGCGAAATGGCCGTGCAAATATATTTCCTTATGCCTTGAGAAGAACATTTTTCGTTATAGGACTTACCTTGATAACTGTGTGCAAAATTCTTGCTTCCAACTGTGCTGCAGTTAGAACTTAGAACCACTATGACTCCTGCTATGTAATGATTGATTAGAACTTGCAGAAGAAGGCATGGAGATGGAGAAAAGAAACCTAAAGTAATACCGCATTCTTCGAGAAAAGTCCGGTTATGTTTTCAGTTTTCACAGCCCCTTCCTCTACAATTTGAGGTAAATGATCAAACATCGCTACTCTCTTGAGCAAAATATAAGACTTTAATTTACCACTGCCTTTGTTTTTGCGACTGCAACAGAGACATGGATGAAAAGGATGCCCACCATGGGAGATCAGATTTTCCACGCAACCAGTACAAATCGGAATGATCCATTAGCTCAATCACAGACATATATGTATGTGGGATCCAATTGCTTGTCATCTAGGAATCTTGAGATGTTGTCGGAGTTTATGTTAGCATACTGCAAATAGTGATGCAGGATTGGTCTGGCGTTCGTTTGCTCTGTCCAGATCAGCAATGACAAACGCCACTAGTCCACGGGTCATGGCACGTCATCTATCGAATGATGATAGTGCAATAGATGCACGAGGGGCGCTTAAACTGCCACGGACAAAAAAAAAAGGAAAGGTCGACAAAATGATTCAATCTGACTTTATCGGTATTCTGTATTGAGTAAAAGAGGGATGCATGGATGGAATCAAATACGCAGTATTTACAAAAAAAAAAATGCCTTCGTTTATTGAGAAAGAATCAATATACTTTTAATGTCAAATCGTATTCTGTTGTGGAGCAATTTAGTTGTCAACACTTCTGGAAGGCGCATACGGCAGGTGATCGAAGAAAACGCGCCAAGTCGATAAATATCGGGTTGCTCCATGCATGCTTTTTTGCCTACACTGGAAGTCATGTCAACAAGGAGAAAGTGCAGCAGCTGTTCTCGCTGAGTTCATGGTCTTAAACTAGCATGGAACTTTTGAAAAAATGAAGGAGAGAATACACTTTCTGAACTTGGTAGTCAAAATAAACACGCCTATATTTCTGAACGAAGGAAGCATTACGCATAGGAAAAATAAACAAATGCCTCACTCGCATTATCTTAAGTGATGGAGGCCCATGCCACGGCATTGCCAAAGTACTGCTTGAAATCAAGCTCGGTCAGCTTAACCGTGTGGCTTTTTCTTCTCCCCATCTTCGTTTTTCAGCTGGGCAAAGTCATGGCCATGGTCCAGGACTAGGCGGGCGTTTACTCGGTACAGGTATTTGTCAAATCAAATTTAGGAGGCGGGTTTGCGGCCCTCCGTCCAGCAGGTTCAGAGTTAAGTAGTAGTACGTAGTAAGTAGCACACGGAGACAATACGCTTGCAAAGTTGCACTACACATGGCGTGACGCTGAGACCTCCGGCGTCATTTTTGCGTGATGGACATGCACATCGGCATCACTGCACAAAGATATCAAGTGGTGGGAGTACTGCGGTTGTGGCGTCATGGCTGGGTAAATGCATCGGTTCGAAGGTAGGGGTTGATCATGACTGCCGACGGTCGGAATTCAGTTGGGAGCTGATCAATTCTCTTCTCCCATAAATCATGGCCCATATTCTCTGGTGGAAAACGATCGCCCCATGGTGTCCTCCAATCCACTGCCCAATAAATGGAGCCATGCCAATAAGGGAATTTGTTTCCTCTCGCGTGGGGATGTTGTAGTACTACGTTTGATGTCCAGTAATACGCCTAGAAATCATCTGTATCAATCTTTTTGACATTGTTTACCTTGTTTAGCGGAATTCCTCCTAGAACGAATTCCACCATTTATGCTCCCTATATAGAAAATGACGTTTGTTGTTTACCTTGTTTAACGAGATTCCTCCAAAACAGCCCATTTAAAAAACTCAGCTCTATCCAGTGTGTACCATCGTCATTCCTAAGTGGAGAGTCGAATCAGTCTCCAGCTCGGAGGCGCAGCGTGTCCGACGCGACACACGACATGGGCCGAGATGGTTCAGCCTGACCAGATCATGCTACACGGCCTAAGTTGCATGGGAGAACGTCCAGTGATACCAACTCTTACATGCTTCCATGCTAGCTTTTCAAGAAAAATCAATTTAAAATGTTTCAAAAAAATCTCTTTTTGTGTGTATTCACAGGGAATGTGTCTACAACCCTAAAAACTTCAGGTTCAAATTTGAAATACACATGAAGAAACAAAAAAGGAAAAACCGTATGGTGAATATTGTCAATTTTGCTTTCATCATTTTGTGACACTATTCCCGTTAGATTTGTCACTTTTATTTCTCAACATGTATTTCGAATCTGGATATGATTTTTTAAGGGGTTGCAGACACATACCTGAAAATTCATTTAGAGTTGATTTTTCAAAGTTGGTACCATGAAAGCATTTAAGGTGCGGTATCACCTGGTACTACCCTTTTCTTTGTTTCGTCGTGTGGTAGTTCACGGGGCGAGCAAGGAACGAGGCGGGTTCCTAGGGTTCCCCCTCCTCCCTCCCCCCATCGCCGCCGCCGCCGGCCGGCCCCGCCCACTCCCCCTCTCCTCTCCTCCCCTCCCACTCCGCCGCCCCTGGGGCCCCGGATCCGCGCCCCCTCTCCCCCTTCTCCCCTCCCGCGACCCGCGCCGCCCCCGCGGCGGTCGGGCCACGCCCCCACCCTCCTGTCCGCTCGCCCCTCCCTTCCCTCCCTCCTCCTGCCATCGCCGGTGCGCCGCGCCGGCCCTTGGTCGGGCGGCCCCGGTGGCGGCGGGACTCCGGCCTTTCCCCTCCTGGCTCGGGTGGCGCGGGGCAGCCCGGGGCCTGGTGGTGCGTCTCGGCGGGAGCGGCCCGGCGCGGCGGCGGGGCTCCCCCTGGTGCGGCATGGATGGTCTCGGTGGCGGTGGTGCTGCCGTTGGTGGCTGGGTAGCGGTGGTAGCGATCCGGACCTTCAGGTCCAGATCTGGACCCCCCTGGGCCCGATCTGGGTCTGGTCGGGCCTGCCTCGTCGCCTCTGGTTAGTTTGGGGCGCGACTCGCGACGGGGATGACAACGTTGACATCGCATCGCTGCAGCGTGATGATGGGAGCTTCACGAGCTTGTCCATGCCCGGCTGAGCTTTTGGGCTGCATGAGGGTAGCGGCGGTGGCGGCCTACGTGCAGCAGCACAGCAGCGGGGACTTTACGAGCCCCGGGACTTGGCCGGCGCTCGGCTGGGCCTTCTTGGCCTGGTGTGTCCTGGCTGCTGTGTCCGGTCGGCACCCGCCGATGGCGGTGGAGGACGCCCTCCGGGTGGCTGCGCTACTGCTGCCCTTCGGTTCCAATGGTTCGGTGTGCTCTCATCGTTGTGTCCAGACGGCGACCGTCTTGGACGGTGGAGGTAGTCCCCTCCTGTGTGGTTGTCCCCCTGTCAGATCGTGTCTTCGGGTGGTTCGCCTCAGACTGACCGGCCTTGCTACGTTGACCATGGTGAGACGACGATGATGATTGCTAGACCGAGGTGGCGTTTGTTGGTGGATGGCATGCTTAGTGGTGCGTCTCTGATTGTCCGGGGGGTGGTGGCTTGGGGGTCGGAAGAAATCCTTGTCTTTTGACACTGACACAGTGACGCTTGAGAGTGTCACCCTTCCTTCCTAAAGGGTGTCGGGTGTGCCTCCTTCCCACGCCTCGGAGCGTACCGGGGGAAACCCTAGGACCTGTCCGGGCAGCAGTGTCGTCGTCGTCATTATCCTTCGTGAAGGTGCTGCTTGGTACGCGATGGATCAAGATGCTTGGATCGTGGTGGGAATATTCTGGAGGAGACGCAGCGGTCGCGGGTCATTATTGTTTTCGTTAAGCCGTCGGTGTTGGCATCATTTTCTCTTTCTTTTCTTTTTTGGCCGTGGATGTGCTGTTTTGGCCCAGCAGTGGTTTCATGTTGTATCATGTGGTTGCTATATATATATAGCGGGGCGAAAGCCTATTTCGAGAGGTAGTTCAGGGAGCATAAGCGAAGGTCATGGCGCATGGGTGATTGTTGGAGGAAGAACTGAGGTATGATAATTCATTCTCCTTGCTAGCAAGTACCCTGCATCGTCTTGTAGTTTTCTTTCGCATGAGAATGTTATATCTTCCATGTCTTATTTGCATACTCCCTCCTTTTCGGTTTATAGGGCTCGTCTAAAAAAATTCAGATTTCCATTATATTAGGCTCATTTTGAGTCTAATTGAGT
The DNA here is from genome assembly GCF_904849725.1 of Hordeum vulgare subsp. vulgare. Taxonomy (NCBI): domain Eukaryota; kingdom Viridiplantae; phylum Streptophyta; class Magnoliopsida; order Poales; family Poaceae; genus Hordeum; species Hordeum vulgare. Next base: position 441,278,411 of record NC_058522.1, on the reverse strand, counting down.
TAAAGTGCTTTGAGTCTCACGCCATATTTAATTCATAAAGTTTAGTGAAAGAAAATGAGTGGATATGCATGCATCGTTTTCCACATCCATCATGCAAGTCCAAAGAAAAGGAGGATGCTACATTTATTGCCTCAGAAATTGAATATGTGAAAAATATTTCATTGGCTAGTTAAAACTAGTGTCGTCCACTCACAATTCACCTTGATTGATGAGATTTCAGATTTGAGCTCTATAAACCGGAAAGGAGGAAGTACTTATAGAAGAGCCAGGTAGAATTTTCTACAACCATCCAAACAAGTGTACCCGGAACAACCAAAACTCTGAGATCTAATCCATTAGGTTAAATCTACGAGCTCATAATAATCCATTAGGCCAAATCCACAACCACCCAAACAAGTGTACACTGAACGATCAGAACCGTAAGATCTAATCCATTAGGTCAAATCCATCAGGCCAAGGAATATGTTTCATTTCGCGTGAGAATGTTGTACATTGAGCCTAGAAATGATCTACATTGATTTATATATTTTCAAAGAGCGAATTCCCCCTTTATTCCCTAAAATGCAGCTTGTGACACTATTTACCTCATTCAGGGAAATTCCTCCAAAACATCCATTTAAGGAATTTTGTTCTATCAAGTATGTCCTATCTCCATCCCTAAGTGGGGAGTTGAATTAGTCTCCAATTCAGAGGTGCATTCATGCAAGGCGTGTCCGACACGACACACAAGATGGGTTGACATGGTTCAGCCTAACCAGGTCACACTACAAGCCCCAAGTTGCACAGACTCTTCCTCGTTTCGTCATGTGGTAATTGTTGTCATGATGTATGGGTGGTTGTCAGAGGAAGAATGCACACACGGGTATGATAATTCCTTCTCCTCCCTGCTAGCAAGTGCCCTACATCGTCTTTGAAAGTGCAGTCATGCCCTTAATCGTGTTTTGGTGTTGCTGACAACACACATATAGATAACTAATCACTAATCCTCTTTTAAGCTGTTGTTATTGTTCATGTGTTGATAAGGACAAGCTCATGTGCTAACAAGGACAAGATCAAGATAAGCATTCCTCAGTACTACATGCTTGAATCTTGTGGATGCTCACATGGTGGACAGATGAAGATGAATACACAAGCTAGGCCTTCCACATTGAGTATGGGAGAGCTTCTTGAAGACTTCGTCATGTCTTTCTTTCATCTTGAGTCAAGAAGGAACAACAACACCAAGCTCAAGTGAAAGGGCTAACTCAAAGGTATTAGTTCCTTTGACGTTAGTGGTGCGAAGTGATGATCAGCGAATAAAAGTATACACGCAAGTATAGATCATCGATACCCCTTTATTTATGATTCTTGAGTCTTTAGGGACCCCGCACTATTAAGAGGGGATCACTGGGTATTGTGATAAATTTGCTCAAACTACATCTCTACTTCTCTGCTCATGCCACATCTCCACTGCTCTGCTTTGATCCCAAAACAGAACCAATGCCTCGGACTTCCGGGTCCCTCGGGACGTCCGAGGGCCAGACGCCCGACCACTTCGGAAAACCGGAACCTTACACCAGATTCAAAAGCTCGGACATCCGGCTTCCTCCGGACATCCGAGGACCGGACGTCCGACCGCTTTCGGATATCCGGTGCCCTTGAACAGAGCTGAACTCTCGGACATCCGACCCTCTCTTCGGACGTCCGGTCCTTGTTCGACTACACAGTGGTCAACTGATATGAACACTCCTTCGGTCGTCCGACACTTGTCGGACATCCGGAAACCGTCGGACGTCCGACCACTGTCAGACTTAAGTGACCCCAACGGTTACTTTAGTCTCCCCACTATATATACCCCCTCCCACTTCGTGAGAGGGGGTCCAACACAGCCATATCATCATAAGAACACATTTCTACCTCACACACATTTTCTCGCACCAAATCTTAGATCCCAAGAGCATTTGTGAGCCCCTTTGAGAGTGGTTCCAGTCAAAATATAGATCGTCTCCCTCTCCTCTTCTCAACCCAAGCTATTTGAGATTTGAGCAAGTTTTGAGCGTTCTCCGTGATCTTGTTACTCTTGGAGGTTGGAGACTCCTAGGCGGTAGGAGTTCTTGAGAGAGGAATCAATCCGTGTGATTACCCCCGGAAAAGTTTGTGAGCGTTTGGAAGCCACCTCAAAGGCTTACCACTAGTGGTTGAGAAACGCCTTCGTGGTGTTATCTCAAAGGGAGAATAGGATGAGCCTTCGTGGCGTTGGTGTGCCTTCGTGGTAACATCCACCTCTCTAACGGCGACTAGCTTCCCTCCAAGGAAGTGAACATCGGGATACATCTTTGTCTCAGTGACCTTGGTTATCCCTAACCCTAACTCCTTACTTGTGGTTTACTTGTGTTACTTGAGCATACATACATTGCATATTGTTTGTGCTCATTATATTGTGTTGGCTATTTATTTGTACAAGATTAATCATTCAAGCATACCCTCTATATCCACACGTTCACACTTGCAACTATTGATATATCGTGTGCTATAGTGTGATCTAGTATCTTGTGTCTTCCACCTACTCGTCGTGTGATATAGCTCAAGTAAGCTTGTGTAACTTACTTGTGCTTGTTAGTAACCGTGTTGTGTCCATCTTCATAGATCGTGTTGTTGGTGCATGTTGCGGTGCCTATTGCACTTAGGATTTGTGCTTGAAAAGTATCCTCTTAGTTTATTTCCGCATTAGGATTAAGCCAAATCCGAAGAAGTTTTTAAATAGCCTATTCACCCCCCCTCTAGGCGTCATCATGGTCTTTACAATTGGTATCAGAGCAAGGTCTCTCTTTAATTAGGTTTCACGACCTAGAGAGTATCGATGTCGACTATTGGACTAGTGCACAATGACACCTTTGACTTTGATGGCACAAATTATACCCTATGGAGAATTCGTATGCTCCATCACTTTCGGGCCATGGGCCCAAATACTTTACGAATTGTTCTTGTAGGGATTGCCGACAAAAAGGATGATGCATCTTCATCTACTAATGAAATGTATCTTGATTGTGAGGCTTTTCTTGCCATTCATCGAACCATAAGTCCTGAAGTGTTTAAGTCTATCTCGACTTGCAAGTCAGCTCATGAAGTTTGGACTAAACTTGAAGATATATGGTGGGTCCAATCTTGATGAAGACGATATTATGATGAAGGAGTTGGTGCATGAGCTCTTCACTCTTTTCGATCATAAAGAGTCCACCACTACTTCCATATCCGATTGCTTGCACACCTCAGCATCTTAAATCTCACAAGGTAATGACATGGTGAGTGAAGAAATATATGTTGATGAAAATGTCATAGCCTCTATGGACACGAGCATATCTAGCACCACAAATATTGTAAATTATTGTGCTGATAGGTCATGCATTTCACCTAAAGATCCCTCGACAAATGTCTGTGGTGATATGCATGCTTTCCCGTGTCCTCTTGATCAAAATATCTTGTTTCTCCCTAGTTGCTCTATGACTAATCATTTAGGGGAAATCAAGAAATATGAAGTACTTTTGACTAATGAAGAATCTAATTCACCAAAAGAATCATTATCAACTCCTCCAGTTCACATGTGCCTCATGGCAAGAGGTAATAATGAGGTATCATCTTCCCTGTGCAATAACGACGATATTTGCGATGATGATGATGATGATGATGACTTGACTGAAAATATCTATGTGATCAGTAAAATTCTTCATAAAGCTAAAAATAACACTCTTCAAAGATTTCAAGATGTTCTTGCTTACTTTTAAAATTGTAATGATTCACTTAATCATGAACAAGCTAAAAGTGAACAACTTGAACATGAACTTGAGAAAATTCATCAAACATGTAGAGACTTAAGATCTTCAAAAGGAGAGATTGAAGTTGCTCATGATAAACTTAAAAAGGATTTTGAGGTACTTCTCCTTGAATACAATAATGTCAAGGGAGAGCTCATCAAAACCTCTAAGATCTATGAGGAGCTTAAACCACTCATGAGAAGTCTATATTTGCTACTTACTCCTCTCATATTGTTGATGATACTTGTACATCTAACTCTACCTCATTTGAAGTATCAACATTGAAGGAGAATGTTGAGCTACGTGCTCAACTTGATTTACTAACTAGCAATTATGGGAAGTTGGAAGAAAATCATGTAATGCTCACAAGCTCTCATGCCGATCTTCTAACATCCCATAATGTGCAAAAGTTGGCTCATGAGGCTATCATCACCAAGGTAACATCAAGTGAGCCTCAAGTGGACAATGGCACTACTTCTAGTCAAAGTACTATATTTCCATGTGTTAGTCCTCGTAATTTGTCTACTCATAATGTTGCTAACTCGTGTGATGAATTACTTTCCTTGCCTTGTTGCTCTAACATTGAAGCTTACACTTCCCCTGGTACTTGCGTTGACACTAACCGTGCAGAGGAAATCGAAGAGCTCAAGGCCCAAGTCACTTCTTTGAAGAAAGACTTGGAACAGTGTCATGAAGGGATGTCCACACTCAACAACGTCCTGTGTGAGCAAACATCTCCGAATGACAAAAAAGATGTTGGAGTAAACTCAAACAAGAACAAGAGGGGCCTAGAACAAGTCAAGAATTCGGCCAAAATCATTTGCTTCAAGTGCAAAGTTAAAGGGCACCATGTTAGATCTTGCCCTCTGAAGACGAAGTCTCAAAGTCACAAGCAACAAGGGAAGCGGCCACAAACTCAATCACATACTCAGCTACAAGTTGAAGGAAGGCCTCTTCCCAATAAGACCCAAGCCAAGACTCCCCGAGGTGAGAAATCAACTGGGAAGAAAGCAAAGGGCAGATGTTGCTACTTATGTCGTGAGAAGGGTCACGTCGCTTCGTCTTGCACGAGAGGTAACTTATCCAACCCAATCACTATTGATGATATCTATTCCCTTGGGAAGGATAAGGTTGGCAATGTGTTTGCCAAGTTTGTTGGTACTCAAAATGGTGTCAAGAAAAGAACCATTTGGGTTGCCAAGCCTATTGTGACTAACCTCTTAGGACCCAACGTAGTTGGGGACCAACAAGCTCAAACTTGACCAATAGGTGACTTTGGAGGACATTGGAGACTTGGATACACAATGAAGATTTGAGGACTCTTCATCATTTGTATTATCTCGAGCCAAGTCATCTGGATTATCGAGCTCATATCCCATATCCAATGTGCCTCTTTGCGGTAACTTGTACTTAAATTGTTTACATTGAAAGTTTCCTGCCCCACTCATTCTCATGTCTAGGTTTGGTACCTAGCATGTACTTTAACATGTTGCGCCTACTAGTATGATTGTTATGTGTTATCTATCATGTGTAGGTCGTTATGTATGTCATATAGTTGTGTGTAGTCCTGATCATTACTTGCATCCTAGTTGCACAGTTGTGTGGGTCTTTTGAGACGTTAATAGCTCATCACACTAAGGGGGAGTGTTATGCTCTACGCACATCACTAACCCAAAATGTGTATATATGTATTGGACTCCATCTAGTATCCACGGTGCAAGATTATCCAATCATTTCATTGGATGTCAAAGCCATCCGAAGTTCAAATTGGCATCCACTTATCAGCTTAGTTGGATGATTGATTGCCTTGTATGATAAATACATGGATTATCACATTAAGGGAGTGTGATATGGTTTGTGCACGTCACAACCCTTGGTAAGATAAACATCCAATGTATGCCACTCAGAATCTACCACATGGGGTTATCCTATAACTGTGTGGTTTGTCGTGCTCCACGTGACTTAATTCGCATAATAAACCTTTTGGTGTTTAAATCCCTTAGATGTGCGTAAGTATGACATTCTACTACACCTATACTCATGGCTTAGTCGCTAGATCGTACTTGAAGGAATGGCATATATGATGCAAGCCTTTCAAATTATTTCTCTACACTATGATCTAGCTAATTAGGATGTTAATGTATGGTATCTAAACATTATGCTTATGGCTAAACTCCCATATCGCACTTATGTGAGTATAAAACGATTTGTGTGCTCGTTTGGTATCTACCACCACTGATAATTCCAAATACCACTGTGTTCACTCACACATGGTATCTCTTGCTTGGTAGTGTCTTCATGGTCATCCTATTTCGGCCTTTCCTCCATTTGACCTACATAACTTGCCGAGAAATTAATGTGTATTCCGGTAATCTCCCACGCATGTGTTTGAGGTTGTATTACTTACTTTATAATGTTGTGGGAGTTATAATCGTATTACCTACACTGATATATCTACTGGAGTGAGACATGCATGTAAGTTTATGCAAAATGCATACCTTACATGGTGTGATGCTTTTACCGGTTCATGTGTTGAACTTGGGGTGCTATCATATGTTGATTTTTCACCATGATCCATCTTGGACAACATGAATGTTCCGTAATTGACAGTTATGTGTTCATTTGTCCAATTTGTATATTCTTGGTTTTTGATAGGCTTGTGTAGGCATATCTACTATGTGTAGATTCACATGCCTTGTCTATCGTATCCTTGATCCAATATATGTATATGGTAAATCTGACATATACATTAAAAGGTTAAGGTGTGCATGGAAGTAAAAGTTATATCTATGAGCACATAATTAAGTGATTTTACCCTATATATATGGTAGTTGGACTAACTACTTCGGACCCAATGAGTTTGGGGACCATATTGTACTTGAATGGTGGTTTAGGTGCTTTGGAGAAGCATTGCTATCTTGACTTATTCCCAGAACAAGTTGGTGGTGCTGGTCACGAAGAAATTAGAGTCAAGGCAGGACTCCGCTACTTCTACGCCATATCAATGCTTTTCGGTAACAAGTATTTACTTCATGCATGTATAAAATTAGAGTCAAACCTGTGTAGGTTGCATCATCGCATGAACATAATACTTTTTCCACTGTGTAATTTCCTGCATGTCCTTGTCAATCACACTAATGAAATGCTTAGTGTTGGTGCTCTTTTAGCTCTTCATGGTCATATGTATGAGACAAATGTATGCCATGGCCCTTGTGTCATGTGCCTTGCTCTTATAATAGGTTAACATGTGCATAACACTATGCACTCATGCGTCTGACCATATTCTGGACCCACACTTATCATAGTAATCGAGTTAGAAGATTTATAGCATACCATGTCCAAAATATGTTGTTGTGAGGCTCTCGGTTGCTACACACGCGAAAATGCTCCTTATCACTTCACCACCATGAGCATGACAGAAAATGCTTAAGTGTCCCTGTCTCGATGTAGCACTTGAACTTGGTGGATAAACCCACCTCATACTTCACTGTTCGAGCGATGGGAAGGTATAGTTACTATATGAAATAACTGTTGGATGCTACCTCCGCTCGATTCACTCAAATCACCTCATCATCAAGATTCCAGAAATTGCCTCTGACTACTTCTCTCTCGGACGTCCGACGGCTGACACACTCCGGACGTCCGACGGCTGATGCCCTCTGGACGTCAGACGCCCGTCGGACGACCGACGCATCGGGAGCCAATATAAATAGAGGGGCGCGGGCTGGGCCTTGCCCTAGCCACCACGCGCCCTCTCCCCTTTTCCCCTCTCCCTCCACAGCCGCCGCCAGCCGCCTGAGGAGCTCTGCCCTGCGATCCCGCCGCCACAGGGGCCCTGCCCCGCGATCTGCTTGTCCTCCTCCGCGGGATCCTTCTTCCATCCCTCTCTTCTCTCGATCTGCAGGTATCCTCTCGGTTTCCTTCGTGATTGGTTCCCTTCTCACTGGTTCATGTGTTCGTTCATATGTTCTTGACCGACGTTCCCCATTGGGTTTCCCATCATGTAGGCTTTCCAATCATGCCCAAGATTAAGCACACTGCCCGGAAGAACTCTGCTGGCTCATCCGCTCGTGCCGCTCCTGGCACGGGGTCGGATGACACCGAGGTACCATGTCGTCCCTTCAAACGGCTCGCCCGACGTCCTCCTCCACAGCCTAGCTCCTCGTCTGATGGCTCTGACTTCGAGGATGAGCTTGTAGCGGAGGAACGTGCTGAATACGTTGCCGTTCGGAAGACTATGCCGAAGCTGGGGACTCGCATGCCCTCGTATATGCCACCGCCTCCTCCTGAACAGCCAGCAGGTGATGCTCGGCGTATCTCCTTAGAGCCTCCTCCCTCCTTGGGTCGTGAAGTCACGGACTTCACCAAAAAACCCAAATCCGCCTATTTTACTTTCCGTAGAGATGTCAACCAATTCGATGCTGAACATTATTCTCTGGATTCACGGTTTCGCACAAATGTCCAAGCGGACATTTTCTCTACAGTCATAGTTCCTAAAGGTATATCAGTTCATCATTGCATTGACCTTGAGCACATCCGCACTCACCCGGTGAAATACCCGTGTGCCATTGTGCTCCTTGAGTCCTTGGGGCTAGCTGCTCCCCTTGCCTTTAAGTGCGACTTTAAGAGTGGCGCCATCCACCAATTTTATGCCACTTGTTACTTTCATTCTGATGACTCCGTTAGCTGGATGACCTATGATACGGAGTTTAGGGCCACTTATGCGGAGTTTGTTGCCGCTTTGGGTTTTCCCGACACCAGTTTCAAAATTCACAAAAGTGACCCTAACCATGCTCCCAAATCCATTGCGGCATGTGGTTCTCTTCTCAAACCACGCCATGAACTTGATGCTAATGAAAAACAGAAAGATCTTAACCAAGTGTCTATCTGGCGGTCTCCATACTTTATCATTTTTCAATGCCTTATCCGCACCATCTACCCCAAGATGGGTGACAGGGGAACCTGCAGCGGCTACTGCATTGATATCATGTCACACTTGCATGATTTTCCCAAGCGCAAGCTAAATGTGCCTCATTTTTTGTGGCATGAGATTCGGCTCGCTAGTCTTCAATAGAAGCGAGCCTTCCCTCATGCCCCCTTCATCCAGGCCTTCATCAACTTTATTGCTGCTTTCCCGCTTGCTCCTACTCACACGCACCACAAGTGGGTCATCCCCACTCATATGGCGGATGACTATGCTCCTAGGAAAACCCCATCCACTTCCACTCGTCGTGTTGCTTCCCGGTCAGACACTCCTTCATCCAGCTCTGCCCCTCTCAGTCGCTTTGCCAAATTCATTGGCAAAGCCCATTCTGCCATGATGAAGGCGTTCTCCTTCCAGTGCGCTCAGAACCATGATGTGGTTTCGCACCCGATCACCTCCAAGAATGCCCTCAAGGCTCGTCTGAGAGACTCGGGCAATCTTGATGTCAGTGACGATGAGGCTCTTCCTGCTATTCCTCCTTCTGATTTTGGTTTCCCATCTGGTCCTGAGTGGGCTGATTTTCTTGACAAGGCGGGTGGCACTGGCTTGCCTGAGGATGAGGATGATGGTGTTGATGATCTCTGAGCATTGTGGATGTTTCTGATGCCTCCCTTTTCGGTACTTGATGCCAAAGGGGGAGAAATGTATCCTAGTTTTAGTCTTTGGAGTTTTAGCATTTGAACTCAATTTGCATGGTGGAACTACGATAATGTAATGGATAAACGACTATGATGCACTATGTATTGCTATCTATGAATGTCGTGCATCATCGTATGCTATTATGTTTTGTTCTATTACTCCATGTGATGATCTGGTGCCATATGATTTCTTCGATACACATATTAAGGGGAAGCTCCCGCATTCACCTGTTTTACCATGCATATAATCAGAGGGAGTTTCGACAAAACTCTCCCATTCATTCTTCCATGCATATAATCAGGGGGAGCCTCGTAACAAATCTCCCCTAAGCCACACATGTTTATTACTATTTTTGAGAGCTATATGTATGTTGTCATCAGCTACCAAAAAGGGAGAGATTGAAAGTGCAATCATGCCCTTAATCGTGTTTTGGTGTTGCTGACAACACACATATAGATAACTAATCACTAATCCTCTTTTAAGCTGTTGTTAATGATCATGTGTTGATAAGGACAAGCTCATGTGCTAACAAGGACAAGATCAAGATAAGCATTCCTGAGTACTACATGCTTCAATCTTGTGGATGCTCACATGATGGACAGATGAAGAAGAATACACAAGCTAGGCCTTCCACATTGAGTATGGGAGAGCTTCTTGAAGACTTCATCATGTCTTGCTTTCATCTTGAGTCAAGAAGGAACAACAACACCAAGCTCAAGTGAAAGGGCTAACTCAAAGGTATCACTTCCTTTGACGTTAGTGGTGCAGAGTGATGATCAGCGAATAAAAGTATACACGCAAGTATAGATCATCGGTACCTCTTTATTTATGATTCTTGAGTCTTTAGGGATCCCGCACTATTAAGAGGGGATCACTGGGTATTGCGATAAATTTTCTCAAACTACATCTCTACTTCTCTGCTCATGCCACATCTCCACTGCTCTGCTTTGATCCCAAAACAGAACCAATGCCTCGGACTTCCGGGTCCCTCCGGACGTCCGAGGGCCGGACGCCCGACCACTTCGGAAAACCGGAACCTTACACCAGATTCAAAAGCTCGGACATCCGGCTTCCTCCGGACATCCGAGGACCGGACATCCGACCGCTTTCGGATATCCGGTGCCCTTGAACAGAGCTGAACTCTCGGACATCCGACCCTCTCTTCGGACGTCCGGTCCCTGTTCAACTACACAGTGGTCAACTGATATGAACACTCCTTCGGTCGTCCGACACTTGTCGGACGTCCGGAAACCGTCGGACGTCCGACCACTGTGAGACTTAAGTGACCCCAACGGTTACTTTAGTCTCCCCACTATATATACCCCCTCCCACTTCGTGAGAGGGGGTCCAACACAGCCATATCTTCATAAGAACACATTTCTACCTCACACACATTTGCTCACACCAAATCTTAGATCCCAAGAGCATTTGTGAGCCCCTTTGAGAGTTGTTCCAATCAAAAGATAGATCGTCTCCCTCTCCTCCTCTCAACCCAAGCTATTTGAGATTTGAGCAAGTTTTGAGCATTCCCCGTGATCTTGTTACTCTTGGAGGTTGGAGACTCCTAGGCGGTAGGAGTTCTTCGGAGAGGAATCAATCCGTGTGATTACCCCCGGAAAAGTTTGTGAGGGTTTGGAAGCCACCTCAAAGGCTTACCACTAGTGGTTGAGAAACGCCTTCGTGGTGTTATCTCAAAGGGAGAATAGGTTGAGCCTTCGTGGCGTTGGTGTGCCTTCGTGGTAACATCCACCTCTCTAACGGTGACTAGCTTCCCTCCAAGGAAGTGAACATCGGGATACATCTTTGTCTCGGTGACCTTGGTTATCCCTAACCCTAACTCCTTACTTGTGGTTTACTTGTGTTACTTGAGCATACATACACTGCATATTGTTTGTGCTCATTATATTGTGTTGGCTATTTTTTTATACAAGATTAATCATTCAAGCATACCCTCTATATCCACACGTTCACACTTGCAACTATTGATATATCGTGTGCTATAGTGTGATCTAGTATCTTGTGTCTTCCACCTACTCGTCGTGTGATATAGCTCAAGTAAGCTTGTGTAACTTACTTGTGCTTGTTAGTAACCGTGTTGTGTCCATCTTCATAGATCGTGTTGTTGGTGCACGTTGCGGTGCCTATTGCATTTAGGATTTGTGCTTGAAAAGTATCCTCTTAGTTTATTTCCGCATTAGGATTAAGCCAAATCCGAAGAAGTTTTTAAATAGGCTATTCACTCCCCTCTAGGCGTCATCGTGGTCTTTTCAGTCTTGTAGTTTTATTTTGCAAGAAAATTTTATACATTTTATGTGTGTATGCCTAGAAATGGTATGTAGGGATTTATTTAAGAGTGAAGCCCACAATTTCACACCGCGAGATGCATTTTGTGACACTATTTACCTTGTTTAGTAGAAATTCCTCTAAAATGCCATATTTAGGAAATTCCTACAAATACCCCATTATAAGTAAGTTTGTTTGATTTCACCCTCTAATGTTTTGCACTATTGTATCAAGTGGGTACCATCATTAGCCCAAAGTGTAGAGTTGAATCACGCTCAAGTTCGGAGGCACATTCATGCAAGGTGTGTCCGACATGGTGTATCTCATGGATCGACATGGTTTCGCTCGACATGGTCGCACTATGTGGCCCAAGCCATAGATCCTCTTCCTTTTTTCATCATGTGAAAATGAGCAAAGGTGAACTATGTGATGTGAGGAATGGGAGAAAGGGAATGACATGCAAGTGATTGCCGAAGGAAGAATGTGCATGTGGGTACGATAATTCCTTCTCCTCTTTGCTATCAAGTGCCCTACCATGTCAGATTGTAGTATAGGGTCGCTTCAGCACTTGCCATCGTAGTTGCTTACTCCCAGGACTCATAATAGTTGTTGCTACTTTCGCTTCCAAATCTCTAGCTCACGTGGTTTCGATGAAGTCAAGGGGTGCCGGTTTGGCTTAACCATGTAGCTTTCCACCCCACCAACCATGTCGCATGCGTGTTGAAGGAATATAATGTGCCACCTATCCAGTTGAGGCCGGTAGTTAGGCCCACCTGAAAGGGGCAAAACTTGTAAAGAGGTAATATTGGAACAAACTTGCTTGAATTGGGCATTCCACGGATATTTCTCCTAAATAGGGTAAAGTTAACACAAATTTAGTCTTAGAGGGTTAAAATTGGAATTATCTCTTTCAAAAAGGAAATGTTTAATATCTACATTACGCCATGAAACAACGACTAGAAGAAAGGAACAACTCTTACATGTAATACACACGCCCTATAGAAAGGATGTTTATCTCGTAAAGACATCTCTCCACCACAACACTAGCTAGTCATCTTGTATGTTTATCCGCCTCATCAGTGAGCATCCACTAGATAGAAATAGGACACCAAGCAAGCTAGGCATACCATGGATGATCTACATACAATCACCATGTGGCTTTTAGTGATTGCAATAAAAAGATGTACTTTAGAACGAATCAAGTACACCAATAAAGGGAGCCTCGACGAGGAGTGCCAAAACGCACTCGCATCATGACCCATGTTGCTGCTTTAGCAAAGCCACACCAATGAACAAACCAAACCACCAAGCACTGGTGAATCTAGGAGGGGGGCTTCGACACGCTCGAGCCCCCCCCCCTCAAAAATTGGAGAAGAAAAAATAGTACTATTCTTATTTTTTTGGCCTTATTTGAACAAGAAAATAAAAGTTTTTGTCTTTTTATACACACAGTTAATTTTGAGCCCCCCTCTCTTCATTTTCTTCCAAGATTTGCCACCACCATCAAGTGCAACAACCAACATGCAGGACTAGCGAGTTTTCATACTCAACATTAGGAAGATGCATAATTGGCCGATGTGAGTCGTTTTCCTTCATTGAATAGACAAAACCCATATCTTATTATTCTTGTTGCAATGCTCAGGAGTTCTAAAACATCAAATGCCAATCAATCTCGAACCAAAAGATCACTTGAATTTGGTAGTCTAGATAGGCGGACTGACACTCTTATAGGTCTTGCAGTGCTGACATAGGGAGCATGGATGCAATGGGAATATGCAAGATGGACCTCATTCACATGCGGTTGCACCTCTAGTGCTAGGAGCCAATCCTCGATCACTCCATCATGAAATCCCACAAAAGGGGACAAACAATCTATGTCCTCCTATTATTGTAGATATGAGATTTCACATGTTAGTTGATGGTCGAGTGGGCATGAGAGGAGGGAGTGACAGTCTCGCTCGTGTGGGAGGAGGAACCGGGGGGGGGGGGGGAGGTGGTAGGGTCGGAAGTAAATGTGACATGTTGAACATCAATTCGATCTTCTGGTCAACATTGCTGCCCTATTTATCCTTTTCTCGACACACTTATCAAGTTATGTTGACTAAAGGAAGCCACCCAATTTTGAAGGAGGAACCCCCCCCTTCGGTGTTAGGTTGATCGGGTGTACTGATTAGAATGCATTTATGGATGTGTAACATGCACACTTGCACAATACCCCCATTTTTTACAAGTGTGAATTCATTAAATAATAATCCAATAATATAAAATAAAACAATACAAAGGTGAAACATGGTCGTTTACAAGTTTAAGATGCATTCCTTGAAGACAAAATATCTTGAAGAAATTTCTAAAGCACACATGCTTGTTGAATATATATTGGTGTTGCTCCTTTTTTTCCCCTAGAGAGCGCGACCTCGTGTTTCGAGCCGGACCATAGATTTGATCATACTATGTGTTAGGAATGAGTCCATTCTAGGTCGTATAAGGTGATGAGGATGCCATGGCACTCGACAATCGGAGGTGCTAGTGGTGCCGTTAGAGCATCTCTAGCAGACCGCGTATAAAGCCCATCATCAAAAGCCGTTTGCAATTCGCGGAAAAACGCTTTTGCGGGCTGGCATGGGCGGCGGCCGAGCAGACCCCGCAAAACGGACCCGTATAAAAGGATATTTGCATATACGGGTCCGTTTTGCGGGTTCTGCTCGACGGCCGCCCACGCCGGTCCGCAATATCTGTTATTTCCATTACATTTTCAGGCATGAAAACACATTTAGTTGCTTTTTTATTTTATTCAAAGGCATTGGATACATCATAATTCAACAAATCTTTGCTAAAACAGCAAGACCAAAGAAAACAAGAACCATAATTAGACATTTTAGAAGATATCCATCTTTCTTAACTGATCCCACTAGTTGGATCAACATCTTCTCCATGCATTCATTGTTGATCTGGGGGTTCTTCATCTTGCATTCTTCATTCTTCGACTTTGATTCTAAATAATTAGACGTTGCTTCCCGTCTAATTTCTTTTCTAATTACACATGCAGTTGCATCGTTAGGCTCAATTATACTAAGGAGTGCACGAACATCTATTAAGTTTCTTTCTATCAATATATCGATGCATTCTTCTTCCCAGAACAAAAATGAGCATCCACCTTCCTACACAGATGAACACCTCAATAAGCTATCATAATTTAACCAAATAAGTTGATAGAGCCGAAGAGGGAGAAGTGTTGGGGAACGTCGCATGGGAAACAAAAATTTTCCTACGCGCACGAAGACATATCATGGTGATGTCCATCTACGAGAGGGGATGAGTGATCTGCGTACCCTTGTAGACCGTACAGCAGAAGCGTTAGTGAACTCGGTTGATGTAGTGGAACGTCCTCACGTCCCTCGATCCTCCCCGCGAACAATCCCGCGATCAGTCCCACGATCTAGTACCGAACGGACGGCACCTCCGCGTTCAGCACACGTACAGCTCGACGATGATCTCGGCCTTCTTGATCCAGCAAGAGAGACGGAGAGGTAGAAGAGTTCTCCGGCAGCGTGACGGCGCTCCGGAGGTTGGTGATGACCTTGTCTCAGCAGGGCTCCGCCCGAGCTCCGCAGAAACGCGATCTAGAGGAAAAACCATGGAGGTATGTGGTTGGGCTGCCGTGGAAAAGTCGTCTCAAATCAGCCCTAAAACCTCCGTATATATAGGTGGGAGAGAGGGGACCTTGCCTTGGGGCTCAAGGAGCCCCAAGGGGGTCGGCCGAGCCAAGGGGGGAAGGTCTCCCCCCCCAAACCAAGTTGGACTTGGTTTGGTGGGTGGGAGTCCTTCCTTCCCTTCCCACCTCCTCTTTTTTTCTTTCTCTTTGATTTTTCTTTCTAATGCGCATAGGGCCCTTTTGGGCTGTCCCACCAGCCCACTAAGGGCTGGTGCGCCACCCTCAAGGCCTATGGGCTTCCCCGGGGTGGGTTGCCCCCCCGGTGAACTCCGGAACCCATTCGTCATTCCCGGTACATTCTCGGTAACTCCGAAAACCTTCCGGTAATCAAATGAGGTCATCCTATATATCAATCTTCGTTTCCGGACCATTCCAGAAACCCTCGTGACGTCCGTGATCTCATCCGAGACTCCGAACAACATTCGGTAACCAACCATATAACTCAAATACGCATAAAACAACGTCGAACCTTAAGTGTGCAGACCCTGCAGGTTCAAGAATTATCTAGACATGACCCGAGAGACTCCTCGGTCAATATACAATAGCGGGACATGGATGCCCATATTGGATCCCACATATTCTACGAAGAACTTATCGTTTGAACCTCAGTGTCAAGGATTCATATAATCCCGTATGTCATTCCCTTTGTCCTTCGGTATGTTACTTGCCCGAGATTCGATCGTCAGTATCCGCATACCTATTTCAATCTCATTTACCGGCAAGTCTCTTTACTCGTTCCGTAATACAAGATCCCGCAACTTACACTAAGTCCTTCCAAACCATCTAGTGGATACATAGACAAAACACTATCCCTAGCAAGCCTCTAGTTGGCTAGCCAGTTGATCAAAGATAGTTAGGGTCTTCTGATGATTAACAAGGTGTTGTTGCTTGATAACTGGATCACATCATTAGGAGAATCACGTGATGGACTAGACCCAAACTAATAGACGTAGCATGTTGATCGTGTCATTTTGTTGCTACTGTTTTCTGCGTGTCAAGTATTTGTTCCTATGACCATGAGATCATATAACTCACTGACACCGGAGGAATGATTTGTGTGTATCAAACGTCGCAACATAACTGGGTGACTATAAAGATGCTCTACAGGTATCTCCGAAGGTGTTCGTTGAGTTAGTATGGATCGAGACTGGGATTTGTCACTCCGTGTGACGGAGAGGCATCTCGGGGCCCACTCGGTAATACAACATCACACACAAGCCTTGCAAGCAATGTGACTTAGTGTAAGTTGCGGGATCTTGTATCACGGAACGAGTAAAGAGACTTGCGGGTAAATGAGATTGAAATAGGTATGCGGATACTGACGATCGAATCTCGGGCAAGTAACATACCGAAGGACAAAGGGAATGACATACGGGATTATATGAATCCTTGGCACTGAGGTTCAAACGATAAGATCTTCGTAGAATATGTAGGATCCAATATGGGCATCCAGGTCCCGCTATTGGATATTGACCGAGGAGTCTCTCGGGTCATGTCTACATAGTTCTCGAACCCGTAGGGTCTGCACACTTAAGTTTCGACGTTGTTTTATGCGTATTTGAGTTATATGGTTGGTTACCGAATGTTGTTCGGAGTCCCGGATGAGATCACGGACGTCACGAGGGTTTCCGGAATGGTCCGGAAACGAAGATTGATATATAGGATGGCCTCATTTGATTACCGGAAGGTTTTCGGAGTTACCGGGAATGTACCGGGAATGACGAATGGGTTCCGGGAGTTCACCGGGGGGCAAACCACCCCGGGGAAGCCCATAGGCCTTGGGGGTGGCGCACCAGCCCTTAGTGGGCTGGTGGGACAGCCCAAGAAGGCCCTATGCGCCATAGGAAGAAAATCAAAGAGAAAAAAAGAGGAGGGGGAAAAGGGGGAAGGACTCCTCCTTCCAAACCTAGTTGGACTCGGTTTGGAAGGGGAGGGTTGCCCCCCTTGGCTCGGCCGAAGTCCTAGGGGTCCTTGGACCCCAAGGCAAGTATCCCCCTCTTCCCCCTATATATACGGAGGTTTTAGGGCTGATTTGAGACAACTTTGCTACAGCAGCCCGACCACATATCTCCACGGTTTTACCTCTAGACCGCGTTTCTGTGGAGCTCGGGCGGAGCCCTGCCGAGACAAGATCCTCACCAACCTCCGGAGCACCGTCATGCTGCCGGAGAACTCTTCTACCTCTCTATCTCTCTTGCTGGATCAAGAAGGCCGAGATCATCGTCGAGCTGTATGTGTGCTGAACGCGGAGGTGCCGTCCGTTCGGCACTAGATCGTGGGACTGATCGCGGGACGGTTCGCGGGGCAGATCGAGGGACGTGAGGACGTTCCACTACATCAACCGCGTTCACTAACGCTTCTGCTGTACGGTCTACAAGGGTACGTAGATCAAACATCCCCTCTCATAGATGGACATCACCATGATAGGTCTTCGTGCGCGTAGGAATTTTTTTGTTTCCCATGCGACGTTCCCCAACAGAACCGTCCCGCGATCCATCCCATGATCCGTCTCGCGATCCGTCCCACGAACCGTCTCGCGATCTGTTGCACGAACCATCTTGCGATCCATCTCACGATCCGTTCCGATCTAGTGCCGAACGGACGACACCTCCGCGTTCAGCACACGTACGGCTCGATGACGATCTCCACCTTCTTGATCCAGCAAGAGGGGGCGGAGAGGTAGAAGAGTTCTCCGGCAGCGTGACGTCGCTCCGGTGGTGGTGACGATCTAATCCTGCAGGGCTCCGCCCGAGCTCCGCAGAAATACGATCTAGAGGAACAAACGTGGAGGTATGTGGTCGGGCTGCCGTGGCAAAGTTGTGTCTCAAAAACCATCAATACCTCTAGTATATATAGGAGGGAGGGAGGGGAGGAGGAAGCCTCAAACCCTCAAGGTTTGGCCGAAATTGGAGGTGGAGGAGTCCTACCCCAATCCTACTTGGAGTAGGATTCCACCTTCCCACTTGGAAACTCTTTCCACCTTGTGTTTTTTCCTTCTCAAACCTTATGGGCCTTAGTGGGAACTTATTCCAACCCACTAGGGGCTGGTTTATCTCTTCCCATAGCCCATGAGACCCCTTGGGGCGTGACACCCCTCCCGATGGTCCCCGGCACCCCTCCCGGCACACCCGGTAAACTACCGAT
This sequence comes from Hordeum vulgare subsp. vulgare, assembly GCF_904849725.1. Taxonomy (NCBI): domain Eukaryota; kingdom Viridiplantae; phylum Streptophyta; class Magnoliopsida; order Poales; family Poaceae; genus Hordeum; species Hordeum vulgare. Next base: position 441,259,858 of record NC_058522.1, on the reverse strand, counting down.
GAGCCCGAAACTTTTCCGGTGACCAAAACATGACTTCCTATATATCAATCTTTACCTCCGGACCATTACGGAGCTCCTCGTGACGTCCTGGATCTCATCCGAGACTGCAAACAACTTTTGGTTACCAACACCTATAACTCAAATACGCATAAAACATCGTCGAACCTTAAGTGTGCAGACCTTGCGAGTTCGAGAACTATGTAGACATGACCCGAGAGACTCCTCGGTCAACATCCACTAGCGGGACTGGATGCCCATATTGGATCCTACATATTCTACGAAGATCTTATCGGTTGAACCTCAGTGTCAAGGACTCATATAATCCCGTATGTCATTCCCTTTGTTCTTCGGTATGTTACTTGCCCAAGATTCGATCGTCGGTATCCGCATACCTATTTTAATCTCGTTTACCTGCAAGTCTCTTTACTCGTTCCGTAATACAAGATCCCGTGACATACACTAAGTCACATTGCTTGCAAGGCTTGTGTGTGATGTTGTATTACCGAGTGGGCCCCGAGATACCTCCCCGTCACACAGAGTGACAAATCCCAGTCTTGATCCATACTAACTCAACGGGCACCTACGGAGATACCTGTAGAGCATCTTTATAGTCACCCAATTACGTTGTGACGTTTGATACACACAAGGCATTCCTCCGGTGCCAGTGAGTTGTATGATCTCATGGTCATAGGAATAAATACTTGACACGCAGAAAAACAGTAGCAACAAAATGACACGATCAACATGCTACATTCATTAGTTTGGGTCTAGTCCATCACATGATTATCCTAATGATGTGATCCCGTTATCAAGTAACAACACTTGCCTATGGCCAAGAAACCTTGACCGTCTTTGATCAACGAGCTAGTCAACTAGAGGCTTACTACAATTGTATTAATTGTATTAACAGGAAAGAGTAATACATGTGTGAATAAATAGATCACAATGTGTCCCTAGCAAGCCTCTAGTTGGCTAGCTCGTTGATCGATAGATGATCATGGTTTCCTGATCATGGACATTAGATGTCATTGATAACGGGATCACATCATTGGGAGAATGATGTGATGGACAAGACCCAATCCTAAGCATAGCACTAGATCGTATTGTTCGTATGCTAAAGCTTTTCTAATGTCAAGTGTCTTTTCCTTCGACCGTGAGATTGTGCAAATCCCGGATACCGTAGGAGTGCTTTGGGTGTATCAAATGTCACAACGTAACTGGGTGACTATAAAGGTGCACTACAGGTACCTCTAAAAGTGTCTGTTGGGTTGGTACGAATCAAGATAGGGATTTGTCACTCTGTGTGACGGAGAGGTATCTCTGGGCCCACTCGGTAGAACATCATCATGAGCTCAATGTGACTAAGGAGTTGGTCACACGATCGTGGTACGGAACGAGTAAAGAGACTTACCGGTAACGAGATTGAACAAGGTATAGGTATACCGACGATCGTATCTCGGGCAAGTTCTATACCGACAGACAAAGGGAATTGTATACGAGATTGATTGAATCCTTGACATCGTGTTTCATCCAATGAGATCACCGTGGAGCAAGTGGGAGACACCATGGGTATCCAGACCTCGCTGATGGTTATTGGCCGGAGAGGTGTCTCGGTCATGTGTGCCTGTTTCCCGAACCCGTAGGGTCTACACACTTAAGGTTCGATGACGCTAGGGTTATAGGGAATTGTTATACGAGGTTACCGAAAGTTGTTCGGAGTCTCGGATGAGATCCCGGACGTCACGAGGAGCTCCGGAATGGTCCGGAGGTAAAGATTGATATATAGGATGGATGGTTTTGGACACCGGGAATGTTTCGGGCGTCACCGGTAGCGTACCGGGACCACCGGAAATGGTCCCGGGGGTCCACCGGAAGGGGCCACCAGGCCCAAGAGGTAGCATGGGCCAGAAGGGGGAGGGAAACCAGCCCAAAGTGGGCTGGTGCGCCTCCCACAAGAGGCCCAAGGCGCGGGAGGGAGATAAGGGGGGAACCCTAGGCGCTGGTGGGCCTAAGGCCCACCTAAGGGGTGCGCCACCCCTCCCCTTGCCCTGGCCACCACACCTCCCATCTGGGGGGCTGCCGCACTACCTAGGGGGGAAACCCTAGGGGTGTCACCCCCCTCCCCTCCTCCTATAAATAGAGAGGGGTTTGGGGCTGTTTTGCACACGGTTTCTTCTCCTCTCGGCGCAGCCCTGCTCCCCTCCTTCCTCCTCCTCCCACGGTGCTTGGCGAAGCCCTGCCGGGAGACCTCGTCTCTCCATCGACACCACGCCGTCGTGCTGCCGGAGATCTTCCCCAACCTCTCCCTCCTCCTTGCTGGATCAAGGTGCAGGAGACGTCACCGGGCTGCACGTGTGTTGAAGGTGGAGGTGCCGTGGTTCGGCACTAGATCGGAATCACACCACGATTTGAATCGCCGCGAGTACGACTCCATCAATCGCGTTCAAGCAATGCTTCCGCTTAGCGATCTTCAAAGGTATGAAGATGTACTCACCCCTCTCTTGTTGCTGGTCTCTCCATAGGAAGATCTGAATATGCGTAGGATTTTTTTTGAATTTATGCTACGTTAACTAAAGTGGCATCCGAGCCAGGTTTTCTATGCATAGATTCTATGCACGAGTAGAACACAAATGGTTGTGGGCGATGATTTGTCAATTGCTTGCCGCTACTAGTCTTATTATTTTCCGGCGGTATTGTGGGATGAAGCGGCTCGGACCGACCTTACACGTACGCTTACGTGATACTGGTTCCACCGACACACATGCACACCGTGCATAAAGGTGGCTAGCGGGTGTTTGTCTCTCCTACTCTAGTCGGATTGGATTTGACGAAAAGGGTCCTTATGAAGGGTAAATAGCTTTGGCATATCATCATTGTGGCTGTCACGTAGGTAAGAAGGCGTTCTTGCTAGAAACCCAAATCAGCCACGTAAAACTTGCAACAACAATTAGAGGACGTCTAACTTGTTTTTGCAGGGTTTGACATGTGATGTGATATGGCCAAAGTTGTGATGTTGCATGTATGATGTATGAGATGATCATGATGTTGTAATAGGTTTCATGACTTGCATGTCGATGAGTATGACAACCGGCAGGAGCCATATGAGTTGTCTTAATTTATTGTATGAGATGCAACGCCATGTGCTTACTACTTTTACTTCATTGCTAACGGTTATCTATAGTAGTACTGATAGTAGTAGTTGGCGTGATGACTTCACGGAGACACGATGATGGAGATCATGGTGTCATGCCGGTGACAATGATGATCATGCGATGCCTGAAGATGGAGATCGAAAGAGCAAAGATGATAATGGCCATATCATGTCACTATATGATTGCATTGTGGTGTTTATCATGTTTTTCATCTTATTGCTTAGAACGACAGTAGCATAATAAGATGATCCCTCTTAAAATTTCGAGAACGTATTCCCCTAGGTGTCCACCGTTGCGAAGGATCATTGTCTCGAAGCACCACGTGATGATCGGGTGTGATAGATTCTAACGTTCGCATACAACGGGTGTAAGCCAGATTTACACACGCGAAACACCTAGGTTGACTCGACGAGCTTAGCATGTACAGACATGACCTCTAATACAAGAGACCGAAAGGTCGTACATGAGTCGTATGATTGAATACGATCAACATGAAGTTGCTCACTATGATGACTAGTCCGTCTCACGTGATGATCGGACACGGGTTAGTCAACATGGATCATGTATCACTTAGATGACTAGAGAGATGTTGATTTAAGTGGGAGTTCATACTTAATTTGATTAAATGAACTTATTTTTCATGAACTTAGTCTAAAAGTTGTCTTTATAAATATTGTAGATGGCCAACGTCAACCTCAATTTCAACGCATTCCTAGAGAAAAACAAGCTGAAAGAGGATGGTAGCAACTATGCAGACTGGGTTCGCAACTTGAAGCTCATCCTTGAAGCACGTAAAAAGGCTTATGTCCTTGATGCGCCGCTAGGTGACCCTCCCGCTCCCGCAGCAGCCCAGGACATTCTGAACGTCTGGCAAACGCAGAGTGATGACTACTCTCTGGTTAGGTGTGGCATGTTATACAGTTTGGAAACGGGCTACAAAGGCGTTTTGAGCAACACGGTGCATATGAGATGTTCCAAGAGCTGAAACTGGTTTTTGAAGCTCATGCTCGTGTCGAGAGATATGAAGTCTCTGACAAGTTCTTTAGCTATAAGGTGGAGGAGAACAGTTCTGTCAGTGAGCACATACTCAAAATGTCTGGGTTACACGGTCGTCTGACTTCACTTAGAGTCGAACTTCCGGATGATGCTATAATTGATAGAATTCTCCAGTCTCTCCCACCAAGCTACAAAGGTTTTGTGCTGAACTACGACATGCAAGGGATGGAGAAGACCATTCCCGAGTTGTACTCGATGCTCAAGTCTGCAGAAGTAGAAATCAAGAAAAAGCATCAAGTGTTGATGGTCAACAAGACCACCAGTTTCAAGAAGGGCAAGGGTAAGAATAACTTCAAGAAAGACGACAAAGTCGTTGCCGCGCCCGGTAAGCCAGATGCCGGGAAGAAGAAAAAGAATGGACCCAAGCCTGAGACTGAGTGCTTCTATTGCAAGGGAAAAGGTCACTGGAAGCGGAACTGCCCCAACTACTTAGCGGACAAGAAGGCCGACAACGTTAAAGGTATATGTGATATACATGTTATTGATGTGTACCTTACCAGCGCTCGTAGTAGCTCCTGGGTATTTGATACCGGTGTTGTTGCTCACATTTGCAACTCAAAGCAGGAACTGCGGAATAAGCGGAAACTGGCCAAGGACGAGGTGACGATGCGCGTCCGGAATGGCTCCAAGGTCGATGTGATCACCGTTGGCATCTACCGTCGGGATTAGTTTTAAACCTTAATAATTGTTATTTAGTACCAGCTTTGAGCATGAATATTGTATCAGGGTCTTGCTTAATGCAAGACGGCTACTCATTTAAGTCAGAGAATAATGGTTGTTCTATTTATACGAGTGATATGTTTTATGGTCATGCTCCGCTGGTGAATGGTTTATTCTTGACGAATCTCGATCGTAATGTTACACATATTCATAGTGTTAGTACCAAAAGATGTAAAGTTGATAATGGTAGTCCCACATACTTGTGGCACTGCCGCCTTGGTCATATCGGTGTTAAGCGCATGAAGAAACTCCATACTGATGGACTATTAGAGTCTCTTGACTTTGAATCATTTGACACATGCGAACCGTGCCTCATGGGCAAGATGACTAAGACTCCATTCTCAGGAATAGTGGAGAGAGCGACCGACTTATTGGAAATAATACATACTGATGTGTGTGGTCCAATGAACAATGAAGCTCGTGGTGGCTACCGTTATGTTCTCAATCTCACCGATGATTTGAGTAGGTATGGGTATATCTACTTGATGAAGCACAAATTTGAGACGTTTGAAAAGTTCAAGGAATTTCAGAGTGAGGTTGAGAATCAACGTGACAGAAAAATTAAGTGTCTACGATCTGATCGTGCAGGAGAATATTTGAGTCACGAGTTTGGCACACACCTAAGGAAGTGTGGAATCGTTTCACAACTGACGCCGCCCGGCACACCACAACGCAACGGAGTGTCTGAACGTCGTAATCGCACTTTATTAGATATGGTACGATCTATGATGTCTCTTACCGATTTACCGCTGTCATTTTGGGGATACGCATTAGAAACTGCAGCATTCACTTTAAATAGGGCACCGTCTAAATCCTTTGAGATGACACCGTATGAACTATGGTTTGGCAAGAAACCTAAGTTGTCGTTTCTTAAAGTTTGGGGTTGCGATGCTTATGTGAAGAAACTTCAACCAGAGAAGCTCGAACCCATAGCGGAGAAATGCGTATTCATAGGATACCCTAAGGAAACTATTGGGTATACCTTCTATCTTAGATCCGAAGGTAAAACCTTTGTTGCCAAGAACGGATCCTTTCTAGAGAAAGAGTTTCTCTCGAAAGAAGTAAGTGGGAGGAAAGTAGAACTTGATGAGGTAATTACACCCCCTCTCGAACAGGAAGGTAGCGCGTCGCGGGAAATTTTTCCTGTGGCGCCTACACCAACTGAAGAGGAAGTTAATGATAATGATCATGAAGCTTCGGATCAAGTTACTACTGAACCGCGAAGGTCCACAAGGGCACGGTCCGCACCAGAGTGGTACGGCAACCCTGTGATGGAAATCATATTGTTGGACAACGGTGAACCTTCGAACTATGAAGAAGCAATGGTGGGCCCGGATTCCAACAAATGACTTGAGGCTATGAAATCCGAGATAGGATCCATGTATGAGAACAAAGTATGGACTTTGGTGGACTTGCCCGATGATCGGCGAGCCATAGAAAATAAATGGATCTTCAAAAAGAAGACTGATGCAAATGGTAATGTGACCGTTTATAAAGCTCGACTTGTCGCAAAGGGTTTTCGACAAATTCAAGGAGTTGAGTACGAAGAGACTTTCTCTCCAGGAGCGAAGCTGAAGTCAGTCCGAATCATGTTAGCAATTGCCGCCTTTTATGATTATGAAATTTGGTAAATGGACGTCAAAACAGCGCTCCTTAACGGGAATCTTAAGGAAGAGTTGTATATGATGCAACCAGAAGGTTTTGTCGACCCTAAGGATACTAACAAAGTGTGCAAGCTCCATCGCTCCATCTATGGGCTGGTGCAAGCATCTCAGAGTTGGAACATTCACTTTAATGAGGTGATTAAAGCGTTTGGGTTCATACATGTTTATGGAGAAGCCTGTCTGTACAAGAAAGTGAGTGGGAGCTCTGTAGCTTTCCTCATACTATATGTAGATGACATATTATTGGTGGGGAATAATATAGAGATGTTGGAGAGCATAAAGGCCTATTTGAACAAGAGTTTTTCAATGAAGGACCTTGGAGAAGCTGCATACATGTTAGGCATCAAGATCTATAGAGATAGATCGAGACGCCTCATAGGTCTTTCGCAAAGTACATACCTTGACAAGATATTGAAGAAGTTCAATATGGAAAACTCAAAGAAAGGGTTCTTGCCAGTTTTCCAAGGTATGAGATTGAGTAAGACTCAGTCACCGACCATGATAGCAGATAGAGAGAAGATGAGTACTGTCCCCTACGCTTCAGCCGTAGGCTCTCTAATGTATGCCATGCTGTGTACCAAACCTGATATAAACCTTGCCATAAGTTTGGTAGGGAGGTACCAAAGTGATCCCGGTATGGAACACTGGACAACGGTCAAGAATATCCTTAAGTACCTAAAGAGGACTAAGGAGATGTTTCTCGTTTATGGAGGTGACGAAGAGCTCGTCGTAAAGGGTTACATTGATTCTAGCTTCGACACAGATCCAGATGACTCTAAGTCACAGACCGGATACATGTATGTTTTGAATGGTGGGGCAGTGAGCTGGTGCAGCAGCAAGCAAGAAGTCGTGGCAGCATCTACATGTGAAGCGGAGTACATAGCTGCTTCAGAAGAGGTATATGTAGTGCCCCAAGTGTAAGACTTTCCCTTTTTGTAACCTTCCATGTGGGACCACCTTGACTTTGTCATGAGAGTTTCTATGCATGTATGATTTCATTGTCACCTTGTGTTCTTCTTTTGCATGCATGCATCCATGTCATACCATTCTTACCATGCCTTGTGTTGCTTGCATCTACACCTTGCCATGTCTTAGAGTGGGTCTTGTAGTTTCATTGTGTTGATGGTGTGTAGTATGAAGTAGTGAGTGCTAGGTATTTTTTTTCAAAGCTCATTGCAATTTCAAACCCTTTCCCTTTCCTATTATCTCTTGTTCAAAATTCCATCTTCCCAACAACAACTTTAAAATGTCTTCTGCTTAAAGGTTATTATGGAGATGATGATGTGATGATTTGGAATTTTATTGTTAGGTCTTGGGGGTGAATATAAGTCACAAAACAGATTAAATAAATGCTCTTTTGGATTTATGAAAGTAGCCCCATAAATGCTGGAAGTATTTTATTTAAATAGCTGGTTCATTTTCGGGTGCAGGGCATTTTTATTTTATTTTATCCCTTTTATTTGGTCCTATGCCTATTTTTCTTTCTCTGTTTTATTTTTTAAAAGGAAATAGACAGAGGGGTCTATTTCCCTATCTGGCGCGCTAAGTGGGCTCCCTCCCACCTAGCGGCCCACTACTCCTTCCTCCCTCGCGGCCCGTCGCGCGTCCGTCGTCGTTCACCTCCTTTCCAGCGAGGCAGTGGGTCCCCTCTGTCATTCTCTCTCTCCCATTCCCCTCTGTTCCACCGGGGAGAGCACGCGCACATGGCCACCGCGCGCCCCTCGCTTCCCCTCTCGCCCTATAAAGAGCCTTGGCGTCCGTGCCTCGGCTAGGGTTCCCCCTTCCACCGCCGCTCCACCCAAATCTCATCTCCCTCCTCTCTGCATTGTCGCAGGAAGGTAAGCAAGGCGGATCCACCATGGCCGACGGTTGAAGGAGGTCGCCGTCGTCGCTGTGGTACCTCTTCCTCCACGGCGAGAAGTCCAGGAGCTCGCGGGCCTCGCCACGGGCTCGTTCCCGCCGCTAGTTCGGCTTCCCCGACCCTGCTTCGTCTTCTTCCCGAAGGCCCTCCTTCTCCGATGAGCTCCGCCGCTATGCGCCCTTCTTCCTGCTACTTCCTTTACGGGCGTTTCTTCCTCGACCCGTACGTGAGGTAGTACACCTCCCCCTCCTCCCTGTGCTAGATCGAGCACCGTAGCCGTAGATTCGTTGCGCGCGTTACCTCTGTCGCCGGAGCCGCTGTTCACCGTCGACACGCCGTTGTAGCATCCCTCGGGAGTAGTTAGGACTTGGAATGGGTTCATGTGGGTGTGGGCCTCCTCCCCTCCATGAGCCGGAGCTGTATTTGGCTCGCATCGCCGGCGAGACCCCTCCCCTGTTCCGGTCAGTCGCCAATAGAAGATGAGCAGGGGGGTAACCTCTTCTGTTTCGCAGCGCGTAGTGGTTCAGACGCCGTTTCGTAACCCAGTGGTAACTAGCGTTGCGTGCCTGTTGGAGGGCGCGGGTTCGAACCCCCCTCGGCGCTATTTTTGTTTTCTGTTTTTCCTGCACAGTAGCATCAGGGACATGTTAGCCTGATTGCCTCCCCTACCTTGTCGACGAAGTGGCAGTGGTGTAGTGGTAGGCTCTGTTGCTGTGTACCAGGAGGTACTGGGTTCGATTCCCAGGAGCCTGATGCATATTTCTGTTTTCTTTTTGCTTTCCTTTATTTTGTGTTACTTCCTTTTTCTTATGCATAGACAGCAAGGTGTCCTATGTAATATTTTTCCTGCTGGTGTAGATGGGTGCAGATTGTATTGTGTGTGTGTTTTGCACACACTAGTATAGTGATGGATGGTGTTGGTGGCTTAAGTGATAGATGTGTGCATGTGGTCTTGTTAAATTATGTTGTTAGATTATGTTGTTGCTGTGATTGCAAATAGGCATGTGTGCATAGAGGTTGTGAGTGAAGTTGATGGGGTAGGTATGGAGATGTGTTGTAGTGAGTGCACACCACTTGTGGTACCTACTAAAAGTGTTTGAGAGGTGATGCTTCCAAGTTACTTGCTTAGCATTTCCCCCCCCTCATGTTGTTCTTGGGTTTAAGATCATGATGTTGTTGTGAATTATGTGATATATATGTGTGTGTGTGGAACTTCCCCACCTTTGCAAAACTATGCACCTTCACATGTCTATATGTGAGAGGGCATGGTGTTTGTGTGTGGGGATAGTTTGGTAGAGGTGCTTCTGATGTTGTTGTGCATGACACAAACATGGGGTTCAAACCCCCATGTCACTTTGTCATTGTGCACATGAACCCAACCTTGGTAGTTGTTGTCTTAGTAGGATACCTTATGGAGTTGACATATTCAGTTTTGTTGCAAGTTTGAGCCTTGATTCCATGGAATAGGTGGAGCCCAAGGGCATGAGTTTTTGTGTGTTAGTAATAGGGGTTTTGCTCTACACTATAGTGGTGTCAATTATCACTTGGTGTAATGTGTGTGCATACTATGCCTAGACAAAGTGGGCATGTGGCTGAAAAATTTCAGTTTAGTGAAATCTGAAGTTTCACCAAGTCTGGGATTCTGGAAACATTTTCTTCCCCTATAGATGAGGATGTGCTGGTCATTCTGTTGAGAACTAGTCTTAGTTCAGTACTAGGATTGTGAACCTGGTATGTTTGTGAAGCTTCCTGTCAATTTTCAAATCATTTGGAGTCCAGTAGGTTGTGTTTTGATTGCTGTCAAAAAGCTTCAAAACAGAGGCAGAAACTCAGGTGCAGGAATTTTCACTAAGTCCTTGAGATCTGATGGTTTTGGGAAAGTTTGTGGCCTTGTATCTTCTAGAGTTTAATTCCTTTTGCTGTGATTCTTGCTGGTGCTTATAGTGTTCTTGGTTGGCAACAACCACATATATTATTTGTCATGTTTGGAGACATGTAGCTATGTTGCATGTAGCTCCCAAAGAGCTAAGATGCAGATTATGGCAGATTATGTAGTGTTGTCATTTTGTTCTTTGTGTGTGCTTAGTTGGTGTTGTGGTGTTATTCCTTGCTCCAATCCATTCATGTTGGGTTGTTATAGGTCTTGGCAACCTGGGAATACCAGATTTGTGCCAAATGTGAGTGTGGTGTTGAAACTTCCACGTAGAGCTTCATATCTTGTTTCGTTGATTCCCGTTGATCCGTAGCTCCGTTTGCAATGTTCTTTATATGGTTTTGCACCGTTTTCATGAGACGCATATGTTCATGTCATTCTCATGCATGTCAAAATATCTTAGTGTACAGTACTGTCCAGAAACTTGTAGTAGTTTATTTTGCTTGTGCTAGTGATAGAAATAGTGGTGCATGCTCAAATTTCATCTCATGCATCATGTGATTGTTGCATCTTGTGGTGATGCTGTTCATTGGCTGTCATTCTTATGTTGGGTAGCACCGGGATCGGAGAACGAATACGTGGAGTCAGGAGAGTACGTGCAGGACGAACCAGAACCATTCCAAGCTGAGGATATCACAGGCAAGATGATATGACCTTGATTCCATCTCTAGACTTGTTATGTTAGTTTCGTTTCCATGTCAAATTGCTCGCTGCCTACCACTGAAATTAAATTGCCTCTTGAAATGCCATGAGCCCAAACACCGTACTCCTTCCTAGCAAACTTGTGTGGCTAAGTAGGCTTGCTAAGCTACTAATGTTAGCATTGTTAGTTGCAGGTGCTTTGCCTCATGTGATAACATGAGCTTGATATCATTATCTTAAATTCTGTTATTTATTTAATGCACCTATATACTTGGTAAATAATGGGAGGCCTAGCCTTTTGCCGGGTGCTTTGTTCCGTTATTGCCGCCTTAGTTACCGGTTACCGGTGTTTGATTCCATAATGATCGTTCCTAACACGTTCGGGGTTGTTATGGGGACCCCCTCGATAAATCGCGTAGTGTTAAGGCTTGTCCGGCAGGACCCAACATTGGTGTTAATTTGCTAAATAACTTAATAATAATCTGCATAGGGAATAGCTACCCCGAGGATTTTCATCAACAACCCGGGCCAGTGCTCCTCATGAGTGTTGGTCCAAATTAGAGCACTGTGCGGGGCCAACTTAGGGCAACTTGAGAGATTTCTATCAGGCCACTGTATGCGTCGCTCATCTGTCGTGTCCTGCGACTGGGATACGCGGCTCTTATCAGGGTCGTCGACACGACGGGAGGTCCTGCTAGCCTTGTCTTACCTTAGCGGTATATCTTGCGTATAGGAATCCCAGTGGAGCTTTGGTTTCCCCCAGAGTTGAGGTTTTCCTCTAAGGAATCCGACGAGATCACGAGATTAGTGATAGAGGATGCCTTTGCGGCCTGTGTTCGTTTGTGATGGACTACTTGGAGCACCCCTGCAGGGTTTAATCTTTCGGAAAGCCGTGCCCGCGGTTATGTGGCAACTTGGAATATTTTGTTAACATTCGGTATTAGAGAACTTAAACATAAACTAATAAAACTGCCAATTGTGTGCGTAACCGTGACTGTCCCTTCGAAGATCTCTCTTCGATCGGGAACACGGTGGGGTTATGAATGCCGTAGGTAGGTGTTCAGGATCACTTAGTGATCAAGTAATCCCGACCGCTAGCGTAGACCACCTTCACTTCTATTTTGCGTAAGTTAGCCACTTAATCAAACATAGGATGCTGCAGCCTGATACACTTCTCCCTTACCCTACCCAATAAAATGACTAGTTCTGGCACCAAGGTCTTAGAGTGCTAAGTCCCCGTGGCTCACGGATTCCTCCGAAACTCCCAGCAGGTATAGGTACCCCAGAGACAGATGATCCCGACGGCACCCAGCTGGCGTGGCAGTATGACGAGGAGACAAACCGCCTCTACGTGAACTATCCAGAGGACTGAGGCGTGGTCGTGATCGTGGGCCTGCAGCAGGGTAGCATAGCATTTTCCATGTTTTGTAGTGTGTAGCGGAACTACCTTGTTTGTATTTGTGTTGTACTCTGAGTTATTAATAAGAAGACAGTTGAATCCCGAATTGTCTACTTGTATTATTATTTGTGCTATGTTACTTGTTTGCGAAACGCTTAGATGCGCTTCTTTCCTATTCGGGGGCCTCGACCCCGAGATCGGAAAGGACCGCATCTTGGTCGTTACAAGTATCTCTGGGCCCACTCGGTGTGAAGTATCTCTGGGCCCACTCGGTGTGAAGTATCTCTTGGCCCACTCGGTAGAACATCATCATGAGCTACGTGTGAAGCGGAGTACATAGCTGCTTCAGAAGTGGTACGAATCAAGATCTGGATTTGTCACTCCGTGTGATGGAGAGGTATCTCTGGGCCCACTCGGTAGAACATCATCATGAGCTCAATGTGACTAAGGAGTTGGTCACACGATGACGTGCTACGGAACGAGTAAAGAGACTTACCGGTAACGAGATTGAACAAGGTATAGGTATACTGACGATCGAATCTCGAGCAAGTTCTATACCGAGAAACAAAGGGAATTGTATACGAGATTGATTGAATCCTTGACATCGTGGTTCATCCGATGAGATCATCGTGGAGCAAGTGGGAGCCACCATGGGTATCCAGACCCCGCTGATGGTTATTGGCCGGAGAGGTGTCTCGATCATGTGTGCCTGTTTCCCGAACCCGTAGGGTCTACACACTTAAGGTTCGATGCCGCTAGGGTTATAGGGAATTGTTATACGAGGTTAACGAAAGTTGTTCGGAGTCCCGGATGAGATCCTGGATGTCACGAGGAGCTCCGGAATGGTCCGGAGGTAAAGATTGATATATAGGATGGATGGTTTTGGACATCGGAAATGTTTCGGGCGTTACCGGTAGCGTACCGGGACCACCGGGACCATCGGAAATGGTCCCGGGGGTCCATCGGGAGGGGCCACCAGGCCCAAGAGGTAGCATGGGCCAAAAGGGGGAGCGCAACCAGCCCAAAGTGGGCTGGTGCGCCTCCCACAAGAGGCCCAAGGCGCACGAGGGAGAGAAGGGGGGGAACCCTAGGCGCTGGTGGGCCTAAGGCCCACCTAAGGGGTGCGCCACCCCCTTCCCCTACCCTGGCCGCCGCACCTCCCATCTGGGGGGGGGGGGGCTGCCGCACCACCTAGGGGGGAAACCCTAGGGGTGGCACCCCCCTCCCCGCCTCCTTAGAGAGGGGTTTGGGGCTATTTTGCACACGATTTCTTCTCCTCTCGGCGCAGCCCTGCTCCCCTCCTTCCTCCTCCTCCCACGGTGCTTGGCGAAGCCCTGCCGGGAGACCTCGTCTCTCCATCGACACCACGCCATCGTGCTTCCGGAGATCTTCCCCAACCTCTCCCTCCTCCTTGCTGGATCAAGGTGCGGGAGACGTCACCAGGCTGCACGTGTGTTGAACGCGGAGGTGCCGTGGTTCGGCACTAGATCGGAATCACACCGCGATCTGAATCGCCGCGAGTACGACTCCATCAACCGCGTTCTAGCAACGCTTCCGCTTAGCGATCTTCAAAGGTATGAAGATGCACTCACCCTCTCTCGTTGCTGGTCTCTCCATAGGAAGATCTGAATATGCGTAGGATTTTTTTAATTTATGTTACGTTAACCAACACTTACACGATTCATTAAGCATTTTGTTTTTTTCAATGAAAAACGTCATGGTGCATTTAGGAGAATGAGTACACCAACAATGATTGAAATGAGGACTAATTACAAGTATTAAGAAAGAGGCCTACATTCGCCAGACAGAAGGGAACATTTAGAAAACTTAGAAATCGGAATTCAGATCACCGAGTAGTAGTATCACCTGAAAAAACACGAAGTACTGTATACTTATACTAAATTAGTGACAAAATTAACATGAATCGAAGGGAGTAGTATAAGACAGCCCTAGTAGGGAAATACTGTTTGGTTCCTTGGTGTATATGCACCTGATATGGTATTTAACATTTAACAGATCTTAAAAAGGCAAAAAAAAGTTTAGAAGTTTTTCCAGAACAAGTTTGACTTTCTTTGCACTATTATATAAATTTTCATGAATGAAAAATCATTTTGACCTCAGGGAAAAAACAAATAAACTATCTGCTATTATACGTCACCATTCACACTATTTTGGCTCTATTTTAAAAGGAGTCAACTGTTTTTTTTTCCTTTTGTGATTTTTTTACAAGTACAATGAAAGGTTAAGTTTGTTTCAAAAATATATGCAGAGTTTTTGAAATTTTTATTTGATTACTAACCTTTTTCGTCATATACGTCTTGTATATACACCCAGGGTTGAAAATTTCAACGAAATTTCAGTGGGATCCGAAACATTTTTAATCTCAAAACTTCAAGGTACATGTAAACCGATTTCAAAATAAGTTGAAAAATATGTTAGAAATTCATGAATATGAAGTGAAATTTGAAATCTGAAACTCCAAAATAATCGCATATTTCAGCGTATCCGAAATCAATTTCTCTCCGACTTCCAAAATTCAAAAAGCTTGTGACACACCCATGGACCAAAGAACCATGTCGAGCCATAATAATACATAAAAGAAAAAAGGAAAAAAAAACTAGGGGCGTTGATATTCGGGGGCACCGGCCGCTAACACGCACCAGCGCTAGCTAGACCCCTGGAAGTAGCTAGCGACAAGAGGAGGCCGCTCCGGGGCGGCCAATCAGATCGGGGAGGCGATTTCCCTTTCCGTCCTCGCTCATCAGAGACGGCGAGGGGAGCGCCGGCTGACCCCCTCCTCTCTCTCTTCCTCCTGTGCGCTCATTTGGCGCCTGCCCTGCGCCCCAAAACCTCCAACCAATTTGCGCTGCCGCCCCTCCCCCTCCCCCTCCCCCTCCCCATCCTCCTCCCCGCACGCACGCAGGCAGCCAGGCCCATCTTTAAAACGGCCACCCTCCCCGTGCCGCCATAGTTGGCCTGGCCACCCAACCTCCCTCCCCCCTCCCCCTCCCCCTCCCCCCCTCACTCGCTCGCCCCCAGCACGCGCAATGGCGAAGCCCCGCAAGAACTCCGCCGCCGCCGCCGCGAACGGCAACGGAAACTCCGGCGCGGCCGCCGACGCCGCGGCGGACGTGCGCGCCAAGCCGAAGAAGCGCACCCGGAAGAGCGTGCCCCGCGAGTCCCCCTCCCAGCGCAGCTCCGTCCACCGCGGCGTCACGCGGTAAGCTCCCCTCCCTCCCTCGCTCCCTCCAACGTCCCAACCGAACGCGCCGCCAGTCACGCTAACTAACCGCGCCCTCCGCGGATCGCAGGCACCGTTGGACGGGGAGGTTCGAGGCGCACCTGTGGGACAAGAACAGCTGGAACGAGTCGCAGAACAAGAAGGGCAAGCAAGGTGCGTAATTAACCAAGATAATCGCCCCACTGGCTTCGTTAATCCACTGCCGGTTCACTGACGATTTTTTCCTGCATGTCTGCGGCTGTTGTTGTTGTTGTTGGTGCATGCAGTTTACCTCGGTGAGGCTCCCGGGTCACGGCCTTGGCATGAGACGGCCGGCCGGCCCGCCCGATCTCCACCCCGTCATTTCCCTCGCCTCGCCGTCAAAAAGAATTGCGTGCTAGAGAGAATTTTACTACTAGTAACTGATGATGTCGTGGTTGGTATTGAGCAGGGGCGTATGACGAGGAGGAGGCCGCGGCCCGGGCGTACGACCTGGCGGCATTGAAGTACTGGGGGCCCGACACCATCCTCAACTTCCCGGTAGGGCATAGTACCGCACCATATTTACTCGTTGCACATTCCGGTCCACCACTAGCCCACCGCCACCAGCACCACAGGAGTAGCACAAGTTTTTTTTTTCTTTTTCTTTTTTGCGGGGAGGAGTAGCAGAAGTTTGTAGTATTTGAGGCTGATTTTTTAATTTTCCCCTTTTCTTTCGAGTACCTCGTTGTACTCGGTACTGTCGGTTGGCACCCCTCGGATGTCGAATTCGGGGGTCTATTGCCGACGAAGAAACGAAAATCTGGATGAGGCAAATCTTATGCATTCGTTTTGGAAAAAAACATAATCGGTTGTCGGCTGTCGTTCATTATAGAGCGTGAATTCTATGCAAGAAACTCGGGTTCATGTATTACACGGATTTTATGAGTTAATTATTGTTCTAGTGTAACTAGATGGAACTTGCTTCAGTTTTTGGAAATAGACTAGAGTTGTATACATTTTTATGAAAGTACACTTGCCATGTCACGTCTGAACAGTTGAATCTCTTTTTTTCCACAAGAATATTTGCTGAGCTCTTAATTTGTTTGCAGCTGTCTGTATACGAAGAGGAGTTGAAAGAGATGGAGGGACAATCGAGGGAAGAGTATATTGGGTCACTCAGGAGGTAATGACTATCAAATTTTACAATTTTTCTTCTTCCGAATCTTCAATTTCTGTAAGAAATAGCACAGACTTCAACAAATGTAAACCTTAAAATAGATCGTGCAGTATTATCTTTTAGCCAAAATGTAAAATAATAATACTGATGTCCATGCATGTGATATTTATTTCCACAGGAAAAGCAGTGGGTTCTCACGAGGGGTCTCCAAGTACCGCGGTGTCGCAAGGTAACATCTCTCCACCGTCGTCGCAACGGGATTTCAAACCGCACGACAGTAACCTGGGATCTTGAAAGACAAGACTCGCAAAGCAACACGTAGGTATTCATTCGCAACAAAAATGTTTGCAGGCATCATCACAACGGGAGGTGGGAGGCCCGGATCGGCCGCGTGTTCGGCAACAAGTACCTCTACCTCGGCACCTACGGTACGTACGTACTGTGCCTACCTTGTGAAAACGAAATTACCATGCCTCCTTCCACAATGCTCCTACCATGCCTCTTCACCAAAACCACACAAAAACACAAGCGTCTAGTAGTACGTAGCATCTCACAACGCTCTCAATAAATGGCTTGTACATACATATTTTTTTGACTCATAAATTCTCCAACCGTACGTGCGTACGCACTGTTCGTGAAGGCCAAATCTGAGGTCGCACCACCGGTGTACCGCGGCCTACACTTCTAGACTTATTAGTACGAGATCTCTATTAGTACTGGCAGCGTACGTGGTTACACGGTGACGATTAAGCACAAAGCCTGACCATCATAGTCTGGCTTATTAGTGGCTAGTAGAGGCCTAATTAAGCACAAGCTTGACCAGATAGTTGGCCAGCTGATTCGATTCGTACAGTGTGTGACTGAAATGGCCGGGGGCATGCCTGTTAATGCTAACCCAGGTGTACGATTAGGGTGCAATTAAACGTTGGATAGGGTACAATGCAGTCGCTGTCAGGAGTCAATCTCGAATTCCACATCACATTTACTTAGAGTCTCCGTGATGGTGATGCCAGCCGATCGGAGAGGCTGCCGGTGCAAGGAGCCGAGGCGTGTTCGCTTTTGGCAGCGCACAAGTTTCATGTGAATCCCGTGACAACGTCCGGAATTACAGCGTGATATGTCGCGTCCCAAATGTGATCTTGGAAAGAAGAAGAACCCAGACTAGAGAACACATGCACAAACGTAAATAGCGTCCGAATTACCATGTCTAAATATATACTACTTCATTCGTCTGAAATTACCCGTCGTGTAAGTATATAAAAAATAAATATGTTTAGAATTAAAATACATATAAATACATCCATTCTTATAACACGTCTCATCTGGTTACCATGGCTAAATCTGATGTCAGGTTTTTAGCATTACCGTATTTTTTTTTCAGTAAGAGATGTTCACATGTCGTCGGTAGTTTCGGGGTTGTAGGTGCGTCCCCACGGTTTAAATCCACATAATGAATTACACAGTGAAATATAGGGTGGTCTTAGATCCAAGTAGTTGAGCAAGCAATGGCAGGAGGTCTCGGCAGTTCCAATTCCGGTTAGTTGGGGATTAGATGCCATGACTCAGTGAGCTCGACCCCAGCAACGCCGTACTCCAACTTCCAGCGGTCCAAAGATCGGCACTGTTCACGCCGCAGAAGTGCAATCGCACTTGCACCTAGACCTAGTGGCTAGTGATGGCGACGATGGCGATCGGAGCATGAGGGAGTGATCTAATCATCGGATGATGTGCGCAGCGACGCAGGAGGAGGCGGCGATGGCGTACGACATGGCCGCGATCGAGTACCGCGGCCTCAACGCGGTCACCAACTTCGACCTCAGCCGCTACATCAAGTGGCTCCGCCCCAGCGCCGCCGACGCGTCGGGCGCCGCCGGCCGGAGCGCGCACCCGATGCTGGCCGGCCTCGCGGGGCAGGAGCTCCCCGCGATCGACCTCGACGCCATGGCGTTCCAGCACGACCTCCACCAGCAGGGCATGGAGGACGGCATGGCCGCGGAGGCTGCGGGGGCGCAGTTCCCGCTGGTGCCGGCCACGGCGTCCACGCTCGGCCACACGCCCACCACGTCCGCGCTCAGCCTGCTGCTGCAGTCGCCCAAGTTCAAGGAGATGATCGAGCGGACGTCGGCCGCCGAGAGCAGCACCACCACCACCACCACGTCCTCGTCGTCCATGTCCACGCCGCCGCCGCCGCAGGCCACCAGGGACGACGGCGCCTCGCCGCAGTGCAGCTTCCCGGAGGACATCCAGACCTTCTTCGGCTGCGACGACGGCGTCGCCTACACCGACGTCGACGGCCTCTTCTTCGGGGACCTGTCCGCATACGCGTCGCCGGCGTTCCAGTTCGAGCTGGACTTGTGATCGCGCCGGCGTGCGTGGGCCACTGGCCGGACTGATGCGCGCCATTAATTGGTTTCTTCCAATGCGGCCGGGGGGTTTTGTCAATAGGATAATCAGACGGAGAAGAGACAAAGGACAGAGGAGGACAGAGCAAGATAACAGACAATTGTTACAGTGCAGCTAGTGAGGACTGAGAATTATTTCAAGATTATTTTTTATTTTTGCCCTTTCTTTTGGTATAATCAGAGGTATAGTGTAAGAAAAAGAGATTGTTTCATTTGTTTAAGGATCCATGACAGTCAAAATAAGGAGCTAATATATATACGTATATTCACATGAGTTCTTTTTTCAGGAAGATTCTTTCATTTTGGATTATTTAACGGTTTTGTTGAAACTCAGTTAGCTGGAAAATAAGGGCTCCTTTGATACAAAGGAATTTCATTGAATTTTTGGAGGATTTGGATCCTTAGGATTTTTTCCTATGATGGTCGTTTGATTCGTAGGATTGAAATCCTTTGAAATTTTTTCATAGGATTCGTTTGTACTACATTTTGGAAGAAAATTCCCATCCACTTAAACCTTTTTGTAGAATTCCTTTGTTTTTCCTGTGCTATCAAACACACTTCCAAATCCTGTAATGTAGAAAAAGACATGCCACTCTATTCCTACGTTTTTTCTATTCCTGCATTTTGAGAATCCTATGAATCAAAGAGGCCCTAAATTGCACGCAATCACTTTTTTGACCATCGGATCTAAAGGCTGGAGATTCAGACCGGCACTTTGTCTGTTTGCAAATGCGAGCTGAGCAACGACGGACACCGTACTTGTTTCGTTTGACTTTCCTCTTTATCTACACTAGCATGCACCAACACACTAGCAGCTACTATCACTCATGTTTATTTTATTTTTGTCTACATGGGCCTTTTGACATCATGTCCAAGCTAGGGGATGCATGTTAGGCCTTTTCCTATGCTTCATCTTGTATCTCTGCTAAAAGCATCTCTGTATAACGTCGACTCGCAAAACGCGTTTACAGTTCGCGGAAAAATGACTTTACGGGCCAACGCGGGCAAGGGCAGAGTCAGACCCTGCAATATGGATCCGTAAAAAAGATATTCACACAAGATGTTTTTTTACGGATCGGCTACGCGGGGTGTGTTTGGGCGCCGCCACGCCGACCCACAAACCAAAAACCCCCAATAAGCGAATTTGACAACGATTTCGACAAATGAGTTCAAATAAAACATAGTTCGCACGCAAATAAAATCATAGTTTTGTAGAACAAATGCAAAAGGACTTCATGCAAAAGCGTGACCACGACCGTCATCATCTTGGTCGCTCTTCACTCCGCACCGCATCCATCAAGGTCATCGCCACCCCCGAATCCATCGCCGACACTTGTTCCAACTTCGACACTGAAATCATCGACGACATTGGTTCCAAATCCAGATGAGAAAACATCGTCGACACTGTAACACGCACCGGCCGACGCAAGCATCCACCTCTTCAAGATGTCTCTCCTTGCCATATCATGCCATTCTTTGCTTATGTCGTCCATGTCATTGCGGTTCAATGTCATGATCCTATTCTCTTCGGCAAGAAGCTTGGATATGGCTTTGTTCTCAGCGGCACGTGCTCTTCTCTCCTTAATGTCCGCTTTGCGCAACCCCTCGTCCTTGAGCAATTGCCACTTCTCTTGCTTCTCTCGTGCATTCTTCTCGGCCAACTCTATCTTTGTCTCCAATGTCTTCGCTAGCATCAATTCATTTGATTGCATCATGGCATCTATCTTGTCCCCCAAGCTCGATGTTTCGTGTTCCCTCTTGATCTTCTCCTTTGTCTTCTTGTCACCATCGGGCTTGTTCAAGTTTCTTGGGCCATCATCATCTTCATCTTCATCCATGTTCGTAAGTGAACCTCTCTTCGGTGGGGATTCTTTGTCAATTAACTTCCACTTGTCGCGGTCTTTGAGCATATCCCAACAATGTTGTAGTTTAATTTTTTTGCCTTCGGAAGCTTTCATGTCTTTGTATCGTTGTTGGACAATTTTGTCCTACACAATTAATACAAAGTCAAATGATGCAATCACTTCATATGATGCAAATGACGTGCACAACTTGGGACATGAAAACGAACTCATATAACTGAATTCCATAGTTCCACTTGGAGGTGCATTGCGAACTTTTTCCAAGCAAGTTGCCCAACGGCTAAAATCGGCTTGATCACGTCCCAACGACCTTGGAGTGACCTAAAGGTCCGTGGTGTCCTATGGGGATGCTTGGCCATCATGCGGAAGTATTGATCTTCGATTCTTTGACAATATCTCTTGGAGGTTTCAGACGTACCCGTGCAAGCATCCATAGACACCGCACCCCAAGCCTTGATCAAGATTATTTAATGGTTTTACTAAAACTTAGCTAGCTGAAAAATAAATGGTCTCATTCATTTTTTTGGCCGGCGGATCTAAAGGCTAGATATTTGGATCGGTAGTTTGTTTGTTTACAAATGCGAACTGAGTAACGACCGATGCAGTAGTGCTGAAATTAATTGTACTACTGAGAAGGTCAACGTAAGCTTTGGTGATATGTCTCATGAGTTTAATTTCTCCAAGTTTACTAAACGGCCACATGAAAAATATTTGCCTAATAAGGGTGAAATAATTGATCTTGCTTCTATTGATGTACCTCCTACCTATCCACTAGAACAATATTTGCTAGACTATGAAAATGATATGCGCGTGAATGAAAGGAAGGAAATAGATAAGATATTCTTTGAGCAACAACCTATCCTTAAGCACACCTATGAGTTGATATTTTGGGGTATCCTCCTCAACCCAAGGGAGATCCCGTGTTTGATCTTAAGACATTACCTGATACTTTGAAATATGCTTACCTTGATGAAAATAAGATATATCCTGTCATTATTAGTGCTAACCTTTCAGAGCATGAAGAAAAGAGATTACTCAAAACTTTAAGGAAGCAAGGGGCTGCTATTGGGCAACTCTGGAGGATCTTAAGGGCATAAGCCCCAATCTCTGTTAGGTGCTAAACCCGTCGTTGATCATTAACGTCGTCTCAATCCTAAGATGGAAGAGGTGGTAAGAACTGAAATATAAAAAGTTCTAGAGGCATGTATAATTTATCCTATTGCTGATAGTAGATGGGTAAGTCATGTTCATTGTGTTCCTAGGAAAGGTGGTATAACTATTGTTCCTAATGATAAAAATGAACTTATTCCAGAAAGATAGTAACTGGTTATAGGATAGTAATTGATTTCAGGAAATTGAATAAAGCTACTATAAAAGATCATTACCCCTTGCCTTTTATTAATAAAATGTTAGAAAATTTATCCAAGCACACACACTTTTGCTTCCTGGATGGATATTATGGATTCTCTAAAATACCTATGTCAAAAGAGGACCAAGAGAAAACTATCTTTACTCGCTCTTTTGGAGCTTATGCTTATAGGAGTATGCCTTTTGGTCTATGGAATGCACCTTCTACCTTTCAAAGATGTATGTCTTCTATATTCTCTCACTTTTGTGAAAAGATTGTTGAGGTTTTCATGGATAATTTTTTCGTTTACGGGACTTCTTTTGATGATAGCTTGAGCAACCTTGATCGAGTTTTGCAGGGATCTGAAGAAACTAATCTTGTCTTGAATTGGGAGAAGTGCCACTGTACGGTGAATGAAGGTATAGTACTTGGTCATAAAATTTCTGAACGAGGTATTAAGGTGGACAAGGCCAAAGTTGGTGCAATAGAGAAAATGCCATGCCCAAAGATATCAAAGGTATAAGAAGTTTCCTTGGTCATGCTGGTTTCTATAAGCGTTTCATTAAAGAATCCTCAAAGATTTCTAGGCCATTAACTAATATTCTTCAAAGAGATATTCCTTTTGTTTTCGGTGATGATTGTGTAGAAGCCTTCGAAATACTTAAGAAAGCCTTAATTTCTGCACCTATTGTTCATCCACGTGATTGGAACTTACCATTTGAAACCATGTGTGATGCTAGTGATTATGTTGTTGGTGCTGTTCTAGGGCAAAGAGTAGACAAGAAATTGAATGTTATTCATTATGCTAGTAAGACCCTAGATAGTGCCCACAGAAATTATGCTACTACTGAAAAAGAATTCTTAGCAACTGTGTTTGTGTGTGATAATTTTAGACCTTACATTGTTGATTCTAAAGTAACTATTGACACTGATCATGCTGCTATTAAATAACTTATGGAAAACAAAGATGGTAAACCTAGACTTATCAGGTGGGTGCTTTTATTCCAAGAATTTGACTTGCATATTGTTGATAGGAAGGGAGCTGAAAACCCTGTAGCAGATAACTTGTCTAGGATGGAAAATTGTTCTTGATGACCCACTGCCTATTGATGATAATTTTCCTGATGAGCAACTTGCTGTTGTAAATACTTCACATAGTACCCCTTGGTATGCAGATTATGCTAATTCCATTGTTTCTAACACTAGTGCAGAAAATCCTAGCTATGTCATGGCAAAAAGGGACCTTTTGGCATGGAAACCCGACGCCACCAAAATGGCACCACTGTTAGAATATAGTGGTGGCATTGGAGACTACGCGAGCGGTATTTTGAATACCTATGGCGTGGGACAGAGTGGCACACCAACATTGTCATATTTAGCTAATAAAAAAAATATAGTACCAGCTTCACAAACTAAATGTTTAAGCTGTTCACAAAAGATGCTACTAGATCCACAAACTAAATGTTTCATGAAATTCACAAAAGAAAAGTACCAAATTAACTTCTCATTGTACAATGTATCTATTTCCCCCTGTGCACACTACCTAGTTTTTCCAAGGACTAACTTAAGCTCACGAAGCTTATTCCTGTTCATGTCCCCCTCTATCATGTAATGGGCTTTCTCCGTCTTCAATTTATGATTTTGGACTTCAGGACTTCTATCTCCTTCTCGTAATGACTTATGTCAGTCCTTAGAAACTTGACCTGACGCTCGAGGCTGTAAATGTTATGACTAGCAATAGCATTGCCATCAATAATCTTGTCCCTCTTCTTCTCCACGGAAGCATTAAATTAATGGAGCACATTGATGTCACATGTCTTCTGCTCTTTGGGTGCTGGAGAAGGTGGAGCTCATACGTATACCTGGCAAGGGTTTCAAAACATCAACAATTAATTACTTGGTTGCATATATTGATGATTGCAATGTGCCCATGCATGTTTTCTGTAATGATTACCTGGTTGGTGCTTACTTCGTCTTTATCTTTGGCAAACGCCGACCAGTGCTCAGAGGAGCCTTCTCAGATGGTAGAGTGAGCCATGTTGTAGCATAAAAAATGAGAAGAACTAAGTTTCTCACTGAAACCTATCAAATGCATGCCAAAGAAGAACTAAGGGTGTGTTCAGTCAGACGAGCAGCAGCGGCGGCGCACGCGGACGAGCAGCGACGGTCGCGCACGCGGGAGAGTAGTAGCGGTGGGGCACGCGGACGAGCGGCAGCGGAGGCGCATGCGGACGAGCAGCTGCAACGACGACGGATGAGCAGCTGCAGCGGACGAGGAGACGGAGCCGGTTCCGCGTGGTCCGCTCGATTTGGAGAGACCGCGCGGAACAACATATCGAGGGGATTTGCCGTTCCCTGGAATAGACTGGTTCCGGTTCCTCTATCAATCTAAACACGTGAATGGGCCTTTGGGACTGAACCGACCCGTCCCATTGCACTTTGTTCCACCAACTAAACACACCCTAAGTTTCTACAAATGGGTAGATGACTTTGTTAGCTTCTGTATTTTTTTACTATCATGTTTCCAAATGAGAAACTAATTATGAGTGTGTTGGCTACATAAAAGGAAGAGGCAGATCAATTGTGTAGATACCTATTTTTTCTATACAACTTTGAAAGATTGATAGATAAATAATCACATAGATGGGAATTTGTTAATTCAACCTCTCATTGAAACCTATCAAATGCATGCCAAAGAAGAACTAAGTTTCTATAAATGTGTAGATGACTATTTTTAGGTTCTGCATTTTTTATATCATGTTTCCAAATGAGAAATCAATTATGAGAACATGTTTGGTTGTTAAAAAAGGGACAAATCCAAAGAAAATAATCAGCTAACCAACAGTCCTGAATTAATAAGCATTGAGATCCATCTAGCAAACTAGACAAACTGGAGTATTCTCAGAATACTTTAAAAATGCCGAGCTACCAAACTGGGCCTTAAGAAACACCTACATTTTCTTCTCTGAATTTTACTAAACAAACCTAGAACCTTAGTCGTTATCTGCATTACTAAAACAAATTAAACTAGCTAGAATTGCATGACCTCTAAGAAACATATCCTAAGGTTTGCTAAATTTGGCAGCTACAATACCTCTTTACATACCTCTTTGCATATGACATGGCGGGCGGCGTCAGCGGTGGGGCGGCGGGTCGGACGACAACGGGCAGCGTGAGAGGGGTGGTGTTTGGCTGCGTTGGGATGTGCGACGGTAGGGATTGAGAGGAGAAGAAGGGAGTTGGGGTTCGAGAGTGTGGGGAGTAGGATGCGCGACAGGGATTAGACATATTAGTGCTCGTGTGGGCCTAATGGGCCTAAAGCGCAACGCGGGGACTAATGTTCAATGGCAGCACTAATCTGATAGCTATGGCGTTCAAATTTGTCCAACGACATCACTATTTGAAAATATTAGTGCTGGCGTTGGTTAGAAACGACGTGCCACGAACAAGAGTTGTGGCTATCCATTTCTCCACTAGTGTAAATATATTCCTCCTAGCTTCACCTATCAATCTTTTATGATTTACGACATCACTTTTGGGATAACCCACATCTTTATAAAGGAGTAGATGGTGTTATTAGATGGTGTGTACCTGAGCATGAACGTGAACATATCCTAAGAAAGTGTCATTCCGAGGCCTACGAAGGACACCATGCTGGTGACAGAACTGCACACAAGGTATTATAATCCGGTTTCTATTGGCCTAATCGTTTTAAATATGCTCGTAAGTATGCCCTTTCATGTGATGAATGTCAAAGAGTTGGTAACATTAGTAAACGCAAGAAAATGTCTATGAACTATTCACTTGCTATTGAACCATTTGATGTGTGGGGCTTTGATTTTATGGGACCTTTTCCTTCATCTAATGGGTATACTCATATTTTAGTTGTTGTTGATTCTGTTACTAAGTAAGTAGAAGCTATTCCAAATATTAGTGTTGATCATAATACCTCTATTAAAATTCTTAAATACATTATTTTTTCAAGGTTTGGAGTTCCTAGATATTTAATGACTCATGCTGGTTCACAGTTTATTCATAGTGCTTTCCGTAAAATCATAGCTAAATATGATGTTAACCATAGAATTGCATCACCTTATCAACCTTACTCTAGTGGCCAATTTGAACTGACTGATAACCCACAAGTATAGGGGATGCAACAGTTTTTGAGGGTAGAGTATTCAACCCAAATTTATTGATTCGACTCAAGGGGAAGCCAAAGAATATTCTCAAGTATTAGCAGTTGAGTTGTCAATTCAACCACACCTAAAATATTTTAGTATTTGCTGCAAAGTATCAGTAGCAAGGTAGTATGATAGCAGCAGAAGCAACAGTAACGAGTAGTAGCAAAGTGACACGAGTAGCAGCAAAGTAACAATAGTAGCAATAGAGTAGCAGTAGCAGCAGTGACAACAGAAGCGGCAAAGTAACGTAGCAAGGACCAGTAGGAAAAGACTCGTAGGCATTGGATCGGTGATGGATGATTATGTCGGATGCTATTCATCATGCAACAGTTATAATACAGAGAGATAAGTAACTAGCTCCAGTTCTTCAATGTAATGTAGGCATGTATTCCGTATGTAGTCATACGTGCTTAGGGAAAAGAACTTGCATCACATCTATTGTCCATCCCTCCTGTGGCAGTGGGGTCCTAATGGAAACTACAGGATATTAAGGTTCTCCTTTTAATAAAGAATTGGACCAACGCATTAACACTTGGCGAATACATGAACTGCTCATACTATGGTCATCTCCGGGAGTGGTTCCGGCTATTGTCACTCCGGGGTTGTCGGGTCATAACACATAGTAGGTGACCACAACTTGCAAGATAGGATCAAGAACACACATATATTGGCAACAACATAATAGGTTCAGATCTGAAATCATGGCACTCGGGCCCTAGTGACAAGCATTAAGCATGGCAAAGTAGTAGCAACATCAATCTCAGAACATAGTGGATACTAGGGATCCATCCCCGTAAAACTAACTCGATTACATGATAGATCTCATCCAACCCATCACCGTCCAGCAAGCCTACGATGAGATTACTCACGAACGGTGAAGAGCATCATGGAATTGGCGATGAAGGAAGGTTGATGATGACGATGGCGACGATTTCCCCTCTCCCGAGCCCAGAACAGACTCCAGATCTGCCCTCCAAAGGAAGAACAGGAGGTGGCGGCGCCTTCGTATCGTAAAACGCGATGAACTCTTCTCCTTGATTTTTTTTCTAGGCGAAACAGACTAAATAGAGCTGGATTTGGAGGCGGTGGAATTTTGTGGGCCCCACAAACCTGCCAAGCGCGGCCAGGGGGGCGCCTGGTGGGCTTGTGGGCTCCACGCTCCACTTCCTGCGCTGACTCTTGCGCCAGTATTTTTTATATAATCCACAAAAATTCTCCGTAAATTTTCAGGTCATTCCGAGAACTTTTATTTCTGCGCAAAAACAACACCATGGCAATTCTGCTGAAAACAGCGTTAGTCCGGGTTAGTTCCATTCAAATCATGCAAATTAGAGTCCAAAACAAGGGCAAAAGAGTATGGAAAAGTAGATACGATGGAGACGTATCAACTCCCCCAAGCTTAAAACCTTGCTTGCCCTCAAGCAGTTCAGTTGACAAACTGAAAGAGACAAAAGAAAAACTTTTACGAACTCTGTTTGATCTTGTTGTTGCAACTATGTCTAACTCATAACCAGAATTTCAGCAAGATCACAAGCTAACCACATAAGCAAATGACATCTAGGTCTCACGGTAAACTCATATCAATGGCATAATCAACTAGCGAGCAAATAATAATAAGTCTCAAACGTCAACCCTTCAATCAAAACAATCATGAAGCAGTACGAACAGATGATACCTCGCTAGCTCTTTCTGAGACCGCAAAACATAAATGCAGAGCACCTTCAAAGACCAAGGGCTGACTAAACATTGTAATTCATGGCAAAGAAGATCCAGTCACAGTCATACTCAATCACAGTTAAAAGCAAAGCATAAAAATGACAGAGGTGCTCTCTAATTGGTGCTTTTATAAGAAGAGGATGACTCAACAGGAACATAAATAGACAGGCCCTTCGCAGAGGGGAGCATTGATTTGCAGAGGTGCCAGAGCTCAAGCTTTTAAAACAGAGATAATAATTTTGGGTGGCATGCTTTCATTGTCAACGCGATGACTAAGAGTTTTCACCATCTTCTACGCTACACATGCTATAGGCGGTTCCCAAACAGAAAAGTGAAGTTTTGACTCCCCCACTACCGATCAATCACACTCCACGACTAGCCGAATACTCGGGTGCCGTCCATACCAACATCAATCTAGGGGGAGTTTTGTTTGCAATTATCTTTTCGATTTGAGCATGGAACTGGGCATTCCAATTACCGGGCCCTTTCTCGTGAATGATAGTGAATAAACACATATCAAGGATAACACGCCTAGCATGGAAGATACACATAGCCCCCTGTCACCACATGAGCGGTTCGGGCATGCAAAACGGATTATTTCTTGAAGATTTGGAGAGTGGCACATGCAAATTTACTTGGAACGGCTGGTAGATACCGCATATACGTAGGTATGGTGGACTCATATGGAACAACTTTGGGTTTATGGAAGTGGATGCACAAGCAGTATTCCTGCTTAGTATAAGTGAAGGCTAGCAAAAGACTGGGAAGCGACCAACTAGAGAGCGACAAGAGTAATTAAAATGCATTGAGATTAACCAACATTGAGTGCAAGCATGAGTAGGACATAAATCACCATGAACATGAATATCATAAAGGCTATGTTGATTTTGTTTCAACTACATGCGTGAACATGCGCCAAGTCAAGACACTTGAAACATTCAAAGGAGGATACCATCCTATCATACTACATCATAGTCATCTCAAAATTCATGTTGGCATCCAAGACAAACCATTATAAGCTCCTAGCTAATTAAGCATGGCATCAGAAACTATGACCTCTAAGTTGTCATTGCAAACATGTTTCTCTCACAACAAAGCTGAATCAGGAACGATGAGCTAGTCATATTTACAAAAACAAAATAGATCGAGTTCATACCAGCTTTTCCAGGCTCAGTCACTTCATCATATATCGTCATTATTGCCTTTCACTTGCACGACCAAATGATGTGAACAATAATAAGAGTGCTCGTGCATTTAACTAAGCTGGAATCTGTAGGAAAACACAAAGGAGAAGACAAAGTAATATGGCTCTTTGACAGATAAACAGATATGCATGCGAGAGCCACTAAACATTGTAACCATGGTCTTCTATCTTGACCCAAAGAAAAAGAAAACTATTTACACGGGAAAGCTCCCAACAAGCAAAAGAAGAACAAGAAAATCTTTTTGGGTTTTCTCAAACTAGACAGACACACGAAAAGAAAACGAGAAAAAGAAAATAAACTAGTATAGATGATACAGTGGCAAAGTGTGAACACCGACAAACAAAGTGAAAGCATAAGCAAGAATGTAAAGTCGGTGAGAAACACGTCCTCCCCCAAGTTTAGGCGTTTGGCCTAAGTTGGTCTACTCCCAAGGAGGGAAATAACCAGCTCCGGGGTACTCCGGAGTGGACTGAGGATGCCACTGTTGTGTGAGCTCCTCTCGCTCCCACTGATAAACTGGCGTCTGGTACTCAACTGGTGGCTCGGGCACAGGCACCTGTGGTTGGGCTATGCCCCAATATGCGTAGATGTCCGAGGGCACAATAATATACCTGCCTGCATGAAGATTGAACAAAGAAGGTGCAGGCAAATTAATAGTCTCATGAGTACCCTGACTAAATACTAGGTTATAAATCATCCTTTTATTTATATCTCTATCAAGAAAGTCATGGCGAACCATGCTATCATAATCTAGATATCTCTCGGGAAGAAGAATCTATTCTTCCTCGTCCATTCTAATAGGTATCTCAAAATGTCTAGCAAGACGAGTAGCATAGATACCTCCATAGACAACACCTTTAGAATGGCTCGTGTTCAACCGTTGAGCTACTATAGCGCCCAAGCTATAAGTTTTGTCATTATAAAGGGCTTCGTGCAAGACCACGAGATCTGGGGAGCTAAGGGACCCGGCTTTCCCACGGCCAATCAAACATTTTCCCACGAATAGTGAGAAGTACCGAAGCACGGGAAAATGCATGCTAGCAGCTCTGGCGCAAGACACTCCTCTCTCCTCTCCTTCAACAATAGTATCTATGAAAGCCTCCAAGTCCCGTGGACGAGGTCCATTAATATCCCCAACAAAAGGCAATTTGCAAACATTGCAAAAATCCTAGAGTGACATGCGCTGGGGGATATCATATAATTTGAACTCAACCATAGGAGGACTCTTCCTCGGATAGAAGTTAAAGCTTTGCACGAAGATATTAGTGAGGAGGAGGTATTGCGGACACTTATCTGCAACCAAGGCGGTAAGGCCTGCGTTCTTCACCAAGTAATAAAAGTCCTCATAAAGTCCGGCGGCGCGTAAGAACACATCACTTGGCCACTCGCACGCTCGAACTTCTGCAACTCGGGGGACCGAATACTTGGGCTTCTTCTTGTCACTTCCATCATCCTTGGGGTCACGGCTTGAAGAGCCTCTTAAGAACCTCCTCATCTTTTCCCTTTTCTATATCTGAAAATTTCTGAAATTTTAGTGACTCTAAGGAAAAGTGAATAAGGCCCAACGAAACTCGTAGCAACTACTCCCACAAGTGCCTAGAGGCCATATTACGCATCCAGACTACTTGGGACCAGCTAAAATTAGCATGCAAAGCTCAAGAACAAGGTCACCAAGGCAGCAAAAATGCGCGATGTATAAGGCGCTAGAGCAAAAACTAATTGGACCAATGGAGGAGTCACTTACCAAGGAGCAATTTCCCCCAAAAAAGTTTGGTGAATGGTGCTTTGCACAAGGAGATCAAAAATCCCAGCAAGAAGAGCAAGAACACGGGTTTGAGCTACGAAACGATTTTTTTCTGGAGGTACGAGAAGCAGATGGGAGCTAGAATGAGTGGAGGGGGTGCACGTGGGCCCCACAAGCCTATGTGGCGCGGCCAGGGGGGTGCCCGCACCTCGAGGGCTTGTGGCCCACTGGTGCAACCCCCAGACTAGCTCTTCGTCTCAGTATTTTTCAAAAATTCCAGAAAAAATCATACTTGATTTTCACGGCATTCAGAGAACTTTTATATACAGGGTACTTTTCCACGGGACGCTAAAAGCAGAAAACAGGGAAAACTAAACTAAATCTATCATTTTTCTTCTAAGCAACCGAAGGTGAAAGCTTGGAACAGAGGTTTGTGACTCCTCGATTCATCCATCTCACGGTCATCGCAAGTAATCCGTCAATGAGGTTGATCAAGTCTCCTTGACAAACCTTTTCGAATCGCAAAAGAGAATGGAGAATTTTCGAATAGCCACTAGGTCACCTCAATGGGGATGTGCATATCCCCGACAATCAAATCATACTTCATCTTAACAGGAGGTATAGGGCATTCAAAGCTCCCAATAAGAATCGATGAAGTTTTTTCGATATCATTGATGCAATGTACTCGATATTGTTTCTTCGGAAAGTGCACCGTATGCTCATTACCATTGACATGGAAAGTGACATTGCCTTTGTTGCAATCTATAACAGCCCCAACAGTGTATAAAAAGGGTCTTCCAAGGATGAATGCCATGGCATCATCCTCGGGGATATCCAGAATAACAAAGTCTGTTAAGATAGTGACATTTGCAACCACAACTGGCACATCCTCGCAAATGCCAATAGGGAAAGCAATTGATTTGTCGGCCATTTGCAGAGAGATTTCAGTGGGTGTCAACATATCCAGTTCAAGCCTACGATAAAGAGAGAGAGGCATAGCACTAACACCGGCTCCAAGATCGCATAAAGCAGTTCTAACGTAGTTGCCTTTAATGGAGCAAGGTATAGTGGGCACTCTAGGATCACCTAGTTTCTTAGGAGTTCCACCCTTGAAGGTATAATTAGCGAGCATGGTGGAAATCTCAACCTCAGGTATCCTCCTTTTATTAGTCACAATATCCTTCATGTACTTAGCATACAGAGACATTTTTAGCATATCTGTCAAACGCATTTGCAGAAAGACAAGTCTAATCATTTCAACAAATCGCTCAAAATCCTCATCATCCTTTTTCTTGGATGGTTTGGGAGGAAAGGGCATGGGTTTCTGAACCCATGGTTCCCTTTCTTTACCATGATTCCTAGCAGTGAAGTCGTTCTTATCGTATCTTCTATTCTTAGGCTGTGGGTTATCAAGATCAAGAGCTGCAATCTCCACATCCTTATCATCGCTAGGTTGAGCATCATCATGAACATCACTATTGATATTATCATTAGGCTCATGTTCATCACCACATTGTGTTTCAGCATCAGAGATAGAGACATCGTTTGGACTCTCAGGTGTAGCAGCAACAGGGTTGCTAGCGTGCAAATCCCTATCATCTTTCTTCTTCTTCCTAGGATGACTAGGTGCATCAGTGCTAACTCCTTGAGAATCTTGTTGAGTTCTCTTAGGATGACCCTCAGGATACAAAGGTTTCTGAGTCATTCTACCGCCTCTAGTGACGACTCTAACAAAATTGTCATTCAACTCATTGAGCAAGTCATTCTGAGCCTTAAGTACATGTTCTACTTGAGTAGTTACCATAGAGGCATGTTTACTCAGAAGCTTAAGATCATTGACATTTCTGTCCACACAAGCACTTAAATGACTAAGCATACGAGCATTCTGTTCCAATTGTGTGCTAACATAATCATTGAAACTTTGTTGTTTGGCAACAAATTTATCAAAATCATCTAGGCATAAGCTAGCAGGTTTATCAAAAGGAATATCACTCTCATCGAATCTACGAAGAGATTTTACTTCTACTACCTGTATCGGGTTATCAAGACCATGGATCTCTTCGATAGGTGGTAGATTTTTGACATCTTCAGATTTAATGCCTTTCTCTTTCATAGATTTCTTAGCTTCTTGCATATCTTCAAGACTGAGGAATAGAATACCTCTTTTCTTTGGAGTTGGCTTAGGAGGTGGTTCGGGAATAGTCCAAGCATTCTCATTGCACAAGATATTATTCAATATGATCTCATCTTGTTCTACAGTTCGTTCCCTAAAAACACACCAGCACAACTATCTAGGTGGTCTCTAGAAGCATCGGTAAGTCCATTATAGAAGATATCAAGTATTTCATTCTTCTCAAGAGGGTGGTCAGGCAAAGCATTCAGTAGATGGACGAGCCTCACCCAAGCTTGTGGGAGACTCTCTTCTCCAACTTGTGCAAAGTTGTATATTTCCTGCAAGGCATCTTGCTTCTTATGGGCAGGGAAATATTTTTCAGAGAAGTAGTAGACCATATCCTGGGGGCTACGCACACAACCAGGAGCAAGAGAAGTGAACCAGGTCTTAGCATCATCCTTTAGCAAGAAAGGAAACAACTTGAGGATATAGTAGTGGCGGATCTTTTCCTCATTAGTGAATAGGGTGGCTATATCGTGCAGTTTGGTAAGATGGGCTACAACCGTTTCAGACTCATAACCGTGAAAAGGATCAGATTCGACCAGAGTGATTAACTCAGGGTCGACAGAGAATTCATAATCCTTATCGGTCACAAAAATAGGCGAAGTAGCAAACTTCGGGTCGTATTTTATCCTAGCGTTCAGAGATTGTCCTTTCCACTTGAGCAGTAATTTCTCAACATCATAGCTATCCTTACAAGCAAGAAAGTCCTCAGCTATCTCTCCCTCCATAACATAACACTCAAGCATATCAGGCAATTCATGTCTAGGAGAGCTAGTTCTAGCAGGCAAAATAGCATGTTCTACTTCAATAGTCTGAACAGTTTCAGAAGTATCATCACATTAAGCAGCAACTTTAGCAATTTGTGCATCAAGGAATGCACCTAGTGGTAAAGCAGTATCAAGCATAGCATCATCAGGCAAAGAAGTATCAAGCATAGCATCATCATAAGCATCATGGGCAGCAGAAGTAGCATCATCAAGCACAGGCGACATATGAAGATTTCTAGGAGGAGTGGTGTCGCAAACTTACTCATAACTGAAGGTGAATCAAGTGCAGAGCTAGATGGTAGTTCCTTACATGTCCTCGTAATTGAGGGCAAGACTTTAGTACTTGGATCTATCGGATTCCTCATAGTGACCAGCATACGTAAATCCCAAGTGACTCAGAGAATATAGCTGTGCCTCCCCGGCAACGGCGCCAGAAAATAGTCTTGATAACCCACAACTATAGGGGATCGCAATAGTTTTCGAGGGTAGAGTATTCAACCCAAATTTACTGATTCGACTCAAGGGGAAGCCAAAGAATATTCTCAAGTATTAGCAGTTGAGTTGTCAATTCAACCACACCTGAAAGATTTAGTATCTGCAGCAAAGTATCAGTAGCAAGGTAGTATGATAGCAGCAGAAGCAACAGTAACGAGTAGCAACAAAGTGACAGTAGTAGCAGCAAAGTAACAGAAGTAGCAACAGAGTAACAGTAGCAGCAGTGACAACAGTAGCGGCAAAGTAACGTAGCAAGGGCCAGTAGGAAAAGACTCGTAGGAATTGGATCGGTGATGGATGATTATGCCGGATGCTATTCATCATGCAACAGTTATAACACAGAGAGATAAGTAACTAGCTCCAGTTCGTCAATGTAATGTAGGCATGTATACCGTATGTAGTCATACATGCTTAGGGAAAAGAAATTGCATGACATCTATTGTCCATCCCTCCCGTGGCAGCAGGGTCCTAATGGAAACTAGAGGATATTAAGGTTCTCCTTTTAATAAAGAACTGGACCAACCCATTAACACTTGGTGAATACATGAACCCCTCATATTATGGTCATCTCCGGGAGTGGTTCCGGCTATTGTCACTCCGGGGTTGCCGGGTCATAACACATAGTAGGTGACTACAGCTTGCAAGATAGGATCAAGAACACACATATATTGGTGACAACATAATAGGTTCAGGTCTGAAATCATGGCACTTGGGCCCTAGTGACAAGCATTAAGCATGGCAAAGTAGTAGCAACATCAATCTCAGAACATAGTGGATACTAGGGATCAATCCCCGTCAAAACTAACTCGATTACATGATAGATCTCATCCAACCCATCACCGTCCACCAAGCTTACGATGAGATTACTCACGAACGGTGAAGAGCATCATGGAATTGGCGATGAAGGAAGGTTGATGATGACGATGGCGACGATTTCCCCTCTCCGGAGCCCAGAACGGACTCCAGATCTGCCCTCCAGAGGAAGAACATGAGGTGGCTGATACGTCTCCGTCGTATCTACTTTTCCGAACTCTTTTGCCCATGTTTTGGACTCTAATTTGCATGATTTGAATGGAACTAACCCGGACTAACACTGTTTTCAGCAGAATTGCCATGGTGTTGTTTTTGTGTAGAAATAAAAGTTCTCGGAATGTCCTGAAAATTTACGGAGAGTTTTTGTGGAATAAATGAAAAATACCTGCGCAAAGATCCACCGGAGGAGGTGTGCCAGTGGGCCACAAGCCCACAGGTCGCGGCCACCCCCCTGGGTGCGCCGTGAGGGCTTGTGGGGCCCACATGGCACCACCGCCTCCAAACTCAGCTCTATATCTTCCGTCTCGCCCGGAAAAAAAATCAGAGAGAAGGATTCATCGCGTTTTACGATATGGAGGCGCCGCCACCTCCTGTTCTTCCTGTGGAGGGAAAATCTGGAGTTCGTTTTGGGCTCCGGAGAGGGGAAATCGTCGCCATCGTCATCATCAACCTTCCTCCATCGACAATTCCATGATACTCTTCATCGTTCGTGAGTAATCTCATCGTAGGCTTGCTGGACGGTGATGAGTTGGATGAGATCTATCATGTAATCGAGTTAGATTTGACGGGGATTGATCCCTAGTATCCACTATGTTCTGAGATTGACGTTGCTACTACTTTGCCATGCTTAATGCTTGTCACTAGGGCCCGAGTGCCTTGATTTCAGATCTGAACCTATTATGTTGTCGCCAATATATGTGTGTTTTAGATCCTATATTGCAAGTTGTAGTCACCTACTATGTGTTATGACCCGGGAACCCCGGAGTGACAATAGCCGGAACCACTCCCGGAGATGACCATAATATGAGGAGTTCATGTATTCACCAACTGTTAATGTGTTGGTCCAGTTCTTTATTAAAAGGAGAACCTTAATATCCCGTAGTTTCCATTAGGACCCCGCTACCACGGGAGGGATGGACAATAGATGTCATGCAAGTTCTTTTCCCTAAGCACGCATGACTACATACGGAATACATGCCTACATTAGATTGACGAACGGGAGCTAGTTACATATCTCTCCGTGTTATAGTGGTTACATGATGAATCACATCGGTCTAACTCATCCATCACCGATCCACTGCCTACGAGTCTTTTACTACTGGTCCTTGCTACGTTACTTTGTCGCTGCTACTGTTGCTATTGATGTTACTCTGCTGCTACTGTTGCTACTGCTGTTACTGTGCTGCTACTGTCACTACTGCTGTTACTTGCTAATTTGTTGTTACTTGTTGCAAGACTTTTCCGACACCGTTGCTGGGGAAGAATAGTTCCCCGTCCATGTGTAACTTACTGGCGTCATTGATACAATAGTTAGGAATAGTCTGCCGTCAACAGATCTTTTTCTCACACCGTTGCTATCATACTACTTTGCTACTGATACTTTTCTTGCAGACACTAATCTTTCAGGTGTGGTTGAATCTGACAAACTCAGCTGCTAATACTTGAGAATATTCTTTTGCTTCCCCTTGTGGCGAATCAAGACCTTTTTCTGGCGCCGTTGCCGGGGAGGCACAGCTATATTCTCTGATTCACTTGGGATTTACGTCTGCTGATCACTATGAAGAATTCGAAAGATCCAAGAACTGAAATCTTGCCTTCCACTACGAGGACAGGTAAGGAACTGCCATCTAGCTCTGCACTTGATTCACCTTCAGTTATGAGTAAGTTTGCAACTTCGCCTCCTGCTAGAAATCTTGATATGTCGCCTGTGCTTGATTATGCTACTTCTGCTGCCCTTGATGCTATGCTTGATACTATGCCTGATGATGCTATGTTTGATACTATGCCTGATGATGCTATGCTTGATACTATGCCTGATGATGCTATGCTTGATACTATGCCTGATGATGCTATGCTTGATACTGCTTTGCCACTTGGTGCATTCCTTGATGCACATATTGCTAGAGTTGCTGCTAGACGTGATGATACTTCTGAAACTGCTGATACTATTGAAGTAGAACCTGCTATTTTGCCTGCTAGAACTAGCTCTCCTAGACCTGCTATGCCTGATATGCCTGTTATGCCTGATACGCGCTATGTTATGGAGGGAGAGATACCTGAGGATTTTCTTGCGTGTAAGGATAGCTATGATGTTGAGAATTTGCTGCGCAAGTGGAAAGAAAAATCTCTGAACGCTAGGATGAAATACGACCCGAAGTTTGCTACTTCGCCTATCTTTGTGACCGATAAGGATTATGAATTCTCTGTCGACCCTGAGTTAATCACTCTAGTCGAATCTGATCCTTTTCACAGTTATGAGTCTGAAACGGTTGTAGCCCATCTTACCAAACTGCACGATATAGCCACCCTATTCACTAGTGAGGAAAAGATCCGCCACTACTATATCCTCAAGTTGTTTCCTTTCTCGCTAAAGGATGATGCTAAGACCTGGTTCACTTCTCTTGCTCCTAGTTGTGTGCATAGTCCCCAGGATATGGTCTACTACTTCTCTGAAAAATATTTCCCTGCCCATAAGAAGCAAACTGCCTTGCAGGAAATATACAACTTTGCTCAAGCTGAGGAAGAGAGTCTCCCAGAAGCTTGGGGGAGGCTCATCCAGCTACTGAATGCTTTGCCTGATCACCCTCTTGAGAAGAATGAAATACTTGATATCTTCTATAATGGACTTACCGATGCTTCCAAAGACCATCTAGATAGTTGTGTCGGTAGTGTTTTTAGGGAACGAACCATAGAACAAGCTGAGATTCTACTGAATAACATCTTGTGCAATGAGAATGCTTGGACTATTCCCTAACCACCTCCTAAGCCAACTCCGAAGAAAAGAGGTATTCTATTACTCAGTCTTGAAGATATGCAAGAAGCCAAGAAATCTATGCGAGAGAAAGGCATTAAATGTGAAGATGTCAAAATCTACCACCTATCGAAGAGATCCATGGTCTCGATAACCCGATACATGTAGTAGAAGTAAATTCTCTGCGTAGGTTTGATGAGAGTGATATTCCTTTTGATAAACCTGCTAGCCTATGCATGGATGAATTTGATAACTTCGTTGCCAAACAACAAAGTTTCAATGATTATGTTAATAGAAAATTGGAAAAGAATGCTTCTATGCTTAGTCATTTAAGTGCTTGTGTGGACAGAAACATCAATGATCTTAAACTTCTGAGTAAACATGCTTCTATGCTTACTACTCAGGTAGAACAAGTACTTAAAGCTGAAAATGACTTGCACAATGAGTTGAATGACAATTCCGTCAGAGTCGTCACTTGAGGCGGTAGAATGACCGAGGAACCTTTGTATCCTGAGGGTCATCCGAAGAGAATTGAACAAGATTCTCAAGGAGTTAGCACTGATGCACCTAGTCATCCTAGAAAGAAGAAGAAAGATGATAGGAAACTGCACGCTAGCAACCCTGTTGCTGCTACCCGTGAGAGTCCAAACGATGTCTTTGTCTCTGATGCTGAAACACAATCTGGTGATGAACATGAGCCTAATGATAATAATAATAGTGATGTTCATGTTGATACTCAACCTAGCAAATATAAGGATGTGGAGATTGAACCTGTTGATCTTGATAACCCACAACCTAAGAATAGAAGATACGATAA
Organism: Hordeum vulgare subsp. vulgare; assembly: GCF_904849725.1. NCBI lineage: Eukaryota > Viridiplantae > Streptophyta > Magnoliopsida > Poales > Poaceae > Hordeum > Hordeum vulgare. Next base: position 441,220,555 of record NC_058522.1, on the reverse strand, counting down.
GAATGACTTCGCTCTAGGAAGCACGGTAAAGAAAGGGAACCATGGGTTCAGAAACCTATGCCCTTTCCTCCCAAACCATCCAAGAAAAAGGATGACGAGGATTTTGAGCGATTTGTTGAAATGATTAGACATGTCTTTCTGCAAATGCGTTTGACGGGTATACTCAAGATGTCTCCGTATGCTAAGTACATGAAAGATATTGTGACTAATAAGAGGAGGATACCTGAGATTGAGATTTCCACCATGCTCGCTAATTATACCTTCAAGGGTGGAACTCCTAAGGAACTAGGTGATCCCGGTGTGCCCATTATACCTTGCTCCAATAAAGGCAACTACGTTAGAACTACGTTATGCGACCTTGGAGCAGGTGTTAGTGTTATGCCTCTATCTCTTTATCGTAGACATGAACTGGATAAGTTGACACCCACTGAAATCTCTCTGCAAATGGCAGACAAATCAACTGCTTTCCCTATTGGCATTTGCGAGGATGCGCCTGTTGTCGTTGCGAACACCACTATCTTAACAAACTTTGTTATCCTGGATATTCCCGAGGACGATGCCATGACTGTCATCCTCGGAAGACCCTTTTTAAACACTGCAGGGGCTTTTATAGATTGCAACAAAGGCAATGTCACTTTCCATGTCAATGGTAATGAGCATACGGTGCACTTTCCGAAGAAACAATATCGAGTATATTGCATCAATGCTATCGAAAAAACTTCATCGATTCTTATTGGAAGCTTTGAATGCCCTATTCCTCGTGTCAAGATGAAGTATGATTTTATTGTTGGGGAGATACACATCCCCATTGAGGTAACCTAGTGACTATTCGAAAATTCTCCGTTCTCTTTTGCGATTCGAAAAGGTTTGTCGAGGAGACTTGATCAACCCCATTGACGGATTTCTTTCGATGACCATGAGATGGATGAATCAAGGAGTCACAAACCGCTGTTCCAAGCTTTCACTTTAGATTGCTTAGAAGAAAGATGATAGATTTAGTTTAGTTTTCCCTGTTTTTTGTTTTAGTGTCCGGTAAAAAAATACCCCTAAAATAAAAGTTCTCCAAACGTCCTGAAAATCAAGTATGATTTTTTCTGGAATTTTTGAAAAATTCTCAGACAAAGAGCTTGTGTGGGGGCTGCACTAGTGGGCCACAAGCCATTGGGGCGCGGGCACCCCCCGTGGCCGTGCCACCCAGGCTTGTGGGGCCCACAGGAACCCCCTCCACTCATTCTTGCTCTCATCTGGTTCCCCTACCTCCAGGAAAAATTGTTTCGCAGCTCAAACCCGTGTTCTTGCTCCTCTTGCTGGGATTTTCGATTTCTTTCCTCAAATCACCATTCTACGAACTGTTTTGTGGAAATTACTCCTTGGTAAGTGACTCCTCCATTGGTCCAATTAGTTTTTGCTCTAGTGCATTATACCCCGCGTATTTTTGCTGCCTTGGTGACCATGTTCTTGAGCTTTGCATGCTGATTTTAGCTGGTCCCAAGTAGTTTTGATGCGTAATATGGCCTCTAGGCACTTGTGGGAGTAGTTGCTACTAGTTTAGTTGAGCCTTGTTCACTTTTCCTTTGGGTCACTGAAAATTTCAGAAAAGGAAGATGTCCAGGAGAAACTTTCATGGTGGTTCCTCAAGCAAGAGAGGTCCCCGTCTTGCGATTCGGGAGCCTGATCCTTACCAACCAAGGGACGCGCAGGTACAACCATGTGAATGGCCTTCTGATGAATTTACGATTGAGGCAGGTTTCAAAGATGAGTTTGATGCACTTGTTCACAACGTCGTACTCGAAGAATTCTTCTTCGATAAATGTGAACAATATGTTGCTCTCACTGCCTCTTTTGTTCGTAGATTCAAATTTTCAGCTGGCCGTGAGACATCGGTACTGTTTGATATCTGATAAATCATATACCATGGATTTAGAGGATTTCAATAGAATTTGCAAAATACCTATTTGGGGTAGCCTCAATGATCCTCCTAAATCCTCGGTTAGAGATTTTTTGCTCTGGTTTTAGAGTTGGAGAAACTAGAGACATTACGCAAGCTACCATGGGGAGTATTCATTTTCCTGCCTTGCATTACTTTGCCCTCTTCATAGGCAGATGCATTAATGGCAAGATTGAGCATTGTCACCTCTGCGCACCCGACCTTAGTATCCTTAAGAGCGCAGTGACGGGTGACAAAAGCTTCAACATGGGAGCTATAATAGCAAGGAGGATGAATAAGAATGCTAATGAAGGGGATTTCTTTGGTGGGATCTATGCCACTCGCATAGCAAATTTTCTTGGAGTACCCATCCGCGAAGGAGATCCCCCGCTCCATACAGCTTTCCTTGACCACGTCACTTTGACACGCTACCAGTTCCTTGAGAGGGATGATGAATCCCTCCTTTACCTTTTGATATTTAACCGGCAACGTGTTTTCCATATTACCCTTCCTCCTCCTGCCTTCTTTGACTTTCAGGTAAAACAGAGATATTACATAACCAGAGGAGAGGCAGAGGAGTATGAGAGGGAGGCAAAGGTTGCTCGTCTCCGTGAGGCAGCTATTCAGGCAGTGGCTGCATCGCTCCCGTATAACCCCCATTATGATTTTGGGTTTTGCCAGGACCATCCTTGGGAATAGACCAACTTAGGCCAAAAGCCTAAGCTTGGGGGAGTACGTGTTCTCACCGACTTTACATTCTTGCTTATGCTTTCACTTTGTTAAGTGGTGGTCACACTTCGCCACTGTATCATCCATGCTAGTTTATTTTCTTTTTCTCGTTTTCTTTTCGTGTGTCTGTCTAGTTTGAGAAAACCCAAAAAGATTTTATTTTTCTTCTTTTGCTTGTTGGGAGCTTTCCCATGTAAATAGTTTTCTTTTTCTTTGGGTCAAGGTAGAATATATTGGTTACAATGTTTAGTGGCTCTTGCATGCATACTTGTTTAGCTTTCAAAGAGCCATATTACTTTGTCTTCTCCTTTGTGTTTGCATGCAGATTCCAGCGTAGTCCAATGCATGAGCACGCTTATTATTGTTCACATCATTCGGTCGTGCAAGTGAAAGGCAATAATGACGATATATGATGAAGTGACTGAGCGTGGAAAAGCTGGTATGAACTCGATCTATTTTTTTTGTAAATATGACTATCTCATCATGCGTGATTCAGCTTTGTTGTGAGAGAAACATGTTTGCAATGACAACTTAGAGATCATAGTTGCTTATGCCATGCTTACTTAGCTAGGAGCTTATAATGGTTTGTCTTGGTTGCCCACATGAATGTTGAGATGATTATGATGTAGTATGATAGGATGGTATCCTCCTTTAATGATTCAAGTGGCTTGACTTGGCGCATGTTCACGCATGTAGTTGAAACAAAATCAACATAGCCTCTATGATGTTCATGTTCATCGTGATTTATGTCCTACTCATGCTTGCACTCAATGTTAGTTAATCTCAATGCATTTTGATGACTCTTGTCGCTCTCTAGTTGGTCGCTTCCTAGTCTTTTGCTAGCCTTCACTTGTACTAAGCGGAAATACTGCTTGTGCATCCACTTCCATAAACCCAAAGTTGTTCCATATTAGTCCACCATACCAACCTATGTGCGGTATCTACATGCCATTCCAAGTAAATTTGCATGTGCCACTCTCTAAATCTTCAAGAAATAATCTGTTTTGCATGCCCAAACCGCTCATGTGGTGACAGGGGGCTATTGGTATCTTCCATGCTAGGCGTGTTATCCTCGATATGTGTTTATTCACTATCATTCACGAGAAAGGGGCCGGTAATTGGAATTCCCATTTCCATGCTCAAATCGAAAAGATAATTGCAAACAAAACTCCCCGAGGATTGTTGTTGGTATGGACGGTACCCGAGGATTCGGCTAGCCGTGGAGTGTGATTGATTGGTGGTGGGGGAGTCAAAACTTTACTTTTCTGTTTGGGAACCGCCTATAGCATGTGTAGCGTGGAAGATGTTGAGAACTCTTAGTCATTGCGTTGACAATGAAAGCATGTCACCCAAAATTATTATCTCTGTTTTAAAAGCTTGAGCTCTGGCACCTCTGCAAATCAATGCTTCCCTCTGCGAAGGGCCTGTCTATTTATGTTCCTGTTGAGTCATCCTACTCTTACAAAAGCACCAATTAGAGAGCACCTCTGTCTTTTTTATGCTTTGCTTTTAACCGTGTTGAGTATGACTGTGACTGGATCTTCATTGCCTTGAATTACAATGTTTAGTCAGCCCTTGGTCTTTTATGGTGCTCTGCATTTATGTTTTGCGGTCTCAGAAAGAGCTAGCGAGATACCATCTCTTCGTACTGCTTCATGTTGTTTTGGTTGAAGTGTTGACATTTGAGGCTTATTATTATTTGCTCGCTAGTTGATTATGCCATTGATATGAGCTTACCGTGAGACCTAGATGTCATTTCGTTATGTGGTTTGCTTGTGATCTTGCTGAAATTCTCGTTATGAGTTAGACATAGTTGCAACAACAAGATCAAACAGAGTTCGTCAAAGTTTTACTTTTGTCTCTTTCAGTTTGTCAACTGAATTGCTTGAGGACAAGCAAGGCTTTAAGCTTGGGGGAGTTGATACGTCTCTGTCGTATCTACTTTTCCGAACTCTTTTGCCCTTGTTTTGGACTCTAATTTGCATGATTTGAATGGAACTAACCTGGACTGACGCTGTTTTCAGCAGAATTGCCATGGTGTTGTTTTTGTGCACAAATAAAAGTTCTCGGAATGTCCTGAAAATTTACGGAGAATTTTTCTGGAATAAATGAAAAATACCCGCGCAAAGATCCACCGGGGGAGGTGTGCTAGTGGGACACAAGCCCACAGGCCGTGGCCACCCCCCTAGCCACGCCGTGAGGGCTTGTGGGGGCCCACGCGGCACCACTACCTCTAAACTAAGCTCTATATCTTCCGTCTCGCCCGTAAAAAAATCAGAGAGAAGGATTCATCGCGTTTTACGATACGGAGGCGCCGCCACCCCCTGTTCTTCATCTTGAGGGCAGATCTGGAGTCCGCTTTGGGCTTCGAATAGGGGAAATCGTCGCCATCGTCATCATCAACCTTCCTCCGTTGACAATTCCATGATGCTCTTCATCGTTCGTGAGTAATCTCATCGTAGGTTTGCTGGACGGTGATGAGTTGGATGAGATCTATCATGTAATCGAGTTAGTTTTGACGGGGATTGATCCCTAATATCCACTATGTTCTGAGATTGATGTTGCTACTACTTTGCCATGCTTAATGCTTGTCACTAGGGCCCGAGTGTCATGATTTCAGATCTGAACCTACTATGTTGTCGCCAATATATGTGTGTTTTAGATCCTATCTTGCAAGTTGTAGTCACCAACTATGTGTTATGACCTGGCAACCCCGGAGTGACAATAGCCGGAACCACTCCCGGAGATGACCATAGTATGAGGAGTTCATGTATTCACCAAGTGTTAATGCGTTGGTCCAATTCTTTATTAAATGGAGAACCTTAATATCCCGTAGTTTCCATTAGGACCCCGCTGCCACGGGAGGGATGGACAATAGATGTCATGCAAGTTCTTTTCCCTAAGCACTTATGACTACATACGGAATACATGCCTACATTAGATTGACGAACGGGAGCTAGTTACATATCTCTCTGTGTTATAGCTGTTACATGATGAATCACATCCGTCATACTCATCCATCATCGATCCACTACCTACGAGTCTTTTACTACTGGTCCTTGCTACGTTACTTTGTCGCTGCTACTGATGCTACTGATGTTACTCTACTGCTACTGTTGCTACTGCTGTTACTGTGCTCCTACTGTTGGTACTGCTGTTACTCTGCTACTGCTGTTACTCTGCTACTGCTGTCACTACTGTTGTTACTTGCTACTTTGCTGTTACTTGTTGCAAGACTTTTCAGACACCGTTGTCGGGGAAGAATAGTTCCCCGTCCAGGTGCAACTTACTGGCGCCATTGATACAACAGTTAGGAATAGTCTGCCGTCAACATATCTTTTTCTAACACCATTGCTATCATACTACTTTGCTACTGATACTTTTCTTGCACACACTAATCTTTCAGGTGTGGTTGAATCTGACAAACGCAGCTGCTAATACTTGAGAATATTCTTTCGCTTCCCCTTGTGGCGAATCAATAAATTTGGGTTGAATACTCTATCCTCGAAAACTGTTGCGATCCCCTACACTTGTGGGTTATCAGTGACGGCGCCTCCGTATTGTAAAACGCGATTAACTCTTCTCCTTGATTTTTTTTGGGTGAAACGGACTAAATAGAGCTGGATTTGGAGGCGGTGGAGTTTTGTGGGCCCCACAAGCCTGCCAGGCGCGGCCAGGGGGGCTTGGTGGGCTTGTGGGCTCCATGCTCCACTTCCTCCGCTGATTCTTGCGCGAGTCCTTTTTTATATATTCCACAAAAAATCTCCGTAAATTTTCACGTCATTCCGAGAATTTTTATTTCTATGCAAAAACAACACCATGGCAATTCTGTTGAAAACAACGTTAGTCTGGGTTAGTTCCATTCAAATCATGCAAATTAGAGTCCAAAACAAGGGCAAAAGAGTTTGGAAAAGTAGATACGATGGAGACATATTAGTGACCAACTGAGAAATAAAATTATCTTGCAAAAGATTGTCAATAGGTCTAGAAAGAATTGGTCCGAGAAACTTGATGGTGCTTTATGGGCTTATAGAACTGCTTATAAAAATCCTATGGGGATGTCTCCTTATAACATGGTTTATGGAAAAGCTTGTCATTTACCTCTTGAGTTAGAAAATAAAGCTTATTGGACAATTAAAAAACTTTATTATGTATTTACACTTGCGTGTGAAAAGAGGTTATTTGACATTAGCTCATTATATGAATGGAGGACACAAGCCTATGAAAATGCGAAATTGTTTAAAAAACAGTTAAGAGATGGCATGATAAGATAATCCAAAAATGAGAATTCAATGTAGGAGATCTATTGCTTTTGTACAATCCTCGTTTCAGATTCTTTGCATGTAAACTCCTCTCCAAATGTGAAGGCCCATATGTTGTTGAGAAGCTCTATTGCTCTAGTGCTATAAAGATCAATAACTTCGAAGGCAAAAATTTGAGAGTGATAAATGGGCAAAGAACTAAGTATTATACCTCAGGTCCGTCCATTAATGTTGAAACTAACATTATTCAAGTAATAACACCGGAGGAGCACATAAGAGAGACCTTCTGAAACGCTCCATAAACCTAAAAAGGGAGCAGGTACGTGAAAAGGTAAGAAAACCGACTCCAAAATATCCAAAAAAATGTTTTGTTGGTTTTGGTATTTTAGAAAAATTACAAAAATAAAAAGGAGTCATGGGGACCCACGAGGGAGGCACAAGCCAACAGGACGCAACCACCCCCCTGGCCGCACCCAGATGGCTTGTGGGGCTCTCGTGTGCCTCCCGGACTCCGTTTTCTTCTCGATCACGTATTTCGACCTAGAAAAAAAAATCATTATATATACTCCCGACTGTTTTGACCATTGTATCGCAAGTTTCTCATCTGTTCTTGTTTTGTGCTATTTTTCTCGCATATCTGAAAATATGTCGTCAGAGGATTCAGATGGAGAGAGCTATGCTTCCCACTATGTTGCATATCCAAAGTTCTTTGGGGATATTTATCCCTACCTTTGGTCCTCACATGAGGAGGAAAACACCAAATTGGAGGAGAAAAGGGATGCGAGATCACATGAAGATGAAGCTCCATTACTTCAGCCTGGAAATATGTACGTGGAATTCAAGAAGTCAAGTCTCCGAAAAGGGGTAAACAAAGCTAAGATCCAATTTATATCGTCCCATTTTCTGCAAGAAAGCAAGGAGGCATTATGCAAAAAGATATTGAAGCTTGAGCAAGAAAATTATGACTTGAGGGTGGAGAATTTTATCCTCCGACATAAGTTGGAGAACAAGAATGCCACCACACCATCACCACAATCACCCAAGGAGGATGCGTGAGTACATGGGTATGGGCATCACCCTTAGCTTGTTCCAAGCTTGGGTGAGGCGCCCCGGTATTGTATCACCATCACTTCCACCATTACCATCTATTTTAGTTCGATCCTTAGCTGTTTCATGATTTGGAGAAATAATACTTCAGATTTTCTTTGCTTAGAATTTTTGCTTTAAGATCCATCTATCCTTGTAATTGAGTATGCGAGTTATACAATAAAGATTAGTTGAGTTTGTGTGCATTCTTTGTATACACCCATCATCATAGCATGACAATAAAAGAAATAGAAATATCATATGTTTATCTCATGAGAAGTGATGACTTCACATGGAAAAGGGTATAAGTGATAAAAGTTGTTGATAGCAAACAAACATAGTATTAGTCATTGACGCAATCTAAGCAAGATTATGATAGAGGAGAGAAGACTCACATATAAATAAACTATCTTGGACATCTTTTATGATTGTGAGCCCCCACCAAATATTATATAAAGATCAAGTGTTGATGTTGGACGTGTAAGACAACATAATGATTATGGTAGTTTACATTCACAAAGAAGTTATATGGTCATGGATCCTTTAACAAGTGATGCTTGCTTTAGATCTTTTTTCTAGCCCAAAGAAATTCCACACTAAGTAGAGATACTACCTGTGCATCCATAACCATGAAACCTAGTTTCTTGCCATGAGAGTCCACCATACCTACCCATGGATTGAGTAAGATCCTTCAAGTAAGTTTTCATCGGTGCATCAAGCAATAAAAATTTCTCCTAAACATCTATGATCTTATATTGTAAGGGAAAATAAGCTTTGTACGATCTTGTGATGGCAAAGAAATAAAAGCGACGTAGTGCATAATAAAGTTTGCTATCGCAAGGGGCAATATAGAATGAAATTCCTTTGCATTAAGAGTTTGCACATCCAAAAACATAAAAGCGTATGACAACCTCTACTTGCCTCCGCGAAGGGCCTATATTTTATCGTCAGGAGTTCAATCCTGTGTGTGAGTCAATAGAGTTTATTCCTCTTCCTACCTATTAACTCTATTGTGGCAAGCATCATGTGTTGAGGAAAGATTCAGACTTATATATCCAAGTGGATGTAGATTGTCATGATTTATTATTGTTGACATTATCCTTGAGGTAAACAAGTTGGGTGACAAATCATTTAAGTCCCTATCTTCCTATGTGTCCTATGGAAACAGGAGCTCCAAAAACATGACTTGAGTGTGAGCAATCATAGAAGATCAATTGATAGTTGAGTATGTGAACTTGCCAAAAAGAAAGCTCTTCCATAGACTCTCCTTTGAAATATGATGAATTATGATTGTCCCAATGATTGAGAACATAGTTTGTTAATTGTCTATAAAGTTTATGCTTCCTACTCCAATATTTGTGAATGGATTGTTACTTCTTTATGAAAAGACATATGGTAAAATACTTGCTGCTATGTTCATATTCTTGATGCTCTCATGTCTGTATTTATTTTTTATCGACTCCTCTGTATTTATTTTTTATTGACTCCTCTCTCTCGAACCATGTGGTCCTTATTCTCGAGCTCGGCTTTCGCTTCAGGACAAGCGAGGTCTAAGCTTGGGGGAGTTGATATGTCCATTTTGCATCATGAATTATTATTGATATTTGTGTTATTCTTGTCCATTATTCCGTGTTATCATAAAACTTTTGTGTCGTTTCTCTCTCAATATGCAAGATACACCTAAGGAGGGAAATATCTCGAAACTGGAATTCTCAACCGGGAAACAGAGAAAAAGGTAGAAAAACCAAGAGACTCCAAAAGACTTGAAACTTCACGAAGAATTTCTCTAGAATATTTAAGAATTATTGGGTCTAAAATATATCAGAGGGGGACACCTGCTAGCCACAAGCCAACAGGGAGCGGTCACCCCCTGGTCGTGCCCTAATGACTTATGCCCCCCTGCTGGCCCTCTGACGTCCCTCTTCTCCTATAAGGTATGTTTTGACCTATAAAAAATCATAAGCAACCTTTCGAGATGAAGCGCCATCGTCTCGAGGTGAAAACCTTGGCAGAGGCTCTTTTGCTCTCTGGCATAGAAATTCTGGGGGGGAACTTTCCTCTAGGAGGGGGAAATAGAAGTCATCGTCATCACCAACGCTTCCTCCTTCGTGGGAGGACCAATCTTCATCATATTCACCAACACCATCTCATCTCCAACCCTTGTTCATCTCTTGTATTCAACCTTTGTCCCAAAACCTCAGATTGGTAGCTGTGGGTTACTAGCTGTGTTGATTACATCATGTAGTTGATGCTTGTTGGATTACTTGGTAGAACATATTATGTTAAGATCCTTAATTATTATTATTACACCTCTAATCTTGAACATGTTGATGAGGTGTGAGTAGTAACTATTGTTCCTGAGGACATGAGAGAAGTCTTGATATAAGTAATCATATAAAGTTGGTATTCGTTCGATATTTTGAAGATATCTATGTCGTTACTTTTCTTAGTGGTGTCATGTGAATGTCGACTACATGACACTTCACCATGTTGTGGGCCTAAGGGAAGTCATTGTGGAGTAACAAATAGATGATGGGTTGCGAGAGTGACACAAGCTTAAATTCCATTTTATGAGTTGCTTCACGAGGGGCTGATTTGGATCCACACATTTAATGCTATGGTTAGATTTATCTTAATTCTTTTTCGTAGTTGTGGATGCTTGCGAGAAAGGATAATCATAAGTTGGTTGTTTGTTCAAGTAAGAACAACACCTTAACGCCGGTCCACACACATATCAAATTATCAATGTAACGACGGGAATCAATTCCATATGATGAATATGACTAGACAAAAATTTACATGTGTCATCGAAAGCACTTGCTTAATATAAGAGTACTTTCAGGCTTGTCATTTGCTACTAAAAGGACTGGCTACCTTGGTGCACCTTTGCTACTATTGTTAATTGTCACTTGTTACGATCTATCTTACTACAAAACTATCTATCACTATTACTTACAGCAGTTGCAGAAAATACCTTGCTGAAAACCGGTTGGCATTTCCTTGTGCTCCTCGTTGGGTTAGACATTCTTACTTATCGAAAGGACTATGTTTGATTTCCTATACTTGTGGGTCATCATCCTCGTATTGTCGGTCCGGTCACCGACCAGATAGAGTAGGACACGGGACACTAGCCGGCTCACGGGAGTCAAGTTCCCGCTCTCTCGTGTGCCCTACACTTCTTCATCGGAGTCTGTAACTCTGTGCCGATGGACGTGAGATCGATGACGAAACCTTCCTGGAAGGAGCCGATGTCCACCATGACATGGTTGCGGCGCCCGCACTGGTGCATCACAGGGGGCGTCAGAGAGTGTGACTCCACCTCTCTAACGTCTACCGCCGCGAGGGCCTATGTCGTTTCCCGTGCCCGCTGCCTCATACGGTGGACATGCTGCGTCATGTTTGTGTCCTCGACACGCCAACGGAGGGGTTGTGCTTCCGCCACGACGTTCAAACGCCAGACGGACCGCATCATCTCTCGTGAGGCAGCGACGTCGGATCCATGCACCGTTTGTGCCGACACATTGGATTTTCGACGTTGCGAGTCCGAGCCCTGCTGTCAGGAGGCCGCCTCCGGGGAGCGGCGGAGCGCAAGCCAGACAGCCATCTTCTCCTCGAGACCGCATGGGATGAGCTCGCAGTCAACGGATCTAGGGATGAAGGACTCAGATCTATTGTCCGCCATGCCGGATAAGGCTCGCGATCGCCGGAGGTGAGCTTGAATGACGGATAAGAGTGAATTGAACTGGCTAAGGTTTGGTCCGAGTAATAAATTGAACGGATATATATGGGGTCGATGTGTGTGAGCGCGAATGAGACCGATGTAAAGGGCATGCTTGAACGCCTCATATCCCTTTCATATATTAAATTTAGGCCGAATATTAAAGGTGTCGATTAGTCCGGATGTTTGAAGCATATTTAAGATGTTCCATTACATTAAAATTTTATGATCGGTGAGAGTGAGCGGACAAAATGTCCCAAGCGTGCGAGACGGGTTTGAGAGGTCGTAGATGCTCTAAAAGTTACCAAGAATAAACATACTTTATGAACCCCATGGTCCTAAGCAGCCTGGTCGTCGGTGCAACCTTCCAGGTCGAAGCTGCAGAGGGTAGTAATCACGTACTCCGGTACGCGGGTGCAAGATGCGAATGGAGGGTCCTCGCTCGCTCGTATCGGCATGTGCCGGGCATGTATGGCTCTGTCAGCGCCGCGGCGACCACGGCATGAATGCGCCCGCTATGGAATGCGGATCTCGGGGGACAGGGAATGTGCCCGCTGTCAGGTCAGAACGAGACCCAAACGGCACTGCAGGAATACCAACCAAGTCGTGGCTGGAAAGGTCGCCGCCGCCTCGCTGGCGGCCGGCCCGGCGTACGATCGGCGGCCGCGGCCGGCCGGCGCTCTGCCGGCGTGCGCATTGTGCGGTACGGTGCGGGGCAAGGAGGCGTGCGTTTTCGTCCTTGGTCGCCGGGGCTCTTGGCCGCTGGGAACGTGCCGCGGGAGACGGGTTACGCTTTCGAACGTATCGTCGCTTTGTCAGCACTCGGTTGGTGCTCGCTCCGGCGGCGGCTCAGGGGCGCCGGATCGGTTTGTCTTTGGCGCCGCCCGGGTGCCTGGCTACGTGGGCGGTGGCGGAGGAAGCGAAGGAGGGGTGCGCTCCTGGTCTTGTCTCGCGCTGGGAACTCGCCAACGGAAGCGTAGGTAAAATGGATAACGAAATGCCTAGCCGAAATAACGAAATCAGCAGGGGATAAGATGGATAACGAGATCACTAGTTTTTTCATTTTTTTGGAGACCAACGAAATTAGGGTAGTTAGAGCATCTACAACTTTTCACTAAAAAAAAGACATCTCCAACCATGGTTTGCAAATACAGACCCTTAAATGTCCGAAAACGTATCCGGGGTACTGACCGATCAACCCTTAAATATGTTCGTTCATATCCATCTCTTTCATATTTCATTCGTTAGATTCATACAAAGTCACGTAAAAGAAAATCGTACATGCTACGTACTAGCCAACTCTTCGTCATCGTAAGCGGCCGAAGCCTGAGCCTCGTCCGCCGCAGCCCGCGTCGCGTCCACTGCAGCCCGTGCTGCCTCCATCTGCTCTTCAAAGACGCCTTGCCTTCGCAGCCGACTTCGAGCAGATGGAGTTCAGGATGGCATGCTACTCTGTCCGTAGATCCACGTCCTCCTCCATCGCCGACGCCTCCTCCTCTTCCACATTCATCACCGATGCCTCCTCCGTCGGGTCCTTCTCCTCCTCCCTCACATCCAACGCCGGCGCCTCCTCTACCTGCTCCTGCTCCACCTCCTCTTCTGCCTCCACCTCCTCCTCTTCCTCCTCCACATCCTCCTCGACCTCCAAGTCCTCCACCAGATCCAGCGGTAGCCCCGGACCTCCGGAGCCGGACCTGCTCAAGTAGCCAGAGCCGGTGCTGGATTATGTAGAGGCAGCGACGTGGGGGCATGACTGGCGGCTATGACGGAGGAGAGGAGAAAAATATGAAGGGTAGGGTTTCGGTGCCGACGATCGGCTTAAATAGTCGGGCTAGGATTATGCGGCTACGGGTGCGGCGTCACACGACGTTCACACTACAACGAGGGAGGAGGCATCCGTCCAATCGTCGGGTTTTCGAACGATTCCACATGGGTCCATACCATCTGGCTGACGTGGCGGATGTATCGAGGCTCTTCCATATCCGTTCCATAATTAAGCTAGATATGAGGAATGTAGATGCTCTTACAGTGCAGAGCAAGTTGTAGTGGCTTGCTGGGTCATTTTCTCGCGCGTTCGGGTAGGTCGGACCAGCTTAGTGTGAGTGGACTTAAAGATCAAAAACACTAATAAAAGGATTACTTTTGTAAATATTACGACCACCTTCTTAAGTTGTAACAAATGACACACTCATGTGTGCCAGCTTAGAGAAAGCTTTTCATTTTTTTCGTAGACGTGTTTATTCAAAACACTTTATCTCTTAAACCACGTGTCAAAGTCATGAACTGTTTGTACGGTTGAATTTCTCCGTAAATATTTTTAAAATTAAATCTCATATTAATATGTGTCGATAAACTTTTTTCATAAAGAAAAGCAGGCGCATGATTTTTCGTTCATTTTTTTCTTTTTTCAAAACTCTGCCTCTTGCGGAATCAAATTTGTAACACTACGAGAAGCAAATCTTTGCTTCTCCCACAAAAGAAAAATATACCACCAAGCAAATATGTGTCTTGTTAAAAATGTTTTATTTTTATTTTTTGTGAGGCACGACATAGTCTCTCACGGAAGCAAAACAATACCTGTACAAGAAGCAATTATGTGCTTCTTCCCAAATGAAAAACATGCTTTCTGTTTCAGTACATATGTGCCTCCACGAAAAATAAATCCGTGACTCTCGCAGACGAAAAAAGTTATTTTTCTGTTTTAACATATATGTGCCTTCACGAAACAGCAAATATGTACCTCTTACAAAAGAAAAAAACATGTTCTTTTCTTTTCCAAAAGACATAGTTGTGCTCGCAGAAGCAAGCCCGTCTCTCCACAAGAAACAAATATATGGCTTTCACAGGGAGAATCCGTTGAGTCAAACTATTACCTGGGCGCCCGTATATAAAAGTTCCACAAACTGATAAGACCCCGTGTCCCCTAGGGTTTAACCTAGGGTTCTCTAGTCCTCCGGCGGCTCCCGCCGTGAGTTCCCCCATCCGGCTATCAATCGTTCCCCGTGATTCCCCGTACCCTCTCCGCCCCGGGCCCGACATCTCCTTGGTGTTTGTGGTTGGTGTGTTGGAACTAGGGTTTAGGGTTTTTCAAGGTTTCGGAGTGATCTAGATCTTAAGATGGCTGATCCGTCAGATGCAAGTGGTTCCAAGGCGCAGCAGGAGGACCCCAGCAGCCTGATTGCGCGTCTAACCCTGCAGGATGATGAGATCGATGATCTCGTCTGGGAAGACGAGGTGGATGCAGCAGAGGTTCAAACAAAGTGGCTGGCCATCGGTTGCCTGTTGTCTGGGAGAACTTTTAGCCAAAGTGCCCTTATTGCCGATATGAGGGTTGCGTGGAATCCTGCTCAACCGGTGATGTGGAGAAGGATTAACCCAAATCTGTTTTCGATCCAGTTCAATTGCCTGGCTGATTGGAACAAGGCCATGCATCAAGGGCCTTGGGATTTTAATGGATGTGCTCTAATCCTAGCTGAGTACGATGGCTTCTCGAACCCGGAGAAAGTAAAACTGGAGAGGCTGGAGACATGGTGCCAGATTCATAAGCTGCCTGATGGTGTTCTGAAGAACAAGAAGTTCCTTGAAAATCTCGCAAAAAGAATAGGTGAAGTCCAGGAAGTGCAAGTGACACTACCAAATGGTTTTGTTGGTGAGTTTATCCGGGTGCATGTTAAACTGGACGTGGGTAAAAATTGACTCGTGTAGTAAGCTTCACAAAATCAGGTGAAACAGAACAATACCTGGTGAAGTATGAGAAGCTCCCCACTTTTTGTCATGCGTGCGGTGTTATGGGACACTGGTATGAGGAATGTGGGACTGGTGAGCATGACACCTCAAAATTCGAATGGGGCCCCTTCATAATAGCTACTCGCCGAGGAAGAGGAGGGGGTGGAGGGGGACGAGGTAATGGCCGTGGATACAATGCTTCAGAGGACTCCAATGATTTTGGAGGTCGGGGTCGTGGTAAAAGAGGTGGAAGAACTGGGGGACAAGGAAGAGCTGACCCTAATGATGATGATCCTGATGTGAATGATACGCCGGAAAAGAATGAAACACCGACGAGGACAGAGACTGAGGTGTATGACCCAAGTAGGAGTTGGCGTTTTAACGCACAGACTGAACAGAGCAATGCAAACATGGATGGCACGTCGACTCTGCTGGGGAAAAGGAATGCTACATACCTGGTGCAGAAACCAAAGGAGTCTCGAGTTCCTTCGCTCACAGGACCTGGATTGGTGGCGGGGAGAGTTGATCAGTTTGACGGCAACATAGGAAATGATACTTCAGCTGGCTCTTCGGGAGGCAAGGAGGTTACTACACCACAGAAATCCATGAATAAGAAGAAACTGGGAGTTTATGGTCTGGAAGTTGCTCAGTCCCTGGATGATAAAATACCGGCGGCCTCTAACATGGAGGCTGACTGGACATCATGAAAATAATAAGCTGGAACTGCCGTGGACTCTTAGGAGGCCCGATAGTGCGCTCGCTTCTGGATATCCATAGGCAGCACAACCCAGATGTGTTTTTTCTGTCCGAAACACATCTGGATGTTGACAAGGCAGATAGTTTGATGAGGAAACTCAAAATGGACCACAATCTGGTGGCTCCTAGCAATGTACGAAGTGGAGGTCTAATGTTAGTCTGGAAGAAGGAGGTGAGGATCTACTCCCGGACTACGACTTCTGATTTCATTGATGTTGATATTGAGGAATATAATGGGAATCTCTGGCGCCTAACTGGGATTTATGGGAAACCTAGTTGGGACCAAAAAGAGAGGACCTACAACATTCTGCGAGATTTACATAGCCAAGGCGATGGCCCGTGGGTTGCTTTGGGTGATTTTAATGAAATATTAGTGTCATCAGAGAAGGAGGGTGGTGTTCCTAGACCGCGAGCAAGAATGAAGGCGTTTCAGGATGCCCTGGTGGATTGCTCGCTTGAGGATATGGGCTATGAAGGGGATCAGTTTACTTGGTTCAGAGGTGGATTAAAAGAGAGACTAGACCGAGCAGTATGTAATGGAACGTGGACGCAGATGTATCCTTTCGCTGGGCTCCGAAACCTTGAGCTAGGAAAATTGGATCATCGGCCCATTCTTTTAGATACATAACACCTTGCAAATATCCACAACACCAAGAATAGACAATTGAAATTTGAAGCAAGATGGCTTAGTGAGGAGGCGGTAGAGGACATTGTCCGATGTGCTTGGCAGAAGGCCATGCAGAATGGGCTATGCCCAAAGTCCAAAGAGAAACTGGGCCTTGTGCATAAAGATTTACATATCTCGGATAGGAAAGTGCTTAAAGGGCCTAGAGCCCGTATCAGGAAGGCCCAACAGGAATTCGAAAGTTTGGCGCGCAAGCCGTCTTCGATGGAGAACAAAATGAAAATGAAAGAGCTGACAGTAAGGATTGAAAACGTGCTGGAACAAGAAGAGATGTTCTGGGTATAGAGAGAGAGAGAGCAAACTGGCTGCGTCATGGAGACTGCAACACCTCTTTCTTCCACAACTTCGCTTCTGCCAGACGGAAAAGAAATACTATTAAGCGCTTAAAAAATGATAGTAATGGTTGGGTAGAAGGTAATGATAACATAAAATCCCTGATTTATGATTATTTCACCAACTTGTTCTCTAGTGAAGCAGGCATGCCTGACCCAACGCTGCTGGCATCAGTAAAAAGATCGGTCTCGGAAGAGATGAATGATATCCTGATTGCCCCATACACTGCCACAGAAGTCAAAAAAGCTCTATTCCAGATTGGTGATCTAAAGGCCCCTGGGCCGGATGGATTACATGTTGTCTTCTTTAAGCGCTTTTGGCACATTATAGGCGAGGAACTAACAAAAGAAGTACTTGATGTTGTTAATTCCACGAGAATTCCTGAAGGTTGGAACTCAACAAACATCGTTCTCATTCCGAAGGTTCAGGTACCGGAAACAATCATGCAGTACCGTCCCATAAGTATTTGTAATGTTGTTTATAAGATCATATCAAAGATGTTGGCTAATAGGTTGAAAAAGATCTTACCAGAAGTCATTTCACCCACCCAAAGTGCTTTTGTTCCTGGGCGACTTATCACTAATAATGTACTCGTGGCCTATGAATGCTTCCATGCTATAAAGAAAAAACACATGGATCAGCTGGCTTGTGTGCAGTCAAATTGGATATGCACAAGGCATATGACATGGTTGAATGGGGCTTCTTGAAATCAGTGATGCAACGAATGGGGTTTCATGAGCACTGGGTAGAGTTAATGATGGAATGTATGTCTTCAGTAAGGTACAAAATCAGAGTTAATGGTGATGAAACAGAGGAACTAACACCATCTCGGGGCTTGAGACACGGGGATCCATTATCCCCGTATCTATTTCTGATCTGCTGTGAAGGTTTATCTAGTATGCTCTTGCAAGAAGAAGAAAATGGGGGACTAGAAGGAGTGAAAGTGTGTAGAAATGCACCTTCAGTTTCACATTTGCTGTTTGCGGATGACTCATTAATACTGATGAAGGCAAACCAGGAAAGTGCTCTCACTTTGAAAAAGGTGCTTGATATGTATTGCCAAAGTTCTGGTCAGTTGGTATCCACGGGTAAATCCAGTATTTTTTTAGTCCCAATACAACAGTTCTAGTAAGAGAACATTTGCGGTACACTGGATATATTAACCGAGGCTTTAACTGACAAGTATCTCGGGCTACCAGCCATGGTTGGTGTTGACAGAAGTGATTGCTTCCAGCACCTTGTTGATAGAGTATGCCAGAAACTAAAGGGATGGAAAGAAAAGCTGCTTTCTTTGGGAGGAAAAGAGATTTTGATCAAAGCAGTGGCACAAGCAATTCCCTCTTATGCCATGTTAGTTTTTAATCTTCCGATGAACATCTGCAAGGCTATAACGGATGAAATTGTGGGTTTCTGCTGGGTAGATGATGAACTGAAAAAGAAAATGCACTGGATGGCGTTGTGGAAGATGTGTGTTCCAAAGAGGATGGGAGGACTTGGTTTTAGGGACCTACATGGCTTTAACCTTGCTATGTTAGCAAAGCAGTGTTAGCGCCTAATCCAAAATCCAGAATCTTCGTGTGCCCATGTTCTTGGCGCAAAATACTTCCCAGATGGTGATCTCCTAAAGGCTGGCCCAAAGAGTGGCTCCTCATATACTTGGCAGAGCATTGTGGCGGGAATTCAAACATTTAAAAGGGGGTGTATCTGGCGTGTTGGTACTGGACATAACATAAATATATGGACAGATCCTTGGATCCCTACAAGCAATAACCGAAAGGTTATAACACCTAGAGGACATGTGTTATTATCAAAAGTGGACGAGCTCATTGACCCTTATACTAGACACTGGGACGAAGAATTGATCTATGACAATTTCTTCCCTGTTGATGCACATCGCATCCTACAGATTCCACTGAATGTGCATGGACTGGATGATTTTGTGGCATGGCACTACAACAAATCAGGCACCTTCTCTGTCAGATCTGCATATTATAGAGAATGGGAACACAAATTTGGACAGCAGTTACATGCAAGTAATGGTCAAGGCAGTATGCAAGCAAATGAAGTTTGGGGTGGTATTTGGAAGCTTAAAGTTCCGGGAAAGATTAAACACTTCCTATGGAAAGTTTTGCACGGAATCCTCCCATGTATGGGTCTTCTTACAAACCGGCATATTGCAACACATGCTCAGTGTTTAAATTGTAAGCAGGGGCCTGAGGATATCCAGCATTGCCTATTCACATGTAAACGGGTTAACGAGATTTGGAAGGAGTTGGGTCTGTTGGACAGTATCAGGAAAGTAACCTACAGGGATAGATCGGGTTCAGTTAATATGGAGCAACTGCTGTTTGATAAACCTGAAGTTACTCCTTCGGCAGGCTTGCCATTCCCTGAACTTGTTGCGGTGGTGGCATGGTATTTGTGGTGGCAACGAAGACAACTTAAAAAGGGAGAACATGTTCAGCCAGTAGGGAGATCTGCAATGACAATAAAGGCTCTCACAACCAATTTCTGGCATGCAACTGGTACAAGGGTAGAAAGGCCAAAAGAACAACATAGATAGATTAAGCCCAACCATGATTTTCTGAAAGTTAATGTTGATGCATCCTTCTTTGAAGAGGATATGGCTGGGGCAACAGGAGCAATCATCATAGATGAATGGGGACATTTCATAGCAGCAGCAACATATTTCATTTCGAATGTATCAGATGCTGCCACGGCCGAGTCACTAGCATTCCGGAACGGGCTGATTCTCGCAGCTCATATAGGGTGCTCAAAACTGGAAGCTGAAGCTGATTGTCAGATGGTGATAGAAGAAGTTAAGGACCCGGTTGGTTTCCTAGGAGCACCATGTGCAACCATTGCCGAGTGTGTGCAGATAGCCAGCGAATTTGGGCAGATACAATTCGGCCTATGCAAGCGGGAAGCTTACCAGGTAGCTGATGCCTTAGCAAAGGAAGCATATAAAACTAGAAGCTCTAGTATTTGGGATAATGACCCTCCTAGTTTCATTTCATCTTTAATTGTAAATGACCTCTCTATATTATGATGAATGAAATGATTACACTGTCAAAAATAATAATATATATATGGCTTTCACAGGAAAAAACACGATTTTGCTGTAATTTTCCCCTTATTTTTGTTTAATACCTAGGGAAAGCCAGGCAAAAACTGATAAGACAAGAAAAAAAACGCCATTCAAAACCCGAAAAATCCGTACAAAAAAAAATCCCAAGGCAGCGCACAACACGTGTTACGTGGCAATGGCTAAGAGAACGTTAAATGATGCGCTCTCAGCACACTCAAAGTGACACTTGGGGGCTCCCGTGAAAGGCACCCCTTGTTTTCCCTAAGGCCACGAGTTCCATCCATATAATCTTCAACGATGGCGTTTGTCATTAGGCGCAGCCCTTTAGCGGGGTGAATCAACGTTTGGGTTGGCCCATAATGGAACCTTCCATGAACCGCTTTTGTCATATTTTTTTCCATTTGTCTTCTTCTGGGTTTATACTTTCTTTTTCTTTTTCTTTTTTGTGTTATTTTTCTTTTTTTCTTATTGTTCTTTTCTATTTGTCTTTTCCCCCTTTTTTTCACCACCATCTTTCAAATTTATGAACATTTATTCAAATTCGTGAATATGTTTTGAAACCATGATTAATTTTTTGAAATTATGACTATTTGTTGAATTCATGAACAATTGTTTTGTAATCATGAATATTTTTTGCAAATTACCTAAAATAATTTTCGGTGATGAATATTTTTGAATTATACTTTTTCACAAATTCACAATCATTTTTTTGAAATTTCAAACATGAATTTAATCAGCGAATATTTTTGAAGTTTGGGAACATTTTTTTAAATAATAATATTTTATTTGAATTTTTTTGAAATGTATGAAAAGTTTTATAATTTATGATTTTATTGAATCGTCAAACATTTTTGAACCAATGAAGTGTTTTCGGAATTTAGGACCAGTTATTGAGATTTGCAAACGTAGTTTTAAACTGTCGAATATTTAATGAATGAGATAATATTTCTGAAATTTGGTAAGACTTTATAAAAACCCTATTTTTTATTTGATGGACATTTTTGTGAAATGGATGAACGTTTTTCGAATTCATGAATAGTATTTTAACCAGCAAAATGGTTTTGAACCGATGATTTTTTTTGAAATGTGGGAATACTTTTTGAAATTTATGAACATATTTTTACTCTTTTATTTTTCGGTAATATTATTTTCATTCATGCTTTTTATTCATACCGATGAACATTTTTTAATAGATAGACATTGTTAAAAGCCACAAATAATTTTTGAATATGCAAACTGTTTTCTAAAACCAGGATTTTTTTAAATCCGCCAACATTTTATGATTTATTGAACATTGTTTTTCAAAATTCTATTTTTTAAAATTTCGGAGCTTCTTCGACTTTGCAAACTATATAAACGAGAAATAATACAAAAATGGAAAAGTAAAAGGAAAAAAAATGAGATTTTAAAAACAGGGCGCCCATATGGTCAATCCATAAGGGCGCGATTGGGAGCGAGAGGGGCGCGCCGCGCTCAGCATAGGATGTCCCATTGCATACTGCTTCCATGCCTTGGGTCTAGCCCATTTGTGGTTAATTTGTTTTTCTTTTGTTGTTTCCGTCTTGGTTTTTTTATTAGTACTAGGACAATGCATGTGCATTGCGACGGGATATAAATATACTAGGGGGGCTGCTACGCATGGGTCGACGGATCGTTTTAAAAGATTCGCCGCCTTGCAAATCGTTAGATCTAACAAAATTGAGCGGCTCGACGTCTTTCCCTACTTTGCAATAGAGATTTTGTTACAGAAACACTTGTAACAAAGATTGTGTTGTGGATTTTCTTTGCAACATAGGTTCTGTTGTGGGATTTTTTTTTGCAACATAGGCCGTGTTGCGTTGTTTTTTTCATTTTCAATTTTTTCCAACAGAGTATTGTTGTAGAAAAACTTTGCAACTAAGGTATGTTGTATTTTTTCTGTCTTCAACTTTATATGATGCTACGGAAGAAATTTGTGCAACATAACTAATGTTACAAAAATCTTTCTTGCAACAAATTGGATGTTGCAGAAAAGCACCGTTGTCGTTCGCCACGAGCTCTCGTCGGAGAGCGGTTGGGGGGGGGGGGGGGGGGAGCCGCCCGTCCCCTCCATTGTGTTGATGCCGGCTTGCGCCTGCAGGGAGGACCGACGTCGCCCGTTCCCGCCATCACGCTACTGTTGGCGAGCATGGGACATCCGACCAGCTTGCATCGACACCATCCTCCTCACCGACGAGATGTACGCCATTGATTGCCACTCCACCGTCTCCTCTAGTCGCTCCACTAGGTGGAACAAGAAGCTCCACTAGATAAGGTTGTGGTAGTTGTGAACCGGAGAGAGAGACGTTAAGGAAGAGAGACGTGGGTGGTCTAGGCCACGAGAATCTTTTTCCAATAACTAGTACGTTTAATTTATGATTTACCTGGCCATATTGTTCCGATCATGTAAATAAACATTTATCAAATCTTGTCTTTAATTTACCTTATATTTTGATGAGAAGTAGTATTAAAATGAGATTGATTTAAAAGGTAATTATTTAAGATGATTGATTATCATAGGGAGAAGGTTGGACCAATGGGTCGTGTGAAGAAAAATGAAAAATGAAATCTCACATGTTTTAAGAACTACATAATTGTTCATGCGTTGCAACGTGAGAATAAATGTTCTAGTAGATTAGTCCATGACTCCACGTCTATTATTACATTGATAAGCCAAAATCTTAGCAAGTTCTTGTATGCAATAGTCATGGTTTACTTCTTATTTTTGAAAACTTATTTGGTAAGAATTTACCGACTTACCAAAAGAAATGTTTTTATTTTGTTAAGTTTATAAAACGAGAGACAATTGATTTCATTTTGGGAAAAGTCAATGGAACAAAAATACAAAAAATGGGAGGAAATAGTTAAACATGAGAAGGGAAGAAGGTGGCAAAAATTGCAAATGGTGCACGGTCACCATGATGCCCATTTAAAAAAAAATTCATATTTCTAGAATGTAAAAAAACTGAAATTTTTTTGAGACACACACAAACATGTATGTTATGTATGTGCAAAATTTCAAATCCTTTTACTTTCACACGTGGCATACAAAAAAATGACAAATATGTATTTTTAAATGGGCTTTTTTTTGCTATTGGACAATTTTTTTTTATTTTAGTACAACTTACAAAGTACATTTTTCAAAATGAAATTTCATTAATTCGCAATGAATACATAGAAGTTTCAACATAATTATTTTTGAATTTTTCTGAAACTTTTAAATATGTTTTTCAATTTTTCTGAAACTATAGTGATTTGCCTATCGAAAGTGCTATTGTGAGCTCGAGCTCATATGCTCTCGGATGAACAGTAAAATCCAAAAAATTAGTAAAACAACATAAGAAATTCTAAAATTTTGTGACAAGAAACATTGATGTTTTTCCTACATGCATTCAAAAATTCATAACGGAATCACATTCCTGGAGGCGTAGACAAAAAAAACAAAGTAATGTTCCAAAATGCTTCCAAAAACATTATTTTTGAAGCATTGATTTTGTTGTTTTCCCACACCTCCACAAATGTGATTTCATCATGAAATTTTGCACACATATAGAAAAAACATAAGTGTTTCATGCCCAAAAATTTCAGATGTTTTTGAATAAGTGTTTATTATATTATCGATTTTACTGTTCATGCAGGAGTATATGAGCTCGAGCACATATACTCCACGTCCTTTGCCTATCCATATTAATATGATGGTGTATATAAATGCTTATCAAATCCTACCCGTTATTTATCTTATAGTTCGATGACAAGTCTAGTTGGCAATTAAAGTGAAATTGGTTCAGCAGGTAGTTATAATAAAATGATTGATTATCATACGGCGAAAGTTGGACGAATGGGTGATGAAAAAAAGTGAAACATGAAACCTTACTCTTTTTAAATAGTAGATATAGATTACCTCCACATCAAAATATAAGATGTTTTATGCTAGTTTAGCCTAAAAAACGTCTTGTATTTTGTTACGGAAGTAGTACCATTTATTAATATTTTCATTTTTATTTATTGCATTTTAATGCAAAGGGGTAATCTAGGATATTCATGATGGAACTGATGGCCGCTATAATCCTATTATTAGGGAGAATGGAATCAGGAAACATAAGTTACAAGTTGTAGCCTTGCTTTGAAGGAATATTACCAAGTTTTCACATTATCTTGAATGGATGCTAGGACAATCACATGACCCAATTTACATCGAATGTTTCTTTAAATTAATAAAGCTTGGCAACTTCTAAATAACTTATTTTAGATGGGCCAAAATTCACGCGCATCTCTACATCTAAAGGGGGAGTTATTAGCTTATTTTCCATGTTTTTTCGTCTTCCCTCCCACCTTAGTTCGGTTTGCTTCTTTTACACGGGTTTTTTCGTCTTACCTCCCACCTTTGTACGATTTTTTCCGTCCCTCCTCCCATCATCTTATATTTAGTAATATATTTGTGTGAAAAGATCAATCAAGATTATTTTGTAATGAATCTTTAAAGTCTCAGAAATAAAAAGTCTCGAGATGCCACAACATTTTAACATGACATTTTCTGGAATATTGAATAATTTTTGGTGCAAAAATTACAGCAGGGAGGTGCACGTGTGGGCCACAAGCTAACAGGTTGCGCCTACCCCCGTGGACGCGCCTTTATGGCTTGTGGGGCAAACAGGGTCCCCCTGCCTTATCCCTTCAGCTCACTTCATCACCGACCTTCAGAAAAATTCTCTAGCTCTCTCCCTTTCCCCCTCCCTCTCTCATTCTTCCTATAGAAACTGAAATTGTCGATCTCTTTGCTTGGAACTCCATTTCCAAAACTATTTTAAGGAATTGCTCCTTGGTATGTAACTCTCCCGTTCCTCTAATTAATTTTTGCTTCAGTGGTCTATATTTTTTATATTTTGCTGCACTTGCTGCTACTGAAAATGAGCTTGCATGTTTAATTCTTTGAGTTACAAGTAGTGGTAATGCTTGATATGTCCCCTAGGCATCCATATGAGTAGTTGCTATGATTCTTGCAAAGTTGCACTAACATAATTTTGTTGGAAATATGCCCTAGAGGCAATGATAAATAGTTATTATTATATTTCCTGTTTAAAGATAATCGTTTATTATCCATGCTATAATTGTATTCAATGAAAACATAGATACATGTGTGGATACATAGACAAAACAATGTCCATAGCAAGCCTCTAGTTGGCTAGCCAGCTGATCAATGATAGTCAAGGTTTTCTGACTATGTGCAAGTGTTGTCACTTGATAACTGGATCACATCATTAGGAGAATCGTGTGATGGACTAGACCCAAACTATGAACGTAGCATATTGATCGTGTCGTTTTATTGTTATTGTTCTCTGTGTGTCAAGTATTTGTTCCTATGACCGTGAGATCGTATCACTCACTGGCACCGGAGGAATGCCTTGTGTGCATCAAACGTCACAACATAACTGGGTGACTATAAAGGTGTTCTACGGATATCTCCGAAGGTGTCCATTGAGTTAGTATGGATCAAGAGTGGGATTTTTCACCCCGTGTAACGGAGATGTATCTCGGGGGCCACTCGGTAATACAACATCACACACAAGCCTTGCAAGCAATGTGACTAAGTGTAAGTCACGGGATCTTGTATTACGGAACGAGTAAAGAGACTTGTCGGTAACGATATTAAAATAGGTATGCGGATATCGGCGATCGAATCTCGGGCAAGTAACATACCGAAGGACAAAGGGAATGACATACGGGATTATATGAATCCTTGACACTCAGGTTCAACCGATAAGATCTTCGGAGAATATATAGGATCCAATATGGGCATTCAGGTCCCGCTATTGGATATTGACCGAGGAGTATCTCGAGGCATGTCTACATAGTTCTCGAACCCGCATGGTCTGCACACTTAAGGTTCGGCGATGTTTTAGTATAGTTGAGTTATATGTGTGGTTACCGAATGTTGTTTGGAGTCCCGGATGAGATCCCGGACGTCACGAGGGTTTCCGGAATGGTCCGCAAATGAAGATTTATATATAGGATGGCTTCATTTGGTTATCGGAATGTTTTTGGGCATTACCGAGATTGTACCGAGAGTGACGAATGGGTTCCGGAAGTTCAGCGGGAGGGGGGCAACCCACCCGGGGGAAGCCCAAAGGCCCTAGGGGTGGCGCACTAGCCCTTAGTGGGCTGGTGGGACAGCCCAAGAGGGCCTATGTGCCAAGGAAAGAAAACCAAAGAGAAAGAAAAAAAAAGAGGTGGGAAAGAAGAGAAGGACTCCACTTTCCAATCCTAGTTGGACTAGGATTGGAGTAGGACTCCTCCTCTCCCTTGGCTGGCGCACCCTTGAGGGCTTGGCCCTCAAGGCAAGCCTCCTCCCCCTCCCTCAAATATATAGTGGTGATTTAGGGCTGATTTGAGACAACTTTTGCCACGTGCAACTCAGATCTAGACACCATAGTTTTACCTCTAGATCGTATTTCTGCGGAGCTCGGGCGGAGCCCTACAGGAGTAGATCCTTGACCACCATCGGAGCGCCGTCACGCCGCCGGAGAACTCATCTACTTCTTCGTCTTTCTTGCTGGATCAAGAAGGCCGAGATCATCGTCGAGTTGTACGTGTGCTGAACGCGGAGGTGCCGTCCGTTCGGCACTAGATCGGAACAGATCATTGGATGGATCATAGGACGGTTCGTGGGGCTGATCTAGGGACGTGAAGATGTTCCACTACATCAACCGTGTTTCTTAACGCTTC
The DNA here is from genome assembly GCF_904849725.1 of Hordeum vulgare subsp. vulgare. Classification (NCBI taxonomy): domain Eukaryota; kingdom Viridiplantae; phylum Streptophyta; class Magnoliopsida; order Poales; family Poaceae; genus Hordeum; species Hordeum vulgare. The sequence goes on along the minus strand of NC_058522.1, from coordinate 441,193,504 downwards.
CTGTTGTGCGATCTACAAGGGTACGTAGATCCAAATCTCCTCTCGTAGATGGACATCACCATGATAGGTCTTCGTGTGCGTAGGAAATTTTTTGTTTCCCATGCGACGTTCCCCAACAGTGGCATCATGAGCTAGGTTGATGCGTAGATGTTATCTTGAGTAGAACACAAAGGGTTTTGTGGACGGTGATGTTCGATTTGCTGCCCTCCTTAGTCTTTTCTCGATTCGGCAGTATTGTTGGATTGAAGCGGCCCGGACCGACATTTTCCGTACGCTTACGAAAGACTGGTTTCATCGATTGACATGCAACCTCGTTGCATAAAGATGACTGGCGGGTGTCGGTTTCTTCAACTTTAGTTGAATTGGTTTTGACCGAGGCGGTCCTTGGAGAGCTTAAATAGCAATTTGCACATCTCCGTTGTGGTTTTTGCGTAAGTAAGATGCGATCTACTAGATACCCATAGCAGCCACGTAAAACAAGCAAAAACAAATTAGAGGACGTCTAACTTGTTTTTGCAGGGTATGCTTGTGATATGATATGGCCAATGACGTGATGTGATATATTGGATGTATGAGATGATCATGTTGTAATAGTTAATATCGACTTGCACGTCGATGGTACGGCAACCGGCAGGAGCCATAGGATTGTCTTTAAACTAACGTTTGTGTTTGCAGATGTGTTTACTATATTGCTAGGACGTAGCTTTAGTAGTAATAGCATAAGTAGCACGACAACCCCGATGGCGACACGGTGACGGAGATCATGATGATGGTGATCATGGTGTGGCGCCGGTGACAAGAAGATCGTGCCGGTGCTTTGATGATGGAGATCAAGAAGCACAAGATGATGGCCATATCATGTCACTTATGAATTGCATGTGATGTTAATCCTTTTATGCACCTTATGTTGCTTAGAACTACGGTAGCATTACGAGGTGATATCTCACTAAAATTTCAAGACGAAATTGTGTTCTCCCTGACCGTGCACAGTTGCTACAGTTCGTCGTTTAGTACTGGTTGGAGCAACTGATGACCCACAAGTACAGGGGATCAATCATAGTCCTTTCCATAAGTAAGAGTGTCGAACCCAATGAGGAGCAGAAGGCTGTGATAAACGGATTTCAGCAAGGTAATAACTGCAAGCATTGAAAGTAGCGGTAACAAGTGATTGTGTAGCGAGGTGAAACGTACGAGCAAAAAGTAACAAGTAACAAGTAGTAGCAACGGTGCAGCAAGTGGCCCAATCCCTTTTGTAGCAAGGGACAAGCCTGAACAAAGTCTTATAGGAGGAAAAACGCTCCCGAGGACACACGGGAATTTCTGTCATGCTAGTTTCATCATGTTCATATGATTCACGTTCGTTACTTTGATAGCTTGATATGTGAGTGGACCGGCGCTTGGGTACTGCCCTTAATTGGACAAGCATCCTACTTATGATTAACCTCTCTCGCAAGCATCCGCAACTACAAATGAAGAATTAAGACAAAATCTAACCATAGCATTAAACTAGTGGATCCAAATCAGCCCCTCACGAAGCAACGCATAGACTGGGGGTTTAAGCTTCTGTCACTCCAGCAACCCATCATCTACTTACTACTTCCCAATGCCTTCCTCTAGGCCCAAATATGGTGAGGTGTTATTGTTGGGGAACGTCACATGGGAAACAAAAAATTTCCTACGCGCACGAAGACCTATCATGGTGATGTCCATCTAAGAGAGGGGACGAGTGATCTACGTACCCTTGTAGACCGTACAGCAGAAGCATTAGTGAATGCGGTTGATGTAGTAGAACGTCCTCACGTCCCTCGATCCGCCCCGCGAACAATCCCGCGATCAGTCCCACGATCTAGTACCGAACGGACGGCACCTCCGCGTTCAATACACGTACAGCTCGACGATGATCTCGGCCTTCTTGATCCAGCAAGAAAGACAGAGAGGTAGAAGAGTTCTCCGGCAGCGTGACGGCGCTCCGGAGGTTGGTGATGATCTCGTCTCAGCAGGGCTCCGCCCGAGCTCCGCAGAAACGCGATCTAGAGGAAAAACCGTGGAGGTATGTGGTCGGGCTGCCGTGGAAAAGTCATCTCAAATCAGCCCTAAAACCTCAGTATATATAGGTGGGAGAGGGGGGGGCCTTGCCTTGGGGCTCAAGGAGCCCCAAGGGGGTCGGCCGAGCCAAGGGGGGAAGGTCCCCCCCCAAACCGAGTTGGACTTGGTTTGGTGGGTGCGAGTCCTTCCTTCCCTTCCCACCTCCTCCTTTTTTTTCTTTCTCTTTGATTTTTCTTCCAATGCGCATAGGGCCCTTTTGGGCTGTCCCACCAGCCCACAAAGCATTCCTCCGGTGTCAGTGAGTTATATGATCTCATGGTCATAGGAACAAATACTTGACACGCAGAAAACAGTAGCAACAAAATGACACGATCAACATGCTATGTCTATTAGTTTGGGTCTAGTCCATCACGTGATTCTCCTAATGACGTGATCTAGTTATCAAGCAACAACACCTTGTTCATAATCAGAAGACATTGACTATCTTTGATCAAGTGGCTAGCCAACTAGAGGCTTGCTAGGGACAGTGTTTTGTCTATGTATCCACACATGTAAATGAGTCTTCATTCAATACAATTATAGCATGGATAATAAACGATTATCTTGATACAAGAATTATAATAATAACTATATTTATTATTGCCTCTAGGGCATAATTCCAACAGTCTCCCACTTGCACTAGAGTCAATAATCTAGCCCTCACATCATCATGTGAATTACATTGTAATAAATCTAACACCCATACAGTTCTGGTGTTGATCATGCTTTGGCCGTGGAAGAGGTTTAGTCAGCGGGTCTGCTACATTCAGATCCGTGTGCACTTTGCATATATTTACGTCCTCTCCTTTGACGTAGTCGCGGATGAGGTTGAAGCGTCGTTTGATGTGTCTGGACTTCTTGTGAAACCGTGGTTCCTTTGCTAAGGCAATGGCTCCCGTGTTGTCACAGAACAAGGTTATTGGATTCAGTGCGCTCGGCACCACTCCAAGATCCGTCATGAACTGCTTCATCCTGACACCCTCCTTAGCCGCCTCCGAGGCAGCCATGTACTCCGCTTCACATGTAGAATCTGCTACGACGCTTTGCTTGGAACTGCACCAGCTTACCGCACCCCCATTAAGAATAAATACGTATCCGGTTTGCGACTTAGAGTCATCCGGATCTGTGTCAAAGCTTGCATCGATGTAACCTTTTACGGCGAGATCTTCGTCACCTCCATACACGAGAAACATCTCCTTAGTCCTTTTCAGGTACTTCAGTATATTCTTGACCGCTGTCCGGTGATCCACTCCTGGATTACTCTGGAACCTACTTGCCATACTTATGGCCAGGCTAACGTCCGGTCTAGTGCACAGCATTGCATACATGATAGAACCTATGGTTGAAGCATAGGGGACGGAATGCATATGCTCTCTATCTTCATCAATTGCTGGGCACTGAGTCTTACTCAATCTCGTACCTTGTAAAACTGGCAAGAACCCCTTCTTGGACTGTTCCATTTTGAACCTCTTCAAAACTTTATCAAGGTATGTGCTTTGTGAAAGTCCTATCAGGCGTTTTGATCTATCCCTATAGATCTTAATGCCTAGAATGTAAGCAGCTTCTCCTAGGTCCTTCATAGAGAAACTTTTATTCAAGTAATCCTTTATACTCTCCAAAAACTCCACGTTGTTTCCAATCAGCAATACGTCATCCACATATAATATTAGAAACGCCACAGAGCTCACACTCACTTTCTTGTAAATACAAGATTCTCCAACCACTTGTATAAACCCAAATGCTTTGATCACCTCATCAAAGCGTTTGTTCCAACTCCGAGATGCTTGCACCAGTCCATAAATGGATCGCTCGAGCTTGCACACCTTGTTAGCATTCTTAGGATCGACAAAACCTTCGGGTTGCATCATATACAATTCTTCCTAAAGGAAACCGTTAAGGAACACCGTTTTGACATCCATCTGCCAGATTTCATAATCGAAAAATGCAGCTATTGCTAAAGATTCTGACAGACTTAAGCATCGCTACGGGTGAGAATGTCTCATCGTAGTCAACTCCTTGAACTTGTGAAAAACCCTTTGCCACAAGTCGAGCTTTATAAACGGTCACATTGCCGTCAGCGTCCGTCTTCCTCTTAAACATCCATTTGTTCTGAATAGCCTTTCGGCCCTCAGGCAGTACCTCCAAAGTCCACACTTTGTTCTCATACATGGATCCTATCTCGGACTTCATGGCTTTTAGCCATTTGTTGGAATCTGGGCCCACCATTGCTTCTTCATAATTTGCAGGTTCATTGTTGTCCAACAACATGATTGACAAGACGGGATTACAGTACCACTCTGGAGCAGCACGTGGTATCGTCGACCTGCGTGGATCGACAGAAACTTGAACCAGAGTTTCATGATCATCATCATTAACTTCCTCCTCAACCGGCGTCGCAACGACAGAGGTTTTCCCTTGCCCCGCGCCACCCTCCAGAGGGATGAGAGGTTCGACAACCTCGTCAAGTTCTATCTTCCTCCCACTCAATTCTCTCGAGAGAAACTCCTTCTCGAGAAAAGCTCCGTTTTTAGCAACAAACACTTTGCCCTTGGATTTGAGATAGAAGGTGTACCCAACTGTCTCTTTTGGGTAACCTATGAAGACGCACTTTTCCGCTTTGGGTTCCAGCTTTTCAGGCTGAAGCTTTTTGACATAAGCATCACATCCCCAAACTTTAAGAAACGACAACTTTGGCCTTTTGCCATACCACAGTTCGTATGGTGTCGTCTCAACGGATTTTCATGGTGCCCTATTTAAAATGAATGCAGCTGTTTCTAATGCATAACCCCAAAACGATAACGGCAAATCGATAAGAGACATCATAGATCGCACCATCTCTAATAAAGTATGATTACGACGTTCGGACACACCATTACGCTGTGGTGTTCCAGGCGGTGTCAGATGTGAAACAATTCCACATTGTCTTAAGTGAGCACCAAACTCGAAACTCAGATATTCACCCCCACGATCAGACCGTAGGAACTTGATCTTCTTGTTACGATGATTTTCAACTTCACTCTGAAATTGCTTGAACTTTTCAAATGTTTCAGACTTGTGCTTCATCAAGTAGACATAACCATATCTACTCAAATCGTCAGTGAAGGTGAGAAAATAACGATATCCGCCGCGTGCCTCCACGCTCATCGGACCACACACATCGGTATGTATGATTTCCAACAAGTCACTTCTACGCTCCATTGTTCCGGAGAACGGAGTCTTAGTCATCTTGCCCATGAGGCATGGTTCGCAAGTGTTAAGTGAATCAAAGTCAAGTGACTCCAAAAGTCCATCAGCATGGAGTTTCTTCATGAGCTTTACACCAATATGACCTAAGCGGTAGTGCCACAAAAATATGGCGCTATCATTGTTAACTCTAACTCTTTTGGTCTCAATGTTATGTATGTGTGTATCGCTATCAAGATTCAATATGAACAATCCTCTCACATTGGGTGCATGACCATAAAAGATGTTACTCATAGAAATAGAACAACCATTATTCTCTGACTTAAAAGAGTAACCGTCTCGCAATAAACAAGATCCAGATATAATGTTCACGCTCAACGCAGGCACTAAATAACAATGATTTAAGTTCATAACTAATCCTGATGGTAACTGAAGTGAAACTGTGCCGACGGCGATTGCATCAACCTTGGAACCATTTCCTACGCGCATCGTCACTTCATGTTTCGCCAGCCTTCGTCTATTCCGTAGTTCCTGCTTCGAGTTGCAAATATGAGCAACAGAACCGGTATCGAATACCCAGGCACTACTACGAGAGCCGGTTAAGTACACATCAATAACTTGTATATCAAATATACCTGATTTTTCTTTGGCCGTCATCTTATCTACCAGATACTTGGGGCAATTGCGCTTCCAGTGACCCATACCCTTGCAATAGTAACACTCCGTTTCAGGCTTAGGTCCAGCTTTGGGTTTCTTCGTCGGATTGGCAACAGGCTTGCCGCTCTTCTTTGAATTACCCTTCTTGCCTTTGCCGTTTCTCTTGAAACTAGTGGTCTTATTCACCATCAACACTTCATGCTCTTTACGGAGTTCAGACTCTGCGACTTTCAGCATCGCAAACAACTCGCCGGGAGACTTGTTCATCCCTTGCATGTTGTAGTTCAACACAAAGGCTTTATAGCTTGGCGGCAGTGATTGAAGGATTCTGTCAGTGATAGCCTCTTGCGGGAGTTCAATCCCTAGCTCAGCTAGATGGTTTGAGTACCCAGACATTTTGAGCACATGTTCACTGATAGACGAGTTTTCCTCCATCTTGCAAGCATAGAATTTATCGAAGGTCTCATACCTCTCGATCCGGGCATTCTTCTGAAAGATAAACTTCAACTCCTGGAACATCTCAAATGCTCCATGACGCTCAAAGCGACGTTGAAGTCCCGGTTCTAAGCCATACAAGACTGCACATTGAACTACTGAGTAGTCCTCCTTACGTGCTAACCAAGCGTTCTTAACATCCCGATCAGCCGTAGCGGGTGGTTCATCTCCTAGCGCAGCATTAAGGACATAATCCTTCTTCCCAGCTTGTAAGATTAGCTTAAGATTACGAGCCCAGTCTACAAAGTTGCTTCCATCATCTTTCAACTTAGCTTTCTCTAGGAACGTATTAAAATTTAGGGTGACTCTCGCGTGAGCCATGATCTACAACACAAATATATTCAAAGTGGACTTAGACTATGTTCAAGATAATTAGAGTTTAACTTAATCAAAATTATACGCTAAACTCCCACTCAAAAACTACATCTCTCTAGTCATTTGAGTGGTTCATGATCCACTTACACTAGCTCAAGTCCGATCATCACGTGAGTTGAGTATAGTTTCAGTGGTAAGCAGCCCTATGCTAATCATATCATCTATATGATCCATGATCGACCTTTCGGTCTCATGTGTTCCAAGGCCATGTCTGCACATGCTAGGCTCGTCAAGCTTAACCCGAGTGTTCCGCGTGCGCAATTGTTTTGCACCCATTGTATGTGAACGTTGAGTCTATCACACCCGATCATCACGTGGTGTCTCGAAACGACGAACTGTAGCAACGGTGCACAGTCGGGGAGAACACAATTTCGTCTTGAAATTTTAGTGAGATATCACCTCATAATGCTACCGTCGTTCTAAGCAAAATAAGGTGCATAAAAGGATTAACATCACATGCAATTCATAAGTGACATGATATGGCCATCATCATGTGCTTCTTGATCTCCATCACCAAAGCACTGGCACGATCTTCTTGTCACCGGCGCCACACCATGATCTCCATCAACGTGTCGCCATCGGGGTTGTCGTGCTACTCATGCTATTACTACTAAAGCTACATCCTAGCAAAATAGTAAACGCATCTGCAAGCACAAACATTAGTATAAAGACAACCCTATGGCTCCTGCCGGTTGCCGTACCATCGACGTGCAAGTCAATATTATCTATTACAACATGATCATCTCATACATCCAATATATCACATCACATCGTTGGCCATATCACATCACATGCATACCCTGCAAAAACAAGTTAGACGTCCTCTAATTTTGTTGTTGCATGTTTTACGTGGTGACCATGGGTATCTAGTAGGATCGCATCTTACTTACGCAAACACCACAACGGAGATATATGAGTTGCTATTTAACCTCATCCAAGGACCTCCTCTATCAAATCCGATTCAACTAAAGTTGGATAAACCGACACTTGCCAGTCATCTTTGAGCAACGGGGTTACTCGTAGCGACGAAACCAGTCTCTCGTAAGCGTACGAGTAATGTCGGTCCAAGCCGCTTCAATCCAACAATACCGCGGAATTAAGAAAAGACTAGGGAGGGCAGCAAAACGCACATCACCGCCCACAGAAACTATTGTGTTCTACTCGAGAAGACTTCTACGCATGAACCTAGCTCATGATGCCACTGTTGGGGAACGTCGCATGGGAAACAAAAATTTTCCTACGCGCACGAAGACCTATCATGGTGATGTCCATCTACGAGATGGGATGAGTGATCTACGTACCCATGTAGACCGTACAGCAGAAGCGTTAGTGAATGCGGTTGATGTAGTGGAACATCCTCACGTCCCTCGATCCGCCCCGCGAACAATCCCGCGATCAATCCCACGATCTAGTACCGAAAGGACGGCACCTCCGCGTTCAGTACACGTACAGCTCGACGATGATCTCGGCCTGCTTGATCCAGCAAGAGAGACAGAGAGGTAGAAGAGTTCTCCGAAAGCGTGACGGCGCTCCGGAGGTTGGTGATGATCTCGTCTCAGCAGGGCTCCGCCCGAGCTCCGCAGAAACGCGATCTAGAGGAAAAACCGTGGAGGTATGTGGTCGGGCTGCCGTGGAAAAGTCGTCTCAAATGAGCCCTAAAACCTCCTCCTTTTTAGGTGGGTGAGGGGGGGCCTTGCCTTGGGGCTCAAGGAGCCCAAAGGGGGTCGGCCGAGCCAAGGGGGAAGGTCTCCCCCCCCCAAACCGAGTTGGACTTGGTTTGGTGGGTGGGAGTCCTTCCTTCCCTTCCCACCTCCTCCTTTTTTTTTTTCTCTTTGTTTTTTCTTCCAATGCGCATAGGGCGCTTTTGGGCTGTCCCACCAGCCCACTAAGGGCTGGTGTGCCACCCTCAAGGCCCATGGGCTTCCCCTGGGTGGGTTGCCCCCTCCCGGTGAACTCCCGGAACCCATTCGTCATTCCCGGTACATTCCAGGTAACTCCGAAAACCTTCCGGTAATCAAATGAGGTCATCCTATATATCAATCTTCATTTCCGGAACATTCCGGAAACCCTCGTGACGTCCGTGATCTCATCCAGGACTCCGAACAACATTCGGTAACCAACCATATAACTCAAATACGCATAAAACAACGTCGAACCTTAAGTGTGCAGACCCTGCGGGTTCGAGAACTATGTAGACATGACCCGAGAGACTCCTCGGTCAATATCCAACAACGGGACCTGGATGCCCATATTGGATCCTACATATTCTACGAAGAACTTATCGTTTGAACCTCAGTGCCAAGGATTCATATAATCCCGTATGTCATTCCCTTTGTCCTTCGGTATGTTACTTGCCCGAGATTCGATCGTCATTATCCCCATACCTATTTCAATCTCGTTTACCAGCAAGTCTCTTTACTCGTTCCGTAATACAAGATCCCGCAACTTACACTAAGTCACATTTCTTGCAAAGCTTATGTGTGATGTTGTATTACCGAGTGGGCCCCGAGATACCTCTCCGTCACACGGAGTGACAAATCCCAGTCTTGATCCATACTAACTCAACGAACACCTTCGGAGATACCTGTAGAGCATCTTTATAGTCACCCAGTTACGTTGCGACGTTTGATACACACAAAGTATTCCTCCGGTGTTGGTGAGTTATATGATCTCATGGTCATAGGAACAAATACTTGACACGCAGAAAACAGTAGCAACAAAATGACACGATCAACATGCTACGTCTATTAGTTTGGGTCTAGTCCATCACGTGATTCTCCTAATGACGTGATCCAGTTATCAAGCAACAACACCTTGTTCATAATTAGAAGACACTGACTATCTATGATCAACTGGCTAGCCAACTAGAGGCTTGCTAGGGACAGTGTTTTGTCTATGTATCCACACATGTAAATGAGTCTTCATTCAATACAATTATAGCATGGATAATAAACGATTATCTTGATATAGGAATTATAATAATAACTATATTTATTATTGCCTCTAGGGCATAATTCCAACAGTTATGTAGTCGACGTTCACATAACACCACTATAGGAAAAGACAACATACATCATATCAAAATACCGAACGAATATCAAATTCACATGACTATTATCAGCATGACTTATCCCATGTCCTCAGGAACAAAAGTAACTAGTCACAAGACATAATCATAATCATGACCAGAGGTGTAATGAATAGCATCAAGGATGTGAACATAAACTCTTCCACCAAGTAATCTAACTAGCATCAACTACAAAGAGTAATCAACACTACTAGCAACCTTACAAGTACCAATCGGAGTTGCGAGACGAAGATTGGTTACAAGACATGAACTAGGGATTGGAGAGGAGATGGTGCTGATGAAGATGTTGATGAAGATGCCTCCACTCCGACGAGAGGAGCGTCGGTGATGACGATGGCGACGATTCCCCCCTCCGGGAGGGAAGTTTCCCCGGTAGGATCGTCGTGCCGGAGCTCTAGATTGGATCTGCTCAAGTTCCGCTTCTTGGCGGCGGCAAAACCACGAAAAAGCTTCCGATTGATTTTTTTTCCAAACCAGGACGCTTCATATAGCAAAAGAGGGGGGCTAGTGGGCCTTCAGGCAGCCCACAAGCCTGCCCTGCGCCACCAGGGGGGTGGTGGCGGTGGGCAAGCTTGTGGGGCCCTGGGGGCCCCCCTCCAGTAGTTCTTTCGCCCAGTATTTTCAGTATATTCTAGAAAAAATCCACGTAAATTTTCAGGGCATTTGGAGATATGCAGAATAGTGGACTAGAATTTGCTCCTTTTCCAGTCCAGAATTCCAGCTGCCTGAGTTGTCCCTCTTCAAATAATCCTTGCAAAATAAGAGAGAAAAGGCATAAATATGGTACCACAAGTAATATAACAGCCCAAAAAGCAACAAATATCAACATGAAAGCATGATGCAAAATGGACGTATCAACTCCCCCAAGCTTAGACCTTGCTTGTCCTCAAGCGAAAACCAAGTTCCATAAACATGTCCACATGTTGAGGGACGAAGGTGTCGATAAAACACAATACGGAAATGAGGGCATCATGATCACACATAGAACATCAATATATCATAAAGATTCTTATGGGAAAGTAACAATTCCTTCAGAAAGCAAAGCATGAAGCAAAAACCTTACCGAGAAGTAACCAACAATAGTCCATAGTCATTGAAGCAATTGCAATTTATCACAACATCAGAAAGAGTCAAATGAGAGCTTGTAAGGCAAACCCACATACTCAATCATCTCTTTTGTTTTCCACAATTGTTACAACTCACGTGGTACTCATGGTGTCAAAGTTTCAGCTGGACACAGAGGAAGATAGGGGCTTATAGTTTTGCCTCCCAACCATTTACCTCAAGGGTAAAGTCAACAACAATAAAGCATAAGTACGCAACTCCAAGTTGATATATAAATATAGATCTTTCCCAAGCATGTGACGGTAGCCAAGACAAAGGCAAAAAGGGAACTGGTGATGATCACCATGACTCTTACAAGGGTAAAAAGTAAAGGTACAAGATAGGCCCTTCGCACAGGGAAGTAGAGGTTGTCATGCGCTTTTGAGGTTTGAATGCGTGTCCTCTTAGTGCGGAGGAACGTCACTTTATATTGCCTCCTGTGACAAGGAACTTTATTATGCAGTCTGTCGCTTTTATCTCTTCCTCATCACAGGTTCGTAAAAAGCTTATTTTCCACACACTAATAGATCATACATATTAGAGAGAAATTTTTATTGCTTGCACCGATGACAACTTACTTGAAGGATCTTATTCAATCCATAGGTAGGTATGGTGGACTCTCATGGCAAAACTGGTTGGAGGTTTATGGATGCACAAGTAGTATCTCTACTTGGTGCAGGAGTTTTGGCTAATATGAGGTGGAAGCAATCGTCACATGCTAAGGGGTCTCTAATCATATAACATTGTTTGGAACCAAGCAAACACAATTCATTATGTTGTCTTCCGTGTCCAACATCTACTCCTAGGCATGTAATAGTTTGGTGAGTGCTCACAATTGTAAAAAGTGTCTAAGATGATATATTTATATGTGAACCTCTCTTTACTTATTACTTCTTATTAATTGCAACAATGACTGAGGTCTATGTTGATTTATTCTCAACAAGTTTCAATCATCATACGTGTCCTAAGTGAAGTTATCACTTTCCATAAGATCGTCTCATGATCTTTCATGCTATCGTTCTTTTCATGCTTTTTGATCATGGCACAAAGCAAAGCCCTTTGACTAAGATGCTCTTTATTATATAGCTCGTAAGCTCGAATACACCGGGGGAGATACAAATGCAAAAGATTCAAACTAAAAACTAAAGACTTATTTCTCTAAAAGAAGAAATAAAAACTAAAAAGGAAAGAACTAAAACAAAGGTAAAAGCAAAAGATATAAAGGTGATACGATACCAGGGCAACTCCCCCAAGCTTGGCAGAAGCCAAGGGGATTGCCCATACCAATGCTTAGTTGTCTTCCTTTGGCGGTGATGGTGGTGTTGTTGGAGCAGTCTTGAGCTTGTCTAATTTCCACTTGAGCAAAAAGTTTTGCTCCCTTAGATCGTAATTTTCCTCCTCAAGTTTCAAAACTCTATGGCAAAGCTCCTACTTACTCTCCTGCAAGAAACGAGAAGGGATAAACAAGGTCTTAGGCTTCTTCCTCTGGTCAGGGAGGCTTGACTTCTTGAACTCCACATGGGTGTTTGAAGGTTGAGGTAGAGGAGCCTCCTCTTCATCGGAACTCATTTGCTCCTTCCCTTTGGGCTCATAGTCCTCTTCCTCATCAGTGGTCCAGCCATATGGTTCAAGGTCCCCATTAATCCTAGAGTTAGCACGATCATCGGCCATATAGATCTCTTCTTCTGAATCTTGAGAAGACATCTTGACCTAAATCTGCGGCAGACAACAAGCTCGAAACTAAAACAGAGGAAAACTACGCGATACAGAGATCAAAACCTTCGGGCAACTATATATTGATTTTTTCTGGGCCAGAAGGAGTCCTCCGCAAGAAAACGGAGTCCGGGAGGCACACGAGGTGCCCACAAGTTTGCCCACCGCCACGAGGGGTGGTGGTAGCGGAGTGGGCCCTTGTGGCTGCCTCGTTTGCTCTCCGGACTGCTTTTTATTTTTCTAATTTTCCAAATTTCCAAAACTGAGGAAATTTCCTATTGGAAAAGTATCGGAGTCCAATTTCTCGCCGAAACAGATACATCTTCATTTTCAAGGTCTGAAACAGGCTGATAAACATCCCTTATGTACTCCTGTGGAGTTATGACATTGATGATATTGGTCTCAACATTTATGGGAGTACCAGAGATGTAATGCTTGATTCTTTGCCCATTTACCACTCTAGGAAAATTTCCTTCTGTGTTATTGATTTTGATGGCACCGGAACAATACACTTCCTCGACAACATAGGGACCTTCCCATTTAGAGAGAAGTTTGCCTGCAAAGAATCTCAAACGAGAATTGTATAGCAAGACATAATCACCTACATTGAACTCTCATTTCTGTATTCGTTTGTCGTGCCATCTCTTAACCTTTTCCTTGAACAACCTCGCATTCTCGTATGCCTGGGCTCTCCATTCATCTAACGAGCTGATATGAAACAACCGCTTCTCACCGGCAAGTTTGAAATCAAAGTTGAGCTCTTTGATTGCCCAATAAGCTTTGTGTTCCAGCTCAAGAGGTAAATGACAGGCCTTACCGTAAACCATTTTATACGGTGACATGCCCATGGGATTCTTATAAGTAGTCCTATAAGCCCATAGTGCATCGTCAAGTTTGGTAGACGAGTTCTTTCGAGATCTATTGACGGTCTTTTGTAGGATCAACTTGATCTCCCTATTACTCAACTCCACTTGACAACTAGACTGAGGATGATAAGGAGATGCAACTCTATGGTTGACATCATACTTAGCTAGCATCTTGCGGAAAACACCATGAATGAAGTGTGAACCGCCATCAGTCATTAAGCATCTAGGGACTCCAAATCTTGGGAATATGACTTCTTTAAGTATCAGTTATGGTGATCAGCATTTTTAGTGCGGATAGCTTCTACCCACTTAGTAACATAATCCATAGCAACTAAAATGTGAGTGTACCCATTGGAACTCGGGAAGGGTCCCATATAATCAAAGCCCCAGACATCAAATGGTTCAATGACAAGTGAATAGTTCATAGGCATCTCTTGACGCTTACTAATGTTCCCTATCCTTTGGCATTCGTCACAAGACAAGACAAACCGACGAGCATCCTTGAAGAGAGTGGGCCAATAGAAACCTGATTACAATACCTTGTGGGCAGTTCTATCTCCAACATGGTGTCCTCCGTAGGCTTCAGAATGACACTTCTGCAAGATCTGTCCCTGTTCATGTTTAGGCACACAATGTCTAATAACACCATCTACTCCTTCCTTATAAAGGTGAGGATCATCCCAAAAGTAGTGTCTCAAATCAAAGAAGAATTTATTCTTTTGTTGATAGGTGAAACTGGGTGGTATGTATTTGGCTACGATATAGTTTGCATAATCGGCATACCACGGTGCACTAAGTGAAGTGCGGATAACATTTAATTGTTCATCAGGAAAGCTGTCATCAATAGGTAGTGGGTCATCAAGGACATTCTCTAGCCTAGACAAGTTATCTGCTACAGGGTTATCAGCACCCTTTTGGTCAACGACGTGCAAATGAAATTCCTGTAGCAGGAGAACCCATCTGATCAGCCTAGGCTTAGCGTCCTTCTTCTGCATGAGGTACTTAATAGCAGCATGATCAGAGTGAATAGTGACTTTGGAGTAAACTATGTAAGATCTGAACTTTTCACATGCAAACACGACTGCTAAAAATTCCTTCTCCGTAGTGGCATATTTTCTTTGGGCACTGTCTAGAGTTTTACTCGCATAGTGAATGACATTCAACTTCTTGTCAACTCTTTGTCCTAGAACAACACCAACAGCGTAATCACTAGTGTCACACATGATTTCAAAGGACAAGTTCCAGTCAGGTGGTTGAACAATAGGTGCGGTTATCAAAGCCTTCTTAAGTATTTCAAAGGCTTCCTCACAATCCTCATCAAAAACAAAAGGAACATCCTTCTGCTAAAGGTTGGTAAGAGGCCTAGAAATCTTAGAGAAGTCTTTAATGAACCTTCTATAGAAACCAGCATGACCTAGGAAACTTCGTATACCTCTGATATCTATGGGGCAAGGCATTTTCTCAATTGCATCAACCTTAGCCTTATCAACTTCAATGCCTCTTTCAGAGATTTTGTGTCCTAAGACGATACCTTCACTAACCATAAAGTGGCACTTCTCCCAATTCAGGATGAGGTTGGTTTCTTCGCATCTCTGTAAGACTCGATCAAGGTTGCTAAGGCAATCATTAAAGGAAGACCCATAAACGGAGAAGTCATCCATGAAAACCTCGACAATCTTTTCACAAAAGTCAGAGAATATAGCCATCATACATCTTTGGAAGGTGGCAGGTGCATTACATAAGCCAAAAGGCATACGTCTATAGGCAAAGGTACCGAAAGGGCAGGTGAAAGTGGTTTTCTCTTGATCAGATTGTGCAACAGGTATCTGCGAGAAACCTGAATAACCGTCTAGAAAGCAGAAGTGTGTGTATTTGATAGCCTTTCTAGCATTTGGTCGATGAACGACAAAGGATAATGATCTTTCCTGGTTGCCTTGTTCAGTTTCCGGAAGTCTATCACCATTCTATAGCCGGTAATAATCCTTTGTGGGATTAGTTCATCCTTATCATTAGGCACGGCGATGATACCTCCCGTCTTAGGTACGCAATGTACTGGACTTACCCAATCACTATGAGCAACATGATAAATGATTCCTGCTTCCAGAAGCTTTAATATTTCTTTTCTAATGACCTCTTGTTTAAAGTCAGGATCGGTTTTAATCTTGTGCTGACATAGAGTAGGACTAATACACTTAAGATCATCAAGAGTATATCCAATAGCAGTGCGGTGCTTCCTCAGAGTTTTTAGTAACTTCTTCTCTTCGCGCTCTGAGAGGAGAGCACTAATAATGACAGGATATATCTCCTTCTCATCAAGATATACATACTTAAGAGTATCATGCAACTGTTTAAGCTCGAACACACGATCACCCTTTGGTGGGGGAGGATCCCCAAGCAGTTCAACAGGCAGATTATTCTTGAGAATAGGATGTTGTTCTAAGACAATTCTATCTATCTCATCTCTCTCCTCCATATGCATATCATTTTCATGCTCAAGCAGATATTGCTCTAAAGGATCCGTAGGAGGTACGGCAATAGAGGCAAGAGCAATGATTTCGTCCCTACCAGACGACTCTCTTTCATCGGGTTGTCTCCCAAAAATGGAGAAGTTAAATTCATGAGACACACCCTCGAAACTTACCGTGACAGTCTGCTTAATGCAATCAATGTGAGCATTGACAGTGTTGAGAAAGGTTCTACTGAATATGATGGGACAAAAGCTATCTTGTGCAGTACCGAGGACGAGGAAATCAGTAGGATACTTCGTCTTACCACACATGACTTCTACGTCTCTCACAATTCCCAGAGGGCAGATAGTGTCTCTATTAGCTAGCGTAATAGTGAAATCAATGGGTTCTAACTCAGCAGGTGCAATCTCATCTTTGATTTCATCATAGAGAGAACGGGGTATTGCACAAACACTAGCTCCCATATCACATAAACCTTGGTAACAGTGATCTCCTATCTTAATAGAAACAACGGGCAGGCCAACTACAGGTTCGTGCTTGTCTTTCGCGTGAGGTTTAGCAATTCTAGCGGAGTCCTCACAGAATTTGATAACTTGCCCATCTATGTCTTCGGCTAAGAGACCTTTGATAATAGCAACACTAGGTTCAACTCTAATCTCTTCAGGGGGTGCAAGTGGTCTAATGTAACCCCTACGTATCACAGTTGGAGCTTTAGAATAACCCTTTATCCTAGCAGGGTATGGTGGTTTCTGAGTGTAAGCACAAGGAACAACAGGATCACTAAAAGCTATGATTTTCTCCTCAACTAGATTGGTTTTGCCTATGTTGCTTTCCACAGGAGGATAATATTTAAACCACTTCTCTTTGGGAAGATCAACATGAGCAGCAAAAGATTCACATAGAGAAGCTACTATCTCAGAGTCAAGTCCATACTTAGCACTAAAATCTCTAGAACTGTTTGTCTCAACAAAAGATTTAACGCAATCAAACTGGAAATTCATACCAGACTCCTTACATTCCTCCAGCTCCCAATCTTCAGAGTTGCGTTTGATTCTCTCCAATAAATTCCATTTGTGATCAATATCCTTCTTCATAAAAGAACCGACACAACAAGTGTCAAGCATGGTACGATCTTCATGAGAAAGCCGAGCATGAAAGTTTTGAGTGATGATTTCTCTCGAGAGCTCATGATTGGGGCATGAATATAGCATTAATTTAAGCCTCCCCCAAGCTTGAGCTATGCTTTCCCTGTCAGAAGGCCAAAAGTTACAAATAAAGTTCCGATCACGATGTACTAAATGCATAGGATAGAACTTTTGATGAAATTCCAATTTCAACCGATTGTAGCCCCATGATCCAGCATCATCACATAGCCTATACCATGTCAACGCCTTATCCTTCAAAGATAAAGGAAAGACTTTCTTCTTTACCTCATCCTCGGGTAAACCTGCAAGCTTAAATAAACCACAAACTTCATCTACATAGATTAGATGAAAGTCTGGATGTGAAGATCCATCTCCTGTAAAAGGATTAGCCAGCAGTTTCTCAAGCATACCCAAAGGAATTTCATAGAAGATATTTTCAGTAGGTACCTCAGGTTGTGGAGCAACTCCTCGTGCTTCCGTTGGTGGTGAAGATACCCCGAACAAACTCCTCAAAGGAAGAGTTTCCATAGTGACAAGTGACAATAAATTTTAGCACAGTATATAAATGTTTCCTTACCAATTTCCACTTACCAAAGGCGCTTCACTCCCCGGCAACGACGCCATAAAAGAGTCTTGATGACCCACAAGTATAGGGGATCAATCGTAGTCCTTTCAATAAGTAAGAGTGTCGAACCCAATGAGGAGCAGAAGGCTGTGATAAACAGATTTCAGCAAGGTAATAACTGCAAGCACTGAAAGTAGCGGTAACAAGTGATTGTGTAGCGAGGTGAAATGTAGCGAGCAAAAAGTAACAAGTAACAAGTAGTAGCAACGGTGCAGCAAGTGGCCCAATCCCTTTTGTAGCAAGGGACAAGCCTGAACAAAGTCTTATAGGAGGAAAAACGCTCCCGAGGACACACGGGAATTTCTGTCATGCTAGTTTCATCATGTTCATCTGATTCGCGTTCGTTACTTTGATAGTTTGATATGTGGGTGGACCGGCGCTTGGGTACTGCCCTTACTTGGAAAAGCATCCCACTTATGATTAACCTCTCTCGCAAGCATCCGCAACTACAAAAGAAGAATTAAGACAAAGTCTAACCATAGCATTAAACTAGTGGATCCAAATCAGCCCCATAGACTTGGGTTTAAGCTTCTGTCACTCCAGCAACCCATCATCTACTTACTACTTCCCAATGCCTTCCTCTAGGCCCAAATATGGTGAAGTGTTATGTAGTCGACGTTCACATAACACCACTAGAGGAAAAGACAACATACATCATATCAAAATACCGAACGAATATCAAATTCACATGACTATTATCAGCATGACTTATCCCATGTCCTTAGGAACAAAAGTAACTACTCACAAGACATAATCATAATCATGACCAGAGGTGTAATGAATAGCATAAAGGATCTGAACATAAACTCTTCCACCAAGTAATCCAACTAGCATCAACTACAAAGAGTAATAAACACTACTAGCAACCTTACAAGTACCAATCGGAGTTGCGAGATGAAGATTGGTTACAAGAGATGAACTAGGGATTGGAGAGGAGATGGTGCTGATGAAGATGTTGATGAAGATGCCTCCCCTCCGACGAGAGCAGCGTCGGTGATGACGATGGCGATGATTTCCCCCTCCGGGAGGGAAGTTTCCCCGGTAGGATCGTCGTGCCGGAGCTCTAGATTGGATCTGCTCAAGTTCCGCCTCTTGGCGGCAGCGAAACCACGAATAATCCTCGCAAAATAAGAGAGAAAAGGCATAAATATGGTACCACAAGTAATATAACAGCCCAAAAAGCAATAAATATCAACATGAAAGCATGATGCAAAATGGACATATCAGCCACCAACCGGAACAAAAGGGGTGGCGGGGGCTCGCGAGGGGCGCGGGGGATGTTTAGTCCCACCTCGCTAGTTGAGGCGAGCCGGCACCTGTTTATAAGCCCCGGTGCTGGCAATGCATTGAGCTCCTCTCTAATGCAAGCCTTTTGGACCTACCTCACTTCTGCTGCGTGGTGGGCCTACTGGGCCTTGCGGGCGTGCATCCTAGCCCAACTACAGGTTGGGTTTCTAGTCGTATGTAGGCCGTTGTGGCCCAGTAGGAGGGCTTTTTTAAAATTTATTTTACATTTTTTCTGCTTCATTTATTTTCTATTGTTTCTGAGTTGTTTTTTTGCTTTATTTAGAGCTTCTTTGTGAATCTTTTTTGCTTTAGGTAAAAAATATAAACTTTCTCTTAGTGCAAGTAGTTTTCAAATTTTAATTATTTGAAATTTGTGTGAATCACTAGTTTGTGAATAACTTTTTTTTCTGGTTTATTTATTTTCAGTGATTCTTTTTTCTTCTTTTAATATTAGTGTGTTTTATCATTATATTCAATTAGGTAATTCTGAGGTTATTCAAAAAAATGAAATGCCTTTGTAACGGTTGAGTTTTCGTCCGAAACCCTCATACTTCGAAAGAGATTGTCCATTTTGTATACGAAGTGCGTCCTATTTTTGCCGTTGATACGTCTCCATCGTATCTACTTTTCCAAACTCTTTTGCCCTTGTTTTGGACTCTAATTTGCATGATTTGAATGGAACTAACCCGGACTAACGCTGTTTTCAGCAGAATTGCCATGGTGTTGTTTTTGCGCAGAAATAAAAGTTCTCGGAAAGACCTGGAAATTTATGAGGATTTTTTGTGAAATATATAAAAAATACTGGCGCAAGAATCAACCGAGGAAGTGGAGCGTGGAGCCCACAAGCCCACCAGGCGCGCCCCCCTTGGCCGAGCATGGCAGGCTTGTGGGGCCCATGTTGCTCCACCGCCTCCAATCCCAGCTCTATTTAGTCCCTTTTGTTCGGAAAAAATCAAGGAGAAGAGTTCATCGCGTTTTACGATATGGAGGCGCCGCCACCTCTTGTTCTTCCTCTGGAGGGTAGATCAAGAGTCCGTTCTGGGCTCCGGAGAGGGGAGATCGTCGCCATCCTCATCGCCAACCTTCCTTCATCGCCAATTCCATGATGCTCTTCACCGTTCTTGAGTAATCTCATCGTAGGCTTGCTGGACGGTGATGGGTTGGATGAGATCTATCATGTAATCGAGTTAGTTTTGACGGGGATTGATCCCAAGTATCCACTATGTTCTGAGATTGATGTTGCTACTACTTTGCCATGCTTAATTCTTGTCACTAGGGCCCGAGTGCTATGATTTAAGATCTGAACTTATTATGTTCTCGTCAATATATGTGTGTTCTTGATCCTATATTGCAAGTTGCACTCACCTACTATGTGTTATGACCCGGCAACCCTGGAGTGACAATAGCCGGAACCACTCCCGGAGATGACCATAGTATGAGGAGTTCATGTATTCACTAAGTCTTAATGCGTTGGTCCGGTTCTCTATTAAAAGGAGAACCTTAATATCCCGTAGTTTCTATTAAGACCCCGCTGCCACGGGAGGGATGGACAATAGATGTCATGCAAGTTCTTTTCCCTAAGCACGTATGACTACATACGGAATACATGCCTACATTACATTGATGAACTGGAGCTAGTTACATATCTCTTTGTGTTATAATTGTTGCATGATGAATAACATCCGGCACAATCATCCATCAACGATCCAATGCCTACGAGTGTTTCCTACTGGTCCTTGCTACGTTACTTTGCTCCTACTGCTGTCACTACTGCTACTGTTACTCTGTCGCTATTGCTGTTGCTGCTGCTACTGTTACTCCGTCGCTACTGCTGTCACTTTGTTGCTACTGGTTACTGTTGCTACTGTTGCTATCACACTACTTTGCTACTGATACTTTTCTGTAGATACTAAGTCTTTCAGGTGTGGTTGAATTTACAACTCAACTGCTAATACTTGAGAATATTGTTTGGCTTCCCCTTGTGTCGTATCAATAAATTTGGGTTGACTACTCTACCCTCGAAAACTGTTGCGATCCCCTATACTTGTGGGTTATCAGCCGTCACCCTCTCAACTTTTTTGCACATGCTATGTGGGTGAAATGATGATACCATGCCAACGTTCAACCTTTTCAGAGTTCATTTCTAGTTCTTTTCAATTTCAGGATCATTTAGCTCAAAAAATTAGTAAATGCATGAAAAATAGCAAATGATGTCACAAAGGGTTGAAAAAGTGTGGAGTTGAAATAAGTTTTAGAAGATGAAATGCCTTTGTAACGAATGAGTTTTCGTGCGAAACCCTCACACTTCGAAAGAGATTGTCCATTTTGTACACGAAGTGCATCCTGTTTTTGCTATAACCCTCTCAACTTTTTTGCACATGCTATGTGGGTGAAATGATGATACCGTACCAACCTTCAACCTTATCACAGTTCATTTCTAGTTCTTTTCAATTTCAGGGTCATTTAGATCAAAAAGTCAGTTAATGCATTAAAAATATCAAATGATGTTAGAAAGGGTTGAAAATTGGTGACTTGGCTTCAAATGATGCATACTGAACGCACAAAAAGTATGGAGTTGAAATAAGTATAAAAAATGAAATGCCTTTGTAAGAGATGAGTTTTTCGTCCAAAACCCTGATACTTCGAAAGAGATTTTCCATTTTGTACACGAAGTGCATCCTGTTTTTGTCATAACCCTCTCAACCTTTTTACACATCTTATGTGGACGAAATGATGATACCATGCCAACTTTCAACCTTTTCAGAGTACATTTGTAGTTCTTTTCAATTTCACGGTCATTTAGCTAAAAAACAGTAAATGCATGAAAAATGGCAAATGATGTGAGAAAGGGTTGAAAATTGGTGGCGTGACTTCTAATGGTGCATACTGAATGCACAAAAAGTCTGGAGTTAAAGTAAGTTTTAGAAAATGAAATGTCGTTGTAACAGATGAGTTTTCGTCCGAACCCCTAATACTTCGAAAGAGATTCTCCATTTTATACACAAAGTGCATCCTGTTTTTGCCGTAACCCTCTAAACGTTTTTGCACATGCTATGTGGGTGAAATAATTATACCATGCCAACTTCCTTTTCAGAGTTCATTTGTAGTTCTTTTCAATTTCAGGGTCATTTAGCTCAAAAAATTAGTAACTGCATGGAAAGTAGAAAATGATGACATAAAGGGTTGAAAATTACTCACATGGCTTCGAATGGTGCATACTAAATGCACAAAAAGTCTGGAGTTGAAATAAGTTTACAAAAATTAAATGCCTTTGTAATAGATGAGTTTTCGTCCGAATCCGTGATACTTCGAAAGAGATTCTCCATTTTGTACACAAATTGCATCCTGTTTTTTTTCGTAACCCTCTAAACTTTTTTGCACATGTTATGTGGGTGAAATAATAATACCATGCCAACTTTCAACCTTTTCAGAGTTCATCTGTAGTTCTTTTCAATTTCAGGGTCATTTAGCTCAAAAAAATCAGTAAATGCATGAAAAATAGCAAATGATGCCATAAATTAATAACACATAAATACCTTAACTACTAAAAATATTCCCTTGAGTTTGTCCGAAGTGGGACTTTCCAGATATATAAGTGTGGAAACTCACTAGAGAAGAAAGTGATCATGGCGAAGTCGGTCACATCCCAGAGTGGGATCTTTGGGTGTAAAACTTTTTCTTTGCGTGTGTCCCTTTGCGACGTAACCAGGGACAATCTTCATCATTTAACTGGATACTCGGGTCAATATTCACTATGAAGGGAGCAATTTCATGAAACTTTTCATAATCTTCTGACATATCTGTCTTGTCCTCCACTCCCATGATGTTTCTTTTCCCTGAAAGAACTGTGCAGCGCTTTGTCTCATCGTATGATGTATTCGCTTCCTTATCTTTTCTTTTTCTCGGCTTGGTACACATGTCCTTCACACAGAAAACCTACGCCACATCATTGGCTAGGACGAATGGTTCATCTGCGTACCCAAAATTGTTGAGACCCACTATTGTCATTCCGTACTGCAGGTCTTCCGTTACCCCGCCTCTTGTGAGATTGACCCATTTGCACCGAAACAAAGGGACCTTAAAATCACGTCCATAGTCAAGTTCCCATATCTCCTCTATGTAACCATAGTATGTGTCCTTTGGACTATTGGTGTTTGTTGCATCAAAGCAGACACCACTGTTTTGGTTGGTGCTCTTTTTATCTTGGGCGATCGTGTCAAATGTATCCCCATTTATCTCGTACCCTTTGAAAGTCAATATATTCGAAGATAGTAACTTGGACAGTAAGTACAACACATCTTCAACAGCGCCGTCATGCATGAGACGTGTCTGCAACCAACCGGCGGAAGTCCCCGTTTGTTCACGTGCAATCCTGTCGTCAAACTGCTCTGGGTGTTTAGAGCGTAGAATATTCTTGTGTTCCTCGATATACGGAGACACCGAGGAGGAATTTTGTAGAACTGTGTAGTGTTCTTGAGTGAGAGAATGCCCATCCATACATATTATTGCTTTCGGTCCTAGCGTGCATTTTCCATCCAGTCTGCCCTCATGCCGCGATTCAGGAACACCAATCCGCTTAAGTTGAAGAATAAAGTAAACACAAAACTCAATGACCTCCTGATACGTCTCCGTCGTATCTACTTTTCCAAACTCTTTTGCCCTTGTTTTCGACTCTAATTTGCATGATTTGAATGGAACTAACCCGGACTGACGCTGTTTTCAGCAGAATTGCCATGGTGTTGTTTTTGTGTAGAAATAAAAGTTCTCAGAATGACTTGGAAATCTATGAGGAACTTTTGTGGAATATATAAAAGATACTGGCGCAAGAATCAACTGGAGGGACGGAGCCAGGAGCTCACAAGCCCACGAGGCATGCCCCCCCCCCCTAGCCGGGCCTCGCAG
Source organism: Hordeum vulgare subsp. vulgare (assembly GCF_904849725.1). NCBI lineage: Eukaryota > Viridiplantae > Streptophyta > Magnoliopsida > Poales > Poaceae > Hordeum > Hordeum vulgare. The sequence continues at coordinate 441,169,511 of NC_058522.1, read as the reverse complement.
GCTTGTGAGCCCCTCGGAGCTCCGCCGCCCCCAATTCCAGCTCTATATATTCTCTTTCATCTGGAAAAAAATCGAGGAGAAGAGTTCATCGCGTTTTACGATACGGAGGCGCTGCCACCTCCTGTTCATCCTCTGGAGGGCATATCTGGAGTCAGTTTCGGGCTCCGGAGAGGGGAGATCGTCACCATCAACCTTTCTTCATCGCCAATCCCATGATTCTCTTCACCGTTCGTGAATAACTCATCGTAGGCTTGCTGGACGGTGATGGGTTGGATGAGATCTATCATGTAATCGAGTTAGTTTTGATGGGGATTGATCCCTAGTATCCACTATGTTCTGAGATTGATGTTGCTACTACTTTGCCATGCTTAATGCTTGTCACTAGGGCCCGAGTGCCATGATTTCAGATCTGAACCTATTATGTTGTCGCCAATATATGTGTGTTTTAGATCCTATCTTGCAAGTTGTAGTCACCTACTATGTGTTATGACCCGGCAACCCTGGAGTGACAATACCCGGAACCACTCCCGGAGATGACCATAGTATGAGGAGTTCATGTATTCATCAAGTGTTAATGCGTTGGTCCGGTTCTTTATTAAAAGGAGAACCTTAATATCCCTTAGTTTCCATTAGGACCCCGCTGTCACGGGAGGGATGGACAATATATGTCATGCAAGTTCTTTTCCCTAAGCACGTATGACTACATATGGAATACATGCCTACATTAGATTGACGAACTGGAGCTAGTTACATATCTCTCCGTGTTATAACTGTTACATGATGAATAGCATCCGGCATAATCATCCATCACCGATCCAATGCCTACGAGTCTTTTTCTACTCGTCCGTGCTACGTTACTTTGCCGCTACTGCTGTCACTTTGCTGCTACTGCTTATTGTTGCTACTGCTGCTATCATACTACTTTGCTACTGATACTTTGCTGCAGACACTAAATATTTCAGGTGTGGTTGAATTGACAACTCAACTGCTAATACTTGAGAATATTCTTTCGCTTCCCCTTGAGTCGAATCAATAAATTTGGGTTGAATACTCTACCCTCGAAAACGGTTGCGATCCCCTATACTTGTGGGTTATCAAGACCTTTTTCTGGCGCCGTTGCCGGGGAGGCACAACTATATTCTCTGAGTCACTTGGGATTTACGCCTGCTCGTCACTATGAGGAATCCGATAGATCCAAGAAATAAAGTCTTGCCCTCTACTATGAGGACACGTAAGGAACTGCCATCTAGCTCTGCACTTGATTAACCTTCAGTTATGAGTAAGTTTGCGACATCACCTCCTGCTAGAAACCTTGATATGTCGTGTGTGCTTGATGATGCTACTTCTGCTGCCCATGATGCTTATGATGATGCTATGCTTGATACTGCTTTGCCTGATGATGCTATGCTTGATACTGCTTTGCCACTAGGTACATTCCTTGATGCACAAATTGCTAGAGTTGCTGCTAGATGTGATGATACTTCTGAAACTGCTCATACTATTGAAGTAGAACCTGCTATTTTGCCTGAGCTCTCCTAGACATGAATTGCCTGATATGCGTGAGTGTTATGTTATGGAGGGAGAGATAGCTGAGGATTTTCTTGCGTGTAAGGATAGCTATGATGTTGAGAAATTACTTCTCAAGTGGAAAGAAAAATCTTTGAACGGTAGGATGAAATACGACCCGAAGTTTGCTACTTCGCCTATCTTTGTGACCGATAAGGATTATGAATTCTCTGTCGACCCTGAGTTAATCACTCTGGTCGAATCAGATCCTTTTCACGGTTATGAGTCTGAAACGGTTGTAGCCCATCTTACCAAACTTCACGATATAGCCACCCTATTCATGAGTGAGGAAAAGTTCCACCACTACTATATCCTCAAGTTGTTTCCTTTCTCGCTAAAGGATGATGCTAAGACTTGGTTCACTTCTCTTGCTCCTGGTTGTGTGCGTAGCCCCCAGGATATGGTCTACTACTTCTCTGAAAAATATTTCCTTGCCCATAAGAAGCAAGCTGCCTTGCAGGAAATATACAACTTTGCTCAAGCTGAAGAAGAGAGTCTCCCACAAGCTTGGGGGAGGCTCGTCCAGCTACTGAATGCTTTGCCTGATCACCCTCTTGAGAAGAATGAAATACTTGATATCTTCTATAATGGACTTACCGATGCTTCTAGAGACCACCTAGATAGTTGTGCCGGTTGTGTTTTTAGGGAACGAACCGTAGAACAAGCTGAGATCCTATTGAATAATATCTTGTGCAATGAGAATGCTTGGACTATTTCCGAACCACCTCCTAAGACAACTTCGAAGAAAAGAGGTATTCTGTTCCTCAATCCCGAAGATATGCAATATGTTGGGGAACGTCGCATGGGAAACAAAAAATTTCCTACGCGCACGAAGACCTATCATGGTGATGTCCATATACGAGAGGGGATCAGTGATCTACGTACCCTTGTAGACCGTACAGCAGAAGCGTTAGTGAACGAGGTTGATGTAGTGGAACGTCCTCACGTCCCTCGATCCGCCCCGCGAACAATCCCGCGATCAGTCCCACGATCTAGTACCGAACGGATGGCACCTCCGCGTTCATCACACGTACAGCTCGACGATGATCTCGGCCTTCTTGATCCAGCAAGAGATACGGAGAGGTAGAAGAGTTCTCCAGCAGCGTGACGGCGCTCCAGAGGTTGGTGATGATCTCGTCTTAGCAGGGCTCCGGCCGAGCTCCGCAGAAACGCGATCTAGAGGAAAAACCGTGGAGGTATGTGGTCGGGCTGCCGTGGAAAAGTCGTCTCAAATCAGCCCTAAAACCTCCGTATATATAGGTGGGAGAGGGGAGCCTTGCCTTGGGGCTCAAGGAGCCCCAAGGGGGTCGGCCGAGCCAAAGGGGGGAAGGACTCCCCCCCAAACCGAGTCCTACTTGGTTTGGTGGGTGGAGTCCCTCTTTCCTTTCCCACCTCCCCTTTTTTTTCTGTTTGATTTTTCTTCCAATGCACATAGGACCCTTTTGGGCTGTACCACCAGCCCACTAAGGGCTGGTGCGCCACCCTCAAGGCCTATGGGCTTCCCCGGGGTGGGTTGCCCCCCCCCCCGGTGAACTCCCGGAACCCGTTCGTCATTCCCGGTACATTCCCGGTAACTCCGAAAACCATCCGGTAATCAAATGAGGTCATCCTATATATCAATCTTCGTTTTCGGACCATTCCGGAAACCCTCATGACGTTTGTGATCTCATCCGGGACTCCGAACAACATTCGGTAACCAACCATATAACTCAAATACGCATAAAACAACGTCGAACCTTAAGTGTGCAGACCCTGCGGTTCGAGAACTATGTAGACATGACCCGAGAGACTCCTCGGTCAATATCCAATAGGGGGACCTGGATGCCCATATAGGATCCTACATATTCTATGAATATCTTATCGTTTGAACCTCAGTGCCAAGGATTCGTATAATCCCGTATGTCATTCCCTTTGTCCTTCGGTATGTTACTTGCCCGAGATTCGATCGTCAGTATCTGCATACCTATTTCAATCTCGTTTACCGGCAAGTCTCTTTACTCGTTCCGTAATACAAGATCCCGTAACTTACACTAAGTCACATTGCTTGCAAGGCTTGTGTGTGATGTTGTATTACCGAGTGGGCCCCGAGATACCTCTACGTCACACGGAGTGACAAATCCCAGTCTTGATCCATACTAACTCAACAGACACCTTCGTAGATACATGTAGAGTACCTTTATAGTCACCCAGTTACGTTGCGACTTTGATACACACAAAGTATTCCTCCGGTGTTAGTGAGTTATATGATCTCATGGTCATAGGAACAAATACTTGACACGCGGAAAACAGTAGCAACAAATGACACGATCAACATGCTACGTCTATTAGTTTGGGTCTAGTCCATCACGTGATTCTCCTTATGACGCGATCCACTTATCAAGCAACAACACCTTGTTTATAATCAGAAGACACTGACTATCTTTGATCAACTGGCTAGCCAACTAGAGGCTTGCTAGGGACAGTGTTTTGTCTATGTATCCACACATGTAAATGAGTCTTCATTCAATACAATTATAGCATGGACAATAAACGATTATCTTGATACAGGAATTATAATAATAACTATATTTATTATTGCCTCTAGGGCATAATTCCAACACAATAAGCTAAGAAATCTATGCGAGAGAAAGGCATTAAATCTGAAGATGTCAAAAATCTGTCACCTATCGAAGAGATCCATGGTCTCGATAACCCGATACAGGTAGTAGAAGTAAATTCTCTGCGTAGGTTTGATGAGAGTGATAATGCTTTTGATAAACCTGCTAGCCTATGTGTGGATGAATTTGATAACTTTGTTGTCAAACAACAGAGTTTCAATGATTATGTTAGCAGACAATTGGAATAGAATGCTCGTATGCTTATTCATTTAAGTGCTTGTGTGGACACAAACGTCAATGATCTTAAGCTTCTGAGTAAACATGCCTCTATGGTTATTACTCAAGTAGAACAAGTACTTAAAGCTCAGAATGACTTGCTCAATGAGTTGAATGACAATTCTGTCAGAGTCGTCACTAGAGGCGATAGAATGACCCAGGAACCTTTGTATCCTGAGGGTCATCCAAAGAGAATTGAACAAGATTCTCAAGGAGTTAGCACTGATGCACCTAGTCATCCTAGGAAGAAGAAGAGAGATGATAGGAACCTGCACGCTAGCAACCCTGTTGCTGCTACACCTGAGAGTCCAAACGATGCCTCTGTTTCTGATGCTGAAACACAATCTGGTGATGAACATGAGCCTAATGATAATATCAATAGTGATGTTCATGTTGATGCTCAACCTAGCAATGATAAGGATGTGGAGATTGAACCTGTTGATTTTGATAACCCACAGCCTAAGAATAGAAGATACGATGAGAATGACTTCGCTGCTAGGAAGCATGGTAAAGAAAGGGAACCATGGGTTCAGAAACCCATGCCCTTTCCTCCCAAACCATCCAAGAAAAAGGATGATGAGGATTTTGAGCGCTTTGTTGAAATGATTAGACCTGTCTTTCTGCAAATGCGTTTGACAGATATGCTCAAAATGTCCCCGTATGCTAAGTACATGAAAGATATTGTGACTAATAAGAGGAGGATACCTGAGGTTGAGATTTCCACCATGCTCGCTAACTATACCTTCAAGGGTGGAACTCCTAATAAACTAGGTGATCCCGGAGTGCCCACTATACCTTGCTCCATTAAAGGCAACTACGTTAGAACTGCTTTATGCGACCTTGGAGCCGGTGTTAGTGTTATGCCTCTCTTTCTTTACCGCAGGATTGAACTGGATAAGTTGACACCCACTGAAATCTCTCTGCAAATGGCCGACAAATCAACAGCTTTCCCTATCGGCATTTGCGAGGATGTGCGTGTTGTGGTTGCCAACGTTATTATCTTAATAGACTTTGTTATCTTGGATATTCCCGAGGACGATGCCATGGCGGTCATCCTTGGAAGACCCTTTTTAAACACTTCAGGGGCTGTTATAGATTGCAACAAAGGCAACGTCACTTTCCATGTCAATGGTAATGAGCATACGGTGCACTTTCCGAAGAAACAATATAGAGTACATTGCATCAATGCTATCGAAAAAACTTCATCGATTCTTATTGGGAGCTTCTAATGCCCTATACCTCCTGTTAAGATGAAGTATGATTTGCTTGTTGGGGAGATACACATCCCTATTGAGGTTACCTAGTGACTATTCAAAAATTCTCCGTTCTCTTTTGCGATTCGAAGAAGTTTTTCAGGGAGACTTGATCAACCTCATTGACGGATTTCTTTCGATGACCATGAGATGGATGAATCGAGGAGTCACAAACCTCTGTTCCAAGCTTTCACCTTTGGTTGCTTAGAAGAAAAATGATAGATTTAGTTTAGTTTTCCCTGTTTTCTATTTTAGTGTCCCGTAGAAAAGTACCTCGAAAATAAAAGTTCGCCGACGTCGTGAAAATCAACTATGATTTTTTCTGGAATTTTAAAAAAATACTAAAACGAAGAGCTAGTCTGGGGGATGCGCCACTGGGTCACAAGCCCAGGAGGCCCGGCCACCCCCCCCCCCCCCCGACCAGGCCTAGCAGGCTTGTGGGGCCCACATACACCCCCTCCACTCATTATAGCTCCCATCCACTTCTCCTACCTCCAGAAAAATTCGTTTCGCAGCTCAAACCCATGTTCTTGCTCCTCTTGCTGGGATTTTCGATCTCCTTGCTCAAAGCACCATTCTCCGAACTGTTTTGGGGAAATTACTCCTTGGTAAGTGACTCCTCCATTGGTCCAATTAGTTTTTGCTCTAGTGCCTTATACTTCGCGTATTTTTGCTGCCTTGGTGACCATGTTCTTGAGCTTTTCTTGCTAATTTTAGCTGATCCCAAGTAGCTTTGATGTGTAATATGGCCTCTAGGCACTTGTGGAAGTAGTTGCTACGAGTTTAGTTGAGCCTTGTTCACTTTTCCCTTGGGTCACTGAAAATTTCGGAAAAGGAAGATGTTCAGGAGAAACTATCACGGTGGTTCCCCAAGCAAGAGAGGTCCCCGTCTTGCGATTCGGGAGCCCGATCCTTACCAATCGAGGAACGCACCGGTATAACCATGTGAATGGCCTTCTGATGAATTCATGATTGAGGCAGGTTTCAAAGACGCGTTTGATACACTTGTTCACAACGTCGGACTCGAAGAATTCATCTCCGATAAATGTGAATAGTATGTTACGCTCACTGCCTCTTTTGTTCGTAGATTCAAATTTTCAGTTGGCCATGATACATCCGTACTGTTTGATCTCTATGACAAATCGTATACCATGGATTTAGAGGATTTCAATAGAATTTGCAAGATACCTATTTGGGGTAGTCTCAATGATCCTCCTAAATCTTCGGTTAGAGATTTTTTCTCTAGTATAACTGTTGGAGAAACTAGAGATATTACACATGCTACCATGGGGAGCATTCATTTTCCTGCCTTGCATTACTTTGCCCTCTTCATAGGCAGATGCATTAGTGGCAAGATTGATCATTGTCATCTCTGCGCACCAGACCTTAGTATTCTTAAGAGCGCCGTAACGGGTGATAGAAGTTTCAACATGGGAGCTATAATAGCAAGGAGGCTGAATAATAATGCTAATGAGGGGGATTTCTTTGGTGGGATCTATGCCATTCGCATATCGAATTTCCTTGGAGTACCCATCCGCGAAGGAGATCCCCCGCTCCATACAGCTTTCCTTGACCGCGTCGCTTTGACACGCTATCAGTTCCTTGAGAGGGATGATGAATCCCTCCTATACCGTTTAATATTTAACCGGCAGCGTGTTTTCCATATTACCCTTCCTGCTCCTGCCTTCTTTGACTTTCAGGTAAAACGGAGATATTACATAAACAAAGGAGAGGCAGAGGAGTATGAGAGGGAGGCAAAGGTTGCTCGTCTCCGAGAGGCAGCTAATCAGGCAGTGGCTGCAGCGCTCCCGTACAACCCCCATTATGATTTCGGATATCGCCGGGACCATCCATGGGAGTAGACCAACTTAGGACAAAAGCCTAAGCTTGGGTGAGTACGTGTTTCTCACCGACTTTACATTCTTGCTTATGCTTTCACTTTGTCGTCGGTGTTCACACTTTGCCACTGTATCATCCATGCTAGTTTATTTTCGTTTTCTCGGTTTCTTTTCGTGTGTTTGTCTAGTTTGAGAAAACCCAAAAATATTTTCTTGTTCTTCTTTTGCTTGTTGGGAGCTTTCCCGTGTAGATAGTTTTCTTTTTTCTTTGGGTCAAGGTAGAAGACCATGGTTACAATGTTTAGTGGCTTTTGCATGCATATTTTCTTGTCTGTTAAAGAGCCATATTACTTTGTCTTCTCCTTTGTGTTTGCCTGCAGATTCCAGCATAGTCCAATGCACGAGCACTCTTATTATTGTTCACATCATTCGGTCGTGCAAGTGAAAGGCAATAATGACGATATATGATGAAGTGACTGAGCCTGGAAAAGCTGGTATGGACTCGATCGATTTTGTTTTTGTAAATATGACTAGCTCATCGTTCCTGATTCAGGTTTGTGGTGAGAAAAACATGTTTGCAATGACAACTTAGAGATCATAGTTGTTGATGCCATGCTTACTTAGCTAGGAGCTTATAATGGTTTGTCTTGGATGCCCACATGAATGTTGAGATGAGTATGATGTAGTATGATAGGATGGTATCCTCCTTTGAATGATTCAAGTGGCTTGACTTGGCACATGTTCACGCATGTAGTTGAAACAAAATCAACATAGCCTCTATGATATTCATGTTCATGGTGATTTATGTCCTACCCATGCTTGCACTCAATGTTAGTTAATCTCAATGCATTTTGATGACTATTGTCGCTCTCTAGTTGGTCGCTTCCCAGTCTTTTGCTAGCCTTCACTTCTACTAAGCGGGAATACTGCTTATGCATCCATTTCCATAAACCTAAAGTTGTTCCATATGAGTCCACCATACCTACCTATATGCGGTATCTACCTGCCGTTCCAAGTAAATTTGCATGTGCCACTCTCTAAATATTCAAGAAATAATCTGTTTTGCATGCCCGAACCGCTCATGTGGTGATAGGGGGCTATCAGTATCTTCCATGCTAGGTGTGTTATCCTCGATATGTGTTTATTCACTATCATTCACGAGAAAGGGGCCAGTAATTGGAATGCCCAGTTCCATGCTCAAATTGAAAAGATAATTGCAAACAAAACTCCCCCTCAATTGATGTTGTTATGGACGGCACCCGAGTATTTGGCTAGTCGTGGAGTGTGATTGATTGGTGGTGGGGGAGTCAAAACTTTACTTTTCTGTTTGGGAACTGCCTATAGCATGTGTAGCATGGAAGATGGTGAGAACTCTTAGTCATTGCATTGACAATGAAAGCATGCCATCCTAAATTATTATCTTTGTTTTCAAAGCTTGAGCTCTGGCACCTCTGCAAATCAATGCTTCCCTCTGCGAAGGGCCTGTCTATTTATGTTCCTGTTGAGTCGTCCTCTTCTTATAAAGGCACCAATTAGAGAGCACCTCTGTAATTTTTATGCTTTGCTTTTAATTGTGTTGAGTATGACTGTGACTAGATCTTCTTTGCCATGAATTACAATGTTTAGTCAGCCCTTAGTCTTTGAAGGTGCTCTGCATTTATGTTTTGCGGTCTCAGAAAGAGCTAGCGAGATACCATCTGTTCACACTGCTTCATAATTGTTTTGATTGAAGTGTTGACGTTTGAAACTTATTATTATTGCTTGCTAGTTGATTATGCCATTGATATGAGTTTACTGTGAGACCTAGATGTCATTTTCTTTTGTGGTTTTCTTATGATCTTGCTGAAATTCTGGATATGAGTTAGGCATAATTGCAACAACAAGATCAAAACAGAGTTCGAAAAGTTTTTCTTTTGTCTCTTTCAGTTTGTCAACTGAATTGCTTGAGGACAAGCAAGGCTTTAGGCTTGGGGGAGTTGATACGACTCCGTCGTATCTACTTTTCCAAACTCTTTTGTCCTTGTTTTGGATTCTAATTTGCATGATTTGAATGGAACTAACCCGGACTGACGTTGTTTTCAACAGAATTGCCATGGTGTTGTTTTTGCACAGAAATAAAAGTTCTCGGAATGACCTGAAAATCTACAAGGAATTTTTGTGGAATATATAAAAAATACTGGCGCAAGAATCAACTAGAGGGACGACGCCAGGAGCTCACAAGCCCACCAAGCCCCCCCCCCCTGGCCGGGCCTGGCAGGCTTGTGAGCCCCTCGGAGCTCCGCCGCCCCAATTCCAGCTCTATATGTCCTCTTTCGTGCGGAAATAAATCGAGGAGAAGAGTTCATCACGTTTTACGATACGGAGGCGCCACCACCTCCCGTTCTTCCTCTGGAGGGCAGATCTGGAGTCTGTTTTAGGCTTCGGAGAGGGGAGATCGTCGCCATCGTCATCATCAACCTTCCTTCATCGCCAATCCCATGATGCTCTTCACCGTTCATGAGTAATCTCATCATAGGCTTGTGATGACCCACAAGTATAGAGGATCAATCGTAGTCCTTTCGATAAGTAAGAGTGTCGAACCCAACAAGGAGGAGAAGGCTCCGATAAACGGTTTTCACCAAGGTAAAAACTGCAAGCACTGAAAGTAGCGGTAACAAGTGATGGTGTAGTGAGGTGAAACGTAGCAAGCGAAAAGTAACAAGTAACAAGTAGTAGCAACGGTGCAGCAAAGTGGCCCAATCCCTTTTGTAGCTTGGGACAAGCCTGAACAAAGTCTTATAAGAGGAAAAACGCTCCCGAGGACACACGGGAATTTCTGTCATGCTAGTTTCATCATGTTCATTTGATTCGCGTTCGTTACTTTGATAGTTTGATATGTGGGTAGACCGACGCTTGGGTACTACCCTTACTTGGACAAGCATCCCACTTATGATTAACCCCTCTTTGCAAGAATCCGCAACTACCAGGCTTGTGGCCCCCTGGTTGCTCCCCTCTGACACTTCTTTCACCCAGTATTTTTTATATATTCCCAAAAAAATCCACGTTGATTTTCAGGGCATTTGGAGTTGCGTAGAATAGAGGACTCAGACTTGCTCCTTTTCCAGTCCAGAATTCCAGCTGCCGGTATTCTCCCTCTTCAAATAAACGTTGCAAAATAAGGTGCGGTTATCAAGGCCTTCTTAAGTATTTCGAAAGCTTCCTCACAATCCTCATCAAAAACAAAAGGAACATCCTTCTGCAAGAGGTTGGTAAGAGGCCTAGAAATCTTAGAGAAGTCTTTAATGAAGCTTCTATAGAAACCAGCATGACCTAGGAAACTTTGTATACATCTGATATCTGTGGGGCAAGGCATTTTCTCAATTGCATCAACCTTAGCCTTATCAACTTCAATGCCTTTCTGAGAGATTTTGTGTCCTAAGACGATGCCTTCATTAACCATGAAGTGGCAGTTCTCCCAGTTCAAAACGAGGTTGGTATATTTGCATCTCTGTAAGACTCGATCAAGGTTGCTGAGGCAATCGTCAAAGGAAGAACCGTAAACGGAGAAATCATCCATGAAAACCTCAACAATCTTTTCACAAAAGTCAGAGAATATTGCCATCATACATCTTTGAAAGGTGGCAGGTGCATTGCACAAGCCAAAAGGCATACGTCTATAAGCGAAGGTACCGAAGGGGCAGGTGAAGGTGGTTTTCTCTTATTCAGATTGTGCAATAGATATTTGCGAGAAACCTGAATAACCATCTAGAAAGCAGAAGTGTGTGTGTTTAAAGAGCCTTTCTAGCATTTGGTCGATAAACGGCAAAGGATAATGGTCTTTCCTAGTTGCCTTGTTCAGTTTCCGGAAGTCTATCACCATCCTATAGCCAGTAATAATCCTCTGTGCGATTAGTTCATTCTTATCATTAGGAACAACGGTGATACCTCCCTTCTTAGGTACGCAATGTACTCAACTTACCCAATCACTATGAGCAACAGGATAAATGATTCCTGCTTCCAGAAGCTTTAATATTTCTTTTCTCACGACCTCTTTCATCCTCGGATTTAGTCTCCGTTGATGATCAACAACTGGCTTAGAATCAGGATCGGTTTTAATCTTGTGCTGACATAGAGTGGGACTAATACCCTTAAGATCATCAAGAGTATATCCAATAGCAGCACCGTGCTTCCTCAAAGTTTTTAATAACTTCTTCTCTTCGTGATTCGAGAGGTGAGCACTAATAATAACAGGATATATCTCCTTCTCATCAAGATAGGCATACTTAAGAGTATCTGGTAACTGTTTTAGCTCGAACACAGGATCACCCTTTGGTGGGGGAGGATCCCCAAGCAGTTCAACATGCAGATTATTCTTGAGAATAGGATATTGTTCTAAGACAATTTTATCTATCTCATCTCTTTCATCCATATGCATATCATTTTCATGCTCAAGCACATATTGCTCTAAAGGATCCGTAGGAGGTACGGCAATAGAGGCAAGAGCAATGATTTCATCCCTACCATACGACTCTTTTTCATGGGGTTGTCTTCCAAACTTGGAGAAGTTAAATTCATAAGACACACCCTCGATACTAACAGTGACAGTCTGTTTAATGCAATCAATGTGAGCATTGACAGTGTTGAGAAAGGGTCTACCAAATATGATGGGGCAGAAGCTATATTGTGCGGTAGCAAGGACAAGGAAATCAGTAGGATACTTCGTCTTACCACACATGACTTCTACGTCTCTCAAAATTCCCAGAGGGCAGATAGTGTCTCTATTAGCTAGCGTAATAGTGACATCAATGGGTTCTAACTCAGCAGGTGCAATCTCATCTTTGATTTCATCATATAGGGACCGGGGTATTGCACTAACACTAGCACCCATATCACATAAACCATGATAACAGTGATCTCCTATGTTGACAGAAACAACGGGCAGGCCAACTACAGGTCCGTATTTGTCTTTCGCGTGAGGTTTAGCAATTCTAGCGGAGTCCTCACAGAATCTGATAACATGCCTGTCTATTTCTTCGGCTAAGAGATCTTTGATAATAGAAACACAGGGTTCAACTCTAATTTCCTCAGGGGGTGCAAGTGGTCTAATGTAACCCCTACGTATCACAGTTGGAGCTTTAGAATAATCCTTTTTCCTAGCAGGGTAAGGTGGTTTCTCAGCGTAGGCACAAGGAACAATGGGATCACTAAAGGCAATGACTTTCTCTTCAACTAGATTGGGTTTTACTATGTTGACTTCTACAGGAGGATGATACTTAAACCACTTCTCTTTGGGAAGATCAACATGAGCAGCAAAAGATTCACATAGAGAAGCTACTATCTCAGAGTCAAGTCCATACTTAGCGCTAAAATCTCTAAAAGTGTTTGTTTCAACAAAAGATTTAACGCAATCAAACTGGAAATTCATACCTGACTCCTTACCTTCTTCAATATCCCAATCTTCAGAGTTATGTTTGATTCTTTCCAATAAATTCCACTTGTGGTCAATATCCTTCTTCATAAAAGAACCGGTACAAGAAGTGTCAAGCATGGTACGATCTTCATGAGAAAGCCGAGCATAAAAGTTTTGAGTGATAATTTCTCTCGAGAGCTCATGATTGGGGCATGAATATAGCATTGATTTAAGCCTCCCCCAAGCTTGAGCTATGCTTTACCTCTCACGAGGCCAAAATTTATAAACATAATTCCGATCATGATGTACTAAATGCATAGGATAAAACTTTTGATGAAATTCCAATTTCAACCTATTGTAGTCCCATGATCCAGTATCATCAAATAGCCTATACCATGTCAACGCCTTATCCTTCAAAGATAAAGGAAAGACTTTCTTCTTTACCTCATCCTCGGGCAAACCTGCAAGCTTAAATAAACCACAAACTTCATCTACATAGATCAGATGCAAGTCTGGATGTGATGATCAATCTCCTGTAAAAGGATTAGCCAACAGTTTCTCAAGCATACCTGAAGGAATTTCATAAAAGATATTTTCAGTAGGTACCTCAGGTTGAGGAACAACTCCTCGTGCTTCCGTTTGTGGTGAAGATACCCCGAACAAACTCCTCAAAGGAACAGTTTCCATAGTGACAAGTGAAAATAAATTTCAGCAGAGTATATAAATGTTTCCTTACCAAATTCCACTTACCAAAGGCGCTTCCCTCCCCGGCAACGGCCCCAGAAAAGAGTCTTGATGACCCACAAGTATAGGAGATCAATCGTTGTCCTTTCTATAAGTAAGAGTGTCGAACCCAACGAGGAGGAGAAGGCTCCGATAAACGGTTTTCAGCAAGGTAAAAACTTCAAACAATGAAAGTAGCGGTAACAAGTGATGGTGTAGTGAGGTCAAACGTAGGAAGCGAAAAGTAACAAGTAACAAGTAGTACCAACGGTGCAGCAAAGTGGCCCAATCCATTTTGTACAAAGGGATAAGCTTGAACAAAGTCTTATAAGAGTAAAAACGCTCCCGAGGACACACGGGAATTTCTGCCATGCTAGTTTCATCATGTTCATATGATTCGCGTTCGTTAATTTGATAGTTTGATATGTGGGTGGACCGGCCCTTGGGTACTGCCCTTACTTGGACAAGAATCCCACTTATGATTAACCCCTCTCGCAAGCATCCGCAACTACGAAAGAAGAATTAAGACAAAGTCTAACCATAGCATTAAACTAGTGGATCCAAATCAGCCCCTTACGAAGCAACGCATAGACTGGGGTTTAACTTCTGTCACTCTAGCAACCCATCATCTACTTACTACTCCCCAATGCCTTCCTCTAGGCCCAAGTATGGTGAAGTGTTATGTAGTCGACGTTCACATAACACCACTAGAGGAAAAACAACATACAGCGTATCAAAATACCGAACGAATACCAAATTCACATGATTATTATTAGCATGACTTATCCCATGTCCTCAAGAACAAAAGTAACTACTCACAAAGCATAATCATAATCATGATCAGAGGTGTAATGAATAGCATCAAGGATCTGAACATAAACTCTTGCACCAAGTAATCCAACTAGCATCAACTACAAAAGTAATCAACACTACTAGCAACCTTACAAGTACCAATCGGAGTCGCGAGACGGAGATTGGTTACAAGAGATGAACTAGGGTTTGGAGAGGAGATGGTGCTGATGAAGATGTTGATGGATATGACTCCCCTCCGACGAGAGGAGTGTTGGTGATGACGAAGGCGACGATTTCCCCCTTCGGGAGGGAAGTTTCCCCGGCAAGATCGTCCTGCCGGATCTCTAGATTGGATCTGCTCAAGTTCCGCCTCGTGGAGGCGGAGAATCCACAAAAAAGCTCCACCTTGATTTTTTTTCCGGATGAAACCCTTCATATATCAAAAGAGGGGAGCCAGTGGGCCACCAGGGTGCTCACAAGCCCTGTTGATGGATCTTATTCAATCCATGGGTAGGTATGGTGGACTCTCATGGCAAAACTGGGTTGAAGGTTGATGGATGCACATGTAGTATCTCTACTTAGTGCGGGAGTTTTGGCTAATATGAGGTGGAAGCAATCGTCACATGCTAAGTGATCTCTAATCATATAACATTGTTTGGAACCAAGCAAACACAATTCATTATGTTGTCTTCCTTGTCCAACATCTACTTCTAGGCATGTAATAGTTTAGTGAGTGTTCACAATCATAGATGGTGTCAAAGATGATATATTTATGTGTGAATCTCTCGTTATTTATCACTTTGTATTAATTGCAACAATGACCAAGGTCTACGTTTGTCTACCCTCAACAAGTTTCAATCATCATTCTTTTTATATGTGAAGCCATCACTTCCCATAAGATCATTACATGATCTTTCATGCTTTTGTTCTATTCTCACTCTTTTGATCATGGCAAGAGGCAAAGCCCTTCAACTAAGACACTCTTTATTATATGGCTCACGAGCTCGAATACATCGGGGGTGATACAAAGCAAAACTCAAGACTAAAACACTAAGACTTTTATTCTACTAGAGAAAGGGAAAACTAAAAAGGAACAAACTAAAACAAAGGTAAAGGGAAGAGATGTGATGATGATACGATATCGAGGCAACTCCCCCAAGCTTGGCACAAGCCAAGGGGATTGCCCATACCCATGCTCAGTTGTCTTCCTTTGGTGGTGATGGTGGTGGAGTTGTTGCAACATGGGCTTGATCCTCCGTCTTCCAAGGATAGGTGCTCCATCATGGAAACATGAACGAGTCTCCGGAATCCTCAAATCTGTAGCCAACTGTATTGATTTAAATCTATACTCATACTCACACTTTTGGCTCTGCGGGTCATAGATCTGGGCCTGGAGTTGATCAATCCTGTCATAGAGCCTAGAGAGGTGCTTCCCAATGTCATTGGCATCAATCATGTGCTTGTTGGTGAACTCCGTGATCATCATGTGGTTGGCGTTGAGTCCACGCTCCACCATCCCTTGGCACTTGAAGACCTGTTACTCCATTGCTTCGAGCCTCGTCTCCATGCTTCCGGTCTTCTTGGGCCCCTCAACATCACGGATGTGCAACATCCCCTCACGCATCTCGATAGATTGAGGGTGTTTCAGCACTCCCGAGAGGTAGGGATTGATGACCTTCTCGAAGATCTTGTCCTTCGGAGCTTTTGGGGACGTCATAGCGATCTAGATCTGCAACAGAAACAGGCTCGAAACGAAAACAAAGGAAATCTGCGTGATACAAAGACCAGACCCTTCGGGAGAATATATAATGATTTTTTCCAGACCAAAAGGAGTACTCCGCACGAAAACGGAGTCCGGGAGGCGTACGAGGTGGCCACAAGCCCCCCACGCACGGCCACAAGCCTCATCTTGATTTTTTTTCGGACGTAACCCTTCGTATAGCAGAAGAGGGGGGCCAGAGGGCCAGCTGGGTGCCCACAAGCCCCCTAGGCGCGACCAGGGGGTGGCCACGCCTAGCAGGCTTGTGGCCACCTACTGGCGCCCCTCTGGCACTTCTTCTGCCTAGTATTTTATAATTCCCGAAAAAAAACCTCGTTGATTTTTACGGCATTTGGAGTTGCGCAGAATAGGTATCTCAAACTTGCTCCACTTTCAGGCCAGAATTCCAGATGCCGTCATTCTCCCTCTTCATGTAAACCTTGCAAAATAAGAGAGAAAAGGCATAAGTATTGTACCGTGAAGTGAAATAACAGCCCAAAAAGCGATAAATATCAACATGAAAACATGATGCAAAATGGACGTATCAACTCCCCCAAGCTTAGACCTCGCTGTCCTCAAGCGAAAGCCTAACTCAATAAATATGTCCACATGTTTAGGGAGAGAGGTGTCGACAAAACAAGATACGAACATGCATGCATCATGATCATGATCAGAACAACAATACCAACATATAATCTCTCATTCTAAAGTGATAATACCTTCACAAAGTAAAACATGGATCAAGAACCTTACCGAGAAGTAACAACTGATAGCCTTTAGTCATTGAGGCAATTGCAATTTATCACAACATTAGAAATAGTAAAATAAGAGCTTGTAAAGAAAATCCACATACTCAATCATCCTTTCGTTCTCTACAATTGCTACAACTCACGTGGTACTCAAGAGATCAAAGTTTCAGCTGGACACAGAGAAACATAGGGCTTATAGTTTTGCCTCCCAACTCACGTGGTACTCATGAGATCAAAGTTTCAGCATGACTAGAGATCTTTCCCAAGCATATGACGTTAGCCAAGATAAAGGCGAAACAAGGAATTGGTGAAGATCACCATGACTCTTTCAATGGAAAAAAGTAAAGGTACAAGATAGGCCCTTCGTAGAGGGAAGCAGAGGTTGTCATGCGCTTTTGTGGTTTGGATGCGTGTCCTCTTAGTGTGGAGGAACGTCACTTTATATTGCCTCCTGTGATAAAGAACTTTATTATGCAGTCTGTCGCTTTTATGTCTCCTCATCACAGGTTCGTACAAAGCTTATTTTCCACACACTAATAGATCATACATATTAGGGAGCAATTTTTATTGCTTGCACCGATGACAACTTACTTGAGGGATCTTATTCAATCCATGGGTAGGTATGGTGGACTCTCATGGCAAAACTGGGTTGAAGGTTGATGGATGCACAAGTAGTATCTCTACTTAGTGCGGGAGTTTTGGCTAATATGAGGTGGAAGCAATCGTCACATGCTAAGTGATCTCTAATCATATAACATTGTTTGGAACCAAGCAAACACAATTCATTATGTTGTCTTCCTTGTCCAACATCTACTTCTAGGCATGTAATAGTTTAGTGAGTGTTCACAATCATAGATGGTGTCAAAGATGATATATTTATGTGTGAACCTCTCGTTATTTATCTCTTTGTATTAATTGCAACAATGACCAAGGTCTACGTTTGTCTACCCTCAACAAGTTTCAATCATCATTCTTTTTATATGTGAAGCCATCACTTCCCATACGATCATTACATGATCTTTCATGCTTTTGTTCTATTCTCACTCTTTTGATCATGGCAAGAGGCAAAGCCCTTCAACTAAGACACTCTTTATTATATGGCTCACGAGCTCGAATACATCGGGGGTGATACAAAGCAAAACTCAAGACTAAAACACTAAGACTTTTATTCTACTAGAGAAAGAGAAAACTAAAAAGGAACAAACTAAAACAAAGGTAAAGGGAAGAGATGTGATGATGATACGATATCGAGGCAACTCCCCCAAGCTTGGCACAAGCCAAGGGGATTGCCCATACCCATGCTCAGTTGTCTTCCTTTGGTGGTGATGGTGGTGGAGTTGTTGCAACATGGGCTTGATCCTCCGTCTTCCAAGGATAGGTGCTCCATCATGGAAACATGAACGAGTCTCCGGAATCCTCAAATCTGTAGCCAACTGTATTGATTTAAATCTATACTCATACTCACACTTTTGGTTCTGCGGGTCATAGATCTGGGCCTGGAGTTGATCAATCCTGTCATAGAGCCTAGAGAGGTGCTTCCCAATGTCATTGGCATCAATCATGTGCTTGTTGGTGAACTCCGTGATCATCATGTGGTTGGCGTTGAGTCCACGCTCCACCATCCCTTGGCACTTGAAGACCTGTTACTCCATTGCTTCGAGCCTCGTCTCCATGCTTCCGGTCTTCTTGGGCCCCTCAACATCACGGATGTGCAACATCCCCTCACGCATCTCGATAGATTGAGGGTGTTTCAGCACTCCCGAGAGGTAGGGATTGATGACCTTCTCGAAGATCTTGTCCTTCGGAGCTTTTGGGGACGTCATAGCGATCTAGATCTGCAACAGAAACAGGCTCGAAACGAAAACAAAGAAAATCTGCGTGATACAAAGACCAGACCCTTCGGGAGAATATATAATGATTTTTTCCAGACCAAAAGGAGTACTCCGCACGAAAACGGAGTCCAGGAGACGTACGAGGTGGCCACAAGCCCCCCACGCACGGCCACAATCCTGATCTTGATTTTTTTTCCGGACGAAACCCTTCGTATAGAAGAAGAGGGGGGCCAGAGGGCCAGCTGGGTGCCCACAAGCCCCCTAGGCGCGACCAGGGGGTGGCCACGCCTAGCAGGCTTGTGGCCACCTGCTGGCGCCCCTCTGGCACTTCTTCTGCCTAGTATTTTTTATAATTCCCGAAAAAAAACCTCGTTGATTTTTACGGCATTTGGAGTTGCGCAGAATAGGTATCTCAAACTTTCTCCACTTTCAGGCCAGAATTCCAGATGCCGGCATTCTCCCTCTTCATGTAAACCTTGCAAAATAAGAGAGAAAAGGCATAAGTATTGTACCGTGAAGTGAAATAACAGCCCAAAAAGCGATAAATATCAACATGAAAACATGATGCAAAATGGACGTATCAACTCCCCCAAGCTTAGACCTCGCTGTCCTCAAGCAAAAGCCTAACTCAATAAATATGTCCACATGTTTAGGGAGAGAGGTGTCGACAAAACAAGATACGAACATGCATGCATCATGATCATGATCAGAACAACAATACCAACATATAATCTCTCATTCTAAAGTGATAATACCTTCACAAAGTAAAACATGGATCAAGAACCTTACCGAGAAGTAACAACTGATAGCCTTTAGTCATTGAGGCAATTGCAATTTATCACAACATTAGAAATAGTAAAATAAGAGCTTGTAAAGAAAATCCACATACTCAATCATCCTTTCGTTCTCTACAATTGCTACAACTCACGTGGTACCAGACCCTTCGGGAGAATATATAATGATTTTTTCCAGACCAAAAGGAGTACTCCGCACGAAAACAGAGTCCGGGAGGCGTACGAGGTGGCCACAAGCCCCCCACGCACGGCCAGGGGGTGGGCCTGCGCCTCGCAGGCTTGTCGCCTCCTCGCGCGCTTTCCGGACTACTTTCAATTTTTGTATTTTTTTCAAATATTCCAAAACGGAGAAAATTCCCTACTGGAAAAGTTTTGGAGTCTGTTTTCTTACTGAATCACATACCTCTTCGTTTTCGGAGTCTGAAACAGGGTGATAAATATCCCTTAGGTACTCTTCCGGAGTTATGGTATTGATAATATTGCTTTCAACATTTATGGGAGTACGTGAGATATAATGCTTGATTCTCTGCCCATTTACAACTCTCGGACAATTACCTTCCATGTTGTTGATCTTGATAGCACCGGAACGATATACTTCCTCAACAACATAGGGACCTTCCCATTTAGAGAGAAACTTGCCTGCAAAGAATCTTAAACGAGAGTTATATAGCAAGACATAATCACCTACATTGAACTCACGCTTTTCTATCCTCTTATCATGCCACCTCTTAACCTTCTCTTTGAACAACTTGGCATTCTCATATGCCTGAGTTCTCCATTCATCAAGCGAGCTAATATCAAATAACCTCTTCTCACTAGCAAGTTTGAAATCAAAGTTGAGTTCTTTGATTGCCCAATAAGCTTTATGCTCTAGCTCAAGAGGTAAATGACATGCTTTACCGTACACCATTTTGTATGGAGACATGCCCATGGGATTCTTATAGGCAGTTCTATAAGCCCACAGTGCATCATCGAGCTTCTTAGACCAATTCTTTCTAGACCTGTTGACAGTCTTTTGTAGAATCACTTTAATCTCTGTGTTGCTTAGCTCTACTTGGCCACTAGACTGAGGGTGATAGAGGGACGCAATTCTATGGTTGACATCGTACTTAGCAAGCGTTTTACAGAAAGCACCATGAATGAAATGTGAACCACCGTCGATCATTAGATATCTAGGGACTCCAAATCTAGGGAAAATAACTTCTTTAAGCATCGTGATAGAAGTGTTGTGATCAGCACTACTAGTGGGGATAACTTCTACCCACTTAGTGACGTAATCAACAGCAACTAGGATATGAGTATACCCATTGGATTTTGGAAAAGGTCCCATATAATCAAAGCCCCACACATCAAATGGTTCAATGACAAGTGAATAGTTCATAGACATTTCCTGAAGTTTACTGATATTACCTATTCTTTGACATTCGTCACAAGACAAGACAAACTTACGGGCATCCTTGAAGAGAGTGGGCTGATACGTCCATTTTGCATCATGTTTTCATGTTGATATTTATCGCTTCTTGGGCTGTTATTTCACTTCACGGTACAATTCTTATGCCTTTTCTCTCTTATTTTGCAAGGTTTACATGAAGAGGGAGAATACCAGCAGCTGGAATTCTGGCCTGAAAGTGGAGCAAAGTTGAGATACGTATTCTGCGCAACTCCAAACGCCGTAAAAAACAACGAGGATTTTTTTCAGGATTTATAAAAAATACTGGGCCGAAGAAGCGCCAGAGGGGCGCCAGGGGGTAGCCACAAGCCTGCACGACGCGGCCACCCCCCAGGCCGCGCCATGAGGGCTTGTGGGCAGCCTGCTGGCCCACTTGCCCCCCTCTTCTTCTATATGAAGGGTTTCGTCCAGGAAAAATCAAGGAGGAGCTTTTTCGTGGTTTCGCCGCCGCCACGAGGCGGAAATTGAGCAGAACCAATCTAGAGCTTCGGCAGGACGATCCTGCCGTGGAAACTTCCCTCCCAGAGGGGGAAATCGTCGCCATCGTCATTACCAACACTCCTCTCATCGGAGGGGACTCGTCAACATCAACATCTTCATCAGCACCATCTCATCTCCAAACCCTAGTCCATCACTTGTAACCAATCTCTATCTCGCGACTCCGATTGGTACTTGTAAGGTTGCTAGTAGTGTTGATTACTCTTTGTAGTTGATGCTAGTTGGATTATTTGGTGGAAGAGTTTATGTTCAGATCCTTGATGCTACTCATTACCTCTCTGGTCATGAATATGATTATGCTTTGTGAGTAGTTACTTTTGTTCCTGAGGACATGGGATAAGTCATGCTAATAGTAGTCATGTGAATTTGGTATTCGTTCGGTAATTTGATATGTTGTATGTTCTTTTTCCTCTAGTGGTGTTATGTGAACGTCGACTGCATAACACTTCACCATTATTTGGGCCTAGAGGAAGGCATTGGGAAGTAGTAAGTAGATGATGGGTTGCTAGAGTGACAGAAGCTTAAACCCTAGTTTATGCGTTGCTTCGTAAGGGGCTGATTTGGATCCACTAGTTTAATGTTATGGTTAGACTTTGTCTTAATTCTTCTTTCGTAGTTGAGGATGCTTGCGAGAGGGGTTAATCATAAGTGGGATGCTTGTCCAAGTAAGGGCAGTACCCAAGCGCCGGTCCACCCACATATCAAACTATCAAAGCAACAAACACGAATCATATGAACATGATGAAAACTAGCATGACAGAAATTTATGTGTCCTCAGGAGCGTTTTTACTCCTATAAGATTTTGTCCAGGCTTGTCCCTTGCTACAAAACGGATTGGGCCACTTTTCTGCACCATTGCTACTATTGTTACTTGTTTCTTGCTACGAATCATCTCACCACACAATCACTTGTTACCGATAATTTCAGTGCATGCAGATTTTACCTTGCTAAAAACCACTTGTCAGATCCTTCTGATCCTCATTGGGTTCGACACTCTTACTTATCAAAAGGACTACGATTGATCCCCTATACTTTTGGGTCATCAAGACTCTTTTCTGGCGCCGTTGCCGGGGAGTGAAGCGCCTTTGGTAAGTGGAACTTGGTAAGGAAACATTCATATAGTGTGCTGAAATTTATTGTCACTTGTCACTATGGATACTAATCCTTTGTGGGGCTTGTTCGGGGTATCTTCACCTCGAACGGAAGCACAAAGAGTTGCTTCTCAACCTTCTGCACCTACTAAAAATATTTGCTTTGAGTTTCCTTCGGGTATGCTTGAGAAACTGCTAGCTAATCCTTTTACAGGAGATGGAACATCACATCCAGACTTGCATCTAATCTATGTAGATGAAGTTTGTGGTTTATTTAAGCTTGCAGGTTTGCCCGAGGATGAGGTAAAGAAGAAGGTATTTCCTTTATCTTTGAAGGATAAGGCGTTGACATGGTATAGGCTATGTGATGATACTGGATCATGGGAGTGCAATCGGTTGAAATTGGAATTTCATCAAATGTTTTATCCTATGCATTTAGTACATCGTGATCGGAATTATATTTATAATTTTTGGCCTCGTGACAGAGAAAGCATCGCTCAAGCTTGGGGGAGGCTTAAATCAATGTTATATTCATGCCCCAATCATGAGCTCTCGAGAGAAATTATCATTGAGAACTTCTATGCTCGGCTTTCTCATGATGATCGCACCATGCTTGACAGTTCTTGTACCGGTTCTTTTATGAAGAGAGATATTGACTTCAAATGGAATTTATTGGAGAGAAGTAAACGCAACTCTGAAGATTGCGAGCTTGAAGAAGGTAAGGAGTCAGGTATGAATTTCACGTTTGGCTGCGTTAAATCCTTTGTTGAGACAAATACTTTTTGTGACTTTAGCGCTAAGTATGGACTTAACTCTGAGATAGTAGCTTCATTGTGTGAATCCTTTGCTGCTCATACTGATTTCCCCAAAGAGAAGTGGTTTAAATATCATCCTCCTTTAGAATTCAATGTAGTGAAACCCTCTCCAGTTGAAGAGAAAGACATTGCCTATAATGAACCTGTGGTTCCGAGTGCTTACATTGAGAAACCACCTTTCCCTGTTAGGATAAAGGATCATTCTAAAGCTTCAACTGTGATACGTAGAGGCTACATTAGAACACCTACACCCCCTGAGCAAATTAGAGTTGAACCTAGCATTGTTATTATCAAAAATCTTCTGTCCGACGATGTTGAGGGACATGATATTCACTTCTGTGAAGATGCTGCTAGAATTGCTAAATCTCACGTTAGAGACAAACATAGGCCTGTTGTTGGCATGCATGTGGTTTCTGTTAAGATAGGAGATCATTGTTATCATGGTTTATGTGACGTGGGTGCTAGTGTTAGTGCAATACTTCAATCCTTATATGATGAAATCAAAGATGAGATTGCACCTATTGAGATAGAGCCTATTGATGTCACTATTCAGCTTGCCAATAGAGATACTATCTGCCCTGTGGGAATTGTTAGGGATGTTGAAGTCTTGTGTGGTAAAACGAAGTATCTTGCTGATTTCCTCGTTCTTGCTATCGCTCAAGATAGCTTTTGTCCCATCATATTTGGCAGACCCTTCCTCAATACCGTCAATGCTCATATTGACTGTGAGAAGCAAACTGTCACTGTTGGCTTTGAAGGTGTGTCACATGAGTTCAATTTCTCCAAGTTTGATAGACAACCTCATGAAAAGGAGTTGCCTAGTAAGGATGAAATTATTGCCTTAGCTTCTATTGCCGTGCCTCCTTCTGATCCCTTAGAGCAATACGTGCTTGAGCATGAAAATGTTATGCATATGGATGAAAGGGATGAAATAGATAGAGTTGTCTTAGAACAATATCCTATTCTTAAGAATAACTTGCCAGTTGAACTGCTTGGGGATCCACCCCACCAAAGGGTGATCCTGTGTTCGAGCTTAAACAGTTGCCTGATACTCTTAAGTATGCCTATCTTGATGAAAAAGAGATATATCCTGTTATAACTAGTGCTAGCCTCTCAGAGCATGAAGAAAAGAAGTTACTAAAAACTCTGAGGAAGCACCGTGCTGCTATTGGATATACTCCTGATGATCTTAAGGGCATTAGTCCCACTCTATGCCAGCACAAGATTAAAAGTGATCCTGACTTCAAACCAGTTGCTGATCATCGAAGGAGATTAAATCCTCAGATGAAAGAAGTAGTAAGAAAAGAAATACTAAAGCTCCTGGAAGCGGGTATTATCTATCATGTTGCTCATAGCGATTGGGTGAGTCCGGTGCACTGCGTCCCTAAGAAGGGAGGCATTACCGTTGCCCCTAATGATAAGGATGAATTGATCCCACAAAGGATTATTACTGGCTATAGGATGGTGATCGATTTTAGGAAATTGAATAAAGCCACTAGGAAAGATCGATACCCTTTGCCTTTTATCGACCAAATGCTAGAAACGTTGTCTAAACACACACACTTATGCTTTCTAGACGGTTATTCTGGTTTCTCCCAAATACCAGTTGCACAATCTGATCAGGAGAAAACCACTTTCACCTGCCCTTTCGGTACCTTTTCTTATAGACGTATGCCATTTGGCTTATGTAATGCACCTGCCACCTTTCAAAGATGTATGATGGCTATATTCTCTGACTTTTGTGAAAACATTGTCGAGGTTTTCATGGATGACTTCTCCGTTTACGGGTCTTCCTTTGATAATTGCCTCAGCAACCTTGATCAAGTCTTACAGAGATGTAAAGACACCAATCTTGTCTTGAATTGGGAGAAGTGCCACTTTATGGTTAATGAAGGCATCGTCTTAGGACATAAAATTTCTGAAAGAGGTATTGAAGTCGTTAAGGCTAAGCTTGATGCAATCAAGAAAATGCCATACCCCACAGATATCAAAGGTATAAGAAGTTTCCTTGGTCATGCTGGTTTCTATAGAAGGTTCATTAAAGACTTCTCTAAGATTTCTAGGCCTCTTACCAATCTCTTGCAAAAGGATATTCCTTTTGTTGTTGACGATGATTGTGAGGAAGCCTTCGAAATACTTAAGAGGGCTTTGATAACTGCACCTATTGTTCAACCACCTGATTGGAACTTACCTTTTGAAATCATGTGTGATGCTAGTGGTTATGCTATTGGTGATGTTCTAGGGCAAAGAGTCGATAAGAAGTTGAATGTTATTCACTAAGCTAGTAAAACTCTAGACAGTGCCCAAAGAAACTATGCCACTATGGAGAAGGAATTTTTAGTAATCGTGTTTGCATGTGAAAAGTTCAGGTCTTACATAGTTGTTTCCAAAGTCACTATTCACACTGATTATGCTGCTATTAAGTACCTCATGGAGAAGAAGGACGCTAAACCTAGACTTATCAGATGGGTTCTCTTGCTACAAGAATTTGATTTGCACGTTGTCGACAGAAAGGGTGCTGATAACCCCGTAGCAGATAACTTGTCTAGGTTGGAGAACATTCTTGATGACCCACAACCTATTGATGATAGCTTTCCCGATGAGCAATTGAATGTCATCAATGCTTCACGTAGTGCACCGAGGTATGCTGATTATGCAAACTATATCGTTGCCAAATATATACCACCTAGTTTCACTAACCAGCAAAAGAAGAAATTCTTCTTTGACTTGAGACACTACTTTTGGGATGATCCTCACCTTTATAAGGAAGGAGTAGATGGTGTTATTAGACGTTGTGTACCTGAACATGAACAGGGAAAGATCCTACAGAAGTGTCACTCCGAGGCCTATGGAGGACACCATGCGGGAGATAGAACTGCACACAAGGTATTGCAATCAGGTTTCTATTGGCCCACTCTCTTCAAGGAGCCCGTAAGTTTGTCTTGTCTTGTGACGAATGTCAAAGAATAGGTAATATTAGCAAACGCCAGGAAATCCCTATGAACTATTCACTTGTCATTGAACCATTTGATGTTTGGGGCTTTGATTGTATGGGACCTTTTCCAAAATCCAATGGGTATACTCACATCTTAGTTGATGTTGATTACATCACTAACTGGGTAGAAGCTATCCACACTAGTAGCGCTGATCACAACACCTCTATAAGGATGCTGAAAGAAGTTATCTTCCCTAGATTTGGAGTCCCTAGATATCTAATGACTGACGGTGGTTCACACTTCATTCATGGCGCTTTCTGTAAAACGCTTGCTAAGTACGATATCAACCATAGAATTGCGTCTCCCTATCACCCTCGGTCCAGTGGTCAAGTAGAGCTAAGCAACAGAGAGATTAAACTAATTCTGCAAAAGACTGTCAACAGGTCTAGAAAGAATTGGTCTAAGAAGCTCGATGATGCACTGTGGGCTTATAGAACTGCCTATAAGAATCCCATGGGCATGTCTCCGTACAAAATGGTGTACGGTAAAGCATGTCATTTACCTCTTGAGCTAGAACATAAATCTTATTGGGCAATCAAAGAGCTCAACTTTGATTTCAAACTTGCCGGTGAGAAGATGTTATTTGACATTAGCTCGCTTGATGAATGGAGAACTCATGTATATGAGAATGCCAAGTTGTTCAAAGAAAAGGTTAAGAGGTGGCATGATAAGAGGATACAAAAGCATGAGTTCAATGTAGGTGATTATGTCTTGCTATATAACTCTCGTTTAAGATTCTTTGCAGACAAGCTTCTCTCTAAATGGGAAGGTCTCTATGTTGTTGAGGAAGTATATCGTTCCGGTGCTATCAAGATCAACAACACAGAAGGTAATTGTCCGAGAGTTGTAAATGGGCAGAGAATCAAGCATTACATCTCAGGTACTCCCATAAATGTTGAAAGCAATATCATCAATACCATAACTCCAGAAGAATACCTAAGGGATATTTATCAGGCTGTTTCAGACTCCGTAAACAAAGAGGTATGTGATTCGGTAAGAAAACAGAGTCCAAAACTTTTCCAGTAGGAAATTTTCTCCGTTTTGGAATATTTGAAAAAATACAAAAACTGGAAGTAGTCCACAAAGTGCGCGAGGAGGCGACAAGCCTGCACGACGCGGGCCCACCCCCTGGCCGCGTCGTGAGGGCTTGTGGCCACCTCGTGCGCCTCCTGGACTCCGTTTTCGTGCAGGGTACTCCTTCTGGTCTGGAAAAAGTCATTATATATATTCCCGTTTGGTCTGACCCCTGCATCACGCAGATTTCTTTGTTTTTTGTTTCGAGCCTGTTTTGTGCCGTAGATTTAGAGCAAGATGTCGTCTCAGGAATCTGTGGGGGAGAACAATCTCCCTCAAGTCTATGGAGAAGTACATGCTGATCTGAAAAGGACGGAGGTCATGG